>NC_090990.1:98648177-99898177 GCF_041146395.1 Eulemur rufifrons
TTGTACACTTTTTACACTTTTGTTTTGGATTTCTTTTTTACGCTGAAAGCTCTTTGTAGATCAAAGTTATTGGGTTTGTCTATCATATGTGTTGCAATCTATTTTCCACGACTGAGATCTGACTTTCTACATTTGTTTATAATACTTTGTGTTTCTTACAAGTATGTTAGAAGCAGAAACTGCTATTGGCTTTTTGATTCCCTCAGTTCCAGCGTCTCGCCCTGTCCTCACCCTCAGGGCTCCTGGGGCCCAGGCTGTGGTGGGGGATGTGGTGGAGCTTTGCTGCGAGGCCCTGAGAGGCTCTCCCCCGATCTTGTACTGGTTTTACCACGAAAACGTCACCTTGTGGAATAGCTCAGCCCCCTCTGGAGGAGGAGCGTCCTTCAACCTCTCTCTGACTGCAGAACATTCTGGAAACTACTCCTGTGAGGCCGACAATGGCCTGGGGGCCCAGCGCAGTGAGGTGCTGACACTCAGCTTCACATGTAAGTTTCATGTAAAGCCTCAGATATGGACAAAATATGTCCTGCAGGGACACTCTGATGGTTGCCCAGAACAAGTACACGAAGCTGGTTATTTTATTCTAGGTTCCTATGTTCTGAAGTGTGTCTTAAGTGTTGGTTCTGGGGCACAGTGCGGAGGGTGCAGGCAGACAGCATCACTGAATTCAGAGGTCATCAGGTGGCTGCCTCTTCGCTCCCTGGCCACTATCCATGCTGACCCTCCACCCTGGCCTCAGGCCAGAAATGAGCTTCCTCACAACGGCAGGAGCCATTTCCTGTGCCACCCACCACCTGCTCAGCCATAGGGATCGTAGTTGCCTACGTTCACCCTCTGTCCCAGGCCCAGGCACCAGCTTCAGGGTCGGAGCAGGTCAAGACCACTAGCCCCTCCCCTTGGCTCATGCACGGGGTCTCCCCCTCAGGGCTGACTGAAAACAGAAGGGGTCCTGTGGCCACAGGCATCACCGGAGGACTACTCAGCACCATGGGCCTTGCTGCTGGGGCACTGCTGGTCTACTTCTGGCTCTCTAGGAAAGCAGGTGGGTGACTCCCTGGCACACCTGTGCCCGTGTCCATGCCCGGCCCAGCGCCCTTCCCTTTGTGACCACCCTTAGGCTCTCAAGAGCTCCCAGTTCCCATCCCTCACCCCTCCCCCTTCCCACTGGCTCCCCCAGAATCTCTTTTACCAAACACAAAGCTTCCAAAACAGCCCAATTGTGTGGAAGATGCCTTGATGAGAGGTAGTCTACCCAGCAACAGAAACTGCAGAGTCTCTCCCTCCCTCCCCTACAAGACCCTCAAGGAATGGGAAGAGGAGAAAGACTCTGTGAAATAGAAGTGCAAACAGAAACCAAATAAGACTTAGTAACTTACTGATTTTTAAAATGTACACCATTTTTATGGCCGATCAAGTCTATTTTCCTGCCTGCAGCTCTCGATCGATCATTGTCTTAACAAACTCCAGGCTAAAGGATTATGGATCATGGGCTCCTTTTTCTCATTACAACTATACCCCCAGGGTCGGCAGTTTTTCCCAATCTGCTACCTCCCTTGGGTGTAGCAAAGAAGGGTTCAAACTTCAGTGACAGCAACTCCTGGCAGTTTCTAGGTGAGCCTCCGAGCCTCCTATGAGCTGTGCCCTGTGAAGGTCTCCTCTTCCTGAATCCAGTGCCCTCTGCTTTCCTTTGCAGGGGGAAGGCTCACCTCTGACCCCTCCAGGTAAGACCCAGGCTGTATTCCTCTGTGATTAATGAAATGCTCAAAAGGTAGAAAAATGGAATTGGATCTGATTATTACCAAAAGCACAGTTTCTGCTGAGTGATGCTGAGATAGATTATACACACTTCATGTTGCTACCTCCCTAGGGAATATGTCAAGGCAATGTCTAGGATCTTCTCACCCACTCCCTTAGCTGTATAGGCCTTCTTCTCACATCAAGTGTAAACTGCTTTTCATTTATCAACTCACATTCTGGACCACTGTTGGCTTGGTTGTCTGAGTGACCACTATGACCACTGAATCTATCCATATCTTGAGATGATCTTCCTTAATCAGCTTGGAAATCTCTGGAGATGGCCAACCTAATCAACACCTGTTGTGATGATGGCAGGAAGATGAGGCCACACAACCTGGCCACCCAGAGAGGCCACTGTGCCAGCAGAAGGTAGTGCCTATGAAGGGGGGACCACCATCTACTATCCCATAAGGCTGACCTTAGGAGCCACACCATGGCTCGCAAACTATCCCTGGGCAAGCTCATGGCAGCAGGTATTCACATCATCCAGAGTTGCTCTGAGCCTCTCTGGTTACTGACTTCTCTGAGACCCCAGTATCTCTGAGAGTGGAGGCTCTGGAGCTAGGTTCTAATCTTGGCTCTTCCCCTTTCAGGTTACATGGTTTTGGTAAGTCACTTCATCTCATGGAAACTTCATTTTCTCATCTATAAAATGAGGATAAAATAGGACTAACTTAATATTGTTACAAGCATTAGCAGAGTGCTTGTTACACACCAGATGGCCATAAAGCCTGGGATCATAGATAATATAAATCTACCATGATTCATAATATAATGCTCATAGACCATTTGCTATGTACTCGTCTATGTTTCCAGGCTTGGCAGCCCCCCTGTGGTAAGAACTCACCAGCTGGAAGTAATCATTATAGTCATTTTGTCAGGATTCCTAGGAAACATCAGCATTTCTGTGTCTCACAGGAGCCCTTCAGACTTGGACCCCCAAGAGCCCACCTACCACAATGTACCAGCCTGGATAGAACTGCAGCCAGTGTACAGCAATGGTGAGGGCCCTGCGTCTGGGCAGGGGCCGCAGGGTTGGTGGGGCAGGAGATGAGGAGGGACTGTGCAGAGGCTGGAGGGCTCTGGTCCTGCCAGAGAACAAACTCTGGCTGGGGGAGGAAGAAGTAGCTCAGGTAAGAGGCAAGGACCTCAGCATCTTCTGAAACTTCAACTTCTTTCTAAGTAAATCCTAGAGGAGGAGACGTGGTTTACTGCGAATTACAGAGCATCCCGGAGAAAAACAGGCATGCAGGTAAGACCTGAGTGAGTCTCTGTTCTGGCCGACCCTCAACGTAGCCTGTTGCTGGGTAGCTTATTGTACACCCCTGTAGCAGGTCCGGGCCAACTGGGCATGGAGCCACCCCTCACACTGGATCATGGGGCTTCTTAACTTGTGCCTGTGCTACTCAGGGAGAATCCCAGCCCACCACGCAGTGCTGCTTTCTCCATTCTCTACAGACAATCTCAGTATAACCTGAGTAACAAAACCATCTCTTGGGCAGTCACTTAACCTCTCAGAGCTTCAGTGTCCCCATCTGTAAAATGGGACCAGATCATCATTCCCTACTGTCTTAGGCAGGTTGGGCTGCTATAGACTGGGTGGCTTAGAGAACAAACATTTATTTCTCACAGTTCAGGGGGCTGGAAGTCCGAGATCAAGGTGCCAGCATGGTCAGGTTCTTGGTGAGGGCTCTATTCCTGGTTTGCAGACAGATGCCTTCTTGCAGACAGATTCTCACATGGCAGAGAGAGAGATTCCTGTCTCATAAGGATACTAATCTCATCATGACCTAATTAACTCCCAAGGGCCCCACCTCCAAATACCATCACATTGAGGATTAGGGCTTTAACACATGAATTTGTAGAGGGACACAAATATTCAGTCCACAGCACCTACCTACCTGCATTAGTTTCTATTGCTGCTGTGACAAATTACCATAAACTTAGTGAGATCAAACTGTATAAGTTTGTTATCTTACAGCTCTGTAGGTTAGCATCTGACACAAGTCCCACTGGGCTATAATCAGGGTGTTGGCAGGGCTGCGTTCCATTCTGGAGGTGCTGGGGGAATACATTCATGCCTTTTCTAGCTTCTAGAGGCCACCCACTCTCCTGAGCTCGTGCCCTCTTCCTCCGTCTTCAAAGCCAGCAATGCCATATCTCTCTAACCATCCTTGCATGGTCAGGTCTCCCTCTGACCTTTCACAGCTGGGAAAAGCCCTCTGATTTTAAGGAGTCATGTGATTATATTGGGCCCATCTGGATAATCTGGAATAATCTCCCCATCTCAGTGTCTGTAATCTTAATCACATCTGAAAAGTTCTCTTTTCCACGTAAAGTGACATATTCACAGGTTCCAGGGACTAGGGCGTGGATATCTTTGGGAAGACATTATTCTAGCTACCACACTATCTCACAGGATTACCGTGAGGAGTCAATGAGAAAGTAGCTGTGGAAATACTGTTACAACAGCAGAGTGTTAAGCAGCGTGCCGATGGCTACACGCTGGTAGTCTGGCTGTGTCATCAGCTCTCACTCACAGCAGGTGGCTTGCAATGAGGGAATCCCAGCCTGGCTTCCTCCTTACTAGGAGCAGGAAATGGGAGCAAGGTCCTCAGGGGCAGGCTCTTCTAACTCTGCTTCAGAAAAAGTGCTGTGTGATTTTAACCAGTGTGCTTCCCTCTCTGGTTTTACAATTTCTCTTGTATAAAGTCCAGTGAATTGTTTATGCCCCATTTACAACCCCTTTGAGGTAAGCATATCCCCATTTTAAAGATGAGGAAACTGAGGCATAGAGACCTTAAATGACTTGCCTGAAGTCACAGAGCTAGTAAATCACCCGTCTGTCCAAGCTCTGGACCAAACCCTGCTTCTCAGTGTGATTCCAGGGAGCCTCAATGTTCATTCCAAGCCAGAAAGTGTGGGCCCTGTCTGGAGAATGTCATATTTCACTTGAAGGTAATACAACAGTAATATTAAATAACAACAACTTCTAATATCTATCATGTGTTGAGCCATTCTTATGTGCCAGGTACAGTTCTAAGTGCTATAAATAAATACACTGTATTTATATGCATAACCCCTAGAATGATTCCTATTAAAGCATATACATGCAGCTATAGCATACATACATGTCATCAGTAGAGAGAGAATTTCTTTGTAGCACTCAGGACTGTACCTGGCACATAGAAATTGCTCAACATGTGGTAGATGATAGAAATTATACCTACACAAACACACACACATGCATGCACATATATGTAAACTCATATAACATTACAAGACCCTGTAGGCATATGATATTATTATTCTCATCATATAGATGAGGCTACCAATGCAAGAGACATTGAGTGACTTGCCCAAGGCCACAGAGGTGGCAAGGCAGACCCAGGGCTCAGTCTAGATCCAGAATCTGCTCTCTGAAACACATTTCAGCTCACACTGCCTCCCCCAATATATAATATAAACATATGATCAAAGAACTAACACGATAAAATGTAAATTTCTCTCTTTTGAGAGCTCCTAGGCAGCTCAGAGTGGGGAACCAAGTGCAAAGTGATGTTGAGGAGAGGGATGGTCAGTGCTGCTGGGCTGAGGGTCCTAGGAAGGGAGTGGGACAGGGAGGACACGAGGAGTGGCTGCTTACCGCACAGAGCAGGGAGAGGGCCTCAAGGAGACGGGCTGGCCTGGCAGCACAGGTGCAGGGAGGAAGCTCCCAGAGGGCCTGCCACGGCTGAGCACTGCCCTCTTTCCACAGCGGCCTCTGCACCCCGGCTTCCCAGTAACAAGGTGAGTCTGACAACCTGTGTGGCCTCCCCCAAGGGCCCGCCAGCCCTGGCCCTCACCCGTGTGCTCTTGCCTCCTAGGACTCCTCTGTCATCTACTCCCAGGTGAAGATGGCATCAACCCCAGCCTCCAGGACCCAGCTCTCGGCTTCCTCGGCTCCTCACAGATCTCCCCAACTGCAGTCTCAGCCTCTGCACCCCAAAGCTCTCCTTGGGGACGAGGGAGCATTGAAGTGGACTTCATGTCATGTGCCACGCTCTCAGTCTGACCAGAACTCAGGGCCCTGGCTGGACTCCTGACTATTGCCTGGGTTACAGTCCTGCCCCAGCAGTTCTTTTTAATCTAATGACAAGTTGCTCCCAAGCCAGGGCCCATCGTGTCTCCTGTCTTCCTTAGTGGGCTTTGGCTTTGATCGCTGTCTCGAGTCCTGCTCCCGTGCACAGCCTCACCGTTCCTCCATGAGGACAGGGCTGCTCCTGAACTCCAGCTCGGAGGTCCTGCTCTCAGTGGTGCAGTTCTCAATTGCCATCAGCCTGGTGGGACTACTGTGGTGCTCTGCCAAGTGGGACAACACCCAACCCACAGACACTGGGTGTGTTATGAGTCTCCCCATAGGAACCACATTTCACATGTCCTCCCACCTGTCTGGAACTCTAAGGTCAGCATCTGATGCCAGGTAACCTCTCCCTGCTCATAGGCCAGTGTCTACCTGCCCAAGTAAGTGGATTTCACACCCAGGCCCCAGCCCCTCCCACCCTGCCAGAAGAAGCCCAGCAAAGGCGAGGCCAGGAGGACCAGGTACACAGAATGCACGTGTGAATACAGGAGGTGCTCCATTATGATTTGACTGAATGAACAAATGGATGAATGCATAAGGAAGAAACTATGGGTGATCAAACTGACATCTGATCCAGTGTGCTCCCTAGGAAATTGGGAGGTGTTCTCTCTTCCCTGAGTAAGAAATAAATTAAGAGAAGGAGTTTGGGTGAGGAACACTCTGTTCAACAAGAGGGAGAGCTGCTCAAACTTTAATGTGCTTGTGGATCACCTGAGGATCTTGTGAAAATGCAGATTCTGATTCAGAGTCTGGGTGGAGCCTGAGATTCACATTTCTCCCGTGATCCCAGGAGATGCTGCAGGTCCCGGCCCATGACTGAGTGCTGAGGCCCTAGAGGTCTTAGGGTGGTGGAGCAGCAGTGTGTGCTCGTGTGCTCTGGCTGCCCGCTGCCTGATTCCATTCACGTGGACCGTGCCACTCCCTGAGCCATCCTTCAGGCAGGGCACCACCAGCTGCTGTTGCTGAGAAAACTTCTCTGCACCATGCTGCATTTCAACAGCCGCCCTGAGTGGGGGAAAAGCAGTCGCCACCATCTTTGTTTCCCTCCCTCAGGCCTCACACTTTCACATGAAAAGAATGAATGAATACACCCCTTGGCCCTGTCCATTCAAAGGTGTTCTCTCTCACCTCTGAGCCATGAGATATTTTGTTCCACATTCACGATGCCCATCACACCTTACCATGATCTCTGTCCCCAGTGGATTTTATAGTGGGGGTCATTTCCAAGCCCTGTTGCCCTGAAATAAAGTCCTTCCTCCACTGGGCACCACCTACCTACCTCCCCAGCCTCTCCCTCTGTCGTTGCCCTCAAAACCCCGCACCCAGTCACAGCTTGCTCTTCTGTGTTCTCTAACACGGCCTTTCTGCACTTCCTCCTCCTGGAAGGCTTTTCTTTAAGCCCCCACCAGAGTTAAACAGTGCTCCCGTAGCACTTCCGCACAGCAAGACTTGGCATGACCATTGGCTAATGTTGTGAGGGAACTTAGAGTTTATTAGGCCAACTGTCTAATTTTGTAATTGGGAATTAAGAACCACAGAGGAGAAGCAAGTAGCTGAAAATGACACAGTCAGTTAGCGGCACAGCCTGTACTGAAGTCAAGCCAGGACCCTGACACCCAGGATGGTGTTTTTCCTCTACATGGCTCCTCTGTTACAGAGGCTTATGCATTTCTCCATTTCCCCAACAAAGGTGAGAGTTCTTTAAAAACAAAAGACCAAGTCCAATTTGTGTATATGCAGAGCCCAGCATGGTGCCCGGCATATAGTTGGTACTCAGTAAATGGTTGTCAAATTGAATGTCAGTTAAATTCCGGTGGTGAATACACATCACCTCGACAAACTCATCTTCACCTGCTCACTCTTAATCCAGGGAAATTCAGTACATGTTGTCAGATCTCAGGAAGTTTTTTTTAGGACACCAATAAAATAATTTCAACCAGGTCCACCTGTCAGTCTGAGGTGAATGTTATGTCTTGTTTAAAACCTGCATGGCCTTCAGGTACCCGAAACACAGAGAAAACCCAGTCATCTGTCCCCCACAAAACTTGCTCCCTACTGTGTTTTCTCTTTCCCTCCCTCCCTTCTCTTTTTTAGTTGAAGGTACCACTCCCTCCCCAGTCACCCCAGCCAGAAGATGCACCGTCATCTCTGAGTCTCTGTTTTGAACTGGTCACCAAGTCCCATCCAGTCTACTTTTCATCCTAAATACCTCTTAAGTCCTGTCCTCCTTTCAGTCCCACTCCCACTGCCTTTGACAGCCCTGGCTGCCTGTCACCAGGACCCTTGTAGTAGCACCATTCCTGGTGTCTCTACCTCCAGACTCTCTCCTCCCACAACTATTCCTGGCACTCGCTAATATAGTCTTCCTAAAACCCAACCCTGTTTATTCCTCTGCTTGAAATCCATTTTCCAGAGAGTCCAGACTCCACAGTGGGGCATGAGGCTGTTCATGGTTTGGCTCCAGCCTGCGTTTTCAGCTCCGTCTCCCATTACTGCCCCAACCCACAAGAACACGTGCCATAGGCTCCTGCCACACCAACTCCCTCCACTCCCTGCACGTGCCACCGCCGTCCCAGCAGCCATGCCTTTGTACGTACTGTCTTCTCCTAGTAACTGTCCCCTTTTTGTCCTATCTGTTAAACTCATTTGTCCTCCAAGACCCAATTCCGTATCACCTCTCAGAGAAGCCTCTCTTTTCCTTGTGGGTTTCCATAAGCTTTGCACGTGTGTTTCTCACAGCCCTTCTCTCCCTGTAATTTAAGCCTCTCCAGGGTTGAATGCTACAACTAGTTCTCGCTTATAACCCTCCTCCATCTTCACATCACCCCAACACACAGCACACGGTCTGCTCAATTCTTAGTGACTAAAGGAATGTGTAACACTGTTGAAACAGGGCATTTCCTGTTTTCCCAGAATAATACCCATAGCCTAGAGCTGAGCCCACAGCGGACAGTACCTCCATGTTCTGGAAAGGAGCTTCTAGACACATCCCGCAGAGTTGTCTAAGATGTGGCCACACCCACCCCTCTGAGCATCCGTGCTCCTCACGCGCATGAGTCCCTTGTCAGCGGAAGTCCAGGGTTCATTAAGGCGATGATGGGGCGAGGGTGATCCAGTGAGGGGTGTGTATCCCCTCTCCAGACCCAGCCAGGGGAAGACAGGATGCCTAGATAATCGCTTAGGGTATGGAAGACAGTCCTTCACCACTCAGGGAGATTTGCTGAGCTCAGGAATTCACAGGACCCTCTTGGAGTTGCCCCCCTGCTCCCTCCATGCCCCCCACCCCCAGCCCTCGGCCCCAGCAAAGCCCAGGGAGAAAGCCTGTAGGAGATCTTGACACGAGTGTTCTGGTGTTTGAAGATGTTAGGGAGGAGCACATCCTCCCCCTCCTGTCATTCCTTCCCATGTGGAAGGAGCCCCATTAACGTAATACTCTTGCCCTCACTATCTCCTCCTCAGGGGAGCAAAAGCTACTCACCTCCCCAGTGGGTTCAGAAGCAGAGCGTGGGCATGCATGGACTAGCCCCTTTGTCCCCCTCTCTCTTGGCCAAGAGCAGTCCACAGAAGCTTGTGTTCTCTGCCCTAAGTTGTAAAAGGACCTGCCTCTACAGAAGAGTGCCTGCAGTTTGAGACATAATCCCAACCTCAGTATCTGCACATGAGGCTTTAAATTTTGAGAAATAGAATAGAGGTGAATTCGGGGGAGCAAATTGCACAGCCAGCACAGGGGCTTCTGCCACAGCCAGGGCAGATGACTTTACACTTTGGTGGCACTTGTCTGGTGGGTTTGTACCGTCACTGTTTACAGCAATTCATTAAGGGCCATCAGTTTGGAGCTGAGTTGGCTTTTGGCTACCGAATCTGGGAGAGGAGCTCTAAGTCAGTCTGCAGTGTTTTGTGGCAGGTTGCTGGAGCTTGGACAAGGCTTTGTCCCATGGCTGTAGCACCGGGAATGCACGCACTGACCGTTAAGTAGTGTTGAGCAGGTGTGCTGGACTCTTCAGGCTGGAGTGGCTGTAGCCATGGCTTGTACTATTCCTGTGGTTGTGAATTCAGATTGCTGTGTCTCCCAGTCAAGGGTTCCAGTTCCTCCTGGCATTTAGGGGCATGACCTCATAGTACCTCCCTCATGCAAACCATGCACCTCCTGCGTCCACCCTGGGTCTCCCCTCTGGGATAACGTATAGATGTGCAGGGAAGTTGACCTTGACAATGAGATATTGAAATCAGTGGATAAATATTTCTCCCTTTCTCCTCCCCCTGCACAAAGGCACTGTTCAGAGATACATAAGTTTGATATGAGGACATCCGGAGAGACCAAGCGATCAACTTGTTGCAAAGGTGTGGCCAACCTGGGAACACACACCCCTGTATGTGTTCTCCTTCCTCCCAGCCTGTCTCCCATTCTCTGTCATTCCTGCTTCCTGGGATTAGACTCATTCATCCTGTGTTAGCGCGTGGCCTCTGCTGCAGGCTATTTTCTAGGGAACCAGAGCCAAGACAGCAGGTTCCAGAGGCCTCAAGCCACTGACAGTTTTGGCCAAATGGCGGTCAGTGGGGCCAGCAGTCAGACACCGGGCATGCAGCCTCGGTAAGGGAAAATGCCAAGGGCCTTGGCCAGTGGGAGAGGGTGGTGAGGGCCTCTGCAAGGCCAGGAGCCTTGAAAAGGTGCCCACTTTTCCTTGAACAGATGTAGCTTTCCTGAACAGCTGTGGCTGTAGCAAAGATTCAACCATACTAAAAGAATCTTTTCATTAAAGCCTTTGACATGTTGGGAGTGAGAGCAATATTCTCTGCTTTCAACGCATGGCAGCTGAGCCCCATGTGTGCCACACAACTTTTCAAGCTTTCAGGTGTCAGAGCCTTGCCTGGATAGGCGGGACTGGATCTGCTGACCCAGCCTTAGCTGAGCCTTTCAAAGGGGAAATCAGACACGAGAGACAAGAGCCTGTGCTGCAACCCTGCGCTGCCTTGCCGAGCACAAGGCAGAGGCGTTTGTCTTCGCTACAGATACGTGAGCAACATAAAGGGGGAAGAGGGAAAGCATTCCCAAGGCAAGTTTCTTAGGCCTAATTGAACATCAAGAGAGGACAGCAGCAAGAACAGCTCAGGATTAAAGAAAAAAATCTGCTCACAATCTATTCTGGAGGCCACATTACCAAACAAAGCTCACACCCAATGCCACTTTGAGAAGACTAGGCTCAAAAGAGAAAATTTTAAAATTTCTCAATGGGAAAGAAAGGCACCCCAATCCCAGAATAATAACTGTACGGGGGCAAAACAAACCTCTCTCTGGAAGATTCCTACCACTTGAGTTAAAGTTATAGGTCATAGACTCCAAATAGGTATAACAGGTTGATGTAATTCTGGTGAAACTAACATTAGAAAGATCTTTTCCATCCACCCTCCATGATTCAGACACCAGTCTCTTTGGCAGCACTGAGTATTGGGCTCTGTGGCCATGATTTTATTGGAATAACTGTTTTAAGAGCTTCAGATTGGTTTGTTTACAGAAAGTAAGTGGGTCTAGGGCCAATGCTGAGATAGTTTGATATGTCTTATTAAGTCTCTAGGATCTTTGAAAAAGTAAGACACAACATCTCCCAGTTAAACCTGGGATAATTTGAGCATAAAAAAGAATATTGATAGTAATAAGCTACAATACATTAAATTTTAAAAGAATTCGTGGGATAATTATTCTCAAAAGAAATAAGCAGAGGAAAGCTCTTCTTTACAGTAGACGATAGATGATCAATGCAGAAGGGATGTTGATATCAGGAAATCACCACTTTGCAATAATTGATTCAGGATCACCAATGGATGTTAAAACCAGGCAATAAGAGGTTTCTGGGCAACAGAAGATCCTCATGGTCTGAAAGCATCACCACTCCCCCCAATTCTGATTAATTAAAAGGCAGAAATGTACCTTTACAATGCAGAGATTTGGCAGGGCTAGTCTTAATCAAGTGATCAAATATAGCAACATCAGTAGTGGGGGGACACTGACCCCGTATTCTTTCTGATGTGACGCAGTGGGAAGTGCAGTCTCACCCCTGCAGTGCTCTTGCCCGTGAAGCTTACCCAGAACCTACAAAAGGAGACAAACCTAGAACATAGGCTATTCCGATTAAAGACTCCCCAAAACTCTCAATGTCATAAAAGAGGAAAACAGAGGGGCAGTGAGACTCAGGGAGACTGAAGAGACATGACAACCAAATGGGAAGCTTGACTGGATTCTGGATCCAAAAAGAAAGAAGAAAACCAGACAGGATAAATTTTGGTGACTATTTGAGAAAATTGAATATGGACTATGTACTATTGTCAAATCAATAATTCAATATTATTTTCAAAATACCTTTGAAAAATATTTGAAATGCTTTCAAATGGTTCAGTAAAAATAAGAAAAAAGTATGTGTTTGTGCGTGCATGTGTGGGAAGAGACCAAGAGAAAACAAATATGAACAAAACAAACATTAACCATTGGAGAATGCAGAGAAGAGCAGGCCAGTGTTCATTGCACTGTTCTTCCTTCCAACTCTTCTGAGGTTTAGAATTTTTTTAAATAAAACACTGGGTGGAAGAGAATGGAGCACATCAGACACTTTGCGTTGAATTGATGGGGTCCCTGAGGTGCTGATAGAACTTCACCCAGCCCTGTGAGCCTCCCTCTCCCACTGCAGGTGTGGGAAGAGCCCCGCTCAGCCCAGGTAGTGAGGGACTCCCTGCCAGAGACAGAGCCAGACAAGACATCAAGGACAGAGACTGGGGTTTTTAACGTAAAATATTTTACTCTGATTTGCTTGGGAATTTAATCTTTGAACTGTAATTCTTCCCTAGGAATTTTGTAATGGAATAGAGTTTGTTTCAATACCAGAGTATCTTTGTTTTGTATTGGCAAGTTATGATTGAAGTACATGATGTCACCAGATATCACTGCAAAACCTCTGATAGACTGTTAGGAAACATGAAAGAAATAATTTGGAAAGGGTAATACAACAGAGAGTAAACTCTCAGCCTTGAGCATAGCATGACCTGGAGTGGACCTGAGTTCTCAAGGGACAAAATCTCAACCGCCCAGCAGTGGTCCCAGGAGGCCTACAGAGAGGAAATGTTTTGTTTGGAAGAGCAGCCCTACATACTGCGGGAGCAGCATAGATATTCTTCCTGCCACCCACAGCCCTGGTAGACCACAGGCCTAAAGGGTAAGCCCAACAGATTGAAAGAACCAAAAGCTAGGGAACGTAAGGATTGTCCCTAAAATCCCCGACCCGTCCACAGTTAGTAAGCGGTGGCCACTGGTTCACACATCTTCACTAGTGAGTCTACTCTGTCCCAGTCCAGGGCAAGGGGAATTTGTTCACTTTCTCCTTCCTCTCCACCCAAGACCAATGCAAGGCTGCAACCTAGATAAAGCATGTCTGCTCTGAAGACTGAAACCTTACCTCGGGTGGGCTGTCTCCAGTCCAGCCTGGAGAGTAGGTGCTTAACCAGCTCGTTTGATTCTCACATCTCAGCTTTGTTAATCTTCGTATTAGCCAGGATTCTCTACAGAAACAGAACCAAGGGTGCGTGCGTGTGTGTGTGTGTGTGTGTGTGTGTGTGTAGAGATTGACTGATTGATTGAGTACAAGGAACTGGCTCTTGTGACTGTGGAAGCTGACAAGTCCCAAGGTCTGCAGTCAGCAAGCTGGAGACCCAGGAGAGCCAGTGGTGTCATTCCAGTCCAAATGCCAGCAAGCTCAAGACCCAAGAAGAGCTGTTTTTCAGTTCAAGTCCGAAGGCAGGAAAACCCCATGTCCCAGCTCAAGCAGCAGGAAGGAGTTCCCTGTTAGTCGAGGAGGGTCAGCTCTTTTGTTCTGTTCAGGCCTTCAACAGATTGGGTGTGACCCATCTCATTAGGGAGGGCAATCTGCTTTATTCAGTCTGTTGATCCAAATGTTAATCTCATCCAGATAACATCCTCACAGAAGCATCCAGAATAATGTTTGACCAAATGCCTGGGCACCCCATGGCCCAGTCAAGTTGACATACAAACTTAACCATCACAATCATAAAGGTGGTCTATTGGCCCCACTAAATTTTTTGGCTTGTTTCTCAGTTGGTTCAGAACTCTGAGCTGTTAGTTTGTGGGTCTCCTCGAAGAGGAGAGGGCCTCAGTTTCCCTCACTTTTATGGTTAAAAGAAAGCCAACCATCCCAAGATTATGTCTGCTTTCTCTCTTCCTTTTGTCCTTTGACCCTCCTCAAAGTTCACCTTTTTCTTTGACATCTGCCTGGCCTATGCAGTGTCTCCTAATTTAATTTTACCTCAACTAGCCAACCTTGTTGTCTTTCTCCTCCTCTACTCCCCTCTGATCAATACTGCCTACTCAACAGAGACCTAACTCATAAGAGTAGCTACCATCTATTAAAGAATTAACAAGTGTTAGACATCGTGCTAAGCTTTTTGCATAAATCATCTTATTTAATATGCACAAGTCTAGTCTATGCAATAAGTACCCATCACTGTCCCTATTTTACAGATGAGGAAACTGAGGCTGAAAGGAGTTAGTTTAACCCAATGCCACACATTAGTAAATTGGAGCAAGGATTGTCCAGCCCCATGACCCATGATCTTAGTGATTTCACCAAACGTCCCCGTTGCGGGTGGTGGACCGTGGAGTCCTATTTGGGCAGAGGCACCTGTGCAGGAGGAGAAGAGCATGCCAGACTTGGAGTCAGGAGGCCTGATTCCTGTACAGGCCACTACCGCTCAGCAGTTAGCCTCCCTGAGCTCTGGTTACCTCGTCAGTAACACAGGAAAATTAATAACAGCTGCTTGACTGGGTTACATATGGAAGGAGGTAAGATCTGTGTAAACACTGCGCAGATGTTCACGGAAGCAGGTGGCGAGGTACCTGTGTTCGTTACAAATCTGCGTCGGCTCATTTGCCTTTATTGGTCCCTCCCCCATCATTATGTTGAAGCAGCTGCTAAATTGCCAAAAGATACTTCAGAAGAAAATGATGGAAAATAATCTGGCATTCTTTCTCACGTGAGGGGAATGCGATAATTAGAAAGGGAGCTATGGGAATACATATTGAGCATTCAGAGAGTGATCTGTCTGATTTGGGTGTTATCTGATCATTTTCCAGAGAAATAAAAGCAAAGGGGTAATTTTCCTAGAGACACTCTTCCGGGTCTCCTATTGACAAAAGAACATGTTGCTTGCTCACAAAAGGGCTTTGAATAAACAGTAATTCCTTGGGTGGTGGCCCAGCATATCCTGCAGCTCTAGCTTTGCTGGCATCAGGTAGCTTAAGAGATTAAAGCTTCAGAGGAGAAGAGAGAAAATGAAGTGCTCAGGCTGATGGGTGCCTCAAGCTGCCTACTCCATGCCCAGCCCTCAGCCTCCCTTCCCATCTCTCCACCATCGGCCTCATCCATCTTTTATGGCTGCTCCGCCCCTCTGAACACCACACCCACCTGTGTCTCCAAGTGGAGAACCACAGTGCAAACCCAACGGATAGGTCTGGTCCAGAGTCGGCCTGTGGCCATGTCGGAGAGCCAGGGAAGGGGTTGAGAAAAGACACAAAAGAGTAAAGCTAAGAGGCAGGTGCCCCTAACTTGCCTTCCTTCCATTTGCCCAGGCTGCCCTCTCTCAGTCAGGGTCACTGTCACCTCACGTTGCCAAAAACAGAATAAGTTCTATGGAGGGTGTGGGGAAGGGAGAGGAGGTGCTATGGCCATACCCATGCAGTAGCAGGGGTGTGGGGAGGGTCAGGGAACGGCTCTGGAGCACCCCACCCAGCAGCGCCACAGACTCCAGGCCTGTGACTCAGGCTTTGGGGTGTAGGAGTGGTCAGAGAGAGGTCAGTCATCCAATTAACCAAGTCTCATCATAAGAGGAGGCCTTGAGAGAGAGAGGAAGATGGCGGAATGGTGGTGACCTCCTGGATTCGTGCTCCCGGAGTGGAAGGCATGGGTCTCGGACTGCCACAACGCTAGAGGTTCACTCCCCCACAAGAACGGCGGCGTGAACCCACGGAGAATCAGCGTGGGACAGAGAGAGAACGAGAAAGGACTGAGGTGATCGGGAAATACAGCGCGAAAAACTAGAGAGTGCGGAGGGTCATCAGAGAAGGGAGCGCGGGACGGTTGTACGCACCCCACCAGAGAGTGGGGTGGGTTCAGCCCCACAGGAAAGCATCTTGTTCCCCCTCTGACCTCCACACCCACTCAATTGGGGATTTGCCCAAAGTCGACGCAGAATTGCCGCGGGAGACGTGAGCTCTGCAGAGGAGACATTGGCGGGAGGCTTTTTGGACCCTAGAACGCTGTGCGCTGTGCGCGGCTGAGGCGCCTAGCAACTGTCTCCTATACGCGGGCTGCGGGGCTGCCTCCCTCCCGGCTCGAGCAGACGCCGATCTGTCTCGTTTAGGCGGGGCTGGGTTCTCCCGGTCTCGGCTCCTCTGGCCTCTGCCGGTCGCTGAGCGTTCAACCCCAGCGACAGTGCTGCAGACGGGCGGTCGCCATTGTTGGGTTTTGCACCCTAAACCCGGTGAAGTGATTGGGTACCGGGCGGCTCCCTTCCCTAGTCCACGGACCGACTAGGAGCTAAGCCTTTGTGTGAACACTGAGTGGTTCCCCAGTCACGAGAGAGTCGAGCGTGGACCTTGCGGACATTGGGGCGGGGAGGACCATCGCCCACGGGAACTGCAGCGGCTGGGGCGCTGGGCGAAGGAGGGCGCCGCTCCCCTCCCCCTATCCACTGTCTTTCTCGCAGAGAGAGACGGAAACCACCGCGGGAGAGGAAGAGGAGCAGCCCCCCCAGCGGAGGTAGCAAAACCCTGAACAACACGCGAAGGGCTCCCCCTAGCGACAGAGGAGGCAGCTTACCTGGCGCTCACGGCCTGCCCCTTTCCAGACTAAAGCTGAAAGAAGGAATCTTAAGGATTCATCCAGATGGGAAGGGCTCAGCGAAAGAACTCTGGAAGTATAAAGAATCAAGCTGAAACTTCACCCTCAAAGAGGATTACTAGTTCACCACCAATTAACACAAACCAGATTCCAAATAGCAACATGTCACAGGAAGAATTTCAAACATGGATCATAAACACGCTGAACAGCATGCAAGTAAAAATGGATAATCAACATAAAGAAACCACAAAAAAGATCCAGGACTTGGAAGAAAAATTCACCAAAGAAATTGAAATACTGAAGAAAAATCAAACTGAACTCCTGGAAATGAAGAATTTATTCAAGGAGCTACAAAACACAGTGGAAAGTCTCAAGAGCAGGGTAGATCAAACAGAAGAAAGAATCTCAGAGATCGAAGACAACACTTTCCAATTAAATAAGTCAGTTACAGAGCTGAAACAAACAAACATGAGAATTAACCACAGTCTACAAGAAATGTGGGATTATGTGAAGAAGCCTAACGTCAGAGTTATCGGCATTCCTGAGGGTGAAGAAGACAATAAGCAAGGGTTGAATAAACTATTTGAAGATATAATTGAGGAAAATTTCCCAGGCCTAGCCAAATCTCTAGATATACAGGTTCAAGAAGCTCAAAGAACCCCTGGGAGATTCATACCAAATAGGAAGACACCACGTCATGTAGTCATTAGACTGACCAAAATATCCACTAAAGAGGCCCTTCTTCGAGCTGTAAGGAGAAAGAATCAATTAACATACAAAGGAAAATCCATCCGAATCACGCCAGATTTCTCAACTGAAACCTTACAAGCAAGAAGAGATTGGGGCCCCATTCTCACTCTTCTGAAACAGAATAATGCCCAGCCTAGAATCCTGTATCCAGCTAAGCTCAGTTTTATATATGAAGGTGAAATTAAGACATTCTCAGATAAACAAAAACTTAGGGAATTCACCAAGACAAGACCAGCTCTCCAAGAAGTACTCAAAACAGAGTTACACATGGTCCAGCACAAGAAGGACCCTCGAATGTAACACTAATCAAGAGATAAATATAAAAACCCAGTTATCATAATGGCTCAAGAGAGAAAACAGATCAATGAAATTCAACCCAACTTGAGGAAAAGCAATCTGTCTCACCTATCAGTTCTCTCATTAAATGTGAATGGATTGAATTCCCCACTCAAGAGACATAGACTGGCCCAATGGATAAAAAAATATAAGCCAAGTATCTGCTGTCTTCAGGAAACTCATCTAACCTGCAAGGATGCATTTAGGCTGAAGATAAAAGGATGGAAATCAATATTCCAAGCAAATGGAACTCAAAAGAAAGCTGGCGTGGCGGTTCTAATCTCCGATAACGTAGTTTTCAAATCAACAAAAGTAAAGAAAGACAAAGATGGTTACTATATACTGGTGAAGGGTACAATTCAACAAGAAGACATAACTATACTTAATATATATGCACCCAATCTAGGTGCACCCAGATTCATAAAGCAAACCCTACTTGATCTCAACCAAATGATAGATAACAACACGTTAGTAGCCGGAGATTTTAACACGCCACTGACAGTTCAGGACAGATCTTCCAAACAAAAAATAAACAAAGAAATAGTGGACTTAAATACAACGCTCGATCAAATGGGCCTGACTGATATCTACAGGACATTCTACCCAAAAACCACTGAATATACTTTCTTCTCATCAGCTCATGGGACATTCTCCAAGATTGACCATATCTTAGGTCATAAAGCATGCCTTAAAAAATTTAAAAATATAGAAATTATACCATGCATCTTCTCAGATCACAGTGGAATAAAAGTAACAATGAACCCTAACAGAAATCCTCACTTCTACTCAAAGTCATGGAAGCTAAATAACCTTCTCCTGAACAATCATTTTATAAATGAAGAAATCAAGTCGGAAATCAAAAGATTTTTTGAATTAAATGACAAAGGAGATACAACCTATCAAAATCTGTGGGACACAGCTAAAGCAGTCCTGAGAGGAAAATTTATTTCCATAAATGCTTATACCAAAAAGACAGAAAACCTACAATTAGACAATCTAATGAATAGACTCAAAGTGCTGGAGAAGGAAGAACAGACCGATCCCAAACCCAGCAGAAGGAGAGAAATTATTAAGATTAAATCAGAACTAAATGAAAAAGACAACAATCAAACCATAAGGGAGATTAATAAAACCAAAAGTTGGTTCTTTGAAAAAATAAACAAAATTGACACACCTCTGGCTAGACTAACCAAGAACAGAAAAGAAAAATCTCTTATAACCTCCATCAGGAACACAAAAGGAGTAATCACGACTGATGCCACAGAGATACAGGATACCATATATGAATTCTACAAAAATCTTTATGCACACAAATTAGAAAACCTGGAGGAAATGGACAAATTCCTAGAAACACACAGCCTTCCCAGGCTCAACCAGGAAGAAGTAGAATTCCTAAATAGACCGATATCTAGATCTGAAATCGAAACAGCAATAAAAAACCTTCCCAAAAAGAAAAGCCCTGGACCAGATGGGTTCACACCTGAATTCTACCATACCTACAAAGAAGAACTGGTGCCCATCCTACATAAACTATTCTCCAATATAGAGAAGGATGGGATTCTCCCCAACACTTTTTACCAAGCCAACATAACCCTAATACCAAAACCAGGAAAGGATGCAACTAAAACAGAGAACTATAGACCAATTTCTCTTATGAATATAGATGCAAAAATCCTCAATAAAATTCTAGCAAATCGAATCCAAGTGCTTATCAAAAAAATAATCCATCACGACCAAGTGGGCTTCATCCCAGAGATGCAGGGATGGTTTAACATACGCAAATCTATAAATGTAATTCATCACATAAATAGAAGCAAAAATAAAGATCATATGATACTCTCAATAGATGCAGAAAAAGCATTCGACAAAATTCAACACCCTTTTATGATAAGAACACTCAAAAAAATAGGCATAGACGGGGCCTATCTAAAAATGATACAAGCCATATATGACAAACCCACAGCCAACATCATACTGAATGGGGAAAAACTGAAAGCATTCCCACTTCGAACTGGAACCAGACAAGGCTGCCCACTGTCCCCATTACTTTTCAACATAGTATTGGAAGTCCTTGCAAGAGCTATCAGGCAAGAGAGCAGAATCAAGGGAGTCCAAATAGGGACAGAAGAGATCAAACTCTCACTCTTTGCTGATGATATGATGTTATATCTAGAAAACCCCAAGATTTCAACCAAGAGACTCCTGGAATTGATTAATGAATTCAGCAAAGTCTCAGGATACAAAATCAATACACACAAATCAGAGGCATTCATATACGCCAATAACAGTCAAACGGAGAACCAAATTAAGGACTCAATACCCTTCAAAATAGCAACAAAGAAAATAAAATATCTAGGAATATATCTAACTAAGGAAGTAAAGGACCTCTATAGGGAGAACTATGAAACTCTGAGGAAGGAAATCGCAGAACATGTAAATAGGTGGAAAACCATACCATGCTCATGGATCGGTAGAATCAACATTGTTAAAATGTCTATACTGCCCAAAGTTATCTACAGATTCAATGCAATCCCTATTAAATTACCAACATCTTTTTTCACAGACATAGAAAAAATAATTTTACGCTTTGTATGGAATCAGAGAAGACCCCGTTTAGCAAAAGCAATATTAAACAACAAAAACAAAATGGGAGGTATTAATTTGCCAGACTTCAAACTTTACTACAAGGCTGTGGTTCTAAAAACAGCCTGGTACTGGCACAAGTGCCGAGACACAGACCAGTGGAACAGAACAGAAAATCCAAATATAAAACCATCCTCATATAGCCATCTAATCTTTGACAAAACAGAAAAAAACATACTCTGGGGAAAAGATTCCTTATTTAATAAATGGTGCTGGGAAAACTGGATATCCACATGTAGAAGACTAAAACAGGACACACAGCTCTCACCCCTCACAAAAATCAAATCACGGTGGTTAACAGACTTAAACCTTAGGTCAGAAACTATTAGAATTCTAGAAGAAAACGTAGGTAAGACTCTTACAGACATTGGCCTAGGCAAAGAATTTATGAGGAAGACCCCTAAGGCAATCACAGCAGCAACAAAAATAAATAAATGGGACCTGATCAAATTAAAAAGCTTCTGCACAGCCAAAGAAACAGTCACAAGAGTAAATAGACAACCTACAGAATGGGAAAAAATTTTTGCATACTACACATCAGATAAAGGACTGATAACAAGAATCTATTTAGAACTCAGGAAAATCAGTAAGAAAAAATTGAACAACCCTATCAAAAAGTGGGCAAAGGACATGAATAGAAATTTTTCAAAAGAAGATATAAAAATGGCTAACAAACATATGAAAAAGTGTTCAACATCTCTAATCATCAGGGAAATGCAAATCAAAACCACAATGAGATATCACTTAACTCCAGTGAGAACGGCCTTTATCAAAAAGTCCCAAAACTATACATGTTGGCGTGGGTGTGGAGAGACAGGTACTCTCATACACTGCTGGTGGGACTGTAAACTAGTGCAGCCCCTGTGGAAAGCAATGTGGAGATACCTTAAACAGATTCAAGTAGACCTACCATTCGATCCAGCAATCCCATTACTGGGCATCTACCCAGAAGAACAAAAGTCATTCTATAAAAAAGACACCTGCACCCGAATGTTTATAGCAGCACAATTCACAATCGCAAAGATATGGAAACAACCCAAATGCCCATCGATTCATGAATGGATTAGCAAAATGTGGTATATGTATACCATGGAATATTACTCAGCTATTAGAAATGATGGCGATATGGCATCTCTTTGGTTCTCCTGGAGTGAGCTGGAACCCATTCTATTAAGTGAAGTATCCCAAGAATGGAAAAACAAGCACCACATGTACTCACCAGCAAACTGGTTTCCTTGAGAGCACATTTGGGATTCACACCAATTGGGTATTGGACAGAGGTCGGGGCTGGGTGGAAGGGATGGGTGTATACCTACTTGATGAGTGCGATGCGCACTGCCTGGGGAATGGACACGTTTGAAGTTCTCTCTGGGGGGGATGGGGTGGGGGGAGGGGAGGAGTGCACACCTACATGATGAGAGTGTTGTGCACTGTCTAGGAAATGGACACAACTAAAGCTCAGACTCGGGGGGATGGGGTGGCATGGGCAATGTATATAGCCTGATCTTTTGTACCCCCTTGATGAGCTGAAAAACAAACAAAAAATAAAAAATAAAAAAAAAAAAAAAATAAATAAAAAAAAAAAAAAAAAAAAAAAAAAAAAAAAAAGAGGAGGCCTTGAAGGTCATCCAGTCTTTGTATTTTTCTCATCCTTGAGTCCCTCTACAGCATCCCTGCCTATGCTGGGATGCCTCCAAGGCCAGGGAGCTTAGCTCCTCATACCGCCTGAAATCACAGAAGGTCAGAGCTGGAAGGAACCCTTGAGACCAGCTGGTCCAGCACATGCTGGGCAGGAGGTGTGGGGGGTGCAATCCTGATGTTTCCTGTGACCTTCCTTGCACTCTGAAAGCTACCTCCTTGTAATTCTTACCCTTAAGGAGATTCTGCTCCCTGTACTTATCAACCGAATTGCCTCCTTCGGGTGTGGCCATCAAATATCTGGACTGCAGAGCAAGCCAGTATGGGAGAACCTCCACTCTCCTCACTGCTTTTCACTAATTCCTTCACCAAATATGGATTCAGGGCCTACAGATGAGCCAGGTGCTGTACTTGGCACTCAATATACGTTGGTAAACAAGGCAAATTACAAAAAAAATACTGCACTCAAGGATCTGACATTCTAAAAGAGGAAACAGATATTGAACAATAAACATGATAAATAAGTAACATGTCATAATTTAGAAGATGGCATGTGCCATGAAAAAGAAGAAATAGAGCCAAATAAAGGGATCAGGAGGCCAGGGGAAGGTGGCAGTGATAAAGAGGGTGGCCAGGGGAGGGGGGGAAGGTGACCCAAGCAATAGCATGAAAGATCTCCCAGCCCCTTGGGCAGCCAGCAGGCCTCAGAGGGAGGAATGCCCCAGGAAGAGAGCGTATGCCATGAGGCAGGATCGTGCTGCAAGTTTAAGGCTAGACAGCAGGGAGCAGTGTGGAGGTAGGGAGGGCAGTTAGGAGGCCACTATGCAACGCAGGTGAGATATGATGATGGTTCACAAGGGGGTGGAGTGCAGATGGTCAGAAGTGGTGGCATATATTGAAGCTGGAGTACCCAGGATTTCCTGATGGGTCAGATGTGAAGCACGAGAGAAAGAAAAGAATCACCATGACTCCAATATATTTGGCCTGAGTGTCTGGACGGTGGCAACTCCATCCTCAGGTGGAGAAAAGTGTGAGCAGAACAAATCTGGGGGAGAAGATCAGGAGTTTGGTTTTGAACAAGTTGCATTTGAGATGTGCTTTGGACACACAAGTGGAGATGTCAAGGAGACAGCAATGTAAGTCTGAGTTTAGGAGAGAGGTCTGGAGACATATGTGTCAGTCATTGGCATAAAAGATGGCATGAGATTATCAAGGGAGTGCATAGTGGCAGGACAGGCTTCTGTGACTACTTCAGAAACATGTTTTGGCTGCCAATTCAAAATGGTCAAATGAGCATGCCAATCTACACCTCATCATCCCCAAATCCACCAAAATACTAAGTTTTATCATTTACTGGTCACTGTCCTAACTGTACTACATGCATTATCTCATCCCATCCTGATATAACCCATGAGGGAGCTGTATTATGTCCATTTTACAGATGAAAATACCATAGTAATGAGATCACACAGTTGTCCAAAACCACAGAATTAATAAGTGATGAAGCCAGGTTTCAACTTTTAATATGCTTATGGAGCATGTGCTCCAGCAAATCTAAACTTTAGTAATACAAGAAAAATCTAAAAAAAGAAAATGACACAAGGCCCATAGGAATGTAGGACTCAGGTGTGTAACAAAAAAAATTCCAAGCTGACAGTCACACAGCAGCCCCAGAAAGCCCGAAAAAATCAGAGGACTCTGTGAAGATTGTGTTCAGAAAGCAAGTCACTTCCACTATAGAAACTGTAGGAATAAGAAGTCAAAATAAAAATCTAAGAGCAAGTCTTAGAAAATTCTAAATGATAAGATATGTGATTCTTCAATAACAAACACAACAAATAGAAGGTGATTATTAATAGAAACTTTGGGAAAAACAAGACAGTCTAAGAAAGTCATGGTTCATATTTGATGCAAACCAAAGTGTGGGTAATTGTGGATAATTGATGGAGTAAAGAGACCTTCATTCACAGAACATTCTCCTTTGAGTGCCCAAGGTTTAATTACATAGTATTTTATTTCCTTTTCTGTGGGCCTAATCACAGTACTTGGTTCTGCAGTGAATCGTGTTTACATAACCATAATGCTTTAAATAATGTTTAAGGGTTTTCAGTTTTCAGAATCAACCCCAAGCATAGAACACTTAATTGCAGTTACTTCAGTATTTAATACTATAAACATAGTCAGGATAAAAGTGATATTATGGTTGACAGAAATCTGGAGGCGGAGAGCAGAGGGAAGTCTACGTGTACCAATTTCCTTCTTTTGTGTAGCGGAGAATCAATAGATTTTGTCTAATGATGATACATCAAGAAAGTGAGATTTAAGTACACTCTTTTTGAGCATAAATCTAAGCACTAGAAAAACCTGGTAATATTACTGATCAAAACGAGAAAGTAAAGGGGACAGGAAGAAGGAAAGTCATATAATGCCCTAAATTATTTGTCTTTCCCGCAATATAGCTAATAGATACTACCTAAAGTTGATAAATGAAGAATTTACAGTTATTAATTTTATCATGTTATTTATATTTGTGCGCTGACCAGATAACTAAAAACAGAAATTGTTAATCACCGGAGTAAAACTGGAGCTATGGAGATACAATTCTTTTTCTTGTATGTCTTGATCTGCTGTTTGACGTATTAAACATGAGCAGGTGTCGTTTTCACACGTCTGTGTCTGTTTAGGAGCATCAGAGCTGTTCTTGCACATTAACTCAAGGGCAGCTGCAGTTCTCACTAATGATCACTAGGTGTCACTGGGTCCCTGGGCAGGAGCCAGGCGTGGCACAGAGTGGCCCGAGGCTGCCTGTTCTGTCTCTCTGGGGTCTTGACAGGGAACTGAGACAAAGTGGGGGGGGCGGGGCGGGCAGCAGCTGGAGGCCAGTGGCTTTGCCGGCACCTGGAGCTGGCATTCTGCACTCAGCCGCAGTACCCCACGCGTGGGCAGCCCCAGATGGCACCACCACGGAGAAAATGTCCTGAGAAAGGAGGCGCACAGAGAGGCAGGGCCTGGCCGACCTGCGTTGCAAGAGCAGAGACTGTGGGAAAGCCAAGGAAGCCAGAGGCGAGAGAAGGGACGGAAACCGAAGCAGAGAGAAGCAACCGCATCAAGCCCGAGGGCTCGAGGCCAGGTTCCCTACGTCTACCACGTGCCAGCTTTGTGAGCTCAGGCAAGATGCCTAGCCCAGGTGAGCTGAGCATGTTTGCCTGGAGTGGCAAACAGTTGTTGTGAAGACTCCAGTTTTAATAAACTTCTTAGACACCGTTTCTCAGTTTGGCAGTTTCCCATAAAGTTAAGCATCCACTTACTGTACAACCCAGTAATTCCACCCTAGGTATTTACTCAAGTGAAATGAAAACCGAGATTTCGACAAAAACCTATATGTGTATTTGGTTTAGCAGTTTTGTTCATAGTTGCTGAAAACTGGAAACAACCCAAGTATTCCTTACCAAGGAAATGGATAAACGAAATGGACGGATTCCGTACGATAGAATCCTATCCAGCAATAAGAGAAGAACAAACTCCTGATCCACACAGCAACATGGATGAATCTCAAATGCAACACACCAAAAGACTAAAAACTGCGTGATCCTATTCCCACGGCATTCTTGCCAGGCAGAACTATAGGGACGGCAGACGCACTGGTGGCTGCCAGAGACTTGGGGCAGGGGGGAAGAGATTCACAACCAAGGGACACAGAAGAATTCTCAGGGGTGATGGAATGTTCTATCTTGACTATGGTGGTGATTATATGAATGTGTGTATTTGTCAAAACTCACAAACCATGAACTGAAAAGAATGTAAATGTTTAAACTGGTGTGGGAGGAGCTGTTTTTCAGTCAAGTTTATTCCTGCCTGGGAGCCTCTGCCCTCGCTGTGCCCTCCACTGGAACCCTCCTGCCCAGAGCTTGGCGGGCTAGTTCCTGCGCAGCATCCAAGCCTCTGCTCAGAGCCCCTTCCTGAGAGAGGTGGTTGTAACCACCCTAACTTCAGCAGCACTTCCCCAGTGCCACACCACACACACTGGCCCTCCCTCCATCACTCGCTGTCCCTTTACTCTGCTCTTATTACATAGTTTCTTTGCAGAAGCTATCACTGCATGGCCTCATAGGATATAGGCGTTTCTTGGTTGATCTGCATGTGACCCACTCCAAGGTGCTTCACAGGACTGAGTCTGCCCTGCGCTCTACATATTCCCCCCTCAAATAATACTTAGCACACAGTAGGCCGGCATGAAGTATTTTATGAATGGTGAATGGGTAAAATGCTTAGGGCACTGCCCGCCACAGGGAAAGAACTCCTTGAGCCTTAGCTATGGCGATCACTACACATTATTACAGTCATCACTATGGTACTAGCAATGGGTCCAGCCCATATGTCGCCTTTACTAAAATGACAAATGCTACTGAGGGTAATGTAAATAGGCGTCTCTTCCTTTCCAACTGAAGGACCACACACACTGCAAAGGCTCAGCCAAAGGCAGGTCCTTTTTTTCTGGCCATCCAGGCATAGAACAGTTGCTGCAAAACCCCAGCAGCAATGTGGGGTGGTGCAGTGTAGACCATCATGCGGCCATGGGCCTCTCCCTGCCCCATGCGCCGCTGTGATAAGTTACCTTTCTTGGGTGCCAGGAATTCAGCCATGCTGAGAAGGGAGCAGGGTGTGTGTGTGGCGGGGGGGGGTGGGGGGAGCAATTAGGCCTCCTGGCTCTGCTCTCAGCTCTTGCCCCAACTACAACCCAAGAGCCCCAGAGCTCTTTCTGTCCATCCTCAGCTCCTATCCACCAACCCTCCCACCTGCCACACACACCCATCAATAGCAAATAAGAGCTCTAATCTCAAAAGGTGGAAACAGACTGCACTTCAGGCAGTTTGGGGCCTGGACTGCTGGTGGCTATGAAGGAAACTGGGCTGCAGGGGTTCTACACTAAGTCAGACTGGCCATGGGACAAGCTGGGAACTCACGCTTAGATACATTTGTGTGGGGACAGGGAAACTTAAGGCCTGTACCAAGTAATACCCTAGGTGTCTATTTCTTTAAAAGTTATCCGAGTCTATTTTCTGTGGTTAATGTTAAGATCAGCTAGTTAAATAAAGTCATGTATTTTGAGATACCATGCAGAAAAAATGAATATTTATAATTCTAGGGTGGCTTAAGTGAAAATACTGCTTCTGCCCCCCAAAATATTTTAAGGTAAAATAAAAGCCTCATTGCTCACATAAAGCCATGACTAGCACCTTTTCAGAAAGTTAACCATGAACACTGCATCTGCTAAGCCTATTTCTGGTTTATAGTCCTCTCTCATCTCCATCCCTGGGCTTTCCTGCTTCTTGTCTCTCCTCTCACCTAAAGTTCCCCTGCCCGGATCCACCTCCTCTCCCACATCCTTCTTCACTCCCCTCCCTTTTACTGTCTGGCCCTCCTGCCTCCCCTGTGAGCCCTGCGGTGCCCTCTCCATGGGGGGCTCTGGTGCTTACTGTCTCCCTGCTCATCCTGACACACTCCTCAGTGCAGACCCCATCCTCCTCTGTAGCTCTGCCCTCATTTCTCCACTCAGACCTTGGCCTTGGCACCAACTTCCCACTGCCCCCTTGGCTGCTGTTGACGGAGGCCCTGGCTTCCTGCTTTTTCAGTCCAGGACCTCTAGAAAGCAGAGCCTGAGGCAAGGGTCATGTGCTGCCACTTTATTTGGAAGCGCTTGCCCAGGAAGGTGCAGGTGCAAGATGAGAGAAGTGAGACAAGGGAAGCTGTGAGCAATGTGGTGTGGCACCAGCCGTGCAGGCTAGCACGTCACAGCAAGCGTGAAGAGATGCCGTGGAAGCGTGGCAGCGGCAATTGCTCAGCCCTGGGACTCTCCAGAAGAAAACTTCACCTCAGAGCAGCCCACAGGGAGGAAGAAGGAGAAGACTTCCTCATCTGTTCCCTCCCTCCTCCCCTGTTATGGGTTGAAGTGTGTCCTCCCAAAATGATATGTTGAAGTCCTAGCTCCCAGTACCTCAGAACGTGACCTTGTTTGGAAATAGAGTCTTTACAGAGGTGATTAGGTTAAAATGAGGTCATTAGGGTGGACTCTAATCCAATATAATGAGTGTCCTCACAACAAAGGGAAATTTGGACACAGACGTGGATGGCAGGGAGACGATGCCAAGAGACAGAGAACACAGGCAGAAAGGCTTGTGAAGACAAAGCAGAAAGTAGAATGATGCATTTACAAGACAAAAATTGCCAGCAAACCACCAAAAGCCAGGAAAGAGACAGGGAACAGATTCTCCCTCCCAGCAGCCAACTCTGCTAAAATCTTGATTTCAAACTTCTGGCTTCCAGAACTTGAGGCAAAAAATTTCTGTTATTTTAAGCCACCCAGTTTTGGGTATTTTGTGATGACAGCTTTAAGAAATTAATACATTCCCTTTCCCTTTGGACCAAGGTTCTCACTGGTCGAGTCCCATGGGTGGGTGCTAATTCCACCACATTTCTGGGTGTGTCAACAGTAGCTCAGGAAGCCAGACCTCATCCCTGCCATGTAGCATTTTGTCAGATTCCAAAAGCAGAGGGACCATTGGCTGGGATGGGAGGCAGTCCAGGGACCCTGAGAAAGTACCCAAGGTTGGGGTCCACACACCCTGGTGACAGTGGCCACCTGCCATTCACACCTGTTCCTCCGTCCTTCACACCTGCCGAGGCTCAGGCAGTTCACAGGAGGCAGGGCTGAGGCAGAGGGGAGGTGGCTCTCCAGCAGGCTCTGATGACAACCTTGTAAGAACAGAAAGAGCCGGGTAGATAATAAGAAGAATCCTGTGTAACCAGTTTCACTGAAGGAAACCTGGAGGGGATAAATGACAAGTCCTCGGCAGTGAAATTATTTGTCCTTGGCAGGCAGTCCCCATGGAGGCCACAGTCACCGGCACCGCTAGTCCACCAGGCCCCTTTGTGATTCTACTGCCCATCAGCCCAGTGTCCACTTACTTCCCTAGGACTTTCCTTGGCCTGCACTGGGGCTCCCACCTGCCACGCCCAGGGATCGTGGGGCCGCTGAGAGGCCTGGCCAGCATCCTGGTTTGTGTTTCTGCCTCTGGCCAAGGCCACCAGCCCAGGCTCACACAGTGATTGTCAACAGTGTGCCCTCCTTCCCAGACACCCTCACCAGCTATAGGGTGCAGGGAAGAGGGAGGAGGCACACAGCTCCCCTCTTTGCCAGGTGTGGCTGGAGAAGCCTGTGAGCCTGCTGAGTTCGGCCCGGTGTTGCCTTGGGCAGACAGGCTGCGGGTGGCACAGGGGCGCGAGTGGGCACTAACTCGCGTCCTCACCCTGCAGCCAGGCACCACCCCCGCCCCACAGACCCCCCAGCGGGGGCAGAGCAAGGAGAGAATCTTCTGTCTTAGGTTATCTCTGTGGAAAACAGGTGAACGAAAGCCTCTTTTAGAAAGAAAATATAAGAACAGAAAAGGAGTATTTTCCTTTAAGAATTAAAGTCTACTTTTAGTAGTAAAGTTCTTGCTGCCCGAATGTTTTAAAAAAGACTCAGAGCACAAGCTTTTTGATTTCACTACTGTTATTGTTCTCAAATTTCTAACAAAGCACGACAAAGAGAACTCTCCTAATCCAATGAAACTTGCTGATTTCTTTTTGCAAATAATACACATTAAAACCTTTATGTTTCATTTGTACGAAAGACTGAAATATTTTTAGATAAGCTATTTAAGTCATAAGAGAATAGCTAGAGAAAATTAACAGTGATTTTAAAAATTGTATGCAATGATGCAAATGATTCAGCAGTAAACTTATCAAGTGTTTTTTTAAATGACTAGTATTCAAGGACTTATTTTTCATACTGCAAAGACCATTGTGGTGTCAAGGGAACAATTTCACTGCTATCTTCCAATAAAAAAAATTTTTTAAATGATTTCTTCATTTTCCATTAAAACCTAAACCCAACATACTGATTTTTCTTCCGATAGTTGCTGTCTTCTACATCTCAGGCAAACCATGCCCTATCCTCAGCTCCCACCGTTGGGGGACAAATACACCCGAGGCTTTGGCTGTGACCCCAGCCTGTCTCCCTTTCTCATGTGGACAGCTACCCCAGGGCCTACCTACTCTGAGGTTTTCACAAAAACCTCAGCAGCTATTAACCTTCAGGTTACATCTATAAGAATTCTTGAACTTTGTAGCTTGCCTGCTTTTGTAGCCCTCATCTGTATCCACAGAGCACAGACCTTTAAAATCCTGAAAACAACGAGCCCAGGAATAGGCAAGTGCAAGGGAGCTGAGTCCAAAGTCAGGGTCAAGAGAAGCGAAAACCCCAGTTACAGTAGCTGGTGGAAGCTTAAAAGGAAAGAAAAATAAGCTGGGCCTGGGACTCTGTGGGAAAGGAAGGGGTCACTGGGGACTGGGATTCCTCCCTGCAGGAAGGCGGTGGGACCTCAGACTCACCCACAGCTGGGAGCCAGACCCCTGAGCCACTAGCCTTAGGAAGGAAGGAGCCTCCCGGTCCCGCCCTTCACCTGAGGTGCTGGACAGCTGGTAGCCTGTGTGGTGGCCACGATGGCTCAGGTCACTGATACAGGGGTTGGAGACATGACTGCAGCAAGAGGAGGGCCGCTGGCAGCAGTGAGTGACGCCCCGAGGCAGGCTCCATCATCCACAGTGTTTTCTAGAAGAGTTTCTAGAAGAGTCAGTTAGAATAAGCATCAGAGCAGAATTTTCTGTAACAGAAAGCACTAAATGAAATAGACAAAGCTTGAGAAAAATACACACCAACAAATACATAAGGGTCTTAATTGATCATTTCAAAACTTCTCCAACAGAGCAAAACAATGCTAACAGAGCCCTTCTCAGAGGTTCCAGCTGCCCCAGGCTGCCCATTCTGGTAGAAAATTAGATTGGAAAAGACAAACAAACAAAAAACTCACATTAACACACAACAATGAAATGTTGTCATGTGGACTTGGAGGAATTGTCAGATGTTGCAGGGCCTGGTGAATCTGAGTAAGACACACAACACAAATCTCCCAGGTCCATTTTGGGGTCAGCCTGATACTGTCACACGGAGATAATCATTTTCCTAAGAGGAATGTCAACTTTTTTTTTTATCACTGATGACCTAACGTCTGAAGCCTCACAACTCCACACTTGGATGCAAAATGCTTTTTGAGTATGTTTTCTAGAGTCACAGCTGTGTCCTATCTTTTGTGAACAACTGATTTCACGGGACTTCCAATCTAAGTGATAAAATGAGTTCTTCCTAAAACAAACCAAAAAAAAAAATAATAATAATAACCTGGCAAAAGCCCTCAGGATAAATGATATGAAATGAAGATGGAAAGATGCTTGACTAGGACGAAAATATCATTTTGCAGTGTCTGTAAGAACATTAGCTTGCCCCCGCACACGCGGAAGAATTTATTACCCAGCCAGGCACAAGCTGCACCACGTGGGCTAACACCAGTATTCCCGTGAGCGCTCAGCAAAAGAGCAGGGCTATGTTAAAAGGGAAAGAAGGAGTATAAAGAAAACTGAGCAAGTACTTTACTTCCAAAGCCCAGAAGCATCCAGATAGAAAGCTGCTGGGTAGGACAGTGGCAGGGAGGAGAGGTGTGATGTTATGAAATACATATTTGGTCTTCATCCAGTGACAGCTCCCAAAACTCTTTGGCACCTCTGAAGTGATGAAAGTCTTTTGCATGCTATGAGGTGGCTGGTAGCCCCCAGGTAGCTTCAGGATGAGGGCTGGTCGCAGGAAAGACCAAGGCATGATAAGGGGGTTGAAACTTTCAGCCCACCCCTAACCTGGGGTGGGGGCAAGCAGCTAAAGGCCAAGTTGATCACCAGTGGCCAGTGATTGAATCAATCATGCTTACATAATGAAGCTTCCATACAAACCCCAAGGGACTGGGTTTGGAGAGCTTCTGGATAGCTGAAGACGGGGAGGGTCCAGGAGGGTGGCGCCCGCAGGGCGGGCATGCGAGCTCCACGCCCCTTCCCATGCACCCTGCCCTGTGCATCTCTTCCATCCGGCTCTTCATCTGTATCCTTTACAAATAAGCTTTGTAATGAATGGGTAAACATAAATAGTTTCCCTGAGTTCTGTGAGCCTCTCTAGCAAATTAATCAAGCCCCAGGAAGTGTTGGAGGGAAGCCTAATTTGTATCCAGAGAGTCAGAAGTTCCAGAAGCGCTGACTTGGGACTGGCGTCTGGAGTGGGGAACAGCCTTGTGGGTCTGAGCCCTCAACCTGTAGGCTCTGACACTACCTACAGGCGGATGGTATTAGAAATAAATTGAATTAGAGGACACTCGGCTGGAATGTGCTGCAGAATTGACAGCTTGCCGGCTGTGCGAGGGGGGCGGGGAACCCCACACATCTGAGGTCACAGAATGTTCTGTATTAAGTGACTGGCTGAGAATACGAAGAAGCACTTTGGTTGGCTTTTTCCTGTATCTACTCAGGAGGCACAGTGGCTCAGTGTTGCTCAGCTTGCTGTCCCCCGGTCTTTGGGCCAACACCGTGACAGACTGAAAGCCCTCCCCTTGTGCCCGCATGAAGAAGCTGAGCTGTCCGTCCCAACAGAAGAGGGCATACCTGTGTCTGGCACGCTCCAAAGAGGCCGTGTGTGGTTTCCTCCCAGGTGGGGGAAGAGGTGAGAACAGTACACAAGACAAGTTCCTTTCATTTGTTTACTTGTTTTGTCAGCCGTGAGGTTTGAAAGGGTGGAAAGGGGAAGTGGTCGTAAAGCATTGAGGTTTCCTTAAAACAGAGGCACACAGCCATTTCCTTACCACAGCTCAACTCTTGTCATTTTGGTCCGTAGCATCAGCATGTGGGCTTCACATCTCATGACAAGAAAGGTCACAGAACGCCAATACAAATCATAGATGTGGCACCACGGCACTGTGGCGGCCCCAACACCTCTGGAAGCCGTTAACCACTTGGTGGACCGCAAGCCCTACTGCACAAGGGGACCCGCCTCTGAGAGCGCCGGGAGCCTTTGCTGCTCCTGCCCCTGCACGACAGCACACATTCAAATCTGGGCAAAGGTTCACAGGGGACAAGGACCATCCAGGACACCCTAGATAACTGCTAAGAGCTGTCTGGGCACCTTTCAAAACCCCAAACTCATATCTAAGGAACCTTTGGGGCAGGCTCCCTCCTAGCCCCAGAATCACGCTTCCATTTAGAGCCAGGTGTTTCCTGTGAATATTCTCACAGTACAAGTCAACAGCCTCTTTGTCCTTCACCAAAGTGTTTCTCTGATTTGAGAGCCACTTTTCACATACATATAGACACACACACACTCACGAAGACCAGTAGAGAACCACCAAGACATGTTTTTAGGATTGCTGACCAGTCTATAAGGCCCACTCACTAGCTACGCAACTTATGACACACACCAACATCACACACAGAACACATGATTCAAATTTTGTATTTGCAAATTTACGAATGGCTGTATGCTATAGAACTGTAGGTCATTCACGGATAGTCAAATTCACTGATTACAGAATTCTAAAGGTCATTATAGTCTTTACAACGTTCCCTCCTCAGCAGCCTGTGCCTGAATCCACTCCCATTACCACACAGGCTTTGCTACCCAAGTCACAGGCCATCCTGAAAAAGTCGTTCGTGGTGTCATGGATATGTCAAACACCTCTGGACTTTCATAATTGTCTTTTTGCAGCCAGGGGTTGGGGAGAGGGCCAGGCAAGGAATTGCCACATAACTGGTTGCTGTTGGCTTCCTAAATTTTGTAAATCCAAATGATAGTCATAACCCAAACCATTTAACAATGTTTTATAGCATAAGCTTCCTCTTGTGAAATTCCAGCACAACCACATGGACCGCTCTACTCTGGCCCTGGTCTGTCTCACCCACAGGAGTTGCAGGAACTCTAGCTCACCTCTGCCAAGGTCCCAGCACGGGCCTGGCCCTGAGCTAGGCACCTCGCTGCATTATTCCACGCAACCCTATGGGGCAGGTACAATTAATTTAGTCATAGTCCCATTTTAGAAAGAAGGGACAAGTTCAGTAACTCATTCAAACTCACCCAGTTAGGAAGTGACAGAGATAGGTGTCTGTCTGCAGAGCCTGGATGCACAACCTCTGTTCTCAGAGTATTTCTCCAGGTGGTGGTCACAGTTGGGACCCACAAACCTGCGCCTCACCCCAGGCCATACGAACCTCCTCTAATCTTTGCAGGACATCAGGCCCCCCTGCATCTCCATAGGGACCATCCCTGTTCCCAGATGGAATGTCTGCAATTGCACTCAATTATTCTGCCTTGCTGCCAGGGGCTCCCCCAATGGGCCCCAAACTCAGAATCCCTGAAGAAGACTGCATGCTTTCTGAAGAAAAGGTCACAGTGTCACTTGATTCCAAGGAAACTCTTGTCAAGTCTAAGTGGGTCACACACAGTCTTTGGCTGATCATTTGTAGACAAGAAACCAAACATGGAAAGGAAGGTCAGGTAGCCCAGTACAACACGCCCAGAGAGGGCAGCACCTCCCGCAAACAGCACAGGTCCCGAACACGCACAACTTAGACCATGTGGCCAGAAATCTGATGCCAAGGAGAGGCTGCATTGCTGAGAAGGCCTATGCAGACACCATTTGTGTCTGATTTCTTCCTAATTCTGGAGAATCCTACCCTGAGGCCCCACATTCCTCTTAATTTGTTAGGCTGCCTCCTTCATTTAATGCGAATTCTTTTGTTCTGCCCCCATTCTCCAAGTCTATAGGAAACAAGGCAGTTTCTTTGTTTTGTTTTTAATGGTTTTTTGTTTTGTTTTGTTTTTTGTACAGATTCTTCTTCTCTCAGGATCCCCATAAATCTCTTCTTTCTAAACAGGACCTTGGTCATGGAGGTACTTGCGATGAAGCTTTTAACTGCATTTTGCCCATGACCTTCCTAATCTTATCATATTTGTTTGAAACAAGTTGTCATCACTCCTCTTCCTGGCCTCTGGATTTCCCCTTAAGGCATCACGGTTGATGGGCTTCACCCTTGCGAGGTGGGTCTCTGGGTGCTGCACCTACTGTTCTCACTGTTGCTCTGTAAATGTACAGCTCTGACTCCTGACATATTGTTACATTTTAAGTACACAGCCACCTTCGGTTCTTTCATAGTGACAAAGGTGCAATTCTTCCCCCATCTGTTCACAATTTGGAGCACATCTGCTCTTTTCTCTAGAATAGTAATTCTTAAAACTCTAGGCTACATCAGAATTACCTGAAAGGCCTGTAGGATTACAAATTTCTGGGACTCACCCCCTGAGAAAAGAAGAGAAAAGAGAAGAGAGGAGGGGTGGGGAGGATAGAAGCAATTAGAGTTTATCACATGCCATAGAGTCAGTGGTGTAATATATAGTTATTGTCTGTCGGGCAAAAACTCTCACGAACCACTATTCTGTAATCCCTTTGCTAAGAGTTCCTCCAGCTTCTGCTTGATCACATCCAGGGCGGGAGAAGCCCGCTGCTTTCCAAGGGGGCACCTTCAACCTGGGGGAGCTGGGAAGAGTCACACCCTGTGTGGAAGGCAGGAGTGACAACCAGGAAGTCAGAGTCATCTCTGAGGATAACCTTCCACACACATCTCCCACACAATAGTCTATCTCGTAGGGGTTATGTCCTCTTATTTAATGAATTTGAGGCGTCATATCCCCAACTTTTTGTTAATCTTGTACATAGTTTTGACTTCCTTGGTCCACAAGTACTAGATATAAAATTAAAACAATGACACATTTGTGATCTGTAACTTCATGTAATCGAGATTCCTCATGTAAAAAAATGGGTCTTATTTTTCAGTTATTACTGACTATATAAGTAGGAGCTTCCACTTTTCTCCTTTTGTTCCTTGTGCTACTCAAGACAGGGTATAGAAAGGCCTCTTTGGCTTCCACTCAGGGAAACTCTGTCTCAAGCTCCACGGGACACCCGCACTATACCCAGATGAGGGCCAGGCCAACCTCAACCCTCAGGACAAAGATTCTGATTATCTCCTCACTCATTTGGCAAAAGACCCCATAAGACAGACAGATGCCTCCTCCAGCCTAGGCTGTAAATAGTCCAGCAACTAAGTATCTCTGTCCCCTGGCAGGGAAAGTGACTTCTAGGACACTCTTGGGGAAAGGGGACACTAGCAATATTTTATTCATTGGCCCTACTAAGAGCTCAAGTGGCATGGAGACAGTGAATAAGGACACATGAATGGACACTTTTCGGAAGGAGCTGGAGCAGAGTGGGCCTGAGACCCATAGCCTGGCATCAAGGGCACTGACCACCTGCTCTGGGGCAGCCTCCTCTTCTTCCTCCTGCTTACATGGAGCAAAGGAGCTGGTATCCAATCCTGAGCCCATAAAGTTACAGGGCTGCAATGGGGCCGGGAGGCCTTTCAATCCATCCTCCTGCTAAATGCAGAAGACCCTTCAATAGTGTCCATGACCCTGGTCACTAGCTACTGTTTAAATGCTACCCGGGGAGGAGAGCATATTACCCACAGGGCACAATGTCAAGAATGTGAGAGCTACCAAAAAAATCAAATATAGGAAATTTCATAGCCACACTGTGTATGTTGTTGAACTACTCTAATTATTAAAAATGCCTTCCTGAAAACTTTCTCACTCTAAAAGTCATCATTTGTTTCCACATTCTGTTCCTAGCACACGAAGTCAAATCCCCTCCTCCATTAGAGTTGCCTCAAATAGCTGAAGAGCCACAGTGTAGAACAGGCCACTATGGGAGAGACAAGGGACTGGAGGGCCCTCATGTCAAGACCCCACCAGCAGGCCGGGAGCGGTGGCTCACGCCTGTAATCCTAGCACTCTGGGAGGCCGAAGCGGGAGGATCGCTCAAGGTCAGGAGTTTGAGACCAGCCTGAGCAAGAGCAAGACCCCATCTCTACTAAAAAAAAATAGAAAGAAATTAACCGGACAACTAAAAATACATAGGAAAAAAAATAGCCGGGCATGGCCAGCTACTCGGGAGGCTGAGGAAGTAGGATTTCTTGAGCCCAAGAGTTTGAGGTTGCTGTGAGCTAGGCTGATGCCACGGCACTCTAGCCCAGGCAACAGAGTGAGACTCTGTCTCAAAAAAAAAAAAAAAAAAAAGAGAACAAAACCCCACCAGCAGAATGCAGACATTATCTAAGGGGGGCCTGTTTTTCATTAAAATGTCACCATTCAATGAAGTTGCAGTTCTGCGTCAGACTACTAGGTGGCACTGACATTATGCATGGCGGACACTGTGAGGGCTGAGAATGAGATCTCTTTTAAAACTGAAAACCTACACGCACTTTGAACCCCAATTTTGATGTAAATTGTTTCATTATAACATTACTCAGAGGTATACAAATACAAAATCTATACACTTTATGCTTATCTCAAAACAATATAATTAAAAGTATAAAAATAGAAACAAAGCAATAAAATTCAAGTTAATGTTAATTTAATGTGGTGGGTAATGTTATTCTGCTGGAACTAAATTGGTGATTTGGAATTTAACAGGACTAATGTACATTCACTTTTTTTGGTCCACTGGTTATGGACTTAAGTCTATTTACAATACACATGATGGACTATCATTTAAGTCATTTTTAAAATTCCTATTTAAAAATTAACTAATTTTAAACCGTCAACTCATCATTTTGATGAGCCAATAAATTGACAAATACAACCCCAATAATTAGATTCACCCATACCCCATTTTACACAAGCTCTTGCTGTACTGATTCATTATAATGCTAATTAACTTTGAAATACTTCCCAAAAAGGGTTATATATAAGTGCAAACCATTGCAGTAACTATTAATATTTTTCTTGTGCCTTTCAGCCAATGGGAGCTACCCAGACCTTGGGGAGCAGAAACTGTCCGATCCACTTCATCCTTCCTGACACCCCCACAGGGTGCAACCCGAGCCAAGAGATACAGCTGCTTCACCCCTGCCAGGGAGGTCCTTGTGATCCTAGGGCCTGACCACAGCTGGCTTTTTCATCAGAAACGACTTACCCCAGAACCCTGAGCTACATCTCCTAGGTGAGGCTAAATACGTGGCTTCCCCTCCCTACGCAACTCAGCTCAGCTCAGCTCAGCTTAGCCACCTCAGCTCTGGGCCTTAGGGTGCAGGTCTGAAAGAAGTCTTAAGCAGAACAGCATGCAGAACAGCATGATGTCCTGGGAACACAACTGGAAAGCTGGGGATTCATGCCAGGGCTCCCTTCAGCCCTAGCCTCTGAAAATGAAAGCATCAGGAGCAAAGTGCCATCAGTTCATCCGAGCTGCCAGTTCTTTCCCACAGTGCTGTTGCACACAACAAATGTGAGGATGTGGCCAGGCATCTATGGGAAAATTCCCAAATATTCATTGTCATTCCAACATTCCCTCCAATAGTCCGCCATGGGAGCTGACCTGCATTGAGTGAGCATCTCAAGAGTGAAGAATTACTTAATTCCGAGTGAACCCAAATCTCAGCTCTGCAATGGCCAAGCTACCCTGCTCTGCGTTTTGTTCCAGTAAAACCAACTTTGTGACTTCTGCAAAGCTATTCATTCTCACCCAAGAACGTCTCCCAGAAAGGTCTGCTATGAGCATTGTTCGCCAGCCTTCTGTTTTCCTTAAGCTCTGCTCCTGGAGATAGTAATGCCAGTGATACTGGTTACCAAGGGGGTTGGGCCTTGCAGCAATGAAAATACCCTCCCCCCTCCCCGCCCCACATATGTGCACGTGCGCAAAAATCAAAAGAACACTAATGTCCCTGGAGAGCACAGTCAGCGCATAAACCCAGGGCCGTGGCCCGAGGTGCAAGTGTTTCCAACAAATCCAGAGAACAACCACAGAGACCAAGCTCTCAGAATGTAGCTACCACAGTCCACTCTCTAAACCCACCTGTGTCAATGACTGAGTAGCTTGACAGAGAACATCAACATCTGACCTTCCCACTTAGGTTCTAAGGGAAAGTTGCTAACAGGAAAAGAGGTGCGGTTTTACTCATGATATCTTTAGGCAAATGACACACTAGATTGTCCCCGTGCCCATATTGAAAGTAAAAAACCTCATGAATCTAATACAGTCGTAGAAAAGTTAAAATTGTTCTCTAAGGAACACAAGGAAATCTTGTTATACACTTAAAATTGGTGAATTTTACTCTACATAAACTGGATCTAAAAAGCCATCAGCCCCTGAAGAAGAACCGTGCTCCCTCCTACCTCAGGGCTCTTCACATGCCTCCCCCTCTGCCTGGAATGCCATGTCCATTCCCTCCAGCTCCCAGCTCCTTCATACTAGATCTGGTCTGCAGCATTTTACTTCGCTTTTGAAGCATTTATCATTTGTAATTAAGGACTATGTGTGCCTGTTCCTTTAGCTTGTGGTTCTCTATATCATATGCTTCTCGAAGGGCCGTTCTCTCATCATCGCATGAAACTGGTACATCTCACCCCATCCTTGGTGCAAAACAGAGGGTCCCCCCAAGAAGACTCTGAGTAAATCCTTGTCTGGCATCTGGGGCCAGTCCCCACCAGTCTATACTGTCCTGAGCCCCCAGGGCCTGTAGACCTGTCTCAGGGATTCGACAAGCTCTGTTGGCCTTTGAAGGATGTATTCATTCATACGTTCATTCAAACCACCACCACAATCAAGATATAGAATATTTCCATCACTTCAAAAAAAATCCCTCGTGCCTCTTTGCAACCAATCCCCTTCCCTTTGGATCCCCCTGGGTCCAAGCAATACTGGTCTGCTTTCCTGCACTAAAGTTTTGCCTTTTCTAAAAATATATGTAAATGGAATCATACAGTATGTACTCTTTTGTTTCTGATTTCTTTCACTTAGCATAATGCCTTTGAGGGTCCTGCATGTTATTGTGTGTGTTGGTAGTTCATTCCTTTTTGTTGCTGAGTACTATTTCATTGTATGGATATCATACACTATGATCATCTATTCACTGAGACACATTTGAGTTGTTTCTAGTTTTTGACTATTACAAAAAAAGCCACTGTGAACATGCATGTCTTTGCGTAGACACATTTTTCTCAGGGCTGGGCTAGAATGAGGCAAGGTAGGCATCTAGACTACAAAATTTAAGGAGGCACTCGCTCTCAGAGTCGTGCAAGTGCAGCCCTGGGTTGAGTGCCTCCTTAAATTTTGTACTGTCTCACCTATTCCCAGCCCTGGTTTTCATTTCCTTAGTAATGGGATTGTTTAGTCAATATCTTAAGAGTGGGATTACTAGGTCAGGTGGTAAATATACGCTTAATGTTGTAAGAAACTATAATACCAATTTCCCAGAGTAGCTGTGTCATTTTGCATTACCTCCAGCAGTGTAAAAGAATTCCGGTTCCTCCAAATTCTCTCCACTACTTGGTATTTTCAGCCTTCTTACGTTAGCCATTCTAGGGATAATATCTCATTATGATTTTAATTTGCATTTCCCTAATGATTAATGATGTTAAGTGCTTTTTCATCTTTGATATACTTCTTTGCAACCTGTCTATCTTCTTTGGTGAAGTGTCTATTCAAATCATTTGCTCATTTTTTGTTGGTTGTTTATTTTACGGAGATCTAACAGTTCTGTATATAGTTTAGATATATATCCTTTATGAGATATATGTTTTGAAAATATTTTATCTCACTTTGTGGTTTCCTTTATCATTTTTCTACAATATCCTCTCTCAGTTTGAGGAAGTTATCTTCTATTCCTAGTTTGCCAGCAGTTTTTATCATAGTATTAAATTTTATCAAATACATTTTCTAGAACTATTGAGATGATTACATGGTAGTGTGGAGAATTATGTTGCTTGATTTCAAATGTTCAACCCACCTTGCATTCCTGTAATGAACCCCACTTGGTCAAAGCGTTATATCCTTTCATATGTTGTAAGATCCAATTTGCTCATATTTTGATAACGGATTTTGTGTTTATGTTCATGAGGAATATTGGTCAGTAGTTTTATTTTCCTGTCAAGTCTATGTTTGGTTTGGGTATCTAGGTAATGCTGGCCTAATAAAGTGAGTTAGAAACTGTTACCTCCTCTCCTATTTTCTGAAAGCATTTATGTAGAATTGATGTTATTTCTGCCTTCAGGGTTTAGCAGAATTCATCAGTGAGCCATATGGGCCTGGAATTTTCTTTGTGGGAAGATTTTTAACTATAGATTTACTTTCCTTAACAGCTATAGAACTATTCAAATTATCTATTTCTTTTTAAGTAAGTTCAATAAATTGTATCTTTCAAGGAATTTATCTGAATCATCAACATAGTCAAATTTATTGATAAAATTGGTTGAGATACTTCTTTTTTTTTTATTTCATCTTATTGTTATGGGAGATACAGAATTGCAGGTTACATATGTTGCCCATGTACCGCCTTTCCCCCCAAGTCAGAGCTCCAGGCGTGTCCGTTCCCCGAGATACTTCTTTATTATCATTGCAATCTGTGTTGGGTCTGTAGGTAATGTTCCCTCTTTTCTGATGTTGGTATTTTGTGTCCTTTCTCCACCTTTTTACTTATTATCTAGCTAGAAGGTAAATAGTTTTAATGATCTTTTTTAAAAAATCAATGTTTGAGGTCAGGTGTGATGGCTCATGTCTATAATCCTAGCACTATGGGAGGCTGAGGCAGGAGGATCTCTTGAGGCCAGGAGTTTAAGACCAGCGTGAGCAACATAGTGAGACCCTGTCTCTACAAAAAATAAAAAATTAGCTGGGTGTGGTGGCATGTGCCTGTAGTCCCAGCTACCCTGGCAGCTTGAGCCTAGGAGTGTGAGGTTGCAGTGAGCTGTGATGATGCCACTGCACTCTAGTTTGGGACACAGAGCAAGACCCTGTCTCAAAATAAATACATAAGTAAAATATAACATTCCTTCTGTGCTAGTATCTAAAAAATTAAAAAAAAAAATCAGGCCAGGCACGGTGGCTCATCCCAATAATCCTAACACTCTGGGAGGCTGAAGTGTGAGGATCCCTTGAGGTCAGAAGTTAAAGACCAGCCTGAGCAAGACTGAGACCCATCTCTACCAAAAATAGAAAAATTAGCTGGGTACAGTGGCCTGTACCTGTAGTCCCAGCTACTTGGGAGGCTGAGGCAGGAGAATTGCTTAAGCCCAGGAGTTCGAGGTTGCAGTGAGCTATGATCACACCACTGCACTCTATCCCTGGCAACAGATAGACCCTGTCTCAAACAAACAAACAAACAAAAAACAACAAAAAATCAATGTTCAGTTTTGATAATTTTTTCTCTATTGTTTTTCCACTTTCTGTTTCATTGAGTTCTATTCTTTTCTGTATTGTTCTCTTTCTTCTGCTTACTTTGGGTCCAATCTGCTCTTGTTTCTCTAATTTGCTAAGATAGAAGCTTGGATCATTGATTTGAGAAGTCTCTTACTTTTTTGTATCAGCATTAAATGCCACACTGCTTTAGTTGCATCCTCCCAAAATTAATATGTCATGTTTTTATTACCACTTACTTCAAAAATACTTTATAATTTCCTTAATGATTTCTTCTTTGATCCAAGGGTAATTTAGAAGTGTGTTGATAGTTTCCAAATATCCATGGGGTTTTTTAGATATTTTATATTTTTTGATTTTTAATTTAATTCTGTTGTGGTCAGAGAACACATTCTATAATATTTCAATATTTTGAAAACTATTGAGACTTGTTTTATTGTGATCCAGAATATAGTCTCTCTTAATGAACATTCTATATGTGCCCATGAAAAGAATGTATATTCTGTGGTTGTTGGGTTCATAAATGTCAATTAGGTTAAGAAGGATATGTCGATCAGACCACCTATATTCTTACTGATTTTTTGTCTAATTATTCTAATAATTTCTGAAAAAGATGTATAACAGTCTCCAACACAGTGTTATAATTTTTGCTATAAATGATTATGTTTTTTTTCCAAGAATCAAGAGAAGAAAACCAAAATTATGTATATAGTCTTTTATGTTTATCTGTCTTACTCATCTTTTGTGTACCAGTGCCTGACATCACCCAGCCCCTGGAAGGTGCCAGAAAATGTTTGTTGACCTAAAATTAAATGAGGTGATTGGGGTCAGAGCCCCAGCAAAAGCAGGACTTGATATAGGCCTGTATCTGGGGTGTCAGAGGAGAGAGTCAAAGACAACACTGAGGTTTGAAGTCTGGGTGAACAAGAGAATGTGGAACTGTTGGCAGAGAATGGGAAGTTGGGAGAAGCAGACAGTTTAGGACTGAGAAGAAAGTGGGGGATGGGGGAATGCGAAGGTCAGATTCAGACAGGTTTTGATGGAGACGGGGGCCATCTGGTTAGAATAATGTGCTTAAAAATCCACCTGGCAGTTCCCCCACCCCCTTCAGATCCACCTGGCTTGTGACCTGACCTTGAGGTCCTGCCCTGGAGCTGCTCCTAATGGGAGAGACCTGAGCCACACCCAAGAAACCCAGGAGACACAGCCACCTATCAACACCTAGCAATGCAGAGTGTTCGGTCAGGGTGGTGTAGAGCCCTGCAGTGAGTGGATGGGAGGGGTCAGTCTAGGAGAGCTTCTTGGAGGAGGAGGAGGAGGAGGAGGAGGGTTGGCTTGACCAGGAGGGGAGCAGTTAGCTGCACAGGAGGGGAAGAGGATAGGGGTGGGGCTTGCTGACTGCAAGGAAGATGGGGCTTCCTGCCCTTGGCTGGGATTCTGGGCAGGGTCCCGTAATCCATCAGCAGGAGTGCTGGAGGAAGAGCAGATCACAGCTGCTGTGAGAAGCTGCAGTGAGATCTCTGGGGAAACAAGGACAAGAATAACTATTCTAATGTCCAGGACCGTTCCCTAGCTCAGCTGCCTTCTCTCCCTGCCATGTGGTCACCCCCCACTCCCAGCGCCTCATTCCTCATTCCCTCCTTCCCATGGTAACCCAACTGTGGGCCCAGAGAAGAGCAGGTTCGTGGGCACAGTCCACACGTGGCCTCCTCCTGAGACATCCAGAGTCAGGAAAGGAGGGTAGCTGGAAGCTGGCCCTTTTCTTTGGTCCGTCTCTCTCCTCTCTGAATCTCTCCTCTGCCCTCACCCTCTGGTTGCCCGTTCCCTGGCTCCAGATGAGCCCCTGGGGACCCCTCGGCAGCAAACACAACAGGGAAAGAGCAAGAGCCAGCCCCCAGGGAGGACGGGCAGACAACACTGGTGACTGTGCACATTCCGCACCGCCCTCCCCCGCCCCGGCCACCCTTTCACAGCCCCTCTCCCTCTCCCGCCCTCCGACCCAGGCTGGGGTCCCTTTTTCAGGGCTCTTCTTGGGGGCTGGGCTCTTCCACCCGATACTCAGGGGAGGAGGGAAGAGAGAGAAACTGAGGCACAGGGGCAAGCATGGGTGGAGGGAAATGCTGGGTGGGCGGGAGTCAGGGTCATGGCGGGATGTGGGCAGTGTTAGGGTGGAAAGGCTAGGAGGTGCTCACAGCGAGGGTGGGGAAAGATTTCTCACACAGAGATCAGGATATAAAAGTAAAAAAAGTTTATTTTATCCTTTTAGAGGAGGGAGAGAGACAGAGAAGGGGGTAAGGGAGAAGAGAGCAGGGCGATGGCGGGGCATCCTAAAGAAAGAGAAAGGTGATGCCAGCAGTGAGGCCAAGTGGCTCGCTGAAGTTAAGGGGGATGAAGAGAGAAAAAAAATAGTGACAGCTGTCAGCTGATAGAAAAGCGACAGCAGGTAGATAATAAAAACTGCAAGGATGTCAAAGTCCAAGACTTGGTTTCCTGCCTTCCTTGGAGAAGGGATTATCACAGGAGAGGTGACTCTGTCCTTGAGATATGGTTGAGGCTGTAGCTCGTTCTTCTGCTGTTTACTCAGGAACTCTGTAAAAGCAGATTCTAAAAAAAAAAAAAAAAAAAAAGATAATTTTGAAAGAGACAAATTTACATCTCTTTTCTGTTCATTCAGCTTTTTCAGAAGTTGTGCAAAATAGAACTCCTGACCGTCTTTCCTGTTAGTGAGAGAACTCACAGGATTGATCCTTAACCGTTCCTGCGGAAATTGTAGGGTTAGGTATTTTCCTGTTATTTTTGCAAGGCCACCTTTACAGGCAGCACTCCAGAGCCCAGAACTGGGGGTTCCAGGGGATGGAGGGAGGAACAGTGTGGGTGGAAAGTGCTGCTACAGCAGCCACCCTGAGCGGGGTCTCCCAGCCCCGCTGTTGTGGTCACGTGGGCCATATTTCCTGGACACTTGGTGGTGGTGGTGATCATGGTAGTGGTGGAATATATCATAAACAGGGCCTCCCAGATCCGCCCACCCTGCAGAGAATGGGACAGTGGACTTGCCTCCCATCCTCTGCACATTCCTCAGGCAGAAGGTTCAGGGTAAAGGAGGGTGGACAGAGAGCAGAACCGTTACCCGATGGACCAGGCAGGGGGCAGCTCTTCCTCAGGTCTTGATGAGACTCGTGCAGATCTCAGTGGATGGAAGGGCCCAGCCCAGAGGAGAGCCCTCCCTGGGAGGGAGAGGTTCTTCCATCACCCGTGTAGGGAGGTTTTGAGGACTTTGTCAATAGATGCCAACATCATTTTAACTGACAAATTGCCTTCTAAACTGGCCCCACCTGCTCTGAAGGCCAGTGGGGGGAAAAAATCCACTGCTTGATGGAGCTGGTGACTCAAGTGATGTTCGTGGCAAGAACAGGGCTGCTCTCTCTACACAAATCCAGATAGGAGCAGGGGGAGGGGGGACCATCTGCCTCATTGCTAGACTGGTCTTATCTCAGTGCTATTCTGCTTGGGGAGGCACTTAGGGTCATGCCATGCACTTAAAAGTCCACCCCAGAGCCAGCAAAGCTGGGACAAACCTTATCCAGTCATATCATGGTTTATTCTATTGCATGTGTGAAGTAATTGCCTTTCTGATTTTCTGACCTGTTTTGTCCCATCCTCTGGCCACAAATGTCTATTTTACTCTGCTTATCTATTTGCTTAGGTTTAATGACATTTCTTTCTAATGAGTGAAGAATCCCTGTGTGTGTTGGGGGGCAAGTGCCCCATAGATACGCATTTACCTTTTACTTTCATTGTAAATGGGTTTCAGCGGCTCATACTCTACAACACAGAAGTGAGTTGCCTGAAGAAATTAGTGGGTATCTATCCTCAGGTCTCCTATCCCCAAGGACAGTTTTATTTTTTAAAGAAAATTAGGAAAATGTAGTGCCACAAGGGGGCGCCCCGAATTCTGATCTAGTGTAACAGTAAAGCCGGCACATTCGTAATGCAGGAAGTTTCTCCTGCACAAGGGATTCAGATGAAATAGGAGTATTTGTCGAGCAGCTGCACTGGGCGCTGGCAAAGGAGGGCCTCACCTACTAAACCCAGAGACTCCCTGAAGTGGGTGCAAATCCCCGTAGCTGTGATAAGCCCACAGCCTCAGATAAGTTCAGCAATTTTTCCAGGGTCACTCAGGTAATAAGTGAAAAATGAGATTCAGACCTAGTTCTGTTCAGTTCTACAGCCCAGGCTTTCTCAGGACAGCGGACTAAGGCACGGGCACACCTAGGGAGGGCTCCGCAACCTGAAGGGCACTGGGCAGCACAGAAGCAGGGCTGGTCGGTGGGTGTCCTTGGGAGGAGGGTCACAGACGATCTGCCCACCAGAGAGGTGTTTCCTGTCGGGGTCAGGAAGTTTCCGGATGTTCCTGAACATGGGAGAACTAGTCCCCCTGCCCCGACCATCTCAGGGTCAGTGCCCAACAAGCTCTTGTTATTTAGAAGGGAGTTTGTGAATGAGATTAGGGTATCTTTGCTCACTGGCTTGATACCTGTCCCGAGACAGGGGTGTCTTTTGTCAAAAATGAGTAACTTGGCATTCTATTTTGTATATTATTGTTGACGTAATTTTGCCAGTATGAGTGTATTGTGCTGACAAATATTGTAAGAATTTTGAGTTTTTAGAGCTGAAGACTGAGGATAAGACTGCAGACCTTGAGGTTATACCTCTGAGGGGTAAAGTGTTTGGGGGGAAATTATCACCACTGAGAAAGAGTTGAAAGGATGTGGCCAGGGGGAGCTACGGAGGGGTCCTGCATATTCAAACATCGATGCATCTGCAGACGGTGGGGTGCTGAACTAGCTGGAACTGGCTTCGAGAGCTGGCTTTGTGCGTCTCCTCCCAACTCCCATGACGTTGGTAGTTTGAAATCAGCCACAACGTGAGTACTCACAGCACAGAAATTGGCAAATGCTAGAAACCAGAGCTCTTTCCTCCTAAAGGGCTGGCCTTGAAACAGATACCAGCACACCAGCAGCCCCCGGAAAGGCAGGTGGGAGCAGAGAGATGGACCCGGAGAACCATGGATCTACAAACCCCATCTCATACTCCAAGGCTTTCAGTATTTGAAGAGAGTAGATTCTACCAGAGTAGAATTGCCATGCAATTTAAATTGCTATTTTTTCCTCTCTTATTTTTGGTTGCTGAGGGCACATAACTGCATTTGGGGAGTTTTACCTGCATGTGATCTGCCTCTACTGGAAAGCAATTTGTCTGACTCTGGGCTTTGTCTGTGGGCCCGACCTTGTGATGGAGTCTTGCCTGTGTCCCAAGAGGGTGGGGCCCCCGCACAGCACAGGCTGGGCTGGGGTGTTATCTATGGAAGGACAGCACACACATGACTGCTCAGGGCCACACTGCAGCAGATGGTGACCGGGCAGGAAGGAAAGGCCCTGCCAGTGCCAGGCTCAGTCAGGCGTGTTCAGTAAATATTTGCTGAATGAGACGCAGTCCAGGCTGCCACCTGTAGTTTAGCTGAAAATTGCTTGTCCCTGAGCATACGTGGCACCCCCAGGATGTTCACAAGTAGCACTGGGACTAGGGCAGGGCAACAAGACACCCACTCCCAGTGCCAGCCCTGCACTAGCCTAAGCCTGAGTGCTATTGTGTCCCCCTCAATTCATATGCTGAAGTCCTAACCCCCAGTTACATACCTCAGAGTGCAACTGTATTTGGAGGTAGGTCCCCTAAAGAGGTAACGAAGGTAAAATGAGGTCATAACCAATATGACCAGTGTCCGTATGAAGATTAGGAGGTTAGGTGGGCACACGTGGAAGACCACGTGAAGACACGGAGAAGACAGCTGCCTGCAAGCCAAGGAGAGGGGTCTCAGAAGAAACCAACACCACTAACACCTTAATCTTGTTCTTCCAGCCTCCAGAACTGTGGGAAAATAAATTGCTGTGGTTTAAGCTACTCAGTCTGTGGTACTTTGCTATGGCAGGCTGACCTGACTAATATACTGAGAGTGAGCGCCTCCTCGCCTCACCTGTTCACGGGGCCTGGCCCAGCGTCAGAAGGGAAGGGCCAGAGCCAGTGCACCCGGCTGGATCACAAATAACTGCCGACTGCTAAGAGTGCCATGAGAGCCCAGAGCCCCTAATTCCGTCAAAAGAGGGTCAGGGCCGGCTCCCCAGGGGCCATGTGAGCTGCATCTGGCGTCGTCAGCAGACATTTGACAGGGGTCAGAGGGAGAGGTCCTACTCCAGGGACTGGGAACAGGTGGGCAGTCTGGAGGCTGACCTGGTGTCCTTCTGACGTCCACAAAAGACAGGATTGGCCCCGTAAATGGGGAGTAATTTTCCCAGGGAACAGCCCTGCTGGCTCTCTCCCCCCTCCTTGCCCCATCGGGAGGGGTCTCAGAGGCCTGTGGGCACGTTCTGGGGCTGCGATGGGGACTGTGGGGCCCACACTCTTCCCTGTGGGGCACAGTGGCTGTGGCCTGGGCCCTGGTGGTTTAAGGTTGTGTTGGATAATGTGGTCTTTCCTTCCTGCCGGACGGAGGAGAGAACCAAGGAGCCAAGGACTGTGAGGGGATCTTTGTGACAAAGGAAGGGCTGCAGAAAGACACCTGACTGATGTGGTTGGCGTGTGAGTGTCACCAACACACTGAGGTTGGGCAGGAGCCATGTGTGGAGCTGGGCAGGAGCTCAAGGCCAAGCCTTCTCTCCACAGGGGTTTCTCCCACCTTAGAAGGTAATGTGAGCCTCCCAGGGAGGCAGCGTCCACCCCACGGAGGAGGGCAGGGCTCACCGCCTGCAGCTCACAGATATGCCGGTCCCCAGCCTGACTGGAAGACCAGCAAGGCTTCTCAGGCCAGCAGCCTTTGCAGGTCTGGGCTGGGTTCGAGGTTCAGGCCTGTATGTGACTCACTACTGCAGGGGGAGGTGGCTGTGGTTGGCCGTGGGCCCCACTGGGACCCAGCAGCTGCTGAGACGCAGCCCTAGGCCTCAGTTCCTCTGCCTGGGGGTGGTGTGAGGGAGGCGAGATGCTGCTGGGACAGGCTTGGCCTTGGTCCCCCTCAGTGTGGCTGCTCAAGGTCTGAAGCCACATTAGTGCGGGAGACTCACGTCACTGACGAGGCACTGGGATCTGGAAAGACCATTGGTCTGGGAGGCTGGAGACCTGGACCTGGGCCTGGCTCTGCCACTTACTGACTTCCTGAACCTTGGGTTTGCCAATGCACCTCTTTGGAACCTCAACTTCCTCACCTGTAACATGAAAAGGTGATCATGATGGTGCCCGTGTGCATGTCACAGGTGATATGCCCCCACGTATGCAGGGGTCAGCCTCCTCCCATCCTTACTGTGTGGGATGTAGCCCAGGGCAGGCTCCCATCTCATTGCCATGGACACAGGGGCCCATCTCATTGCCATGGGCACAGGGGCCCATCTCAGTGACAGGAGCACAGGACCTTCCATTGCCCACCTTTGGGGGCCTGTCACCCCCAGAGCTGTTAGTCTCAGGCTGCCCAGCCTCACAACATGGAGAGTCCCCAATTTTCTTACACAGAACAGTGCAGCCATTTTCATTTTCTCTTTTGTTATTAGAGGAAATACGTTAAACAAGATGTACTAGCAAATAATATTACAAATTAAAAAAAAACTTACCCTACAAGCAAAAGACATAAAAATCTAAATAAAGTGTCATCCAGCAACAAACTCCTCTGTGGCTAACCTGAGACTGTGCACATATTTTGCATTTTATCTGTGCTCAGTCGGTGCTGTTGAGTTGTTTGATGACGGTCACCCTGTTGAGTTTCCCACCCTTCCTGCCATTCTTCCTCTCCCTGATCCCTCCGGGCCGCATATATCTGAAGTGAAGCTCTGAGCCCTGGCCACAGAGGGAGGTCACCATCTCCCTGAGACCTGTTTCCAGGTCCTGGGACCCTTCTCTGGAGGGAACAGAATTGTCCAGGCTCTTCTGGTCACCCTCAGGCTGTGGACTTGCAAATGTCACCTTAGGCTTGGAGAACGGAGATAATTTATAGGGGGCAGGAAAGATGTCCTCGGTTTGATGCTGCAGCCAGAACCTACAACGGATGCAGGTTCCGGGTGTCCTCCTAACAGGGGACTTGTTCTGTTGTTTGTTGGTGACGGATGGCTCCTGCCTTTGGGTCACTTCCTCACTAATTTCCACCCCTTCTGAACTCGCTCCATGTTACCAACCACTGAAGCTTCCGAGGGCTCCTCACAGCCAGGCCCCTGGCCAGAGGCTCCCCTTCCTCCCCAGGGTCTCCAAAGGCCCCGCATTCTCCCAGCTTCACAGCTGGGTGTCCTTCCTGCCTTCACCCTCATAACCAATCTTTGCCACGTAATCCTGTTGCAGCAATGTCCCTCTCGCCGTCCCGTCACCCCTGCCCTCCATCACTGCCCTGCCTCGGCCTCATCTTTCCCCTGGATTGTTGCAACCTCTCCTGTCTGGCCCTGAGGCTCGAGTGTCTCTCAAAAAGCCATGCTGCACCGACCAATCCCCCTGGAGCATCCTCCAATCCTGCCTCCCCCCTGCTCAAAGAGCTTCGGTGATTTCCAGTTATCCACAGAGTTTATTTCAGATGCCTCAGCCTGGCATCGTTTAGGGTCACTTACATCCTTGCTGCTCAGAGTGTGGTCCCCAGACCACTGGCATCACCATCACCCAGGACCTTGTAAGAAATGCAGATTCTCAGGGTCCCCGAGACTAACGGAATCAGAGTCTGCTTTTTTTAGAAGACTGCCAAGTGAATTGCATGCACATTCAAGTTTGACAAGGGCTGTTTTACAGTCTGATTTTTTGTTTTTAAATCTATATATATGTAATCAGCTACATATTAAATATGTATTACAAATGTATATGTATTCAAAGTCATATATATACGTGTTTTTTAAAAACGTACTGAAAAATTTCAGTCCCCTGCTAGTCCCAGTTTCTCCCCGGAGGAAACCACTTCTGTTATTCTGTCTGCTTTTAGTTTTTCTGTGGCTACTTCTATGACTCTAGGTAATGCTTTCGAGGCTATTTGTGGAGTTTTCAATCTGAGCCATCACCTCATGCCTTCCTGCTGCTCACACACAGGGGGATTTAACTCACTCACACCACCCCCAACCAGGGCTGGAGTTGTTCCTTGTGCTGCCAGCTTTTCTCACCTGTTCAGTGATCCTCGGTTGTCCTCTTGTGTTTAAAAAAGAGTCAGGTTGTCCTGTCAGGATGTACTTTAGGGAGGGGCCAGGGAGCTGGCTTTTACCCTGGGGAACCCCTAACTGTTAGAATGCGGGGAGCTTTTCTGAGTTTTCATTACCCACACTAGCTGCCCACGTTCTCTCCAGACAGCACATCCAGGGATTTTTTGTTTTTGTTTTGGAAGAGCCAGCCCTCCTCTGTTGATGTCTGAGAAGGAAATGCCTGGTTTCTGCACGTTCTGTGCCTGGAGTTGGCAGAGGGTGAGGGCCGACCACTTCATACACGGACCTCCCCGCGAGGATCCCTGTCTCAGCCCCGCTTCTCACCCCACCCCCATGCCACCTGGCCTCTCTGAATTTAAAGTCCCTTTGGGTTCCTCTGGGCAGATGGCTCCTTCTCTGCTGTGCCCCGTGTGTGTTTTCTTGGTCAATGATTCTCAAACTTAGCTGTGCATTGGACACACTGGGCTCATCTGCGTCATTAACATCCTGCTGTTCCCTGGGCACCACCCCAGAGACTCTGATGGGATCGGCCCAGAGTCCGGCTCTGCCTTCCCAAGCAACCCCCCTCCATCTGTCTCTGAGATTCCCGCATCCCTCGTCTGCTGCTCAGCTGCCTCCCAGTCTCTCTTTCGCATTGTGACCTAAACACTAAAACAAAATGAATTCACCATAGTTTTAAGGGTTTGGGGAGGGATAGGCGACACGTGCACATACTTGTTTCACGAACATCTTGAACAAGAAGTCCAAAGCCCAACTTCAATCTAATGTCCAACTATGTCCAGCTATTCCTCTGCACTCTATAATTGAGCAGAGAAAACAAACCAGCAAACTCCAAGACCTCCCCCTCGCACCCATCCACATCTGTAACATCTCTCATGCTGCTACTCTGGCAATTTCTCAGCCCAGAGACAAGCCGTGGCTGGCTTTGGGTCAGCACTCAGGGATGCCAGGGCTCTGGCTCGGCCTCTGCCCTGTGGTGGCTCTCACAGTCCCGGGCACCACAGTCCTCATACAGCCACATTCAGGGGCAGGAGCCAGCAGGCAGCGTGGGGCCGGAGTTTCTCTTCACCACGTGCTATGCTTTGAATGTGTCACCAAAATTCCATGTGTTGGAAACAATCCCCACTGTGGAGTATGAAACCCACGTCTTTAAAAGGTGACTGGGTCCTGAGGGTCCTGCCCTCATGAATGAATCAGTTCAACTCATGGATTAATGGTTGCTAAAGTAAGCTTAGCCTAAAGCTGCCTCCTTACATATTTTAAGTTCAGCCTAAAGGTTTCTCGATTGGTAGTGAACTGTAACCTAACTGGATGTGTAAACAGACTGTAACATGCTCTTGTGCCAATCACAGAGTTGCGGCAGTGACCGGCAGTCAACTGTTCAAACCATGTTCAAATCAGGCAGACACAGAGTTGTAACCAATCCAGCTGTTTCTGCACCTCACTTCTGTTTTCTGCACATCATGTTCCGTTTTCTGTCCATAAATGTTTTCTGACCATTTTGCTCAATTAAATTCTGCTAAATTTAATTTGTCCAAAGTGTTTCTTTTAACACAGGTTAACGATTGATGGGTCATCACGGCAGGGGACCTGGTGGCTTCATAAGAGGAGGAGGGACCTGAGCAAGCGTGCCAGCACACCCAGCCCTCTCGCCACGCGATAGGTCAGGACACTGTGTGGAAGAGTCCCCACCAGCAAGAAGGCTCTAACCTGATGCGCACCCTTGACCTTGGACTTCCCAGCTTCCATAACCGTAAGGAAATAAATTACTTGTCTTTATAAATTACGCAGTTTGAGGTATTCTGTTATAAGCAACAGAAAACAGACTAGGACTCCCTCCTTCCTCTTGTCGGGATGGAAGTCATTCTGAGAAACCTCGCAGTAGACTTTTTCTTATCCATCATGGGGCAGAGTAGGGTCGCATGCCCACCTCATCCCTTACACCAGGCGTCTCCTCTTGACACCTGAACCGGCCAGGGTTCTGTAAGTGAGAAGGGGGCTGGCTTTGGAGGAGGACATGGACAGTGTTGATGACTGTATTTCCACTTCTCCGTTCCTTCCATCTCTTCCTCGGGGACGCCGCGTACCCATGTTTGAGCCCCACCCCCCATCAGTCCAGTGCTCTCTTCCTGCTGATTGCTTCCCCCTGCTGCTCTACGTTATCTTCTCATCCTGTCTTCCTTCTATGTCATCGATATGGTCGATTCAGTTCTTTGCATTTTCAACTTCAAAAGGATTACTTTTCTCTGTTTCAGCAGTCGTGTGCAAACTGATATTCCTTTCCTTTATTTTGGAGGACAAAATAATTGTGTAGGTCTCATGTTTGTTTTTTCTGCTTTTCCTCATGTTTGATTGAGGTCTTTCTATTTGGTTCTGCTATTTGCCTCAAAATAGCATATTTTGACTCCTTTTGAGTTTGCTTTGTTTTTTAGGGCATTGTTTGAATCCTTAGCATTCTTTAACATGAGTTAAAGAATTGATATAATGGTTTGTATTCCACATAGAAAAGGATTCCATCCCTTTCTCCCTCCTCCCCATTCAGACTGGGCTAGCCATGTGGTGTGACATCCTTGTTCATTGGCTTTCGATTAGGTATAGATCAAAAGCTCCCCCCACCCCCACTCCACCCCTCCTGCTCTTTTTTTACCGCCCCTTTTCTGCCAGGTCAGTTGCTCCTAGAATGGCATTCCCCTAACTAGTATACTTTGCAGTCTAGGGTCTGCAAGTGCTCTGCTGGAATTTTTATATTCCATGCTTTCATTTTGGTAATGATATGAATGTCAATATGTGCATATTCTGGGTCCTGTGGACGACCACATTATAACCAAAGTGTTTTCAGGGCTATATTTGCTTTTGCGTTAAAGCACCTTCATGTGAGAACATGAGGACACAGAGCTCAGTTCTGACGGGCTCTGTTCACACAGAGGTGACAGGAAAAATGAGCCATCAGGTGGGACACCCAGAATGACAATAATGACACCTACTGAGCACTTGCAAGTGCCAGCACTGCTCTAGGTGCTGTAAGTGTATTGACTCATGGACTCTTCTAACAATTCTGTGAGGGAAGGCACTTTGGTTTTTATAGATGAGGAGGCTGAGGCACTGGGAGGTTGAGTCCCTCATCAAGAGTATGCAGCCTGTAAGTTCAGGAAGGGTTGTGACATGGACAGCTTGGCCCCAAAGCCAAATTTCTTACCATTGAGCTGTAAGGCTCACATCAGTTTGCCCAAAGGTCAATTAATCTAAAACTAATTTGCTGACAGACAGTTTACCAAAGAATCCATTTCCTAAATGAGCAAATCACTGAATGCCCAATTTGATGAATTTGCTAAATTTATAAAAATCTTAATTTCTTTCAAATATCAAACAAGTTCATGATTTGAATGAGATGGGTTAATAGAACCTATGAGAACTTTGGAGAGAAAAGACTCCAGGGTTCTGGCTTCAGATTTCCTCCCTGGGCCCCATTCCTCCCCCTCTCTGTCAGTCTCCCCACCTCTCTGCCCCTCAATCTTCCCCTTTAGGAATCAGCAACTCTGGCCCCTTATGAACTGACCTGTTCTTTCTCTTAGCAAGGAGCTGGGTAGCGAAAAATCGAACAGTGCTTAAGGTGTTCTTAGGAAGGAATAATGAAAACCAGTCAACTAAAATGACACAGAAATCTTCAAAAGCTGTTTAAACCATTCTATCCAAGATGAATTGCTTTAAGCTTCATACTGAAAATAAACCATTGATATTGGAATTCAAGGAAAAAACTAGCCTCATATCAAATTTCAGCAAAACAAAAACACCTATCACATTACATTAAATTTGTAGGTTTGAATATTAGTTTAAATAACTATTGCTTCATTGTTTTAGTTTTTTATTTACGTTATATACATGTTTTAGTGTATAACATAAAAGCTATATCACAAGACATTTATATATAGTTTTATGTTTGTATATCTTAAAGTAACATTATAATAAAAATAATTTAAATCACTGTGTGATGAGAACTCTTTTCTTTAAATGCGTTATTTTTTTACTACAAAGCAAATTTTTATTGAGTTATTATAAGTGAGGATAAAATGATTTCGTAATAAGCATAACATAAATACCAAACTGACAAAGTAAAGCATAAAAAACTACAAGAGAATTTCATTTACAAATAATGATACAAAAATCCCAAATAAAAATATTAACCAACAGTAGCAAATTAAAAGAATAATGCATCAGCTGGAGCTTATTCCAATAATGCATGAAAGGTTCAATATTAGGAAATCTAATAATATATTATTAATATATGAAAAAGAGAAAAATGATATATTCACAAATGCAGAAAGGGAAATGACAACATTTAACATTTTATTTTTGGTAAAACTTTTGATAAAATAAGAATAGGCATATACTTTCTGAATGTAATAAGATATATATGCCTTAGCCAAAAAACAGCATCATGCTTGGTGGGGAAACACTGGAAGTATTCATATTAAAGTTAGGGACAAACCAAGGATATCTTCTATCATCACTATTATTTAACATGGTTTTGGAGGTATTAGTTAATCCATTTATGCCAAAGAAAGGAATAAGGCATAAAAATTAGAAACAAAGAAGCAAAAATTATAATTATTTGTTGATAATATGGTTATCTATGCAGAAATTCAAGTTGATTGAAATGAAACACTATTGCAAATGGTAGGATTTGGCATGTTGTTTAATATATTTTGTGCATATTGCTTTAACTAATCAGTAAGAAGATCTACTGGGAATAAGATCACATGTACTACAGCAACAAAATTGACGAAACATCATAATTTCAATGACATGCCTTTTGACTTTTGTTATGTAATAAAAGGAAAAGGGTCTGTGAGTTCCTTGAATTTTGACAAATCCTGAGATAGTACATTTATTATACTTAGAATTAAGCCTGGTAGACGATGGAGCTCAAGAAATGTTCTCTTCCCTTTCCATCAGTCACCTCTACACTGCAGCTGACCCCTAATCTTGTATCTGCAGGCCTTGTGCTTTCCACAGTCAGGGGCCAACTCTCTCTTCTTGGGTAGCGGCGGCATCTTAAAGGTCCTCCACCCAAGGCTCATCTTTCTCAAGCCCAGAACCCTCCCTGTTCTGCGAAAGCATCTCTGCCCCTTGACCATGCCTGCACAGGTCCTGCCCGACCAAGGGCGTGCCCTAATGGGGATTAAGCCAGTCAAAGGCCAGAGGTCAGAGGCTGGCTGACCGCTGAAGGGTTTCCCTTTCATGCTTTGATGTTTGAGTAGCAGAGTCACTGTTCACACCTGTGGGGGAACCCAGGGAGCAGCTCATGCTGCCTGCTGTCTCAGTGGGATGGGTCAGGAAGACTTGGGGTCTAGTTCCAGCTCCACCTTAAAGAAGGATAATGGGACCCAGGGGTGAAAGGTGGGGTAGAGCAGATCTTACCAAGTGCCCCCATTGTCCCAGTGTCTTCATGGTCTAGGTGTCCCCCTTGGCCTCTGGGTTCGGCCGGATCTTCTCATAGACAGTGTGGATTGCCGGAGTCAGCTTGGGGCTTTGTGCATGGAAGCTTCTCTTCTCCATGTTGTTCTACAATTCAGGTGGGATGGAGGAGTGGTCTCAGTCAGCCTCTAAGAACTATGTACAAGGGCCAGTTGGGCTACCTCTCTCCATGTGCTTCTTGTCCTCGCCAGGTAGTTCTGGGTCTCAACCCTGATAACTCCCCAAAATCTAGCTTCAGCCCAGACGCCTCACTTGAGCTCTGCAAGTCTTTGCATTTGTTCTGTCCTCTGCCCAGGATGCTACCCCTCTCCTCTCACCACGCAAGACCTCCACATGCTTTCTCCCTCACCCCTGCAGGCTCTTCCTCTCGGTGAGGCTTGCTCTGACAGCCCATCATGTCCTCTCTGCCTTTCCCTGCTTTATTTTCTCCTTAGCATTTATTATCATCTAACACCTCATAGTTTATTTATTTTATTTGTCATTCTCCCTACCCACCCCCACCCCCACTAGTATGCATATTCTGTGAGGGCAAGGATTTTTTTTTTTTTTTTTTTTTTGCTTTGCTCTTGTTTTGGTCTGGAATTCTGTAGCCCAGATCAGAACAATTATATTCATAGGAAGACAGTAGGCACTCAATAAATATTTCTTGAACAAATTTGTAGGCCACCTTGACTGCTCGCATTGCAAAGTGCTTTGAAAAACTGCAGATCATCTGCTAAATGTAAGGTATTACTGTTATTATTATAATTCACATTTTATAAAGGAGAATACTGAGGCCCAGGGAGGTAAAGTAACTTTTTGAGGTTGAACAAGAAGTCAGCGTCAGAGCTGGGTCTCACACCCATCTCTCCTGATCTGCTCCTTCTCCCCACTCCCATCCTCTTCTGTGCTCGTCTCCATGTCCAGGAGTTGTTCATTTTTTCCCAGCAGCCTGGGAACTCCCCAGGGGCAGAGACTGAGGTGGCAGGGGGCTTCGGGACAGGGCTGAGTATCTGGATTAGATGCCACCTGGTTTGTTTCTCTATCCTAAAGCTACATATTGGCCCCCTACTGTGTGTCTCTGGCAGGGGGCTATTGGGGCTTGGGTCCCATTATATTTCCTGAGGCCTCTGCAGCCCAGGTCAGATGGGGACATGACTCAGAAGGGCTGAGATGGGAAGCCACAATGCAACCGACACTGAGGCAGTTGGGGACAGAGGACAGGGCACTGGAGCGGGAGTGAGGAGACTCCATTGGGCCTTGTGTTTGCCACAGTTCTCTGAGTAAGTCCCAGTGTTCCATCTGGGAATTGCTCTCCCCCACCAAGGCCCCTCCCTCAGCAGAATCTTTCCATGTGACCATAGCACCAACTTCCAGCCAAGGGCCAGGAGCCGCATGAGGTGCTCTCCCAGTGGCATTGCTTCAGCGGGGGCAGCTACGCCTTTACACAAAGTGGTGGTGTTCGTGGTAGAGGCTCAGGCAGGTAGGCGGCAGAGGGGTCGGGGTGGGGGAGAAGTGGGGCTTTCCTGGTGCTCCCCAGACCCTGGTGTCTCCGCCTCCTCCACGCCCTGCTGGACCTTCTGCTTTTACTCCCATTGGGTCTCGCACAGACGGCCGGTCCCACCAGGTACCTGGTCATTTACACTCTTGCCTCTCCCGGGGCCCGAGTTTCAGCCTGTGGAAAGTGAGCAGGGTTCTCGTCCCATTTCCTCCACTGCCAAGCTGGTGTGTCCTTGGGCCAGCCACTCACCTCACTGAGCCTCAGTCCCCCTCTGCCCTGCTCTGCCATTCTTCCTCACCAGGCAGCCGTGAGGCCTTGATGAGATTACGCATGTGGAGCTATAGGAGCGCGGTCTCCTCGCCTTGCACCACAGCACACAGCATGTGTGGGCACCCAGGGGTGCAACCATATTGCCCAAGGCAAGGACTGGCCCAGAGCCTCACGGTGGGGCAGAGTATCCTGGACCTCCCAGCTGGCCTGATTTGATTCCCTCAGACCTACCTTAGGGTGTCTCGGGAGGCTGATCTCTGCGTAGGGAGGGTCATGGCTGTTGACCCTTCCAGTCTGCAAGTCAGCAAAGTTCTCCGCGGAAAGGACGTGGGGAGCAGCCGCTGAGCTTGGCACCACTGGCAGGAGAGTGGACCCACCTGTACACAGCAGACGCTCAGTGAGGGCGTGTGGAATTGGAGCCAGCGTGAGGGCAGCTGTTGCTCCCTGAGCTGTAAGTGCAGGTCCCGGACGCCTGCTCAGTCTCTGCCACCCACCACCCCTTCCTCCCGGTCCTTCACACACCTCCCACCCTCAGTACTGCTCCCCCAGCCTTCTGCCAGGGATCCACAGGAGAGGCTAATGAGCCTCTATCTGCCCACTGTGTCCCCAGCCTGTCCCCCTCCCTGGGGGCTCCTCCCTCCATGGCCCTCTAGCCCAGCACTCCCCTCAGGGTCTCCCCATTACCCACCTCTCTCAGCCTTCATGCTCTTCCTCTTCCAGATCCACACTCCAGCCACCAGGCTCACCATCAGAAGTGGGACAAGGATGCCTATCCGAAGCCATTTGCTCTGAGAAGAACCTGGGGTCAAGGGCTGGTGTCAGATCTGCCTCAGTCAGGCCTGGTGGCAGGCAGGGGTGGGACCACGCTGGCTCAGGGTCTGTCTCCCAAGAATGCATCCTTTCTGCAGCCCAGAGGGATTTCCTCCTTTCTAGTCTCGCAGCACACTGTCCACTGCCACTTTCATGCTGCTTCTGCCAGGCCTTCTGCCATCTCTGCACAGGGACCTCGGGGCTCCCACCAGCTGGTGTGCCATTGTTTTATCTCCTCCACCTGCCTCTCACACCTGCAGAAGGTTACTACATTCCAAGAAGGAGAGGGAATGGAAGAATCTGGGGTCTCCAGACCTCAAAGCATGCTATGCTCTTTGTCTGGGATGTCTTTCTTATACTGCCACAGGAAAACTCCTATTCATCCTTCAAGGCCCATTTCAGGTATTCCCTTCTCTGTGACACCCTTCCTTCTGAACTCCTATAGCAGTTATTCAGTTTTTTTTTTTCTTGGACCACAAGAAAAAGTTGTGTTTACCTCAACTTCACTTAACATCTGGCTTTGTGTTTAGAAATATACCCCTCCAGCCAGGTGCAGTGGTTCACACCTGTGATCTCAGCATTTTGGGAGGCTGAGGTGAAAGGATTGCTTGAGGCCAGGAGTTTGAGACCAGCCTGAGCAACATAGCAAGACCCTCATCTCTATAAAAAAATTTTAAAGTGAGCTGGGCATGGTGGTGCATGCCTGTGGTCCCAGCTACTCAGGAGGCTGAGGCAGGAGGATCACTTGAACCCAGAAGTGGGAGGTTGCAGTGAGCTATGATTGTGCCACTGCACTCTAGCCTGGGAGACAGAGTGAGATCCTCTCTCTAAAAAATTAAAAATAAAAATAAATAAAAATATTCCTCCTCTTCTTCTATTTAGTATCTAATAATTACTGACACGCTACATGTCATATACCATGCTGATAGCTTTGCACAGATTACCTCTTTTAATTCTCATAACAACCCTATAAAGTAGGTAGAAGTATTACCCATCTTACAGATAGCAAGGCTCAGAAAATTAACTAACTTGCCCAAGGTCACACGGCCAGTATGTGGTGGTGCCCCCCTGCACTGTAAGTTACTTAAGGGCAGGGGCTTGTCTTATTTTACACTGTGCCCCACCCCCAGCACATAGTAGGCACTCAGTGCAGGTTTGTGGGTTGAATGCTGAGTGGAGGAGTGAATAAGGAAATGACAAAGAAGAGACTGTTCAGAGGAGAGCCCCAAGGATGTAAGCAGAGCTCAGGAGGACATTGGAGGGACAGGGCAGCTGACCTGATGATTATGCCTCCTTTCTACATCAGTTTTCCTGCTGTGTAGTCCTGGCAATGTAGGGGTTTGGTATTTTATGAAACCAGGGCCTGAGGGTGCTGTTCCTTTGTAAGAGCTCCCTCCCCCTGACACACCCTCTATAGTCCCTTTATTTAGCTTGGGTGACCCCTTAGGCTGACTGGGGGAAGTTGGGTAAATGGCAGTAGTGACCACAGGTACTCACACTGCTCAGAGGAGGCTGACTGTGGCTTATGTACTCAGAGGTGGTAGCCATTCTCAGAAAGGGGATGTCTGGCATGGAAGGAAAAGGAAAAGAAAGGAGAGGAAAGGAGAAGACAGGAGAGGAGAGGAGAAGGGAGGGGAGGGGAGAGGGAAAGAAAAGGAAAGAAAAGGAAAGAAAAGGAAAGAAAGAAAGAAAGAAAAGAAGGAAGAGAGAGAGGGAGGGAGGGAGGGAAGGAAAGGAAGGAAAGAAAAAGAAGAGAAAGACAAAAAAAGAAAAACCAGACATCTATCAGCCTCAACAGGCCATGCATGTCCAACCCAGCCCATCCAGGGAGAGAGCCTGAGACCGGGGGACACAAGCATTCTGGGGCCAGAGGGGTGCCCTAAGGATTCGTCAGCCTCAGTCCTCAAATCCTCCTCCCCTGCTTGGATACTGATGACTAATTCAGCCTCCACCCTCCTTGATTCTGGGAACGGGGGTGTCCACATGCCAGTCCCACATTTATGTCATGGGCAATTTGGCAATCTCCACATACTGGCCCAACTTCTGGACTTGCAGGTTTGAAGACTGTAGCGAGGATATGGTTGTTCACTGAGGGGGGACCTTCTGGTTGCACCATGTGAACAGCCTTATGGTATTCTTCGGTTCCATCCTTCCCTGAGTCCTCCAGTCTTATCCCCAGCCCATCCTCTGCCAACCCATTTTCATCACCCTCCCTAGTAGATCACACTCACCCCTCCAAGGACAGATGGTCTCCAGGTCTAAGGTCACGTTCTTCTGGTCTGCAGGGTTGCTGACCACACAGGTGAGGTGCCCATTCAGCTGGCTCAGGGGCAGGTTCAGGCTTAGATTCCTGGAGTTGGGGGCTGGCATCAGTGTCCCTTTCTGTTCCAGCTCCCTGGGGAGGCCCTTGCTCAGCCAGGTCATTGTCAAGTTCTCTGTGGCCCCTGGGGTCCCACACTCCAGGCTGACATTGCACCAGCCTGATGTGTTGGATAATGAATGAATCACAATTTTGGGTTGGGGGATGGGCTCTGGGGTAAGAGAGGACAAAAGAGAAACTGAGCTTCAGGATTGGAGGCTCACCCAAGTATATCAACCACTCTCACCTACGTGATGCAGTAGTATGACATTACCCATTTTCTAAATATAAGCCTGGGGAAGTAACCAATCCACCTGGCGCAGGGGTTCTGCCTCTCAGCCCAGGAGTAGGTAGCTGAGGCCCTTCCTGCTCAGAGAGGGGACGTGGAGCAAGCACCTCACCACCCCTCTCCTCTAAGGAGCAGAGTGAGGGTCACTTCCTGGACTTTCCCTAGGCTGCCCTGACTCTGCACCACTCTCCTGACTCCTTGGCTCCTTCAAGCCACCCTGCTCAAAGATTTTCCATGACCTCTGTGGGAAAATAGATTTGAATCTAGAATTTATACCCTTCCCATTTAGCCTTAAACTAAAAGGGCAAAACAAAGACACTTTAGGACATGAAAGTGCTTACGATGTTAATCACCTCTCTAAAAGAAACTCAAAGATGTGTAGGAAAAAAATTAAAAATGAATTCAAAATCAAGGAAGAAATAAGATATAGCAGTGATCAAAGAAGTCAATGAAACTTACAGTTCGATCTAATTAAATAATCATTATATATGATTATCTATACCTATATTAATATCTATTGATAACTGTATCTATATATAATGATCACAATACAGAAGAGTTGACAATACAGTGCAAAAAAAGATGTTAAAGTTCTTGTTCTATTCAGAGGAAGAAAAAAATACTGATTATCTGTAAATGCTAAAGTAAAATTTAAGCTTAGTAACCAGTAGGATAAAAGTACAAACTACTGGAGAAGTTTAGACAGAGGAAAACACCATTGATCCAACAAAATATAAGGAAAAAACAATAATAATAGAAAACATTAAATAAGACATCAAGAGTAGGTCCATGCATGAAAGAAACTGAAATACATTTGAATGCATTATATCCCCCTATTAAAATCCACGACTCTAAGGTTAGGTAAATCCAGTGTGTGCTATATATATTATCTAATGACGCAGAAAGATTAAAAAGAAAGAGATACAAAAAGATAGACTAGGAAAATGTAACAAAGATTTCAAGTGTGACAACAGTCACTGCAGACCAAATAAAATTTAAGATTAAAAAAATTAAGTGGGACAAAGAGATATTTTAGATTAATATATACCTAACAACATGGCTTAGAAATGTAGAACTATTACAAAGCAAAACAAAACAATAAGAACCAAAAAAACTACTGGAAATTCAAGGATAAATTATCAAATCCACTATTAATATAGTGAATGACTTTACTATGATGGATAGTCCTCAATAGGTTAGAAAAGAGGATGTAATACAGGGAAAACAGACATTAATAGCCAGGTGGCCCATCTAACGGGGCGCTCACTCTGCACCCATTCCCAGTCCCTGCTCTGTCCTTGCCTTCACCAATGGTAGAGTCTGGAAAGCTAAAGTCTTAGTTTCTCAGTCTTTCTTGCAGGCACAGCTCTGACTAATGAAGTAAGAGGGAATTTGCTAGGTGGGAAGAAAGATCTTTGCTCCTGAAAAGACAAAGCCTCAAAAGAAGAAAGGCTTTTCCCCTCTTCCTTCTCTCTTTTGCTGTCTTGATTGTGGCATAACATCTAGAGGAAACACTTGGCAGACCCCAAAGACAATAAGACAAGGACCCTGATCTCGAGTAAAGAGGAGACCACACACAAATAACTCTGGCGCAAGACAGAGGGAAGCAAAATCCATAAAAATATTAGAAAAAAATGTTGAGACTTCAAAATGGAAAGGCTCATTTGCAAGGGATCAGAAAAATCTTTATTTAGGACAGGGCAGTTCTGAAAGCCAAGAGGTAAGGGAGAAAGAGCCTATAAATGAGGAATGAGGTTGCTTGCCTAGAAAGAAGGGGAAAGATAGCATCAGCTACCAGAGGGTGCCTAATGCTGAGACAAATATTTAGTTCTACAGGCGATGGGCAGTGAGCAAGTGGTGTTGGATGATTTAATCTAGGCACTGATGGATTGCTGGGAAATGGAAAGCAAGATGAAGAGAAACCAGCTAGTAGCATTTCTACTTTTTCTAGCAACTTCTCTTCTGCTCCAACCTCGTGTTTTTTACATGATTGTCACTCTAAGAACACCCTGACCCTGGTTACAGGGGAAATACAAGTCCCAGGCCTTGCCAATCAGAGTATGCTGTTCCCCTGGCCAGTGACCAAACGAGGGGTGGGCATATGATCCAAGCCTAGCCAACAGGAGTCCTTCCTTGGAATTGTGTGGAGCAGACAAGGAAAGTCCCTTTGCTCTCTGATGGCAGGAGTGAGGGGGCGGGACTCATAGCTGCCAAAGGCCATGTTCCTTACCATGGGAGAAGCCCAAAAGAATAAAACTGACGGGAGAAAGAGAGAGAGAGAGAGAGCGAACTCACACACAGACTTGGCATACTGTGTGGCTCCTGGCAGAGAGAGGAGAGTGCCCACCAGCTCTCTAGTTCATGCAAGCATGAAGGCCAAAGGAACTCCTTTACTGATCGTAGCTCCTGTGAGATCTGTGTATCTTTAAGATGAAACCCCTCTTAATCAACCTAATTTGAGCAGCTTTCCATTCTTGCTGCCAAAAAGAGATAGGAAGAGACTGTATTGTTTTGATGTTACTCAGAAAGCTATGCAATGAATTTATCAACCAAGCAGGGGAGAGAGAGACAAGATCAAGAACCAGCAGCTGGAGGCCAAGGATGCAGCTGGTGTTTTCTTCACACTTCATTACCTGGAAATCCCATTTTGGACTCTTAATCCAGTCAACCCTGTCTCTTCTTATAAGCTTTCCCATCTCCCACATTGGAGTCCCACGAGGTGAGGAATTGTTGGTTGTGCAGGGGAGGTGTGAGAGATGGATATTCCCTGGAGAGCCGACAATACATGTCAAGGAGGAGAGAAAGGGCCAGGTGCAGGAGGTGAAGAGTAGGGAATGTAGAGCATAGAGCATGGGGAAAAGTGTCAGCAAGTGAGGCTGGAGAGGCAGCCAGCGACCAGATCCTGTGGGGGACTGGACTTCTTTTCCTGAGTGTTATTGATCCTGTGGAGGGTAGGGGTGGGAGCATTTTAGGGGTTTAATCAGGAGAATAACAGGAAGAGAAGTGCATTTGATAAAGCTCAAAATAGCAGCTGTGTGGAGGGTGATTTAGAAAGGGGAAGACACTGGTTAGGGAGCCACTGCAATGATCCATGCAGGGGTGATGGAGGATGGGTGGGGGCAGAGAGGACCAGCAGGAGTGAGCTCTGGCACGTTGGATACCTTCAGACTCTGCTCCCTCTCCTACCTTTCCTCCAGCTTTCTCCACTGCCCTGTCTGCCCAGGGCCCTGTGCTTCCTGGGGGAGGATGTTGGCTTGCTCATTGGCCTGGGAGATCCAGAGGACAGGGGCTGGGTCACCTTCTGCATCTTCAACTTGGGTCTAGGACAGACTTTGTCCTGAGAATTCTCCAACTGGCCCTCAGGTCACTGGTATAAAACCATTTTACCAAATGACCAATTCTAACAGTTGATCTTCTTCTTAGTGTTTTTCTCACCTTTCTTGATGTCCGGTTTTATTGTTTTGTTTTTGCCAACTTTTTTGGGTCACTTAAGAATTTTTAAATCAGTTTTTGAACCAACCAAATTAGGACATTTCTGATACAATTTTGTATTTGTAATAACCAATTTTGCAGTATTTTATGATTGAAGAATTTTTTTTTAATCCTTTTGTGTGGTTTCCCTCTCTTCCTCATTTCATGTGCATTTTGTACCTTTTAAAAAAAATTTGGCTAGTTTTTCTTAAGATACTATTTTTAAACTTCAATTTTATTTAAGATATCAGAGGATATTTTAAAATTTTCCCTTAAAAGGGTTGGGTTTTTAAATCTGATTTAAGCTAACTTACTTTAGATAAAGTGGTTGTTGGAATGCCTGGCTGGGTCATGGTCCCACAGCTTACCATATACACAGAGTCTAAAATATTCTTGCTGGGATTCTCCTGAGAAGAATTTGATTGTCGCTACATATAGTCCACTCATTTCCATAGTGAGATCTTGGATGTTCAAGAAAGACATCTCTGTCAGGTAGAATCTATGCTTGTATTTGTCTTCAAGGTCATACCATTGAGGATTAAGGTTATTAGGCTTCAAGGATACCAGAAACTGCTTTTTCTTATACTCAGAATCCCAAATCCACTCAATCTCCCGAACGTTAGGGCTCAAGAAGGACTGTGAAGTCAGTTGCAACTGGACGGATCCCCCCAAGGTCCTGTTCAATGTGCAGGAAGAGCTGGGGTCTGTGACAGCCTGGAAACCTGGTAAAGGAAGAGGCAAGATTAGCAGAAGAAAGGAGCAGAGGGAACATTATGTTGTATCTACTCTGTGCTTTCATATCACATTATTTGGATATTTACAAAAAGAGAATCATCTCCATTTTTACAGACAAAGAGCCAAAGCTGCAGAGGTAACTTGCTTAGGCGCTGGTCTTGCCTAGCACATGGCAGTTTGGATTCAAGCATGTCTGTTGCCCGCCCAGACTCCTGCTCTTTCCTTCTCTTGGAGCTTGCATCCAACGTGGCCTCTGTTATAATTTAAGGAAAAAGAAGCTGAAAATATTCAAGTTGATAAACAATAATCCAGTTTCCCATTTGTCAGTATGAAAGACAATAATTTTGTATTTCCTACTGACAATATTTTTTCCTCAACCCACTGCAGCATGGCTTCTGGCCCGTTACTCCTCTGAAATTGCTTCTGATTAGGTCCTAATTACCCCCTAACTATCAAAACCAATAATCCCTACACAGTCCTAGTCTTATGGTATTTGACATGTGACTAATTCTCTTTTTCTTGAAGCTTTATTTGTTTGGTACAAATATTTACCCTTCTGGGCCCTCCATCTGCCTTTTTTCAATAAATATTTAACCAGCTAGGCACTGTTGCAGCTGCTGGGGACACAGTGGTGAACAAACGGACCAGGTCTCTGCTCTCATGGAGCTTCCATTCTAGTGAATGAGACTGCTGAAAGAGACAAGTAACAACAAAAATGAATTCAGATAATTATAAGTGCTATGAAGAAAATTAAAGGAATGTGGCACAGACTTTCTGTCTGTTGCCTGGCATCAGAATGTCCTTATTATATTTGTGGAATATTCTACCCTATGAGTCAGAGCCCGCTTCCTGCTATAGAAGGTAAAAATGCCACTTGCTTTCCCAGCTTCCTTTGCAGCTGAGACAGCACATAACCAAGGATCCTCTGATCAGAGGCACCTACCCCAGCCTTTCAAACACACGTGAGCGACGTGAAGAGTGGAGGACCATGAAATCTGTACTATTGACCATGGTAGTCATGGCAGCAGCTACATCCAGTTGCCCGAGGCATGGCGGCAGCAGTTCTGGCGCAGGGCAAGTGTCCAAAGTCAGTGGTGGTGTGGTGTGAGCTGTGGTGTCTGCACCAGGCGTGACAGAGCAGCTTCCACTAGACTGGCTCTGGCGGTATGACTTAGGGTGTGGTTCCTGGACGAGTAGTCTCAAGGCCTGGTCATCCAGACCCCACAAAGGTCTATGGGAACCTGCTATTCTCTAATATATAATCAATTAGTCAGTTGATTTCTGTTGCTTGTAACCAATAACCCCAAGCAAAATGAATGAAAAAGAGATCTGAAGATAGGAGACAGAGAGGCAGGGAAGGCTTTGTAGGGTAAGGGGTGCAACATGAAGCCATCAGATGGTTTTTTTAATTTACATTTTTAATGGTCACTTCAGAATAGATGTTTTATGGAAAATGATTTATAGAAGGGCAAGAGTAGGAAGAGGGGTTCCAGTTTGGAGACTCTTGCAATACGGTAAAAGCAGGATGGTGGCCGGGAAGGGGGAGAAGTGGAGGGATCAGGAAAAATTTTGGAGGCAGAGCTGACAGGAATTGCTAATGGACTGGATGGCAAAATGAAGAAACAGAAGACTCAAGGATGACTTTGAGGGTTTTGGCTTAAGCAAATGGGTAGATAGTAGTGGTGACATTTATTGAGCTGGTAAAGCATGGCGGAGGAGCAGGTTTGGGGTGAGAGCTGGCGTAAAACAAGAATTTGGTTTTAGACATATTAACTCTGGCTTCTAAGAACAGGTGCTGAATAGACAATAGGGTCCGGGTCTGAGACTCGGGAGAAAGGGCAGAGCTGGAGACTTGATGATCGACACAGTCATGCTACTTAAAGCCATGGGATTAGCTCAAATCCCCCAGGAGGAGATAATAGCTAAAGAAGAAAAGAGGACATAGCACTAACTACCAGAGGGTTTGAGCCCATTAAGAGACATGAAGAAGACACTGCCAGGGAAAAACCAGGTGATTATGATGTCACATAAGCCAAAGAAGGGAAGGGTTTCAAGAGGGAAGCGATGGTTAACTATGGCAGCTCTGCTGAGAGGTAAAGTCAGGCTGCCATCTAGTCATTTCCTTCCCTCCTTAGTAGTTTCAAAATTCTTTTGTGCTCCTCCATTCCATTAATACTCACTATCCCAACACATGCATTTCTCTACTAGTACATTAAAATATTTGAATGTTGTCTCTAACCAACCCCTCCCCTCACCCTCTAATTACCACTGCTGCCAGCACCTCCAGTAGGGTGACAAGCAGAACATTCCCCAGCCCACTCTGTACCCACTCAATCTTGTAACATCCTCACCCCTCTCCCTGCAACATCCTTCCAACTTGGATGTTTTGCTGAAATAGTCCTCTTCTAATTCTAGACCATTATTAGATTTCCTCTGAAAATATGGCTCGTTTATTTCAAGAATCTTTAGTTATCACTTAACTTACAAGTTCCCAGTCACATTACCATCTCCATTAGGTTTCATCACATTTGTTGTGTGGCTCCTTGCTGACCACTGACTACTCTTTATCTTTCCCTACCCTTGAAATCTTTGTTATGATTAATTTGTTGTTTGATGCAGAACTTTTTTCAGAATTTTCTTCAAATGGGCTCTGTGGGTGATGCACTCTCCAAACCATTACTTATCTAGTAATATCTTTCTCTCACCCTGACAGTAAGTGATATTTGTGGATTATTGTCCTTCTCATCAGGTGGTATACAGAAGTCATTGCACTATCTTCAAGCTTCCAGTATTGCAGGTGAGAAGTCAGATAATTTTTCCTTTTTTGTTGCATTTCAGAAATTGTACCAGCATATGCTGAAGTGCATGTCTTTATTTTTTTTATGTTGAGGTAAAATTCTCATACATGCCATTAACATTATAGTGTACAATTCAGTGGCATTTAGTGTATTCACAATGTTGCTGAATTGCCACCTCTCTCTAGTTTCAAAACATTTTCATCATTCCAGAAAAGCACCCCATACTCATTAAGTAATCACTCTCCAGTCCCCTTCACCTCATCCCCTGGTGAGCACTAATCTGTTTTCTGTCTCTATGGATTTGCCTATTCTGGATAAATCATATAAAAATAATCATACATATGTAACCTTTTGTGTCTGGCTTCATTTACTTAGCACAATGTTTTCACAGCTGATTCAAGTTGTAGTGTGTGTCAGTGTTTTGTCCCTTTTATGGCTAAATATTACATTGTGTGAGAGTGTGTGTGTGTGTGTGTGTGTGTTTATACCACAGTCTGTTTACCCCATTCGTCCATTGCTGGACATTCCTGTTGTTTACCCTTTTGGCTATTATAAATAATCCTGCTGTAAACAATCAAATACAAGTTTCTGTGTAAACGTGTGGTGTCTTGAATACTCTTGAATACACACTTGGATATGGAATTTCTTGGTCACATGGTAAATCTGTGTCATTTTGAGGAACCACTTAACTGTTTTCCATAGCAGCTGCACCATTTTACATTCCCACCGGTAATGCACAAGGGGCCCTGTGAAGCCACATCCTCACCAACAGCCAGTATTTTCTTTGTTTTTTTCATTAAAGCCATCCTCGTGGGTGTGAAGTGGTATCTCACTGTGGATGTCTTTCATCATTTAGGTTTTCCTTAATTTTTGTCAGCAATGCTTTGCAGTTTTCAGTGTACAAGTCTTTACCTCCTTGCTTAAATTTATTCGTAGGTATTTTTCCCCAATGTTATTATTATTTTTAAGTTATTTTTTAACTTTTCTTTTCAGATTATTCATTGCTAGCATATAAAAACACAATAGATTTGCTCATATTGATCTTATACCTTATAGCTTTGCTGAATTGTTTGTTAGCTCTTGTAGGGTCTTTTGTTGGCTCTGGTGTTTTCTGCACACAGAATCAAGCCATCTGCAAACAGAAAGTGTTTTATTTACTCCTTTCCCATTTGGATATTTTTAAACTTCTTTTCTTGCCTAATTGCTCTGGATAGAACTTCCAGTCCAATGTTGAATAGCAGTGGCAAAAGTGGACATGCTTAAAAAAAAAAAAAAAAAAAAAAAGTGGACCTCCTCCTCTTGTTTGTGACCTTCAAGGGAAAGCTTTCAGTGTTTAACCATTGAGTATGATGCTTACTGTGGGTTTTTCATAAATGCCCCTTATCATGTTAAGGAAGTTAACTTCTATATCTAGTCTGGTGGGTGTTTTTATTACGAAAGGGTATTGAATTTTGTCAAATTTTTTTCTGTATCTAAAAATTATCAAGTGCTCTTTTTTTCTTCATTCTATTAATATGGTGTATTACATTGATTTTCTTACATAAAACCACCTTTACTTTCCTAGGATAAATCCCATTTGGTAATGGTGCATAATTCTTTTAACGTGCTGTCAAATTCAGTGTACTAGTATTTGGCTGGGAATTTTGTATCTATATCCATGAGAGATATTGGTCTACAGTTTTCTTGTGGTATCTTTGTCTGATTTTGGTATCAGGGTAATGCTGGCTTCATAGGCAAGTATTGGCAAGTGTTTCTCCTTCTTTTGTTTTTGGATGAGTTTGCTAAAATTGGTTTTAATTTTTAAAAAATATTTAATAGACTTCAGCAGAGAAGCCATCTCATCCTAAAATTTTCTTTGTTGGGAAGTTTTGGATTACTGACTCAATCTTTTTATTTGTTAAATTCTGTTAAGATTTTCTATTTCTTGTTGGGTCAGTTTTGGTACTTTGTGTGTTTCTAGGAATTTGACCATTTTATCTAGATTATTTAATTTGTTAACATAAAATTGTTCACAGATTCTCATAATCCTTTTAATTTCTGTAAGGTCATTAGTAATGTCCCACCTTAATATCTGAAGTTATTTGCATCTTCTCTCTTTTATTCTTAGACTAGCTAAAGGTCTGTCAATTTTATTGATCTTTTCAAGGAATTAACTTGTGGCTTCATTGATTCTCTCTATTTTTCTATTCTCTATTTTATTTATCTCTGCATTAATCTTTAGGATTTCTTTCCTTCAGCTGCTTTTGGGTTTAGTTTTCTTTTCTTTTTCTAGTTCCCTGTGGGCATTTAGGTTGTTCATTTGAGATCTCATTTTTTTAACGTAGGCATTTATATCTAAAATCCCACCCTCTGAGCACTGCTTTCACTGCATCCATAAGCTTTGGTATATTTTGTTTTCATTTCCATTCATCTCAAAGTATATTCTAATTATTTTTTGGTGTATTTTCTTCTTTAAAATCCATCAGTTGTGTAAGAGTATATTATTTAATTTCCACATATTTTCAAATTTTCCAGTTTTCTTTCTGTTATTTATTTTTATCTTCATTCCATTGTGATCAGAGAAGATAGTTTGTATCATTTTAATCTCTTTAAAATGCATTGAGAATTGTTCTATGACCTAACATGGTCTATCTTAGAGAATGTCCATGTGCACTTCAGAAAAATGTACATTCTGTTGTTGCGTGGAATATTCTCTATATGTCTGTTAGTTCTAGTTGGTTTATAATGTTGCTCAAGTTTTCTATGCCTTACTGATCTTCTTTGTAGATGGTCTATCCAGTATCAAAAACAAGGTATTGAAGTCTCCATCTATCATTGCAGAACTGTCTGTTTCTTCCTTCATTCTGTCAGTGTTTGTTTCATATTTTGGGGGCTCTGTTGTGTGGTGTAAGTATATGTATAATTGTTATATCTTCTTGTTGAGTTGATCCTTTTATTAATATATCTCATGTTGGGTTTTTTTTATTCTATCATCCCAATGTATCTTTTAATAGATGAGTTTTATTCATTTATATTTATTACTGGTAAGTAACAACTTCATTCTGCCATTGCGTTATTTGTTTTCTATGTGTCTTATATGTTTTTTGTTCCCCAGTTTCTTCAATACAGCCTTAATTTGTGTTGGATTGATTTTTTTAGCATACTATTTGGTTCCTTTTTATAATTTCTACATCTTTTTTTATATTTCCTATTTTTTACACATTATTCTCTTGGTTTCATTTAGTTTTGTTCATGGTTTGTTCATCCTCTTTGAGGATATTTAAGACAGTTAATTTAAAGTCTCTGTCTAATATGTCCAATATCTAGGCTTCTTCAGTGATAGTTTCAGTCAATTTCTTTTACTTTTTTACTATGAATAGTTCATACTTGCCTGTGTCTTCGTATTGTAAATTTTTGTTGAGAACTGGAAATTTTGAATGTTGTAATGTGGTAATAGATTCTACGCTGGGAAATAGATTCTACCCCTTCCCCAGGGATTGCTGTTGTTACTTAATGAAGGCTGCAGTTGACCATTGGTTTGGTAACATTTACAAATCAATTTTGCAAAGAAAAAATTCCTTATCATGTGTGGTCATTGAAGTGTCTGTTCTATTATCTCCATATTCATCTAGTGACTTAATAAGGATATTCTTAATGCTTGAATGCATTAAGAAAGGGGGAAAAGGCATTTTTTTCTCTTTAAATCTTCTCAACAGATGCCACTGGGAATGCTGCTTCAGTATAAAAGGCAGATCTTCCTATACTCTACCATCTTCTGTGATGTCACTCCAAGACCATGCCTTTTTTAATTTAAAAAATTCTATCTATATCTGTGAAATATGACATTGGTATTTTGATGGAAATTGTGTTGAATCTGTAAATCATTGGGCAGTATGGACATTTTAACAATGTTCATTTTGCCAATCCATGAGCATAATATGTATTTCCATTTCTTTGTGTCATTTGCAATTTCTTTCATTAGTGTTTCATAGTTCTTGTAGAAAACTTTCACCTCTTTGGTTAAGTATATTCCTAAATATTTTATTTCTTTGTAGCTATTGTGAATGGTATTGAGTCTTTGATTTGACTCTCAGTTTGACCATTATTGGTATATAAAAATGCTACTGATTTGAGTACATTGATTTTGTAACCTGAGATTTTGCTAAATTTATCAATTCTAGGAGTCTATTGGTGGATTCTTTAGGGTTTTCTAGATACAATATCATATTGTCAGCGAAAAGCAAAAGCATGACCTCCTCTTTCCTGATTTGGATACCCTTTATTTCTTTCTCTTGCATGATTGCTCTGGCTAGGACTTCTAGTACTATGTTGAATAGAAATGGTGACAGTGGGTACCCTGTCTTCTTCCAGTTCTTAAGTGGGCACCTTGTCTTCTTCCAGTTCTTAGGGGGAATATTTTCAACTTTTCCCCATTCAGTATGATGTTGGCAGCTGGTTTGTCATATATGGCTTTTATAATTCTGAGATATGTTCCTTCTATGCCTAGTTTGTTGAGGGCTTTTATCATGAAAGGTGCTGGATTTTGTTGAATGCTTTTTCTGCATCTATTGAGTTCATCATATAATTTTTGTTTTTGCTTCTGTTTATGTGATTAATCACATTTATTAATTTATGTGTGATGAACCATCCTTGAATCCCTGGGATGGAGCCCACTTGGTCATGGTGGATTAATTTTATTGATGTGCTGTTGAATTCGGTTTGCTAATATTTTATTGAGGATTTTTGCATCTATATTCATAGCAGTTATTGGTCTATGGTTTTCTTTCTTTGTTGTGTCCTTTCCTGGCTTTGGTATCAAGGTGATACTGGCTTCACAGAATGAACTGGGGAGAATTCCCTCCTTCTCAATATTATGAAATAATTTCTGTAGTATGGATACCAGCTATTCTTTGGGTCTGGTAGAATTTGGCTGTGAATCCATCTGGTGTGGGCCTTTTTTGTTGGGAGTTTGTTTATTACTGCTTTAATCTCATTGCTCATTATTGGTCTGTTCAGGATTTCTATTTCTTCCTGAGTCTTGGAGGTTGTATGGTTCCAGGAATTTGTCCATTTCCTCTGAATTTTCTAGTTTATGTGCTCAAAGATTTTTGACATATTCGTGGATGATATTTTGTATTTCTGTGGTATCAGATTTAATATCTCCTTTTTCATTTCTGATTAAGTTTATATTTAACAGATCTAGAAAAAAAATAATTCTACACTTTGGAACCAAAAAAGAGCCCAAATAGCCAAAGCAATTTTAAGCAAAAAGAACAAATCTGGTGGCATCACATTACCAGGCTTCAAAATATATTGCAAGGCTATAGTAAACCAAACAGCATGGTATTGGTACAAAAATGGAGACACAGACCAATGGAACAGAACAAATAGACTAGATATAAAACCATCTACCTACAACCAACTGATCTTAGCAAAGCAGACAATAATATATACTGGGGAAAAAAGCCCTATTCAATAAATGGTGCTGGGAAAATTGGATAGCCACATGCAGAAGAATGAAACAGGACCCCTATCCTTTGCCACTTACAAAACTTAATTCAAGATGGATAAAAGACTTAAATGCAAGGCATGGAACCATAAGAATTCTAGAAGAAAATGTAGGAAAAATTCTTCCAGATATTGGCCTTGGCAAAGAATGTATGACGACCCCACAGGCAGTTATGACAACAAAAAATATAAATAAATGAAACTTGATTAAATAACTAAAATATTGAGACTTGATTAAATTCCGCACACCAAAGGAAATAATCAACAGAGCAAATGACAACCCACAGAATAGGAGAAAATATTTGCAAACTATACATCCAATAAATGGTAAATATCCAGAATCTAAAAAGAACTCAAGCAAATCAGCAAGAAGAAAACAAACAACCCCATTAAAAAGTGCAAAAGACTTGAATAGAAGTTTTTCATAAGAAGATAGACAAATGTCCAACAAACATGAAAAACTGCTCAGTGTCACCAATCATCAGGGAAATGCAAATCAAAACCATAATGAGATATCTTGCTCCACAATGAGATATCTTACTCTTGTCAAATGGCTTTTATTAAAAAGTCAAAAAAATAATAGATGCTGGCATGGATGCAGAGAGAAAGGAATGTTTATACAGTGTTGCTGGGACAGCAAATTAGTACAACCTCTATGGTAAACAGTATGGAGATTCCTCAAAAAACTAAATGTAGACTTACCATTCAATCCAGCAATCCCACTACTGGGTATCTACCAAAAGGAAAAGAAGTCACTTTATCAAAAAGACACCAGCACTCAAATATTTATTGCAGCACAATTCACAATCACAAAGATATGGAATCAACCTACGTGTCCATCAATTCAGGAATGGGTTAACAAAATGTAGGAATGAATGTCTTTTGCAGCAATTGGGATGGAACTGGAGACCACTATATTAAGTGAAGTTTCTCAGAAATGAAAAAGCAAACACTACATGTACTCTCTAATAATTTGGAACTAACCGATAGACACAAAGAGAAGTAAAAGATATTGGAAATCAAGAAGGGGAAGGAGGGAGATGGGGAAGGGTAAAAACCTATCTAACAGGAACAATGAACACTATTCAGGTGATAAGCATACTAATAGCCCTGAATTAAGCATTATAAAAGCTATCCATATGCCAAAATCATTTGTATTCCCTTAACATTTTGTGCCAGTAGGGGTGGGGTGGGAGGGTAAATTCACAACTAATGGAAGTGGAATGCACTGTATGAAGGAGGGACACACTTGTAGCCCTGGCTTGGGTGGGGCAAACAGCATTACATGTAACCAAAATGTTTGTACCCCCACAATATCCTGAATAAATAACAAAATAAAAAAATCTATACAGAACTTAGTGAGTTGATCAGTTCCTAAACACTTCTTTTTAGACAAGAGGGAGTACTTTTCTGCCCTCAAATGAGATGCCAGCTGGGGCACATCACAAGGTGTGTTGCTGGTGTTCTCTGATTTACTGAGCCTTAGCATTACTGCTAACTGGCATCCACCTCACTTCTACTTTTGAAAAAGAGGCCATCACTTACTATTGTCCCAGACCGTAGCGTTTAAAGATCTAAGTAGTGTGAAAATAAGTATAATTTAAAAGCTTTTGGGTTCCTGTGATGGCAGAGTGGAGGTGACTTCCTGGATTCGTGCTCCCCGAGAGGAAGGCATGGATCTCAGCCTGCCACAACTCTGGAGGATCACTCCCCCACAAGAACAGCGGTGTGAATCCACGGAGAATCAGCGTGGGGCACAGAGAGCAAGAAAAGACTGAGGTGAACGGGAAATAGGATCGCAAAAATCTGGAGAGTGTGGGACAGACAATAGAGAGTGGAATGCGATACCCGCCTCAACAGCAAGTGAGGTGGGTTCAGCCCCACAGGAAAGTGGCTTGTTTTCCCCACTGACCTCCACATCCACTCAATTAGGGATCTTCCTGAAGTCAGTGCAGAATCATCATGGGAGACGTGGGGCTCTGTGGAGAGGAGACATCAACAGGAAACAGCTTGGACTCTAGGGGTTCTGTGCCAGGACAGCGCTTGGCAGGGCAGTGACGGAGCTGCGCAAATGCAAAAGGCAGCTTGGAGATGCTGAATTACAGCTTTTATTCGGCGGCCCTCTAGCTGGGGAGCTACTGTGGGCTCCTGAGCCTGCCAGGCCCCCAGCTCTGGTGCCTGCCAGACCCTGAACATCGACCCCCAGAGCCAGTGATCTGCGGGCGGGCAGTCACCATCTTGGGGTCAACAGCCTAGCTGCTGCGGAGCCATAGGGTGCCGTGCGGCTCCCTGGGTGGCTCCCTCCCTTAGTCCGTGGACCCTCTCTAGGAGCCCCACCCTTGTGTGAACACTGAGTGCTTCCCAAGTCACAAGAGTGTGGAGCCTGGACCTTGGGGACATTGGGGCAGGGCAGACCTTTACTCGTGGGAGCTGCAGCAGCTGGGGCACTGAGCGAGTGAGGGCACTGCCCCCCACGCCTAGCCAGTGTCTTTCCTGCGGAAAGAGGGAGAAACCACCCCTCAAGAGGAAGAGCCAAAAAAAAAAAAAAAGAGAGAGAGAGAGAGAGAGACTTTCTGCCTGCAACTAGTGTGAATCCTGGCTGCTAACTGAAATTCCACAACACAGTGACTTAACTCGCCAAACCAGTCTTAGGTCAAACCAATCTTCTGGGGCTGGACCCATCAGGAGCAGCCCCCCAACTGAGGTAGAAAAAACTCTAAACAATACACAACAGTCTCCCCCTCTTAACAAAGGAAGCAACATACCTAGATTGCTTCACAGCCTAAGAACAGAGTACAAGATGTGCTGCTATCCAGACTAAAGCTGTAAGAAGACATCTAATGATTGATCCAGATGGGAAGGGCTCAGCGAAAGAACATGGGGAGTATAAAGAATCAAACAGAAATCTCGCCCCCAAAGAGGAATACCAGCTCTCTACTAATTGACACAAACCAGATTCAAAATACCAAGATGTCACAGGAAGAATTTCAATTATGGATTATAAACAAGCAGAATAATATACAAGAAAAAATTGAGAACCAACACAGAAAAAAAAAAATCCAGGATTTGGAAGAAAAAAATCACTAAAGAAATCAAAATATTGAAGAAAAACCAAACTGAACCCCTGGAAATGAAGAGGGAGCTACAAAACACAGTGGAAAGTCTCAAGAGCAGGGTAGATCAAACAGAAGAAAGAATCTCAGAGGTTGAAGATAACTCTTTCCAATTAAATAAGTCAGCCACAGAGATAGAGCAAAGAAATAAGAGAAAAGATCGGAGTCTACAAGAAATGTGGCATTATGTAAAGAAGCCTAATGTGAGAGTTATCGGCATTCCTGATGGAGAAGAAGAAAATAAGGAAGGGTTGGATAAGCTATTTGAAGACATAATTGAGGAAAATTTCCCAGGCCTTGCTAAAACTCTAGATATACAGGTTCAAGAAGCTCAAAGAACCCCTGGGAGATTCATAGCAAATAGGAAAACACCACGCCATGTAGTCATCAGACTGACCAAAATATCCACTAAAGAGACCATTCTTCGAGCTGTAAGGAGAAAGAAACAAGTAACATACAAAGGAAAGCCCATTAGAATTACGCCAGATTTCTCAACTGAAACCTTACAAGCAAGAAGAGGTTGGGGCCCCATTCTCACTCTTCTGAAACAGAATAATGCCCAGCCTAGAATCTTCTACCCAGCTAAGCTAAGTTTTCTATATGAAACAGAAATTAAGACATTCTCAGATAAACAAGGACTGAGGGAATTCACCAAGACAAGACCAACCCTCCAAGAAGTACTCAAAAGAGAGTTACACACGGACCAGCACAACAAAGACCCAGGAATATAAAACTACTCAAGAGCTAAAGATCAAATTCCAGCTACCACAATGGCTCAAGACAGAAAACATAGTAATGAAGTTCTACCCAACAAGATGAATAGAATTCTGTCCCACTTGTCAGTTTTCTCAATAAATGTGAATGGCTTGAATTCCCCACTCAAGAGACATAGACTGGCCCAATGGATTAAAAAAAAACACAAACCAAGTATCTGCTGTCTTCAGGAAACTCACCTAACCTGCAAAGATGCATTTAGACTGAAAATAAAAGGATGGAAATCAATATTTCAAGCAAACGGTAGCCAAAAGAAATCTGGTGTGGCAGTTTTAATTTCCAATAACTTAGTTTTTAAACCAACAAAAGTAATAAAAGACAAAGATGGTTACTATATACTGGTGAAAGGCACAATTCAACAAGAAGACATAACTATACTTAATATATATGCACCCAACTTAGGTGCACCCAGATTCATAAAGCAAACCCTACTTGATCTGAACCAAATGATAGATAACAATACTGTAATAGCTGGAGACTTTAACACCCCACTGACAGTACAGGAAAGATCCTCCAAACAGAAAATAAACAAAGAAATAATGAACTTAAATAGAATGCTAGAACAAATGGGCCTGACTGACATCTACAGGACATTCTACCCAAAAACCACTGAATATACTTTCTTCTCATCAGCTCATGGGACATTCTCTAAGACTGACCATATCCTAGGACATAAAGCATGTCATAAAAAATAGAAATTATACCATGCATCTTCTCAGATCTCAGTGGAATAAAAATAATAATGAACACTAACAGAAATTCTCATTCCTACTCAAAGTCATGGAAGCTATACAACCTTCAACCTTCTCCTGAATGATTATTTTAAAAATGAAGAAATCAAGATGGAAATCAAAAGATTCTTTGAATTAAACGACAAAGGAGACACAACTTATCAAAATCTGTGGGACACACTAAAGCAGTCCTGAGAGGAAAATTCATTTACATAAATGCCTATATCAAAAACACAGAAAACTTACAAATAGACAACCTAATGAATAGACTCAAAGAGCTGGAGAAAGAAGAACAGACCGACCCCAAACCCAGAATAAGGAGAGAACTTATTAAGATCAAATCAGAACTAAATGAAAAGGACAATAAAAAGAACCATAAGGGAAATTAATAAAACAAAAATTTGGTTCTTTGAAAAGATAAACAAAATAGACACACATCTGGCTAGACTAACCAAGAGCAGAAAAGAAAGATCTCTAATAACCTCTATCAGAAATATGAAAGGAGAAATCACTCCTGATGCCACAGAGATACACGATATCATTTATGAATTCTATGAAAACCTTTATGCACATAAACTGGAAAATGTGGAGGAAATGGACAAATTTTTAGAAACACATAGCCCTCCCAGGCTCAACCAGGAAGAAATAGAATTCCTGAATAGACCAATATCAAAAACTGAAATCAAAACAGCAACAAAAAACCTTCCCAAAAAGAAAAGCCCTGGTCCAGATGGGTTCACACCCGAATTTTACCACACCTACAGAGAAGAACTAGTGCCCATCCTACATAAACTATTCTCCAACATCGAGAAGGATGGGATTCTCCCCAACATATTTTACCAAGCCAACACAATTTTGATACCAAAAGCAGGAAAGGATGCAACAAAAAAAGAAAACTACAGACAAATATCCCTTATGAATATAGATGCAAAAATTCTCAATAAAATTCTAGCAAATTGAATCTAAGTGCTTATCAAAAAAATAATGGAACAGAACAGAAAATCCAAATATAAAACCATCCTCATATAGCCATCTAATCTTTGACAAAGCAGACAAAAACCTACTCTGGGGAAAAGATTCCTTATTCAATAAATGGTGCTGGGAAAACTGGATAGCCACATGTAGAAGACTGAAACAGGACCCACAGCTTTCACCTCTCACAAAAATCAAATCACGGTGGATAACAGACTTAAACCTTAGGTGTGAAACGATTGGAATTCTAGAAGAAAATGAAGGAAAGACTCTTACAGACATTGGCCTAGCAAAGAATTTATGAAGAAGACCCCTAAGGCAATCACAGCAACAACAAAAATAAATTAATGGGACCTGATTAAATTAAAAAGCTTCTGCACAAAGAAACAGTCCAGAGAATAAACAGACAACCTACAGAATGGGAAAAATTTTTCACATACTACACCTCAGATAAAGGACTGATAACAAGAATCCATTTAGAACTCAGGAAAATCAGTAAGAAAAAAATCAAACAACCCTATCAAAAAGTGGGCAAAGAACATGAATAGAAATTTTTCAAAAGAAGATATAAGAATGGCTAACAAACATATGAAAAAATTCTCAACATCCCTAATCATCAGAGAAATGCAAATCAAAACCACAATGAGATATCACTTAACTCCAGTGAGAATGGCCTTTATCAAAAAGTCCCAAAACAACACATGTTGGCAAGGATGCGGAGAGACAGGAACACTCATACACTGCTGGTGGGACTGCAAACTAGTGCAACCCCTGTGGAAAGCATTATGGAGATACTTTAAACAGATTCAAGTAGACCTACCATTCAATACAGCAATCTCATTATTGGGCATTTACCCAAAGGAACAAAAGTCATTCTATGACGAAGACACTTGTACCCAAATGTTTATAGCAGCACAATTCACAATTGCAAAGATGTGGAAACAACCCAAATGCCCATCAATTCATGAATGGATTAGTTAATTGTAGTATATGTATTCCATGGAGTATTACTCAGCCATAAGAAATAACGGTGATACAGAATCCCTTTTGTTCTCCTGGAGAGAGTTGGAACCCATTCTATTAAGTGAAGTATCCCAAGAATGGAAAAACAAGCACTACATGTACTCACCAGCAAATTGGTTTCCCTGATCATCGCCTAAATGCATATTTGGGAATGACACTAATTGGGTATCAGACTGAGGTGGGGGTTAGGGGGAGGGGATGAGTGTATACCTACATGATGAGTGCATTGCGCACTGTCTGGGGAATGGACACGCTTGAAGCTCTGACTCAGGCGGATGGGTGGTACATGGGCAATATATATAACCTGAACTTTTGTACCCCCATAATAAGCTGAAATTAAAAAAAAAACGAACTTAGTGAGTTGTTTTAATCTTCTCATTCAATTGTTTCTTTAGGTCAAGGAAATTTCCCTCTGCTACTTCTGTAATATTTCTCCTCCCTTTTTTCCATGCTATCCTTTCAGAATTCCCTTTGTTCACATGTTGGGAGTCCTGATTATTTCTTCTGCATCTTTTATATTTTTTCATCTCTTTTTCTTTTAGGTCTATGTTTTGAGATGTTTTTTCTCTTGATCTTCCAGGCCAGCCCCAGTGGACCCAGGGTCCAGACCACTCTCAGCATCAGGCCAGCTCCTGCAGCCCAAAACTTCAGTCCTGCCTCAATGCCGGGCTTCCCCTTCAGCCCTAGACACCAGGTCAGTACCCATAGACTCCATCTCCAGGCCATCACCCACAGCTCCAGCAAGCCCACACCTTCAAATAAAGCTCCTAGGCCCACTCAGTACCAGGCCAGTTCCTACAGCCCCAGACTCCAAGCTGGGACCCACAGTCTCAGTCTCTAGACCCATCCCAGAAGCAAGCTGGCTCCATAGCCTCAGGCTTCAGGCCCATCTCAGAGCCCCAGTGACCCCAGTTTCAATACCCTAGGTCAGCCTCCCACAGACTCAGGCTCCAGCCCACCCCTTCTCCAGGCCAACCCCTGTGGTCCCAGGGTCCATACCACCCTCACACTAGGCCAGCCTCTGTGACCCCAGACTTCAGCCCCACCCAACTGTCAGACTACCCCTACAGCCCTAGATACCAAGTCAGTACCCACAGACCCAGCCTCCAAGCATACACCAACTCCAGACCATCCCCTACATGCTCACACTCAAAGCCAGCACCCACACAAACAGCCTCTATGCCAGCCCCAGAGACCCAAGACCCAGACCTTCCCCTGTAGACTTAAGTTCCAGACCTACCCCAGTATGAGGCCAGCCCCTGTAATCTCAGGATTCAAATCCAACTCCATGACCCAAGCACCAGGCCCTTTCAGCACCAGGCCAGTCCCTGATGTCTCATGTTTAAGGCCTGCTTCAATGCCAAGTCAGCTCCTGTGTACAGGCTTCATGCCAGCCCCCATGGATATGGGCTTGAGGCTTACCTCATGAACCCAAGCTCTAGGCTCACCCTATTGGACCCAGGTTCCAGGTCAAACCTCAATAACCCAGGCACCAGGCATACCCCTTTGCTGACCTAAGTACCAAGCCAACCTGTGTGAGGACTTCAACAGCAAGCATACCCTAGGACCATGCCAGATGACCTGCTCAGACTCTCTGGATGAGCTGACTGTTGAAGTGCTTTCCTTACCAAAACTAGTCTGTAATAACTGAAATTAGTGCCTACTTCTTCAAATGTGCACACACCAATGCATGGCATAAGGATCACAAACAAGCAGGGAAACATGACACCACCAAATGAAAAAAAAAAATCAAGCACCAATAACTGACCCTAAATAAATGGAGATCTACAAAGTCATTGATTTAAAGAAGCTCAGTGAGTTATAAGAGAACATAGGTAGAACTAAATGAATTCAGGAATATACAGACAAAATTAGAAGCTCGAGAGAGATAGAAAATATTTTTAGAAAAAGAAACAGAGAAATTCTAGAGCTAAAGAACACAATGACTGAACTGCAAAATTCCATAGAGAGGATCAACAAATGATTCAATCAATCAAAAGAAAGAATCATTCAGCTTGAAGACAGGTCATTTGAAATTACCCAGTTGGAGGAACAAAAAGATAAAAGAATGAAAAAATAATAAAGAAAGACTACAGGAATTATGAGACATCAAGTGAACCACTATATGCATTATGGGTGTCCCAGTGGAGCAGAGCAAGAGAAAGGGGCAGAAAAATGTATTTAAAGAAATAATGACAGAAAGCTTCCCAAATCTGAAGAGGGAAATAAACGTCCATATTCATGAATCACAAAGAACCCCAAATAGATTAAATATAAAGACATCATCACTGAGATACATTATAATAAAATTCTCAAAAGTCAAAAACAAAGAGAGAAGCTTGAAAGCAGCTAGAAAAAGCAACCTGTCACATAAATGACACCTCCATAAGATTATCAGTGTATTTCTCGGCAGAAATCTTGCAGGCCAGGAGAGAGTGGGATGATATATTCAAAATACTGAAAGGAAAAAAAAAAGCAGCCAACCAAGAGTACTATACTCAGAAAGGCTGTGTTTCAGAAATGAAGGAGAGATAAAGATATTCTCAGAGAAACAAAAGCAGTGGGGGTATATCACTACTGAATCTGCCTTGCAAGAAATGCTAACAGGAGTTCTCAAGTTGAAATGAATGGACACCAGCTAACACATGAAAACATATGAAAGTATAAAACTCATCCTAAAGGTAAAAATATAATCAAATTCCAAATACTGTAATAGTGGTACATAAATCACTTTTAACTGTAGAATAAAAGTGAAAAGACAAAAGTATTAAAAATAATCATAGCTATAATAATTTCTTAGTGGATATACAAACATATAAAATATGTAAATTGTGACATCAATAACATAAAATGTAGGGCGAGGAGAAGTTAAAGGGCAGAATTTTTGTATGTGGTCATAGTTAAGTTATTATCAGCCTAAAATAGACTGCTATAACTATCAGGTGTTTTATCAAAGCTTCATGGTAACCACAAAGAAGAAATCTGTGGTAGATACACAAAGGAGAAAGAGAAATCAAAGCATACCACTACAAAACAAATTATCAAATCACAAATGAAGACAGTAAGAAAGGAAAAAAGAAACAAAGTAGCTATAAAATAGTGAGAAAACAATTTTAAAATTTCAGCAGTAGTCCCTACCTATCAATAATTACTTTAAATCTAAAAGGATTAAATTCTCCAATCAAAAGACAGTTACTGAATGGATAAGGAAATAAGATTGAACTATATGTTGCTTACAAGGGACTTACTTTAGCTTTAAGACCACACATAGGCTGAAAGTGAAGGGATGGAAAAAAGACATTCCGTGCCAGTAGTAACCAAAAGAGAGCAGGGATGGCTTTACTTATACCCAGCAAAATAAACTTTAATTCAAAAGTGGGCATATGAGACAAAGAAGATCATTATATAATGATAAAAGGGTCAATCCATCAAGACAATACAACACTTATAAATATATATGTGCCTAACATCAGGGCACCTACATATATAAAACAAATATTAACAGAACTGGTGGGAGAAATAGACAACAACACACTAATAGTAGGAGACTTTAATATCACCCTTTCAACAATGGACAGATCATGCAGACATAAAATCAAGGAAACAGTAGACATGAACAACACTGTAGACCAAATGGACCTAACAGACATCTACAGAACATTTCAATCAATGGAAACAGAATACATGTTCTTTTCAAGAGCACACACAACATTCTCCAAGATAAATCATATTTTAGGCCATAAAAACAAGTCTTAACAAATTCAAGAGATTGAAATCATATCAAGTATTTTTTTCTAACTACAATAGTATAAAACTAGAAATCAATAAGAAGAGAAAACTGGAAAATTCACAGACAGATAACATTAAACAACACTCCTGAAAATCCAATAGATGGAAGAAGAAATCAAAAGGGGAATCAAAAAACATATTGAGCCTAATGGAAAAGAAAACATAACATATCAAAACTACTTTTGTTTCATGTGGGATGAAGAAAAAGGAGTTCTAAGTTTATAGAAATAAATGCTTACACCAAAAAAAGAAGAAATCAAATAAACAATCCAACTTTACACCTCAAGGAACTAGAAAAAGAAGAACAAACTAAGCTCAAAGTAAACAGAAGGAAGGAAATAATAGAAATCAGAACAAAAATAAGTTATATAGAAACTAGAAAAATATTTGAAAAGATCAACAAGAGTAATAGTTGATTTTTTTAAAAAAATGAAATTGACAAGCCTTTAGTGAGACTAACCAAGATATAAAAAGAGAAGACTCAAATAAATAAAGTCAAAATTAAGAAGACATTACAAATGATATCACAGAAATGCAGAAGATCATAAAACTGCTGTAAACAAGTACATGCAAACAAATTCAATGACCCAGAAGAAATGAATAAATTCCCAGAAACACGCAACCTACCAAGATTGAATTATGATGAAATAGAAAATCTGAGGAAACCAATAACAAGTAAGGAGGTTAACTGAATAATTAAAAGCCTCCCCAAAAAGAAAAGCATGGGGCCAGGTGGCTTTACCACTGAATTCCACCAAATAATCCTTCTCAAACTCGTCTAAAAAATTGAAGAGGAGGGAATCCTTCTAAATTCATTTTAGAAGGCCAGCTTCACTCAAAGCCAGAAAAAGGCACTACAAGAAAGGAAATTACATGGCAATATTAATAGATGCAAAAATAGATATTAATAGATGCAAAAATCCTCAAAATACTAGCACACTAGATACAAGAGCACACTAAAAAGATTATACCCCATGATAAATGGGGATTTATTCCTGAAATGCAAGGATTTTTCAACACATGCAGATCTATAAATGTGAAACAACACATCAATAGAGTGAAAGACAAAAATTATATGATCATCTCAGTAAATGTAGAAAAAGCATTTGACAAAATTTAGTATCCTTTCATGATAAAAACTCTCAAAAATTAAGTATAGAAGGAATGTACCTTAACATAATAAAGATCAAGTATTCGAGCCCACAGCTGATATCGTACACAGTGGTGAAAAGCTGAAAGCTTTCCTCTAAGATCAGGAACAAGACAAGGATTTCCATTCTCATCACATCTATTCAATAAAGTACTGGAAGTCCTAGCTGAGAATTTAGATAAGAAAAATAAATAAAAGGCATCCAATTTGTAAAGAAAAAAGTAAAATTGTCTTTGTTTGCAAATGACATGATCTTATACACAGAAGACCCCAAAGACTTCACAAAATGCTATTAGAACTAAGAAACAAATTCAATGAAGTTGTATGATATAAAATCAACACATAAAAATCAGTTGTATTTCTATACACTAACAACAAACTATGCAAAAAAGAAATTAAGAAAACAATCCCATTTGTGATACCTTTAACAAACCATAAAACATTTAGGAATAAATTTAAGGAGATAAAGCCTTCTTTTTCCCAGTGTACATTGTTGTCTGCTTTGTCTAAGATCAGTTGGTTGTAGGTAGATGGTTTTATATCTGGATTCTCTGTTATGTTCCAATGGTCTATGTCTCTATTTTTGTACCAATACAATGCTGTTTGGCTTACTGTAGCCTTGTAGTATAGTTTGAAGTCTGGTAATGTGATGCCTCCAGATTTGTTTTTCTTTTCTTTTTTTTTTTTTTTTTTTTGTTAATATTTCTTTGCCTATTTGGGCTATTTTCCAGTTCCAAACAAAGCATAGAACTATTTGTTCTAGATCTGTGAAGTATGACGATGGCAATTTGATGGGGATTGAATTGAATTTGTAAATCACTTCGGGCAGTATGGACATTTTAACAATGTTGATTCTAACTAGCCATAAGCATAATAATATGTTTTCCCATTTCTTTGTATCCTCTGCAGTTTCTTTCCTTAGAGTTTCATAGTTCTCCTCGTAGAGATCTTTCGCCTCCTTGGTTAAGTATATTCCTAGGTATTTTATTTTCTTTGTAGCTATTGTGAATGGTATTGAGTCTTTCATTTGACTCTTGGCTTAACTGTTATTGGTATATAGAAATGCTACTGATTTATGTACATTGATTTTGTATCTTGAGACTTTTCTGAACTTATTTATCAATTCCAGGAGAAGAATGAAACAGGACCCCTACCTTGCACCACTCACAAAAGTTAATTCAAGATGGATAAAAGACTTAGATCTAAGGCATGAAAACATAAGAATTCTAAAGGAAAATGTAGGAAAAACTCTTCTAGATATCGGCCTAGGCAAAGAATTTATGAAAAAGACCCCAGTGGCAATCATGGCAACAATAAAAATTAATAAATGGGATTTGATTAAACTAAAAAGCTTCTGCACAGCTGAGGAACCAATCAATAGAGCAAACAGACAACTACAGAATGGGAGAAAATATTCACAAGCTACACATCCAATAAAAGGCTAGTAGCCAGAATTTGCAAAGAACTCAAGCAAATCAGAAAGAAAAAAAAACAACCCTGTTAAAAAGTAGGTTTTTAATTTTACTATCTGTGAATTTTCCAGTTTTCTCTTCTTGTTGATTTCTAGTGTCATACCATTATTTTTAATAAGGTAATTGTCTGTTTATATTTTCTTTCTCTTATGGAGTCACTATTACTAAATTATATTTTCATTTCATCTAGGTTTTCAATATACTTATATAAAGTTACACAAAATAATCTTTGAATTTCCTTTGTATATGTGGTTATTTCCTGTTTTTTAATTTCTTCTTTTGGGTATTTAATCTCTTAAGGAAGGATTTTTGAGATTGTGAAAACTAGATCATGCTTATGTGCCGGTGGGAATGACTCAAGGGTTTTTACCTTTTTCTGACAAAACACTTCAGAGAAGTTTGTTCTCCCAAAGCAATAGTTGGCCTTTGTACAGAAAACTAAATGATTAAAGGGAAGGCAAGGATGGCAGAGTGGTGGTGATGGCCTGAATCTGCGCTCCCGGGAAGAAAGGCATCGATCCGGACCTGCCACAACGCTAGAAGACCGCTCCCACACAGGAACAGCGGTGTGAATCCACGGAGAATCAGCGTGGGACAAACAGAGCGAGTGAGGTCTGAGGTGAACGAAAATTGGGAACGCGGGACAGACAGTAGCCAGCGGAGCGCGGGTCGGATACACCCGCCCCCAGCCGGGGTGGGTGCAGCCTCTCGGGAAAGCGGCTGGCCCTCTGCTCCCAATTGAATAGAGCCCTGACCCAGGCCAGCGCAGAATCACTGAGGGATACGTGGCGCATTGGAGACAGGAGGCTTTTTTGCGAAATTACCTTAGAACCTGGGGGATCTCAGCTGAGACAGCGCTTGGAGAGGAGGGACGGATCTGCCCCAGGGCGGAAAAACACAAAAGACTCCCGGACAGCAAATAGCGTTGTACCCCGTGCTGCCTTTTTCGGCAGTTCTCCAGCCGTTCACCCCCGGTGCGTGTCCTTGCTCGCCAGCCCCCGGGCAGTGGCGGTCTCTGCCTGCCGGGGAGCCGGTCCCCTCCAGCCCCGGAGCTCGGCAGGCGCCATCTTGAAAGCGAAGGCAAAACCGCTCGGGAGCCAAAAAGTGCCCAGCGGCTCTTTCTGCCCGTGCTGCCTTTTTCGGCGGTTCTCCAGCCGGTGACCCCAAGTGTGCGTCCTTGCTTGCCAGCCCCCGGGCAGTGGCGGTCTCTGCCTGCCGGGGAGCCGGTCTCCTCCAGCCCCGGAGCTCTGCAGGCGCCATCTTGAAAGCGAGGGCGAAACCGCTCGGGAGCCATAAAGTGCCGAGCGGCTCTCTCTGCCCGGCGCCCTCCGCTGGTCTCTGAACCAACGCCAGGAGTGCGGGATATGCCGGGGCCGTGCTCGGGGTGAAGGGGCAGAGCTGCACTAAGGCAAAAAAAAAAAAAAAAAAAAAAAAAAAAACACGAACAAGAAGAATAGGCTCGCCGAACTGTATATTTTATTCTTGGTAAATTTCTTCTGGGTTTTGTTGTTTGTGTTTGTGTTTGTTTTTGTTTTTTTTGGTTTTTTTTTTTTTTCCTTTTCTTTTCTTTTTCTTTTTTTTTTCCGGCGGCTCACGAGCCGGACAGCCTCGGCGGACACCTTTGCCCTCTGGGCCTCTGGCTGCCGCGCCTTTTTAAGCGGGGAGGTTGGATCCCCACCACCCTCGGAGCTGTGCGGGCGGGCAGACCCCATCTTGAAATCCACTGCGAAACCACCCGGGACCCAGCCGGGCGGGCGTGAAGGGGCGGAGCTGTGCTAAGGCGTAAAAACAAAAACATTTAATGGCCACTCCGGACCCAGCCGAGCGGAAGTGAAGGGGCGGAGCTGTGCTAAGGCGTAAAAAAAAAACATCTAATGGCCGCTCCAGACCCAGCCGAGCGGAAGTGAAGGGGCGGAGCTGTGTTAAAGCGTAAAACAAACAAACAAACAAAAAAACATTGAGTCGCTGAATTATATACTTCAGATTTGTGTATCTTTCAGCCTTGCGGTGTGGTGAGGTGCTATGTAGTTTGTTTTTGTTCATTTTTGTTGGTGTTTTTGGTGTTTTTTGGTTTGGCTTTTTGCGTTTCTTTTCTTTTTTTTTCTTTTTTTTTTCTTTCTTTCTTTTTCTTCTTTTTTTCCTTTTCTCTTTCGTTTTCTCCTCTTTCTTTTCTTTCTTTCCTTTTCTTTTTTCTTTTTTTTTTTTTCTTTCTTCTCTCTTTTCGCCTTCTAACTGGGGACCCACGGTGAGATTCGGAACGGGCCAGGTCCCTGGCTCTGGTACATACCGGATCCTGAGGAGTCACCCCCAGGGCCGGAGATCTGCGGGCACGCAATCGCCATTCTAGGGCCCACAGCCAAGTCACTGCGGAGCAATAGGGTACCAAGAGGCTCCCTGGACGGCCCTCTCCCCTGGTCCACGGACCTTATATAGGATCCCTGCCCAAGTGTAAACACTGAATACTTCTCCAGAAGCGAGAGTGTGGAACCTGATCCCTGGGGACATTGGGCCAGGATAGACTTTTGCCCGTGGGAGCTACAGCAACTGGGGCGCTGAGCAAGCGAGGTCACCGTCCTCTCCCCATAGCTAGTATCTTGCCTGCAGATAGAGTCAGAAACCTCCCCTATAGAGGAAGAACCAAAGGGAAACAACAAACAAAGAGAATTTCCATCTACTATTAGTGTGGACCCTGCCTGCCTTCTGAAAGACCACAACACAGTGTTCTAACTCACCAAAGCGGTCTTGGATCACTCCAATCCTCTAGGATTGGACCCATCGGAAGCAGTCCCCCAACGGAAACAGAAAAATCTCTAAACAATACACAACAGTCTCCCCCTCTTGCCAAAAGAAGCAACATACCTAGACTGTTTCACAGCCTAAGAATAGAGCACAAAGAGTGCTGTTAACCAGACTAAACCTATAAGTAAAGATCCAACGATAAATCTAGATGGGAAGGGCCCAGCGAAAAAACACGGAGAGCACAAAGAATCAAACGGAAAGCTCATCCCCAAAGAGAAATACCAGCTCCCAACCATTTGACACAAACCAGACTCAAAACACCAACATATCACAGGAAGAATTCCAATTATGGATTATAAACAAGCTGAATAATATACAAGAATCAATGGATAAACAACACAAGGAAAACACAAAAAAAATACAGGATTTGGAGGAAAAATTCACTAAAGAAATTGAAATATTGAAGAAAAACCAAACTGAACTCCTAAAAGTGAAGAATTCACTCAGAGAGCTACAAAACACTGTGGAAAGTCTCAAGAGCAGGGTAGATCAAACAGAGGAAAGAATCTCAGAAATTGAAGATAACTCCTTCCAACTAAATAAGTCAGTCACAGAGATAGATTGAAAAAGTAAGAGAAATGATCTGAGTCTTCAAGAAATGTGGGATTATGTGAAGAAAACTAACTTGAGAGTTATTGGCATTCCTGAGGGTGAAGAAGATAACAAGCAAGGGTTGGACAAGCTATTTGAAGACATAATCGAGGAAAATTTTCCAGGCCTTGCCAATACTCTAGACATACAGATTCAAGAAGCTCAAAGGACCCCTGGGAGATTCATAGCAAATAGGAAAACACCACGCCACGTAGTCATCAGGCTGACCAAAATATCCACTAAAGAGTCACTTCTCCGAGCTGTAAGGAGAAAGAAACAAGTAACTTACAAAGGAAAACCCATCAGAATTACGCCAGATTTCTCAGCTGAAACCTTACAAGCAAGAAGAGGTTGGGGCCCCATTTTCACGCTTCTGAAACAGAATAATGCCCAGCCTAGAATCTTGTACCCAGCTAAGCTAAGTTTTCTATACGAAGGAGAAATCAAGACATTCTCAGATAAACAAAGGTTGAGGGAATTCACCAAGACAAGACCAGCCCTCCAAGAAGTACTCCAAAGAGAATTACACACGGATCAGCACAAGAAAGATCCACGAATGTAAAACTACTCAAGAGCTAAAGATCAAATTCCAGATACCACAATGGCCCAGGAGAGAAAACATCACAATGAAGTTCTACCCAACAAGCTGAACAAAAAACTGTCTCACCTATCAGTTTTCTCAATAAATGTGAATGGCTTGAACTCCCCGCTCAAGAGACATAGACTGGCCCAATGGATAAAAAAATACAATCCAAGTATCTGCTGTCTTCAAGAAACTCACCTAACCTGCAAAGATGCATTTAGACTGAAAATAAAAGGATGGAAATCGATATTTCAAGCAAATGGTAACCAAAAGAAAGCTGGTGTGGCAATCTTAATTTCCAATAACTTAGCTTTCAAACCAACAAAAATAATAAAAGACAAAGATGGCTACTACATACTGATTAAAGGCACAATTCATCAAGAAGCCATGACTATACTCAATATATATGCACCCAACCTAGGTGCACCTAGATTCATAAAGCAAACCCTACTAGATCTCAACCAAATGATAGATTACAATACTGTAATAGCTGGAGACTTTAACACCCCACTGACAGTACAGGACAGATCCTCTAAACAGAAAATAAGCAAAGACATAATGGACCTCAATAGAATGCTAGAACAAATGGGCATGGCTGACATCTATAGGACATTCTACCCAAAGTCCACAGAATATACATTCTTCTCATCAGCTCAGGGGACATTCTCTAAGATTGACCATGTCCTAGGACATAAATCATGTCTTCAAAAATTCAAAAAAATAGAAATTATACCATGCATCTTCTCAGATCACAGTGGAATAAAAGTAACAATGATCACAAACAGAAACCCTCACTCTTACTCAAAGTCATGGAAGTTAAATAACCTTCTCCTGAATAATTATTCTATAAAAGAAGAAATCAAGATGGAAATCAAAAATTTCTTTGAATTAAATGACAATGGAGATACAACTTATCAAAATCTATGGGATGCAGCTAAAGCAGTCCTGAGAGGAAAATTCATATCCATAAATGCCTATATCAAAAAGACAGAAAACATGCAAATAGACAACCTAATGAATAGACTCAAAGAGCTGGAGAAAGAAGAACAGAACGATCTCAAACCCAGCAGAAGGCGAGAAATTACTAAGATCAAATCAGAACCTAATGAAAAGGACAACAAAGAAACTATAAGGGAAATTAATAAAACAAAAAGTTGGTTCTTTGAAAAGATAAACAAAATAGACACACCTCTGGCTAGACTAACCAAGAGCACAAAAGTAAAATCTCTCATAACCTCCATTAGGAACATGAAAGGAGAAATCACAACCGATGCTACAGAGATACAAGATATCATCTATGAATTCTACAAAAATCTTTATGCACACAAACTGGAGAACGTGGAGGAAATGGACAAATTTTTAGAAACACATAGTCTTCCCAGGCTCAACCAGGAAGAAATAGAGTACCTGAACAGACCAATATCAAGAACTGAAATCAAAACAGCAATGAAAAACCTTCCCAAAAAGAAAAGCCCTGGTCCAGATGGGTTCACACCTGAATTTTACCATACATACAAAGAAGAACTGGTGCCCATCCTACATAAACTATTCTCCAATATTGAGAAGGATGGAGTTCTCCCCAACACGTTCTACCAAGCCAATATAACATTAATACCAAAACCTGGAAAGGACACAACAAAAATAGAGAACTACAGACCAATTTCCCTCATGAATATAGATGCAAAAATTTTCAATAAAATACTAGCAAATCGAATCCAAGTACTTATCAAAAAAGTAATCCACCACGACCAAGTGGGCTTCATCCCCGAGATGCAGGGGTGGTTCAACATACGTAAATCTATAAATGTCATTCACCACATAAATAGAAGCAAAAACAAAAACCATATGATATTCTCATTAGATGCAGAAAAAGCATTTGACAAAATTCAACACCCTTTTATGATAAAAACGCTTAACAAAATAGGCATTGATGGAACCTACCTAAAAATGATACAAGCCATATATGACAAACTCACAGCCAACATCATAGGGAATGGGGAAAAACTGAAAGCACTCCCACTTAGAACTGGAACCAGACAGGGCTGCCCATTGTCTCCATTACTTTTCAACATAGTATTGGAAGTCCTTGCGAGAGCTATCAGGCAAGAGAGCAGAATCAAGGGAGTCCAAATAGGGAAGGAAGAGTTCAAACTCTCACTTTTTGCTGATGATATGATGTTATATCTGGAAAACCCCCAGGATTCAACCAAGAGACTCCTGGAATTGATTAACGAATACAGCAAAGTCTCAGGCTACAAAATTAATATACACAAATCAGAGGCATTTATATATGCCAATAACAGTCAATCGGAAAACCAAATTAAAGACTCAATACCCTTCAAAATAGCAACAAAAAAAATAAAATATCTAGGTATATATCTAACTAAAGAGGTAAAGGACCTCTATAAGGAAAACTATGAAACACTGAGAAAAGAAATAGCAGAACTTGCAAATAGATGGAAAAATATACCATGCTCGTGGATCGGAAGAATCAACATTGTTAAAATGATGTGATCTACAGATTCAATGCAATCCCTATTAAATTACCAACATCATTCTTTACAGACATAGAGAAAATAATTATACACTTTGTATGGAATCAAAGAAGACCCCGTATAGCAAAAGCAATTTTAAGCAACAAAAACAAAATGGGAGGTATTAATTTGCCAGACCACAAACAATACTACAAGGCCGCGGTTCTTAAAACAGCCTGGTATTGGCACAAGTGCAGGGACACAGACCAGTGGAACACAACAGAAAATCCAAATATAGAACCATCCTCATATAGTCACCTAATTTTCGACAAAGCGGGAAAGAATATACTCTGGGGACAAGAATCCCTATTCAACAAATGGTGCTGGGAGAATTGGTTAGCCACTTGTAGAAGACTGAAACAGGACCCACAGCTTTCACCTCTCACAAAAATCAAATCACGGTGGATTACAGACTTAAACCTTAGGCGTGATACAATCAGAATTCTAGAAGAAAATGTAGGAAAGACTCTTACAGACATTGGCCTAGGCAAAGAATTTATGAAGAAGACCCCCAAGGCAATCACAGCAGCAACAAAAATAAATGAATGGGACATGATTAAATTAAAAAGCTTCTGCACAGCCAAAGAAACAGTCCAGAGAATAACAGACCACCTACAGAATGGGAAAAAATTTTTGCATACTACACATCAGATGAAGGACTGATAACAAGAATCTATTTAGAACTCAGGAAAATCAGCAAGAAAAAATCAAGCAACCCTATCAAAAAGTGGGCAAAGGACATGAATAGAAATTTTTCAAAAGAAGATATAAAAATGGCTAACAAACATATGAAAAAGTGTTCAACATCTCTAATCATCAGGGAAATGCAAATCAAAACCACAATGAGATATCACTTAACCCCAGTGAGAATGGCCTTTATCAAAAAAACCCAAAACAACACATGTTGGCGTGGGTGTGGAGATACAGGAACACTAATACACTGCTGGTGGGACTGCAAACTAGTGCAAACCCTGTGGAAAGCATTATGGAGGTATCTTAAACAGATTCAAGTAGACCTGCCATTTGACCCAGCAATCCCATTACTGGGCATATACCCAAAGGAAAAAAGATCATTCTGTAACAAAGGCACATGTACCCAAATGTTTATAGCAGCACAATTCACAATAGCAAAGATGTGGAAACAACCCAAATGCCCATCAATACATGATTGGATTAGTAAACTGTGGTATATGTATACCATGGAATATTACTCAGCTATAAGGAATGATGAAGATACAACATCTCTATGGTTCTCCTGGAGAGAGTTGGAACCCATTATATTAAGTGAAGTATCCCAAGAATGGAAAAACAAGCATCACATGTACTCACCAGAAAATTGGTTTCCCTGATCATCACCTAAATACAAATCTGGGAACGACACCAATTGGACATCAGACTGAGGTGGGGGGTGGGGGAGGGGATGGGGGTATGCCTACACAATGAGTGCATTGCGCACCGTTTGGGGAGTGGTAAAACTTGAAGGTGCTGACTCGGGAAAGGGGGGGTGGGGAAAAAATATGAAACTATTGTTTTTAACTTGCACTGTTCACTTAATTTATCATGAATATTTCCCATATTATTTCATATCATTGTACAAGAAATAATGTATAGGAGATCAAAGATGGCGGAGTGGTGGTGACGGCCTGAATCTGCGCTCCCGGGAAGGAAGGCATCGATCCGGACCTGCCACAACGCTAGAAGACCGCTCCCACACAGGAACAGCGGTGTGAATCCACGGAGAATCAGCGTGGGACAAACAGAGCGAGTGAGGTCTGAGGTGAACGAAAATTGGGAACGCGGGACAGACACTAGCCAGCGGAGCGCGGGTCGGATACACCGGCCCCCAGCCGGGGCGGGTGCAGCCTCTCGGGAAAGCGGCTAGCCCTCCGCTCCCAATTGAACAGAGCCCTGACCCAGGCCAGCACAGAATCACTGAGGGATACGTGGCGCATTGGAGACAGGAGGCTTTTTTTGAGAAATTACCTTAGAACCTGGGGGATCTCAGCTGAGACAGCGCTTGGCGAGGAGGGACGGATCTGCCCCAGGGCAGAAAAACACAAAAGACTCCCGGACAGCAAATAGCGTTGTACCCCGTGCTGCCTTTTTCGGCAGTTCTCCAGCCGGTCACCCCCGGTGCGTGTCCTTGCTGGCCAGCCCCCAGGCAGTGGCGGTCTCTGCCTGCCAGGGAGCTGGTCCCATCCAGCCCCGGAGCACGGCAGGCGCCATCTTGAAAGCGAGAGCGAAACGGCTCGGGAGCCAAAAAGTGCCCAGCGGCTCTTTCTGCCCGTGCTGCCTTTTTCGGCGGTTCTCCAGCTGGTCACCCCCGGTGCGTGTCCTTGCTGGCCAGCCCCTGGGCAGTGGCGGTCTCTGCCTGCCGGGGAGCCGGTCCCCTCCAGCCCCAGAGCTTGGCAGGCGCCATCTTGAAAGCGAGAGCGAAACGGCTCGGGAGCCAAAAAGTGCCCAGCGGCTCTTTCTGCCCGTGCTGACTTTTTCGGCAGTTCTCCAGCCGGTCACCCCCGGTGCGCGTCCTTGCTGGCCAGCCCCTGGGCAGTGGTGGTCTCTGCCTGCCAGGGAGCCGGTCCCCTCCAGCCCCGGAGCTCGGCAGGCGCCATCTTGAAAGCGAAGGCAAAACCGATCGGGAGCCAAAAAGTGGCCAGCGGCTCTTTCTGCCCGTGCTGCCTTTTTCGGCGGTTCTCCAGCCGGTGACCCCCCGGTGCGCGTCCTTGCTCGCCAGCCCCCGGGCAGTGGCGGTCTCCGCCTGCCGGGGAGCCGGCCCCCTCCGGCCCGGAGCTCGGCAGGCGCCATCTTGAAAGCGAAGGCAAAACCGCTCGGGAGCCAAAAAGTGCCCAGCGGCTCTTTCTGCCCGTGCTGCCTTTTTCGGCGGTTCTCCAGCCGGTGACCCCCTGGTGCACGTTCTTGCTCGCCAGCCCCCGGGCAGTGGTGGTCTCTGCCTGCCGAGGAGCCGGTCTCCTCCAGCCCCGGAGCTCTGCAGGCGCCATCTTGAAAGTGAGGGCGAAACCGCTCGGGAGCCATAAAGTGCCGAGCGGCTCTCTCTGCCCGGCGCCCTCCGCTGGTCTCTGAACCAACACCAGGAGTGCGGGATATGCCGGGGCCGCGCTCGGGGTGAAGGGGCAGAGCTGCGCTAAGGCAAAAAAAAAAAACAACACGAACAAGAAGAATAGGCTCGCCGAACTGTATATTTTATTCTTGGTAAATTTCTTCTGGGTTTTGTTTGTTTGTGTTTGTGTTTGTTTTTGGTTTTTTTGGGTTTTTTCTTTTTTTTCTTTCCTTTTCTTTTCTTTTTCTTTTTTTTTTCCGGCGGCGGACAGCCTCGGCGGGCACCTTTGCCCTCTGGGCCTCTGGCTGCCACGCCTTTTTGAGCACGGAGGTTGGATCCCCACCACCCTCGGAGCTGTGTGGGCGCGCAGACGTCATCTTGAAATCCACTGCGAAACCGCCCGGCACCCAGCCGGGCGGGCGTGAAGGGGCGGAGCTGTGCTAAGGCGTAAAAACAAAAACATCTAATGGCCGCTCCGGACCCAGCCGAGCGGAAGTGAAGGGGCAGAGCTGTGCTAAGGCGTAAAACAAACAAACAAACAAAAAAACATTGAGTCGCTGAATTATATACTTCAGATTTGTGTATCTTTCTGCCTTGCAGTGTGGTGAAGTGCTATGTAGTTTGTTTTTGTTCATTTTTGTTGGCGTTTTTGGTGTTTTTTGGTTTGGCTTTTTGCGTTTCTTTTCTTTTTTTTTTTTTTCTTTTTTTTTCTTTTTTTTCTTTTTCTTTCTTTCTTTTTCTTCTTTTTTTTCTTTTCTCTTTCATTTTCTCCTCTTTCTTTTCTTTCTTTCCTTTTCTTTTTTCTTTTTTTTCTCTTCTCTTTCTCTTCTCTTTTCGCCTTCTAACTGGGGACCCACGGTGAGCTTCGGAACGGGCCAGGTCCCTGGCTCTGGTACATACCGGATCCTGAGTAGTCACCCCCAGGGCCGGAGATCTGCGGGCACGCAATTGCCACTCTAGGGCCCACAGCCAAGTCACTGCGGAGCAATAGGGTACCAAGAGGCTCCCTGGACGGCCCTCTCCCCTGGTCCACGGACCTTATATAGGATCCCTGCCCAAGTGTAAACACTGAATACTTCTCCAGAAGCGAGAGTGTGGAACCTGATCCCTGGGGACATTGGGCCAAGACAGACTTTTGCCCGTGGGAGCTACAGCAACTGGGGCGCTGAGCAAGCAAAGTCACCGTCCTCTCCCCATAGCTAGTATCTTGCCGGCAGATAGAGTCAGAAACCTCCCCTATAGAGGAAGAACCAAAGGGAAACAAACAAACAAACAAACAAAGAGAATTTCGGTCTACTATTAGTGTGGACCCTGCCTGCCTTCTGAAAGACCACAACACAGTGTCCTAACTCACCAAAGCGGTCCTGGATCACTCCATTCCTCTAGGATTGGACCCATCGGAAGCAGTCCCCCAACGGAAACAGAAAAATCTCTGAACAATACACAACAGTCTCCCCCTCTTGCCAAAAGAAGCAACATACCTAGACTGTTTCACAGCCTAAGAATAGAGCACAAAGAGTCCTGTTAACCAGACTAAACCTATAAGTAAAGATCCATCGACAAATCTAGATGGGAAAGACCCAGCGAAAAAACACGGAGAGCAAAAAGAATCAAACGGAAAGCTCATCCCCAAAGAGAAATACCAACTCCCAACCATTTGACACAAACCAGACTCAAAACACCAACATATCACAGGAAGAATTCCAATTATGGATTATAAACAAGCTGAATAATATACAAGAATCAATGGATAAACAACACAAGGAAAACACACAAAAAATACAGGATTTGGAGGAAAAATTCACTAAAGAAATTGAAATATTGAAGAAAAACCAAACTGAACTCCTAGAAGTGAAGAATTCACTCAGAGAGCTACAAAACACTGTGGAAAGTCTCAAGAGCAGGGTAGATCAAACAGAGGAAAGAATCTCAGAAATTGAAGATAACTCCTTCCAACTAAATAAGTCAGTCACAGAGATAGATCGAAAAAGTAAGAGAAATGATCTGAGACTTCAAGAAATGTGGGATTATGTGAAGAAACCTAACTTGAGAGTTATTGGCATTCCTGAGGGTGAAGAAGATAACAAGCAAGGGTTGGACAAGCTATTTGAAGACATAATCGAGGAAAATTTTCCAGGCCTTGCCAATACTCTAGACATACAGATTCAAGAAGCTCAAAGGACCCCTGGGAGATTCATAGCAAATAGGAAAACACCACGCCACGTAGTCATCAGGCTGACCAAAATATCCACTAAAGAGTCACTTCTCCGAGCTGTAAGGAGAAAGAAACAAGTAACTTACAAAGGAAAACCCATCAGAATTACGCCAGATTTCTCAGCTGAAACCTTACAAGCAAGAAGAGGTTGGGGCCCCATTTTCACGCTTCTGAAACAGAATAATGCCCAGCCTAGAATCTTGTACCCAGCTAAGCTAAGTTTTCTATACGAAGGAGAAATCAAGACATTCTCAGATAAACAAAGGTTGAGGGAATTCACCAAGACAAGACCAGCCCTCCAAGAAGTACTCCAAAGAGAATTACACACGGATCAGCACAAGAAAGATCCACGAATGTAAAACTACTCAAGAGCTAAAGATCAAATTCCAGATACCACAATGGCCCAGGAGAGAAAACATCACAATGAAGTTCTACCCAACAAGCTGAACAAAAAACTGTCTCACCTATCAGTTTTCTCAATAAATGTGAATGGCTTGAACTCCCCGCTCAAGAGACATAGACTGGCCCAATGGATAAAAAAATACAATCCAAGTATCTGCTGTCTTCAAGAAACTCACCTAACCTGCAAAGATGCATTTAGACTGAAAATAAAAGGATGGAAATCGATATTTCAAGCAAATGGTAACCAAAAGAAAGCTGGTGTGGCAATCTTAATTTCCAATAACTTAGCTTTCAAACCAACAAAAATAATAAAAGACAAAGATGGCTACTACATACTGATTAAAGGCACAATTCATCAAGAAGCCATGACTATACTCAATATATATGCACCCAACCTAGGTGCACCTAGATTCATAAAGCAAACCCTACTAGATCTCAACCAAATGATAGATTACAATACTGTAATAGCTGGAGACTTTAACACCCCACTGACAGTACAGGACAGATCCTCTAAACAGAAAATAAGCAAAGACATAATGGACCTCAATAGAATGCTAGAACAAATGGGCATGGCTGACATCTATAGGACATTCTACCCAAAGTCCACAGAATATACATTCTTCTCATCAGCTCAGGGGACATTCTCTAAGATTGACCATGTCCTAGGACATAAATCATGTCTTCAAAAATTCAAAAAAATAGAAATTATACCATGCATCTTCTCAGATCACAGTGGAATAAAAGTAACAATGATCACAAACAGAAACCCTCACTCTTACTCAAAGTCATGGAAGTTAAATAACCTTCTCCTGAATAATTATTCTATAAAAGAAGAAATCAAGATGGAAATCAAAAATTTCTTTGAATTAAATGACAATGGAGATACAACTTATCAAAATCTATGGGATGCAGCTAAAGCAGTCCTGAGAGGAAAATTCATATCCATAAATGCCTATATCAAAAAGACAGAAAACATGCAAATAGACAACCTAATGAATAGACTCAAAGAGCTGGAGAAAGAAGAACAGAACGATCTCAAACCCAGCAGAAGGCGAGAAATTACTAAGATCAAATCAGAACCTAATGAAAAGGACAACAAAGAAACTATAAGGGAAATTAATAAAACAAAAAGTTGGTTCTTTGAAAAGATAAACAAAATAGACACACCTCTGGCTAGACTAACCAAGAGCACAAAAGTAAAATCTCTCATAACCTCCATTAGGAACATGAAAGGAGAAATCACAACCGATGCTACAGAGATACAAGATATCATCTATGAATTCTACAAAAATCTTTATGCACACAAACTGGAGAACGTGGAGGAAATGGACAAATTTTTAGAAACACATAGTCTTCCCAGGCTCAACCAGGAAGAAATAGAGTACCTGAACAGACCAATATCAAGAACTGAAATCAAAACAGCAATGAAAAACCTTCCCAAAAAGAAAAGCCCTGGTCCAGATGGGTTCACACCTGAATTTTACCATACATACAAAGAAGAACTGGTGCCCATCCTACATAAACTATTCTCCAATATTGAGAAGGATGGAGTTCTCCCCAACACGTTCTACCAAGCCAATATAACATTAATACCAAAACCTGGAAAGGACACAACAAAAATAGAGAACTACAGACCAATTTCCCTCATGAATATAGATGCAAAAATTTTCAATAAAATACTAGCAAATCGAATCCAAGTACTTATCAAAAAAGTAATCCACCACGACCAAGTGGGCTTCATCCCCGAGATGCAGGGGTGGTTCAACATACGTAAATCTATAAATGTCATTCACCACATAAATAGAAGCAAAAACAAAAACCATATGATATTCTCATTAGATGCAGAAAAAGCATTTGACAAAATTCAACACCCTTTTATGATAAAAACGCTTAACAAAATAGGCATTGATGGAACCTACCTAAAAATGATACAAGCCATATATGACAAACTCACAGCCAACATCATAGGGAATGGGGAAAAACTGAAAGCACTCCCACTTAGAACTGGAACCAGACAGGGCTGCCCATTGTCTCCATTACTTTTCAACATAGTATTGGAAGTCCTTGCGAGAGCTATCAGGCAAGAGAGCAGAATCAAGGGAGTCCAAATAGGGAAGGAAGAGTTCAAACTCTCACTTTTTGCTGATGATATGATGTTATATCTGGAAAACCCCCAGGATTCAACCAAGAGACTCCTGGAATTGATTAACGAATACAGCAAAGTCTCAGGCTACAAAATTAATATACACAAATCAGAGGCATTTATATATGCCAATAACAGTCAATCGGAAAACCAAATTAAAGACTCAATACCCTTCAAAATAGCAACAAAAAAAATAAAATATCTAGGTATATATCTAACTAAAGAGGTAAAGGACCTCTATAAGGAAAACTATGAAACACTGAGAAAAGAAATAGCAGAACTTGCAAATAGATGGAAAAATATACCATGCTCGTGGATCGGAAGAATCAACATTGTTAAAATGATGTGATCTACAGATTCAATGCAATCCCTATTAAATTACCAACATCATTCTTTACAGACATAGAGAAAATAATTATACACTTTGTATGGAATCAAAGAAGACCCCGTATAGCAAAAGCAATTTTAAGCAACAAAAACAAAATGGGAGGTATTAATTTGCCAGACCACAAACAATACTACAAGGCCGCGGTTCTTAAAACAGCCTGGTATTGGCACAAGTGCAGGGACACAGACCAGTGGAACACAACAGAAAATCCAAATATAGAACCATCCTCATATAGTCACCTAATTTTCGACAAAGCGGGAAAGAATATACTCTGGGGACAAGAATCCCTATTCAACAAATGGTGCTGGGAGAATTGGTTAGCCACTTGTAGAAGACTGAAACAGGACCCACAGCTTTCACCTCTCACAAAAATCAAATCACGGTGGATTACAGACTTAAACCTTAGGCGTGATACAATCAGAATTCTAGAAGAAAATGTAGGAAAGACTCTTACAGACATTGGCCTAGGCAAAGAATTTATGAAGAAGACCCCCAAGGCAATCACAGCAGCAACAAAAATAAATGAATGGGACATGATTAAATTAAAAAGCTTCTGCACAGCCAAAGAAACAGTCCAGAGAATAACAGACCACCTACAGAATGGGAAAAAATTTTTGCATACTACACATCAGATGAAGGACTGATAACAAGAATCTATTTAGAACTCAGGAAAATCAGCAAGAAAAAATCAAGCAACCCTATCAAAAAGTGGGCAAAGGACATGAATAGAAATTTTTCAAAAGAAGATATAAAAATGGCTAACAAACATATGAAAAAGTGTTCAACATCTCTAATCATCAGGGAAATGCAAATCAAAACCACAATGAGATATCACTTAACCCCAGTGAGAATGGCCTTTATCAAAAAAACCCAAAACAACACATGTTGGCGTGGGTGTGGAGATACAGGAACACTAATACACTGCTGGTGGGACTGCAAACTAGTGCAAACCCTGTGGAAAGCATTATGGAGGTATCTTAAACAGATTCAAGTAGACCTGCCATTTGACCCAGCAATCCCATTACTGGGCATATACCCAAAGGAAAAAAGATCATTCTGTAACAAAGGCACATGTACCCAAATGTTTATAGCAGCACAATTCACAATAGCAAAGATGTGGAAACAACCCAAATGCCCATCAATACATGATTGGATTAGTAAACTGTGGTATATGTATACCATGGAATATTACTCAGCTATAAGGAATGATGAAGATACAACATCTCTATGGTTCTCCTGGAGAGAGTTGGAACCCATTATATTAAGTGAAGTATCCCAAGAATGGAAAAACAAGCATCACATGTACTCACCAGAAAATTGGTTTCCCTGATCATCACCTAAATACAAATCTGGGAACGACACCAATTGGACATCAGACTGAGGTGGGGGGTGGGGGAGGGGATGGGGGTATGCCTACACAATGAGTGCATTGCGCACCGTTTGGGGAGTGGTAAAACTTGAAGGTGCTGACTCGGGAAAGGGGGGGTGGGGAAAAAATATGAAACTATTGTTTTTAACTTGCACTGTTCACTTAATTTATCATGAATATTTCCCATATTATTTCATATCATTGTACAAGAAATAATGTATAGGAGATCAAAGATGGCGGAGTGGTGGTGACGGCCTGAATCTGCGCTCCCGGGAAGGAAGGCATCGATCCGGACCTGCCACAACGCTAGAAGACCGCTCCCACACAGGAACAGCGGTGTGAATCCACGGAGAATCAGCGTGGGACAAACAGAGCGAGTGAGGTCTGAGGTGAACGAAAATTGGGAACGCGGGACAGACACTAGCCAGCGGAGCGCGGGTCGGATACACCGGCCCCCAGCCGGGGCGGGTGCAGCCTCTCGGGAAAGCGGCTAGCCCTCCGCTCCCAATTGAACAGAGCCCTGACCCAGGCCAGCACAGAATCACTGAGGGATACGTGGCGCATTGGAGACAGGAGGCTTTTTTTGAGAAATTACCTTAGAACCTGGGGGATCTCAGCTGAGACAGCGCTTGGCGAGGAGGGACGGATCTGCCCCAGGGCAGAAAAACACAAAAGACTCCCGGACAGCAAATAGCGTTGTACCCCGTGCTGCCTTTTTCGGCAGTTCTCCAGCCGGTCACCCCCGGTGCGTGTCCTTGCTGGCCAGCCCCCAGGCAGTGGCGGTCTCTGCCTGCCAGGGAGCTGGTCCCATCCAGCCCCGGAGCACGGCAGGCGCCATCTTGAAAGCGAGAGCGAAACGGCTCGGGAGCCAAAAAGTGCCCAGCGGCTCTTTCTGCCCGTGCTGCCTTTTTCGGCGGTTCTCCAGCTGGTCACCCCCGGTGCGTGTCCTTGCTGGCCAGCCCCTGGGCAGTGGCGGTCTCTGCCTGCCGGGGAGCCGGTCCCCTCCAGCCCCAGAGCTTGGCAGGCGCCATCTTGAAAGCGAGAGCGAAACGGCTCGGGAGCCAAAAAGTGCCCAGCGGCTCTTTCTGCCCGTGCTGACTTTTTCGGCAGTTCTCCAGCCGGTCACCCCCGGTGCGCGTCCTTGCTGGCCAGCCCCTGGGCAGTGGTGGTCTCTGCCTGCCAGGGAGCCGGTCCCCTCCAGCCCCGGAGCTCGGCAGGCGCCATCTTGAAAGCGAAGGCAAAACCGATCGGGAGCCAAAAAGTGGCCAGCGGCTCTTTCTGCCCGTGCTGCCTTTTTCGGCGGTTCTCCAGCCGGTGACCCCCCGGTGCGCGTCCTTGCTCGCCAGCCCCCGGGCAGTGGCGGTCTCCGCCTGCCGGGGAGCCGGCCCCCTCCGGCCCGGAGCTCGGCAGGCGCCATCTTGAAAGCGAAGGCAAAACCGCTCGGGAGCCAAAAAGTGCCCAGCGGCTCTTTCTGCCCGTGCTGCCTTTTTCGGCGGTTCTCCAGCCGGTGACCCCCTGGTGCACGTTCTTGCTCGCCAGCCCCCGGGCAGTGGTGGTCTCTGCCTGCCGAGGAGCCGGTCTCCTCCAGCCCCGGAGCTCTGCAGGCGCCATCTTGAAAGTGAGGGCGAAACCGCTCGGGAGCCATAAAGTGCCGAGCGGCTCTCTCTGCCCGGCGCCCTCCGCTGGTCTCTGAACCAACACCAGGAGTGCGGGATATGCCGGGGCCGCGCTCGGGGTGAAGGGGCAGAGCTGCGCTAAGGCAAAAAAAAAAAACAACACGAACAAGAAGAATAGGCTCGCCGAACTGTATATTTTATTCTTGGTAAATTTCTTCTGGGTTTTGTTTGTTTGTGTTTGTGTTTGTTTTTGGTTTTTTTGGGTTTTTTCTTTTTTTTCTTTCCTTTTCTTTTCTTTTTCTTTTTTTTTTCCGGCGGCGGACAGCCTCGGCGGGCACCTTTGCCCTCTGGGCCTCTGGCTGCCACGCCTTTTTGAGCACGGAGGTTGGATCCCCACCACCCTCGGAGCTGTGTGGGCGCGCAGACGTCATCTTGAAATCCACTGCGAAACCGCCCGGCACCCAGCCGGGCGGGCGTGAAGGGGCGGAGCTGTGCTAAGGCGTAAAAACAAAAACATCTAATGGCCGCTCCGGACCCAGCCGAGCGGAAGTGAAGGGGCAGAGCTGTGCTAAGGCGTAAAACAAACAAACAAACAAAAAAACATTGAGTCGCTGAATTATATACTTCAGATTTGTGTATCTTTCTGCCTTGCAGTGTGGTGAAGTGCTATGTAGTTTGTTTTTGTTCATTTTTGTTGGCGTTTTTGGTGTTTTTTGGTTTGGCTTTTTGCGTTTCTTTTCTTTTTTTTTTTTTTCTTTTTTTTTCTTTTTTTTCTTTTTCTTTCTTTCTTTTTCTTCTTTTTTTTCTTTTCTCTTTCATTTTCTCCTCTTTCTTTTCTTTCTTTCCTTTTCTTTTTTCTTTTTTTTCTCTTCTCTTTCTCTTCTCTTTTCGCCTTCTAACTGGGGACCCACGGTGAGCTTCGGAACGGGCCAGGTCCCTGGCTCTGGTACATACCGGATCCTGAGTAGTCACCCCCAGGGCCGGAGATCTGCGGGCACGCAATTGCCACTCTAGGGCCCACAGCCAAGTCACTGCGGAGCAATAGGGTACCAAGAGGCTCCCTGGACGGCCCTCTCCCCTGGTCCACGGACCTTATATAGGATCCCTGCCCAAGTGTAAACACTGAATACTTCTCCAGAAGCGAGAGTGTGGAACCTGATCCCTGGGGACATTGGGCCAAGACAGACTTTTGCCCGTGGGAGCTACAGCAACTGGGGCGCTGAGCAAGCAAAGTCACCGTCCTCTCCCCATAGCTAGTATCTTGCCGGCAGATAGAGTCAGAAACCTCCCCTATAGAGGAAGAACCAAAGGGAAACAAACAAACAAACAAACAAAGAGAATTTCGGTCTACTATTAGTGTGGACCCTGCCTGCCTTCTGAAAGACCACAACACAGTGTCCTAACTCACCAAAGCGGTCCTGGATCACTCCATTCCTCTAGGATTGGACCCATCGGAAGCAGTCCCCCAACGGAAACAGAAAAATCTCTGAACAATACACAACAGTCTCCCCCTCTTGCCAAAAGAAGCAACATACCTAGACTGTTTCACAGCCTAAGAATAGAGCACAAAGAGTCCTGTTAACCAGACTAAACCTATAAGTAAAGATCCATCGACAAATCTAGATGGGAAAGACCCAGCGAAAAAACACGGAGAGCAAAAAGAATCAAACGGAAAGCTCATCCCCAAAGAGAAATACCAGCTCCCAACCATTTGACACAAACCAGACTCAAAACACCAACATATCACAGGAAGAATTCCAATTATGGATTATAAACAAGCTGAATAATATACAAGAATCAATGGATAAACAACACAAGGAAAACACACAAAAAATACAGGATTTGGAGGAAAAATTCACTAAAGAAATTGAAATATTGAAGAAAAACCAAACTGAACTCCTAGAAGTGAAGAATTCACTCAGAGAGCTACAAAACACTGTGGAAAGTCTCAAGAGCAGGGTAGATCAAACAGAGGAAAGAATCTCAGAAATTGAAGATAACTCCTTCCAACTAAATAAGTCAGTCACAGAGATAGATCGAAAAAGTAAGAGAAATGATCTGAGACTTCAAGAAATGTGGGATTATGTGAAGAAACCTAACTTGAGAGTTATTGGCATTCCTGAGGGTGAAGAAGATAACAAGCAAGGGTTGGACAAGCTATTTGAAGACATAATCGAGGAAAATTTTCCAGGCCTTGCCAATACTCTAGACATACAGATTCAAGAAGCTCAAAGGACCCCTGGGAGATTCATAGCAAATAGGAAAACACCACGCCACGTAGTCATCAGGCTGACCAAAATATCCACTAAAGAGTCACTTCTCCGAGCTGTAAGGAGAAAGAAACAAGTAACTTACAAAGGAAAACCCATCAGAATTACGCCAGATTTCTCAGCTGAAACCTTACAAGCAAGAAGAGGTTGGGGCCCCATTTTCACGCTTCTGAAACAGAATAATGCCCAGCCTAGAATCTTCTACCCAGCTAAGCTAAGTTTTCTATACGAAGGAGAAATCAAGACATTCTCAGATAAACAAAGGTTGAGGGAATTCACCAAGACAAGACCAGCCCTCCAAGAAGTACTCAAAAGAGAATTATACACGGATCAGCACAAGAAAGATCCACGAATGTAAAACTACTCAAGAGCTAAAGATGAAATTCCAGATACCACAATGGCCCAGGAGAGAAAACATCACAATGAAGTTCTACCCAACAAGCTGAACAAAAAACTGTCTCACCTATCAGTTTTCTCAATAAATGTGAATGGCTTGAACTCCCCGCTCAAGAGACATAGACTGGCCCAATGGATAAAAAAATACAATCCAAGTATCTGCTGTCTTCAAGAAACTCACCTAACCTGCAAAGATGCATTTAGACTGAAAATAAAAGGATGGAAATCGATATTTCAAGCAAATGGTAACCAAAAGAAAGCTGGTGTGGCAATCTTAATTTCCAATAACTTAGCTTTCAAACCAACAAAAATAATAAAAGACAAAGATGGCTACTACATACTGATTAAAGGCACAATTCATCAAGAAGCCATGACTATACTCAATATATATGCACCCAACCTAGGTGCACCTAGATTCATAAAGCAAACCCTACTAGATCTCAACCAAACGATAGATAACAATACTGTAATAGCTGGAGACTTTAACACCCCACTGACAGTACAGGACAGATCCTCTAAACAGAAAATAAACAAAGACATAATGGACCTCAATAGAATGCTAGAACAAATGGGCATGGCTGACATCTATAGGACATTCTACCCAAAGTCCACAGAATATACATTCTTCTCATCAGCTCACGGGACATTCTCTAAGATTGACCATGTCCTAGGACATAAATCATGTCTTCAAAAATTCAAAAAAATAGAAATTATACCATGCATCTTCTCAGATCACAGCGGAATAAAAGTAACAATGATCACAAACAGAAACCCTCACTCTTACTCAAAGTCATGGAAGCTAAATAACCTTCTCCTGAATAATTATTCTATAAAAGAAGAAATCAAGATGGAAATCAAAAATTTCTTTGAATTAAATGACAATGGAGATACAACTTATCAAAATCTATGGGATGCAGCTAAAGCAGTCCTGAGAGGAAAATTCATATCCATAAATGCCTATATCAAAAAGACAGAAAACATGCAAATAGACAACCTAACGAATAGACTCAAAGAACTGGAGAAAGAAGAACAGAACGATCCCAAACCCAGCAGAAGGCGAGAAATTACTAAGATCAAATCAGAACTAAATGAAAAGGACAACAAAGAAACTATAAGGGAAATTAATAAAACAAAAAGTTGGTTCTTTGAAAAGATAAACAAAATAGACACACCTCTGGCTAGACTAACCAAGAGCACAAAAGTAAAATCTCTCATAACCTCCATTAGGAACATGAAAGGAGAAATCACAACCGATGCTACAGAGATACAAGATATCATCTATGAATTCTACAAAAATCTTTATGCACACAAACTGGAGAACGTGGAGGAAATGGACAAATTTTTAGAAACACATAGTCTTCCCAGGCTCAACCAGGAAGAAATAGAGTACCTGAACAGACCAATATCAAGAAATGAAATCGAAACAGCAATAAAAAACCTTCCCAAAAAGAAAAGCCCTGGTCCAGATGGGTTCACACCTGAATTTTACCATACATACAAAGAAGAACTGGTGCCCATCCTACATAAACTATTCTCCAATATTGAGAAGGATGGAGTTCTCCCCAACACGTTCTACCAAGCCAATATAACATTAATACCAAAACCTGGAAAGGACACAACAAAAATAGAGAACTACAGACCAATTTCCCTCATGAATATAGATGCAAAAATTTTCAATAAAATACTAGCAAATCGAATCCAAGTACTTATCAAAAAAGTAATCCACCACGACCAAGTGGGCTTCATCCCCGAGATGCAGGGGTGGTTCAACATACGTAAATCTATAAATGTCATTCACCACATAAATAGAAGCAAAAACAAAAACCATATGATACTCTCATTAGATGCAGAAAAAGCATTTGACAAAATTCAACACCCTTTTATGATAAAAACGCTTAACAAAATAGGCATTGATGGAACCTACCTAAAAATGATACAAGCCATATATGACAAACCCACAGCCAACATCATACTGAATGGGGAAAAACTGAAAGCACTCCCACTTAGAACTGGAACCAGACAGGGCTGCCCATTGTCTCCATTACTTTTCAACATAGTATTGGAAGTCCTTGCGAGAGCTATCAGGCAAGAGAGCAGAATCAAGGGAGTCCAAATAGGGAAGGAAGAGATCAAACTCTCACTTTTTGCTGATGATATGATGTTATATCTGGAAAACCCCCAGGATTCAACCAAGAGACTCCTGGAATTGATTAACGAATACAGCAAAGTCTCAGGCTACAAAATTAATATACACAAATCAGAGGCATTTATATATGCCAATAACAGTCAATCGGAAAACCAAATTAAAGACTCAATACCCTTCAAAATAGCAACAAGGAAAATAAAATATCTAGGTATATACCTAACTAAAGAGGTAAAGGACCTCTATAAGGAAAACTATGAAACACTGAGAAAAGAAATAGCAGAACTTGCAAATAGATGGAAAAATATACCATGCTCGTGGATCGGAAGAATCAACATTGTTAAAATGTCTATACTACCCAAAGTGATCTACAGATTCAATGCAATCCCTATTAAATTACCAACATCATTCTTTACAGACATAGAGAAAATAATTATACACTTTGTATGGAATCAAAGAAGACCCCGTATAGCAAAAGCAATTTTAAGCAACAAAAACAAAATGGGAGGTATTAATTTGCCAGACCTCAAACTATACTACAAGGCCGTGGTTCTTAAAACAGCCTGGTATTGGCACAAGTGCAGGGACACAGACCAGTGGAACACAACAGAAAATCCAAATATAGAACCATCCTCATATAGTCACCTAATTTTCGACAAAGCGGGAAAGAATATACTCTGGGGACAAGAATCCCTATTCAATAAATGGTGCTGGGAGAATTGGTTAGCCACTTGTAGAAGACTGAAACAGGACCCACAGCTTTCACCTCTCACAAAAATCAAATCACGGTGGATAACAGACTTAAACCTTAGGCGTGATACAATCAGAATTCTAGAAGAAAATGTAGGAAAGACTCTTACAGACATTGGCCTAGGCAAAGAATTTATGAAGAAGACCCCCAAGGCAATCACAGCAGCAACAAAAATAAATGAATGGGACATGATTAAATTAAAAAGCTTCTGCCCAGCCAAAGAAACAGTCCAGAGAATAAACAGACCACCTACAGAATGGGAAAAAATTTTTGCATACTACACATCAGATAAAGGACTGATAACAAGAATCTATTTAGAACTCAGGAAAATCAGCAAGAAAAAATCAAGCAACCCTATCAAAAAGTGGGCAAAGGACATGAATAGAAATTTTTCAAATGAAGATATAAAAATGGCTAACAAACATATGAAAAAGTGTTCAACATCTCTAATCATCAGGGAAATGCAAATCAAAACCACAATGAGATATCACTTAACCCCAGTGAGAATGGCCTTTATCAAAAAAACCCAAAACAACACATGTTGGCGTGGGTGTGGAGAGACAGGAACACTAATACACTGCTGGTGGGACTGCAAACTAGTGCAACCTCTGTGGAAAGCATTATGGAGGTATCTTAAACAGATTCAAGTAGACCTGCCATTTGACCCAGCAATCCCATTACTGGGCATATACCCAAAGGAAAAAAGGTCATTCTGTAACAAAGGCACGTGTACCCAAATGTTTATAGCAGCACAATTCACAATAGCAAAGATGTGGAAACAACCCAAATGCCCATCAATACATGATTGGATTAGTAAACGGTGGTATATGTATACCATGGAATACTACTCAGCTATAAGGAATGATGAAGATACAACATCTCTATGGTTCTCCTGGAGAGAGTTGGAACCCATTATATTAAGTGAAGTATCCCAAGAATGGAAAAACAAGCATCACATGTACTCACCAGAAAATTGGTTTCCTTGATCATCACCTAAATACAAATCTGGAAACGACACCAATTGGACATTAGACTGAGGTGGGGGGTGGGGGAGGGGATGGGGGTATGCCTACACAATGGGTGCATTGCGCACCGTTTGGGGAGTGGTAACATTTGAAGGTGCTGACTCGGGAAAGGGGGGGTGGGGAAAAAAATATGAAACTATTGTTTTTAACTTGCACTGTTCACTTAATAATTTATCATGAATATTTCCCATATTATTTCATATCATTGTACAAGAAATAATGTATACATTATGAGGACATACTGTATCTAACAAGATATACTGTTAGACTCTTTGATTCTGTAAAATAAAAAAAAAAATAAAAAAAAAAAAATAAAATTGTCCTTAAGAACTATATTCCACAAATAAAAAAAAAAAAAAAAAAAGAAATAATGTATACATTATGAGGACATACTGTATCTAACAAGATATACTGTTAGAAAAAAAAATGATCTTTTAAAATATAAAAAAATAAATTAATTAATTAATTAATTAAAAAAAAAAAGGGAAGGCAAGCAGTCAGAGTTCAGGAAAACGTTGGAATGAGGGAATTTCCAGAGACCAAAAACTGAGTCAGCTTCACATAGCAGCAAAGTTAAGTTCTGTGTTATACGTGTGGTCTGGAGTGTATCTGAGAGCTGTTTGTGTGTGCATGCACACACTTTCTCTCCCCACCCCACCCCCACTCCTCTCTTCCATTTAGATTTAAAGAAATTTATTAAGGTGTTTTTCACAGACTACCGAAAGGATTCTTTACTATGATGTACAGGGAAATAGAGTTCCAATTTACAAGAAAATTGAGAAAAATCACAACAGAGAACTTGGTACCACACTCCCTATAAGATCCAGAGTTCCTATTTTCCAGTTCTCTTCCAACTGCAAACATAGAACAAAAGGACCAAATCCAGTAATGGCTGACAGGCTGGTAAGAGCAGGCCAGTTATGGCTGCTTCTTATTCTGTCTCTCGTACACCAGCACATCCTGTGCCCCACCTGAGGCCACATCCAAATGTACATCCGTAAAATTTTTTCCTTGCAAAATTGAAGAAATTAAGATTAAATATGATAATATGATGCCATATGCTTTAAATCTTAAGGACAATTGCTCATTAGTTCTGTCAACTTCAGTTCTTAATAGAAATAAGTTAATCATAAAACCAGCACTATCTGAATCTACATTAATCCAAGATGTGTTTACGCGAAAGAATTTTGTTTTGTTAATGTTTAAGGGATGAAAAGTACTTTGTGAGTAGAAGCACTGGAACCCAGCCATCTCCGCTATTACGTGGGATGCCAGGCAGCCCGGGTGTGGCTGTTTTGCATCTGCTTAGAATTCAGGTAAGGCTTGGCAAGGCAGGAACAGCTGCATCTCTTTATCTGAGGGACTTCCGGCTCTCAGTGGTTGTTGGGCAACCAACAACACACAAATGAGAGGGGTGCTGGAGGCAGAGGCGGTTTCCTGTGTACCCCTTGCTCTACCATCTACGCAGCTCTCTGAGAATAATGACAGGCACCGTAGTGGCAGAAGGGTGGAGGTGCTCTGGGAGCACAGAGGAGCCAGCCTAGATGTAACTAGAATCTTAAGGGAGTCGGGGTGTACAAAAGTGGGATCCCCTGAACTGATCACTGATCACACAGATTTCGCGACCCAAACCTGGAAACAACAGCATTTTTTGAGTAGAAAAAGGGAAAGGGAAGCTCTGACTGGGGGTGGGGAGGGGGCAAGGGCAATATACTGTAACCTAAACTTTTGTACCCCCATAATATGCTGAAATAAAAAAAAAAAAAAAGAAAAGAAAAAGGGAAAGGGAAGACTACCAGTGGGAGGTACTAAGGGAGCAGCTGTTTCCCTATTAAGAAATGTAAATGGAATAATTTTCCTAGAGGCTGGAGTAGGAAGGGAGGGACAGAGTTGTAAGAGAAGAGTAATTTCTTTTAAATAGTCAAGGGCCTTTTCTATCCATGCATGTGTATAGTTTTAATATTGTTTTTAATGGTGTGTAATTTCATTTGTATTATTTGTACAGTGAGATTAGAGGCTGTAATTGTTTTCCTTTTTATACTATTATGTGCTTTTAAAAAATGACAATTTATAGATACATGTTTTATTTTACACATTCAAAGAATATGGGAATTCTGGCTACTTAGGGCCCTTATTAGAGCAATGGATATAAGAATTTTTCAGGGGAGGAAGATGATGTGCCATATGTTTCAAAATTACTTAACTACGTAACCTTTTAAAACATATATATATGTATAAACAGAGACCAATATTTTATATAAGAACTGTTAGAAAATTCTGACTTCACCAATCAATCAAATATCAATGGAATGGAAAAATAAATAAATAAATAAATAGTAAAGGGCCATTTGGGAAGGTTCTCCTCGCCCCTTGATTAAGAGGGTCAGAGCCCTGCATGTGGGAGTGTGTAGGGGAGGACCAGGATGGTGAGGACAATGCAAAGTTCAGAAAGCTCTGCCTTCACACCCTGTGTCTCCACTTCTCTGCAATCTAGGCCGAACATGGTCTTGGAGCAACTGGAATCCTACTGTGCTACTTATCTGTGCTATGATCTCAGGCAAGTTAATTAATTGGCCTCCCTGAGCCTTGATTTCCTCAAATGCTAAAGGAGGGTAATGTCATCTACTTAAGAAGCCTTATGGATAAAGCCAGATTTCAGCCTGTTTTCCAGTGCCTGGTGCTGAGTAGGGGTCTTCCATTGTCTTGGCCTCTCCTGCTTCATTATCCTCCCGTGCCTCACAGGTAACATGAGATCACGCATGCAGCATCCTTACTATAGATGAGATCATGCATGCAGCATCCCTAATATAGATGAGATCTTGCATGCAACATTCCTAACATAGATCTTGCATATGGCAGATGCTCAACACATGCTTATTCCTGTCTTTCCTTCTAAGTCAGCCAGCCTGCCAGAATTGCTTACCAATAGCAGTCACTGTCACCATCTTAAAGAGTTGTAATGTGACTATACATAATTCAGCCTGTTTTGGGATTTCAATTTTTTAATTATTATAATACACCAAAATTAATTTCTTTGTGTATAAGCTCCTTCTGCGTCATGAGTTAGTTCCTTGGGATTAAATCCCAGAAATGGAATTATCATGGAAAAGGGTATAAAAATTTTAAATGTTTAAATGTTACTGACAACATTAAATAGACTATCAAGAAGCTTTTTACTCATTAAAAAAAAATGCCTACAGTATGAGAATTCCTGTTGCACTGCTCTATCACCATACCAAATATTCTCATTAAAAAGAAGAACCACCATCAATTTGATAGGCAAAATAGGATATCCAGTTTCCTTAATTTGCATGTGTGATTACCTGTGATGATGATTATCTTTCATTTTTACTTATCTTATCTGTTTTTTCTTTATGCTTCATCTGTTCATATCTTTTGCTCATTTATCAACAATGGCAGTAGTATTTCTCTTATTGATTTATTAGGGGGAACTGACTTTTTTTAAATGCCTACAATGTTCCCCATTGTGTAGGAGGTAGAGGAGAATGGGGAGCACAGAAAAGTTCCCACAACCCCCTTGATTCCCAGAAGAAAATCTTTTCTGTTTTTAAACTATTGGATCATGATAAAACTGTCAATTATAAAACAAGAAAATGACACTATTTTTTTCCTTTATCTGTCCATTTGTAAATTTTTCATCAGGATAGGAAAGTATAACACCACGTACATAGGTAAGTTATGTCCCTATGCCAGACAGTGGTCAGAATGTGCACTGTTTCATTTAATCTCCCAGTACCATGTAGACTTAGCTATTATTCTATCCATTTTACAGGTAAGAAAACTGAGGCTCAGAAGGGTAAAGCAACTTGCCCCAAGGAATATATGATTTGCCCAAGATTTTATAGCCAATATGTGGCAGAACCAGAGTTGAGACCCAGTAGTTCTACCTGCAGAACTGAGCCCTTCTTAAGACCATAAAAGGGTTTGTCGGCCAGGACACCAAGTCAGGGCCTGGTTCACAGAAGGCAGCATCTGCAGTACACACTGCACCACCACCATCGCACTGCTACCATAGAGCAGCTTGTATTAAAACTAGTCACCAGCAAAGGAGAGGGAGGGGCCCACCTCCCCCGCCTTTAGTTGGTGCGCAGTTCGCATGTTGCTGAATGGCTGAAAGACCGGGCAGCAGAAGGCTGTCCTGGACCCTCAGCCTGGGAGTAGAGAAGGGAATCAGGCTGGGGGCTGAATAGGGGAAAAGGGCCTGAGACTGCAAAGATTGTTTCTGCCAAAGCTACAGGAAACTGGAGGCCCAAACACTGCTCTCTTGGCCGCAGCTGCAGCAGCCAAGCAGAGCAGGGTGAATAACTGTCTTTTGAAGTTGGAGTTTGCTAGTGATTTTCCTGTGCTGGAAGCTGGTAACTTGGAGGAATCTCAGAAATCCCCTAGCTTCCTTTTCCTCCCCCTTAACCCTCAAAGATGCTTGGGGAATCAGGAGGCTGATACCATGGAAGCCCCAGCTGCCTGTCCGCCTGCCACTCACACCTGACTCCTTGTTCTCCCTCAGACCCACCCTGGAGCGCCCTGCCTGTTCTGCCACTCACCGAGAAGGAGGCTGATCTGAAGCAGGAGGACCTGGGTAGGGAGCCAGCTGCTGCCTGAGGAGTCCATTGCCGCCTGGTGACTGAGGTAAGACCCTGGCTCCTCCTCTGCCTGGCTCTGCCCCACCCTCCCTCCTGTCATGGCCTTTCCTCTTCAATCCTTTCAGTGCATACTAGAACCCCTCCTGATAAAGCAAATGAAATGCACATTTTTCAAAATAGGGATGTTTTTTCTGATCATAGTAATAATTCATGTTGATTATATAAAAGTTGGAATACATAGAAAATTATACAGAAGAATAAAATCACTTGTTATCACACCTCACAAAACTAACCATCATAAATTTTCTTGTGTAGTTCCTCTGGATATGTTTTTCTGTGCATTTTAAAGTAAGATTTTTTTTTTTTTTTTTTTTTTTTTTTTTGAGACAGAGTCTCACTCTGTTGCCCAGGCTAGAGTGAGTGCCGTGGCATCAGCCTAGCTCACAGCAACCTCAAACTCCTGGGCTCAAGCGATCCTCCTGTCTCAGCCTCCCGAGTAGCTGGGACTACAGGCATGCACCACCATGCCTGGCTAATTTTTTCTATATATATATTTTTTAACTGTCCATATAATTTCTTTCTATTTTTAGTAGAGATGGGGTCTCGCTCTTGCTCAGGCTGGTCTCGAACTCCTGAGCTCAAACGATCCGCCCACCTCGGCCTCCCAGAGTGCTAGGATTACAGGCGTGAGCCACTGCACCCGGCCCTAAAGTAAGATTTTTTAAAACATTATTTTTCTACATAAAGTAGCAGTTTCCAAAGAATGTTATGTGAGATGATTGTTGTCTAAGAAGAATACAGAATAAATGTCTATTAACATTTCTATTCACAATAAGAAAGAAATAAGCCCTTCCTAATATGTTAATAGATTTTCCCTGGCACCCCAGTTTGTTCTGTTTGTCAGACAGTCCGTGTGTGTGAACTCCTCCAAGAGAAAAATACAAGGCGCCAAGGCCAGGGTTGAGTGTGTCCCACAAACTCCTGGATTAATTTCAGATGATTGCTGTCTAGTGGGTAGGGATATCATCTAACTAACCCACACACAGTGGTAAAGATATTTAAAAATATTTTTCTTCTGATTTGTAGACTGAAGACACATAATACAAACCAATAAGAGAAAGGTAGAACCAACCCTTCTCCCACACCTTTTCAGCAGTAAATTATGAAGTAGAATGGATGATCCAATTAAATTGGACAAGAAACCACCTAAATTCAAAATGTTCAATAAGACCATATGAAATATGGAGTTGCCTCTACTATGATAATAATAACCCTAACTCTAAATGCATATTGAGCCTTGAGGTATTAGCTAATGTTATATGAGACCATTATGAACTGCAAGATATTATTATAAAATATTATTTATTTCATGCATATGCATATCTTATATTTGTAAAGAGTTTATTTTTTGGTGTATGCTTTAAAATGTAAAATTCATAAATCAATTCATATACATGTGGTGGAATTGCCTTCTTACCACCTTTTAACTTATTTTTCACAGCCCTGTCATAAAAAGTTTGTAGACCGCTAATACAGACTCTATTTCCTTTGCCTTCCCTGCCCCTAATGATCCTGAAGGTAAACATTTCATTTTTCAATTTTGCTAGTAGTGTCCTGTAAATCAAAAAAGAAAAATAGTTTGAATCTATTTTTTCTCTAATCATCAATGCTATGAAAAGAATGTTATCATTTACTTTCCCCTGTTAGATGAGAACTGAACAAGTCTCTCTCTCTTCCTCTACCATTTCCCTGTTTTTGTTGATATAATTTGGAGTTTTATATACAGTTTGTACCTACTGATTCCTGTTTACTTTATAGATTCTGTTTCAGATGTTTAAAAATATTTGCATTACAAATTTGGTTTTCCAGGAACTTGAGAGGAATATGTAGAACTGTGGCCAAACCCTAGTTTACTTAGGAAAAAAAGAAGTTCTATATAAGGTCATGTATTGAGACTGGAATTGGATCTGGAAAGCCTCACGAAGGTGAAGGCTAAGGTCATTTGGACTATTTAAATCATTCTTCTGTTTTAAAGCAATGTTACAACAAACATCTGTGTCAGTTAGAAATACACTTGGTTGCTAGTGAGAGAGACACAGTCATGGTAACCGAAACAAACTATGAGCTTTTTTTCTCTTGTATTCAAAAAACCCTGTAGGGAAGTAGTGCAGGGCAGGAATGATGACTCAATGTAGCATCATTGGCACCATATGTCTTAGGCACCATATGTTTTTCTGTTCCGTAGCATGTGGTCTCTATTCTCAAGGTCACAGAATAGCTGCTGGAACTCTTGTCATCATGTCCAAGTTCCAGACACCAGGAAGAAAAAAGATGTGGACGGGGAAGAGTTTTCCCTCAAGTCCCACCAAATGAGTTCTGCTTCCATTTTACTGGCCTTCCCTTTCTTACAAGGGAGTCTGGGGAAAGGAAATCGTTAGTTAGGCACATCACTACAACCAAATACACAGTTAGGAAGGAAAGGGATTGATAGTGGGTAAGCAGCTAGCAGTTTCAGCCACAACACACTTAAACATGTTTCTTTTTCATACATATCGCATTGCTTCTGTTTAGATATATCCCTGAAAAGAGAATTTCAAGATAAAAGTGCATTGTACATTTACAACATTACTATACTGTCAAATTGTACTCAAAAATGGCTGTGCACATTTATATTCCCACCAACAGTCTGTGAGAGTTCCCATTTTTCTGCAGCCTTGTCCATACTGTATATTATTAATCTGGTTATCAACTAATACATAAAAAATGGTATATTGTTTCACTCTTTATTTCCCTGATGACTAGTGGATTTGAGCATCTGCTTACAAGTTAATTTGTTGGCTTTGATAAAGAGGGCTTTGTCTAGGGAAAAGACTCTTCCCTTCTTTCCTGTCTATTCCCTCCTTCTCCCCCCACCCCCTTCTAACTGCCCCAAGACAAGACAAGACTTGACTCACAGGGAACGTTCAGAACTGGAGAACGTGTAAAAAGCTGATTGAGCTGATACAGACAGATTCTGTGACAGTGTCTCAGGGAGAAATTGAATTCTTTTCTGTACTGAGTAAAATTAAAACCAGGAGGAAAAGGTCAAAGGAGACATTTGCTAATCAGAGTCATGAGGGGCTGGATGAGGAGAGAGACAAAGAAGTGTTTGTTTAGAATGTTCTGGGAAATTGTTGATTCAATTTCCGTACAGGACTCATAAAGAAATCCCTATCTGGGATTTTCTTCTGTGGGAGGAGGAGCAGCCATGGCTGAGAAGAGGAGCATCAGCTCAGGGCCTAAGGCTGGATGGATTCATGGTACTGTGGCCTCATGGAGCTTGCATTAAGAGGGACATTTTGAGTTTCTATCTAGCACAGAAACCCTGCATGCACCACTGATTAAGGGGGCCCTTATCACAGAACAGTCCCAAGGATAGGGAGGTCACCTGACCCAGCATCTTTTCGTAACTCAGATATCAACTTCATTAAATTTGGTCTGAAATTCACTTTTAAAGCCCACGAGCCATCCTCTGTCTTCAGTAATTTTTGAATCCTAACCCTTCATAATCCCTTCCCCACACTTTCTCCACTACTAAATCCCTCCTGATGTTTCAGGTCTGCCCCATGTTTATACCAATAAAATGGTCCACTTGAGCCAATCATCTCATTAGCTTAATAACTTTACCAAATTATCTGGAGGTTGTCATGGAAGAAATTCCATTGCGCAGCCACTTCCGTACTGTTGGCACCTCCCTCACTGTCTCCTTTCAAAGCCAACTTCTCCCAGCAGGTGTCTCCTCCAACCAGACACACCCCCCTTGGAGGCGGGTATAGCCTCTCTGCTGCCATTGCTTGTCTCATGTCTTCCTCTTGCTAGTCAGCCTTGCTCGGCTTCTTTGGGATGTTGGTGAATAGAATTCTCTCCATCTCATTACATCTTCTCGGAAAAATATGTGTAACTCCTTGAAAATTCTCTCTCCCAAGGGTGAGAAAGGAGAAGATAAATCACAACATTTGCTTGTGATATGGGGCTCCTCTGTCCTGTGTGATATCACACTCCCTCTTTTTTCTAATGGTGGGGACAGAACTCTTCCTGGGGCACTATCAATGATCCTGTAACTAACTTTATGGTCTTTCATGTCTCTTGACCTCTCCTCGAGGGCACCAGCCCATCCAGTCTGGCTTTATCCATGCAACCCAGCCAGGCCAGGATCCCCCTTCATCATTAGGAGGTGCTAGGGGGTTCAAGTTGGGGAATGTGTGACTATTGTTTGATCAAAACATGCAGCATTCAGATTTGGAGCTGATCTTCTGCCACATGTCTCCTCTTTTCAGAGTCAGGGACCACGCTGATATCATGCTCCTACTTGCTGGAAGACAGCATCATTTATTGGGTGCCCTGCCTGCATCAGCCCCCCTTCCCAGGGTCTTCTCCTCTTACAAGAGGAGCAGAATAGTTTCTCTACTAAGGTCTTTTACCTCTAAGTCTAGAACTGTTCTTCACTGTGACCCCTCCCCCCTCATTTCCTGACTTTAATTTCTGAAAGCCTAGGATGGGGATTGTCTCCAGGTGCAGGCAGCTACAATTCAGCAGTCTCCAACCTTTTTGGCACTAGGGACCGCTTTATGGAAGACAATTTTCCATAGACCAGCACAGGGGGGCAGGGCAGGTTGGTGAAGCTCTGCAGCCGGGTCCCTATCAGGCCACGGACCTGGTACCAATCTGTGGCCAGGGGGTTGGGGGCCCCAGTGCTATATGATACCCTTTCTTGCCTGAAACAAGCACAAGGGACTTTGAGTCCCAGGATGGAGGCAGTGCATTGATTTATCTAAATGTATTCCACATATGCTAGGACTGGTAGGTAGTAAAGCCCGAGTGGTCACCCCTGTGATAACTCCTTGCCCCTACTCTATATGCATGAAGATTAGGGGACAAAGTATAATGCAATACCTCTTACACATTTGATCTGAGGCTTCTTATCTAGCTAGAGGTGGAAGTTCTTTATACCCCTCCTGCAGAACATTGCTTTGCAGAAATCTACCTATAAGGGTTCAACATAGCTGCATTGCCTCCATATCCCTAAACCAGAGCCAGTACCCCCCGCGCCCCATCTAGCCCACTCATTTGGTCTATTTGACAAATATTGTACTGTCTCTTCATGCTTCTCAAATAACTTTAATAGCTTTACCAAGAACAATAATTGGCAGGCCACTCTGGTGAATTCCAGGCCTCTTCTATAAGACTTTGTTATAGATTCTCCTGTAATGCTATGGTCTAGCTAGAGATCCCCTCATCACTTCTGGTATCTCACTGAATAAATCTCTCTAATGTCAAGCCCTGGGTAGGGGCCTTTCCTTCCTTTTGGTTGCTGTGTGATCAGAAACCCAACGTGTGAGTCTATCTGCCTATTGACATTGTGAAACACCTGTCAGAATCCGGCCAAGTATTGACTTCACAGAAAAGGAAGCATTTGTGGCTTCAAACCCAGGTATTAATATGTTTTTTAATACTGGACATTGCGAACTTTCCCTTAGTCTCTGTCACTTCAGTGATTTGCACTATACTTCTTGCAAATGTCTCTTGTTTCTGGTAACAAGTTTCTTCAGCATAGTCCTAGGATTCGCCTGGTAGGTGTTCCTCCAGCAGCAACAGTCTAGCCTTCCAGAAACCCTGTTCCATCAAGTGAAACAGGTAGGAGACCCAAGTTAGCCTAATGCTGACCACAGACCTCTGTTCCCCTTCCAGGAAAGTTTCTAGTTTCTTAAGGAATTGTGGTTCTACTGGGTAAACACCAATTTCCAGCTTGCAGATTCATGAGTAATTTCTTAGAATTTACTCATTCAAGTACACTCACACGACAATATTTCAGGGCAAGAGAACTGAACGTATTTTATTTAACATTTATTAGCTTGATTTATAATTTTTCAATATGTGGACATGTGATGTGGATCTCCCTTTGTACTCTTGCCCTGGGTTCCACAAATGTCAGAGATGGTCTTGGCAGCAGGTGTAGGTGCATTGTTGTAGGTAACCTGCTCACGTAACTTTTTGTGTTTTGAAGTCCTACTTGAGCTGCTCTTGTACATGTAACTTCCACTTGATAATGAAATGCTATTGGACATACCTGATTATATGGTTTCATGATTAGAAAATACCCAGTTGAGAGTGGGCAGCTCAGGTTGCATGGTCAATGTGTGTCCCATGATCAGGTATTAGACTCTACTAGAGTTCAATAGCAAACCTAAAGCTATGTGAGAAGAGTTACTTTCCGAAGAAGATGTGATTCTGCTTAACATTCAAGAAATCTCTGTTAGGTTTTTTTTTTTTCCATCCCGGTCTGCCATAGTTCCAAAGAACAATCAGATGGCTCAAGGTCACTTCAAACATCTTTGGGTTATGAAATAAAAATAAAATCCTAAGTCCCCCAACCAACTGAAGAGACCCCCTCTTGGCCAAGGGAACCCCAAAGAAACCTTAAAAACTGAATTTCTGGCCATGACAGAATGGGAGATCAGAACACCTTGTTATACTCCCTCCCTTGCTAACTGCCATTAGACTTCCTTTCTTAAGAGTTAAACAGAAACCAGCCATTTCCAAAGACTTGCTTCACCACTGATTTCAACCAACTGCCCAGTGCTGCTGCTGGATTTCCTGCCCTTCTCGCCGTTTTGAGATAGCAGCTGACCAGCTGCACAGCACATTTCTTCCTGATTTTTGACCGTGGACTGATTCTGGCCAGTTTACAGTGGCTGTGCACAAGATGCCTCTGTGTCCTCCATTTCACATTTTGACATATAGAGCCTAATTTTAATGGATTAAATGTTAAGTCTTCACTCCAAAGTGAACATGGGACAAAAGTAACAGGCATGTTTGCTTACTACACATGCATGTCACTTTTTCGTGAATATTCATAGCTACTCCTATGACCTGTTGAATATGTATAATTAGTCAACCCATTCAGCACAGATTCCTGTCTCACCCTTCTTCCTTTGAAGTGCCTGCTTTTGGTCCTGTAGGAGGCTATGCTTGCCAGCCTGCAGGGTGACCAGTCTGCAGATTCAAAGTTGATCATCTAATGCAGCAGTCCCCAACATTTTTGGCACCAGGGACTCATTTGATGGAAGACAATTTTTCCACAGACAGGGGGCAGGACAGGAGGTGATGGTGAGTGTCGGGGAGTGGTTGTAAATGTAGAAGAAGCTTCGGGGGCTCACTCCCCACTCACCTCCTGCTGTGCAGCCTGGTTCCTAATAGGCCACAGTCTGAGGTCCCAGGTCTAATGAGTACTTAGTGAATGTGCTGACATAGTACACCCAATTGTCATGTATGTTGCCTTCAAATACAAGAAGACCTACAAAGTATGGTGTCTCTTAATGATAATACATTCAAGGGGAAGCAAATTTACTTTTACCTTTGAGGGAGTGTGCTAATATTCTCCAAATGACTGAACTCCTAGAAACTTCACTAAGGCGTCAGGCCCATTAACTTTCATAAGATTTATCTTCCATTCTCTGGTGCTTCTGTGTTGTATTAGGGCATCTAGGGTACCTGCTATTTGCTTCACACTATATCAAATCAACATGACGTAATCCCCATGGTAGCTCAGAATGATGGCAGATGGGATTTGATGTGATCAAGCTCTCTGTTACAATTCTCCTTTCTTGGTCTAATACCTTGTTAATCTATTCTCACTAGTGTTTTCCAGATGTTTGCTAGTATAAATTAACAAAAGCTTGCAAGTCTTTTGGTGTGAAAGCCTTCTCCTCCCAAGTTTGACTATCTAATTGACCCCTGGGACATGCAGGGACCTATAGGCCTGGAGGATTAAGGAGTGAGAAGGGCAAGGCATGAGGAAATTTGGTATTTTCCTTCAAGAAAGAAGGAACTTACCTGAGGTGAGTTTATTCCAAACTGGGAAGGCAGGACTAGTTTCCCAGATGGGAAACTGGTCCACTGCCATGTCTGTTGGTAAGGGAAGCCCTGATTCTCAGGGTCCTATTCTTTCTCAATCAATGTGCTACCTTTTAACACAAGAGAATTCAGAGGCTGAGAATTCAACCTACTTTGAAATCCAACAGATTTCAGGACCAGAGTCTGCATCTGATTTTTGGCTATAAGAGATAAGGGATTATTTTATGATAAGCATGGAAAGTCCCTGGTTTTCTAAACTTTCCTTAAACTGAATTTTTAAAAAATTTTTGTAGAGATGGGGTCTCACTATTGTTGCTCAGGCTGGTCTCAAACTCCTGGCTTCAAGCAATCCTCCCACCTCCGCCTCCCAAAATACTGGGATTATAGGCATGCGCCACCACACTTGGAACTTAAACTGAAAATTTTTAACCTTGAACTTGTCTCCAGCACAATTAGATACATCCAGGCCACCCCATAAACCTCATATTTAGTATGACTTTTCCCCAACAATTTTTCATTACAGTAACCACTTCAATCCTCCAACTTCTTACCTTTAATAAACATTTTGTTCCAGGTGATTACAGGTGACGATTTAAGTAACTTTTACAACTAGATGCTATGAACTACCACTGTCTCATCATATAATCCTAATATTTGTAAATGGCTCAGATTAGTTCCTATTACACAGTAAATACAATATAACTTTTAAATCAGTTAAATAGAAATTCCATATCCTTCAAACCCACCCAGGTCAGTTAGAGAATTCCATATCTCCTTTTCCTTTACAGTCTCTTACCAGCAACTCTTTTGATATCATTTTGTATTAATACTAGTCAAAGTTTATAGTTGAGACAACAACATTCTGTTTAGCTACTCTAAGGAGAAAAAGATATGCTAATGGGTACATTTTAGCTCCATGATATTTTGATGTAGGAAAACAGCCTGTTGTATACCAAGAGTGACACCATCTGAAGCGAAGCCACCATGAGGACTGATGTTTGACCACTGCATCTGCAGCCATGCCTTTAAACAGCCCTTGGTATAGATAAGCCCTCATAAAGATGTTTATCTAACCTTTCTAGTGGTCACAAGTTTCACAAGAAAGTCTGACATGTGATCAATTGTACATATTTAACCAAAAAAGTTTGCTATATAAAGGATACTTTCTGGAGGGCAGGTGCGGGGATCCACCATGTCATGGCCATCCAAGGCACCACTTCTGTTCATAAGTCCCTATTATGTGTTTCTTTCTGAGAAACTGGATTTGTCAGCCCCTTTCTTCAGCCTCTCAGCTCCCTCAGCCTCTGGGTGTAGGTTTGCATATACCTGCTCTTCATGGAATATTTGGTGGAGGTGAAGAAACAAACTCAAGCTAGAGATCCCAGAAATGGCCTCCAGAGCCACACTGCAGAATTGGGTTGCGAAGAGAGCTGCTGCCTGTGCCATGGCCAGGAAACTGCAAGGGTAAGAACTTGTGACCATGGTCTGTGACCATGCCATCTCCGCCAGCATTCCAAGCCTGCAAAACCCACCTGTCCCTTGCCTTGACCCTTGTGTCACTCATCTCAAATAAAAGGCTCATGTATGTAAAATGACTGCGGGGACCTCAGCTGACATGAGTCTGGAAATGTGGTTTGACCTTTCCATCCACTGTGGTACCCTAGATCAGGGGTATGAGGGGTGTTGGTTGAGCCAGGTCATGGCATCTGCCAGTCTGTCCTCAGAGATCTGCTTGAGCCTGGTTTGACCCCTGCTTAGGATCTGGCACAACGAAGTCCTCCTGTAGGTTCTGTAAATGTCCAACTCTACTGTCTCATACACCCACTTCCCTTCCCTTCCACATGAACCCTTCACACCTCACCCACACCTGCTGTCTTGGCTCTGTTCTGCCCTGATATCATGAAAAAAATCCAGTCTATCCAAGAACTTGCTGGATTATTGACAGGCCTGTAGATCCAGGTCTATCTCAGGGAGGCATCAGATCTCATTGGCCACACACAGGCTTCCTCTCCTTGCCATCACTTTCGTACTCTGCCTCCTGAGTCCCCACGCAGGACCAACGTGCTGCCTGGGACACCCTCTGGGGTGGGTGACCCAGTGCCCCTTCCCCAGATTAGTTTTCTGAGGGAGCAGCCTGGCCAGGCTTTCAGGCCCCTCAGCCTCCCCCTGGGGAGCTGTGGGGAGTGAAACTCTTCTCCCTCGCAGGAGAGCCAGGGACGGAGGGGAGTGAGTCTGAGGAAGTGGAAACAAAAAATGTGCATTTCAGTGATTTTTCTTTCGCCCAGGTAAACCCAGTTGAAACTACTCCAATCTTTTCCACGAAACAAAGCATACGTTTATTGTCAGATAACATACCTAGTAATTGCTTCTGCTTTCATTTCCTATGGGAGTACCAATATCCATTCTCTTTCATGCCAAGTCCATAAAATACAAAAAAGGAACCTGGCTCATTGCAATACAGTGTAATGAGAGAGGAGTGGGGAATACAAAAGGAGCATTTCTCATGGTCTGGGGCCAGGGAGAAGGGTGAGGATGGGGAAACCTCTTCCAGGTGCCACAAAATGGAGGGGAAACTGAAAAAAGGTGTGATGGCTTAGGGAGCTCTGCTTCAATGTCCTCACCAATAAGTGCTAGAAACAGCTGAAGTTTCCCTCTTTCTTTCCTCCCTCTTAAGATTGTGACAATAAATTATATCCTTGCATGTGAGGTGCTGAGCAATGAATCTGACACATTGTAGGTACTGGATCAGCTGCCCCTGGGCATCAGGAGAGGCAGGAGCCAAGGACAGGGCCAGGTTTCTGGATAGGGCCACTGACTGAGAACAGGAACACTGGCATAGGTCAGAAGATGAAAGTAAACGCAGCCCTGGACACGTGGACATGAGGAGCCCGTGGAGACGTCCAGTAGAGAGCCGAGTGCAGGTGCGATGCTGAGCAGAGGTGTGGGGAGGAGACACAGACCTGGGCATCAACAGCACGTGAGTGATCACTGAAGCCAGGGGAGCAGATGTCCTAGTGAGAACATGGAAAATAAGACAAAAACAAGATAATTACAAGACACTTGTAGGCCCCAACATTAAAGGTAAGGATTGAGGTAGAGGAAGAGGAGTTTGCCATGGAGCCTGAGGAGGATGGCAGAGGGGAAGGGGGAGGCCCAGGAGAGTGTGAGATCAGGGAAACCGAGGAAGGAGAAAGGGGTCGACGGTGCCAAATACTGGGTGCTGGTCTCCTGGTGATGATATGAGGAGTGCTGGAGGAGGAAGGCTGAGGAGTGTCTCGGAGCCAGTGTGGGAGTATGTCTGTGACGTGGAAGCTGGAGAAACAGGGCAGTAGTTGGGGTGTGAGGCCAGGGCATGTTAGGAAGGGAGAGCACTGGGCATGTTTAAGGGCTGTAGCAAAGGAGTGAGCAGGGTCAGAGGAACAAACCAGAGAAAGAGGAAATGCATCAGAGAGCCATGCTCCTGACACAGGGGGAGGAAAAGGAACTTGAACCATGGGTGAGGAAGGTACTTACTGCAGACAATAGGTGTGCATTGTCTTCTGTGGGGACAGGAGAGAGTTAGGACAGTTATAAATAAATGCAGCTGGGTTGGAAGTTTGGTGGTAGGAACTTGAAGGCATTCCTTTCTGAGTTCTATTTTTTTCCTGTATTTTGCTGAAAGTAGAGGAGGTTTGGGAGAATGTGGGAGGCAGTCAGTAGTTGATGACAAGGTGGTTTCTAAAGCCAAACCACCTGGATTTGAATCCTGGACTGATACTTTCCAGCAGTGTGGACTTGAGCATATAACTTAGTCTATGTCTCCCTTTTCTAATCTGTAAATGGGGATAATTGCACCAATCTTACAGAGTGTTTATGAGGATTAAATGAGTTAAAACATGAAGAATGCTTAGGTGAGTCATGGTATACAGGAAGTGCTCAATAAGTGCTAGCTCTTGTTAATTTTTCTTATCTTTAAATAGCTGTCATGAATAAATAAATAAATAAATAAATAGCTGTCATGCACATAACTGATTGCTGAGTGGTGTTAAAGATTGGTTGAGATTAGATTGTGTGAATTTATAATGGTGTCATCTGAGGGGTTGATGATCATGTCAGGCAGCATGAGTGTTGTGCAGAGATGGACAGTAGGATCAATCCAAGGCTTATGATTTGCCAAGAGCTCCTAAAACCCTTGGAATTTCCTGAGGGAAAGGAGTGTCTCTGTTATTCATTTGAGACCCTTTTAACTTTATCAGAGTGTATACTAGTGAGTTGACACTTAGCAGGTCACTGGATAGCTTCATGATGGTGACTGCTTGCCTGAAGACCCAAGCATGTGATTAGATGGTTGGAACTTTCAGCTCCACCCCTACTCCAATCTCTGGGGAGGGGAGAGGTGATAGAGATTGAATTCTCATGAGTACTCATAAGCAGGCTCTTTTCCCCAGGGGCCGACTTTGGAAATATCTGAGGAGCTGCTGGAAACTATGACCACTTGGAACACTTGGAAAATGCCCTATGAACAACTCTCTGTTGATCAACAAAGATCTTCTTGCTTAATGGATGGTGTGTTTTATGGTTCCCAGGTGAATGGACATCCTGTTTGGAAGGGCACCAGCTTTATTGAAGAAGCTAAAAATAAATCAGCTCAGTGGTGTCCATAGCATGTGCCATGTTTGGATGGCACCAGTGTGTTAACAGTATGTGCAGTTTGCCAACCTGAGTCTTCATGATCAAAATTATTATTTGGGCTCCATCATGTAGGCATGGGTGTGATTAATTGCCCATATGGGTAACCTTAGTCTGCAGCCATCACCTGATACCATGTGAGCCAAAGCTCAAACTCTAAATCACATTTTTGGTCTTTTCGCATGGCCAGCCCCCATCCTAGGACTATCTGATGTGACCAGCAACCACCCCAAGTGACCCAAGGCCTCCAATCACCCAAGGAAACTCCTAACAGGCATGACATTCCAAGGAATAAAAGATTATCTCCCCGAAGTCAGGGGCAAAGACAGACCTCACTTTGGGCGACGTTTCCTTTACTGCACACACCTAGAATCAGTTAGTCTACCAGTCATTGCCAAGGGACTCCATGTGCATGTGGGGGCATATCTTCAATACTCAGCTCAGCAGCTGACAGATCTGCCTTAGTCTTCACCTCCCTGCACAGAGCCTCAAGGTCAGCCAGAGGTGAGAGCTTAGGGTCTTTACAGGCCTTTCCTAAGCACCAACACGATACTAGGAATGCAGACAGCCTACGAATGTGTGTAGTCTTCTAGATTCCCAGGAGTATGTCAGAGCTTTTCAATGCTCCAGTGAACATCTCATCCCAAGCTTTCTGATTACTCTGTTGTTTGCATTAACTGTTATCCACGACTGCACATGGCCATGAAGTTAAACAATCACTAGTGGTTGCTGTCAATGAATGTCCCTAATTATAGGGCTTTTTGCAGTAAGAGGCCTCTGAGTTAGGTCAAATACAGACATCACTGCATGTGGGGTCTTCCTGGGAACCACTGAGAGGTCAAAGAATGACAATTCTTTGGGAATGAATCTCTAAAAGAGGTTCAGCCATTTTCTGCTCCCTCGGGTAGCTGCCAGACTGCTGGTTTTCACCATGAATGCAAGCTGATATTTTTCAAGGCTACAATGGAGCTGGAGAGTGGAATGTGAGACTGGAGCAAGTTATAAAACACAAAGCTCTCTGTTCTTACCATGATTAAGCTGTTTTTCTTTTTTCTTTTCTTTCTTTTTTTTTTTTTTTTGGAGACAGAGTCTTACTCTGTCACTGGGGCTAGAGTGCCGTGGCATCAGCCTAACTCACAGCAACCTCGAACTCCTGGGCTCAAGCGATCCTACTGCCTCAGCCTCCCGAGTAGCTGGGACTACAGGTGTGTGCCACCATGCTCGGCTAATTTTTCTATTTTTAGTAGAGATGGAGTCTCAGTCTTGCTCAGGCTGGTCTCAAACTCCTGAGCTCAAGCAATTCTCCTGCCTCAGCCTCCCAGAGTACTAGGAGTAGAGGCATGAGCCACCGCACCCAGCAGGAGGCCATTTTTCTTGAAGAAATACTTCTTAGGTTGCTGCAAGTCATTAGATAATTTTCAGAATTCTGAGGAAGTTCTCGACAGTTATCAGGTTTTCTCATTGCTTTAAGGAAGAGATCATTTTTTTTAATAGGAGCCAACTTTACCGGAAAACAGTCAAAGGTCTCCAGCAACCAGTGACAGCCCAACCCAGAAAAAGCCACATCAAAACAGTAGGAAATTCCATTGTATTTTTGTTTGATTTGACCTCACCCCTCCCTGATATGGCATGGCCTTGGTATGGAGGAAGAGGCAGCCTAATTTCTAATTCCCTCTCTCAAACTGAATTGAGGGAGCAGCACACACCTTCTGCACAATGTTCTAACTTGTCCAGGGGCTGCCTCTCGAAGAGATCTTAGGTGGGGAGAAGAAAGACTTACATACAGATGTCTGGAACAAAAGATTGCAGGTGCAGAATACAATAGACCTTCTAAAGCAGTATCCCAGTTCCCACTTTCTTCCTTCAAACTGGAGGGAGCACATCAGACATTATTTACAGGGCTTTAACCTGATAGGGGCTGCCTCAAAAGCTCGTCTCTGCTTTGACTAACTCAGATCTTAAGAAGGGAAAGGCAATCAGAAGAGAGAATTTTTGAAGGTCTTTACACCATCATTTTTAATATACATGTTGAATTTTAAATTTTTTAATATTAAAGCCAAAGTTATTCATAATTTGTATAATCTCCCCATATTAACCCATTGAAACCATCCATCGTTTTATTATTTTCTGAAGTTTTAGTCCTAACACTTTTAATTAAAAATCATTAGTAGTAATAGTATTAGTATTATTTAGCAGCAAATAGGCCGTTGAGTATAGAGGAGGAGGGAGGAGAAACAGGAGGGACTATCCTATGGTCAGTTTGCTTCTGCAGCTGCAGCTTCTGTCCCCAGCCCCGCCAGCACTGCCGACTATGTATTGCAAACCCCTCAGGGCTGGGAAGATGGCTCTTCTCCTTCACCCAAGGCACACTTGTCATGGAAAAGACCGCAACTCAAAGCTTCTACTCCAAACTTTCCTCCACTAGGAAACTAGTCTTTATCCCCCCAGGCTGCAGTTTCCTCCTCATATCAGGAAACAGCTATCCTGTCTCTCTTCAGGGTTTCTCATAATCCTGTCTTGAGTTTCTCAGAATCTACACTCTCTTTTCCCTCCTGGGCCATGTCCATGGCTGGGTGGATGTTGACAGTTGTGAGCACCTTGCCTTTTACCATAGGTGTGCACCTGGATGAGTTCATCTCTCTGGAAATCCAGGATGTTATATCATCCATAAGGTACATGTAATGCTTAGACAAGAGTGTTATTCGAGAACTCAATTTAATGTATATTGTGAATTAATTGAAATAATTCACATAAAGCCATAGGGTATAGTAAATATTTAGTAATTGCATTCTTCAGGTAACCCAGTTCTCAGCTGGGACATCCTATGGTTTGGGATTCAAATAAAATAGACATGACCACCCCATATCACATAGAGGTCCAGAGATTTTCCCACAATTTCTCTGAATTCTGAGGGTTGATGTTCTCATGGTCACCAAGTGATCCAGATCACTTATTCTTCCTAGACTCTCTACATCACTGTGCTCTGTGTTTCTCTCCTATCTGGCACTTCCTCCCACCCACACTTTGCTGCTGCAGATCCAGATCTGCCTTCCCCAAAACATTACCAGCAAACAAGAAGCATTTATATAAGAAAACTCTCGCCAAAGGTCTTGTGGTTGGCATGCATACAACTGTATGTGTTATGCCTGAGAAAAGAAAAGAAATTTTATCTGAGGAAGGATAGTCTTTTTAAATTATGAAGCCCAGAGAGATACTCAAAATGAGACAGTAATCACTTCCTACTTCCCCCCTTGAGCTATGTATTCTTCTCTAGAAACTGCTTCTTGTTGCCACAGGTAGCTATAAATTGACCTAACAGTGCCACACCAGACACTATAACCCACACCATAAAAGTGGAACAATGTATAGGCAATCACTAATCAATGTTATTTCTGTAAACAAATGAGAATTTGGATGAAGAAAATTTATGCGTACAGAGTCACACTGTGAACTTTATCCAAGAAATTACACCAAGGTTCAACAGAAAGGCAAAAGAAAACCTCAGATACTAAAGAAGAGAAGGTGGGCAGGCAGCCTGCAGGGCAGGGTGTGGCTGAAAACCACGAGTGAATCACCAATATGGGAGACGGAGAGTGAATGTCTCTCTGCAATCCACCTTCCCACTAGGGAACCACTCAGTCCAGGCCACAGGAGAGCACCTTGACCCTCCCAGGCCCTGGATCTAAACTGGGGAGTGGCCAGGAGACTGTGAGAAGGAACAGCCCCTGGAAGCATCCCACACATTTTCCCAGACCTGAGGCTGATAGGAGGATGCCTAGCTCATAGCTAGCTGTGCGGGATCCTGCAAGCTAGCGGCGGCAGCAGCTATTGGCATTAGAGAGACTCAGGGATTGGAGAACAAGGTCTTAAGTGGGGAATGAGCTCCCACAGCCAGAACTGAGAAACGAGTGCAGTGTGGGCTCCAGCCAGGGCACTGGAATTGGGCTCCTCTCAAAAGTGAGGGACGGGAGCAGAAGGATATTTGCCTGGGAGGCATGATTTTGACCCAGACAACCTAGTTTTATGGCCTGGGGCAGCTTTGCAGACTGGCAACAAACTTCAGTGACTAAACTAAGTGTCCTGTCTGAATGTTATGGTCAGAATGGGGAAGTGAACCACACCAGGTCAGAAGCGTAAGAGGGAAGTGGGTCCCATTCCCGCTTGTTTGGCTATAGTGTGAGAACCACCCCTCCCTTCTCATGCTGAGACCTTGGCACAGCAGCAGTCATTCTGTTCTATGCCCAGGCATTTCTCCAGGGGACTGAGGACTTCCTCTGTACCCCAGTCAGAGCCAGTGCTTGTGCCTGCCATTGGGGAACCCAAGTATGACCTTTCCCACTCCAACTTTGCCCAGCTTTGCCACCCCCAGCCCCACCTTGTGACAGGGCTTGGTACCCAAACCACCGAGCATTCCATGCCCCAACCCATCAGCTGGGAGACCAAGCATTTCTACTGGTTAACAAAGGTCAAACATAAACCCTACTGCTACTACCACAGCTGGTTCTTACCTATAAGAGCCACCCACTGGCCTGGAGGTCAACCTGCACAGCCCATTACAGCATCTGCTGACACAAGCGCACAGGGCTTGGGAGCAAGAGAAACCTCTCATGACCTTTGCAACCACCATCACACACACCACCATGGCTACTCAGGAAGTCACGAGCCCACTCACCTGCCCAGTATACTGCTATTACAACTGGCATTTGAGAAAGCCACCACACTAAAGCTAATTATAACAGTCTTTACCACTGAATGCACCCAGAAGAAAAGCCAAACAGCCCTGTTCAACATACATCATGGTCACATCCTCAAGAAGAAAAAAAGCCCTGTCCCAACAAAAGTAAATTCAAAAATAAAATGCAGCACCTGTTTCTCAAGATGCAAAGAAATCAGTGTAATAATATAGGAAGTACGGAAAAGCAAGGTATTATGACACCCCCATAGGAACACAGTAATTCTCTAGCAATGGATCCTAAGCAAAAAGAAATCCTCAAAATATCAGCTAAAAAATTCAAAATATTAATTTTAAAGAAGCTCAATGAGATGCAAAAGAAATCTGAAAAACCAACACAAAGAAATAAAAAATCAATTCAGGATATGAATGAGAAATTTACCAGGGAGATAAATATCTTCTAAAAACAAACAAGCAAACAAACAGAACTCTTGGAAATTAAAACTTCATTAAAGGAAGTATGAAATATATTTGAAATTTTCAACAATAGACTGGGCCAAGCAGAAGAAAGTCTCAGAACTTGGAAACAAGTCTTTTGAATTAATCCATTCAAACAAAAATAAAAAAAAAAAAGAATAAAAATAAATGAACAAAGCCTTTGAGAAGTATGCTACTACATAAAGAAACTGAACTTACAAATCATTGGTATTCCCAAGAGAGAAGAAAAAGCAAAAAGTTTAGAAACTCTATTTAAGGAAATAATTGACAAAACCTTCCCTAGTCTAGCAAGAGATTTAGACATCCAGTACAGAAGGCCCAATGATCACCAGGAAAATACATTGCAAAATGGACATCTCCATACCATGAAGTCATCAGACTGCCTAGTCAACATGAAGGAAAGAATCCTAAAATGGGCAAGAGACAACATCTAGTTATCTATAAAGGAAACCCCATCAGACTAACAGTGGACTTCTCAGCAGAAATCTTACAAGCCAGAAGAGAATGGGATCCTATTTTCAAAGTGATAAGAGAAAAAACTGCCAGTCAGAAATTTTATATGAAGCTAGAATAAGCTTCATAAATGAAAAAGAAATAAAATATTTTCCTGACAAGCAAACACTAAGGGAATTCATCACCACTAGACTAGCCCTACAAGAAATGGTCAAAGGAGTCTTAAAAATGGAAACAAAAGGTTGATATTCACCGTCATAAAAACACATGAAAGTATAAAACTCACAGGTTTTATGAAACAATTACACAAAGAAGGAAGAGAATGGAATCACATGGTAACATGACAGAATTCCACCAAACCACAAAGAAAAACAGAGGGGAAAAAAAAGAATTTATAAAATAATTGGGTAACAATTAACAACATGACAAGAACTAAACCTTACATATTAATATTAACCTTGAACACAAATGAATTAAATGCTCCATGAAAAGATATAGATAGAATAGATCACAAAACCAAGTATGTGTTAATTACAAGAAACTCACCTTACCCATAAAGACACACATAGACTGAAAGTAGAGTTGTGGAAACAGTACTCCATGCAAACAGAAACAAAAAGTGAGCAGGTACAGTTATATTTATATCAGATAAAACAGACTTTAAATCAAAAGCAGTAAAAACAAAAGACAAAAAATGTCATTTTATAACAATAAAGGGATCATTCAGCAAAAGGATATAGCAACCATAAATATTTATGCACCCAGCGATAGAGCACACAGATTCAGAAAACAAATATTGCTACAGCTAAAGAAAGAGATAGATAGCAATTATAGTGTAAGACTTCAACCCCTACTAACAGCACTACACAGATTATCAAGAGAGAAAACCAACAAAGAAACATAAAATTGGGCTTTAGACCTGACGTACCTGACAGATATTTACAGAACATTCTACCCAACAACTGCAGAGTATACATTCTTCTCATTAGCACATGAAACAGTCCCCAAGATAGACCATTTGTTAGGCCACAAAACAAGTCTGAACAAGTTTAAAAAATCAAAATTATATCATGTATCTTATTGGACAACAGCAGAATAAAATTAGAAATCAATAACAAAAGGAACTTCAGAAACTATACAAATACATGGAAATTAAACAACATGATCATGAAAAATCTTTGGGTCAATGACAAATTTAAGATGGAAATTAAAAAATTTTTTGAAATGGGCCAGGTGTAGTAGCTCATGCCTGTAATCCTACCACTCTGGGAGGCTGAGACAGGGGGATCACTTGAGGTCAGGAGTTTGAGACCAGCCTGAGCAAAAGCGAGACCCCGTCTCTACAAAAAATAGGAAAAATTAGTTGGACATGGTGGTGCATGCCTGTAGTCCCAGCTACTTGGGAGGCTGAGGCAGGAGGATCACTTGAGCCTAAGAGTTTGAAGTTGCAGTGAGCTGTGATGATGCCACTGCACTCTACCTGGGGCAACAGAGTGAGATTCTGTCTAAAAAAAAATTTTTTTTTAAATGAATGAAAATGGAAACAAAACATACCAAAACCTCTGGGATACAACAAAAGCAATGCTAAGAGAGAAGCTTATAGCTAGGCATGGTGGCTCACGCCTGTAATCCTAGCACTCTGGGAGACCAAGGCAGGAGGATTGCTTAAGCTCAGGAGTTTGAGACCAGCCTGAGCAAAAGTGAGACCCTGTCTCTATTAAAAATAGAAAAATTAGCCAGGCATGGTGACACATGCCTGTAGTTCCAGCTACTCAGGGGGCTGAGGATCACTTGAGCCCAGGAGTTGGAGGTTGCAGTGAGCTACAATGACACCATTGCACTCTACCAGGGGCAACAGAATGAGAGTGTCCCCCCCAAAAAGGAAATTGAACCCCCCTTATCACTCTCCTGCTTCATATTCTTAAAAAATAATAAAAAGAGAGAAGCTTACAATGTTAAATGCCCAAATCAAAAAAAATAAAGTAAAATAGAAAAATCACAAATTAACAACCTCACATCACACCTCAAGAAACTAGAACAAAAACAAACCAAACCCAAAGCTAGCAGAAGAAAAGAAATAGCAAAGATCAGAGCAAAACTAAATGAAATAGAGACCAAAAAAATGCAAAGAATCAATGAAACAAAAAGTTAGTTCTCTGAAAAGATAAACAAACTTAATAAACTGCTAGCTCAACTAACCAAGTAAAGAAGAGAGAAGATCCAGATAAACAAAATCAGAAATAAAAAAGGACACATTACAACTGATAACACAGGAATACAAAAGATCATCAGAGACTATTCTGAACAACCATACACTCACAAACTAGAAAATCTAGAGAAAATGGATAAATTTCTAGAAACATACAACCCCCAACCTTGAACCAAGAAGAAATAGAAATCCATAACAAATAACAAGTAGCAAGATCCAATAAGTAATAAAAAAAAAACTCCTAAGAAAAGAAAAGCCCAAAACCAGATGGAGTCACAGCCAAATTCTACCAAATGTACATAGAAGAACTGGTACCAATCCTCCTGAAACTGTTCTCCAAAAAATAAAGAAAGAGGGAATTCTAACTCATTCCACAAAGCCAATATCACTGTGACACCAAAACCAGACAAAGACACAACAAAAAAAAAAACTACAGATCTATGTCCCTTATGAACATAGACACAAAAATCCTCAAAAAATACTATCAAACTGAATTTAACAGCACATCAAAAGGATAATATGCCATGATCAAGTAGGTTTTATTCCAGAGATGCAGGATGGTTCAACATATGCAAATCAATAAATGTAATTCATCACATAAACAGAATTAAGGACCAAAAAAATCATCTTAATAGATGCAGAAAAGGCATTTGATAAAATTCAGCATCTTTTCATCATAAAACCCTCAACAAACTAGGCATCGAAGGAACATACTTCAAAATAATAAAAGCCATGTACAACAAACACCAGCCAACATCATATTAAATGGGGGAAAGTTAAAAGCATTCCCTGTAAGAACTGGAACAAGAAAAGAATGCCCAGTTTCACCACTCTTACTCAAAATAGTACTAGAAGTCCTAGCCAGAGCAATCAGAAAAGAGAAAGAAATGATAGGCATCCAAATTGGAAAACAGAAAGCCAAATTATCTCTATTCACCAACAATATGATCTTTTATTGAGAAAACTCTAAAGACTCCACTAAAAAAAACTCTTAAATTTGATAAATGAATTCAATATAGTTTTAAGATGCAAAAGCAACACATAAAAACTAGTAGCATTTCTATACACCAATAACAACCAAGCTGAGAACCAAATCAAGAAGGCAATTCCATTTACAATAACTATATAAAAAAAAAAAAACCCTAGGAATATATTTAACCAAGAAGGTGAACGATCTCTACAAGGAAAACTAAAACCACTGATGAAAGAAATTGTAGATGACACAAACAAATGGAAAAACATCCCACATCCATGGATCAAAAGATTTAAAGTCATTAAAATGACCATACTGGCCGGGCGCGGTGGCTCACGCCTGTAATCCTAGCACTCTGGGAGGCCGAGGCGGGTGGATTGCTCAAGGTCAGGAGTTCGAGACCAGCCTGAGCGAGACCCCGTCTCTACTAAAAATAGAAAGACATTATATGGACAACTAAAAATCTATATAGAAAAAATTAGCCGGGCATAGTGGCGCATGCCTGTAGTCCCAGCTACTTGGGAGGCTGAGGCAGTAGGATCGCTTAAGCCCAGGAGTCTGAGGTTGCTGTGAGCTAAGCTGACGCCACGGCACTCACTCTAGCCTGGGCAACAAAGTGAGACTCTGTCTCAACAAAAAAAACAAAAAAAAAAAAAAAAAAATGACCATACTGCCCAAAGGAAATTATAGATTCAATGCAATCCCTATCAGAATACTAAAACCGTTTTTCACAAAATTAGAAAAAACAATGCTAACATGCAGATGGTATAAAGAAAAGCCAAAATAACCAAAGCAATCCTAAATAAAAAAGGACAAAGCTGGATACATCACATTACCTGACTTCAAATTATAATACAAGGCTGTAGTAACCAAAACAGCATGGTACTGGTATAAAAGTAGACACATGGATCAATAGAACAGAATATAGAACCTAGAAATAAAGCCACAGATCTATAGCCAACTGATCTCTGACAAAGTCCACAAAAATACACACTAGGGAACGGATGCTCTGTTCAATAAATGGTGCTGAGAAAATTGGACTGCCTTATGCAGAAGAATGAAATTGGACTCCCATCTCTCACCATATACAAAATTAACTCAAGAAGGATTAAAGACTTAAATTTAAGACCTGAAACTATAAAAATAGTAGAAGGAAACTTAGAGAAAATTTCTGGACATTGATCTAGGCAAAGAATTCTTGAAGAAGAGCTCAAAACTACAGGCAACAAAAACTAAAAAGCTTTTGCACAGCAAAAGAGATAGTCAACAGAGTGACAAGACAACCTGCAGAATGGGAGAAAATATTTGCAAACTATGCAAACAACAGGGGACTAAAAATAAGACATACAAATGCCTAATAAACATGTGAAAAAAAATGCTCCTCATCACTAATCATCACAGAAATGCAAAGTAAAACCACAATGAGATATAATCTTACACCAGTCATAATGGCTATTAATAAAAACCTCAAAAAATAACAGATATTGGGTGACAATGCAGAGAAAAGGAAACACTTATACACTGTTGATAGGAAGCTAAATTAGTATAACCTCAATGGAAAATAGAAAGGAGGGCTGGGCGTGGTGGCTCACGCCTGTAATCCTAGCACTCTGGGAGGCCGAGGCGGGAGGATTGCTTGATATCAGGAGTTCAAGACCAGCCTGAGCAAGAGCAAGACCCCCGTCTCTGCTAAAAATAGAAAAAAATTAGCCAGTCAACTAAAAACAGAAATAAAAATTAGCTGGGTGTGGTGGCTCACACCTGTAGTCCCAGCTACTTAGGAGGCTGAGGTGGGAGGATCATTTGAGCCCAGGAGTTTGAGGTTGCTGTGAGCTAGGCTGACGCCACAGCACTCACTCTAGCCCAGGCAACAAAGTGAGACTCTGTCAAAAAAAAAAAAAAAAAAAACCAAGGAAAATAGAAAGGAGATTTCTCAAGAACTAAAAATAGAATCACCATTTGATCCAGCATTCGCACTACTGGGTATATGTCCAAAGGAAAAGAAATCATTATATCAAAAAGATACCTGAATTCATATGTTTCTCACAGCACTATTCACAATAACAAAGACATGAATCAACTTTGCCAATGTAAAATCAACTTATGGAATCAACGTAAGTGTCAACCAACAGATAATTGGATAAAGAAATTGTGGCATATATACACAATTGAATGCTATTTCAGCCATTTAAAAAAAGTATGAAATCATGTCTTTTGCAGCAACATGGAGGGAACTGGAGGCCATTTTTTAAGTGCAACAACTCAGAAACAAATATTCAAATACCACATGTTCTCACTTAGAAGTGGGAGCTAAATAATGTGTACACATGGACATGCAGTGTGGAATGATACACATTGGAGAGTCAGAGGAGTGGGGGAATGGGAGCAGGGATGGTGATGAGAAATTGCTTAACAGGTACTATGTACATTATTCAGGTGATGGATACACTAAAAGCCTAGACTTCACCACTATGCAATATATTCATGTAACAAAATTGCACTTGTACCCCTTAAATTTATACAAATAAAAAAGAAGTTTATTGCCATGATACACAAACTGCCTTTGGAAGATATTTACCCATTAGTGGAGGGGGTAGGAGAGAATCCGGCCAATTTTAAATATTCCCTTGTCTAAGATGTTGCAAAGCAGTTTTGAGAGAGCACAGAGAGATTTCAGGTGACTTGAGGCCGCACAGTACAATGGGATAGCAGCTGTGATGTTTAGAAAGGAGTCCCAAGTTTGTGGCCAGGATCCAGATCCTGTCCCTTGATTAGCTGTGTGACCTTTCACAGGTTGCATAACCCCTCTATGTCTCAAGCTTCGTATCCCTAAAATGAGTTTATAAGCAGTGCCCCAACTTCCTTGAGTGTGTGGGAGTAAAACCAAACCTGCAGGCTATAGGAGCTTGAATACTAGTTCCCAGCATAAGATAAATGTCGATATTTGCATTGAGGATGTGGGGAGTTAACATCACCCAGAAGAGCTTTGTTCTTTTGCCCACAGCTTCTTACTTAGGCAACTGACAGTTGAACTTTGTGAAAAATCAGAAAGGAAATTCGACTCATTAAGTAAGGTAAGGACAGAGGACAGCCACCAAAACCAGGAAGGGCCTAACCCAGACTTGCTGAAAGAGTGTGACTTCTGTGCCTGACCATAGGCTGGCATTGGTGCCCAGGACCGCCTATGGCAAAGATGGTAACCCAGGATAAGCGTCAGGGAGGGTGTGAGAACACCAGCTGGCTGTGCCTGCAGGGAGGGGTCTGTTCAGTGCAGTGCCAGGAGCGTCACAGAGTATGTTCCTTTAAACACTTATTCGACAGTTATCTACTGAGCGTGTACTGCAGGTGCTGGGGTAAGATGAAGGAGCTTTCTCTGCAGTGGTGGACTGTCACCACAGAACTAACTTGCTAGAGAGAGGTCAAGCAAGAACTAACTTCCTAGTTTCACTGTGTATAAAAGTGTATAAAAGCCTCCTGGAGCTGAAGCTTGCTCTCTTTTCTTGCCTCTGTCTCCTCCCATGTTTCCTCTGCAGCTGAACAGGCCGTCAGAGGCTCTGCTCAGAGGACCACCCACTCTGCTAGGCCTCTGGGTTCCTAGAATTCATCAGCCTCCTTAGTGAGTGGTCTGGGTTCCCAGGGAAGGAAGAGAAATTGGGTGGGGCTGGGAGAGCTGGGCCCCTGACCACTGGGAGGGCTGTTCCAGTGCTGATGTCTTTGGAGAAGAGAAAGAGAAAACCACTCTGTAATAATTTACAAATGCAGCATATTTGTTAGAGCCCTGGGGTAAACAGAAAGAGTGAAGTGGACTTTTGGTGGTGAGGAGGCTGGGAACCCTGAGCTGGGGAAGCCTTGGCTGCATTAAGGAGAGTCCTACCCGGAGGTGACCCCGCTTCTGCTGCATTAGCAGGGAAACCATGAGAGCCTGGAGTGTCCCTGCATCTGCTGGCAGGGAGCTGGAGAAGACAGAGTCCCTGCCATTGCGGGCTCCGGACAGGGACATGGGGCCAGTGGAGGCAGCACCAAGACATGGAGTTTGGGTGTCACACAGGAGTTGAGAGGGCACTGCTGTTGGTTTGTGAGTGTGGTGATGGGCGATGTGGCAGACAAATGAACAAAACTTTATGTCGATCACAGAGTATTAAATTTTATATGATTTAAGTGGATTTTTGACTGCACATTGTATAATCAATGACCACATGCTCCCTGGCTTGTTTTTTCTTCTTCTTCAGGATTAGCATTATTGTGGACCAGAGAGCTCCTGTGCCTTCCTTCCCTCTCCAAGTCTTCCTTTATCCTCCTTGCAGCTGTGCTCCCCACCCTCCTGCTGGGGCAGATAGGCCTGGTAGCCTGAAGGCTGAGCCTCCTCTCTCTGGTTCCCTCTTCCAGGAACCGGGGAGTTGGCCAGGCTGGCTTTAACCTTTAGCTAGCCAGAAGCCCCTGCTCAGCTAAGCCTCTCAAAGTATTTGCTTCCCCTTCCCAGCGAGGGCCAAACCTAGCCATCTCCTTGCATCTGATCCCGTACCTTCTGCCTTCTGCCTTCTCCCTTGTGATTATGAACAGCTCTTGCTCTTGTTAAGTCTGGTGCCCCTCTTGGACCGGATTCTGTCTCCACTTGTCTACTCAGTAGCATCACCCTGCCTCTCTCTCCTCCCATGTTTCCTCTGCAGCTGAACAGGCCAGCAGGTAGCCTGAGATGGGGCCCCGCTCAGAGGACTACCTATTACTTTTATTTTTCTAATCTTTACTGATGTATCTTCATTAGCATAAAAGCATAAAATAATCCTATGAACTCACACCCTCTCCAGTACTGTGCCATTTTTCTCTTCCACTTTGTAGCAAAATTTTCTTAAAAGAATTATCTATATTTCCTGTTTTCAATCCCCTCCTCCCTTTGTCTCTTTTATAAATTGAGATCTAACTCAGACACCATAAAATTCATTATTTTAAAATGTACAATTTGATGATTTTTAGCATATTTGCAAGGTTTTACAATCATCACCACTATCTAATTTCAGACTGTCACCCCAAAAAGAAATTCATACCCTTTAGTAGTCACTTTCCATTTTCCTCTCCCCCAGCACCTGGCAAACTTTAATCTACTTTTTGTGTCTACAGATTTGCCTCTTACGGATACTTCATATAATATATGACCTTTGTGTCTGGCTTCTTTCATTCATCTTGATATTTTCAAGGTTTATTCATGTTATAGCATGTATCTATACTTCATTCCTTTTTATGGTTGAATAATATTCCACTGTATGGATATACCATGACTTGATTCATTGATCAGTTGATGTAATATGGGTTGTATCTAATTTTAAGCTACTATAAATAACTCTGCTATTCAAGTTTTTGTATAGATATGTGTTTTCAGTCTTTTGACTATATACCAGGAGTGGAATTTCTGGATCATATGATATATTACTCAGGGTTCTGTAGAGAAACCTAAAAAATAAGACATGTAGAGATACATGTAAGAGAAGACTTACTATAAGCTTACACAGTTATGGAGGCTGAAAAGTCCCACAATCTAGAGAACGAAGAAAGCCAGTTGGGTGATTCAATCCAAGTCTGAAGACCTGAGAATCAGGGGGCCTGATGGTGCAAGTCCTGGTCTGAATCTGAAAGCCAGAGAACCAAGACCCTGTAAGTGCTGACACCTGAGGGCAGGAGAAGATGACTCAGCTCAAGCAGAGAGAGCAAATTCACTCTTGCTCCATCTTGTTGTTCTACTCAGGCCCTCACGGACTAGATGACACCTACAACATTGGGGATGGCCATCTGCTTTTCTCAGTCCACCAATTCAAATGCCAATCTTTTCCAGAAACAACCTCAAAGACACACCAAGAAATAATGTTTTGTCATCTATCTGGCCATTTCTTAGCCCAGGCAAGTTTCTGAGGAACTCAAACTGCTTTCCACAAGAGCTGCACAAATTTTATATTCCCACCAGCCATGCACGAGGATTACTCCACATCCTCTCCAACCCTAATTACTATTCATTTTTTACATTATAACCACCCTAGTGGGTGTGAAGTGATTTCTCATTGTGCTTTAATTTACATTTTCCTAATAATCAATGATGTTGAATATCTTTTCATGTGCATATTGACCATTTGTATACCTTCTTGAGAGAAATCCTTTTCTGTCTTGAAATCTCTCCTGTAATACATTACTGTCACCACTCTATGGCAGCTGCTCTTTTTCAGGTCACCACATGTCATTAAATCCAGCAGTCAATTCTCAGTCCTCGTTGTCTGTGACATCTCACCAACAAGTGACATAGTCCTTCCTTGAAACCCTGTCTTCACCTTGTATTCACCACTCACATCCTTTCCTCCTACTCTGTGGGTGCTTCTTAGATTCCTTTAGCAGTTTCTTTCTCATCTCTCTAACTTAATTCTGGAACGTCCAAGGGTTCCAAGCAAGACCACCGGGACCACCTCTTGCTACCATCTGTACCACTTACTAATTTCTAGACCCTGTGACTACCATACGTTACAAAAGGGACTTTACAGATGTAATCAGGGTTAAAGACTTTGAGATGAGGAGATTATTCTGGGGTACCTGAGTAGGCCCAATCTACTCACGAATCCTAAAACGTTGAAAGAAGAAGCAGAAAAAATGAGTTCAATGAGATACATAACATGTGAAAAGTACTTAAATCACCATTGCCGACCTTGAAGATGGGGCAAGGGGGCCGCAAGCCAAGGAAATATGGTGACCTCTAGAAGCTGGCAAAGCCCCTCTCTTTACCACCAGCAAGAAAATGAGTACATCTATCTTACAACTGCAAAGAACTAAATTCTGGCAACAACCTGAATGAGTAGGAAATGGATTCTCCCCCAGAGCCTCCAGAACGTAGCCTAGGACACCTTGAGATTAATCGAACTAGACTCACACTAGACTTCTGACTTCCAGAACTCTCAGATAATAAATATATGCTGTGTTAAGCTATTGTTTGTGATGATTTATTATGACAGAAACAGAAATGAATACAGATGTTGTACCATCTCATGGTTTTAAATACATCGGCTACTCTGAAGTTTCTAACCCCAATCCCTTCACTGGACTCCACGTTGTAAAGATCCAACTCTTTACCTGACATCTCCACTTGGATGTCTGACAGACATCTCCAACTTGCCATGTCTAAATTCCAACTTCCTCAGCATGCTTCCCATACGATATTCTCATCCCAATAAACGTCACCTCTATCTTTCCATTTGTTCCAGCCACAAAACCATAGTGTCATCCTTAACTTCATTCTTTTTCTCACATCCAACATTCTGTTACTATCAGCAAATACTGACATATTTTCATTCAATGTATATATTCATGTACAAATTTTTATAACATATGTATTTATAATAGAACTACCTCTCATCACCCCCCCATCAAATATAGCCATCATTGCTCTCCTACATTACTGCAATACCCTCACAGTCTTCCTGCTTCTGTTCTTAATCCCTTAAGTCTATTCTCAAAATAGCAGCCAGAGTGATCTTTACAAAGTGTGAGTTATATCATGTCACTCCTTAGTTCAGGACTCCCACCATGGATCCCACTTTACCTGCAAGGCCCTGCACTGTCTTACCAGATCCCCTACATTCCTCTCAGTCCTTATTCCACTCTAGCAACCATGGATTTTTGCTATTCCTTCAACAGACCAGGCATGCTCTGGCCTCAGAGCCTTTGCTTCTGCTGGAATTCTCTTCCTCCAAGTATCCACATGTCTCATTTCCTGATTTTCTTTAGGTCTTTTAACACATTTCATCTTCTCAGTGAGGTCAACCCTGACTGCTCTATTTAAAATTATGCAACCTCCTTCCTGCGCCCTCTTCCTTCCTCCCCACTCTATTTTGGTCCGCAGCACTTATCACAGGGATGTGAGGTAAGTGCATTTAGTCTGGGTCGTCCTTTAAAGATAAATGGGCCAATGAGGCCTCAAAGAGTAAGCTGCAAACCCTAGTATGCAGATACTGTTGCTATTCCCAGGAAACTACAACAATAATAAGTTAATGAACTTGCCCATGACTCATAGTAATAAGTGGCAGAGCTGGGATACAGACTTTGCAGTCAGTTTCTAAAGGCCCAGCTCTTCACCACCAGGTTACACTGGTTAAATCAATTATAGTCTATCCACATGCTGGAATACTGTTTAAGTAATAAAAAGGATAAATTATATCTTTACATATTTGATTGGGAAGGTGTCCATGAAATTGCAAGTTATGGAACAGCATGTATAGTATTATCCTGGCATTATAAATATATACTCACATATGTTTTTGTAGGCATAAAGGAAGTCTAAAAGTCGATAGGTATAACAGTCAGCAGTGGTTATCTTCTGGGATCTGTCTCTTTTTATCATCAGATTCTCTGTAACACTTATCAGAAAGAAAGATCATCGCAGTGATATGATCACAACTGTGCTTCAGAAAGATTAAGCCACATATACACCAACAGGAAGATTGTCATCTTAGAAACCAGTGGAAGTATTTAATCTGACTTTCACTTTCCATTGTGTTAAAATGACCCCTTCGGGTCTTTATTAAAATCACTTCTAAACATCTCTGGATCTATCTAGATAATAACAGAAAAGTGGAAAATTTGATCTCACAGATCCAAATGGGCAATCCCCATGAATCACTCACAACCCTAGCTGTTCATTAGACCACCTGCTGAGCTTTTAAAAACAGATACCCCAAAGTAGCTATCATGAATATTTTTTAAAATGTCAAAAGGTCATTCTGACACATGATCAGGATTGAGAACTAACAACTTTGGCCCATATGTAGTATTTATAAAATTCAAATGGGATGTACATGGCAAGGAGAGGCTGAGACTGTCAACGTGTCCTCAGTGCACAGCACAGTAATGGTGGTTGAATGAAGGAATGAATGAATGAATGATGAGACCCCACTGGTTGGCATTTCTTTGATATGTTCACTGTGATTCAGAGTCTGATCCTCAGACTTTGAGCCTGAGCCCAGAAGCTGCATCTCATCTATTGTCCAGAACTGACATAACTTAGGAAAGCAAAATATTGCTGACAAATGTCATAAGATACTGATAGAAAAAACCACATTGGTCATTTATTAATTTACAGTAAGAAGTATACTTGTCACCTGGACTGGATATCCTTGTTAGCCTGACCAATGTGTCATCGTCTTCCCAAAGACAGGTCACTTGGGAAGCCAAGACACCCATAGGCTGCCTGGGGAGCTAGGAGTCAGGGCAGATGAGCAGACGCAGCTGGTGTTGATTCTAGGGCTTTCTAGAGTCTGAGCTCTCCATCTCCATGGCAGGATTTACCTGCCCAGGGCCTGGGATTATCCTTCATTTGTCTCTCTGTCACTCACCTTTCTTTATGCTCTAAATAACCCTCCCCCTGACTGGCATATTATTTCTTTGATCATATTCATATGAAATTAAGTCTTGCCCTGGTGTATGAGCTGTACTCTCTATACCTCTCCTATGATCTAGGTATGTGACGTTATATTTAATTACCAAAAACAAACAAAAAAATTCACCTTTACTTCCCTCATTTCCAAGTCCTAGCAAAGGGAGTGGAGGGAGAGGACTGCCCCTCAATACACCACAAACCATCAGTTAAATCACCAAAGTGTGTTTGCAAACAGACTCAATGAGAAAAACTGAACTGGTGAATGAGATTCTAAAGCTCTAAAGGTCACCTAATTTATAAATCACCTAATTTATCACTAAGCCATTCAAAGAATGTCTCATATTAAAGACAGCAAAACAAAAACAACAAAAGTCTAAGAAAATGTAATATATAATTAATATCTAAGTTAAAGATCATCGTGAAATGACAAATTTCTGGAAAATATACATATAACTAAAATTGATTTATATGTGTATATAACCCTCAAAAAATCACAGAATATATTGTAAAACTTATATATGTATTTTCTCATTCAAGTGCTTAAAAGCCAACTCCTATTAACAGTGAATTTCTTCAACACTTTAAAGAATAGCTTGTTTCTGTGCTAAGAATGTGTTTTAAAGCTTGGAAGAAGGTAGAAAGCATTTATTTATGATTTACAATACTTGACAAATTACCAAAAAAAATGAAATAAAGTCCCATCTATTCATCAAGGCTGTTTGGGCAGCTCTCACTTCCCTTCCTCTACTGGAAACTTTTTCTTGGTGAGCTCAATTTCCCCTTCCCAAGAAGCCTGATGAGCAGAAGGCCTTTTGCCAGCACCATCCACAGCAGTGGGAATCAGAATGGAGCTCTAGTCCCTGCAGGGTCAGACACAGAGCAGGGAGAGAGAGGGAGGCTTCTGGGTGACTGGACCCTGGGGCTTCTGTGCTTCCTGCACGGGTTCAGTGCTCAACTGCTTTACTTAACAGTTCTGGGGACCTGGGACTTTGGGGCTGGGAATAATCCTACGTGGTTTTGACACAGAGAGTTGCAATGTTTAAATTTATGTATTAACTTTACTGGGTCATTGTGCCCAGAAATATGGTCAAACGTTATTCTGAAAGTTTCTGTGAGGTTGTTTTGGGATGAGATTAACAGTTAAATCAGTAGACTTGGAACACAGCAGATTGTTCTCATTCAATTGGCATAACTCAATCAACTGAAGACCTTAATAAAACAAAAGGCTGACTTCCCCAGAGCAAGAAAATTCTCCAGGAGATTGCCCTCAGACTTTATCTGCAACACCCACTTTTCCTGGTTTTCTAGCATACTGCCTTAGACTCGAACTACAACTGTTTCCTGATTCTCCAGCCTGATGGCCTCTCCCACCATATTCTCAACTCACCAAGCCTCCACAATCACATGAGCCAATACTTAAAATTCAGGTATGCGTGTGTGTGTGTGTGTGTGTGTGTGTGTGTGTGTGTTGGTTCTGTTTCTCTGGAGAACCCTGAATAATACAAGAGTTTGCTAAAATCTAAGAATGTACCATTGGAAAGAAACTCAACATGGAGTCCTACCTTATCCTGTACTTTATAACAACCCCACTCCCTGGCTATGCCTGTGCTTACATTCCAGCCGTGACAGGGACTTCACTGTGTCCCAAAGCTTCTATCTGTTTTTGGACAACTCTGACTATAGAAAGCTTTCCTTTAATATAATGAGTCAAAACATGCCTCCCTCTATCTTACTCCTCCAATACTAGTTTGTTTGCTTCTGGAGGTCACCTCCTACAAGTATGATTCCTTTCACTCAATAGTTCTTCAAGTGAAATTTACAACAAAGTAGAGGTAAGTGGCCATTATGGCTGTTCTTTTCTCTTCCCAAAAGCCCTACTTTCTCTCCTCTCCCACAGTTTCCTGTGATGCCAACTGTGCTGTCTCTGCATCTCCTCTCCTGGTATGGTGGTAGGGGCTGGACAGGTTGGATATTTCATGGGGAAGGTGAACACCAACCCACTGCATCCCCAATGCCTGGGAAAAGAGTGTCTCCAGAGCTGGGCCATACTCACATTGCTAGGCAATTTCTTGAGCCCAACATAATTCCCCAAGATCTAAAATAACAGTTTTCTGGTCCACATGGGTGCTGACCACACAGGTGAGGTTGGCATTGGGCTGGCTCAGGGGCAGGCTCACAGCCAGAGCACAGGGGTTGGAGGCTGGTCCTGGTATCCCTCCCTGCTCCAGCCCCATGGAGAGGTCCCTACTCTCTCAGGTCACTTCAGATCTTCTGTGGCTCCCAAGGCCCTGCACTCCAGAGTGACATTGCACCAGCCTGGTGTGATGGACAGTGACCCAGACAGTATGTGGGGAAGGGACACGGGCTCCAGAGCAGGAGGGACAAAAGAATTATTATTGAAGTTGTAGAGCATGTTCTTCATCCATTATCTCAATAGATTCAGGCAGGGTATTTTTGCAGCCAAAGAAACTGAGGCTTTGAGAAATGAAACAGTTTGCCCAAAGTCATATATACTGAGAAAGTAATACAGAGAACCCAGATTTAAAGAAAAAAAGACAGCCAGAATCTCTCAGCTCTCTCTACCATTTCTACACCTTTCCCACACCACACAGCTGAATTCATATCCACTTAGCCTCCACATGCATCTTCAGATCCTTCACAAATCCTAAAGTATTTGGAGGGTACAATCAAACCTCTTGGGGAATAACATTCACATGCAGAATTTGCAAAGCAGGTTCTGAAAATTGGTCGTAAGACTCTTAAGCTCTCATTGATACTGATGACATAAAAGGTTAGGAATTGGACATGAAAGGAAGAGAATTTCTTTGAAGAAAGCTATGTCATGAATCCCCTCCCACCTATGGGTACTTGGCCCTCACCCCAAGCCTGGTGATAGGAGCATCAACGAGACCATTCAGAGACTTTGATGCAGCTTGGGGATGCACTGGACAGGTGCCTGGCTCACATCTGAGAAACCCGAAGGGGGAGATACTACTGAAACAGACTATGGTAGAGTAGGAGCTTGTGTTTGGGAAGAAATTGTCTCAACAATCATGAGTTGTTTTTCATGAACTAGAGGTGGAACCTTAAAATAATTTTGTTAAGAGGGCCATCTGGAGAGGAAATAGAACCCCAGCAGAGTCTGTGGGGACATGGACCAGCCAAGAACAAGGGGCCAAAGAGAAAGATAAAATGGCCACCCTGAGAATGTGTTATCTATGACAAAGTATGTGACAGATCTTCAGCATGGGGCGGGGGGCGGTAATCCAAGAAACCTATGAAAATGCCACATGACAAAAAGGAAAAGCCTCAAATTTTCAAGTACAGGGAACCAAATTCTTGTTGACCACAATAGGCCTAGCCAAGGAAAGCCTTTCCTGTTACCTCCTCCAAGAGTTGCAACCACTTCACATAAAGTCTGTTCAAATATTCTGATTTTCATCCATTTTTCAAAGAGCCCCAGACATTGTCTTCTCCACCCCCTAACCATTTTACATACTCATGTGCCTATGGTCTTGGGTCCCCAGCCAGTGCTGGGCCAAGAGACCCAGGCCCTTTGGCCAATCCTAATCATGAGCAAATTGAGGGAACATCACCCTAGGCACTTGAAGGACGGGTTTCTCATTGTCATCTCTGCCTTCTGGATTTTTTAATTTCTCCAAAGTTAGAGGAATACACAGACTAGTTTAGGGCCCTTCAATATTAGAGGACTAGCAGTGACTTCCATTGTTCCACTCAACTCCCAAGGGTGCTGCATTAAGACTCCATTAATATTCTCTTTATTCCTATCACATCTTAATAACCACTTACTAAGGATGAAGTTCCTCAACTCTCCCTCAACTCTCCTGTTCCCTACCCCTCTTTCTCTTTCAAATCACTCTAATTCTCTTTGTTATCTGTTGTTTCAGCATTATTAGAGGCCCTGAGGCTTCTGGCTGTGGCCGAGGCTGATCATTATCCCAGCCTGGCCCAGCACCAGGAACCACTCCAGTGCTTTTCTTTCCTTTTCTTGTGACTTTTCCCATTGGGAGTAGCCCTGCAGCCAGTGGTTATAGCTTGAACCACCCAAAATCCCAGCTTGGCCCAACATCAGAATCCACCCTAACATTCTCCTTTACTTTCATGTTGGCTATTGCAGATAATATTAATAATAACCAAGGGACTATATATTTAGCTTTTTTCTTATTACTTTACATTTCCTTATGCATCCAGTGAAACTCCAACCCAAGAGCTGAACCCATCATTTCTAAATTCTATTGGTAAATTTTACCTCTGGTAACTAATCACAGCACAAGTGCAGTCCCATATCATAGATGACCCTGTTGCCATGCAGAAATCAAACGTTCATTATCCCCAGCCCTCTCATCCTTCCTCTTCCCAAACCACGTTTTAGTGAGTCAAGGTCATTCTAGCGAATCCCACTTCTGATGCCAACTGTTTGAGTCTTGGACCTGATACACAGTTAGAGGGTACAGTCTATGCAAGACCTCTGTCACTTCTGACACCAACTGCAAGGTCAGGGAGTTCCCAAAACTCCTGAGGTTCAACAATTTGCTAGAGGTTTCAAAGAACTCACTGAAGCTACTACACTCAAGGTATGGTTTATTACAGGGAAAGGATATAGATTTAAAATTGGACAGTTAAAATCAGACAAAGCAAGAGACTCCTAAGACAGAGTCCAAGAAAGTATCAAATGTAGAATTTCCTGTTGTTCTCTCCTCATGAAGTCAGGATACCATTGCTTTCCAGAGTGTTCACAGAGTATTGCCAACCGAGGAAGCTCACTCAAGCCTCAGTGTTGAGATATTTTTATTGGGACTCCAACATGTAGGTGTGATTGATTGTCTAGATGATAGATCTGTCTCCAGCTACTCCAGAGGTCGGTCGACAGACACTGCATGATCCAAACCCCCACCTTAAATTGCATTTTTTGTTCTTTCTGGTTTGGCCAGACCATACCTAACTCAATGCTATCAGTGACCCAAAGTTCCCCTGGCAAACAAAGACTCTTCTGTCAGACATGACATTTCAAAGAGTGAAAGATTGCCTCCCAGAAGCCAGAGGAAGAGGTCAGACCTCCATTTTGGCACAGTAAAATCCTTTAATACACATAACTGGAAATAATAAGTCTCCCAGTCATTACTGGGGAGCTCTATATGCATGTTGGTGGCATGATTTCATCACTCAGCCAGGCAGATGACTACTCTGTCTTAGCCTTCACTTCCTGCTTGTGCAGAGCCTCAAGGTCAGCCAGAGATGAGTGGTTAGGGTCTTCTCAGATTTTTCCTGAGCAGCTGTACAGCCCTAGAAATGCACACAACCCCATGTACACAAAGGACCTTCAAGATTTCTAGGAATATGTCAGAACTTTCATAGCCCCTCTGGACATCTCATCCCCTAGCTTTTCCTTTTAAGCTTTTTGGTTGGTCTATAGTTTGCATCAACAATTATTCACTGCTTCAGGTGGCCACAATGCTAGACAATCGCCTCTAATTTCTTTCAACAAATGTCCCACAGGTAAAAGGCTATTAGAAGTAGGAGAGCTCTGAGTCAGATCAAAAACACACATATTTAGAAGTGGGGTCTTCCAAGGTACCACAAGACAAGTCAAATAATGACAGTTCATTGGGAATGAGCCTTTGAAAGAGCTCCAGCTCCATTCTACTCCTCAGGTGGATGCTGTACTGCTGGTTTTCGTCACGAAGGCAGGCTGTTATTTTTGAAAGCTGCGGTGGAGCTGTGGAGCAGAGCTGTGACTAGGGGAAGCTAGAACACCACAAAGTGCTCTGTCCTTCAGTTTACTGCAAGTCATTGGTTAATTTTCAGACTTTTGAAAAATTTCTCTACAAAATTATTAGACACTATTGCTGTTTTTATGAAAAAGAGAATTTTCAGATTCCCTTCAATTTCCTTATGGTACAATTTTTGCACCTGATATTTTCACATTTACATTGAATTTTAATTTTTTTCTATTTACAGCCAAAGTTGTTTTGTAATTTTGTACTTTTCTCTAATGACCCACTGAAACCACCCACCAATAAAACTTTATTATTTTCTAAAGTTTTAGTTATGTTTTAATTTAACAAAAAAAAATTTTTTTGCCAGGCATGGTGGCTCACATCTATAATCCTAGCATTTTGGGAGGACAAGGCAGGAGTTCAAGATCAACCTGAGCAAGAGCGAGACCCCGTCTCTACAAAAAATAGAAAAATTAGCCAGATGTGATGATGTGAGCCTGTAGTCCCAGCTACTCAGGAGGCTGAAGCAGGAGAATCACTTGAGCCCAAGAGTTGGAGGTTGCAGTGAGCTATCATGACGCCACTGCACTGTAGCCTGGGCAACAGAGCAAGACTCTGTCTTAAAAAAAATAATATTTTTTTTACCAGCACATAGTTAGGTTATAGAGGAAGAAGGAAGGAGAAAAGGGTGGACATCAAAAGCCAGACAACTGTCAGTCTGCACCTGCTGCTCTCTGCTCCTCTCCCCAACCCAGCTCTGGGGCTATCCTGCGGCAAACTTCACTGGTTGGACTGGCAGCTCTTCTCTTTCTTCCAGGCAAGGAGGTCAGGGAAAAGACCATAACCCAGAGCTTCTACTCCAACCATTCCTCTGCCTAAGCACCTAGCCCTCCACCCAGGGCTGCAGTTCCCTCCCACAGCAGGAAAGTCACGCTGTCCTTCCCCCAGGTCTCTCACAATCTTGTCTTGAGTTTCTCAGAATCTATGCTCTCCTTTCCCTCCTGGGGCCTGTCTATGGCTGGGATGATGTTGACAGCTTCTCAGCACCTTGCCACTTATCATAGGTGTGCACTTGGACAGCTGGGATCTCTCTGGGCATGCAGGATATTATATTGTCTTAGAGTGTTTTGTGCTGCTACAACAGAATACTTGAGGCTGGATAATTTATAATGAACAGAAATTGATTTGGTTCAGAGTTCTGGAGGCTTGGAAGTTCAAGAATGAGGGCCCACATCTGATGAAATCCTTCTTGCTGCTTCAATGACGGTAGGGCAAGAGACTGCACGTGAGATAGAGCAAAAGATTGAACTTGCAGCCTCAGGCCCATTTATAACTGGTGTAGCCCTTGTGACCTAACACCTCTCATCAGGCACTCCCTCCCAACACTGTTGTATTGGGATTAAGTTTCAACACATAAACTTCAGAGAACACAACCAAGCCATAGTATATATCATCTGTAAGGTGAATATAAAGATTAGTCAATAGGGTTATTTTGAGGATTCCATTTACTGTATATTGTGGATTAATTGAAATAATGTATGTAGAGCCACTGGATAGAGTATTCAATAAAATACATGCTTCCTGTAACCCAGCTCTCAGCTTGAGTGTCCTGTCATTTGGGATTCAAATAAAATAGGTATGATCACACACCCTATGTCTTTAAAAAGTCCAGAGCCTTCCTTATAAATTTGTAAATTCCTAAAGGATGACATTCTCATGGTCACCTCTCAGATCTCTCTCTTCCTGGACTCTCCATCTCACTGAACTCTACATCATTCTCTCTTATTTGTTACACACACACACACACACACACACACATCACACACACACACACACACACACACACACACACTGCTGCTGATGATGATAAGGACATCGAGATCAGACTTTTTAAAAAGTCCCTGGCATTTTGCCAGCATGGAATGTCCGTTGGCTGACTCTCCTGCATTGCTGGCCTCCAGCCACATTTCTGGGTCTCTCTCTCCAGTTCCTCCTCCTTAACCCCCCTCACTCATGTGGTCTTCCTAACCAAACACTTCCCAAACAAGAATGCCTCCGGGACTGGATGAGCAGAGGAAGGAGTGGGATGTGGGCAGGAGAAGATGGAGAGGGGCCTTGGGTTTGGGAGGAAGCTTACCTGGGTGGCCCAAGGTAGAAACAGGCACTGCACTGATGCCAGTGAGGCAGGTCCTGAAGATGACTCCTTCAGGTCATCTCCAGGGGAGCTGAAGGGAGTGGGATGCTTCAGCCTGGAGAAGTAGTCCACATGACACTTCCTCCAAGAACACTTTTCTGATTCCACCAGCAAGACACGGCCTCTCCTTCCTTTGAACTGCCTTGTATCATTTTATACACACAAATAGCTTTTGTGGTACTCAGCCTTGTAATGAGGCTGCTCCATATTGAATCTCTCCCAATCCATGATTCCCTAGGGCACGGATCACATCTTAAAACCTGGTGCAGCTCCTGGGGACTTGATCCTAGTAGGTACTTGGTGGAGTGCATTGATTAATAAGTCGGAAGAATCTATCTGACAGGGTGCTGCCCTTGAAGCCATGGCAGGCACAATTCTCTTCCCCCAGTGAGGGCAAGGAATCGTTCAATTTAAGTTAAACAGGAAGGAAGTAGGCCAGATACAAGGAAAACGTAACTGATTCAGTAAGCTGGTTACACTGCCAGGCAGCGGCAAACCAAAGTAAATCCTGCACCTGCTGAAAGGAGAGAGGAGGTCAGCTTCTATGGTACCTTTCCCTGGTCCTGCTCTGGTCTGAGTGGTGGCCATGGGGCAGGTCAGGGCTCAGGAGGAGGGCCTGGTGTGGTTCATGGTCACAACTCTGCAGCTTGGAGCAAATGAGGGAGCCTGGGGGGAGCAGGCAGCCTGGCTGGGACTGTTTATGGCACTGCTCCCAAGAAGCAGAAAACATGGATCCGGCACTTCCCACGTACCAGACACCGCACTAGGTGCTTGGGACTTGGTCTTATTTCACCTGAGCAGCAACACTGTGAAGTAAGCATTGTCACCCCCATTTTGTAGGAGAGCAAACTGTGGCTTCAATTTGAAATTTGAACACAGGTCTACTTCAATTTTATTATACTGATTTACCTTACTAGAATCAATGGGATAGACGGGATGGATTCCATTCAAAAAGGATAGTTCTGTGTCTCTCTCACTTGTTTTCAATGAGAAAACACTCCCATTTCCTGTTTCCAATGCCCCAGGCGTCTGCAGCACTGTGGCTGAGAGTTCTGGGGCACGTGGCTCCCGAGCTAAGGATTCTGGAGCCCACATTCCTCTGAAGGGGATGCGAAGAGGTTCTGTCTTGTTTCATGTGACCAAGAAGCCAGGAGTAGCTCCAAGAGCCGAGATGGAGGAGCTCCCCTGGGGCTTTGTCCCTGGGTCAGACTACACAGTCCAGAGGGGGTCCAGCGTCCAACCTGAGTCAGCCTCCAGGACAAGTTCAAGCAGATGATCCAGGTTCCCAGCATGACGTCTCTGAGGACTGAGAACCTGACCCCTGAGGACAGTGGCCAGTCTTGGGCTCAAGCCACATTAAATGGAAGAAGAGCATTTTATCCAGGTTTTCCACCTCTCTGACTATGGAAGGTGACACCCCACACTACTGTCTACTACACGTCCCTCCCCACTCTACCCTCCCCAGTTCAGACACGGACTAGGCCTTCCAGGGATGAGTGCACCTCAGCTGGCTCCTAGCACTGCTGTTGCTCTTTCTTTTCCTTCCTCACTGTACCACAACAACCTCAGGCCAACATAGATGTTTCCCTCTCTCTCTCTCTCTTTCTCTCTCTCTCTCTCTCATACGCACACACATTTTGGCTTGTTCTAACATCCTGTTTTCCTATTTTGCCTGCCAGAAGCTGAATATTTTTGTTCTTCCTCTTTCCATTCCTTTATGTCAAATCCTAATCTCCCCTGGGCACATGTTTGGCTCACACCTACTAAGTTAAAGGTCATGAACTCAATATATTCAGAAAAGCCAAACAGAAAAAAACTATTAATAATTTTCAAAATATTACTGCATTAATATTTTTTAAAAAAGAAAAGAAATACCACTTAAAGCTTTAAAATAGCATCAACCACTAAAAATTATATTGGAACTAATCTCTAAATAAGAACACGTTTACCGAAGAAGCATTTATTAGCTCATTGAAGAAATAATCATTGTGACTATTAGGTTTGTTCCAGGTGGGAACCCTAAAAGTATGTATAGGACAGAATGTGGTTAATGCAAAACTTAGGCTTGGAAAACAGTAGCCACAGGAGTCTGGAGAGTCCCTGAACTTTGAAAATCTAAGAGACAGCTGCAGCCAGCATTCCTTCTCCCTCCCTCCCTGGTGGAGAGGAAGTTTACTCCTCCGTATCTCTCCTGATAAGGATGACGCCAGAGCTGAAGGATGGATGTGACAGGGGCAGGGGTCCTAGGAGCTGGTTGTTTGATAAAGAATTAATTACAGACGGCTGTTCTGGCCCACTTACTCTCCCAGGGAAAACCGTCTATAAAACCCAAGGCTCCCCACTTTTCTCTCTTGGAGGCTCTTTGGCCTCCACCCATCTGCACCCAGACGCTCAAAATAAACAGCATTTTGCTACACATGAGGTTTTGTGAATCTCTCTCTCTCAGCTGCGGACCTAACAGTGACCATTTCTTAAGTGCCACCTATGAGCACTATATAATGTATGCTATATTTACTACCTCTAATTTTCAAAAACAATTTTTTTAAAAAAAAAAAAAGAGAGAAAATGAGATGAAGAGACTTCACAATTTAAGTCAATTATATAACTAAGGTTGTGCTCAAAGTCAAGCAGCTTTTAAATGTAGAGCCAACAACACAAGTCAGAACTTTCTCACTTTAAAGTTGACTATTTTCCACTATAGACTAAAAATATCAAAAAATGTTTAAAGGTAGAAAAAAGAGGAAAAAATCACCCAGTAACATAATCTGACAAAGAGCTACACAGTAGAACTTTCAATGATGACAGAAGTGTTCTATATTTGTGCTGCCCAACATGGTGCCACTAGCCACATGTACACTTAAAGCGTGACTAACATTAATAAAGAACTGAATGTTTAATTTTAATTTAAATAAGCCATTGTTTCACTCTAATCTCAATGTAATTCAATATAATTAATGTCTGTGGGACCCTGTTCCCTTCTTAAGTGCAAACCTGGTACTCAGGGTCTTCCTACATGGGAGAAAGGATACAGAGACACAAGAATAAGAGAAGAATAATGGCCAAGCCCATACATATCTCTTGAAACCCACAAATAAACTGCAGTATCTAGAAGACACACCCTACAATATGACCAAATTAGCAGTCTCTGCTTTAGGTAAGCAAGAGTGGGGAAATGGAACACACAGCTATAGCTCTCCATAGTCAGATGAGTAAGCTGCTGCCGTGAACGTGGCAAACATCTACACGTTTATTTTTTTTTTAACTTTTTTCATAGCAATCTTTGCCAGTAAGAAATTTTGCATATGTGTATGTGTGTGTGTGTGGTCATGTGTACTGAACCCTCATCTTTATTATTTCTGTCTTTGGGATGAAGCTTTATCTTTGACTATAGGGTGTGCTCAAGCTACAGTACGTCTGGTTTAGGTCGAGAACTGCCCAGTCAGAGGCAAAGCTAATGTCAAAGGAGGAGATGAGAGAGTTAGACCAATTGATAGGTTAAGAGGAGAAAATGAACGTAATGAATGCTTCCAAGACAATGATGTACATAGGAAAGGATTAAGAGGCCCTTGGGGCAGCTGGGCAGCCCATATCTGGAGTAGGTGCTGGGGCTAACCGGGCCTTCTGCTTCTACCCCAGGGCCAGAGCGCCTCCTGCCCCAGGGGTTCCTAGAGGCACCTGATCCCACTGTGGCCCTTCCTGTGATACCCAGTCAACGGAGGCCCACTGCAGACAGGCACAGGCTCTGAGGTTATGACTCCCTGGGTTTATTCACAGCCACTTCCCTAGAAAGCAGGACTGCAAATAAGTTTGAAATATTATCTGACCATGTATATATATATTTACTAACTACACATTTTTAAAAAAATTTTTTTAGATTTACCAATGTCTTATTTTATTTTATTATTTTTTTTTTTTTGGTTCAATATTTCTTCTTCTCACTCCCTCTTGCCTGTTCTTTCTTCTAAATGTTTTGTTTTTGTATCACAGGCTTGACTCCTCCCTTTAGCTCTTTGAAGAGTGTGAGTGTAGTTCTCTGAAGGTTCCTTCTGCATTTTACTGCTAACTGTGGTTCCCAGACTGTGGCTTCCCTTCTGTGGCCTCTGCTGACTCTCAGTGAGATGTACATTTCCTAAAATGTTGGTAATTAATTTTTTACTGTTACCTGTTCAGCAGCAATTGTTCTCTGCAAGAATCTACAGAGGGATTCTCTCTCCATGGGTCAGTTCAGTGTTTCCACTGCTAGGGCACTGAGGCTTCACCTATTTTTAAGGTAGTTTCTGGGCTCAGAGCTCCAGCACGCAGTGAGATTTCACACGCGCACCCATGCACGGTGCAGACTTGGATTCCAATTTCTCACATACTGCACTCACGGTACAGTGCAGATGTCAGCCCCCTCAGCTGATTTCCCAGGCCAGAAGACAGAAACGTTCTCCTCCTGTACCTGCTCCCGCCCCTCATCTGGTTTTGCACAGCTTACCCACAAGCACAGGCACAGCCTAGACTTCATCCCCATGTGGGGACGTGTAACATGGGCTCTAAGGCACATGTCTGGCTCTGATAACCCCTTGGGCCACCTCTTTGAAGCCAACATCAAACTCCATCCACTGCTTTAGCACAGGGTTCACTCTTGTTACTGTAACTGAAGTTCTGTTGAAGCTAAGTTACAGAAAACACTTTTGTCATATTTTTATCGAGCATTATCAGGCAGTCAGAGTGTGAGGAGGGCCTTTCTGAGTCAGTTCAAATACCTTCTTGCCTGAAAGTTTCCAAGTCTCCTTTCCACGCTTGTTGTTCTTGTTGCATACAAGCCACCCACCCTGTTGGTGCAGGCAGCCATTGCTTCAGGTAGGGGCTAGAACCCCGCAGAGAATACGGGAATCAGTGTTCACCTTTGCCTTCCAAAATGGGCAAAAGCAATATTTTATTAAATGATTTTATTAATTATAGATAACAGCAAAATAAGGGAACTCCCTCCTCAACTCCACGGGGATGGAGAACGAGGGAGGAGCAGGAAAGAGGATGGGGGCTGAGGGACAGGAAATGCCTTCCTGACTCATTCTGTGTGGTCATTGAGCAGTTGGTTCTCTGGGCTTGATAGTGTCTAGACTGATTCTCTCTCTCATGGGGCATTTTCACAGGTTCCTTGGATACCCCTCTCCCTCCTTCTGGGCATCTGCCACCTGTTTTCCCACAAGTAATGCACTCTCAGGGTGAGCATTGATCACTCTCAATTTGGCCCCCGGTTCTTGACTGGTCCATTTCCACACAGACTCTCTATTGGGGTTCTATTCCTTCTCCATATAGCTCTCTCAACAAAGTTCCCTTGAGCTCCTATGTTTACATGATGAAAAATATGTTCACTTGACTTATCCTTGGTGACACAATTTCTTCCCTACTGGTTAGCCCCTACTCTGCTACCATAGGCTATTTGAGCAGCATCTCCCTCTCTGTTTTTCTCAGATGTGGATCAGACACCTGTTCAGTGCATCCCCAGGCTGCAGGGGACACACATCAAGTTCTCTCAATGGTCTCATTGAGGCCCACTGTCACCAGAATTGAGGTGAGGTGAGGGGTGGGCACCCAGGTGGTGAGGAGGCAACTGAAAGCATAGCTTTCTCCAAAAAATATTGTCTTTCACCTCATCTCCAAACTCTACCCTTTCTATGTTTTCAGAATAAGTGAGAGCTTAAGAGTCTTACAACCAGTTTTCAGAAACTCCTCTGCAAATTCTGCATGTGGGAGGTATTTGCCCAAGACCTTTGCTTTTTACCTTCCAAGTGCTGCTGGGGGTTGTGAAGGATCTGATGATGTGTGTGGAGGGCAGGGGAGGTAGTGAAGGGAGCTGAGAGACTCTGGCTTCCATCTCTTCTCTAAATCTGGGATTCTGTACCACTTTCTTAGTACATGACTTTGGACAAACTGTTTCACTTCTCCAGGCCTGTTTCTTTGGGTGCAAAGTGTTCTGCCTACTCAGCAGGGTGCTCTGAACTATTGAGATGGGGAATGAAGAGAATGCCCTGCACACCCAACAACGATTCTTCTGTCTCCTCCTGCCCCAGAGCCCATGCCCCATCCCCACATCCTGGCTCAATCACCATCCATCACACTAGGCTGGAACAACATCTCCCTGGAGTGTAGGGCTCCAGGGGCCACAGGGGACCTGAACATGACCTGGGAGAGCAGGGGCCTCCCCAGGGAGCTGGAGCAGAGAGGGACAACAGGACCAGTCCCTGGCCCCTGGGCCCCAGCTGGAAGCCTGCCCCTGAGCCAGCCCAACACCAGCCTCACCTGTGTGGTCAGCAGCCATGTGGACAAGAAAACTGACACCAAAGACCTTGAGGTCATCTGTTGTACTGAAGAAATCACCCAGTGTTTCTAGTTCTGGGGACACTCCTTTCCAAGAAGATTGAGGGTAGGGTGGGATGTTGTTCACCATTCCCAGGAAATGTGATATCCCAGCCTTCCCAGCTCTGGGGATGATAACACGTGGGAAGACTCAGAGACAATAAAAGTTGGTTTGTGCCCTAGGAAACTATGGAGAGCAGTTGGGAGAGAGAAATCAGGACTTTTACCAGGGGAAAAGAACAGGTTTATAAGGACTGATGCTTATCTCTGCTCTATTCTGAATCCCCCTTGAAGCACCTTTGAGCGAACACAGAATCGTATTTGTAATGAGTGACCTCAAAAGGGAAGTCAGCGTCAGAGGAGGAAGACACAGGGGTGAGCATTTCACTCATAATATTAAAGTAGAGCTTTCCATAGTCAGAGTGATGCAGAAATGGAATGGACTGCTTTGAGACACTGTGAGGTCCCTGTTATGAGCACAGTCACTTGGTGGGGTTTTTATAAAGCACAGGTTAGAGTAGGACCCAGGTTTCCATCCAGTGGGGACATTCTCAGACTACAGGAAACTCTCTGGGGCTAGGATTATCCCCAGCCCCAAAGACCCAGGTCCCCAAAACTGTCGAGTAGAGCAGTTGAGCACTGAGCCAGCCCCTGCAGGGAGTGCAGCAGCTCCAGGGTCCAATCATCCAGAAGCCTTCCTCTCTCTTCCTGCTCTGTGTCTGACCCTGCAGGGACTAGAGCTCTATTCTGCTTCCCACTGCTGTGGATGGTGCTGGCAAAAGGCCTTCTGCTTCTCAGGCTACTTGGGAAGCTGGGAGTTGAGCTCACCAAGAAAAAGTTCCCAGCAGAAGAAGGAAGGGAGAGCTACCCAAGCAGCCTTGACAACTGGATGGGACTTTATTTCATTTTTTTGTGTTTTGTCAAGAATTGTAAATCATATGTTTGTTGGCCATTCTTCTGTCTTCTTTTGAAAAAATTCTATTCATGTCCTTTGCCCACTTTTTGATAGGGTTGTTTGATATTTTCTTGCTGATTTTCCTGAGTTCTAAATAGATTCTAGTTATCAGTCCTTTATCGAATGTGTAGCATGCAAAAATTTTTTCCCATTCTGTAGGTTGTCTGTTTGCTCTCGTGACAGTTTCTTTGGCTGTGCAGAAGCTTTTTAATTTAATCAGGTCCCATTTATTTATTTTTGTTGTTGCTGTGATTGCTTTTGGGTTCTTCTTCATAAATTCTTTGCCTATGCCAATGTCTATAAGAGTCTTTCCTGTATTTTCTTCTAATAGTTTCACACCTAAGTTTTAAGTCTGTTATCCACTGTGATTTGATTTTTGTGAGAGGTGAAAGGTGTGGGTCCTGTTTCAGTCTTCTACATGTGGCTATCAAGTTTTACCAGCACCATTTATTAAATAAGGATCCTTTTGCCCAGAGTATGTTTTTGTCTACTTTGTCAAAGATTAGATGGCTATATGAGGATGGTTTTATATCTGGATTCTCAGTTCTGTTCCACTGGTCTGTGTCCCTGTTACTGTGCCGATACCAAGCTGATTTAATAACCACAGCCTTGTAGTATAGTTTAAAGTCTGGTAAGTCAAATGCTTTATCCCCATCTATTGAAATGATCATATGATCTTTGAATTTGCATTATCTCACGCTCTTAGCACACAAACAACAACAAGAAAAGAAAATGATAGACCAATATTGTTATGAATAAAGATGTAAAAATCCTCAATAAAATTCTAGCAGACAGAATTCAGCAGCATATGAAAGAAATAATCCACCAAGAACAAGTGGGCTTCATACCAGCGATGCAAGGATGGTTCAACATACATACATCCATAATTGTGACTGACCACATAAATAGAAGCAAAAAGAAAGATCATATGATAACTTCAATAGATGAGGAAAAAGCATTTGACCATACGATCTTTGTTTTTGCTTCTGTTTATGTGGTCAATCACATCCAAGGATGGATGGATGTTGAACCGTCCTTGCATCGCTGGTATGAAGCCCACTTGTTCATGGTGGATTATTTCTTTCATATGCTGCTGAATTCTGTCTGCTAGAATTTTATTGAGGATTTTTACATCTTTATTCATAACAATATTGGTATATCATTTTCTTTTCTTGTTGTTGTTTGTGTGCTAAGGGCTTGAGATCATGCAAATTACTCTTTCCATGGCACAGGAAGATAACTTTGGGTCCACTGGCTGAGGCTGAGGCTTAGGTCTAGCTTAGCCCAGAGGAAAAGGAAAGTGGCTTTGGTTGACTTGCATGATGTGCCCTAGACACTCCCCCGAATACACACACACAAACATGCACACACTGCTCAACACAGCCAAGGGAGGCCTACGTGAGATCTGCGAAGGAAGCCTCAGGCCAGTCCCTGTGGGGGCTTCCACCCTCCCATGCTGCCTCCTTTGACCATAACTCAGCACCCAGAACCCAGGTCCTAACTCCCTCCCCTGTGGCACAGTCAACACCTCTGCACAGCTCCCACACCTGGGCTTGTGTTCTCCGAATTACACACACTAGCGACACAGCAGAAGTCGTGGGGATTTGCTACCTGCACTATCAGACAGGGTCCCCTTGGGAAGGTTCTGGAGAAGAGTCAGAATCCTTCGGAATGATAGAACAAGAGCCCTCACCTGGCAAGGGTGAGGATCCTGAGAGTAAGGACAGCATGGGGAGGTAACACAGAACATAATCAGGCCATGAGTACCCATAGAACTTGTGGTTGTGAAGTCAGGTTAGCATAGACCATGCCAGGGTGGAGCCGAACTGCAGCTGGGAGAGGCCAGTGTTTCCAGGCTTTAGGCTCAGACCACACGTGTCCCCGTGGTGCTGATTCTCCTGCTTCCTTCAATCAAAAGATATTCATGGCCCGGCCTGGTTTATGGACCTCACTGTAGACAGTACTAACAGGCCCCTTTTCTTCCACATGTAGTTCATTGAGGCCCTGGAATGCAAGACAGAGGGGTCCTGGAGCAGCTGAGGGATAAAGTTGCCCCAGAGGGACCTGCAGAGCCAGTGCCCACTGACACACTCTGCTCATGAAATTACCCAAAGTGCATTACATTAACACCAGTTACAACTTTTTGTTAGTAAATGGTGTTGATTGTCCAGAAATACATGAACAGGCAACAGGGCCAGAAGTGGAAGATACCTGGGTTTGCAAGCCCAGGGCTGGGCAGTGAAGGACCTGGGAGTGCCCTGGATGGCCAGTGGCTCCAGCCATCACCTTGTTCTTACCCACCTGAGACTTCTGCTTCATCTGCTCTTCATAGTGGATGCCACCATCTGCAACTCCGTGGTCCTCCTGCAATCGAGCACCTGAGCCACACACAGACAATCCTTAAATCTGTGCCTTGGAGACCTGTATCCCTCCCACTGCCATGAACACCAAAGCTGTGGCCACATGTACCATCCCATCTGCAGGAGACTCCCCTGGCACCCACATTCAGGAGAAACGGGACCAAGTACTAGTGGAGGAGGGAAGGTATCTGGACCTGGAAGGAGAAGTGCAACCTGCCTCTTTCTGGTTCCATCTTCTTCTTTTTCTTCCCACATGTCTTCCAAAGGTATGATATAGCTCCCAGGGTAAACATCAAAACCACAATAGCCCTTAGCATGTCTGGCAGCCGTCTAGCCACGTCCCATCCATGTGAATCTGTTTCCCTCATACAAACAATGAACAAAATTAAGGCAGGAGAGAACTTGAGATACCCATTTCCAAGGGGAAACAGAGGGAGAAAGCCAGTGGAGAGGCACGAAGTGGTCTGGTGCACAGGCTGAAGAGGGAGGACCATGGCAGGTCCATTCATTCAACCAGACACGGAGCTGCTGCTTGTGCCAGGGATACTGAGATGAACAAGACGATGTCCATGCCCTAAAGCAGCTCGTCACCCAGGAGGGAAGACTGAGAAAATGTCAACTGCCAGACAGAGGAACCCTGCTGCAACCCAGGTTTACACCTTGTGCTAGGGCTTCAGGAGCGCCTCCCAGAGAAGGTGTGGGTAGACTGAGTCTTGAGGGAGGAGTAGGACTTTCCAGATATTCGGAGAGGGTCACTTCAGGAATGAGGAGCACCATGTTCAGAGAATGGCTGTGTCAAACGCCATCCCTGGGAGTTGCCCGCCCCTCCACTGTGGCAGGGCAGGGAAGATGACAGGTAAGAGGGTCACAGGAGGTTTTAAGTGACACTGACACATCAGACCCTCCAGCAGCTCCTGGAGGAAGAAAAGACAGGGATGCACTCAGGATCCCAGTCATTCATTCATTCCAGGAACACTGGTTGTGAGCAAACTTTGCCAGACCTGGCTTGGCACAGAGATTCAAAGGAAAACAACACATGGCCTTGCCCTCAAGGTTGTCCTGTCTACAGAGGAGGCCAAGACACAAATCCATCATTACTGCTCAGTGTGGGGGGGCCATGGAAAGCTCCCTAAGGAGGTGGTGCCTGAGGGCAGGACAGGCTACATCACTTGCAGGCTCTGTGCAAAATGAAAACAGGGAGCCCTTGTTCAAATTGACTAACAGCACAATTTTAAACAAAGACCCTTAAGTGTGGGGTCCTGTGCCACTACCCAGTCTTCATCCCATGAAGCCTGCCTGCCTCAGGGAAATCCTTCAGTGGCAGTACGACAGGACAGGAAGGACATGGAACTAGGGATGGCTAATGGGAGAGGACACAGCATGCCCAGAAGCTCAGAATCTTGCAATGGCAGGACACATTCAGGGAACTTCAGCCAGCACTTTGGTGTGAAGCGAGTAGGTGAGGCCAGCAATGTGGGTGGAGAAACATCTAAGATCCAAATCCAACAGCAGGCAGCTGGAATCAGGTTCCCACAGGTGACACAGACAATGACATAATCCCATCTGATTTCCCCAAAGCCCACTCTGGACGTCTGGTGGAGGACAGATGGAGTGGGAGAGCCATGGGAAGGCTGAAGCCTGGACCAGCAGGGACACGGTGGGTGGCTGGAAGAGGAGGGCATGGATGGGAGAGACGGTCAAAGGCAGAAGTGAGGTGACTGGGACTCCCAGGCCTCTGAGTGGGGTGACCAGGTGGACGGTGATGCTAATACACATGGCAGGGAGAAAAGCCCAGATCCTCAGGCCCCAAGGCTGCCTGAGCACCAGATGCCCCTTCCCACTCACCTTGGGCACAGATGTCCCCAAGATCTTTGGTGGCAGTTTTCTGGTCCATGTGGTTGCTGACCACACAGGTGATGCTGGCGTTGGGTTGGCTCAGGGGCAAACTTACAACCACTGTCCAGTGGTTGAGGGCAGGTCCTGGTGTCCCGCTCTGCTCCAGCTCCATGGGGAGGCCCCTGCTCTCCCAGGTCACATTCAGGTTCCTTGTGGCCCCTGGAGCCCTGCACTCCAGGGTGACATTGCACCAACTTAGTGCAATGGATGGTGACTGAGCCAGGATGTGGGGATGGGGCACGGGCTCTGGGGCAGGAAGGAACAAAACAAAGGACCCTCATTTGTAGAGAACACTACACATTATACTTTCTCCTCATTTTCTCACTGAACCCATGGCATGCACCCTATAAGAAAATTGGGTGTGTCTTACAGGTAAAACACAGTTTGTCTAAAGCTAAACACTGAGCAGATGACAATAAGAAAGGGAGCCCCTCAGTCAGCTCTCTGAGGTTTCACTAGATTTAACAAGTCGGAAAAAATCTCCCAAAGGAAATGAAGGCTGGACTCCACCTACTCAAGGCCCATTATTTCTAAGAAATTGGGGTCTTTGCTGGAAGGGGAAGAAGTCTGGGGCAGAAGGGCTTGTCCTGGCCCAGGGTCCTTCCCCTGCATCTCCAGCTGAGATGACACCTGAGACTGCACAGCCCTGTGGGGCAGGACTTCAGGCCAGCTCTGGAAGGCCAGAGACAGCCCCTCGCTTCTGAGAGTAGACGCATTGGTGGGAGATGCAGTGGCAGCGACAAGGAACAACATCTCCAAGCGTGGTTACAACATGCCACTGAACTTGAGGTACAGGCTGGAACAGAGGAGTCTGATGTGTAAGCTAGTCTTAGAAAGCACATGGGACCTAAGGCTGCTAACTTGCTCTCCCCATAGCAGGATATTTCTCTATGCAGGAGGAACTTTAGGGAAAGAAAGTCTTGGGTAAAGAGCTGTCCTAGGCAGTGTAAACACTCTACAACTATCAAGTCTTTGAGAGCTGGGTTTGTGTAGTCCTGAGTGAGTCTAGGGCTGGGGCTGAAAGGAAAGGGAACAGGGAGGACTCGATATGTGTGGACTTCCGATTGTGGTACACAGAACAGTGGCCCCGAAGATTTCCACACTGTAGTCCTGGGAACCTGGGAATAGGTTAGGTTACATGGCAAGGGGAATCAAGGTAGCTCATAGAATTAAGGTTGCTAATCAGCTAACATTGAAATGGGGAGATTGTTCTGGATTATCCTGATGGGCCCAATGTAACCACAAGAATCCTTAGAAGTGACAGAAGGAGGGACAGGAGGTAAGAGGGGTTGAGAAGGACTTGACCCACCATTCCTGGCTTTGAAGATGGAGGAAGGTGGCCAGGGCCAGGCAGGCAGATAGCAAGCAGCAGGTGACAAAGACAAGAACATGGACTCTCCCCTGGAGCCCCCAAAAAGGACACAGCCTCCCAACACCTTGATTTTAGCTCAGTGCAACCTGTGTCAGACTTCAGACCTACAGCATGCTGACATAATACATTTCTGTTGTTTTAAGTTACTAATTCTTCGTAATTTTTTTTTTTTTTTTTTTTTGAGGCAGAGTCCCGCTCTGTCACCCTGGCGTGCTGTGGCATCAGCCTAGCTCACAGCAACCTTGAACTGCTGGACTCAAGCAATTCTTCTGCCTCAACCTCCCAAGTAGCTGGGACTACAGGCATGTGCCACCACGTCCGGCTAATTTTTTATTCTATATATTTGAAGTTTTCCAGCTAATTTCTTTCTATTTTTAGTACAGACGGGGTCTCGCTCTTGCTCAGGCTGGTCTCGAATTCCTGAGCTCAAGCAATCCACCTGCCTCAGCCTCTTAGAGAGCTAGGATTACAGGCCTGAGCTACCACGCCCGACCAGTAATTTGTTCTTAATAAAATGGAAAACTATTACACAAATTAAGTAACACTAGCATTAGAAAGGATGATTAATGTTATTGGAACAATTGCTATTTCACCCAATTTCCATTTCCTTTCCCAAAACAATGAAGTGATTTTCTCCCTGGTATCAATCTCACCTCTGGTCTCCATCTCTCGTGTCCTCACTTGCCCTATTTTCATGGGAGCTGATACAGTCTGAAGGCTGTGTCTGAATGGAATCCTGCAACATGGGGCCTGTGTGACAAAGGAGGAGGTAAGCCATGGGCTGGAGGGAGGGGGTGTCACTCACCATAGACAGTAAGGTGGAAAAACTGCATAACTTCTCTTCCTTCATTTAACCTGGCTTGAGCTCGGTACTGCCCACTGTCCTCAAGGGTCAGGTTCAAAATCCTCAGGGAAGCCAAGCTGGGCACCTGGACCCTCTGCTTGAATTTGTCCTGGAGGCCGAACCACCTTGGAGTCTGGACGCCTCTCTGGACTCGAAACATGACCCTGTAGTCTGACTCAGGGCTAAAGCTCCAGGAGAGCTCCTCCAGCTCAGGTTCCCGAACTGCTCCTGGCTTCTTGGTCACATCAAACAAGACAGATTCTCCTGAGATCCGCTTCAGAGGAATGTGGGCTCTGGAATCCTTAACTGCAGAGCCACGTGTCCCAGAACTCTCAGCCACAGCACCGCAGACACCTGGGGCATTGGAAACAGAAAATGCAAGTGTTTTACCATCAGGAACAAGTAAGACAACCACAGAACTTTTCTTCTTAATCAAATCCATCCAAAATTCTTCTTTCCAGGAAGGCAGCCTAGTACAATGCATTGGAAGTAATTTTGGGATCAAGTCTGGTTCTCATGGAGTATAACCTTGAACAGGCTAAACTGCCTAACTGTCAGTTTCCTTACTGTCCCAAAATCATAGTATTAATTAAATGAAACCATAGATCAAAAGGATCTAGTACATTTTCTGGCACTTGCTAAGTGCATAAATGCAAGAGGCAGCTTCAAAAGTGTCTCCCAAAGGTCTCTCCCTCCTGTGCACATCAATGTGTAATCCCCTCCCCTGGAGTGTGGGCTGCACCTAGTGACCTGCTTCTAAGGAACACAATACAGCAAAATGATGGGGCCTTTTCAGTGCCTACAAACCCTGGAGGTCTAGTTTCTCCTTCCCTCACAATTAGACCCAATCACACTATATTTTCATAACTACTCTGGGAAATTTTATGATGGCTTTTTTTCAATGTTTTCTTTGTTATTTAAAGATTCTTCTGGCAACATTTATTCATAAGGAAGAAAACACCAACACAAATTTAGTCTCCAGCCCTGCTCCCCAGGATGCATGGGGAGTGAGGTTACAGACATATTTACCAAAATCTACAGTTCCCCAGTCAGGGGGCACGTTCTTGCCAGAAGGGGGGCTGTTATGGATTGAATTGTGTTCTTCAAAAAAGACATGTTGAAGTCCTAAAAGCAGCAACTCAGAACGTGACCTTGCTTGGAAATAGAGTCTTTGCAGATACAGTCAATTTAAGGTGAGGTCATGAGGCTGAGGCCCACTCCACTATGACGGGCATCCTTATGAAAAGGGGAAACTTACACACAGACACCGATGTGCACAGAGGGAAGCCGGGGGGAAGAGACACAGGGAGGATGCATATGAAGATGAGGATTGGACTGACGCAGCTGCAAGACAGGAACACCACAGACTGCCAGCAAACACTAGAAGTTGGGAAGGGGGAGAAAGGAGTCCCCTTTTATGTACTGAATATTTCTGTTCCCCCCAAATTCACATGTTGAAGTTTTAACACCCAGTGCGGCTATACTTGGAGATATGGACTCTAATGAAGGAAGGGTAAGTGGGGTCACAAGGGTGGGGCCCAATCCAATAGCATTAGTGTCCTTATAACAAGTCACCAGAGAGCAAGCGAGCCAGCCCTCTCCATGCACATGCACTGAGGAAAGGCCATGTGAGCACCCGGTGAGGAGGCAGCCTCTGCACACCACGCAGAGAGCCCGCACCAGAAATTACATTGGCCAGAACCTTGATCTTCCAGCCCCCAGAACTCTGAGAAAACAACTTTCTCCTGTTTGTTATGGTAGACTGAGCTGATTGATACAGCCCTGTAGGGTTCAAAGCTGACTACCACACCCCTGCAGGTTTCAAAGGGAGCATGGCCCTGACAAACACCTGGATTTTGGCCTTCCGGCCTCCAAAATGTGTGACAGTAAATATCCATTATTTTAGACACTATGCTTGATATGTTATGACAGTCCTGGGAAAGGAATACAGGAACTCAGAAGGACACTCAGGACTACATGTTGACTCTTCGAATGATTCCTGAGGAACCAGGGCAGAGCCCTTGGCCAGCACATCACATGAGGTGTAAGCTCTGGACTGAGACAGGCCTGGGATCAAGTTCCACATCCACCCTTTACTGGCCGAGTGACCTTTACCACGTTCCTAAAATGTCAAAGCCTTGAGTTCCCACACATGAACACTGGGGGTAATAAATGCTGCTGCTCATAGGGCTCCCTCAAGCATTAAATAAGATGATATATATTTTTAAAAGCACTGAACAGTATGCCTTTAGGTGTTATGATCATTACTATGATAGGGCCCACCTGCTATGGAATCGCCACAGTTATTGTAGCTGGATTTCTCCTGATGTTTCCCTGCCTGGGAAAGAGTCCCCCATCCCCCATGAACATAATTCCCACTCCCTACATTTCAGCAGCTCCTTCAGATACCAAATGTCTAATGGTCCTCAGGACAGGAGATTGCATTTCAGCCACACCAAGTGACTTTTAATTTATTTTAATCAGATTATACATTCACACAGTTTATGAAAGGAGGAGACAATTCAGGAGATTGAAAATTAGCTCTCTCCTATCTCTGGCTCCCATTGTCCGGTTCCCTCTCCTAAGGCAGCACCATTATCCGTGTCCTGGGCAGCCACCCGGAGATAATCTACACACTCACAAGCACCCATGTGTATCTCCACAGACGCAGCACGCTCTATGCACCGATCTCTCCTTGCCGTTCTCGTAGCAGCACTTACTGGGACGCACGCTGGATCTGTGCACGCTGTGTCCCACCGACTGTAGCACACCGTGCCTCGTGGGGCTCCCATGCCCCGCTGCCCCTGATGGCCCAGTTGTAACTCGCCACCACAAACAAGGTGGCACTGATATCTTAATATCTCAGCCTCTCACACATGGATGTGTCTAAATTAGGAAAAATCAGTAGGGTGAATCTCATGGATCAAAGGCACATATACCTGAAATTTTGACCAATATTATTAACTATCTCCAAAGAGTGATTCTATCTATACTCCTACCACTAATGCTTACGTTTCTCACCAATACATAATGATCAAATGTTTTGTCCCTTGTCAAATTCAATAAGAGAAAATTATATCTCACTGTCATTTCAATACACATTTCTGTTAAGGGCCAAAAGCTTCAAGACTACTGACTTATATAACTTTTGGCCATATAATGTTAAAGGCTAAAATTTTAACATTGTCAAAGCTATTTGTATAATGTCATAATGTGAGTTTCATGCCGAAAAATCATTAACCTGCTATCTCACCTCTGTAAAGCTGCTTGCTAAAGACTAGTGCCCCAAGTGTGGGACTACAGCACCCATGTTCTGCATGACCAAGCCCTAAACTGCCCAGATCCTGTTGCACCAGGACATGAGAGGGATGTAATGCTGCTTTTTGCCCCTGTAATCATGCTTGCTCTGCCCCAGTGATTTTTCACCCACGATAAAAGCTTTCTGCTTCAAAGGCTGAACGCTGCTCTCTGTGCCGCCGCCTTTGGTGGTGTAGAGGGTAGTCGCTGGCCAGCTAATAAAGACTCCTAATTTGGCTCAATTGGTCTTTAGGTGGTCATTTCTCACGTCTCAGACCATAACATTTGGAGGCCCCAGCGAGATTCTGCCCTAATGTAGGCCACCTGGCGACCACCGGTGCCTGGAGACCGGGCGTGGAGTTGAGGGTCTTGCCCAGGGGAAGGCCTCTGAGAGACATTCCTCAGCCCCAGGCAGAGGCTTGACAACGCTCCGGCCCCCGACACCTTTATTTTTTTTTATTTTTTTTCAAAAGAACAAAAAATAGTGTTTTATTAACTACCACACTTATAATACACTTTAAACATACAATAAGGTAGCCTTTAAATTTGAGGTGGTCTTAAGAATAAATGAACAGAATTCCAAATTTTTTAAGTAGGTGAGTGCTGCAGTTATAGGTATACATTTAGGAAAGTTGTATAGCTCTTACAAGACCAGCAATGTAAAAGCCATCATGTAAATTTGCCAGTAAAGTATAACCTGTGCAAACATAACAAAATCACCTCCATAGTGACAATACCCTGACACCTTTAAAACCGCAAATTCTTCTGGATGAGTCTTCTGTTTCTGTTCACCAGTGAGTTCTTTTCTGCTCTGTTTCTGGCTCCAGAGTTGTCCGGCGCCTCAGAAGATTGGCTGGACGCAGCTTCACTCCTCAGGCGGGTTCCAAGAGGTGAGACGTCACCTGGAACTTACTGTCAGAATCTGACTCTGTTTCCCCTTTTCCTCGGGCGAGTCCTGGGACATGGGACATCACCTAGGACTTGCGAGTCCTGGTCAGATTCCTGAGTCTGATTACTTTCATTTCTCTCAGCTTCGATTCCATTTCGGTTTCACCTGTCATCTGGGTCCTGGGTTATAGTTTCGAACTTTAAAGAACGGTGTACACTTATCACTGGGATCAGTGATTGTCAGTTTCCTATCTGTGTTTTTCCTGAGGCTGTCCGGGGTGGTAGACTGAGTCAGCTTCTTACATTGCCATTGGCCTATTCGGGTTGACTCTATTGCTGGGTATTGGGCTTTACTAAGTGGCCCCAGAGGATTGGGGGCCAGAGAGAAGGCTGTGATTAGTGGTTGTAAACTGGACTATAATAGGTTTCCTTTTCTGGTTATGGTGTTGCTCCCCATTCTGACTGTTGCCTGAATCTTGTAATATTTAGGCTTTTCATCATGGACCAATCTCAGTGCTGTGTTATTTGCTCTCCTCTTGAATGCTTCTTGAAAAATTTCCAATGTTTTCAGCATCGGGCCAGGCCCTACAGCTTTTCAGTTAACACCTTTGACTTACAGAAATTTTGTAAATGAGAGTGGCCCACATTTGGTGTTGGACGGCCCCCAGAGGGCAGTGTCCAAGTTACCCTTGCCAACAGGATGCAGGCCATAATTTTTAGAAATCCAGGACATCCAGATCAAATCCCTTATCTACAGTTCTGGAATAACATCTTAGTAGACAACCCTAAATAGTTACAGTCTTGTCTTAAACCCCACAAAAACAAGGCTGCAAAAGAAAAATCAGTTCTCATGACTGGGCCCCCTTTAAAGGGAAATCCCAGCCCTAGAAGTGAAAAAGAAAAACCAAGCCCTGTTCTAGTTGACCAGCCAGAGGATCCCCTACTACTGGGACCCCCACCATATCCAACTCCCCACCCCGATCCAGCTCCTAGGAGAGACTGTGAGCCCTTCAGCCCTCCGTATACCCGGAATGGCTCACACTATAACCCTTCCCCAGATCCCCCCTCGCTGGGGTCCGACTCCTCAGGGGCACCAATCCTTCCTCGGAGACAGGTCCCTTCCCCACTGGGACCTGACTGCCCTCCGTTCATGGTTTATGTTCCCTTCTCAACTAGTGACTTGTATAACTGGAAAAAGCAAAACCCCTCTTTTTCTGAGAAGCTTCAGGGACTAATTTCTCTCCTGGAGACTGTCTTTTGTACTCATCAGCCAACTTGGAGGACTGCCAGCAGCTCCTCCAAACCCTCTTCACTTCTGAAGAGCGCAAGTGGATAAGGAGGGAGGCAGTGAAAACCATTCCTGGCCCAGATGGGCAACCCACGACTGACCCAGTCCAAGTAAAGATTGTTTTCCATTCTGCGTGACCAGACTGGGACCCAAATGAGAACAAGGTAAGGAGGCTCTCGATCAGTATCGCCAGACTCTGCTAGGAGGCATACAGGCTGCGGCTAAAAGGCCGACTAATTTGTCTAAGATAAGCAAAACCATACAGGGACCTAACAAGCCCCTGGCCACATTCTTAGAACGCCTCTTTAAAGCTTACCACCTGTATACTCCCATAGACCCAGAGACACCAAAAAATAGACGTGCCATTAACATTGCATTTGCTACCCAGTTGGCCCCAGATATTAGAAAGAAGCTGCAGAGATTAGAAAGATTTGAGGATACAATGCTGTCTAATAAAAATTGCCCAAAAGATCTACAACAATGGAGAGGACCCTGGGACTGTATAGTCCAAGGGGATGGCCAAAATTCTCATATCTGCTATGGTAAAACAGGAAAAATATAAAACTAAGAAAGGCAAGGAGCCTACAAGACCAGATTGGGTTACAAAAAAAAAAAAAAGGCCCGGCTTAGTCTGTGACCAGTGTGCCTATTGCAAAGAACATGGTCACTGAAAGAATGAATGAGTGTCCCCACAAAAAGCACAAGGGAACCAAGCCCACTCTGGTCCCTATGAAAGACAGAGACTGACGGGGCTGGGGCTCCATCCCAGTAAGCCCCCAGGAGCCCAAGGTAACTTTAAATGTCAGGGGCAAACTTTAGAGTTTTAGGTGGACACGGGAGCAACATACTCTGTTCTCCAGCAAGCTGAAGGGCCCCCTTTCTGGAAAAAAAAAAAAAAAAAAACTCTAGTTTGGACTGAAACTGAAACCCAGGCTTTTGAGACTCTCAAGCCCTCACAAACGCTCCTGCATTGGCTTTGCCTAATCTAACTAAGCCTTTCCAATTATATGTTGCTGAGAACTAATAAAGGAGATGTTAACCCAGACGCTGGGACTCTAGAAAAGACCAGTGGCTTACTTATCTAAAAGACTGGACCCTGTGATGTCAGATTGGCCAAACTGCCTGCGAGCCATCGCCACAACTGCCATCCTGGTCAAAAAAACCTCTGAACTAAACTCGAGGCAAGACTTAAAAGGTCCCCCTGAGAGATGACTTTCAAACTCCCGCATAAGTCAATATCAGGTACTGTTGCTAGACCCCCCGCCAGGATTCGCTTCCTGAAAACAGCCTCCCTCAATCCTGCCACATCTCAGAGGAAGTCAGGTATGCAGGGGCGGCTGTCGTGGCTGCTGACCGAGTTATATGGGCACAGGCTCTTGGACATGAAACCTCATCCCAAAAGGCTGAACTCATAGCCCTGACTCAGGCCCTAAGATGGGGGAGAGCCTTTGCAATGGCACATGTACTGGGGCATTTTACCAAAAACAAGGACTGACTCCCCAGTGTTGAGAGGCAATGCTTTTGCTGACGTGACAGCCAAGAAAGTCTCGCAAAAACCAGTGGGGCCTCTCCTAACTCTCCCTGCTCTGCCCAAACAGCTCTTGCCAAACTCTCCAAACTACACAAAAAAAGAAGTTAAAATAGGAAAAGCCCTAAAGACTAAAACTGATTCAAGAGGTCGGATATTCCTCGGCTACACCACCAAGCCCAGCAAGCTTCAGCAAGGTGCCACGTCTGCGCTCGAGTAAAGCCAGACAAATACAGATACCGGTAATTGCTTGTATTCATTGATACTTTCTCTGGATGGGCAGAAGCTTTTCCTACAAAGTCAGAGACAGCGCAAATAGCTATAAAAAAAACTAGTTACTGAGATTGTTCCCCGATTTGGCCTTCCACTTACACTGGGGTCCCACAACGGCCCAGCGTTCATCACTCAAACGACTCAATTATTAACTAGGACATTAAAGATTAATTAAAAATTACACTGTGCTTATAAGCCTCAGAGTTCAGGACAGGTAAAAAAGATAAATAGGACTTTAAAAAACATTAAACAAGTTAAAGCTAGAGACTGGTGCAGACTGGGTAAGCCTCCTCCCCTTTGCTCTGCTAAGGGCTGGATGCACTCCTTATGTTAAAGGCTTAACCCCGTATAAAATCATGTTCAGCTGACTGCCCCTGCTTATCCCCAAGCTGGGGGAGGACAAAGTAGCAGAGTTAAATAACCATTCCCTTCTTAAGTCATTGCAGGCCTTGCAGTCTGGTGTCCAGCAGACCCAAGACCTTGTAAAGGCCACTCATCCTGGACCAATTACTACTAAATGAAAAAGGCTTCATTTCACGTGCAGCCCGGAGATCTCATCTGGATAAAAAACTCCACCCCACTACTTTGGAGGCAAAGTGGACTGGACCCCTGCCAATAACCCTCACCACACCAACAGTCACTATAAAGGTTGCCAGAAAGTGCCACTGGATCCATCACACCCAGATTAAAAAAGCATCTTCAGATCATCTCCCAGAAAAATAGATTATCCAGCCAACCAAGACCCGCTAAAGATAAGACTTTCCAAAGACTCCTCTGTTTCCTCCTAATTGCTTACTTTAGACTTACCAAAGGCACCCCCCCCATCAGCCTATAAACTACACTTAGATGCTTACAAAAACAATCAATAACACTGTCATAGCACAAGCTTCCACTCTATACTTAAAAGATAAATCCTTGGGCATAAGCTAAACACTTTATTTGCTTGAGACATTTGTGTGGGGGGCAGGGTGGTACAGATAGCCAAAAAAAGGTTGAAATAGATTATTTATTTTAAAAAAATATTCTGAGTTACAGGTTTAAAAAAATATTTCAGTATCTTGATAAGATACACAATAGTTCAACTCCACCTTTCCAGAGTTTAAAACTTATAACAAAGAATCAATGATTTGATTCCCCCTAAACACCAGTGGGGAATGTTAAGGGCCAAAAGCTTCAAGACTACTGACTTATACAACTTTTGGCCATATAATGTTAAAGGCTAAAATTTTAACATTGTCAAAGCTATTTGTATAATGTCATAATGTGAGTTTCATGCTGAAAAATCATTAACCTGCTATCTCACCTCTGTAAAACTGCTTGCTAAAGACAGTGCCCCAAGTGTGGGACTACAGCACCCATGTTCTGCATGACCAAGTCCTAAACTGCCCAGATCCTGTTGCACCAGGACATGAGAGTGATGTAATGCTGCTTTTTGCCCCTGTAATCATGCTTGCTCTGCCCCAGTGATTTTTCATCCACGATAAAAGCTTTCTGCTTCAAAGGCTGAATGCTGCTCTCTGTGCCGCCACCTTTGGTGGTGCAGAGGGTAGTCGCTGGCCAGCTAATAAAGACTCCTAATTTGGCTCAATTCGGTCTTTAGATGGTCATTTCTCACGTCTCAGACCATAACAATTTCCTCTATACATGAAATTCATCATCACCATCATTTCATATTAAGTCACTTTTATTGCCTTTTCTGTGAACTGTGAACTGTCTGCTAATGTCCTTTCTCATTGTTTCCGTTAGTTTCTATGAGTTAGATATATGTTGTAATAATTAGCCTTTTCTCTAACACACATAATAAAAATTTTTAGAGTTTTTTGTTTGATCTTCACTAGGGACTGTTTGCCTCGCCAAAATGGTATGTTCATGAAGTCAAACATATCAAAGTTTTTATGGCTTCTTCATTTTATATCTTGCTTAAAAACATAGCTACCATTTCAAAAGTGGGTTTTTGATTCTCTGTTGTTTTGAAGTACGTTTATGATTTTAATTTTCATGTTTACTCATAGATCAGCCTGAAATTTATTGCAGTCAGCTAGGTGACATAGATGGATAGTATAACAGAGAGGTCAAAAGATTGAACTGTTGAGTTAGTGGCATTTAAGGCCAGGGGCTTCACTTTCTGGCGATGGAAACTTGAGCAGGTATTTAACCTCTCTGGCTTCCGCTTTCCCATCTGGGAAATGCAAATGCTAACAGTGCATACCTCACTGGACTATTCTTTGCACTCACATAGAGAAAAATTTTCAGCACAGGATTCAATAACTGTTCTGTTAATTTTAGCTGCTCTCATTATCATGATGAGTGTCAGGTGTCCAAGCACACCTGCGGCAGAACCAGACGTTGTCAGTTCCCAGGCTGGTGTCCCTCCATCCCCGCAGCCGTCCCTCTCAGGGGTTCCCTCCTGGGAACAGCAGGGGTTCCAGGGAGTGAAATATCTGTAGGTTCAATTCCATAGGTAGCTCCAGGGTGTCACGGTCCAGCCAAGGTCTTCCTGTTTACCAAAGCCCTGAGTTTGAAAGGAAATTCATTTGTCCGTGTCTGCACACAGCCATCATCAGTGCCAACGCTACCAAGGAGCTGAGGACATCTGTGTAGCCAGGAGATTGGAAAAGACAAAGGCAAGGGCAGAATACTTGTTTTCCCAAGCTTGAACTCAATAAATTTTGTACTGTTAACTGTATTTGGTTTGTTCATTTTCCCCTTTCCTTAGCAGGTTGTGTTGTAATATATTAATAAAAGTATTATATGTTACATCGAAAACTATTCTACAGGATATCGAGCTGCTTAAAGGGAAAGGTCAAAGCGAGCCTCAATGCAAACGAAAACACATAAATGCCATGTACCCTGAGGACATTCATCTCCCTACCCACAGACACTGTACACCCGTGTGAACACAGCACATCTATTGGTAACCACATTGGCATTCCTGCTGGCCTTCCTCCATTCTCCCTTTGAACCACTTGTGACATCCTACTGGTTCCCTCACTAATTCATGAGCAAAATACAAGTATCCTATAACATCTCATTCAGCCATGCCATTCAGAGTTAATTACATGTTCAAATACATAATTCTTGGTACAAAAATGGACACCAAATGTAAGTGCTCCATTTAACGTAGGCTCAAAAAAACAGCCTTCGTTTGCAAGGGTACAGACATGACAACTGGACTTGCTGGGACACTATTCCATTCTCCAAAGGGGGACCCTTCCTAAGGCATTTACGCAGACAATTCTGGTGAAAACAATGTGTGTCTTTCTCCCTGCCAGCATTGTCAGAAGGGTCATCGAGAAATAAATTAGTATTTTCTGCTAAACAGACATGAACTGAAAAGGCCTGGCCAAGTCTTTTACTAGCTGCTTCTAAAAGCCCAGCTACAGCTGCCTTCCTGCGTGCGGTCTGCACAGCACGTTGCCACACACTGTGGGAGGGTGACGGTGTCCTTCAGCAGGTGGTCTGAGGCCATGTCCCTGCAGCCATATGCAGACCCTTTCTTCTCCAACTCCCTGCCAGCAGACACTGGCTGGGTGCCCAGTAAATGCTGTTATGCTCAGGCTGAGGCCATCCCCACAGGTGAAGTCACCCTCCCTGGTGGCTGCCTGCGTTTCTGGGAAAGTGCAGTGTGCACTGAGCCACCCTCAGCCTCCCACCTGCCCTCCCCATGTCCCCTTCCAAGCACATATCCAGAAAGTGTTCAGGGTTTGAGAATGATAAGGACAAATTCTTTATTACCTCCCTCACCGTCACTCCTTCTCCCCCCAACCCTCCCCAAGTCAAGGGTGAATGTGAACAGGGACAACCCAAAACCAAAGGAGAAATGCATCCAACTGTGGATCTCCATACATTGCTATGGAGCAGTTTCTGGGAGATGTTCCCTCTAAGGGCAGCCTCTGTCCAAACTCCACTGCTAGGGGTCTTGTCGCATTGACTACCATGGAGGGCAGGGCCAAGGGGACAACCAAACTCATTCCTCCCAATGTCCTCTGTGACCTCCAGAGAATCACTGTCATTATCTGGACACAGACAGCCTAGCCCTAAAAGTAGGAATTCTAAGTCATTTATTTTTCCTTCCTTCTTTCCTTCTTCCCTCCCTTTCTTCCTTCCATTTTTTCTTTCTTTTTCTTGTTTTCTTAGTATTCCCCCAGCCCCAGTGTCTACAGAGAAAACTATGCAACTGAACATATTTCTCCAAGTTAAAAAACATCGTGGAAGTGGAGAAAGCCTACATTTTGCAGTCTACAAAAAGTTACCTGTTTAAATGGGCTCTAACCCATTGCCATTGCAAAGCTCATCTTTGCTTTGAGAAGTCCTGTTTTACAAGTACTTTCTAATCCATTAGATTTCATATACTTCCCAGCAAGTTCAATCAGTGGCTGAAATATTAAAACAAAATATTAACAATAAAATCTTTCAGAAAAATTCATATTTACTGGGACTTATTTTTTTATTAGCTTTTATTTCATGTCATTATATGTATACACATATAATATTTCATAAAGCAATGCGTATAATATACAGCCTAGATCAGGTCATTCTACTTTCTTCCTCTCCATTTTTTCCACTGAATTTCATGCCGTCCTCTAGTTCATTTTAGTATCTACTGGTTCTTCCGTGTTTTTAGCATATTCTTATCAACATGTGGGTACAAAGACACCCTTAAATTTTGGTGGGTGCTTTTCTTAAAAAAAAACAAGATTTCATTGTATTTAGTTTCCTGAATCTTCCTGATGGGGATTCATGCATTTTACTTCATGAAAAGGGAAAATTCCTCCCAGACAACTGTAACATTTGCATTTTTAGGCCTCCATAATACTTCATGGGACACATACTCTCAATTTCTTCAATCACTCCTGACTGTTGGGCACCTCCTGTTTTTCCCTGGGGTTCTGTCCCAGAACAGTGCTGTAATGGACATGGTTTGATCCCAGGTCTCCGGAGCCTGAACAGCATTTCAGGGTCAAGGGAAAGGCCATCCACAGGGATGAAAAAGGGCATAGTCTATAGGATTCCTTGTACCCCAGAAGGCAAATCCTTTTTAACATTTTCAAATGGAAACTCATGCAAATTACACAAGCATTTTAAGATAAAACTGAGACTTTCAAGGGCCTCTCCTCTGAGATGATCTGCCTGGAGCTGAGCCCTAGCAGAGGAGCGCACCTCCACTGTCCTGTTCAGTGCAGCTCCAGCAGCCCAGACCAGAGGAGCTTCTTGCAGCTCAGACACTGGGGTTCCAGTTCTGGCCCCTCCTCCACAGCACAGTGCAGAGACTGTCAGGACACGGCTGAGTTCCAGGCCAGGAGTACACCATTTCCACCCTTTATCCCTGGGAGGCAGCTATTTGATCCCTCTGCATCCCTCTTTCTAGGCAGTTCCAGGCTCTCTGGGCTTCCCTGCTAATGCAGCAGAAGTGGCCTCACCTCTGGGTTAAGGTCCCCTTAATGCAGCCAAGGCTGCCTGAGCTCAGGGTTCCCATCCTGCTCACCACCAAAAGGCCATTTCATTGTTTTGGTTTACTGTGGGCTCTAACTTAATATACTGCATTTTTAAATTCTGACAGAGTGGTTTTCTCTTTCTGTTCCCCAAAAGCAACAGAACCGAAACAGCCCTCCCAGGGGTGGCGGCCCAGCTATCCCAGCTCCACACAATTGTTTCTCCTTCCCAGGGACCACGGGCTACTCACTGAAGAGGAGGCTGATGAACCCCAGGAACCTGGAGGCACAGCAAGGCGGCTGGTGCTCTGAGCAGGGACCCATGCTGCCTTCGAGCCTGGTCAGCTACAGTGGAAACATTGAAGGGCGAAGAAACCAGCTTACACAAGCTTTCCCACCCCAGGCAGGACTAGCAAGTTACTACTGGGGAGACAGCCCATCAATCTAGAGAAAGAGCCATTCAGCTCTTTTGTAGATGCCGTGCACACTCAATAAGTAATTGCAGAGAAATGTAGAACTTCACACTGTGATGTGCCTGACATCACATTGACCAGGACCTGCTCCCTGTGGTCACAGTCAGCATGGTGCTCTCACATATGCACTGCCCTGATGCTTATCTGCTTACCTGGGTTCACAGCTTGGCCCCAAGCTACCCTGGTCACCAAGAACTCACTCTCTTACAGCAAACCAGAGTGGGCTCCTCCTGAGTTGATAGCTTTCCTCCATCCTTATCCCATTTAGTTTGATTCTCATTTTGGTTATTTATTTTCTTCGCTGGGTTTAGGATTGGTTAGCTCTTCCTTTTCCAGTTCTTTGAGATGATTTGTAAGATTATAAATCTTTCTGTCTTTTCTGTCTTTTCAATGTGGGAATTTAAGGCTATGAGTTTTCCTCTCAGGAATGCTTTTGCTGTATCACATAGAGTTTGATAACTTCTGTCCCCATTATCATTAAGGTCGAAGATCTCTTGATTTCCATCTTTATCTCCTCCCTGACCCCACTATCACACAGGTATAGGTTGTTTCATTTCCATGATTTTGTGTAGAGATGAGTGTTTCAGTTGGTGTTGATTTCTAATTTTATTCCACAGAAATCTGAGAAAATCCGTGGTCTAATTTCTATTTTTTTTTTAATTTTTTGAGACCCGTTTTGTGGCCTAGGATGTGATCAATCTTAGAGAAAGTTCCATTAGCTGATGAGAAGAATGTATATTCAGTAGTTTGGGGGTAGAATGTTCTGTGGATGTCTGTTAGGCCCATTTGTTCTAGAATTCTGTTTAAGTCCATTGTTTCTTTGCTTATTTTCTGTTTGGAGGCTCTGTTGAGTTCTGTCAGTGGGCTGTTGAAGTCCCTGGCTATTACGGTGCTTCTATTTATCATTTTCCTTATGTCAAGTAGGATTTGCTTTATGTATCTGGGTGCTCCTTTGTTAGGTGCATAAATATTCAGGATTGTTAAGTCTTCTTGTTAAATTGTTCCCTTCACCATTGTATAGTGACCATGTTTGTCTTTCTTTACTTTTGTGGATTTGAAGTCTATGTTATCTGATATGAGTCCAGCTACACCACCTTTCTTTTGGCTTCCATTTGCGTGCAATATTGTTTTCTATCCCTTCACTTTGAGTCTCAATAAATCTTTGTGGGTTAGATGCATTCCTGGAGACAACAGATACTTGGCTTGTATTTTTTTATTCATTCAGCGAACATTTGTCTCTTCACTCGGGAATTCAAGCCATTCACAAATATTGATTGGGGTGTATCTCTGCTTGTCCTGTTGGGTAGACCCTTATTGCTTTGTTTTACCTCTTGAGCCATCGTAGAATCTGGGTTCTGCACTTTAGCTTTTGGATGATTTAACACTGGCGGGTGTCTATTGCGCTGATCAGAGTATAATGCAGGTCTGAGTACTTCCCACAGGCAGGTCTGGTCTTCACAAATTCCCTCGCTGATTGCTTATCTGGGAAACTCTTTATTTCGTCCTCATATAAAAACTTGGTTTTGTAGGATACGAAATTCTAGGCTGTCCATTATTCTGTTTTAGAAAATGAGGATGGGTTCCCAGTACCTTCTAGCTTGTAAAGTTTCAGTTGAGAAGTCTGCAGTTAGTTTCGTAGGTTACCTGCAGTTTTCACCTTACTGCTCATAGGAGTGCATCTTTTGTGTTTACTTTGGACAGCCTAATTCTGTGTGACATGGCGATTTCCTTTTCATGATGAATCTTCCTAGAGTCCTGTGGGCTTCTTGTACCTGGATATCTATATTCCCAGCTAGGCCAGGGACATTTTAATCAATTATTCCCTCAAATAAATTAGCCAACCCTTGTGTATTTTCTTCTTTGTCCTTAGGGATCCCTATGATTCTTATGTTTGCCAGTTTACATAATCCCACATTTCTTGTAGGCTTTGCTCATTCCTCTTTTTCTCTCTTCTTTCTCTTTGACTCATTTGTTTAGCTCATAGGTGTTCTCTCCAAGCACTGAGATTCTTTCCTCTGCCTGATCTAGCCTATTAGTAAGGTTTTCCATTGTGTTTTGTAATTTCTTCAATGAATATTTCATTTCTATAATTTCTGTTTTGTTTTTCTTTCATGTCCTATTTAATAAGTCAAAGACCTTTTCTCATTTTTTGAAATTGTTGACTGTTGCCCAAGTAAGAAGCTGTGTGCAAAAGAAAAAAGCTCTTTGTGGAGAGTGTTAACTGTGCACAGTCTCTACACAAATATTAGCATTTACCTTCTGCTGGCAGCCATAGGGCTTCCTCAGCTGCCACTAATGCCAGTCATCCTCTCCATATACTCAAGGCAAGCCAAGGCCCCACAGAAGCTGACAGGCTCTTGGCTGGATTCAACTATGACTTTCACTAAGCTTCTACCAGCCCTGATCATGCTATCTCAGAGGAGTGGGATAGAGAAGTGTACACTCCCTCTGGTCACAGCCTCAGCTGGCTCAAACTCACCACCACCTACTGTGATTTAGGCCCTGGTCTCTTCTCTCCAAACCTGGGTACCCCACAACATTCAAGAGCTCCACCTCCCATTACCATGGGGAGCTGCACCATCCTCCTAAACACTAGACAGTGCCACCTTCTCCTCCACACTGAGGCTTCTGCTGTGCCTGCCCAGGCAGAACACCCCCAAGGGGACATCTGCAGGCTGGTCCCATGACTCAAAGTAGTCAGGTCACTGTGTATTAACCCCACTTAATGGATGTGAAATCAGAGTCCTGGCAGGGGGTGGTATGTGACCTGTAAAAGGTCACCCAGCTAATCAAAGGACGAGGTCTGGACTCCTGACAAGCAGCTCAGGACTCATTCCCCAACATCACATCTGGTCTTCTATCCCACTGTATGGCCTCAAGCAAGTCACCTGGAGACCACTGTGTCCTCTCCCCCAAAACTGTTCTGCACATTCCCAGACAAGAGAATATGGAAGATTGGCTTGATTCCCCCTCTCCACCTAGTAATGGGAAGTCACTTCAAAAGGCCGTCCTTGAGTTCCAAGGTCAGAAACTTCTCACATGGAATCAAAATTGGCCATCTGTATGTCTTCTTTGGAAAAATGTCTATTCAGAGCCTTTGCCCATTTTTAAATTATTTTTTTGTTTTTGGCTACTGAATTATATGAATTTCATATATTTTTGGATATTAACTACATATCCAATGGTTTGTAAATATTAATATTTTCTCCAAATCCATAGGTTGTCTATTCATTCTGTTGATAGTTTCCTTAGCTGTGCAGAAGCTTTAGAGTTGAATATAATCCCAGTTGTTTGTTTTTGATTTTGATGCCTGTGCTTTTGTGTCATCTCCAAAAAATCATTGCCAAGACCAATGTCAAGGAGGTTTTTCGCAGTTTTCTTCTAGGAATTTTATGGCTTCACATATGACATTTAAGTTTTTAATGTATTTCAAGCTAATTTTTGTAAGATGTAAGATGAGTCCAATTTCATTCTTTTGGATGTGGATATCATGTTTTCCAAACACCATTTATTGAAGAGACTATCCTCTCCCCCTTTTATATTCTTGGTGCTTTTTTCAAAGACGAGTTGACCTTACAGACATGTGTTTATTTCTGAGCTCTGTACATGTCAATACCATACTGTTTTGATTACTAGAATTTTGTCATGTACTTTAAAACAAGGAAGTCTGATGCCTCTATCTTTCTTCTTTTTGCTCAAAATCATTTGGGCCATTTGGTGTCTTTGTAATTCCATATAAATGTTAAGAATTTTTCTATTTCTGTGAAAATGCCATTGAAATTTTGATAGAGATTTCTTTTAATCTGTAAGTGCTTTTGGTAGTATGGGAATTTTAACAATATTCATTTTCTAATACATGATCACACGATATCTTCCCATTTATCTGTGTCATCTTCAAGTTTTTCATCAATATTTCATAAGTTTCAGTCTACAGATTTTTAATCTCCTTGGTTAAATTTATTCCTACATATTTTATTCTTTTGGTGCTACTATAAATGGAAATATTTTCTTAACGGGAGGTGTGTAGTTCATTGTTAGTGCATAGTAATGCCACTGATTGTTGTATGTCAACATCATATCCTGCAACTTTACTGAATTCATGTATTAGTTCTAAGAGTTTTTTGGTGGAGCCTTTACGGTTTCCTATATATAAGACCATGTCATCTACAAACATAGATAATTGTACTTCTTGCTTTTTTGTTTAAATACTTTTATTACCTTTTTTGTCTAATTGCTTTGGCTAGAGTTTCCAGTATTATGTTAAATGGAGATGATGAAAGTGCGCATACTTGTCTTGTTTCTGATCTTAGAGAAAACAGTTTTGACTTTTCACCATTGAACATTATGTCAGCTGTGGGCCTGTCCTATATGGCATTTATTATGTTGAGGTACATTGCATATATACCTAAATTGTTTAGAGGAGTTTTTTGTCATATTAATAAATTTTTATTTTTCTAGTTTTCCTTTCTAGCACAAACAGTTTATTTAAAAATTTACATAAAGATATTGCTATAGTAGGAATCTTTTGTCCCCACCAAAATTCATATTTTTAATCTATGTTCTTAGCTATTATCTTTTCTTTTTTATTTCAGAATATTACAGGGCTACAAATATTTTGGTTACATGAGTTGCTTTTATACTGCTTAAGTCAAAGTTGTAAGTGTGCCCATTACTCTCATAGTGTACACTGTACCCATTAGGTATGATTTCATCCGCCCTCCCACCTGCTTGATATCCGTTGAGTGTTACTTCCATCTGTGCACATGAGTACTCATAGGTTTGGTCCAATTTACTAGTGAATACATGTGGTGTTTGTTTTTCCATTCTTGCTATACCTCACTAAGGAGAATGGTCTCCAGATCCATCCAGATTGTTCCAAAAGGTTTTAGTGCATTTTTTTTGGCTGAGTAGTAAACCGTGGTATACATGTACCACATTTTATTAATCCACTCATGAATTTATGGACACGGGTTGATTCCACATCTTTACAATTGTGAATTGTGCTGCCATAAATTCTAGTGCAAGTCTATTTTGATAAAATAACATTTTTCCCTTTAGGTAAAACCAAGTAGTGAGACTGCCGGGTCAAACGGTAGGTCTACTTTTAGTTCTTTGAGGAATCTCCATACTCTTTTCCATAGAGGTTGTACTACCTTTCAGTCCTACCCACAGCATAGAAGCATTCCTGCCTCTCTGCATCCCTGCCAACATCTATTATTTTGGGACTTTTTGATAAAAGCCATTCTCATTGGGGTTAGGGGATACCTCATTGTGGTTTTGATTTGCATTTCTCTGATGATTAGTGATGTTGACCATTTTTGCATATGTTTATTGGCCATTAGTCTATCTTGTTTTGAAAAGCTTTTGTTCATGTCTTTTGTCCACTTTTTAGTGGGGCTGTTTGATTTTTTTTCTTGTAGATTTGCTTGAATTCTTTGTAGATTCTGGTTATTAGCCCTTTATCGGATGTATAGCATGCAATTATTTTCTCCCATTCTGTAGGTTTTCTATTTGCTCTGTTCATTGGTTCCTTGCCTATGCAGCAGCTTTTTAATTTAATCAAGTACCATTTATTTTTTGTTGTTGTTGCTGTGATTGCCTTTGGGGTCTTCTTCATCAATTCTTTGCCTAGGCTAATATCTAGAAGAGTTTTTCCAACATTTTCTTCTAGAATTCTTATGGTTTCATGTCTCAGGTTTAAGTTTGTTATCCATGTTCAATTAATTTCTGTGAGTGGTAAGAGATGTGGATCCTGTTTTAATCTTCTACATGTGGCTCCAATTTTCCCAGCACCATTTATTGAATAAAGATTCTTTTCCCCAGTGTATATTTCTCTCGACTTTGTCAAAGATCAGATGGCAACATGTGGATGGTTTTATATCTGGGTTCTCTGTTCTATTGCATTAGTCTATGTCTCTGTTTTGGTTCCAGTAGCCTTTTAGTATATTTAAACATCTGGCAAAGTGATGCCTCCAGATGTCTTCCTTTTGCTTAAGGCTGCTTTAACTATTCAGGCTCTTTTCTGGTTCCAAACAAAGCATAGAATTATTTTTTTTTAGATCTCTGAAAAATAACATTGGTATTTTGATGTGGATTCCACTGAATCTGTAAATCACTCTGGGTAGTATGGACATTTTAACAATGTAGATTCTGCTGATTCATGAGCATGATATATGTTTACATCATCTGAAATTTCCTTCTGCAGTGTTTCATAGTTCTCTTTATAGAAATATTTCACCTCCTTACTTAAGTATATTGCTAGCTATTTTATAATATTTCCTTTCTAGCTATTTTGAAAGATATTCAGTCTGATTTGATTCTCAGCTTGACTGTTGTTGGTGTATAGGAATGCTACTGATTTGTGTACGTTGATTTTTTAACCTGAGACATTTCTGAATTTGTTTATCAACTCCAGGAGTCTCTTGGCAGAATCTTTGGGGCTATGTAAATAGAAGATCATATCATCAGCAAAGAGGAATTGTTTGACCTCTTCTTTCCCCATTTGGATACCCTTAATTTCCTTCTCTTTCCTCATGGCTCTGGCTAAGACTTCCAGCATTATGTTGAATAGAAGTAGTGACAGTGGACACCCTTGTCTTGTTCCAGTTGTAAGTGGCAATTCTTTCAACTTTTCCCCATTCAGTATGATGTTGGCTGTGGTTTTGTCATATATAGCTTTTGTAATTTTCATATATGTTCCACCTATGCCTACTTTGTTAAGAGTTTTTATCATAAAAGGGTGCTGAATTTTGTCAAATGCTTTTTCTGCATCTATTGAAATGATCACGTGATCATTGTTTTAGCTTCTGTTTTTGTGGTCAATCACATTTATGGATGAATGTATGTTGAACCATCCTTGCATCGCTGGTATGAAGCCCACTTGTTCTTGGTGGATTGTTTTTTTTGATATGCTGCTGAATTCTGTCTGCTAGAATTTTATTGAGGATTTTTACATCTTTATTCATAACAGTATTGATCTATCATTTTCTTTTTTTGTTGTGTCCTTTCCTGGCTTTGGTATAAAGGTGATACTGGCTTTGTAGAATAAGTTAGGGAGAATTCCTTCCTTCCTGATGTTATGAAATAATTTCTGCAGTATAGGTATCAATTCTTCTTCATAGGTCTGATAAAATTTAACTGTGAAACCATCTGTTTGGGGAATTTTTTTGTTGGAACATTTTTTTATTGTTGCTTCAATTTTGTTGCTCATAATTGAACTCTTCAAGAGTTCTATTTGTTTCTGATTGAGCATTAGGCGGTTGTGTGTTTCCAGGAATTTGTCCATTTCCTCAATGTTTTTGAGGTTATGTACACAGAGATTTTTATAGTATTCACAGATGATATTCTATATTTCTTTGGTATCAGTTGTAATATCTCCTTCATTTCTGATTGAACTTATTTGGGTCCTTTCTTTTCTATTTCCAGTTAATCTTGCTAGAGGTCTATTAATTTTGTTTGTCTTTTCTAAGGAAATAAATTTTCATTTCATTGCTATTCTGTGTTGTGTTTTTATTTTCAATTTCATTTAGTTCTGTTCTAATCTTAGTTCTTTTTTCTTCTGCTGGATTTAGTTTTGGTTTGCTCTTCCATTTTTCTACTTCATTGAGATGATTCATAAGATTGTTGATTTACAATCTTTCTGTCTTTTTTTTTTTTTTTTTTTTTTGTTGAGACAGCGTCTCACTTTGTTGCCAAGGCTAGAGTGAGTGCCGTGGCGTCAGCTTAGCTCACAGCAACCTCAGACTCCTCGGCTTAAGCGATCCTACTGCCTCAGCCTCCCGAGTAGCTGGGACTACAGGCATGCGCCACTATGCCCGGCTAATTTTTTCTATATAGATTTTTAGTTGTCCATATAATGTCTTTCTATTTTTAGTAGAGACGGGGTCTCGCTCAGGCTGGTCTCGAACTCCTGACCTTGAGCAATCCACCCGCCTCGGCCTCCCAGAGTGCTAGGATTACAGGCGTGAGCCACCGCACCCGGCCCTTTCTGTCTTTTTAATGCAGGCATTTAAGGCTATGAATTTTCGCTTCGGACTGCTTTTGCTGAATCCCACAGATTTTGATAACTTGTGTCCCCTTTGTCATTAGTTTGAGGAATCTTTTCATTTCCACCTTAATTTCCTCCTTGACCAAATAATCATTCAGGAGTGGGTTATTTAGTTTCCATCACTTTCTGCAGAATTGAGTGTTTCTATAGGGTTGATTTCTAATTTTCTTCCACTATGATCTAAGAAGATACATGGTATAATTTCTATTTTTTTGCATTTTTGAGACATGTTTTGTGGCCTAAGATGTGATCAGTATTAAAGAATGTTCCATGTACTGATAAGAAGAATGTACATTCAATAGTTTTGGGGTGGAATATTCTGTAAGTGTCTGTTAGGCCCATTTGCTCTAAAGTCCTATTTAAATCCAGTGTGTTTTTATTTATTTTCTGCTTTGAGGATCTGTCCAGTTCTGTCAGTGAGATGTAGAAGTCTCTGGCAATTATGATGTTGCTGTGTTTCACTTTCTTTAAATCTGGTAGGGTTTACTATATGAATGCGGATGCAACTGTGTTAGGTGCATAAATGTTTAGGATTCTTATGTCTTCTTGATGAATTGCTCTCTTTACCATTATACAATAACCATCTTTGTCTTTCTTTACTATTGTTGATTTAAATTCTATGTCATCTAAAATGAGAATGGCTACACCTGCTTTATTTTCATTTCCATCTTCATAGAATATTTTTCAATCCCATCGCCCCAGTCTCAATGAGTTCTTGTGAGTTAGATGTGTTTTCTGCAGACAAGGATACTTGGCTTGTATTTTTTTATCCATTCAGTCAGCCTATGTGTCTTGAGTGGAGAATTCAAGTCATTTACATGCATTGAAAGAATTGATAAGTGGGATGCATATCAGTTCATCCTGTTGGGTAGACACTTATTGTTTTGTTTTGTTTTACCTCTTGAGCCATTATTTTATATGGGCTTTGAGCTTTAGATTTTGGGTGATTTTCCACTGGTGAGTTTCTATTGTCCTGATCAATGTATAATGCAGATCTGAGTACTTCCTGCAGGGGAGGTCTGGTCTTGACAAATTCTCTCAGAGTTTGCTTGTCTGAAAAAGTCCTTATTTCTCCCTCCCATAAGTAACTTAGTTTTGCAGGATACAAAATTCTAGGCTGTCCAGCATTTTGTTTTAGAAGACTGAGAATAGGACCACAATACCCTCTGGCTTGTAAGGTCTCAGCTGAGAAGTCTGAAGTTAGCCTGACGGGTTTTCCTTTTTAAGTTACCTGATGTTTGTGCCATATGGTTCAAGGAATTCCTCCTTTGTGTTAACTTTGGCCGGTCTGATAACTATGTGTCGTGGTGATTGCCTCTTTCCAGTGAATCTCCCAGCTCATTGAGCTTCTTGTACCTGGATATCTAAATTTCTGACAAAGACCAGGGAATTTTTCCTCAATTATTCCTTCAAATAGGTTTTCCAACCCTTGTGTGTTTTCTTCTTCACACTCAGGGATGCCTATAATTCTTAGGTTTGGCCTCTTTCCATAATTCCTTATTTCTTCTAGGCTTTGTTCATTCCTCTTAATTCTCTATTCTTTATCTTTGACTGACTTAATTCGAAGGTATTGTCTTCGAGCTCTGAGATTGTTTCATCTGCCTGGTCTAGTCTATTCTTAAGACTTTCCACCATGTTTTTTATTTTCTTGAATGAATTTTTCATTTACACAAGTTTTTTTTTTTCATAATTTCATTTCTTTAGTGAATTTTTCATTATTTCCTGAATTCTTTTTGTGGTTTCTTTGTGTTGGTTTTGTTGTGCTTACTTATGATCTATATTTTGAAATTCTTTATCTGTCATTTCAATATTCTGATTTTGGTGGCTATCCATTGCTAGAGAGCTAGTGTTCACTTTTGGTGGTGTCTTTCCATTCTGATTCTTCATACTTCTGGAGTTCTTTCACTGATTGTTTGTCATCTGGAGCAGCTGTTGCTTCTTATTTTGGGATTTTCTTTTGTTTCGATAATGGCATACCCAGTTTAATCTCTGAGACAGTAGATGGTGCTTGTGAGTGAGAGTCAACCACACCCTGTATGATTGAGTCAATAAATGCTGTAAAGGACTGTGCAAATTGACCTCCCTGTCAGAAGGTGGCACTTGCCAAAAGCAACAAGTTGCAATGTTTTTGGATCCTGTGACTGGCTCTAGTACCACAGTAGAAACACTTGAATGCCCCAGGTGGTAGGTGGGGCCCTGCAACTTAAGGTGAGTTCTACTCTGTGCCACAGCAAAAGCGGGTGGGGAATGTAGCTGGGCAGGGCTGGGTTGGGTAAGCTTGTCCTTAGGTTCCACAAAAAAGATGGCAAGGTATCTGTTTCAGCAGTGTTCAAAGGTCTGCTCCCAGCTTTTGGGAAAAGCTGCCAGGGAGGGGATGAAGCCTCCTTGTGGAGGCAGGACCATCTGAGATTTACAATCTGACAGTCTGGAGCAAGCTTCACTCCTCTCCACTCTCCCCTGTTTCACAGTTTTCCCCCAGCATCTGCCAGCAGAGCTCAAGCAAGCAGAGCTTGCCCAGGACTATAATGTAGGACAGGAGGTTCCCTGCCCAGGATCCCAGCCTGAGCTGAGAGCATGGCCCTCCTGTTGGGGGAGGGGTGCCCCACAAGCACACTACAGCTAGAACTCACACTAAACTCTCCCCCTATATCTGCCCATGCAGGCCCTGTTGCCTCCCAAGACTAATTCATAAATATCCTCTCTGTGCCCCCAAGCAACACGATGGAGACCTGGGGGTATGGGAACCAGGTCCCTGAAGATCAATCCCTGACCATGCCAGCGAGAAGCACACTGGTCCCGAGTAGACCATAAGGTGCCCAAGTAGGTTCAATGTTCCTCTGCCTTGAAGCATGCCCTGGTCTGATGGAGTCTCCAGGCAAGTAGCACCAGGGAGGGCCAGCAGGCAGGGAGCTCACAGTCAAGCACCCCTAGGTCCACTGCAGGACACCAAGAGGAAAAGTCTGAGCCCCACTCTCTGTGGAAGCCTCAGTGTGGTGGCTCAATTTTCTCAGCAACTGTAGATGGGGGAACAGAAGGGGACAAAAAGAGTCTGGGTGGAGGAAAACTAGCACTCTGATCATGTCTGTCCCTCTCTCCAAGAGGCTGCCTGCCAAGAATGTCCAGACACTGGAGTCTTGCAGATCACCCTGGACCCACTGGACCTCTGTGGCTCCTACGGTCTGGGCTAGAGTTGGCAAATGTCTGTGTGGGAATGAGCAAGACAAAACCTGAGGAAGTGAAGCCTGCCAGAAAGAAAAGGGCACATGGTGGGTAGAGAAGCAATACGGCCTGCCATCCCAGCTCAGGTCTGTGGAGACAGGAAGTATCCCTGGGGACTGGGAGCCTGGTGCCCTGTCCACAGGAAGCTCCCATCTCACTGATGGCAGCAGCCTCTGGGCTCATTTGGGCAGAAAGTCTCTCCAACAGCTTGAGAACGTGCCAACAGTCAGAGATGAGAGGGAGAAAAAAACAAACCGCTCAACTTACTCTTCTCACTGGACTCCAAGCCTCCCTCTCAGGGGCTGATCTCTGTTCATACCTTGCTCTTAACTATTCTGCTCTGCAACTTCTCAAAATTCATATTTTGAAACTTAATCCCCACTGTGGTCTCTTTAGAGTTTTGATCATGAAAAAATGTTATATGTGGACAAATGCTTATTCTGTATCTACTGAGATGATCATATGACCTTTGGGTTTTTTTTCTTTTTTAATAATACATAATGATTTTACAAATTTATGTGGTACATGTGATATTGTGATACATGCATACAATGTGTAACAATCAAATCAAGATTATTAGGATATCCATCACCTCAAACATTAACATTTCTTTGTGTTCGGAACATTTCAAATATTCTCTTCTAGCTATTTTGAAATATACAATAAATTATTGTTAACTATAGTCACCCTACTGTGTTATCAAACATTAGAACGCATTCCTTCTATCTAATCTTATGTTTGTACCCATTAACTAACCTCTCCTGATCTCCTCCCACTCCCAGACTCTCGTAACCCTCACTCTACTCTCTATCTCCATGAGGTCAACCTTACCTTTGTTGCTCCCACATATGAGTGATTACACCTGATATTTGTCTTTCTATACCTCATTTATTTGACTTCACATAATGACTCCAGTTCCATCCATGTTGCCGCAAATCACAGGATTTCATTCTTTTGATGACGGAATAGTATTCCATCTTGTATGTACTACGTTTTCTTTATCCATTCATCTGTTGATGAACACTTAGGTAGATTCCATATCTTCACTATTTAAAGGAAGCTGCTTCCTTAAACATGTGAGTACAATATCTCTTTGACTGATTTCCTTTCCTTTTGATAAAAACCCAGTAGTGGGATAGCTGGATGATATGGGAGTTCTATTTTTATTTTTTTAACAAACCTCCACACTGTTCTCGATATTGGCTGTACTCATTTACATTCCCACCAACAACATATAAGAGTTCCCTTTTCTCCACATCTTCTTCTGCATTTGTTATTTTTTGTCTTTCTGTTAATGGCAATTCTAACTGGGGTAGAATGATATCTCATTGTGGTTTTGATTTGCATTTCCCGAATCACCAGTGATGTTGAGCATTTTTTCAAATATTTATTGGCTATTTGTATGTCTTCCTTTGAGAAATGTCTATTTAGATCCACTGTAGCCTTCTAGGTAGATGTCAGAGGATGTCAGTGGACTCCAGAGATGTGGAGATGAAGGGGCTCTAGGGCCCTAGAGTAGGATGTGCTCTGCTGGGGGTTGGGCTCTGAAAATTGCACTGTGATGCTGCTGCTTGGGTCTCAGGGGTGTGTGGGACCCAACACAAACTCCCTCTCTGGAACATGCCATCACATAGAGTCCGCACAACTCCCTGCACTAGTCTCAGGATTCACACGGCCCAAGGGGTTCTCCCATGGCTAAGATTGCAGACATTCATTTTGCAAATGTGGACCACTGGGGATCTCTCACTTACCTTTTCTGTGAAATGGGGAGTTCCTCTGGGCTCCAAGCTGATTGTCGCTGCATGGCCCTATCTTTCCATGCCTCCGAGGAAGTGACATTGTGTCACTCCCCTGCTGACTTTCAGCATTCCCTCTTAACACACTCCATTCAACATGTGGTTATCTACTCACTGTTTTCATCAGTCTTTGTGGAAGAGGCAAGTGTGTGTGCCTTTCTCAGCCACCTTAACACCAGTATGGATCATATAATTAATTTTTATCCTTCACCATGTGAATGTCTTATATGACATTTATTCATTTCCATATGTTGAATCATCCTTGTAGCTCAAGAGTAAATTATACCTGACCTTGGAGTATGTTTGGTTTAATGTGCTATTGAATTCAGTATGCTAGTATTGGGTTATTTCAGTATGAAAAATTTCATTTCCTTAAGTACTAAGTTCGACTGTTGATATCTCTGGCATTTTGCTTTGACACTTCTTGTTTTATTTTTACTGTGAGGATACACCCTCATGCTTTCAAACACATGGTTTGCCTTGTTATTATCTCTCAAAATTTTTGAAGCAATTTTTGTGAAACCACAGATAAGTCAAAAAATTGTGTTATTTTCAGATATAAGTTCCATCATGGAACCAATGCAGCACAGACAGCTCAAAGTATCAATGAAGTATTTGGGAAAGATGTGGCTAATGAAAGCACAGGCTGCTAAGGGCTTGAGATAATGCGAATTCCTCTTTCCACTGCACAGGAAGATAACTTTGGGTCCACTGGCTAAGGCTGAGGCTTCGGACTAGCTTAGCACAGGTGAAAAGGAAGGCAGGTTTGATTGACTTGCAATGATGTGCCCTAGACACTCCCCCGAATACACACACACAAACACACACACACTGCTCAACACAGCCAAGGGAGGCCTATGTGAGATTTGGGAAGGAAGCCTCAGGCCAGTCCCTGTGGGAGTTTCCACCCTCCCATGCTGCCTCCTTTGACCATAACTCAGCGCCCAGAACCCAGGTCCTAACTCCCTCCCCTGTGGCACAGTCAACACCTCTGCACAGCTCCCACAACTGGGCTTGTGTTCTCCGAATTACACACACTAGCGACCCAGCAATAGTGGTGGGGATTTGATACCTGCACTATCAGACAGGGTCCCCTTGGGAAGGTTCTGGAGAAGAGTCAAATCCTTCTAAATGACAGAGCAAGAGCCCTCACCTGGCAGGGGTGAGGATCCTGAGAGTGAGGACAGCATGGGGAGGTGTCACAGAACGTAACCAGGCCATGAGTACCCATAGAGCTTATGTTTGTGAAGTCAGGCCAATATAGACCATGGGCAGATGGAGCTGAACTGCAGCTGGGAGAGGCAGGTGTCTGTAGGCTTCGGGCTCAGACCACACGTGTCCCCGTGGTGCTGATTCTCCTGCTTCCTTCAATTAGACGATATTCATGGCCCGGCCTGGTATACGGACCTCGGTGTAGACAGTAGCCATAAGCCCCTTTTCTTCCACATCGAGTTCATCAAGGCCCTGGAATGCAAGACAGAGGGGTCCTGGAGCAGCTGAGGGATAAAATCGCCCCAGAGGGACCTGCAGAACCAGTGCCCACTGACATGCTCTGCTCATGAAATTACCCAAACTGAAAGCATTACATTGACACCAGTTACAACTTTCTGTTAGTAAATGGTCTTGATTGTCCAGAAATACATGAACAGGCAACAGGGCCAGAAGTGGAAGATACCTGGGTTTGCAAGCCCAGGGCTGGGCAGTGAAGGACCTGGGAGTGCCCTGGATGGCCAGTGGCCCCAGCCATCACCTTGTTCTTACCCACCTGAGACTCCTGCTTCATCAGCTCTTCATCATGGATGCCATCATCCTCAACCCTATTGTCCTCCTGCAATGGGGCACCTGAGCCACACACACACACAATCCTTAAATCTGTGCCTTGGACACCTGTATCCCTCCCACTGCCATGAACGCCAAAGCTGTGGCCACATGTACCATCCCATATTCAGGAGACTCCCTTGGCAGCCACATTCAGGAGAAAGGGGACCAAGTTCTAGTGGAGGAGGGGGAGGTATCTGGTCCTGGAAGGACAAGTGCAACCTGCCTCTTTCTGGTTCCATCTTCTTCTTCTTCTTCCCATGTGTTTTCCAAAGGTATGATATAGCTCCCAGGATCAACATCAAAACCACAATAGGCACTAGGATGACTGGCAGCAGTCTAGCCATACCCCGTCCATGTGAATCTGTTTCCCTCATACAAAGAATAAACAAAATTAAGGCAGCAGAGAACTTGAGATATCCATTTAGAAGGGCAGACAGAGGGAGAAAGCTGGTGGAGGGGCACAAAGGGGTTTGGTGCAGAGGCTGAAGAGGGAGAACCATGACAGGTCCATTCATTCAACGAGACACCGAGCTGCTGCTTGTGCCAGGGATACTGAGATGGATAAGATGATGTCCATGCCCGAAAGCAGCTCATCACCCAGGAGGGATGACTGAGAAAATGTCAACTGCCAGACAGTGGAACACTGCTGCAACTGAGGTTTATACCTTGAACGAGGGCTTCTGGAGGACCTCCCAGAGGAGGTGTGGGTAGACTAAGCTTTGAGGGAGGAGTAAGAGTTTCCATATATTCAGAGGAGGTCACTCCAGGATTGAGGAGTACCATGTTCAAAGAATGGCTGTGTCAAATGCCAGCCCTGGGAGTTGCCAGTAACCCCACTGTGGCAGGGCAGGGGCACATCAGGGACAAGGGTCAGAGGCAGGTAGAAGTCTGTGCCCACAGGGACTTGTGGCCATGCTGTTAGCTGACACTCCAGGACGGGGTCAGAGGAGAGGGTCACAGGAGGTTTTAAGTGACAATGACACATCAGACCCTCCAGCAGCTCCTGGACAAAGAGAAGATGGGTCTGGAGTCAGGGTCCCAGTCATTCATTCATTCCAGGAACACTGGTTGTGAGCAAACTTTGCCAGACCTGGCTTGGCACAGAGATTCAAAGGAAAACAACACATGGCCTTGCCCTCAAGGTTGTCCTGTCTACAGAGGAGACCAAGACACAAATCCATCATTACAGCTCAGTGGGGGGGGGGGGGGGGGGTTGGCCATGGAAAGCTCCCTAAGGAGGCGGTGCCTGAGGGCAGGACAGGCTACATCATTTGCAAGCCATGTGCAAAATGAAAACAGGGAGCCCTTGTTCAAATAGATTAACAACAGAATTTCAACCCAAGACCTTTAAGTGTGGGCCCATGTGCCACTACCCAGTCTTCAGCCCATGAAGCCTGCCTGCCTCAGGGGAATCCTTCAGGGGCAGTAAGACAGGAAGGGAAGGTCATGGGACTCAGGACACCTGATGGGAGAGGACACAGCATGTCCAGAAGCTCAGAATATTGCAATGGCGGGACACGTTGAGGGAACTACAGCAGCACTTTGGTGTGAGGTGAGTAGGTGAGGCCAGCAATGTGGGTGGAGGAATATCTAAGATCCAAATCCTACAGGGAGGGGCTGGAATCAGGTTCCCACAGATCACACAAAAAATAACATAAACCCATCTGCTTTCCCCAAAACCCGGACTGGAGGTCTGGTAGAGGACAGATGGAGTGGGAGAGCCACGGGAAGGCTGCAGCCTGGACCAGCAGGGACATGGTGGGTGGTTGGGAGAGGAGGGCACAAATGAGAGAGACAATCAAAGGCAGAAGTGAGGTGACTGGGACTCCCAGGCTTCTGAGTGGGTGACCAGGTAGATGGTGATGCTAATACACATGGCAGGGAGAAAAGCCCAGACCCTCAGGCCCCAGGGCTGCCTGAGCACCAGATGCCCCTTCCCATTCACCTTGGGCACAGATGTCATGAAGTTCTTTGGTGGCAGTTTTCTGGTCCATGCGATTGCTGACTACACAGGTGAAGCTGGCACTGGGTTGGTTCAGGGGCAAACTCACAACCAGGGTCCAGTGGTTGAGGGCAGATCCTGGTGTCCCTCTCTGCTCCAGCTCCGTGGGGAGGCTCCTGATCTCCCAGGTCACATTCAGGTCCCTTGTGGCCCCTGGGGCCCTACACTCCAGAATGACGTTGCATCTGCCTAGTGCGATGGATGGTGACCGAGCCAGGATGTGGGGATGGGGCACATGCTCTGGGGCAGGAAGGAACAGAACAAAGGAGCCTCATTTGTAGAGAACATGACACATTATATTTTCTCACAGAAGCCATGGCATGCACCTTATAAGAAAAGTGGGTGTGTCTTACAGGTAAAACACAGTTTGTCTAAAGCTAAACACTGAGCAGATGACAATAAGAAAGGGAGCCCTTGAGTCAGCTCTGTGAGGTTTCACTAGATTTAACAAGTCTAAAAAATCTCCCAAAGGAAAAAAGGCCGCACTCCACCTACTCAAAGCCCATTATTTCTAAGAAACTGGGGTCTTGGCTGGAAGGGGAAGAAGTCTGGGGCAGAAGGGCTTGCCCTGGCCCAGGGTCCTTCCCCTGCATCTCCAGCTGAGATGACACCTGGGACTGCACAGCCCTGTGGGGCAGCACTTCAGGCCAGCTCTGGGAGGCCAGAGAAAGCCTCTCACTCCCGAGAGTAGATGCATTGGTGGGAGATGAGGTGGCAGCAACAAGGAGCATCTCTGAGCGTGGTTAGAGCATGCCACTGAACTTGAGGTATAGACAGGAACAGAGGAGTCAGATGTGTAAGCCAGTCTTAGAAAACACATGGGACCTAATGCTGCAAACTCACTCTCACCATAGTAGGATATTTCTCTATGCAGAGGGGAACTTTATGGAAAGAAAGACTTGGGTAAACAGCTGTCCTAAATAGTGTTGTGTGAGAACATTCTCCTATACCTGTCAAGGCTTTGAGAGCTAGGTTTGTAGAGTGCTGAATGAGTGTGGGGCTGGCGCTGAGAGGAGAGGGACAGAGAGGACTTGATATGTGTGGACTTCCAATTGTGGTAGACAGAATAGTGGCCCCAAAGATTTCCACATTCCAGTCCTGGGAATCTGGGAATAGGTTAAGTCTCATGGCAAGGGGAATTAAGGTAGCAGATAGAATTAAGGTTGCTAATCAACTAACGTTGAAAAGAGGAGATTATTCTGGATTATCCAGATAGGTCCAATGTAATCACAAGGACCTTTAGAAGTGACAGAAGGAGGGAGAGGAGGTGAGAGGGGTCAAGAAGGATTCGACCCACCGTTGCTGGCTTTGAAGATGGAGGAAGGTGGCCACGGCCAGGCAGGCAGATAGCAAGCAGCAGGTGACAAAGACAAGAACGTGGATTCTCCCCTGAAGCCTCCAGAAAGGACACAGCCTCCCAACACCTTGATTTTAGCCCAGTGCAACTTGTGTCAGACTTCAGACCAACAGTATGCTGAAATAATACTTTTCTGTTGTTTTAAGCTACTAATTCATGGAAATTTGTTCTTTAAAAAATGGAAAACTACTATAGAAATTAAGTAACATTAGTACTGGAAAGGATGATTAACATGATAGGTGGTACATGGGCAACGTATGTAACCTGAACTTTTGTACCCCCATAAGAAGTTGAAATAAAAAATATATATATATATATATTTATTCTTTCAAACAAAAAGGAAAATATGACCCAAAGTTGCAAATTATTAAAATAAAAAGATACTGAGTAATAGTTTAATGACAAAAAAAAATTATTGGAACAATTACTATTTCACACTATTTCCATTTCCCCTCCCAAAACCCTGAAGTGATTTTCTCCCTGGTATCAATCTCAGCTCTGGACTCCATCTCTCATGTCCTCACTTGCCCTATTTTCAGGGGAGTTGGTGCAGGCTGAAGGCTGTGTCTGAATGGAATCCTGCAACATGGGGCCAATGTGACAAAGGAGGAGGTAAGCCATGGGCTGGAGGGAGGGGATGTCACTCACCATAGACAGTAAGGTGGAAATACTGCATAACTTCTCTTCCTTCATTTAACCTGGCTTGAGCTCGGTACTGCCCACTGTCCTCAAAGGTCAGGTTCTCAATCTTCATGGAGGCCAAGCTGGGCACCTGGACCCTCTGCTTGAATTTGTCCTGAAGGCTGAACCAGGTTGGAGACTGGACGCCTCTCTGGACTCGAAACATGATCCTGTAGTCTGACTCAGGGCTGAAGCTCCAGGCGAGCTCCTCCAGCTCAGCTTCCAGAACGTCTCCTGGATTCTTGGTAACATCAAACAAGACAGAATCTCCTGAGATCCCCTTCAGAGGAATGTGGGCTCCCCAATCCTTAACTGCAGAGCCATTTGCCCCAGAACTCTCAGCCACAGCACCGCAGACACCTGGGGCATTGGAAACAGGAAATGCAAGTGTTTTACCATCAAGAACAAATAAGGCAACCACGGAACTTTTCTTCTTAATCAAGTCCATCCATAATTCTTCTTTCTAGGAAGGCAGCCTAGTACAATGAATTGGAACTAATTTTGGGTTCAACTCTGGTTCTCGTGGAGTATAAACTTGAACAGGCTAAACTGCCTAACTGTCAGTTTCCTTACTATCCCAAAATGATAGTACGAATTAAATGAGATCATAGATCAAAACAACCTTGTACATTTTCTGGCACATGCTAAGTGCATAAATGTAAGAGGCAGCTTCTAACGTGTCTCCCAAAGGTCTCTCCCTCCTGTGCACATCAATGTGTAATCCCCTCCCCTGGAGTGTGGGCTGCACTTAGTGACCTGCTTCCAGGAACACAATACAGCAAATTGATGGGGTGTTGCTTAGGGATACCAAGTTATGCAAGACTGTGACTTCTGTCTTGCTCACTCTGGCGAAGCACACTGCCATGCTGCGAGCTGCTCTATGAAGAGGCCCACAGGGCAGGGGACAGGGGGCCACCTCAGACCACACTTTCACTTCCTTCTGTAAGACCCCAACCCACAGGACCCAGCTACACCACACCTCGATCCTGACCACCAGAAGCTGTGACACAGAGCATGGTGCTGCTTTTAGGCATTAAGTTCTGGGGTCACAGGCCACACAATAGGTCACTAACACAGTAATGATGGGTGCTTGCCTTTGCCTTCCTGCTAGGAAGTGTCGCAGGCAGGGTAGGCTAGGTCGTCCTGTGGTAACAAACAAGTACACAATGCAGGGCCTCAGAACAAAGGGAGTTTGTATATTACTCACCCTACAGGTCCCTTAAGAAATAGAGAGGGAGGGGTTGTGTCCCACAGGGATGTGGCCTCCACCACCTTGTCCAGCCACCATATGGAACCACAGCATCCTGAGAGCCTCCTCTGTGCCCACAGCAGGGAAGGAGCCACGTGGGGGGTTTCACTGCATCGTTCTAGGCAGAACTGGCCACAGAGAGCCTACTAACTGCCAGAGACTAAAAATGTTGGGGAGCAGGTGGACAGTTTGGTGAATACTGTGTCCCTGTCACCAAGAGACCCCTTCCCTGAGCAGTCCCCAGGAGGCCCCTGGTCAGGCTTCCGCAGGTGCTGTCTCTGCAGAGCCCTGACCAATGGGCACAGCCGCCCAGCGCCACCCCCTCCTCATCCCTTCCTCGCCCATGAGACACAGCCCCAGTGAACCTGGGGACTCTCTGTCCCGCCTAGGGACCAAGGTAGGACCAATGTGGACCAGGGCAACGTGCCATGGAGCTAACTTGTCCTTGAAGGAAGAACAGTCTCCTTCTCTCAGCAGTTCAGGACCCGCCTGGGTTGCCCGCTGCCTGCCAGGGTGCCCGGTTCTCTCCAAATCACTGAACTCTTCCCCTTACCAGGCCCCAGCCCTGGCTCTCACCAGAAGTAGAGACTAGCTCATGGAGTACTCGCATGTGGAAGAATTCCAGATATTTCTTTGTTTCCACTTATTCACTGATTTAGGCCACCAGGCCACTCCTCCCAGCCAGGCCTCCTCCCCTTCCCTCAGCTCCCTCATGGGATCCCAAGCTTGGCACCCCCAGTGCCGAGGCCACAGGCCTTCAGGACGCACATCAGTGAGTCCCTAGGCCAGTGCTCCGTCCCGTCCTGCCTGGGGCCATCCAGGACAAGCAGCAGGTGTTCAGTCCCCAGCCACTTCTCTCTTCTCCTGCCCCTCCAAGCTCTCTTCTCCTGCCCCTCCCCTCCCTCACCTGTTAGGTGGATCGCTCAAGGTCAGGAGTTCGAGACTAGCCTGAGCAAGAGTGAGACCCCGTCTCTACTAAAAATAGAAAGAAATTATATGGACAACTAAAATATATATATATACAAAAAATTAGCCGGGCATGGTGGCGCATGCCTGTAGTCCCAGCTACTTGGGAGGCTGAGGCAGGAGGATCGCTTAAGCCCAGGAGTTTGAGGTTGCTGTGAGCTAGACTGACGCCACGGCACTCACTCTAGCCCAGGCAACAAAGCAAGACTCTGTCTCAAAAAAAAAAAAAGAGATACAGAAATCATAACGAAGAACCAAGTAAAAATGCCAGAGTTGAAGAATATAATAACAAAAATGAAAAAAATCACTTAGAAGGGCTCAACAATACATATGAGCAGGCAGAAAAATAATCAGTGAACTTGAAGATTTGGGAATTTAAATTATCTAGTCTAAGGAATAGAAAGAAAAAAGTGAAGAAATACAAACAAACCTTCAGAGACATGTTGGACACCATCAGCCATACCAGTATATGCATAAAGAATTTCCAGAAAGAGAAAAGAAAGAAAAAAAAGAAGAAAGAATATTTGAAGAAATACTAACAGTAAATTTTACAAATTGTATTTTTTCCAGATTTCTTGAGGTATAACTGATTAGTAAAAAATGTAAATATTCAAGGAATGCAAAGTGATGATTTGATATACATACACATTGTGAGATGATTACCACAATCAAACTGATCAACACATCCGTCACCACCACACCCAGGGCGGTGTTGGGGGAGAGCTGCACTGAGCACACATCAAGTAAAAATACAATACAGTGGGATTAACTATAATCCATAGTCACCACACTATGCATTACATCCCCAGAATTCATTGATCTTATAAATCAAACTTTATGCCCTTTGACCAACATCTCCCCAACCACCATTCTACTCTCTGCTTCTATGAGAGCAGCTGTTACAGACTTCACATATAAGTGATCATGCTGTATTTTTCATTCTGTGTCTGACTTATTTTTCTTGGCGTGAAATTCTTCAGGTTAGTCCATGTTGTCACAAGTGACAGTGTTTCCTTCTTTTTAAAACAGTACAGCATTCCCTTATATGTATGTGTACACCACAGTTTCTTTACTTGTCTGTTGACAGACCCCTAAGTTGTCTTCATATCTTTCCTATTGTAAATGATGCTGTAATGAACATGGGTGTGCAGATATCCTTTTGAGGTGAATACTGATCTTATTTGCTTTGGAAATATACCCAGAAGAGGGACTTTGGTCATTCCACTGTTAATCTTTTGAGGAACCTCCATACTGGTTTCCATAATGGCTATACCAATTTACATTCCCAACAACAGGGTACAAGGGTTCCTTCTTCTCCACGCCCTTGCCAACACTGTTTATCTCTTGTACTTTTGATAATAGTCACTGTAACAGAAGTGAGATAATAGCTCATGGTGGTTTTGGTTTGAATTTCTCTAATGATGACCAATATAGAGCACCTTTTCATATACCTGTTGGCCATCTGTATATCCTCTTTGGAAAAATGTCTATTCAGGGCTTTTGCCCATTTTTAAATTATTTGTTTTGTTTGTTGGCTATTCAATTATATGAGTTCCATATATTTTTTGGATCTTAACCACTTATCCAATGGTTTGCAAATATTCTCTCCAAACCCATAGGCTGTCTATTCACTCTCTTGATAGTTTCCTTTGCTGCACAGAAGCTTTATAGTTTGATATAATCCCAGTTGTTGGTTTTTGTTTTTGATGCCTGTGCTTTTGGTGTCGTATCCAAAAAATCATTATGAAGACCAATTGTCAAGGAGCTTCTTCCCTGCTTTCTTCTAGGAATTTTATGGCTTCACATATGACATTTAAGTTTTTAATGTATTTCAAGCTAATTTTTGTGTGATGTAAGATGAGTGCAATTTCATTCTTTTGGATGTGGATATCATGTTTTCCAAACACCATTTATTGAAGAGACTATCCTTTCCCCATTGTATATTCTTGGTACTTTTTTCAAAGACTGGTAGACCTTACCGGCATGAGTTTACTTCTAGGCTCTGTATATGCCAATACCATACTGTTTGGATTACTAGAGTTTTGTCATATACTTTGAAACAAGGAAATCCTTTTTTCTTTTGCTCAAAATTGCTTTGGCTATTTGGGGATTCACAATTCCACGTAAATGTTAAGATTTTTTTTTCTATTTGGGTGAAAAATGCCATTGAAATTTTCATAGAGATTTTATTCAATCTGCAGATGGCTTTGGGTAGTATGGACATTTTAACAATGTTAATTCTCTAATGCATGACCACATGATATCTTGCCATTAGTTTTTCATCCTCAATTTTTTCATCAATATTTTATAGTTTTCAGCGTATAGATCTTTCACCTCCTTGGGTAAATTTATTCCTACATATTTTCTTCTTGTGGTGCTATTGTAAATGGAGTTATTTTCTTATTTGGAGGTGTGTAGTTCATTGTTAGTGTATAGTAATGCCACTGATTTTTGTATGTCAATATCATATCCTGCAACTTTACTGAATTCATTGACTAGTTCTAAGAGTTTTTTGGTGCAGTCTTTAGGGCTTCCTGTATACAAGGCCATGTCATCTGCAGATATAATTTCACTTCTTCCTTTTTTGTTTAAATGCCTTTTATTTCCTTTCCTTGTCTAATTGTTTTGGCTAGGGTTTCCAGTATTATGTTAAATGGAAATGATGATGAAAGTGGGCATACTTGTCTTGTTTTTGATCTTAAAGAAAAGACTTTTGACTTTTACCATTGAAGAATGGGAGGAAGGAAGAATCAAGCCCAGACGGGTGGTGGAAAGGTGACCTTTCATCTGGACTCCCCAGTTTCCATCTTTCCCCATTACTGGGCTGGGGTCCCTTCACGGATGGGTGCTAGGATCTCCATTTGCCTGTCTTTTGGAGGAAGATGCTGGGGAAAACCCCTGGACATGTGGAATCCCAGTGCTGGGTAGCCAGGGCCAAATCCATATCCCCCCAACTTCAGGTACCCTGGAGGATTGAATCCTACCCACCCACCCCTTGTCAATCCACCTTTCCTCCGGTCCTTTTCTGCTCCCCTAGGAGCTCCCCAGGGAAATGCAGTTTCCCCCCACCATGGGCCCCCTCATCCTGTGCCATGGCCAGGGTATCCAGGATGCCAACCCCCAGGTCCCTACCCTCCTCCATACCCCCTACCTGCCCTTGGCATGCCTCCTGTGAATCCCTTGGCTCCTGGCATGTTAGGACCAGGAATGACAATGGACAAGAACATACAGAAGAAAATGAAGAAAGCTCATCAAAAGATGCACAAACGCCACAATCATGGCAAGCATTCCTCCTCCCCTTCCTCCTCTTCCTCCTCTTCCAGCAGTGACTCTGAGAGGATACAGGGCCTGGACCTTTCCCTCAAGTCTCACCAGTTCTGCTCTCCCACCAACCTTCAGATACCATGTAATACTGGTGGAAATTAGCCCTTGTGCCCCACCCCACACGCCCACCTGGGCCTCACTCTGCTGTCCAGCCCTGACTGGCTAGGGAAAATGGGAGGAGGATTGCCATGGGCTAGCGAAGGCCGTCTTTTTGCTGCTTGGATAGATCTTATAGCTGATGACTCTAGCAGGGACCTGTTTTTTGAAGATGGTGAGACCTTTGAGCTAAATGCTGAAGGCAAGTTTAAGATCTGTAAAATGTGATTTTTAACTTCCCTTTGTAATACTTGTGGTTGGGGGGGGGGTTGTGGAAATTTAACTATGAAGAAAAAAATGTACATTTTTTTTGCAATGTTGGCAAACTTGAGTAATTTAGTGGGAAATAAACTTCCCAGCAGGCCTTTATTGGTCATGCTAACTGTAGGGTTGCAGGGAGGTAGATCATTTTTCTGCCAACACCCACAGACATAGTGAGACACGTGGGGCCTCTACTACTGCAGAAAGCCCAGTGATACCGTGACTTTCCTTAACACAGACACAAGAGAAACAGCAAAGGGATGGCTTCTGCCTCAATTTCAACTCCCAGACCTACCTCTGACAATGAAACTTAAATCACACCCCGAACTCCAGCTGCCAGGGAGCCTGGGAAACGTGGCATTAGCTTTCCTGCCTCTGCAGTAGAGGACTCCCGCTGAGTACCTGCTCACCATACCTACCACACCTCTCTCACAACCCTTCTCAGACCTCAGGGGCAAACTCATCAAACACTCCAGCCAGTCTCCTCAATGCCCTTGTTCCACTATCACTCAGTCTCACCTACCTACCAAATCCTGAACCTTGGATTGATCCAACTATGCACAACACTCATGCTGCCTGACGGAATCACCTACCACCCAGATGACACTGTTATAAACTCACAATACCTAACCTCAAACAATGTTTAACACCATTCAACCGTCAACTGTGTGTAGGATATTTCTCTATGCAGGAGGACCTTTAGGGAAAGAAAGTCTTGGATAAACAGCTGTCCTATGCAGTGTAAACATTCTACAATGATCAAGGCTTTGAGAGCTGGGTTTGTGGAGTCCTGAGTGAGTCTGAGGCTGGAGCTGAGAGGATAGGGTATAGGGAGGAGTCGATATGTGTGGACTTCCAACTGTGGTAGACAGAATAGTGGCCCAAAGATTTCCACATTGAAGTTCTGGGAACCTGGGAATAGGTTAGATTACATGGCAAGGGGAATTAAGGTAGCAGATAGAATTAAGGTTGCTAATCAGCTAACGTTGAAAAGAGGAGATTATTCTGGGTTATCCTGATGGGCTCAGTGTAATCACAAGAATCCTTAGAAGTGACAGAAGGAGGGAGAGGAGGTGAGAGGGGTCGAGAAGGACTCTACCCACCGTTTCTGGCTTTGAAGATGGAGGAAGGTGGCCACAGCCAGGCAGGCAGATAGCACCCAGCAGGTGACAAAGACAAGAACACGGATTCTGCCCTGGAGCCTACAGAAAGGATACAGCCTCGCAGCACCTTCATTTTAGATCAGTGCAACCTGTGTCAGACTTGAGACCTACAGAGGCTGACATAATAAATTTTTGTGGTTTTAAGCTGCTAATTCATGGTAATTTGTTCTAGAAAAAATGGAAAACTATTATACAAATTAAGTAACACTAGTCTTAGAAAGGATGATTAATGTTATTGGAACAATTGCTATTTCACCCAATTTCCATTTCCTTTCCCAAAACCCTGAAGTGATTTTCTCCCTGGTATCAATCTCAGCTCTGGTCTCCATCTCTCGTGTCCTCACTTGCCCTGTTTTCACCGGAGCTGATACAGTCTGAAGGCTGTCTCTGAATGGAATCCTGCAACATGGGGCCTGTGTGACAAAGGAAGAGGTAAGCCATGGGCTGGAGGGAGGGGGTGTCACTCACCATAGACAGTAAGGTGGAAAAACTGCATAACTTCTCTTCCTTCATTTAACCTGGCTTGAGCTCAGTACTGCCCACTGTCCTCAAAGGTCAGGTTCAAAATCCTCAGGGAGATCATGCTGGGCACCTGGACCCTCTGCTTGAATTTGTCCTGGAGGCCGAACCACCTTGGAGACTGGAGGCCTCTCTGGACTCGAAACATGATCCTGTAGTCTGACTCAGGGCTGAAGCTCCAGGAGAGCTCCTCCAGCTCAGGTTTCCGAACTGCTCCCCGCATCTTGGTCACATCAAACAAGACAAATTCTCCTGGGATCCCCTTCAGAGGAATGTGGGCTCCCCAATCCTTAACTGCAGAGCCACGTGTCCCAGAAATCTCAGCCACAGCACCGCAGACACCTGGGGCATTGGAAACAGGAAATGCAAGTGTTTTACCATCAAGAACAAATAAGGCAACCACGGAACTTTTCTTCTTAATCAAGTCCATCCAAAATTCTTCTTTCTAGGAAGGCAGCCTAGTACAATGAATTGGAAGTAATTTTGGGATCAAGTCTGGTTCTCGTGGAGTATAACCTTGAACAGGCTAAACTGCCTAACTCTCAGTTTCCTTACTGTCCCAAAATGATAGTATGAATTAAATGAGATCATAGATCAAAAGAATCTAGTACATTTTCTGGCACATGCTAAGTGCATAAATGTAGCAGGCACCTTCTAATGTGTCTCCCAAAGGTCTCTCCCTCCTGTGCACATCAATGTGTAATCCCCTCCCCTGGAGTGTGGGCTGCACCTAGTGACCTGCTTCCAGGAACACAATATGGCAAAAGTGATGGGGCCTTTTCAGTGCCTACAAACCCTGGAGATCTAGTTTCTCCTTCCCTCACAATGAGACCCAATCACAGTATAATTTTCATAACTACTTGGGAAAATTTTATGATGGCTTTTTCAATGTAGTTTTTTTTTTTATGTAAGGATTCATCTGGCAATATTTATTAATCAAGAAGAAAAAAACACCAACACAAATTTAGTCTCCAGCTCTGCTCCCCAGGATGCATGTGAGGTGAGGTTACAGACATATTTACCAAAATCTACTGTTCCCCAGTCAGGGGGCACGTTCTTGTGGGAAGGGGGGCTGTTATGGATTGAATTGTGTTCCTCAAAAAAGTCATGTTGAAGTCCTAAAACCAGCACCTCAGGAAGTGACCTTGCTTGGAAATAGAGTCTTTGCAGATATAGTAAACTTAAGGTGAGGTTATTGTACTTTGGCCTACTCCAGTATGACGAGCATCCTTATGAAAAGGGGAAACTTCCACACAGACACCGACATGCATGGAGGGAAGCCGGGGGGAAGAGACACAGGGAGGATGCATGTGAAGATGAGGATGGGACCGACACAGCTGCAAGACAGGGAACACCACAGACTGCCAGAGAACACCAGAAGTTGGGAAGGGGGAGGAAGGATTCCCCTTTTATATACTGAATATTTCTGTTCCCCCCAAACTCACATGTCGAAGTTTTAACACCCAGTGTGGCTATACTTGGATATGGGGACTCTAATGAAGGAAGGGTAGGTGGGGTCACAAGGGTGGGGCCCAATCCAATACCATTAGTGTCCTTATAACAAGAGTCACCAAAGAGTAAGCGAGCCAGCCCTCTCCATGCACATGCACTGAGGAAAGGCCATGTGAGCACCCGGTGAGGAGGCAGCCTCTGCACACCAGGCAGAGAGCCCACACCAGAAATTACATTGGCCAGAACCTTGATCTTCCAGCCCCCAGAACTCTGAGAAAACAACTTTCTCCTGTTTGTTATGGTAGACTGAGCTGACTGATACAGCCCTGTAGGGTTCAAAGCTGACTACCATACCCCTGCAGGTTTCAAAGGGAGCATGGCCCTGACAAACACCTGGATTTTGGCCTTCCGGCCTCCAAAATGTGTGACAGTAAATATCCATTATTTTAGACACTATGCTTGATATGTTATGACAGTCCTGGGAAAAGAATACAGGAACTCAGAAGGACACTCAGGACTACATGTTGACTCTTCGAATGATTCCTGAGGAACCAGGGCAGAGCCCTTGGCCAGCACATCACATGAGGTGTAAGCTCTGGACTGAGACAGGCCTGGGATCAAGCTCCACATCCACCCTTTACTGGCCGAGTGACCTTTACCACGTTCCTAAAATGTCAAAGCCTTGAGTTCCCACACATGAACCTTGGGGGTAATAAATGCTGCTGCTCATAGGGCTCCCTCAAGCATTAAATAAGATGATATATATTTTTAAAAGCACTGAACAGTATGTCTTTAGGTGTTATGATCATTACTATGATAGGGCCCACCTGCTATGGAATCGCCACAGTTATTGTAGCTGGATTTCTCCTGATGTTTCCCTGACTGGGAAAGAGTCCCCCATCCCCCATGAACATAATTCCCACTCCCTACATTTCAGCAGCTCCTTCAGATACCAAATGTCTAATGGTCCTCAGGACAGGAGATTGCATTTCAGCCACACCAAGTGACTTTTAATTTATTTTAATCAGATTATACATTCACACAGTTTATGAAAGGAGGAGACAATTCAGGAGATTGAAAATTAGCTCTCTCCTATCTCTGGCTCCCATTGTCCGGTTCCCTCTCCTAAGGCAGCACCATTATCCGTGTCCTGGGCAGCCACCCGGAGATAATCTACACACTCACAAGCACCCATGTGTATCTCCACAGACGCAGCACGCTCTATGCACCGATCTCTCCTTGCCGTTCTCGTAGCAGCACTTACTGGGACGCACGCTGGATCTGTGCACGCTGTGTCGCACCGACTGTAGCACACCGTGCCTCGTGGGGCTCCCATGCCCCGCTGCCCCTGATGGCCCAGTTGTAACTCGCCACCACAAACAAGGTGGCACTGATATCTTAATATCTCGGCCTCTCACACATGGATGTGTCTAAATTAGGAAAAATCAGTAGGGTGAATCTCATGGATCAAAGGCACATATACCTAAAATTTACACCAATATTATTATCTCCACAGGGTGATTCTATCTATACTCCTACCAATAATGCTTAGCTTTCTCACCAATACATAATGATCAAACATTCCGTCCCTCGTCAAATTCAATAAGAGAAAATTATATCTCACTGTCATTTCAATGGACATTTCCTCTATACATGAAATTCATAATCATCATCATTTCAAGTTTCTAGGAGTTAGATATATGTTGTAAAAATTAGCCTTTTCTCTATCACACATAATTTAATTTTTATAGTTTTTGGTTTGACATTCACCTAGGGACTATTTTCCTCGCCAAAATGGTATTTTCATGAAGTCAAACATATCAAATTCTTTATGGCTTCTTCATTTTACATCTTGGTTAAAAACATAGCTCTCATTTCAAAAATAGGTTTTTAATTCTCTCTTGTTTTCAAGTATGCTTATGATTTTAATTTTCATGTTTACTCGTAGATCCACCTGAAATTTACTTTGGAGTCAGGCGACATAGTTGAATAGTATAACAGAGCAGTCAAAAGATTGACCTTTAGAGTCAGTGACATTTAAGTACAGGGGCTTCACATTCTGGCGATGGGAACTTCAGCAGGTATTTAACCTCTCTGGCTTCCGCTTTCCCATCTGGGAAATGCAAATGCTAACAGTGCATACCTCACTGGACTATTCTTTGCACTCACATAGAGAAAAATTTTCAGGACAGGATTCAGTAACTGTTCTGTTAATTTTAGCTGCTCTCATTATCATGATGAGTGTCATGTGTCCAAGCACACCTGCGGCAGAACCAGACGTTGCCAGTTCCCAGGCTGGTGTCCCTCCGTCCCCGCAGCCGTCCCTCTCAGGGGTCCCCTCCTGGGAACAGGAAGGATTCCAGGGACTGAAATACCTGTAAGTTCAATTTCATAGTTGGCTCCAGGGTGTCAAGGTCCAGTTCCTGTTTACCAAAGCCCTGAGTTTAAAAGGAAATTCATTTGTCTGTGTCCGCACACAGCCGTCATCAACCCCAAGGTTACCAAGGATCGGAGGACATCTGTGTAGCCAGGAGAGTGGGAAAGATGAAAGCAAGGGCAGAATACTTGTTTTCCCAAACTTGGCCTCAATAAATTTTGTACTGTTAACTGTATTTGGTTTGTTCATTTTCCCCTTTCCTTAGCAGGTTGTGTTGTAATATATTAATAAAAGTATTATATGTTATATCGAAAACTATTCTGCTGGATATGGAGCTGCTTAAAGGGAAGGGTCAAAGTGTGCGTCATCCCAAAGGAAAGCACGTAAATGCCGTGTACCCTGCGGACATTCCTCTCTGCACCCACAGACACCGTACACCCGTGTGACCACAGCACATCTATTGGTAACCACATTGGCATTCCTGCTGGCCTCCTTTCATTCTCCCTTTGAACCACTTGTGACATCCGACTGGTAACCTCATTAATTCATGAGCAAAATACAAGTATCCTGTAACATCTCAGTCAGCCATGCCATTCAGAGTTAATTACATGTTCAAATACATACTTCTTGGTACAAGAATGGACACCAAACGTAAGTGCTCTATTTAACGTAGGCCCAAAAAACAGCCATCATTTCTAAGGGGACAGACAGGACAACTAGACTTGCTGGGACACTATTTCATTCTCCAATGGGGGACCCTTCCTAAGGCATTTTCACAGACAATTCTGGTGAAAACAGTGTGTGTCTTTCTCCCTGCCAGCATTGTCAGAAGGGTCATCGAGAAATAAACTAGTATTTTTTGCTAAACGGACAGGAACTGAAAAGGTCTGGCGAAGGCTTCTACTAGCTGCCTCTAAAAGCTCAGCTACAGCTGCCTTCTTGCGTGCGGTCTGCACAGCACGTTGCCACACACTGTGGGAGGGTGACGGTGTCCTTCAGCAGGTGGTCTGAGGCCATGTCCCTGCAGCCATATGCAGACTCTTTCTTCTCCAGCTCCCTGCCAGCAGACACTGGCTGTGCACTCAGTAAATACTGTTATGCTCAGGCTGAGGCTGTCCTCACAAGAGAAGTCACCCTCCCTGGTGGCTGCCTGCGTTTCTGGGAAAGTGCAGTGTGCGCTGAGCCACCCTCAGCTTCCCACCTGCCCTCCCCATGTCCCCTTCCAAGCACACATCCAGGAAGGGTTCAAGGTTTGAGAATGATGAAGACAAATTCTTCATTACCTCCCTCACCATCACTCCTTCTCCACCCAACCCTCCCCAAGTCAAGGGTGAATGTGAACAGGGACGACCCAAAACCAAAGGAGAAATGCATCCAACTGTGGAGGTCCATACATTGCTATAGAGCAGTTTCTGGGAGATGTTCCCTCTGAGGACGGCCTCTGTCCAAACTCCACTGCTAGGGGTCTGGTCTCATTGACCACCATGGAGGGCAGGGCCAACGGGACAACCAAACTCATTCCTCCCTGCTTCCAGTGTGATACACAGAGAATCACTTTCATTATCAGGACACAGACAGCCTATCCCCAAACTAAACAATTCTAAGTCCCTTCTTTTTCTTTTCCTTCCTTCTTTCCTTCTTCCCTCCCTTGCTTCCTTCCATTTTTCTTTCTTTTCCTTTGTATCATTAGTATTCCCCCAGCCACAGTGCCTACAGAGAAAACTATACACTTGAACATATTTCTCCAAGTTAACAACATCATGGAAGTGGAGAAAGCCTACATTTTGCTGTCAACAAAAAGTTACCTATTTAAACAGGATCTAGCCCATTCCTATTGCAAAGCTCATCTTTGCTTCAAGAAGTCCTGTTTTACAAGTGCTTTCTAATCCATTAGATTTCATAAACTTCCCTGCAAGTTCAATCAGTGGCTGATATATTAAAATAAAAATATTAACAATAAAACCTTTCACAAAAATTCATATTTACTAGGACTTATTTTTTCATTAGTTTTTATTTCATGTCATTATACATATACACATATAATATTTGATAAAGCAATGAGAATGATATGCTGCCTAGGTCAGGTCATTCTACTTTCTTCCTCTCCATTTTTCCCACCCAAATTTCATGCCTTCCTCTAGCCCATTTTAGCATCTACTGGTTCTTCCCTGTCTTTAGCATATTCTTATAAACATGTGGGTGCATAGACACCCTTAAATTTTGGAGGCTGCTTTCTTTTTTATAAAACAAAGATTTCATTGTATTTAGTTTCCTGAAGCTTGCTGATAGGGATTCATGAATTTTACTTCATGAAAACGGAAAATTCCTCACACACAATTGGAACTTGCATTTTTAGGCCTCCATAATAATCCCTGGGCACATACTCTCAATGTCTTCAATCCCTCTCAACTTATGGGCACCTCCTCTTTTTTCCCCCAGGGTTTTGTCCCAGAACAGTGCTGTGATGGACATGGCTTCTTCCCAGGTCTCCAGAGCCTGAACAGCATTTCAGGGTAGAGGGAAAGGCCACCCACAGGGATGAAAAAGGGCATAGTCTATAGGATTCATTTTACCTGAGAGTACAAATCCTTTTTAACATTTTAAAATGGAAACTCACGCAAATTACACAAGCATTTTAAGATAAACCTGAGACTTCCAAGGGCCTCTCCTCTGAGATGATCTGCCTGGAGCTGAACCCTAGCAGAGGAGCGTGCACCTCCACTCTCCTGTTCAGTGCAGCTCCAGCAGCCCAGACCAGAGGAGCTTCTTGCAGCTCAGACACTGGGGTTCCAGTTCTGGCCCCTCCTCCACAGCACAGTGCAGAGACTGTCAGGACACGGCTGAGTTCCAGGCCAGGAGTACACCATTTCCACCCTTTATCCCTGGGAGGCAGCTATTTGATCCCTCTGCATCCCTCTTTCTAGGCAGTTCCAGGCTCTCTGGGCTTCCCTGCTAATGCACAGAAGTTGCCTCACCTCTAAGGTTAAGGTCACCTTAATGCAGCCGAGGCTGCCTGAGCTCAGGGTTCCCATCCTGCTCACCACCAAATGGCCATTTCATTCTTTCTATTTACCATGGGCTATAGCCAAATATGCTGCATTTTTAAATTATACCACAGTGGTTTCCTCTTTCAATTCCCGAAAAACAACAAAACCGAAAGAGCCCTCCCGCGGGTGGCGGCCCAGCTATCCCAGCTCCACACAATTGTTTCTCCTTCCCAGGGAACCTGGGCTACTCAATGAGGAGGAGGCTGATGAACCCCAGGAACCTGGAGGCCCAGCAAGGCGGCTGGTGCTCTGAGCAGGGACCCATGGCATGCTGCCTGCGAGGATGGTCAGCTTCAGCGGAAACATTCAAGGGGGAGGAAACCAGCTTACACAAGTTTTCCCACCTCAAGGGCAGGACTAGCAAGTTACTACTAGAGGACAGCCCATCAGTCTAGAGAAAGAGCCATTCAGCTCTTTTGTAGATGCCGTGCACACTCAATAAGTAGTTGCAGAGAAATGTATAACTTCACACTGTGATATGCCTGACATCACATTGACCACGACACCCTCACCGTGGTCACAACCAGCTTGGTGCTCTCACACATGCCCTACCCTGATGCTTATCTGCTTACCTGGGTTCACAGCTCAGCCCCAGGCTACCCTGGTCACCAAGGAGTCACTCTCTTACAGCAAACCAGAGTGGGCCCCTCCTGAGGTTGTTGGTATCCTCTGTCCATATCCCATTTAGTTCTGTTCTGATTTTGGTTATTTCTTTTCTTTTGTTGGGTTAGGATGGGTTAGCTCTTCCTTTTCCAGTTCCTTGAGACAATTGATAAGACCGTTGATTTGTAATCTTTCTGTCTTTGCAATGTTGGCATATAAGGTTATGAGTTTTTCTCTCAGGAATGCTTTTGCTGTATCCCACAGAGGTTTATAACTTGTTCCCCCTTATCATTCAGTTTGAAGATCTCTTGATTTCCATCTTTATCTCCTCCCTGACCCCACTATCACACAGGAATAGGTTGCTTCATTTCCATGATTTTGTATAGAGATCAGTGTTTTTGCTGGAGTTGATTTCTAATTTTATTCCACTGAGATCTGAGAAGATACATGGTATAATGTGTATTTTTTTTCATTTGTTGAGACCTGTTTTGCGGCCTAGGATGTGATCAATTTTAGAGAAAGTTCCATGAGCTGATGAGAAGAATTTATAATCAGTAGTTTGGGGGTAGAATGTTCTGTGGATGTCTGTTAGGCCCATTTAATCCAGAGTTCTATTTCAGTCCATTGTTTCTTTGCTTATTTTCTGTTTGGAGGATCTGTCAAGTTCTGTCAGTGGGCTGTTGGAGTCCCTGGCTATTATAGTGCTGCTATTTATCATTTTCTTTAGATCAAGTAGGATTTGCTTTATGTATCTCGGTGCTCCTTTGTTAGGTGCATAAACATTCAGGATTGTTAAGTCTTCCTGTTGAATTGTTCCCTTCACCATTGTATAGTGACCATCTTTGTCTTTCTTTACTTTTGTGGATTTGAAGTTTATGTTATCTGATATGAGAAAAGCTACACCAGCTTTCTTTTGGTTTCCATTTGGGTGGAATATTGTTTTCTATCCCGTCACCTTGAGTCTCAATGAATCCTTGTGGGTCAGATACATTTCTGGAGACAACAGATACTTGGCTTGTATTTTTTTTATCCATTCAGCCAACCTTTGTCTCTTCACTGGGAAGTTCAAGCCATTCACATTTATTGAAAAAATTGATAAGTGGGTGGGATGTATTTCTGCTCATCCTGTTGAGTAGACCCTTATTGCTTTGTTTTACCTCTTGAGCCATCATGGAATCTGAGTTCTGTACTTCAGCTTTTGGATGATTTTACACTGGCGGGTGTCTATTGCGCTGATCAGTGTGTAATGCAGGTCTGAGTACTTCCCACAGGCAGGTCTGCTCTTCACAAATTCCCTCACCGATCGCTTCTCTGGAAAACGCTTTATTTCTCCCTCAAATAAAAAACTTAGTTTTGTAGGATACAAAATTCTAGGCTGTCCATTATTCTGTTTTAGAAGACTGAGGATGGGTTCCCAGGCCCTTCTAGCTTGTAAGGTTTCAGCTGAGAAGTCTGCAGTTAGTCTGACAGGTTGCCTTTGTAGGTCACCTGCTGTTTTCATCTTACTGCTGGTAGGAGTGCATCTTTTGTGTTTACTTTGGACAGCCTAATTCTGTGTGACATGGCGATTGCCTTTGCATGATGAATCTTCCTAGAGTCCTGTGGGCTTCTTGTACCTGGATATCTATATTCCCAGCTAGGCCAGGGACATTTTAATCAATTATTCCCTCAAATAAATTAGCCAACTCTTGTGTATTTTCTTCTTTGTCCTTAGGGATCCCTATGATTCTTATGTTTGCCACTTTACATAATCTCACATTTCTTGTAGGCTTTGCTCATTCCTCTTTTTCTCTCTTCTTTCTCTTTGACTCATTTGTTTAGCTCATAGGTGTTCTCTCCAAGCACTGAGATTCTTTCCTCTGCCTGATCTAGCCTATTAGTAAGGTTTTCCATTGTGTTTTGTAATTTCTTCAATGAATATTTCATTTCTATAATTTCTGTTTTGTTTTTCTTTCATGTCCTATTTAATAAGTCAAAGACCTTTTCTCATTTTTTGAAATTGTTGACTGTTGCCCAAGTAAGAAGCTGTGTGCAAAAGAAAAAAGCTCTTTGTGGAGAGTGTTAACTGTGCACAGTCTCTACACAAATATTAGCATTTACCTTCTGCTGGCAGCCATAGGGCTTCCTCGGCTGCCACTAATGCCAGTCATCCTCTCCATATACTCAAGGCAAGCCAAGGCCCCACAGAAGCTGACAGGCTCTTGGCTGGATTCAACTATGACTTTCACTAAGCTTCTACCAGCCCTGATCATGCTATCTCAGAGGAGTGGGATAGAGAAGTGTACACTCCCTCTGGTCACAGCCTCAGCTGGCTCAAACTCACCACCACCTACTGTGATTTAGGCCCTGGTCTCTTCTCTCCAAACCTGGGTACCCCACAACATTCAAGAGCTCCACCTCCCATTACCATGGGGAGCTGCACCATCCTCCTAAACACTGGGCAGTGCCACCTTCTCCTCCACACTGAGGCTTCTGCTGTGCCTGCCCAGGCAGAACACCCCCAAGGGGACATCTGCAGGCTGGTCCCAGGACTCAAAGTAGTCAGGTCACTGTGTATTAACCCCGCTTAATGGATGTGAAATCAGAGTCCTGGCAGGGGGTGGTATGTGACCTGTAAAAGGTCACCCAGCTAATCAAAGGACGAGGTCTGGACTCCTGACAAGCAGCTCAGGACTCATTCCCCAACATCACATCTGGTCTTCTATCCCACTGTATGGCCTCAAGCAAGTCACCTGGAGACCACTGTGTCCTCTCCCCCAAAACTGTTCTGCACATTCCCAGACAAGAGAATATGGAAGATTGGCTTGATTCCCCCTCTCCACCTAGTAATGGGAAGTCACTTCAAAAGGCCGTCCTTGAGTTCCAAGGTCAGAAACTTCTCACATGGAATCAAAATTGGCCATCTGTATGTCTTCTTTGGAAAAATGTCTATTCAGAGCCTTTGCCCATTTTTAAATTATTTTTTTGTTTTTGGCTACTGAATTATATGAATTTCATATATTTTTGGATATTAACTACATATCCAATGGTTTGTAAATATTAATATTTTCTCCAAATCCATAGGTTGTCTATTCATTCTGTTGATAGTTTCCTTAGCTGTGCAGAAGCTTTAGAGTTGAATATAATCCCAGTTGTTTGTTTTTGATTTTGATGCCTGTGCTTTTGTGTCATCTCCAAAAAATCATTGCCAAGACCAATGTCAAGGAGGTTTTTCGCAGTTTTCTTCTAGGAATTTTATGGCTTCACATATGACATTTAAGTTTTTAATGTATTTCAAGCTAATTTTTGTAAGATGTAAGATGAGTCCAATTTCATTCTTTTGGATGTGGATATCATGTTTTCCAAACACCATTTATTGAAGAGACTATCCTCTCCCCCTTTTATATTCTTGGTGCTTTTTTCAAAGACGAGTTGACCTTACAGACATGTGTTTATTTCTGAGCTCTGTACATGTCAATACCATACTGTTTTGATTACTAGAATTTTGTCATGTACTTTAAAACAAGGAAGTCTGATGCCTCTATCTTTCTTCTTTTTGCTCAAAATCATTTGGGCCATTTGGTGTCTTTGTAATTCCATATAAATGTTAAGAATTTTTCTATTTCTGTGAAAATGCCATTGAAATTTTGATAGAGATTTCTTTTAATCTGTAAGTGCTTTTGGTAGTATGGGAATTTTAACAATATTCATTTTCTAATACATGATCACACGATATCTTCCCATTTATCTGTGTCATCTTCAAGTTTTTCATCAATATTTCATAAGTTTCAGTCTACAGATTTTTAATCTCCTTGGTTAAATTTATTCCTACATATTTTATTCTTTTGGTGCTACTATAAATGGAAATATTTTCTTAACGGGAGGTGTGTAGTTCATTGTTAGTGCATAGTAATGCCACTGATTGTTGTATGTCAACATCATATCCTGCAACTTTACTGAATTCGTATATTAGTTCTAAGAGTTTTTTGGTGGAGCCTTTAGGGCTTCCTATATATAAGGCCATGTCATCTACAAACAGAGATAATATTACTTCTTCCTTTTTTATTTAAATACCTTTTATTTCCTTTTTTGTCTAATTGTTTTGGCTAGGGTTTCCAGTATTATGTTAAATGGAGATGCTGAAAGTGGGCATACTTGTCTTGTTTCTGATCTTAGAGAAAACAGTTTTGAGTTTCACCATTGAATATGATGTCAGCTGTGGGCCTGTCCTATATGGCATTTATTATGTTGAGGTACATTCCATATATACCTAATTTGCTTAGAAGGATTTTTTTGTTGTATTAATAAATTTTTATTTTTCTAGTTTTCCTTTCTAGCACAAGCAGTTTATTTAAAAATCTACATAAAGATATTGCCATAGTAGGAATGTTTTGTCCCCACCAAAATTCATATTTTTTAATCTATGTCATTAGCTTTTTTTTCTTTTTTATTTCAAAATATTACAGGGATACAAATATTTTGGTTACATGAGTTGCTTTTATACTGCTTAAGTCAAAGTTATAATTGTGCCCATTACTCTCATACCGTACACTGTACCCAATAGGTACAATTTCCTCCCCCCTCCCACCTGCTTGATTTCCATTTTCTTTTACTTCCATCTGTGCACATAAGTCCTGATAGGTAGGTCCAATTTATTAGTGAGTACATGTGGAGTTTGTTTTTCCATTTTTGTCATACCTCACTAAGGAGAATGGTCTCCAGATCCATCCAAATGGTTGCAAAAGGTTTTAGTGCATTTTTTATGGCTGAATAGTAATCCATGGTATACATATACCACATTTTATTAATCTACTCATGAATTGATGGACACTTGGATTGATTCCACATCTTTACAATTGTGAATTGTGCTGCAATAAACATTCTAGTGCAAGTCTATTTTGATAAAATAACTTTTTTCACTTTAGGTAAAACCCAGTAGTGGGATTGCCAGATCAAATGGTAGGTCTACTTTTAGTTCTTTGGGGAATCTCTATACTCTTTTCCATAGAGGTTGTACTAGCTTTCAGTCCTACCCACAGCGTAGAAGCATTCCTTCTTCTCTGCATCCCTGCCAACATCTATCGTTTTGGGACTTTTTGATAAAAGCCATTCTCACTGGGGTTAGGGGGTACCTCATTGTGGTTTTGATTTGCATTTCTCTGATGATTAGTGATGCTGAGCATTTTTGCACATGTTTATTGGCCATTAGTCTATCTTGTTTTGAAAAGCTTCTGTTCATGTCTTTTGTCCACTTTTTAATGGTACTGTTTGATTTTTTTCTTGTAGATTTGCTTGAGTTCTTTGTAGATTCTGGTTATTAGCCCTTTATTGGAGGTATAGCATGCAATTATTTTCTCCCATTCTATAGGTTTTCTATTTGCCCTGTTCATTGTTTCCTTGCCTATGCAGAAGCCTTTTATTTTATTTTTTTTTTTTTTCTTTTGAGACAGAGTGTCACTCTGTTGCCCGGCTAGAGTGCTGTGGTGTCAGGCTAACTCATAGCAACCCCAGACTCCTGGGCGCAAGCAATCCTCCTGCCTCAGCCTGCCAAGTAACTGGGACTACAGGCATGTGCCACCATGCCCAGCTAATTTTTCTATATATATTTTTAGCTGTCCATATAATTTCTTTCTATTTTTAGTAGAGACGGGGTTTCGCTTTTGCTCAGGCTGGTCTCGAACTCCTGAGCTCAAACAATCTGCCTGTCTCGGCCTCCCAGAGTGCTAGGATTACAGGCTTGAGCCACCACGCCCGGCCCAGAAGCTTTATGATTTAATCAAGTACCATCTATTTTTTGTTGTTGCTGCTGTGATTCCCCTTGGGGTCTTCTTCATCAATTCTTTGCCTAGGCTAATATCTAGAAGAGTTTTTCCAACATTTTCTTCTAGCATTCTTATAGTTTCATGTCTTAGAGTTAAGTTTGTTGTCCTTGTTGAATTAATTTTTGTGAGTGGTAAGAGATGTGGATCCTGTTTTAATCTTCTACATGTGGCTATCCAATTATCCCGGCACCATTTATTGAATAAAGATTCTTTTCCCCAGTGTATATTTCTCTCGACTTTGTCAAAGATCAGATGGCAACATGTGGATGGTTTTATATCTGGGTTCTCTGTTCTATTGCATTGGTCTATGTCTCTGTGTTGGTTCCAGTAGCCTTTTAGTATATTTAAACATCTGGCAAAGTGATGCCTTCAGATTTGCTCCTTTTGCTTAAGGCTGCTTTAACTATTCAGGCTCTTTTCTGGTTCCAAACAAAGCATAGAATTATTTTTTCTAGATCTCTGAAAAATGACATTGGTATTTTGATGTGGTTTCCACTGAATCTATGGACATTTTAACAATGTTGATTCTGCTGATTGTTGAACATCATATGTTTTTCCATTTGTTTACATCATCTGAAATTTCCTTCTGCAGTGTTTCATAGTTCTCTTTATAGAGATCTTTCACCTCCTTACTTAAATATATTCCTGGGTATTTTATAATATTTTCTTTCTAGCTATTTGAAAGGTATTCAGTCTGATTTGATTCTCACCTTGACTGTTGTTGGTGAATAGGAATGCTACTGGTTTGTGTACATTGATTTTGTAATCTGAGACTTTTCTGAATTTGTCTGTCAACTCCAGGAGTCTCTTGGCAGAATCTTTGGGGCCACTTGAATAGAAGATCAAATCATCAGCAAAGAGCAATTGTTTGACCTCCTCTTTCCCCATTTGGATACCCTTAATTTCCTTCTCTTCCCTGATGGCTCTGTCTAGGTCTTCCAGCATTATGATGCATAGAAGTAATGACAGTGGATACCCCTGTCTTGTTCCAGTTGTAAGTGGAAGTGCTTTCAACTTTTCCCTATTCAGTATGATGTTGTCTGTGGTTTTGTCATATATAGCTTTTGTAATTTTGATATATGTTCCATCTATGGCTATTTTGTTAAGAGTTTTTATCATAAAAGGGTGCTGAATTTTGTCAAATGCTTTTTCTTAATCTGTTGAAATGATCATATGATCTTTGTTTTTGCTTCTGTTTATGTGGTGAATCACACTTATGGAAGTATGTATGTTGAACCATCCTTGCAATGCTGGTATGAAGCCCTCTTGTGCTTGATGGAGTATGTATTTCATACGCTGCTGAATTCATCTGCTAGAATTTTATTGAGGATTTTTACATCTTTATTCATAAAAATATTGGTATATCATTTTCTTTTCTCGTTGTTGTTTGTGTGCTAGGGGGTTGAGATCATGCAAATTCCTCTTTCTACTGCACAGGAAGATAACTTTGGGTCCACTGGCTAAGGCTGAGGCTTAGGTCCAGCTTAGCACAGGGGAAAAGGAAGGCAGCTTTGGTTGACTTGCATGATGTGCCCTAGACACTCCCCCGAATGCACACACACAAACACGCACACACTGCTCAACACAGCCAAGGGAGGCCTACGTGAGATCTGTGAAGGAAGCCTCAGGCCAGTCCCTGTGGGGGTTTCCACCCTCCCATGCTGCCTCCTTTCACCCCAACTCAGCACCTAGAACCCAGGTCCTAACTCCCTCCCCTGTGGCACAGTCGACACCTCTGCACAGCTCCCACAACTGGGCTTGTGTTCTCCGAATTACACACACTAGCGACACAGCAGAAGTCGTGGGGATTTGCTACCTGCACAACCAGACAGGGTCCCCTTGGGAAGGTTCTGGAGAGGAGTCAGAATCCTTCTGAATGACAGACAAAGAGCCCTCACCTGGCAGGGGTGAGAATCCTGAGAGTGAGAACAGCATGGGGAGGTGTCACAGAACGTAACCAGGCCATGAGTACCCATAGAGCTTATGATTGTGAAGCCAGGCTAACATAGACCAGGGGAGGGTATAGCTGAACTGCAGCTGGGAGAGGCAGGTGTCTGTAGGCTTCAGGCTCAGACCACACGTGTCCCCGTGGTGCTGATTCTCCTGCTTCTTCCATTAAACAATATTCATGGCCCGGCCTGGTATACGGACCTCACTGTAGACAGTAGTCACAGGCCCCTTTCCTTCCACATGTAGTTCACCGAGGCCCTGGAATGCAAGACAGAGGGGTCCTGGAGCAGCAGAGGGATAAAGTTGTCCCAGAGGGACCTGCAGAGCCAGTGCCCACTGACATGCGCTGCTTATGAAATTCTCCAAAGGGGAAAGCATTACATTCACACCAGTTACAACTTACTGTTAGTAAATGGTGTTGATTGTCCAGAAATACATGAATAGGCAACAGGGCCAGAAGTGGAAGATACCTAGGTTTGGAAGCCCAGGGCTGGCTAGTGAGGGACCTGGGAGTGTCCTAGATGGCCAGTGGCCACAGCCATCATGTTGTTCTTACCCACCTGAGACTCCTGCTTCATCAGCTCTGCATAGTGGATGCCACCATCCTCAACTCTGGGGTCCTCCTGCAATAGGGTACCTGAACCACACACACACAATCCTTAAGTCTCTGCCTTGGACACCTGTATCCCTCCCACTGCCATGAATGCCAAAACTGTGGCCATATGTACCATCCCATCTGCAGGAGACTCCCCAAGCACCCACATTCAGGAGAAAGGGGACCAAGTTCTAGTGGAGGAGGGGAGGTATCTGGCCCTGGAAGGACAAGTGCAATCTGCCTCTTTCTGGTTCCATCTTCTTCTTCTTCTTCTTCCCTTGTGTCTTCCAAAGGTATGATATAGCTCCTAAGATCAACATCAAAACCACAATAGGCCATAGGATGACTGCCTGCAGGCTAGCCATGTCCCATCCACGTGAAGCTGTTTCCCTCATAAAAAGGATGAACAAAATTAAGGCAGGAGAGAACTTCAGATACCCAATTCCAAGGGGAGACAGAGGGAGAAACCTGGTGGAGGGGTATGAGGGGTCTGGTGCAGAGGATGACGAGGGAGGACAATGGCAGGTCCATTCATTCAACCAGACACCAAGCTGCTGCTTGTGCCAGGGATACTGAGATGAACAAGATGATGTCCATGCCCTAAAGCAGCTCATGACCCAGGAGGAAAGACTGAGAAAATATCAACTGCCAGACAGAGGAACCCTGCTGCATCAGAGGTTTACCTCTTGTGCTAGGGCTTCAGGAGGGCCTCCCAGAGGAGGTGTGGGTAGACTGAGTCTTCAGGGAGGAGTAGGACTTTCCAGATATTCAGAAGGGGTCACTGCAGGAATGAGGAGCACCATGTTCAGGGAATGGCTGTGTCAAAGGCCAGCCCTGTGAGTTGCCAGCACCCCCACTGTGGCAGGATAGGGGCAGACAGCAAGGAGGGTCAAAGGGAGGCTGGAGTCTGTACCCAGGGGGCCTTGTGGCCATGCTAAGTGTTAGCTAAGACTCCAGGACGGGGTCAGAGGAGAAGGTCACAGGTGCATTTAAGTGACACTGACACATCACACCCTCCAGCAGCTCCTGGAGGAAGAGAAGACAGGGCTGCACACAGGGTCCTGGTTATTCTTTCATTCCAGGAACACTGGTTGTGATCAAACTTTCCCAGAAGCTGGCTTGGCACAGAGATTCAAAGGAAAACAAGACATGGCCTTGCCCTCAAGGTTGTCCAGTCTACAGTGGAGACCAAGACACAATCCATCATTACTGCTCAGTATGATGAGGTCACGGACAGTTCCCTAAGGAGGCAGTGCCTGAGGCAGGACAGGCTACATAACTTGCAGGATGTGTGCAAAATGAAAACAGGGACCCCTTGTTCAACCTGATTAACAGAAGAATTTTAAACCAAGACCTTTAAGCGGGGGCCATGTGCCACTACCCTGTCTTCACCCCACAAAGCCTGCCTGCCTCAGGGGAATCCTTCAATGGCAGTACGACAGGAAGGGAAGGACATGTGACTCGGGATGGCTGATGGGAGAGGACACAGCATGTCTAGAGGCTCAGAATATATTTTATTTTTTTTTTTATTTCAGCATATTAGGGGGTACAAAATTTAGGTTATGTATATTGCTCATGCCTCCCCAACCCCCGAGTCAGTGCTTCAAGCATGTCCATTCCCCAGACAGTGTGCATCACACTCATTGTGTAGCTATATACCCATCCCCTCCCCACCCCACATCAGCCTGACACTCAATTAGTGTTATTCCCAAATGTACACTTAGGTGATGATCAGGGAAACCAATCTGCTGGTGAGTACATGTGGTGAAGCTCAGAATCTTGCAATGACAGGACACGTTCAGGGAACAACAGCCAGCACTTTGCTGTGAAGCGAGTAGGTAAGATCAGCAATGTGGGTGGAGAAATATCTAAGATCCAAATCCAACAGCAGGCAGCTGGAATCAGGTTCCCACAGGTGACACAGACAATGACATAATCCCATCCGCTTTCCCCAAAGCCCACTCTGGACATCTGGTGGAGGACAGATGGGGTGGGAGAACCACGGGAAATCTGCAGCCTGGACCAGCAGGGACATGGTGGGTGGTTGGAAGAGGAGGGCATGGATGGGAGAGATGGTCAAAGGCAGAAGTGAGGTGACTGGGACTCCCAGGAATCTGAGTGGGGTGACCAGGTGGACAGTGATGCTAATACACATGGCAGGGAGAAAACCCAGACCCTGAGGCCTCAGTGATCCCTGAACTCCAGGTGTCCCTTCCCACTCACCTTGGGCACAGATGTCCCCAAGATCTTTGGTGGCAGTTTTCTGGTCCATGTGGTTGCTGATACACAGGTGAAGCTGGCATTGGGCTGACTTGGGGGCAAACTCAAAACCCGGATCCAGTAGTTGAAGACTGGTCCTGGTGTCCCTCTCTGCTCCAGCTCCGTGGGGTGGCCCCTCCTCTCCCAGGTCACATTCAGGTCCCTTGTGGCCCCTGGGGCCCTGCACTCCAGAATGACGTTGCATCTGCCTAGTGCGATGGATGGTGACTGAGCCAGGATGTGGGGATGGGGCACGGGCTCTGGGGCAGAAGGTGACAAAAGAAAGAGCCTCGTTTGTAGACAACATAACACATCATACTTGTTCCTCATTTTCTCACAGAAGCCATGACATGCAACCTACAGGAAAAGTGGGTGTGTTTTACAGATAAAACACAGTTTGCCTAAAGCTAAACACTGAGCAGATGACAATAAGAAAGGGAGCCCCTCAGTCAGCTCTCTGAGGTTTCACTAGATTGAACAAGTCTGAAAAATCTCACAAAGGAAAAAAAGGCTGGACCTCACCTACATAAGACCAATTATTTCTAAGAAACTGGGGTCTTGGCTGGAAGGGGAAGAAGACTGGGGCAGAAGGGCTTGCCCTGGCCCAGGGTCCTTCCCCTGCATCTCCAGCTGAGATGACACCTGGGACTGCACAGCCCTGTGGAGCAGGACTTCAGGCCAGCTCTGGGAGGCCAGAGAAAGCCCCTCACTCCCGAGAGTAGACACATCAGTGGGAGATGCAGTGGCAGTGACAAGGAACGACATCTCCGAGCATGGTTACAACATGTCACTGAACTTGAGGTACAGACAGGAACAGAAGAGTCAGATGTGTAAGCCAGTCTTAGAAAACACATGGGACCTAATGCTGCAAACTCGCTCTCTCCATAGCAGGATATTTCCCTATGCAGAGAAGAACTTTATGGAAAGAAAGACTTGGGTAAACAGCTGTCCTAAATAGTGTTGTGTGAGAACATTCTCCTATACCTGTCAAGGCTTTGAGAGCTAGGTTTGTAGAGTGCTGAATTAGTGTGGGGCTAGCGCTGAGAGGAGAGGGACAGGGAGGACTTCCAATGTGTGGACTTCCAATTCTGGTAGAAGAATAGTGGCCCCAAAGATTTCCACATTCCAGGCCTGGGAACCTGGGAATAGGTTACATTACATGGCAAGGGGAATTAAGGTAGCACATAGAATTAATGATCCTCATATAGCCATCTAATCTTTGACAAAGCAGACAAAAACATACTCTGGGGAAAAGATTCCTTATTCAATAAATGCTGCTGGGAAAACTGGATAGCCACATGTAGAAGACTGAAACAGGACCCACACCTTTCACCTCTCACAAAAATCAAATCACGGTGGATAACAGATTTAAACCTTAGGTGTGAAACTATTAGAATTCTAGAAGAAAATGTAGGAAAGACTCTTACAGACGTTGGCCTAGGCAAAAAATTTATGAAGAAGACACCTAAGGCAATCACAGCAACAACAAAAATAAATAAATAAATGGGACCTGATTAAATTAAAAGGCTTCTGCACAGCCAAAGAGACAGTCACGAGAATAAACAGACCACCTGCAGAATGGGAAAAAATTTTCACATGCTACACATCAGATAAAGGACTGATAACAAGAATCTATTTAGAACTCAGGGAAATCAGTAAGAAAAAATCAAACAACCCTATCAAAAAGTGGGCAAAGGACATGGATAGAAATTTTTCAAAAGAAGATATAAGATTGGCTAACAAACATATGAAAAAATGCTCAACATCTCTAATCATCAGGGAAATGCAAATCAAAACCACAATGAGATATCACTTAACTCCAGTGAGAATGGCCTTTATCAAAAAGTCTCAAAATAACACATGTTGGCGTGGGTGCAGAGAGACAGGAACACTCATACACTGCTGGTAGGACTGCAAACTAGTGCAACCCCTGTGGAAAGCAATATGGAGATACCTTAAACAGATTCAATTATACCTACCATTTGATCCAGCAATCCCATTATTGGACATCTACCCAAAAGAACAAAAGTCATTCTATAAAAAAGATACCTGCACCCGAATGTTTGCAGCAGCAAAATTCACAATTGCAAAGATGTGGAAACAACCCAAATGCCCATCAATTCATGAGTGGATTAGTAAAATGTGGTATATGTATGGAGTATTACTCAGCTATAAGAAATAATGGTGATATAGAATCTCTTTTGTTCTCCTGGAGAGAGTTGGAACCCATTCTATTAAGTGAAGTATCCCAAGAATGGAAAAATTAGCACCACCTGTACTCACCAGCAAATTGGTTTCCCTGATCATCACCTAAGTGCACATTTGGGAATAACACCAATTGGGTATTGGGCAGAGGTGGGGGTGGGGGGAGGGCATGGGTGTATACCCACATGATGAGTGTGATGCACACTGTCTGGGGAATGGACATACTTGAATGTTCTGACTCAGGGAGATGGGGGGTGGAGGGAAGGGATGGGTGTATATCTACATGATGAGTGTGATGCGCACTGTCTGGGGAATGGACACACTTGAAGCTCTGATGGGAAGATGGGTGGTACACGAGCAATATATATAACCTGAAATTGTGTACCCCCATAATAATCTGAAATAAAAAATAAAAAATTAAAGAACTTAGTGAATTGTTTTAATCTTCTCATTCAATTATTTCTTTAGGTCAAGGAAATTTCCCTCTGCTACTTCTGTAATATTTCTCCTCCCTTTTTTCCATGCTATCCTTTCAGAATTCCCTTTGTTCACATGTTGGGAGTCCTGATTATTTCTTCTGCATCTTTTATATTTTTTCATCTCTTTTTCTTTTAGGTCTATGTTTTGAGATGTTTTTTCTCTTAATCTTCCAGGCCAGCCCCAGTGGACCCAGGGGCTGATATTCTGTATTTTTTTGGTATCAGTTGTAATATCTCCTTCTTCATTTCTGATTGAACTTATTTGGGTCCTTTCTTTTCTATTTCTAGTTAATCAAGCTAGAGGTCTATTAATTTTCTTTATCTTTTATAAGAACCAAATTTTCATTTCATTAATATTCTGTATTGTGTTTTTATTTTCAATTTCATTTAGTTCTGTTCTGATCTTCGTTCTTTTTTCTTCTGCTGGGTTTAGGTTTGGTTTGCTCTTCCTTTTCTAGTTCCTTGAGATGATTCATAACATTGCTGATTTATGATCTTTCTGTCTTTTTAATGCAAGCATTTAAGGCTATGAATTTTCCCTTTGGACTGCTTTTGCTGAATCCCACAGATTTTGATAACTTGTGTCCCCTTTGTCATTAGTTTGAGGAATCTTTTCATTTCCACCTTAATTTTCTCCTTGACCAAATAATCATTCAGCAGTAGGTTGTTTAGTTTCAATCACTTTCTGTACAATTAAGTGTTTCCGTAGAGTTAATTTCTAATTTTCTTCCACTATGATCTGAGAAGATACATGGTATAATTGCTATTTTTTTACATTTGTTGAGACATGTTTTTTTGGCCTAAGATGGGATCAGTCTTAAAGAACGTTCCATGTGCTGATAAGAAGAATGTATATTCAATAGTTTTTGGGTGGAATGTTCTGTAAATGTCTGTTAGGCCCATTTGCTCTAGAGTCTCATTTAAATCAAATGTTTTTTTATTTATTTTCTGCTTTGAGGATATGTCCAGTTCTGTCAGTGGGATGTAGAAGTCTCTGGCAATTATGATGTTGCTGTATATCACTTTCTTTAAATCTGGTAGGGTTTGCTTTATGAATGTGTGTGCAAATGGGTTAGGTGCATAAATGTTTAGGATTCTTATGTCTTCTTGATGAATTGCTCTCTTTACTGTTATATAATGACCATCTTTGTCTTTCTTTACTATTGTTGATTTAAATTCTATTTCATCTGAAATGAGAATGGCTGCACCTGCTTTATTTTCATTTCCATTTGCATAGACTATTCATTACACCTGTCACCTCAGTCTCAATGAGTGCTTATAGGTTAGATGTGTTTTCTGCAGACAAAGGATACTTGGCTTGTATTTTTTTATCCATTCAGCCAGCCTATGTGTCTTGAGTGGGGCATTCAAGCCATTTACATGCATTGAAACAATTGATATGTGGGATGCATTTCTTTTCATCCTTTGGGTAGACACTTATTGCTTTGTTTTACCTCTTGAGCCATTATTTTTACTGGCTTTGAGCTTTAGCTTTTGGGTGATTTTCCACTGGTGAGTTTCTATTGTGCTGATGTATGTATAATGCAGATCTCAATACATCCTGCAGGGCAGGTCTAGTCTTGACAAATTCTCTCAGGGTTTGCTTGTCTGAAAAAGTCCTTATTTCTCCCTCTCATAAGTAACTTAGTTTTTCAGGATACAAAATTCTAGGTTGTCCAGTACTCTGTTTTAGAAGACTGAGAATGGGGCCCCAAAATCCTCTGGCTTATAAAGTCTCAGCTGAGAAGTCTGAAGTTAGCCTGATGGGTTTTCCTTTGTAAGTTTCCCGATGTTTTTGCCTTATGCTTCACAGGAGTTCCTCCTTTCTGTTAACTTTGGCCAGTCTGACAACTGTGTGTCATGGTGATTGCTTCTTTACAATGATTCTCCCAGCTCGTTGAGCTTCTTGTACCTGGATATCTAAATTTCTTACAAGACCAGGGAATTTTTCCTCAATTATTCCTTCAAATAGGTTTTCCAACCCTTGTGTTATTTCTTCTTCCCACTCAGAGATACCTATAATTCTGAGGTTTGGCCTCTTTCCATAATTCCTTATTTCTTCTAGGCTTTGTTCATTCCTCTTAATTCTCTATTCTTTATCTTTGACTGACTTAATTCGAAGGTATTGTCTTCGAGCTCTGAGATTATTTTATCTGCCTGGTCTAGTCTATTCTTAAGACTTTCCACCATGTTTTTTTATTTTCTTAAATGAATTTTTCATTTACACAAGTTTCATTTTATTTTTTTAATAATTTCATTTTTTTAGTGAATTTTTCATTCATTTCCTGAATTCCTTTTTTTGTGATTTCTCTGTGTTGGTTTTGTTGTGCTTACTTATCATCCATATTTTGAATTCTTTATCTGTCATTTCAATATTCTGATTTTGGTTGCTGTCCATTGCTAGAGAGCTGGTGTTCACCTTTGGTGGTGTCCTTTCATTCTGATTCTTCACACATCTGGAGTTCTTTCACTGATTGCTTCTCATCTGGAGCAGCTGTTGCTTCTTATCTGGGGATTTTCTTTTGTTTCGATAATGGCATACCCAGTTTAATATCTGAGACAGTAGATGGTGCTTCTGAGTGACAGTCAACCACACCCTAAATGATTGAGTCAATAAATGCTATAAAGCGCTGTGCAAATTGACTTCCCACTCAGAAGGTGGCACTTGCCAAAAGCAACAAGCCACAATGTTTCTGGATCCTGTGACTGGCTCCAGTACCTCAGTAGAAGCATTTGAATGCCCCAGGTGGTAGGTGGGGCCCTGCAAATTGAGGTGAGTTCTTATTCTGTGCCACAGCAGAAGCGGGTGGGGAGTGTAGCTGGGCAGGGCTGGGTTGGGTAAGCTTGCTATTAGACTTCAAAAAAAAATCTGGCAGGGTATCTGTTTCAGCAGGTTTCAAAGGTCAGCTCCCAGCTTCTGGGAAAAGCTGCCAGGGATGGGATGAAGTGGCCCCAGCCACCCAGAAAGTCTGCTTCTTGAGGCAGGACCATCTGAGATTTACAATCTGACAGTCTGGAGCAAGCTTTGCTCCTCTCCACCCTCCTCTGCTTCACAGTTTTCCCCCAGCATCTGCCAGCAGAGCTCAAGCCAGCAGAGCTTGCCCAGGACTATAATGCAGGTCAGGAGGTTCCCTGCCCAGGATCCCAGCCTGAGCTGAGAGCATGGCCCTCCTGTTGAGGGAGGGGTTCCCCACAATCACATTACAGCTAGAACTCACACTACACTCTCCCCCTACATATGCCCATGCGGGCACTCTTGCTTCCCATGACTAATTCATAAATCTTCCCTCTGTGCCCCCAAGCAATGCGATGGAGACCTGGGGGTATGGGAACTGGGTCCGTGAAGATCAATCCCTGACCATGCCAGCGAGAAGCACACTGGTCCCAAGTAGGTCACAAGGTGCCCATACAGGTTTGATGTTACTCTGCCTTGGGGCATGCCCTGGTCTGATGGAGTCTCCAGGCAAGTAGCACCAGGGAGGGACACCAGGCAGGGAGTTCACAATCCAAGCACCCCTCTGCCCACTGAGGGAACCCAAGAGGAAATCCCTGAGCCCCACTCTCTGTGGAAGCCTCGGTGTGGTGGCTCAATTGTCTCAGGAACTATAGGTGGGGGAAGAGAAGGGAACAAAAAGAGTCTGGATGGAGGAAAACTAGCACTCTGATCATGTCTGTCCCTCACTCCAATAGGCTACCTGCCAAGAATGTCTAGACACTGGAGTCATGCAGATCACCCTGGACCCACTGGACCTCTGTGGCTCCTGCAGTCTGTGGAAATGTCTGTGTGGAAATGAGCAGGACAAAACCTGTGGAGGTGAAGCCCCCTGAAAAGAAAAAGGCACATGGTGGGTAAAGAAGCAATACAGTGCCTGCCATCCCAGCTCAGGTCTGTGGAGACAGGAGGTATCCCTGGGGGCTGGGAGCCTGGTGCCCTGTTGACAAGAAGCTCCCATCTCACTGATGGCAGCAGCCTCTGGGCTCATTTGGGCAGAAAGTCTCTCCAACAGCTCGAGAACCTGCCAACAGTCAGAGATGAGAGGGAGAGAAAAACAAACTGCTAGACTTATCGTTCTCAATGGACACCAAGCGTCTCAGGGGCTGATCTGTTCACACCTTGCTCTTACCTATTCTTCTCTACAACTTCTCAAAATTTGTATGCTGAAACTTAATTGGTACAATGGTCTCTTTAGAGTTTTGATCATGAAAAAATGTTATATGTGGACAAATGCTTATTCTGCATCTACTGAGATGATCATATGACCTTTAGGTTTTTTTCTTTTTTAATAATACATAATTTTAAAAATTTATGTGGTACATGTGATATTGTGATACATGCATACAATGTGTAACAATCAAATCAAGATTATTAGGATATCCATCACATCAAACATTTAACATTTCTTTTGTGTTTAGAATGTTTCAAATATTCTCTTCTAGCTATTTTGAAATATACAATAAATTATTGTTAACTATAGTCACCCTACTGTGTTATCAAACATTAGAACTCATTCCTTCTATCTAACCTTATGTTTGTACCCATTATCCAACCTCTCCTGATTGCCTCCCACCCCCAGCGTCTGGTAACCATCACTCTACTCTCTATCTCCATGACGTAAACCTTACCTTTGTTGCTCCCACATATGAGTGATTACACGTGATATTTGTCTTTCTGTACCTCATTTATTTGACTTCACATAATGAATCCAGTTCCAGTCATGTTGCCACAAATGATAGTATTTCATTCTTTTGCTGACAGAATAGTATTCCATCATGTATATACTACATTTTCTTTATCCATTCTTTTGTTGATGAACACTTAGTTAGATTCCATATCTTCCCTATTTAAAGGAAGCTGCTTCCTTAAACATGTGAGTACAATATCTCTTTAACTGATTTCCTTCGTTTTGTAACAAATCCAGTAGTGGCATGGCTGGATGATGTGTTAGTTCTATTTTTAGTTTTTTAACAAACCTCCACACTGTTCACCAAATTAGTGTACTCATTTACATTCCCACCAACAACATATAAGAGTTCCCTTTTCTCCGCATCTTCTTTAGCATTTGTTATATTTTGTCTTTCTGTTAATAGCAATTCTAACTGGGGTGGGATGATATCTCATTGTGGTTTTGATTTGCATTTCCCGAATCACTAGGAATGTTGAGCATTTTTTCTAACATTTATTGGCTATTTGCATGTCTTCTTTTGAGAAATGTCTGTTTAGATCCACTGCAGCCTTCTAGGTAGATGTCAGAGGATGTCAGTGGACTCCAGAGATGTGGAGATGAAGGGGCTCTTGGGCCCTAGGGTAAATTGTGCTCTGCTGGGGATTAGGCTCTCAAAACTGCACTGTGGTGCAGCTGCTTGGGTCCCAGGGGTGTGTCAGATCCAGCACAAACTCTCTCCCCGGAACATGCCATCACATAGAGTCCAAATAACTCCCTGTACTAGTCTCAGGATTCACATGGCCCAAGGGGTTCTCCCATGGCTAAGATTGCAGGGGTTTGCTGTGCAATGTGGACCACTGTGGATCTCTCACTTACCTTTTCTGTGAAATGGAGAGTTCTTCAAGCCTCCAAGCTGATTCTGGCGAGACAGGCTGCTCCATGGCCCTATCTTTCCATGCTTCTGAGGAAGTGACATTGTGTCACTCCCCTGCTGACTTTCAGTGTTCCCTCTTAACACACTCCATTCAACATGTGATTATCTACTCACTGTTTTCATCAGTCTTTATGGAGGAGGCGAGTGTGGGTGCCTTTCTCAGCCACCTTAACGACCAGTATGGATCATAAAATTAATTTTTATCCTTCACTGTATGAATGTCTTATATCACATTTATTCATTTCCATATGTTGAATCATCCTTGTAGCTCAAGAGTAAATTATACCTGATCTTGGAGTATGTTTATTTTAATGTGCTATTGAATTCAGTATGCTAGTATTGGGTTATTTCAGTATGAAAAATTTCATTTCCTTAAGTACTAAGTTCGACAGTTGATATCTCTGGCATTTTGCTTTGACACTTCTTATTTTATTTTCACTGTGAGGGTACACCCTCATGCTTTCAAACACAGGCTTTGGCTTGTTATTATCTCTCAAATTTTTTAAAGCAATTTTTGTGAAACCATGGATAAGTCAAAAAACTGTGTTATTTTCAAATATAAGTTCAATCATGGAAACAAGGCAGCACAGACAGCTCAAAATATCAACAAAGTATTTGAGAAGGATGTGGCTAATGAAAGCACAGGCTGCTAAGGGCTTGAGATAATGTGAATTCCTCTTTCCACTGCACAGGAAGATAGCTTTGGGTCCACTGGCTAAGGCTGAGACTTAGGTCTAGCTTAGCACAGATGAAAAGGAAGGCAGCTTTGATTGACTTGCAATGATGTGCCCTAGACACTACCCCAAATGCACACATGCAAACACACACACTCTGCTCAACACAGACAAGGGAGGGCTATGTGAGATCTACAGAAGAAGCCTCAGGCCAGTCCCTGTGAGGGTTTCCACCATCCCATGCTGCGGGGAGTTAGCTACGCTCCCAGCAAAAGTTCGGGTCCCTCAGACATGGGTCATCGCAAAGGATGAAAACACAGTAGGAAACAGAAATAAAAATAATACACAGAGCCAAAGATGTAGTTTATAAAGTAATGATTTATGAAGATAGATAAAGCAGGGTGCCCAGACGGTTGCATCTCTTCCCACGGAAATGCAACCCCGACTGAAGTTTTACACAGATACTTATAGGTAGGTACAGGTTTTCGGTTGCCAAGGATAATGGGATTTACATAATGATAGGTAGTTTGGTTTACAGTCAAAGTCTTCTAAAAGGTGACTACAGATCCTTTAACTGACTCTATCTATGTGAACAATGAGTTTTAAAATCTTCTTAGGGCAAACTTCTAAGTTTTATGATAAGGCTATTACTTTACCACAAACAGAGACATCGTGGCTCTGGTTATTGTGTATTAGAACAGAGATTTCAGAAGTCAAGCAGAAGCTGTCCCTTATGCTGTTTACTTTAACCACATGGTTCCATCTGGGTCTGGCTTGGGCAGCATGTCTTATTGATCAGCCCTCATCTCTAGTGGCCTGTGTTTGTTGATCAGCTCCAGCATCCTGTGGCTCTAGGCAAGACCTGCTTTGCCTTTCAAAACAGGTGAGAGCCATAGGCCTGGATTGCAGCTGTCACCTTGGAATGCAGCTGCTACTGACCATTGAGACTCCCTCCTAGGCAAGGCAGCTTTTGATATGTGAACTAACATGTTTACACTTTCCTTTAGGGCAAAGCCTTGCAAGACTCCTGAAATCATTTCTGTCTCTAAAAATATATAGGGCATTTCTATATATCAGTATTTCTTAGGCTCAACACCATGCTGCCTCCTTTGACCCTAACTCTGCACCCAGAACACAGATCCTAACTCCCTCCACTGCAGCAAGTCAACAACTCTGCACAGCTACCACACCTGGGCTTGTGTTCTCAGAATTACACATACTGGCAACACAGCAGAAGTGGTGGGGATTTGCTACCTGCACTATCGGACACAGTCCCCTTGGGAAGGTTTTGGAGAAGAGTCAGACTCCTTCTGAATGACAGAGCAAGAGCCCTCACCCGGCAGGGGTGAGGATATTGAGAGTAAGGACAGCATGGGGAGGTGTCACAGAATGTAACCAGATCATGAGTACATATAGAGCTTATGGTAGTGAAGTCAGGCTAACATAGACCAGGGGCAGGTGGAGCTGAACTGCAGCTGGGAGAGGTCCCTGTCTGCAGGCTTCAAGCTCAGACCACATGTGTCCCAATGGTGATGATTCTCCTGCTTCCTTCAATTAAATGATATTCATGGCCCGGCCTGGTTTACGGACCTCACTGTAGACAGTAGTCATAGGCCCCTTTTCTTCCACATGTCGTTCACCGATGCCCTGGAATGCAAGACAGAGGGGTCCTGGAGCAGCTGAGGGATAAAGTGGCCCCAGAAGAACCTTCAGAGCCAGCGTCCACTGACATGCTTTGCTTATGAAATTCCCCAAAGTGAAAGAATTACATTGACACCAGTTACAACTTTCTGTTAGTAAATGGTGTTGATTGTCCAGAAATAAAAGAATAGGCAACAGGGCCAAAAGTGGAAGATACCTGGGTTTGGAAGCCCAGGGCTGGGAAGTGAAGGACCTGAGAGTGCCCTGGATGGCGAATGGCCCAGCCAGCACGTTGTTCTTACCCACCTGAGACTCCTGCTTCATCAGCTCTGCATAGTGGATGCCACCATCCTCAACTCTGGGGTCCTCCTGCAATCGAGTACCTGAACCACACACAGACAATCCTTAAATCTGTGCCTTGGAGACCTCTATCCCTCCAACTGCCATGAATGCCAAAGCCATGGCCACATGTACCATCCCATCTGCAGGAGACCCCCTTGGCACCCACATTCAGGAGAAAGGGGACCAAGGTCTAGTGGAGAAGGAAAGATATCTGGGCCTGGAAGGAGAAGTGCAACCTGCCTCTTTCTGGTTCCTTCTTATTATTATTCTTCTTCTTCTTCTTCCCACGTGTCTTCCAAAGGTATGATATAGCTCCCAGGATCAACATCAAAACCATAATAGACCCTAGGATGACTGGAAGCCGTCTAGCCACATCCCATCCACGTGAATCTGTTTCCTCATACAAAGAATGAACAAGATTAAGGCAGGAGAGGGCTTGAGATACCCATTTCCAATGGGGGGCCAGAGGAAAAAAGATGATAGAGGGGCACAAAGGGGTCTGGTGCAGAGACTGAAGAGGGAGGACCATGGCAGGTCGATTCATTCAAACAGACACCGAGCTATTGCTTGGGCCAGGGATACTGAGATGAATAAGATGATGTCTAAGATCCAAATCCTACAGGAAGGAGGTGGCTGGAACCAGGTTCCCACAGGTGACACAGACAGTGACATAATCCCATCAGCTTTCCCCAAAGCCCACTCTGGACATCTGGTGGAGCACAGAAGGGGTGGGAGAGCTACAGAAAGGCTGCAGCCTGGACCAGCAGGGACATGGTGGGTGGTTGGAAGAGGAGGACATGGATGGGAGAGATAGTCAAAGGCAAAAATGAGGTGAATGCGACTCCCAGGCTTCTGAGTCAGTGACCGGGTGGACAGTGATGCTAATACACATGGCAGGGAGGAAAGCCCAGACCCTCAGACCCCAGTGCTGCCTGAGCTCTGGATCCCCCTTTCCACTCACCTTGGGCACAGATGTCCCCAAGATCTTTGGTGGCAGTTTTCTGGTCCATGTGGTTGCTGACCACGCAGGTGATGCTGGCATTGGGTTGGCTCAGGGGCAAACTTACAACCAGGGTCCAGTGCTTGAGGGCTGGTCCTGGTGTCCCTCTCTGCTCCAGCTCCGTGGGGTGGCCCCTCCTCTCCCAGGTCACATTCAGGTCCCTTGTGGCCCCTGGGGCCCTGCATTCCAGGGTGACATTGCACCTGCCTAGTGCAATGGATGGTGACTGAGCCAGGATGTGGGGATGGGGCACGGGCTCTGGTGCAGAAGGGGACAAAAGAAAGAGCCTCATTTGTAGAGAACATTACACATCACACTTACTCCTCAATTTCTCACAGAAGCCATGGCGTGCACCCTATAAGAAGAGTGAGTGTGTTTGACAGATAAAACACAGTTTGTCTAAAGCTAAACACTGAGCAGATGACAATAAGAATGGGAGCCCCTCAGTCAGCTCTCTGAGGTTTCACAAGATTGAACAAGTCTGAAAAATCTCACAAAGGAAAAAAAGGCTGGACTCCACCTACTAAAGACCCATTATTTCTAAGAAATTAGGGTCTTTGCTGGAAGGAGAAGAAGTCCGTGACAGAGGGCTTGACCTGGCTCAGGATCCTTCCCCTGCGTCTCCAGCTGAGACAACTCCTGGGACTACACCAGCCCTGTGGGGCAGCACTTCAGGCCAGCTCTGGGAGGCCAGAGAAAGCCCCTCACTCCTGAAAGTAGATGCATTGGTGGGAGATGCAGTGGCAGTGACAAGGAATTGCATCTCCGAGCGTGGTTACAACATGTCACTGAACTTGAGGTACAGACAGGAACATAAGAGTCAGATGTGTAAGCCAGTCTTAGAAAACACATGGGACCTAATGCTGCAAACTCGCTCTCTCCATAGCAGGATATTTCCCTATGCAGAGAGGAACTTTATGGAAAGAAAGACTTGGGTAAACAGCTGTCCTAGGCAGTGTTGCATGTGAACATTCTCCTATACCTGTCAAGGCTTTGAGAGCTGGGTTTGTAGAGTCCTGAATGAGTGTGGGGCTGGCGCTGAGAGGAGAGGGACAGGGATGACTCGATATGTGTAGACTTCCAAATGTGGTAGACAGAATCGTGGTTCCACATTCCAGTCCTGAGAACCTGGGAATAGGTTAGGTTACATGGCAAGGGGTATTAAGGTAGCAGATAGAATTAAGGTTGCTAATCAGCTAACGTTGACATGGGGAGATTATTCTGGATTATCCAGATGGGCCCAATGTAATCACAAGGACCTTTAGAAGTGACAGAAGGAGGGAGAGGAGGTGACAGGGGTCGAGAAGTATTTGACCCACCGTTGCTGGCTTTGAAGATGGAGGAAGGTGGCCACGGCCAGGCCCGTAGATAGCACCCAGCACGTGACAAAGACAAGAACATGGAGGGGATGGAAGATGGCACAGTGGAGGTGACCTCCTGGATTAGTGCTCCCAGAGAGGAAGGCATGGATCTCAGTCTGCCACAATGCTAGAGGATCGCTCCCCTGCAAGAACAGTGGTGTGAACTCACAGCGAATCAGTGTGGGACACAGAAAGCAAGAAAAAACTGAGGTGAATGGGAAATAAGATTGTGAAATTCTGGAGAGTGCAGGACGGACAACAGAGAGTGTAGTGCGGGATGACTGTACCTGCCTCACCAGTGAGTGAAGTGGATTCAGCCCCACAGGAGAGCGGCTTGTTTCCCCACTGAACTCCACACCGTCTCAGTTAGGGATCTGCCTGAAGTCAGTGCAGAATCACCGCGGGAGACGTGGGGCTCTGTGGAGAGGAGACATTAGCAGGAGGCATTTTGAACCCTGGATCTCTGTGCCTGGACTGTGCTTGGTGGGGGGAGAGTTTGATCTAGGCTGCAGGAAAAGGTAGCTAGGGGACAGCTGAACTGTCTCTATCACTCGGCGGGTCTCTAGCCTGGAAGCTACTGTGGGCTGCTGGGCTCCCTCCATTCCCGGCTCAGGCACCTGCCAGACCCTGAACATTCACCCCCAGCGCCGGTGATCTGCGGACAGGCAGCCGCATTTTCAGGGTCCACAACCTAGCCGCTGCGGAGCCATAGCGTGCCGGGCAGCTCCATGGGTGGCTCCCTCCCCTAGTCCGTGGACTGTCGCTAGGAGCTCCACCCTTGTGTGAACACTGAGTGCTTCCCCAGTCACAAGAGAGTGGAGCATAGACCTTGTGGACACTGGGGTGGGGCAGAACATCGCCCATGGAAGCTGCAGCAGCTGGAGCTCTGGGCGAGTGAGGGCATCACCCCCTCCCCCTAGCCAGTGTCTTTCACAAGGAAAGAGGCAGAAACCACCTCTGGAGCGGTTGCTTTCTGTCAGCAACCAGTGTGAATTCTGGCTGCTAATCAAAAGTCCACAGCCCAGTGACTTAACTCGTCAAACCAGTTTTAGGTCAAATCAATTCTCTGGGGCTGGACCCACCAGGAGCAGCCCCCCAACTGAGGTAGAAAAACCCTAAACAATACATAACAGGCTCCCCCTAGTGACAAAGGAAGCAACACACCTAGGCTCCTACACAGCCTAAGAACAGAGCACAAGACATGCCACTATCAAGACTAAAGCTGAAAGAAGAGATCTAACAACTGATCCAGATAGGAAGGGCTCAGTAAAAGAACTCTGGGAGTATAAAGAATCAAACGGAAATCTCACCCCCAAATAGGAATACCAGCTCTCTACCAATTGACACAAACCAGATTCAAAATAGCAACATGTCACAGGAAGAATTTCAAACATGGATCATAAATAAGTTGAATATTATGCAAGAAAAAATGGATAACCAACACAAAGAAACCATAAAAAAAAATCCAGGACTTGGAAGAAAAATTCACTAAAGAAATCAAAATATTGAAGAAAAATCAAACTGAACTCCTGGAAATGAAGAATTTATTCAGGGAGCTACAAAACACAGTGGAAAGTCTCAAGAGCAGGGTAGATCAAACAGAAGAAAGAATCTCAGAGATCGAAGATGACACTTTCTAATTAAATAAGTCAGTCACAGACAAAGCAAAGAAATAAGAGAAAAGACCAGAGTCTACAAGAAATGTGGGATTATGTGAAGAAGCCTAACGTGAGAGTTATCAGCATTCCTGAGGGTGAAGAAGATAATAAGCAGGGGTTGGAAAAGCTATTTGAAGACATAATTGAGGAAAATTTCCCAGGCCTTGCTAAAACTCTAGATATACATGTTCAAGAAGCTCAAAGAACCCCTGGGAGATTCATAGCAAATAGGAAGACACCACGTCATGCAGTCATCAGACTGACCAAAATATCCATTAAAGAGGCCCTTCTTCGAGCTGTAAGGAGAAAGAAACAAGTAACATACAAAGGAAAGCCCATCCGAATCACACCAGATTTCTCAACTGAAACCTTATAAGCAAGAAGAGACTGGGGCCCCATTCTCACTCTTCTGAAACAGAATAATGCACAGCCTAGAATCTTGCACCCAGCTAAGCTAAGTTTTGTATATGAAGGAGAAATTAAGACATTCTCAGATAAACAAAGACTGAGGGAATTCACCGAGACAAGACCAGCTCTCCAAGAAATACTCAAAATAGAGTTACACACGGACCAGCACAAGAAAGACCCATGAATGTAAAACTACTCAAGAGCTAAAGATCAAAACCCAGTAACCACAATGGCTCAAGAGAGAAAACATAGCAATGAAGTTCTACCCAACAAGATGAACAGAAATCTGTCCCACTTATCAGTTCTTATAAATGTGAATGGCATATCATTCAATAAATGTGAATGGCTTGAATTCCCCACTCAAAAGACACAGACTGGCCCAATGAATAAAAAAATACAAGCCAAGTATCTGCTGTCTTCAGGAAACTCATCTAACACTGCAAATATGCATTTAGACTGAAAATGAAAGGGTATAAACCAATATTTCAAGCAAATGGAAGCCAACAAAAAGCTGGCTTGGCAGTTTTAATCTCCAATAACTTAGTTTTAAAATCAACAAAAGTAATGAAAGACAAAGATGGTTACTATATACTGGTGAAGGGTACAATTCAACAAGAAGACATAACTATACTTAATATATATGCACCTAATTTAGGTGCACCCAGATTCATAAAGCAAACCCTACTTGATCTGAACCAAATAATAGATAACAATACTATAATAGCCAGAGACTTTAACACCCCACTGACAGTACAGGACAGATCCTCCAAACAGAAAATAAATAAATAATGAACTTAAATAGAATGCTAGAACAACTGGGCCTGACTGACATCTACAGGACATTCTACCCAAAATCCACTGAATATATGTTCTCATCAGCTCATGGGACATTCCCTAAGATTGACCATATCCTAGGACATAAAGCATGTCTTAAAAAATTTAAAAAAATAGAAATTATACCATGCGTCTTCTCAGATCACAGTGGAATAAAAGCAGAAATGAACCCTAACAGAAATTCTCATTACTACTAAAAGTCATGGAAGCTAAACAACCTTCTCCTGAATGATTATTTTATAAATGAACAAATCAAGATGGAAATCAAAAGATTCTTTGAATTAAATGACAAAGGAGATACAACTTATCAAAATCTGTGCAACACAGCTAAAGCAGTCCTGAGAGGAAAATTCATTTCTATAAATGCCTATATCAAAAAGACAGAAAACTTACAAAGAGACAACCTAATGAATAGACTCAAAGAGCTGGAGAAAGAAGAACAAACCAACCCCAAACCCAGCAGAAGGTGAGAAATTACAAAGATCAAATCAGAACTAAATGAAAAGGACAAAAAAAACCATAAGGGAGATTAATAAAACAAAAAGTTAGCTCTTTGAAAAGATAAACAAAATAGACACACATCTGGCTAGACTAACCAAGAGCAGAAAATAAAAATATCTAATAACCTCCATCAGGAACATGAAAGGAGAAATCACAACCGATGCCACAGAGATACATGATATCATCTATGAATTCTACAAAAATCTTTATTCACACAAACTGGAAAATGTGGAGGAAATGGACAAATTTTTAGAAACACACAGCCTTCCCAGGCTCAACCAGGAAAAAATAGAATTCCTGAACAGACTAACATCAAGAACAGAAATTGAAACAGCAATTAAAAAACCTTTCCAAAAAGAAAAGCCTGGACCAGATGGGTTCGAACCCAAATTTTCCCACACCTACAAAGAACTGGTGCCCATCCTACATAAACTATTCTCCAACATCAAGAAGGATGGAATTATCCACAACACATTTTACCAAGCCAACATAACATTGATACCAAAACCAGGAAAGGATGCAACAAAAAAAGAAAACTACAGACCAATATCCCTTATGAATATAGATGCAAAAATTCTCAATAAAATCCTACCAAATCGAATCCAAGTGCTCATCAAAAAAAATAATCCATCACAAACAAGTGGGCTTCATCCCAGAGATGCAGGGATGGTTTAACAAAAGCAAATCTATAAATTTAATTCACCACATAAATAAAAGCAAAAACAAAGACCATATGATCCTCTCAATAGATACAGAAAAAGCATTTGACAAGGTTCAACACCCATTTATGATAAGAACGCTTAACAAAATAGGCATAGACGGGGCCTATCTAAAAATGATACAAGCCATATATGACAAACCCACAGCCAACATCATACTGAATGGGGAAAAATTGAAAGCATTCCCACTTCGAACTGGAACCAGACAAGGCTGCCCACTGTCCCCATTACTTTTCAACATAGTACTGGAACCCCTTGCAAGAGCTATCAGGCAAGAGAGCAGAATCAAGGGAGTCCAAATAGGGAAAGAAGAGATCAAACTCTCACTCTTTGCTGATGATATGATGTTATATCTAGAAAACCCCAAGGATTCAACCAAGAGACTCCTGGAATTGATAAATGAATTCAGTAAAGTCTCAGGATACAAAATCAATACACACAAATCAGAGGCATTCATATATGCCGATAACAGTCAAACGGAGAACCAAATTAAGGACTCAGTACCCTTCAAAATAGCAACAAAGAAAATAAAATACCTAGGAATATATTTAACTAAGGAGGTAAAGGACCTCTACAGGGAGAACTATGAAACACTGAGGAAGGAAATCGCAGAGCATGTAAACAGGTGGGAAACCATACCATGCTCGTGGATCGGAAGAATCAACATTGTTAAAATGTCTATACTACCCAAAGTGATCTACAGATTCAATGCAATCCCTATTAAATTACCAACATCATTTTTCACAGATATAGAAAAAATAGTTTTATGCTTTGTATGGAACTAGAGAAGACCCCATTTAGCAAAAGCAATTTTAAGCAATAAAAACAAAATGGGAGGTATTAATTTGCCAGACTTCAAACTATACTACAAGGCTGTGGTTATTAAAACCACTTGGTATTGGCACAAGTGCAGGGACACAGACCAGTGGAACACAACAGAAAATCCAGATATAAAACCATCCTCATATAGCCATCTAATCTTTGACAAAGCAGACAAAAACATACTCTGGGGAAAAGATTCCTTATTCAATAAATGTTGCTGGGAAAACTGGATAGACACATGTAGAAGACTGAAACAGGACCCACACCTTTCACCTCTCACAAAAATCAACTCACTCACAGTGCATAACAGACTTAAACCTTAGGTGTGAAACTATTAGAATTCTAGAAGAAAATGTAGGAAAGACTCTTACAGACATTGGCCTAGGCAAAAAAATTATGAAGAAGACACCTAAGGCAATCACAGCAACAACAAAAATAAATAAATGGGACCTGATTAAACTAAAAAGCTTCTGCACAGCCAAAGAAACAGTCACAAGAATAAACAGACAACCTATAGAATGGGAAAAAATTTTCGCATGCTACACATCAGATAAAGGACTGATAACAAGAATCTATTTAGAACTCAGGGAAATCAGTAAGAAAAAATCAAACAACCCTATCAAAAAGTGGGCAAAGGACATGAATAGAAATTTTTCAAAAGAAGATATAAGATTGGCTAACAAACATATGAAAAAATGCTCAACATCTCTAATCAGGGAAATGCAAATCAAAACTCCAATGAGATATCACTTAACTCCAGTGAGAATGGCCTTTATCGAAAAGTCCCAAAACAATACATGTTGGCGTGGATGCAGAGAGACAGGAACACTCATACACTGCTGGTGGGACTGCAAACTAGTGCAACCCCTGTGGAAAGCAATATGGAGATACCTTAACCAGATTCAAGTAGACTTACCATTCAATCCAGCAATCCCATTATTGGGCATCTACACAAAAGAACAAAAGTCATTCTATAAAAAACACACCTGCACCCGAATGTTTATAGCAGCACAATTCACAATCGCAAAGATGTGGAAACAACCCAAATGCCCATCAATACATGAGTGGATTAGTAAAGTGTGGTATATGTATACCATGGAGTATTACTCAGCTATAAGAAATAATGGTGATATAGAATCTCTTATGTTCTCCTGGAGAGAGTTGGAATCCATTCTATTAACTGAAGTATCCCTAGAATGGAAAAATAAGCACCACATGTACTCACCAGCAAACTGGTTTCCCTGATCATCACCTAAGTGCACATTTGGGAATAACACCAATTGGGTGTTGGACACATGTGGAGGGTGGGGGGAGGGCATGGGTGTATACCTACATGATGAGTGTGATGCGCACTGTCTGGGGAATGGACTCACTTGAAGCTCTGACTCGGGGAGGTGGGGGGGCATGGGCAATATACATAACCTAAACTTTTGTACCCCATAATAAGCTGAAATAAAAAACAAAACAGAAAAAGAAGAGTAACTCAAAACAAGCAGAAGGAAAATAAAGATAAGAACAGAAATCAACTACATTGAAACAGAATAACAATAGAGGAAAATCAATATAGCCAAAAGCTGGTTGTCTGTAAAAATGAATAACATTGATAAGCCTAGGCAAACAAAGAAAAAAAAGAATGAATATATACATTATCTATATCAGGAATGAAAGAAGGGATATCACTGTAGACCTTATAGACCTACCCTCCAAACCCTTAATAACCATTACGCTACTTTCTATGAATTTGACTATTCTAGGTACCTCACATAAGTGGAATCACACAATATTTGTCTTTTAGTGTTATAAATTCTTTTTTTTCCACTTTGGATTTTTACCTTCACTTTTCTTTTAAGTGACACATAATAATTGTATATACTATGGGGCACATAGTACTATTTCCATACATACAATGTATAGTGATCAGATCAAGGTAATCAGCATATCCATTACCTCAAACATTTAGCACTTCTTTATGTTGACCCATACTTTGAACTCTACAGATTTATAGTGGATTTTTATAATGCCCACAAAAGTCAGCATTCATGGCTGACAAATAAGAGTTCTTACTGGTTCTGTAATTAAACTATAAAAAAAAATAAAAAACTGGAAGGGCTTGACAACTCAACCTCTATGGAAAGAGAAGCAGTACCTATAAGCTGCTAATGGCTCTGGAATCCTGGCTGGAAATGTGACACAAAAACTCCTTGCTTTCTGGGATGATGTTTTTTCCTTAAGATTTTGCAACAGATTGCACTGAGTGATAAATGCATTTCTCTAAAACTAAATAAAAATTAAAATTTAAAATACAAACAAAAAAATAACACCCTCCTCTGAGCACCAGCCTGGGCAAAACATAGGGCTCCAGAGTAGAGCCCAAGTGGGGCATATAAGTCACACTCTCTGAATGATTGCTATGCCTCCCCACTGGAAACAAGCAAGGCAGCCTGTGGAGGCATGGTAGGTGGAAGACTGGCAACTGCTACAATCTACAAGGGACAATATTAACCAAAGACTTACTAATGACCAGGAAGGTGCATGTGACAAGGAACAAAGCACAGTAGCCTTGGTCAGGCTGGATATAATCTAATTAAAATTAAAGATGGAAAACATTCATTTAACTAATAGCAAGTCTTTGGTATCTACTCATCACACAAAGATGGACTTATTTTCTTTGCCTATAAAGCTTTTGAGTAATTTCTAAATGCTAGGAGTTTACCTTAAGACCCTAAAATAAAAGAAATCTTACACCCTTGGGCAAAAAAAAAAAAAAAAAAAAAAAAAACAACATTGACTCTCCCCTGAAGCCTCCAGAAAGGACACAGCCACCCAACACCTTGATTTTAGCCCAGTGCAACCTGTGTCAGACTTCAGACCTACAGCATGCTGAAATAATAAATTTCTATTGTTTTAAGCTACTAATTCATGACAATTTGTTCTTAAAAAAATGGAAAACTACTATACAAATTAAGTAACATCAGTCCTGGAAAGGATGATTGACATTATTAGAACAATGGCTATTTCACACTATTTCCATTTCCCCTCCCAAAACACTGAAGTGATTTTCTCCCTGCTATCAATCTCAGCTCTGGACTCCATCTCTCATGTCCTCACTTGCCCTATTTACAGGGGTGTTGGGACAGTCTGAAGGCTGTGTCTGAATGGAATCCTGCAACATGGGGCCAATGTGACAAAGGAGGAGGTAAGCCATGGGCTGGAGGGAGGGGGTGCCACTCACCATAGACAGTAAGGTGGAAATACTGCATAACTTCTCTTCCTTCCGTTAACCTGGCTTGAGCTCGGTACTGCCCACTGTCCGCAAAGGTTAGGTTCTCAATCTTCATGGAGGCTAAGCTGGGTACCTGGACCCTTGGCTTGAATTTGTCCTGAAGGCTGAACCAGGTTGGAGAAGGGATGCCTCTCTGGACTCGAAACATGTTGGTGTACTTTGAGTCAGAGGTAAAGCTCCAGGCGAGCTCCTCCAGCTCAGCTTCCAGAACGTCTCCTGGATTCTTGGTAACATCAAACAAGACAGATTCTCCTGGGATCCTCTTCAGAGGAACGTGGGCTCCAGAATCCTTAACTGCAGAGCCATGTGTCCCAGAACTTTCACCCACACCACGGCAGACACCTGGGGCATTGGAAACAGTAAATGCGAGTGTTTTCTCATCAGGAACAAACAAGAGAACTTTTCTTCTTAATCAAATCCATCCATAATTCTTCTTTCTAGGAAGGCAGCCCAGTACAATGAATTGGAAGTAATTTTGGGTTCAATTCTGGTTCTCATGGAGTATAAACTTGAACAGGCTAAACTGCCTAACTCTCAGTTTCCTTACTATCCCAAAATGATAGTATGAATTAAATGACATCATAGATTAAAAGAACCTAGTACATTTTCTGGCACATGCTAAGTGCATAAATGTAAGAGGCAGCTTCTAACGTGTCTCCCAAAGGTCTCTCCCTGCTCCTGTGCACATCAATGTGTAATCCCCTCCCCTGGAGTGTGGGCTGCACCTAGTGACCTGCATCCAAGAACAAAATACAAGAAATTGATGGGGTGTTGCTTAGGGATACCAAGTTATGCAAGACTGTGACTTCTGTCTTGCTCACTCTGGCGAAGCACACTGCCATGCTGCGAGCTGCTCTATGAAGAGGCCCACAGGGCAGGGGACAGGGGGCCACCTCAGACCACACTTTCACTTCCTTCTGTAAGACCCCAACCCACAGGACCCAGCTACACCACACCTCGATCCTGACCACCAGAAGCTGTGACACAGAGCATGGTGCTGCTTTTAGGCATTAAGTTCTGGGGTCACAGGCCACACAATAGGTCACTAACGCAGTAATGATGGGTGCTTGCCTTTGCCTTCCTGCTAGGAAGTGTGGCAGGCAGGGTAGGCTAGGTCGTCCTGTGGTAACAAACAAGTACACATTGCAGGGCCTCAGAACAAAGGGAGTTTGTATATTACTCACCCTACAGGTCCCTTAAGAAATAGAGAGGGAGGGGTTGTGTCCCACAGGGGTGTGGCCTCCACCACCTTGTCCAGCCACCATATGGAACCACAGCATCCTGAGAGCCTCCTCTGTGCCCACAGCAGGGAAGGAGCCACGTGGGGGGTTTCACTGCATCGTTCTAGGCAGAACTGGCCACAGAGAGCCTACTAACTGCCAGAGACTAAAAATGTTGGGGAGCAGGTAGACAGTTTGGTGAATACTGTGTCCCTGTCACCATGAGACCTCTTCCCTGAGCACTCCCCAGGAGGCCCCTGGTCAGGCTTCCCCAGGTGCTGTCTCTGCAGAGCCCTGACCAGTGGGCACAGCCGCCCAGCACCGCCCCCTCCTCATCCCTTCCTCGCCCATGAGACACAGCCCCAGTGAACCTGGGGACTCTCTGTCCCGCCTAGGGACCAAGGTAGGACCAATGTGGACCAGGACAACGTGCCATGGCGCTAACTTGTCCTTGAAGGAAGAACAGTCTCCTTCTCTCAGCAGTTCAGGACCCGCCTGGGTTGCCCGCTGCCTGCCAGGGTGCCTGGTTCTCTCCAAATCACTGAACTCTTCCCCTTACCAGGCCCCAGCCCTGGCTCTCACCAGAAGTAGAGACTAGCTCATGCCAGTACTCGCATGTGGAAGATTCCAGATATTTCTTTGTTTCCACTTATTCACTGACTCAGGCCACCAGGCCCCTCCTCCCAGCCAGGCCTCCTCCCCTCCCCTCAGCTCCCTCATGGGACCCCAAGCTTGGCACCCCCAGTGCCGAGGCCACAGGCCTTCAGGACGCACCTCAGTGAGTCACTAGGCCAGTGCTCCCTCCCGTCCTGCCTGGGGCCATCCAGGACAAGCAGCAGGTGTTCAGTCCCCAGCCACTTCTGTCTCCTCCTGCCCCTCCAAGCTCCCTCCACCCACATCCCACACCCCTGACGCCCAGTCCAGGGATCTGCCCCAGACACCACGCTGTCCCCAGAGCACGCAGCCTGGGGCAACATAGAGTCCCAGCCCACAGAAGGCCACTGAGGGGAGCTGGATGAGGCTGGGCTGCCAGGCCCCTCTAAACAAGCCAGGACACAAAGCTGAGGTCCATCATGTCCCCAGGACACCATGCCCACTTGTCAGTAGCAGCAGGGACACAAGCTCTCCCTCTCCCAGCTCCAGCTCCTGCTTTTGTGCTCCCACAGGATCCTGTCTCAGGGTTCCCGGTGTCTCGGGGAGGAGCAGTCCAGTCCGGCCAGCCCTAGCGTGATATGCTGGCTGGGGATGGGGACAGGTGACACCCACTGAGTAGAGGCTGCTCTCGATGAATCTTGTCACTGAAACAGAAGCCAGATAGATTCCTGCTTTTCGAATTTCAATGAGTGCTAGGACACAGCTCTGACTGGCAATTGCACCTCCTCTGGGCAAGGCTCCCTGTCCACAGATCGGCACTAAGTGAGGTGGACTTCCAATCAAAGTGGCCTGATCCCTTCTAGTTAAAGCCATTCCCAAGGCTTGAGACAGCCCCAAGGAGGAGGGGGTGGGAGAGGGGCTGGGATGAGACAGCCAGGGTTAGGGTGGCCACTGGACTGGGCCCTGAAACCCCAACTATGGAGGCAGATACACCTGCGTGGTCAGGTGCAGGCAGAGGACAGGAGGGCAGGCAGGTGAGCCACCCTTGCTCAGGACCTTCCTTAAATCTCTCTGGGGTAAGAAGATGACCAGGCAAGGATCAAACACCCCTGAGGCATGGAGAGGGGGTTCCAGCCTGGTGTTGAAGCTGCAGGGAATAGGCTGTCTATCTCCAAGGTCTTGCCCAGGTAGTGGGCCCAGGCCCAAAGAGGCCAAAGCCACAGGGACTGCAGCAGAGACCCCCTTTCAGCTCATGCAGTGGCCTCTTCCCAGGGCAGCTGCCTCACAGAACCACAAATTCAGGCTGCCCATCCTCTCCACAATGAGCTCCCTTACTGCACCCCAACACCTACACAGCCACCCGCACCCCACGTTCCCTACAGAAAGGCACTTTGTAGTCCTAAAAACTCCAAAGGTCTAGTTTGTCCTTCTTTCCCCAGCAATGACACTCACTCACACTATATTTTCATAACGACTGGAGGACATTTTTTGATGACTTTTTTCAAGATGATTGTTTGTTCATTTATTTAAAAATTCATATGGCAATATTTATTCATAAAGAAGAAAAAAACACCAACACAAATTTAGTCTCCAGCCCTGCTCCCCAGGATGCATGTGAGGTGAGGTTACAGACATATTTATCAAAATCTACGGTTCCCCTAGTCAGGGGCACGTTCTTGCGGGAAGGGGGGCTGTTACAGATTGAATTGAGTTCCTCAGAAAAGATACACTGACGTCCTAAACCCAGCACCTCAGAGGGTGACCTTGCTTGGAAATAGAGTCTTTGCAGATACAGTCAAGTTAAGGTGAGGGCATGAGGCTGTGGCCCACTCCAATATGACGGGCGTCCTTATACAAAGGGGAAACTTACACACAGACACCAACATGCACGGAGGGAAACCAAGGGGAAGAGACACAGGGAGGATGCATGTGAAGATGAGGATGGGACCAATGCAGCTGCAAGACAGGAACACCACAGACTGCCAGCGAACACCAGAATCTGGGAAGGGGGAGGAAGGAGTCCCCTTTTATGTACTGAATATTTCTGTTCCCCCCAAACTCACATGTCGAAGTTTTAACACCCAGTGTGGCTGTACTTGGATATGGGGACTCTAACGAAGGAAGGGTAAGTGGGGTCACAAGAGTGGGGCCCAATCCAATAACATTAGTGTCCTTATAACAAGAGTCACCAAAGAGTAAGCGAGGAGAAAAAAAAGATGGCGGAGTGGTGGTGAAGGCCTGGATCTGCGCTCCCGGGGGGGAAGGCATCGATCCGGACCTGCCACAACGCTAGAGGACCGCTCCCACACAGGAACAGCGGTGTGAATCCACGGAGAATCAGCGTGGGACAAACAGAGTGAGTGAGGTCTGAGGTGAACGAAAATTTGGAACGCGGGACAGACACTAGCCAGCGGAGCGCGGGTCGGATACATCCACCCCCAGCCGGGGTGGGTGCAGCCTCTCGGGAAAGCGGCTTGCCCTCCGCTCCCAATTGAATAGAGCCCTGACCCAGGCCAGCGCAGAATCACTGAGGGATACGTGGCGCATTGCAGACAGGAGGCTTTTTTGCGAAATTACCTTAGAACCTGGGGGCTCTCAGCTGAGACAGCGCTTGGCGAGGAGGGACGGATCTGCACCAGGGCAGAAAAACACAAAAGACTCCCGGACAGCAAATAGCATTGTACCCCGTGCTGCCTTTTTCGGCAGTTCTCCAGCCGGTCACCCCCGGTGCGTGTCCTTGCTGGCCAGCCCCCGGGCAGTGGCGGTCTCTGCCTGCCGGGGAGACGGTCCCCTCCAGCCCCGGAGCTCTGCAGGCGCCATCTTGAAAGCGAAGGCGAAACCGCTGGGGAGCCATAAAGTGCCCAGCGGCTCTTTCTGCCCGCGCTGTCTTTTTCGGGGTTCTCCAGCCGGTGACCCCCGGTGCACGTCCTTGCTCGCCAGCCCCCGGGCAGTGGCGGTCTCTGCCTGCCGGGGAGCCGGTCTCCTCCAGCCCCGGAGCTCTGCAGGCGCCATCTTGAAAGCGAGGGCGAAACCACTCGGGAGCCATAAAGTGCCGAGCGGCTCTCTCTGCCCAGCGCCCTCCGCTGGTCTCTGAACCAACGCCAGGAGTGCGGGATATGCCGGGGCCGCGCTCAGGGTGAAGGGGCAGAGCTGCGCTAAGGCAAAAAAAAAAAAAAAAAAAGAACAAGAAGAATAGGCTCGCCGAACTGTATATTTTATTCTTGGTAAATTTCTTCTGGGTTTTGTGTGTTTGTGTTTGTGTTTGTTGTTGTTTTTTTTTTTTTTTTTTCTTTTCTTTTCTTTTTCTTTTCTTTTCCGGCAGCTCACGAGCCGGACAGCCTCGGCGGGCACCTTTGCCCTCTGGGCCTCTGGCTGCCGCACCTTTTTGAGCGCGGAGGTTGGATCCCCACCACCCTCAGAGCTGTGCGGGCGCACAGACGCCATCTTGAAATCCACTGCGAAACCGCCCGGGACCCAGCCGGGCGGGCGTGAAGGGGAGGAGCTGCGCTAAGGCGTAAAAACAAAAACATTTAATGGCCGCTCTGGACCCAGCCGAGCAGAAGTGAAGGGGCAGAGCTGTGCTGAGGCGTAAAACAAACAAACAAACAAAAAAACATTGAGTCGCTGAATTATATACTTCAGATTTGTGTATCTTTCAGCCTTGCGGTGTGGTGAGGTGCTATGTAGTTTGTTTTTGTTCATTTTTGTTGGTGTTTTTGGTGTTTTTTGGTTTGGCTTTTTGCGTTTCTTTTCTTTTTTTTTCTTTTTTTTTTCTTTCTTTCTTTTTCTTCTTTTTTTCCTTTTCTCTTTCGTTTTCTCCTCTTTCTTTTCTTTCTTTCCTTTTCTTTTTTCTTTTTTTTTTTTTCTTTCTTCTCTCTTTTCGCCTTCTAACTGGGGACCCACGGTGAGCTTCGGAACGGGCCAGGTCCCTGGCTCTGGTACATACCGGATCCTGAGTAGTCACCCCCAGTGCCGGCGATCTGCAGGTGCGCAATCGCCATTCTAGGGCCCACAGCCAAGTCACTGCGGAGCAATAGGGTACCAAGAGGCTCCCTGGATGGCCCTCTCCCCTGGTCCATGGACCTTATATAGGGGCCCCGCCCATGTGTAAACACTGAATACTTCTCCAGAAGCAAGAGTGTGGAACCTGATCCCTGGGGACATTGGGCCAAGACAGACTTTTGCCCGTGGGAGCTACAGCAACTGGGGCGCTGAGCAAGCGAGGTCACCGTCCTCTCCCCATAGCTAGTATCTTGCCTGCAGATAGAGACAGAAACCTCCCCTATAGAGGAAGAACCAAAGGGAAACAAACAATCAAACAAACAAAGAGAATTTCGGTCTACTATTAGTGTGGACCCTGCCTGTCTTCTGAAAGACCACAACACAGTGTCCTAACTCGCCAAAGCGGTCTTGGATCACTCCAATCCTCTAGGATTGGACCCATCGGAAGCAGTCCCCCAACGGAAACAGAAAAATCTCTAAACAATACACAACAGTCTCCCCCTCTTGCCAAAAGAAGCAACATACCTAGACTGTTTCACAGCCTAAGAATAGAGCACAAAGAGTGCTGTTAACCAGACTAAACCTATAAGTAAAGATCCAACGATAAATCTAGATGGGAAGGGCCCAGCGAAAAAACACGGAGAGCACAAAGAATCAAATGGAAAGCTCATCCCCAAAGAGAAATACCAGCTCCCAACCATTTGACACAAACCAGACTCAAAACACCAACATGTCACAGGAAGAATTCCAATTATGGATTATAAACAAGCTGAATAATATACAAGAATCAATGGATAAACAACACAAGGAAAACACACAAAAAATACAGGATTTGGAGGAAAAATTCACTAAAGAAATTGAAATATTGAAGAAAAACCAAACTGAACTCCTAGAAGTGAAGAATTCACTCAGAGAGCTACAAAACACTGTGGAAAGTCTCAAGAGCAGGGTAGATCAAACAGAGGAAAGAATCTCAGAAATTGAAGATAACTCCTTCCAACTAAATAAGTCAGTCACAGAGATAGATTGAAAAAGTAAGAGAAATGATCTGAGTCTTCAAGAAATGTGGGATTATGTGAAGAAACCTAACTTGAGAGTTATTGGCATTCCTGAGGGTGAAGAAGATAATAAGCAAGGGTTGGATAAGCTATTTGAAGACATAATCGAGGAAAATTTTCCAGGCCTTCCCAACACTCTAGACATACAGATTCAAGAAGCTCAAAGGACCCCTGGGAGATTCATAGCAAATAGGAAAACACCAAGCCACGTAGTCATCAGGCTGACCAAAATATCCACTAAAGAGTCACTTCTCCGAGCTGTAAGGAGAAAGAAACAAGTAACTTAGAAAGGAAAACCCATCAGAATTACGCCAGATTTCTCAGCTGAAACCTTACAAGCAAGAAGAGGTTGGGGCCCCATTTTCACGCTTCTGAAACAGAATAATGCCCAGCCTAGAATCTTGTACCCAGCTAAGCTAAGTTTTCTATACGAAGGAGAAATCAAGACATTCTCAGATAAACAAAGGTTGAGGGAATTCACCAAGACAAGACCAGCCCTCCAAGAAGTACTCCAAAGAGAATTACACACGGATCAGCACAAGAAAGATCTACGAATGTAAAACTACTCAAGAGCTAAAGATCAAATTCCAGATACCACAATGGCCCAGGAGAGAAAACATCACAATGAAGTTCTACCCAACAAGCTGAACAAAAAACTGTCTCACTTATCAGTTTTCTCAATAAATGTGAATGGCTTGAACTCCCCGCTCAAGAGACATAGACTGGCCCAATGGATAAAAAAACACAATCCAAGTATCTGCTGTCTTCAAGAAACTCACCTAACCTGCAAAGATGCATTTAGACTGAAAATAAAAGGATGGAAATCGATATTTCAAGCAAATGGTAACCAAAAGAAAGCTGGTGTGGCAATCTTAATTTCCAATAACTTAGCTTTCAAACCAACAAAAATAATAAAAGACAAAGATGGCTACTACATACTGATTAAAGGCACAATTCATCAAGAAGCCATGACTATACTCAATATATACGCACCCAACCTAGGTGCACCTAGATTCATAAAGCAAACCCTACTAGATCTCAACCAAATGATAGATAACAATACTGTAATAGCTGGAGACTTTAACACCCCACTGACAGTACAGGACAGATCCTCTAAACAGAAAATAAACAAAGACATAATGGACTTAAATAGAATGCTAGAACAAATGGGCATGGCTGACATCTATAGGACATTCTACCCAAAGTCCACAGAATATACATTCTTCTCATCAGCTCATGGGACATTCTCTAAGATTGACCATGTCCTAGGACATAAATCGTGTCTTAAAAAATTCAAAAAAATAGAAATTATACCATGCATCTTCTCAGATCACAGTGGAATGAAAGTAACAATGATCACAAACAGAAACCCTCACTCTTACTCAAAGTCATGGAAGCTAAATAACTTTCTCCTGAATAATTATTCTATAAAAGAAGAAATCAAGATGGAAATCAAAAATTTCTTTGAATTAAATGACAATGCAGATACAACTTATCAAAATCTATGGGATGCAGCTAAAGCAGTCCTGAGAGGAAAATTCATATCCATAAATGCCTATATCAAAAAGACAGAAAACATGCAAATAGACAACCTAACGAATAGACTCAAAGAGCTGGAGAAAGAAGAACAGAACGATCCCAAACCCAGCAGAAGGTGAGAAATTACTAAGATCAAATCAGAACTAAATGAAAAGGACAACAAAAAAACTATAAGGGAAATTAATAAAACAAAAAGTTGGTTCTTTGAAAAGATAAACAAAATAGACACACCCCTGGCTAGACTAACCAAGAGCACAAAACTAAAATCTCTAATAACCTCCATTAGGAACATGAAAGGAGAAATCACAACCGATGCTACAGAGATACAAGATATCATCTATGAATTCTACAAAAATCTTTATGCACACAAACTGGAGAATGCGGAGGAAATGGACAAATTTTTAGAAACACATAGTCTTCCGAGGCTCAACCAGGAAGAAATAGAGTATCTGAACAGACCAATATCAAGAACTGAAATCAAAACAGCAATGAAAAACCTTCCCAAAAAGAAAAGCCCTGGTCCAGATGGGTTCACACCCGAATTTTACCATACATACAAAGAAGAACTGGTGCCCATCCTACATAAACTATTCTCCAATATTGAGAAGGATGGAATTCTCCCCAACACACTCTACCAAGCCAATATAACATTGATACCAAAACCTGGAAATGACAAACAAAAATAGAGAACTACAGACCAATTTCTCTCATGAATATAGATGCAAAAATTTTCAATAAAATACTAGCAAATCGAATCCAAGTACTTATCAAAAAAGTAATCCACCACGACCAAGTGGGCTTCATCCCAGAGATGCAGGGGTGGTTCAACATACGTAAATCTATAAATGTAATTCACCACATAAATAGAAGCAAAAACAAAAACCATATGATACTCTCATTAGATGCAGAAAAAGCATTTGACAAAATTCAACACCCTTTTATGATAAGAACGCTTAACAAAATAGGCATTGATGGAACCTACCTAAAAATGATACAAGCCATATATGACAAACTCACAGCCAACATCATAGGGAATGGGGAAAAACTGAAAGCACTCCCACTTAGAACTGGAACCAGACAGGGCTGCCCATTGTCTCCATTACTTTTCAACATAGTATTGGAAGTCCTTGCGAGAGCTATCAGGCAAGAGAGCAGAATCAAGGTAGTCCAAATAGGGAAGGAAGAGTTCAAACTCTCACTTTTTGCTGATGATATGATGTTATATCTGGAAAACCCCCAAGATTCAACCACGAGACTCCTGGAATTGATTAACGAATATAGCAAAGTCTCAGGCTACAAAATTAATATACACAAATCAGAGGCATTTATATATGCCAATAACAGTCAATCGTAAAACCAAATTAAAGACTCAATACCCTTCAAAATAGCAACAAAGAAAATAAAATATCTAGGTATATATCTAACTAAAGAGGTAAAGGATCTCTATAAGGAAAACTATGAAACACTGAGAAAAGAAATAGCAGAACTTGCAAATAGATGGAAAAATATACCATGCTCGTGGATCGGAAGAATCAACATTGTTAAAATGTCTATACTACCCAAAGTGATCTACAGATTCAATGCAATCCCTATTAAATTACCAACATCATTCTTTACAGACACAGAGAAAATATTTATACACTTTGTATGGAATCAAAGAAGACCCCGTATAGCAAAAGCAATTTTAAGCAACAAAAACAAAATGGGAGGTATTAATTTGCCAGACCACAAACAATACTACAAGGCCGCGGTTCTTAAAACAGCCTGGTATTGGCACAAGTGCAGGGACACAGACCAGTGGAACACAACAGAAAATCCAAATATAGAACCATCCTCATATAGTCACCTAATTTTTGACAAAGCGGGAAAGAATATACTCTGGGGACAAGAATCCCTATTCAATAATTGGTGCTGGGAGAATTGGTTAGCCACTTGCAGAAGACTGAAACAGGACCCACAGCTTTCACCTCTCACAAAAATCAAATCACGGTGGATAACAGACTTAAACCTTAGGCGTGATACAATCAGAATTCTAGAAGAAAATGTAGGAAAGACTCTTACAGACATTGGCCTAGGCAAAGAATTTATGAAGAAGACCCCCAAGGCAATCACAGCAGCAACAAAAATAAATGAATGGGACATGATTAAATTAAAAAGCTTCTGCACAGCCAAAGAAACAGTCCAGAGAATAAACAGACCACCTACAGAATGGGAAAAAATTTTTGCATACTACACATCAGATAAAGGACTGATAACAAGAATCTATTTAGAACTCAGGAAAATCAGCAAGAAAAAATCAAGTAACCCTATCAAAAAGTGGGCAAAGGACATGAATAGAAATCTTTCAAAAGAACATATAAAAATGGCTAACAAACATATGAAAAAGTGTTCAACATCTCTAATCATCAGGGAAATGCAAATCAAAACCACAATGAGATATCACTTAACCCCAGTGAGAATGGCCTTTTTCAAAAAAACCCAAAACAACACATGTTGGCGTGGGTGTGGAGAGACAGGAACACTAATACACTGCTGGTGGGACTGCAAACTAGTGCAACCCCTGTGGAAAGCATTATGGAGGTATCTTAAACAGATTCAAGTAGACCTGCCATTTGACCCAGCAATCCCATTACTGGGCATATACCCAAAGGAAAAAAGGTCATTCTATAACAAAGACACATGTACCCGAATGTTTATAGCAGCACAATTCACAATAGCAAAGATGTGGAAACAACCCAAATGCCCATCAATACATGATTGGATTAGTAAGCTGTGGTATATGTATACCATGGAATATTACTCAGCTATAAGGAATGATGAAGATACGACATCTCTATGGTTCTCCTGGAGAGAGTTGGAACCCATTATATTAAGTGAAGTATCCCAAGAATGGAAAAACAAGCATCACATGTACTCACCAGAAAATTGGTTTCCCTGATCATCACCTAAATACACATCTGGGAACGACACCAATTGGACATCAGACTGAGGTGGGGGGTGGGGGAGGGGATGCGGGTATGCCTACACAATGAGTGCATTGCGCACCGTTTGGGGAGTGGTAACACTTGAAGGTGCTGACTCGGGAAAGGGGGGGTGGGGAAAAAAATATGAAACTGTTGTTTTTAACTTGCATTGTTCACTTAATATTTTATCATGAATATTTCCCATATTATTTCATATCATTGTACAAGAAATAATGTATACATTATGAGGACATATTGTATCTAACAAGATATACTGTTAGACTCTTTAATTCTCTAAAATTAAATTGTTATTAATGATAAAAAAAAAGCAAATGAGACAGTTGAAAATAATTTTGAGTCAATAAATACTTTTAAAATTTTGTTGTAAAAAAAAAAAAAAGAAAAGAAACTATTCAAGTAATTGCTAATGTGTAAAAAAAAAAAAAAAAAAGAGTAAGCGAGCCAGCCCTCTCCATGCACATGCACTGAGGAAAGGCCATGTGAGCACCCGGTGAGGAGGCAGCCTCTGCACACCACGCAGAGAGCCCGCACCAGAAATTGCATTGGCCAGAACCTTGATCTTCCAGCCCCCAGAACTCTGAGAAAACAACTTTCTCCTGTTTGTTATGGTAGACTGAGCTGACTGATACAGCCCTGTAGGGTTCAAAGCTGACTACCACACCCCTGCAGGTTTCAAAGGGAGCATGGCCCTGACAAACACCTGGATTTTGGCCTTCCGGCCTCCAGAAATGTGTGACAGTAAATATCCATTGTTTTAGCCACTCTGTTTGATATCTCATGACAGTCCTGGGAAAGGAATACAGGAACTCAGAATGACACCCAGGGACTACATGTTGACACTTTGAATGATTCCTGAGAAACCAGGGCAGAGCCCTGGGCCAGCACATCACATGAGCTGCAAGCTCTGGACTGAGATAGGCCTGGGATCAAGTTCCAGATCCACCGTTTACTGGCTCACTGATCTTTACCAAGTTCCTAAATGTCTAAACCTCTGGCTGAGGCTTTTACTACCTGCCTCTAAAAGCCCAGCTGCAGCTGCCTTCCTGAGTGTGGTCTGTACAGCACGTTGCCACACACTGTGGGAGGGTGACGGTGTCCTTCAGCAGGTGGTCTGTGGGCAGTGGCCCCCCACACCGCACTCAGGAACAGAGGCAGAGAAAGCAGAGGATCAGGTGGAGGAGGCTGAGAGAGGAGGATCCCCTTCCTCCCCTAAGGGCTAAGGAGGTGCCCACAGGGACTGCCCGGGGTCTTCTCTCTGAGGGACCCTAAACAGGCTCACCAACTCTCAGTCCCTGTTGGGCCACAGGAATGGGCCAGGACAGCATGGGAGAGACAGAGCACAGGCCTTGACTTAGCCACAGGAGAGTCCTGTCTGGGCAGAGTCACTGAATCCCAGAAAGTCAAAGTGGGGAGGGCCCTCAGACATCATGTGCCCAAGCCCCTCCCTTTACAGAGGAGGGGGAACCCTAGGGGCTGGAGTTGTCCTGGCCTACACAGGGCAGAGCCAGACCGGTAGCCCAGTTTCCTCTCCCAGCCCAGGGCTTCCCCTGCACTATGGGGCCTCTGAGCACCGCCAGCCTCTCCCCATCCTCCCCTGGCTCAGCTCCTCCCTGCCCTGTTGTCTGATCCTACCAGGGACCCAGCAGCTGCTAGAGTGTCAGACTCAACTACCCTCTCCTGGGGAGGGAAACCAAGTACTTTGAGAGGCTTAGCTGAGCAGGGGCTTCTGGCTAGCTAAGGGTAAAAGCCAGCCTGGCCAACTCCCCCAATTCCTGGAAGAGGGAACCAGAGAGAGGAGGCTCAGCTGTCAGGCTGCCAGGCCCATCTGCCCCAGCAGGAGGGTGGGGAGTACAGCTGCAGGAAGGCACAGGAGCTCTCTGGTCTACAAAATGCTAATCCAGGAGAAGAAAAACAAGCCAGGGAGCATGTGGACATTCATTATACAAGGTAGAGTCAAAAATCCACTTAAATCATATAAAATTTAACACGATGTCATCAACATAAAGTTTTGTTCATTTGTCTGACACATCCCCCATCGCCACACTCACAAATCAACAGCAGTGCCCTCTCAACGCCTGTGTGACACCCAAACTCCTTGTCTTGGTGCTGCCTCCACTGGCCCCATGTCCCTGCAGCCATATGCAGACCCTTTCTTCTCCAGCTCCCTGCCAGCAGACACTGGCTGGGTGCCCAGTAAATGCTGTTATGCTCAGGCTAAGGCCGTCCCCACAGGAGAAGCCACCCTCCCAGGTGGCTGCCTGCGTTTCTGGGAAAGTGCAGTGTACGCTGAGCCACCCTCAGCCTCCAACCTGCCCTACCCATGTCCCCTTCCAAGCACACATCCAGGAAGGGTTCGGGGTTTGAGAATGCTAAGGACAAATTCTTCACTACCTCCTTCACCATCACTCCTTCTCCCTCCAACCCTCCCGAAGTCAAGGTGAACCTGAACAGGGACAACCCAAAACCAAAGGAGAAATGCATCCAACTGTGGAGCTCCATACATTGCTGTGGAGCAGCTTCTGGGAGACGTTCCCTCTGAGGACGGCCTCTGTCCAAACTCCACTGCTAGGGGTCTGGTCTCATTGACCACCATGGAGGGCAGGGCCAACAGGACAACCAAACTCATTCCTCCCATCTTCCTGTGTGACCTCCAGAGAATCACTTTCATTATCTGGACACAGACAGCCTAGCCCTAAAAGTAGGAATTCTAAGTCCTCTTTTTTATTCCTTCCTTCTTTCCTGTTTCCCTCCCTTCCTTCCTTCCATTTTTCTTTCTTTTTCTTTGTTTCTTTAGTATTCCTCCAGCCCCCGTGCCTACAGAGAAAACTATACAATTGAAGATATTTCTCCAAGGTAACAACATTGTTGAAGTGGAGAAAGCCTACATTTTGCTGTTGACAAAAAGTTACCTATTTAAACGGGATCTACCCATTGCTATTGCAAACCTCATTTTTGCTTCAAGAAATCCTGTTTTACAAGTGCTTTCAAATCCATTAGATTTCATAAAATTAATAAAACCTTTCACAAAAATTCATATTTACTAGGACTTATATTTTCATTAGTTTTTATTTAATGATATACATATACACATATAATATTTCATAAAGCAATGAGTATAATATGCAGCCTAGATCAGGTCATTCTACTTTCTTCCCCTCCATTATTTCCTCCGCAATTTCATGCCCTCCTCTAGCCCATTTTAGCATCTACTGGTTCTTCCCTGTCTTTAGCATATTCTTATAAACATGTGGGTGCATAGACACCCTTAAATTTTGGAGACTGCTTTTTTTACATAAAACAAAGATTTCATTGTATTTAGTTTCCTGATTCTTGCTGATGGGGATTCATGCATTTTAATTCATGAAAAGGGAAAATTTCTCCCAGACAACTGGAACATTTGCATTTTTAGGCCTCCATAATACTCCATGGGACACATACTCTCAATGTCTTCAATCCCTCTTGATTTTGGGGACACCTGCTATTTTTTCCCCCAGGATTTTGTCCCAGAACGGGGCTGTGATGGACATGGCTTCTTCCTAGGTCTCCAGAGCCTGAGCAGCATTTCTGGGTGGAGGGAAAGGCCACCCACAGAGATGAAAAAGGGCATAGTCTGTAGGATTCCTTGTACCCCAGAAGGCAAATCCTTTTTGACATTTCAAATGGAAACGCATGCAAATTACACAAGCATTTTAAGATAAACCTGAGACTTCCAAGGGCCTCTCTTCTGAGATGATCTACTTGGAGCTGAACCCTAGCAGAGGAGCGTGCACCTCCACTCTCCTGTTCAGTGTAGCTCCAGCAGCCCAGACCAGAGGAGCTTCTTGCAGCTCAGACACTGGGGTTCCAGTTCTGCCCCCTCCTCCACAGCACAGTGCAGAGACTGTCAGGACACGACTGAGTCCCAGGCCAGGAGTACACCATTTCCACCCTTTACGCCCGGGAGGCAGCTATTTGATCCCTCTGCATCCCTCTTTCTAGGCTCACTGGCGTCCCTGCTAATGCAGCAGAAGTGACCTCCCCTCCCAAATTAAGGTCCCTTAATTAAGGAAAGGCTGCCCGAGCTCAAGTTTCCCAATCTGCTCACCACCAAAAGGCCATTTCATTCTTTCTGTTTACCCTGGGCTATAGCCAAATATGCTGCATTTGCAAATTATAACAGAGTGGTTTTCTTTTTCTGTTCCTTGAAGACATCAGAACTCCCAGCTCTCCCAGCCCCACACAATTGCTCTGCCTTCCAGGGACCCCGGGCTACTCACTGAGGAGGAGGGTGATGAACCTGGGGAGCCTGGAGGCCCAGGAAAGCACGTAGTGCTCTGAGCAGGGCCCCATGGCAGGCTGCCTGCGAGCCTGGTCAGCTGCAGCGGAAACATTGAAAGGGGAAGAAGCCAGTTTATGCAAGCTTTCCCACCCCAAGGGCGGGACTAGCAAGATGCTACTAGGGACAGCCCATCAGGCTAGAGAGAGAGCTATTCAGCATTTACCATGCACATGCAGCAAGTAGTTACAGAGAAATGTATTTGGCTACCAAGTATGGAATGTTGATTTCCTTAAGTTCTGAGTTTGACAGTTGCTATCTCTGACATTTCACTTTACACTTCTTGTTTTATTTTTATTGTGGAGGTACATACTCCTTCTTTGACACGCATGGTTTGCCTTGTGATTATCTTTCTTTCTTTTTTTTTTATTGCAGCATATTATGGGGGTACAAAAGTTTAAGTTTCAAAGTTCCTTTTAGAGCAATTTTTGTGAAACCATGGATAAGGCAAAAATTTATGTTATTTTCAAATATGAGTTCCATTATGGAACTAATGCTGCGCACACAGCTCAAAATATCAATAAAGTATTTGGGAAGAATGTGGCTAATGAATGCACAGTACATCGACCGTTTGAGAAGTTGCTTTCTGATTAGTTTAATCTTGAAAATGAGCCATGTGAGTGACCTGAGACCAAGGTGGATAATGATGAGCTAAAACTTTTAGTGGAAGCGAATCCATCTCAACCTACGCATGAATTAGCAGCAAGGTTTGGTATTACTATTCCAACAATATTGGACCATTTGAAACACATCGTCAAGGTCAAGCAGCTGGATAGATGGGTACCGTATAAATTAAAATAGCATCAGAAAAGAAATCATCTCAAAGCTTGCCTTTCTTTGCTGTCGCAACATAAAAGCAAACCATTTCTACACCATATTGTTACGTGTGATGAAAAATGGATTCTTTGTGACAATCGTAAGCATTCAGCATGAATGGATAAAGATGAAGTGCCAAAACACAGTCTAAAACCGAATATTCATCATAAAAAGCTAATGCTGTGTGTTTCGTGGTCCAGCACTGGTATTATCCACTACAGCTTCATGAAACCTGGTCAAGCAATTACAGCAGATTTCTGCTGCAACCAGCTGGATGAAATGAGGATGCTTGCGATTAAGCAGCCGAGATCAGTCAATAGACACAGGCCAATCCTCTTGCAAGACAATGCTCAAACACATGTAGCACAAACAATGCTGCTCAAACTATGAGGCTGGACTTGGAAACTCTCTGTCACTCACCACATTCACCGGACCTTGCACCAACTGACCCCCACTTCTTCCAGGCTTTGGACCACTTCTTGCAAGGAAAAATATTCAATTCTCAACAAGCTGTCTAAAACGCCTTTCCCTATTTCATTGCCAGTCGCTCTCCAGGCCTCTTCACTGCTGGAACAAGCTACCATTAAGATGGAAAAACCATGTCCATAGTTTACGTGCATACTTTGATTAATTGTACTGCTTCTTGGTTAACCTGTAATAAACTAAATTTTTGATTTGAAATCGAACATTTCATATTTAATGACCTAATATAACCTCACACTGTGATGTGCCTGACATTATGTTGACCAGGTCCCCCTCCCTGCAGTCACAGCCAGCTTGGTGCTCTCACACATGCCCTCCCCTGGTGCTTACCTGGGTTCACAGCTCTGCCCCAGGCTACCCTGGTCACCAAGAAGTCACTCTCTTACAGCAAAGCTGAGCTAGGCTCCTCCTGAGTTTGGTGGCTTTCCTCTGTCCATACCCCATTCACTAGGTCCAAGTCCTGTTCCCTCTCTAAAATGTCAACTGTTGAAAATGTCAACAAAGACTGTGGCCTAAGCAGCTGTGAGCAATGAACAAAGCTCTTTATGGAGAACGCCAACCGTGCACAGTCTCTATGCAAATATTAGCATTCTGCTGGCAGCCATATGGCTTCCTCGGCTGCCACTAATGCTAGTCATCCTCTCCATACACTCGAGGCAAAGCCAGACCCCCACAGAAGCTGACAGGCTCTCGGCTGGATTGAACCATGACTTTCCCCCTAGGCTTCGACCTGCCCTGCTCCTGCTGTCTCAGAGGAGTGGGATAGAGAAGTACACACTCCCTCTGGTCACAGCCTCAGCTGGCTCAAACACTCCACCACCTACCGAAGTTCAAAACCTGGTCTCTTCTCTCCAAACCTGGGCAGCCCACAACATTCAAGAGCTCCACCTCCCATTACCGTGGGGAGATGCACCATCCCCCTAACCGCTGGGCAGGGCCACCTTCTCCTGCCCACTGAGGCGTCCCCTGTGGCTGCCCAGGCAGAGCACCCCCAAGGAGGGGGTCTGCAGGCTGGCCCCATGGCTCAAGGTAGTCAGGTCACTGTGTATTAAACCCACTTAATGGATGTGAAACCAGAGTCCTGGGGGGATTATGTGACCTGTAAAAGGCCACCCAGTTAATCTAAGGACAAGGTCTGTGTTAGGGTGTGTAGTCCGTGCATGGCGGGAGAAAGAATTCTCAGATAGTGATAAGGATATACAAAAGTAAAAGTTTGTTTATTTTCCTGAGGAAGAAAGAAAGAGAGAGATAGAGAGGGGGGCGTGGGGGGCCACGGCACACAGGGGGAGGAGAGAAATATCGGGCAGTGAGGAGAGTTGTTTGGTGCTTTTAAAGGGTAGAAATGGCTTTTTTCTCTGCTACAGAGGACTGACAACAAAAGCGGCTGTGAAGCTGCTGTGTTGGCTTCTTCTGTTTCTCATATAGCAGACTGACAGCAGAAATTAGTTTCTCCTTTCTTCTTGATAGCAGGAGGAATCTGGTACTGCCTCTTGTTGAGGAAGCAGGGGAAGCTCGCCATCCTACTGTCCGCTGAGGAAATTTTTCAAGGCTGACAAAGAACTCAGACATGACAAGTGAGGCCACAAGTGTTTTAGTTAAACAAAGGGTAGTTGCGTTGTCAGTTTATTTCTCTTATTTTCTGTTTGGTGGTTTATTTTCCTCTGTTGGATAGGTTTTTAATAAGACCACCTTTCAGTTTGGACTCCTGACAAGCAGCTCAGGACTCACTCCCGACATGGCATCTGGTCTCCCCACTGTGGGGCCTCAAGCACCTGGAGTCCAGTCTGTCCTCTCCCCCAAAACTGCTCTGCAGATTCCCAGACAAGAGAATATTCAAGATTGGCTTGATTCCCCCTTCTCCACCTAGTAATGGGGAAGTCACTTCAAAAGGCCGTCCATGAGTTCCAAGGTCAGAAACTTCTCACATGGAATCAAAATGTGGGCACCTTGTCCACGGGTCAGCTCAGGGCCATGGGGATCAAGTGTCACATGCACAACCACACCACTTTTCCCACGTCTACAGCCGTCCAGAAAGGACTGCTCCTCCGAGAAGCGGGGTCTTTTCCCTGACTGCCCTGCCTGTGTGAAAGAGAAGAGCCACCAGCCCGCCCTGCAGGGTTTGCAGTGGGGCATCCAGGCGGCCTGGAAGCAGGGCTGGGGAGAGGATCAGACAGCAAGAGGGGCACACTGACAGTCGGCAGCCCACACTGCCCTTGCCTTCCTCCTGCCCTCCTCCTCTGTAACCCAACTTCCCATTTTTGGTAAAAGAAAAAAAAAATAACAAGGTGATGAGTAGGGTAGTTTCAATGGCTCATTTAGAAAGATGAAACTACAGGCAACATTTAATGTCTTGGCAATCTGAGGAAGAAAATAACCGTTGACCCAAACAATAGTGTAATTAAATTCTTAAGAAAAGCTCTGACATATTCCTGGGAATCTACAAGTCCAAGCACATGCACAGGTTGTGTGTATGTTCACAAAAGGTCTGAGAAGGCCCTAACCCCTCACCTCTGGCTGACTCTGGGGCTCTGCACAGCAGGAAATGAAGTCTAAGGCAGAGTTGTCTACTGCCTGGATGACTTCAGAGGACAAGGCCGACACACACAGAGACCCAGAAAATACTGGGAGACTTATCGTTCCAGCCATTTAGTGAAATCTCTGCCCAAAAGTAGCTGAATGTTAAGCTAACAGAGCAGACAGTTCAGTAGCCACGCACAACAAAGAATACAAATGTAGCATAATTAGTTCAGAAATGTAACTAAGCAAATTTAAAAAGAAATGACAGCAGAAACCAACAACACACAGCCCTGGCAAAGGGGAGAACTGGATTTCCAGAGTTGCCACTTGACAGGTGCAGACAGGCCCAACTTAGTCGTTCACCTTACAATTCTTTCACATTACAATCCTGCAAAGCAATACACAGTCGGTAGAAACCATATCTCAAGTACCCATATAATCATTCCATTTTCACTTTCAGCATAGTATCCAATATAGTACATAAGATATTCCACATTGTCTCATAAAATAGGCTTTGTGTTACATGATTTTGCCCAACTGTAGGCTGATGTAAGTGTTCTGAGCACAATTTAAGGCAGGCTAGGTTAAACCATGATGTTCAGTGGGTTAGGTGTTAAATGCATTTTCAACTTACAATGTTTTCAGCTTACAACGAGTTTATCAGGACATAACTCCACTGTAAGTCAGGGAACCTCCGTGTATTTATTTTGAATGACCAATATTCAACACAAAATTACAATACATGCAAAGAAACAAGAATATGTGATTCATACACAAAACAAAACAAAAAATCAATCAATACAAATTATCCCCAAGGTATCCCAAACACTGAACTCATTCAACAAAGACTTTAAATGATCTGATTTAAATGTATTTGGAGAACTAAAGAATACCAAGAATGAAGAACTAAAAAAAGTATAAGATCAATGTAACACCAAGTAGAGAATATCAATAAAGATATAGAAATCAGGTCGGGCATGGTGGATCACACCTGTAATCCTAGCACTCAGGGATGCCGAGGAGGGAGGATCTCTTGAGCTCAGCAGTTTGAGACCAGCCTGAGCAAGAGCGAGACCCCCGTCTCTACTAAAAATAAAAAGAATTAGCAGGGTATGGTGGCTTAAAAATAGTGTAAAAAAAAAAAGAGATACAGAAATCATAACGAAGAACCAAGTAAAAATGCCAGAGTTGAAGAATATAATAACAAAAATGAAAAAAATCACTTAGAAGGGCTCAACAATAGATATGAGCAGGCAGAAAAATAATTAGTGAACTTGAAGATTCGGGAATTTAAATTATCTAGTCTAAGGAATAGAAAGAAAAAAGTGAAGAAATACAAACAAACCTTCAGAGACATGTTGGACACCATCAGCCATACCAGTATATGCATAAAGAATTTCCAGAAAGAGAAGAGAAAGAAAAAAAAGAAGAAAGAATATTTGAAGAAATACTAACGGTAAATTTTACAAATTGTATTTTTTCCAGATTTCTTGAGGTAAAATTAATTAGTAAAAAATGTAAATATTCAAGGAATGCAAAGTGATGATTTCATATAGGTACACATTGTGAGATGATTACCACAATCAAACTGATCAACACATCCGTCACCACCACACCCAGGGCGGTGTTGGGGGAGAGCTGCACTGAGCACACATCAAGTAAAAATACAATACAGTGGGATTAACTATAATCCATAGTCACCACACTATGCATTACATCCCCAGAATTCATTGATCTTATAAATCAAACTTTATGCCCTTTGACCAACATCTCCCCAACCACCATTCTACTCTCTGCTTCTATGAGAGCAGCTGTTACAGACTTCACATATAAGTGATCATGCAGTATTTTTCATTCTGTGTCTGACTTATTTTTCTTGGCGTGAAATTCTTCAGGTTAGTCCATGTTGTCACAAGTGACAGTGTTTCCTTCTTTTTAAAACAGTACAGCATTCCCTTATATGTATGTATACACCACATTTTCTTTACTTGTTTGTTGACAGACCCCTAAGTTGTCTTCATATCTTTCCTATTGTAAATGATGCTGTAATGAACATGGGTGTGCAGATATCCTTTTGAGGTGAATACTGATCTCATTTGCTTTGGAAATATACCCAGAAGAGGGACTTTGGTCATTCCACTGTTAATCTTTTGAGGAACCTCCATACTGGTTTCCATAATGGCTATACCAATTTACATTCCCAACAACAGGGTACAAGGGTTCCTTCTTCTCCACGCCCTTGCCAACACTGTTTATCTCTTGTACTTTTGATAATAGTCACTGTAACAGAAGTGAGATAATAGCTCATGGTGGTTTTGGTTTGAATTTCTCTAATGATGACCAATATAGAGCACCTTTTCATATACCTGTTGGCCATCTGTATATCCTCTTTGGAAAAATGTCTATTCAGGGCTTTTGCCCATTTTTAAATTATTTGTTTTGTTTGTTGGCTATTCAATTATATGAGTTCCATATATTTTTTGGATCTTAACCACTTATCCAATGGTTTGCAAATATTCTCTCCAAACCCATAGGCTGTCTATTCACTCTCTTGATAGTTTCCTTTGCTGCACAGAAGCTTTATAGTTTGATATAATCCCAGTTGTTGGTTTTTGTTTTTGATGCCTGTGCTTTTGGTGTCGTATCCAAAAAATCATTATGAAGACCAATTGTCAAGGAGCTTCTTCCCTGCTTTCTTCTAGGAATTTTATGGCTTCACATATGACATTTAAGTTTTTAATGTATTTCAAGCTAATTTTTGTGTGATGTAAGATGAGTGCAATTTCATTCTTTTGGATGTGGATATCATGTTTTCCAAACACCATTTATTGAAGAGACTATCCTTTCCCCATTGTGTATTCTTGGTACTTTTTTCAAAGACTGGTAGACCTTACCGGCATGAGTTTACTTCTAGGCTCTGTATATGCCAATACCATACTGTTTGGATTACTAGAGTTTTGTCATATACTTTGAAACAAGGAAATCCGATGCCTTTAGCTTTCTTCTTTTGCTCAAAATTGCTTTGGCTATTTGGGGTCTTCATAATTCCACATAAATGTTAAGATTTTTTTTTTTCTATTTCTGTGAAAAATACCATTGAAATTTTCATAGGGATTTTATTCAGTCTGCAGATGGCTTTGGGTAGTATGGACATTATAACAATGTTAATTCTCTAATGCATGACCACATGATATCTTGCCATTTGTTTGTCATCTTCAATTTTTTCATCAATATTTCATAGCTTTCAGTGTACAGATCTTTCACCTCCTTGGATAAATTTAGTCCTACATATTTTCTTCTTGTGGTGCTATTGTAAATGGAATTATTTTCTTATTTGGGGGTGTGTAGTTCATTGTTAGTGTATAGTAATGCCACTGAATTTTGTATGTCGATATCATATCCTGTAACTTTACTGAATTCATTGACTAGTTCTAAGAGTTTTTTGGTGGACTCTTTACAGCATCCTGTATATAAGGCCATGTCATCTGCAGAGATAATTTCACTTATTCCTTTTTTATTTAAATGCCTTTTATTTCCTTTCCTTGTCTAATTGTTTTGGTTAGGGTTTCCAGTATTATGTTAAAGGGAGATGATGATGAAAGTGGGCATACTTGTCTTGTTTCTGATCTTAGAGAAAACACTTTTGACTTTTACCATTGAAGAATGGGAAGAAGGATGACTCAAGCCCAGACGGTGGTGGAAAGGTGACCGAGCATCTAGGCTCCCCTGTTTCCATCTTTCCCCATTACTGGGCCGGGGTCCCTTTGTGGCTAGGCACTAGGATCTCCATTTGCCTGTCTTTTGGAGGAAGAGGCTGGGGAAAACACCTAAACATGTGGAATCCCAATGCTGGGCACCAGGGCCAAATCCATATCCCCCCAACATAGGGTACCCTGGAAGTTCGAATCCTGCCCTCCCACCACCTGTCAATCCACCTTTCCTCCGACCCTTTCCTGCTCCCCAAAAAACTCCCCAGGGAAATGCAGTTTTCCCCCACTGTGGGCCCCCTCATCCTTTGCCACAGTTAGGGTATCCACAATGCCAACCTCCAGGTCCCTACCCTCCTCCATATCCCCCACTTGTCGCTGGCATGCCTCCTGTGAATCTCTTGGCTCCTGGCATGTTAGGACCAGGAATGACAATGGACAAAAAGATGCAAAAAAAATGAAGAAAGCTCATAAAAAGATGCACAAACACCACAAGCATGGCAAGCATTCCTCCTCCCCTTCCTCCGCTTCCTCCCCTTCCTCCTCTTCCAGCAGTGACCCTGACTGGATACAGGTCCTGGACCTTTCCCTCAAGTCTCACCAGTTCTGCTCTCCCACCAACCTTCAGATACCATGTAATACTGGTGGAAATTAGCCCTTGTGCCCCACCCCACACACCCACCTGGGCCTCACTCTGCTGTCCAGCCCTGACTGGCTAGGGAAAATGGGAGGAGGATTGCCATGGGCTAGCGAAGGCCGTCTTTTTGCTGCTTGGATAGATCTTATAGCTGATGACTCTAGCAAGGACCTGTTTTTGGAAGATGGTGAGACCTTTGAGCTAAATGCTGAAGGCAAGTTTAAGATCTGTAAAATGTGATTTTTAACTTCCCTTTGTAATACTTGTGGTTGGGGGGGGTTGTGGAAATTTAACTATGAAGAAAAAAATGTACATTTTTTTTGAAATGTTGGCAAACTTGAGTAATTTAGTGGGAAATACACTTCCCAGCAGGCCTTTTATTGGTCACGCTAACTGCATGGTTGTGGGGAGGTAGATCATATGTCTCCCAACACCCACAGACATAGTGAGACACGTGGGGCCTCTACTACTGCAGAAAGCCCAGTGATACCGTGACTTTCCTTAACACAGACACAAGAGAAACAGCAAAGGGATGGCTTCTGCCTCAATTTCAACTCCCAGACCTACCTCTGACAATGAAACTTAAATCACACCCCGAACTCCAGCTGCCAGGGAGCCTGGGAAACGTGGCATTAGCTTTCCTGCCTCTGCAGTAGAGGACTCCCGCTGAGTACCTGCTCACCATACCTACCACACCTCTCTCACAACCCTTCTCAGACCTCAGGGGCAAACTCATCAAACACTCCAGCCAGTCTCCTCAATGCCCTTGTTCCACTATCACTCGGTCTCACCTACCTACCAAATCCTGAACCTTGGATTGATCCAACCTATGCACAACACTCATGCTGCCTGACGGAATCACCTACCACCCAGATGACACTGTTATAAACTCACAATACCTATCCTCAACCAATCTTTAACACCATTCAACCATCAGCTGTGTGTATGACAGCTGTTTAAAGGTAACATAAATTAAGAATTGCTAGGACTTACTGAGTGCTTCCTGTGTGCCATGACTCTTCTAAGCATTCTACTCATGTTCATCTTTAATCCTCAAAAACACTCTGTGTGATAGGTATCATTATTCCCATTGACAGATTAGAAACAAGGAGACAAGAAAAACTAAGCCACGTTTTTAAGTTCACAGAGCTGAGAAGTATCAGAAACAAGTTTTAAATCCAGGTAGTTTGACTTCAAAGCCCACATTTTCATCATTCTGCTGACTGCCTCTCACATTCTCCCAAACCACCATCTACTGTGGACTTAATCATGTTCCCCCAAAAACTCAAATGTCTGAAGCCCATCATGGTGGTGTTTGGAGATCAGGCCTGTAGGAAGTAATTAGGTCACATGAGGCCATAAGAATGCAGCCTCCCATCCCTCATGATGGAATCAGTGCCCTTATAAGAAGAGCAACATCTCTTTCCCTCACCCCTCACCCTGCCCCATGTGAGCACAAAGAGCAGGCAGCCATCTGCAAGCCAGGAAGAGAGCCCTCACCAAACCCAGCTATGCTAGCACCCTGGTCTCAGATTTCCAGCCTCTAGGAGCATGAGAAAAAAATCTCTGTAGTTTAGCCTGTCCAGTCTATGGTGTTCTGTTATGGCAGCCTGAGCAAAGTCACCATCCTATCTTATCACTCACAGCAAATGTCAGGAACTCCTATTTCTTAGAAAAAAATAACAGCAGAAAGTAATGACTTCAAGTTCCTACCACCAAACTTCCAACCAACCTGCCTTTATTTATATCTGTCCTGACTCTCTCCTGTCCCCACAGAAGACGATGCACACATATTGTCTTCAGTGAGTACCTTCACCCATGGTTCAAGTCCCTTTTCCTCCCCCTATGTCAGGAGCATGGCTTTCTGATGCATTTCCTCTTTCTCTGGTTTGTTCCCCTGACCCTGCTCACTCCTTTGCTGCAGCCCTTAAACACGCCCAGTGCTCTCCCTTCCTAACATGCCCTGGCCTCACACCCCAACTACTGCCCTGTTTCTCCAGCTTCCACGTCACAGCCACACTCTGACACTGGCTCTGAGACACTCCTAAGCCTTCCTCCTTCAGCATTCCTCAGATCGTCACCAGGAGACCAGCAGCCACCCAGCATTTGGCACTGTCGACCCCTTTCTCCTTCCTCAGTTTCCCTGATCTCACACTCTCCTGGGCCTCCCCCTTCCCCTCTGCCATCCTCCTCAGGCTCCAGAGCAATGACCCCTCTTCCTGAACCTCAATCCTCACCTTCAATGTTGGTGCCTACAAGCGTCTTGTCATTATCCCGTTTTCGTCTTATTTTCCATGTTCTCACTAGGACATCTGCTCCCCTGGCTTCAGTGATCACTCACGTGCTGCCGATGCCCAGGTCTCTATCTCATCCCCACACCTCTGCTCAGCATCGCACCTGCACTCGGCTCTCTGCTGGACATCTCCACCGGCTCTTCACATCCATGTGTCCAGGGCTGTGTTTACCTTTAACTTCTGACTTACACCAGTGTTCCCATGCTCAGTCAGTGGCCCTATCCAGAAACCTGGCCCTGTCCTTGGCTCCTGCCTCTGCTGATGCCCAGGGGCAGCTGATCCAGTACCTACAATATGTCAGATCCATTGCTCAGCACCTAACATGCAAGGATTTAATTTATTGTCATAATCTGAAGAGGGAGGAAAAAAAGAGGGAAACGTCAGCTGTTTCTAGTGCTTATTGGTGCGGACGTTAAAACAGAGCTCCCTAAGCCATCACACTTTTTCTCTGTTTCTCCCCACATATTCTGTGGCAGCTGGAACAGGATAACCCTGCCTAATCCCCCACCCTGGCCCCAGAGCAATGGACGTGCCCTTTTGTGTCCTCCACTCCCCTCTTATCACACTATCACAACATGCCAGGTTCCTCTCTTGTATTATATGGAAGTTGGGGAAAAGGAAGATGCATTATTCTCTCACAGGGAGTGAAAGCAGAAGCTATTACTGTGTGTGTTATCTGGCAATAAATTGGTTTTCATTTCATGGGAAAAGTTAAAATAGTTTCAGATTATGTAACTTGGCCTAATAAAAAGTATCAATAATTATCTTCTGCTACACAACAAATTCTCTCTCCTTCTTGTCTCCACCACCATGTTTACCTACCCTTCATGCAAACAGAACAACCTGCTATTTGCTCAAATTTTTAATGCAAACAAGACAAAGCTGTGTCTCTTACGTCTCTTCCCTTCAATTTCCCCGGCTTAGCCTATAGTTCCACCTGCAACAGTCAGATTCTCAGAAATCAGAGGGAACCAGGTAAGGTCATCATCCTTCATCCCCAGGCTCTGCAAAGAAACACACACACACAAATACACACCACACACACACACACCACAGACACACACACACACACACACAAATACACACACACAGCCTCCCAAGCCTCTAGCCATGCCACTATGTATGAATTACAACTAAGGGCATCTCAAAACATTCCGATTACAAACTAAAGGAGGATTCTAAGTACCTGAGAACACTGTCATCTTCTGGATGGGTTGGGGCGCACGGTTGTCTCTGAAATGTGCAGTACGTGGTCTGAACTCAGCTCTTTCCCCTACAGGGTTCCAGAAATTCAGCCTTGCTGGTGGGGAGGCAGCAGGTAGGAACCTTTCCAGGGGACACTGAGAAGCATTAGCTACAGCAGGCAGTAATATCATTAACTACTCTCCAAGCAGTCTGTGCAGAAAGTGCCCCCAGCTTGAATGAAAAAGAATGATTCATATTTTCAATTTGCACCAAATGGTAAGGGGGATGGATGAGGGGCTGGAGGGAGCACACAAGCCCATGATCATGGCTACAAAGCCTAACCTGGCTCCAGCTACCAGTGCCCTGCCCCACCCTCTAGGCCGGTTTCCAGATGTGGGTAGATTAATTTCCCTCTCTGCAGACCCCTTCAAGAACCAAAATGCACTCCTAAAGCCTAGAATCCAAACTTTGTAACCCAGTGTTCATGCCTTTTGTGGGTATATAGAAAGATGTTTTTTGTTTTTGTATTTGTTTTTGTTTTTGTTTTTTCTATTGGCCCTGTATCCTGAAATCTTGCTAACCTCACTTGTTAGCTCTAAAAAGTTTCCTATATAGAAAGTATGTTGTCTATAAATAATGATAAAATTCCCTCCACTTTTCAATCTGTACATCTTTTATCTCTTTTTCTTACCTAAATGTACTGGGTAGATCTTAAGGTACAATGTGGAACAGCAGTGGTAAAATTGTACATCTTTATTGTTTCCAACATTAGAGAAAAAGCCTTCAGGTTTCACCATTCAGTCTGATTTTAACTGAAGGTTTTTTAAATACACCCTTAGCCAGATACATCAATTTCATTGATTTATGCTCTTATCTTTACTGCTTCCTTCCTTCTACTTGCTCCGGGTTTATTTTTCTTTAATTTTTCTTGACTCCAAAAGTGAGAATTTAATCTTTAATGAGATAGTTCTTCTTTTCTAATGTCAGCCTTTAATACTACAAATTTCCCTGTAAGCACCACTTCAGCTTCATCTGACAAATTTTCTCTGTTGTTGGGTGGAGTGTTCCATAAACGTTGGAGAGGTCTAGGTGGTAGACGGTGCTATTCAGTTCTATGTTCCTGCTGATGTTCCTCCTACTAGTTCTGTTACCAGGAGAGGAGTAAAAAACCTCCTACTATAATTGTGGATTAGTCTATTTCTCCTTTAGTTTTTTCAAGTTTTGCTTCACTATTGGAATGTCTGTTTTAGGTGCAAGCACATTGAGGGTTGTTATCTCTTCTTGGTGAATGAACTCCTTCACCTTATGTGATATCCCTCTCGTTCCCTGGCAGTTGTCTTTGCTCTGAAGTCCACTTTCTCTGATGTTAATTAGCCATTCCTGCTTTCTTTGAATTAGCGATTGCATGGTATGTCTTTTTCTCTCCTCTTACTTTTAGCCTCTGCTACTGTATCAAAGGCAGGCCACATGGGATTGTTACCAAGTGATGAGCTCCCTTTAGGCCCGTGTCCAGGACCAGGCTGCTCTCCCAGTTGAGGTGTTCCCTTGGCCATCCTCTGCCCTCTTCCCCTTCCTCCTCCCCTCCTCAGGGGCCAGGTCAGAAAGCCCTGCACTGATTGTGTCACCCATTATCATGCAGGGCCTTTGGTTTCCCTGACCACTGATTTTCTGAGGTCCCCTCTCCCAACCCCCTTTGATTCCCAGCTTCTTGCTCATTCTCACTTCCTGCCTCAGTGAGTATCATGTTTTTCTTTCCATCACAGGGGTCTCCTCAGCCTGAAATGGCTGCCAGAACCCACCCACCCCCATGTCCCCACCCCAGTGGAGCTGTAGCCAGTGTGTGGCAATGACAATGGCTTCTTTGGGGCTAAAGTTCCTAAAAGAGGAGAGATGTGGGGAGATACCAGGGGGTGACGATTCAAGGGGTCTCCTCCTCACTCCAGCATTCTTGCGGGACAAGAATGACAACAAGTGATGTAAGTATTGCTCACTAGAGTAGATTTCTGTATCATAATTTACAATGCTATAAAAAGGGAATCAAGGAGGCAGCAGTGAAAGGAGGGAAGGATTGACAAATATGGACAGACGTCTCCCAGCAGCCTGGTCAAGACACAGCGTGGCTAGGCAGAGACCTACAGGCCAGAAGACACTAGGATGTGATCTCTGTGAAAAGGCATTTCTCATATTAAACACTTACTTTCATACCTAATTTCATGCTTCTACATATACAAGGCTGAACACGCCTCAAGCCCCAGGAGCCCGGCTCTGCTACTGCCTCTCAATCCCTCGCGGAACTTGGTCTATCCATCGCGTCCTGCCCAGAATATGTCTTGAACTTCCACTCTCCTAAACCTTTTCTCTTACCCTAAACATATGACCAGACCTCTTTCACTAAAGAAAAACAAAAACTTACTAAACCCTATGACCTCCCTCCATCTGCTGACATAGGCAAGATTCTTGGAAGAAAAGTACACATTTTTGGTTTCCACTGGCAGCTCTCTCAGCAACCCAACTCTGCAGTGAGGCTCCGGAGGCCATTTCTGGGATCTCTGGCTTGAGTTTGTTTCTTCAGCTCTCCCCAAAAATTACTGAGCTAAAATGCACCCTCTAGTTAATGTTTTGCTAGTTAGAGTAGCTAAAGAGAATGCTGTCATCTCAACTAAAAACTTTGACTAATACAAAATAATATACAAAGAGTTGAGAATATGGAATTCTCTATCTGACCTGGGTGCGTTTGAAAGCCATAAGGATCTGATATACCTTATTTAATTTATTTGCTTTAGTATCAAATGAGAAAATAAGAACAGGGTCACCATTCTTTGTGAGAAAATTGGGGACTATCTCTACATTGTAAGGCTGGCACCCTGAGCAAACAGGCCTGGGGGGTGAGAAGCCCCCAAAGATGGGTGATGGAAGGTCCCGTGCTCATGGCACTGAGATGGGCCCCTGAGCCCATGGCAATGAGATGGGAGCCTGCCCTGGGCTACATCCCACACAGTAAGGATGGGAGGAGGCTGACCCCTGCATACGTGGGGGCTTATCACCTGTGACATGCACACGGGCACCATCATGATCACCTTCTCATGTTACAGGTGAGGAAACTGAGGTTCCAAAGAGGTACATTGGCAAACCCAAGGTCCAGGAAGTCAGTAAGTGGCAGAGCCAGGCCCAGGTCCAGGTCTCCAGCCTCCCAGACCAATGGTCTTTCCAGATCCCAGTGCCCCGTCAGTGACGTGAGTCTCCCGCACTAATGTGGCTTCAGACCTTGAGCAGCCACAGTGAGGGGAATGGAGGCCAAGCCTGTCCCAGCAGCATCTCGCCTCCCTCACACCACCCCCAGGCAGAGGAACTGAGGCCTAGGGCTGCGTCTCAGCAGCCTCTAGGCCCCAATGCGGCCCACGGCCAACCACAGCCACCTCCTACATGCAGTGAGTCACATACAGGCCTGAACCTCGAGCCCAGCTGCCAGTCTAAGAAGTCTGGGCTGGTCTTCCATTGGGCTGAGGACTCTCATATCTGTGAGCTAGAGGTGGTGAGCCCTGCCCTCCTCCGTGGGGGGTGGACGCTGCCTCCCTGGGAGGCTCACATTACCTTCTAAGGCGGGAGAAAACCCCTATGGAAAGAAGGCTTGGCCTTCAGCTCCTGCCCAGCTCCACACAGGGCTCCTGCCCAACCTCAATGTGTCGGTGACGCTCACATGCCAACCACATCAGTCAGGCCCTGTGATGGCCAGCTCTAGATGTGAACAAAACTGGGCTGAGAGAGGTGCAGAGAGCTAGCAAAACATTGCTTCTGGGTATGTCTGTGAGGCTGTTTCTGGAAGAGATAAGCATGTGAATCTGCAGGCTGAGTAAATCTGCCCTCACTAATGGAGGCGTCATCCCTTCGTTGGAAGGCCTGGGCAGAACAAAAAGGCAGGCAAAGGCAATTTCACTCTCTCCTCTAGAGCTGGGACGTGCATCTTCTCCTGCCCTCAGACCTGGCACTCCAGGTTCCTAGGCCTGTGACGCTGGGCCTGACACCATTGGTCCCACAGGCTCTCAGGACTCAGACAGAGGCTGAGTTACACACCAGCCTCCCTGGTTCTCCAGGTTATGGACAGTGTATCATGGAACATCTCAGCCTCAGTAATTGTGTGAACTGATTACTGTCATTAACCTTTTCCTGTGTATATTGGCCCTCCATGGCCCTGGGTTTCCCATCAGTGGATTCAACCAACTGCAGATGAAGAATATTCAGAAAAATCAAAAATAATAAAAATGCAAATTTTTAAAACTCAACTATGTATATGGCATTTACAGTGCATTAGGTATTATAAGTAATCTAGAACTGACTAAAAGTACACGGGAGGACATGCATAGATTATATGCAACTAACTATGCCATTTTATACAAGTGACTTGAGCATCCACAGATTTGGGTATCCATGGACGGTTCTGGAACCCCTCTCCCATGAATGTCGAGGGACGACTGTTTACCTTCCTGGCTCTGTTTCTCTGGAAAACCCTGGTAAGCCCTTTCTGCAGTCCTTCCTCTATCACAGGATTTCCTCTGCCATCCTTGGCTCCCTGGCTCTCAGCATCTCTCCTCCATCCAGCAGGGAGGGCAGAGCACGTGATCCAGCACAATCTCACCACACCTGAAACCACCAGGCCACAGCCACTGTGCCCCACAGGGAAGAGTGTGGGCCCCACAGTCCCCACCGCAGCCCCAGAACGTGCCCACAGGCCTCTGAGGCCTCTCCCGATGGGGCAAGGAGGGGAGAGAGAGCCAGCAGGGCTGTTCACAGGGAAAACCACTCCCCATTTACGGGGCCAACCCTGTCTCTTATGAACCTTAGAAGGAGACCAGGTCAGCCTGCAGCCTGTCCACCTGTTCCCAGTCCCTGGGTAAGACCATTCCCTTCTGTCCACTGTCAAATGTCTGCTGATCCTTCCAGATGCAGCTCACATGGCCCCTGGGGAGCCAGCCTTGACCCTCCTTTGATGGAATTCGGGGCTCTGGGCTCTGGGCTCTCACAGCACTCTTAGCAAGTTGTCTGTGAAGACCCTGGAGGGGCCACATATGCTCAGAAACAAGACATGCAGCTTTCTGCTAAACTACAGGTGGCAGCCTGGACTGCGTCTCATTCAGCCAATATTTACTGAGCACACCTGAGCCTCGGCACTGGCAGGGCCTTTCCTTCCTGTCCGGTCACCATCTGCTGCAGTCACTGAGCCCAGAAGTGGTTCACGGACAGCACAACCTCACCCAGCACCTGCTCTTCTGACGGACACCTTGGCCCACGAGGGGCCCAAGTCACATGTTCTCTGGGAAGATGAAGGATAACAGCTCTCCCCTAGTTGTTCACATGTGGCCCTGAGTAGGAGCATGTGTGCTGTCTGCCGTTCCATAGCTAACACCCCAGCCCAGCCTGTGCTGTGTGGGGGCCCCACCCTCTTGGGACACAGGCAAGACTCCATCACAAGGTCAGGCCTAAAGACAAAGCCCAGACTTAAACAAATTGCTTTCCAGTAGAGGCAGATCGCATGCAGATGAAGCTCCCCAAATGCAGTTATTTGCCCTCAGTGACAAATAATGAGACAGAAAAAAATAGCAATTTAAGTTGTGAAGCAATTCTAGTCAGGTCCCAAAATGAGTATGAGATGGGAGCTATAAATCCACGGTTCCCTGGTTCCATCTCTCTGCTCCCACCCATCTTTCTGGGTGCCACTGGTTGCTGGTATCTGTTTCAAGGCCAGCTCTTGCAGAGGAAAGAACCATAGTTTCTAGCATTTGCCAATTCCTGTAGTGTAAATTCTCCTCTATGACTGACTTCAAAATACCAATGTCATGACACTGAACCTAGAGTTGGGAGGAGATGCACAAAACCAGCTCTCACAAGCCAGTTCCGGCTGGTTCCAGCACACCACTGTCTGCAGGTGAATCTGATGTTTGCATAGCAGGACACATTGTTCGCATAGCATGGCCCCCAAACACCAGCCAACTGCTTCATCAGGGAGAAAAAGGCCATGTCTTCCAAAGCAGGAGGAAAGACTTGCTGAGGGATGGCATGCTGGTCTCCAATACAGCAGCTCTCTAAGGGATTCACAGAGTAATTTTAACAGTATTCAATTTCCATGTTAAAATCTTATTCCTCCCTTCAATAACCAAAGCTAAATTGTGGTTACCCCTCACACACACTCACGGGGTCGTCCCAGTCTAAACTCAAGTGAGGTCCCCTGTCCACCTCTCCACAAGACTGTGTATCCTTCAGGGCACAGAATGACACTTCCTTTGGGAGCCCAGCATGCTCAGAGCAGGACTTGTGATCCAAATGGACATTGATTCCATTCCTGCTTCTACCACTAAGCTGAGTAATCAGGCAGAACCTCAATAGCCTCATCTGTAAAGTGAGATACTACCTCCTTGCAGGACTGGCGGGAGGACTAAATAAATATATCATAGAACAAAAATCACCCAGCACAGTGCAACACACAACAGGGCAGCTCCTACTGCTTCCCTTCCTTTCCTGCTTCCCAGGAGAGGGACTGAGCCTTAAGCAGACAATGTCGCCACTTGGTGGCTGTGCTCTGAATTGCCCAAAAGGCAAACAGCTGTTCCTAGATTTAAGGAAAACCGAGAAACCACTTAAAGAGGGAGGTGTTGCGTTTCTGGTGAGAAGCAAGTCCACGTTTTCTGAGAGGCCATTCAGAAACAGATTGGGCACTGGCATCTGAAAAACTAGGTTCTGGTCCCACTTTACCAAATATTGGCTATTTGACCTTAGGCAAGTTATTTAACTTTTTTAAACCTCAGTTTACTCATCTGTAAAATAGGGATGACTTCTACCTGATTCGATAAAAACTCAGTAAGTGTCTGTTCCCCTTCACCTTGCTCTCGACCCCTCGTCCAGCCCCCGTTCCCATATCCTAATAAATATCACTTCCGGGCTCCTGCACCCCTTAGTAGTGACCTATGGCCACACCTTCTCAACCCTGTTTACAGGGGCACTGACTAATTCCCCCAAGACACTTTACCTCTGAGAGAGATTCTCAAATTGCTCAGTACTTCAAGTTTAAACATTTTAAAGTTTTACAATATTCAATAACAGACTCCTGGTGACAAAAATTAAGTCAAGAATGATATATAAAGTAAAATGTCAAGCTTATTATAAAGACATTTTATTATATTAATAATTTTAAATATGATTATAATATAATATTTTTAAATAATTTAAATTAAAATACAAGCTTAATTTAATTTAAATTAAAATATATTATTAATATTATATCAACAGTAGTTCAATAAAAGACACCCCTGTCTGGAGACAAGTACCTAACCAACCAGTCAAGACACCCCCTTCCCATTAACAAGCTCTCCTCGCCACAACACGGGGGCCTGACATGGTCAGGGGAGGGGGAATATTTCTCCCCACATTCGGGAACATCCAGAAACTTCCTGACCCCGACAGGAAACACCTCTCTGGTGGGCAGATCGTCTGTGACCCTCCTCCCAAGGACACCCACCGACCAGCCCTGCTTCTGTGCTGCCCAGTGCCCTTCAGGTTGCGGAGCCCTCCCTAGGTGTGCCCGTGCCTTAGTCCGCTGTCCTGAGAAAGCCTGGGCTGTAGAACTGGACAGAACTAGGTCTGAATCTCATTTTTCACTTATTACCTGAGTGACCCTGGAAAAACTGCTGAACTTATCTGAGGCTGTGAGCTTATCACAGCTACGGGGATTTGCACCCACTTCAGGGAGTCTCTGGGTTTAGTAGGTGAGGCCCTCCTTTGCCAGCCCCCAGTGCAGCTGCTCGACAAATACTCCTATTTCATCTGAATCCCTTGTGCAGGAGAAACTTCCTGCGTTATGAATGTGCCGGCTTTACTGTTACACTAGATCAGAATTCAGGGGCGCCCCCTTGTGGCACTACATTTTCCTAATTTTCTTTAAAAAATAAAACTGTTCTTGGGGATAGGAGACCTGAGGATAGATACCCACTAATTCCTTCAGGCAACTCCCTTCTGTGTTGTAGAGTATGAGCCGCTGAAACCCATTTATAATGAAAGTAAAAGATAAATGCGGCCGGGCTCGGTGGCTCACGCCTGTAATCCCAGCACTCTGGGAGGCAGAGGCGGGAGGATCACTCGAGGTCAGGAGTTCAAGACCAGCCTGAGCAAGAGCGAGACCCCTTCTCTACTAAAAATAGAAAGAAATTATATGGACAACTAAAAATATATATAGAAAAAATTAGCCGAGCATGGTGGTGCATGCCTGTAGTCCCAGCTACTCCGGAGGCTGAGGCAGGAGGATTGCTTGAGCCCAGGAGTTTGAGGTTGCTGTGAGCTAGGCTGATGCCACCGCACTCTAGCCTGGGCAACAGAGCAAGACTCTGTCTCAAAAAAAAAAAAAAAAAGGTAAATGCATATCTATGAGGCACTTGCCCCTCAACACACACAGGGTTTCTTCACTCATTAGAAAGAAATGTCATTAAACCTAAGCAAATAGATAAGCAGAGTAAAATAGATATTTGTGGCCAGAGGATGGGACAAAAGAGGTCAGAAAATAAGAAAGGCAATTACTTCACACATGCAATAGAATAAACCATCAGATGACTGGATAATGTTTGCCCCAGGGCTGCTGGCTCTGGGGTGGACTTTTAAGTGCATGGCATGACCCTAAGTGCCTCCCCAAGCAGAATAGCACTGAGATAAGACCAGTCTAATAATGAGGCAGAGCCCCCCCCATCTGGATTTGTGTAGAGAGAGCAGCCCTGTTCTTGCCACGAACATCACTTGAGTCACCAGCTCCATCAAGCAGTGGATTTTTCTCCCCCACTGGCCTTCAGAGCACATGGGACCCTGCAAATGATGTTGGCATCTATTGACAAAGTCCTCAAAACCTCCCTACACGGGTGATGGAAGAACCTCTCCCTCCCAGGGAGGGTTCTTCTCTGGGCTGGGCCCTTCCATCCACTGAGATCTGCACGAGTCTCATCAAGACCTGAGGGATAGCTGCCTCCTGCCTGGTCCATCGGGTAACGGTTCTACTCTCTGTCCACCCTCCTTTACCCTGAACCTTCTGCCTGGGGAATGTGCAGAGGATGGGAGGCAAGTCCACTGTCCCATTCTATGCAGGGTGGGCAGATCAAGGAAGGCCTATTTAACAGAATCTAAGCAATAGAGCAGTTCCCCACCCCCACCTGGGAATATTGAATAGTGATTGCTCCGCCTCGGTGTTACTATATTCTGGGTCTTTAATTAGTTTTGACCCATATCCTAAAGCTATCTCAACCAAAAGCTAAAATCTGCTTTCGTAACAAATGTATTTGCAGGTGCCCAATAGGCCTTGTGAGCCTAACAGGTTTCTGGTGTAGGTGTTTCCCCATGGCCAGGTGCTCCCTGCCCTATTTGGCCAACTGGCATTCATTGAGTGCTTCCTGTGTGCCAGGCGCTGAGGCTAAGCACTTGACATGCATCATCTCAGGAATCCACAAACAAGTCTGGTAGGTGCGTATGGTCACTATATCCACTTTAAAGATGAGAAAGTGAGGCTTACAGAAGCAAACTGACTTGTCCAAGCTCCCAGGCAGATAAGTGACAGTAAGGATTCCAACCCAGGACAGTCTGGCCCGAAAGCACTCATTCTTGTCCTACACTTCCAATGCAATCTTGATGGCTTTTCTCAACAGACCTTTCTGATAACATCTGTTCTGGGACAGCTATTACTTAGCTAGTCCAGGAACAAACAACAGACTCTCACTATGTTTTCCTTGTGTAATACATCAACTTTTTGATATTTTGAGGACAAATGACAGTTCCTTTGGTTGCTTTTACTTTAACTACTTTCAAATTCCCTTCTAAAGATGTTTGTGATGAATTTCCAATCTTTCTGTGCTCTCAAAGTCTGTTCATGTCCAACAAAGCAGGCAAAAAATAAGGCCTCATGGACTTAGGTGGAATCTGCTTATAGATGAGAAATCACTGCCTCAATTCCTAAGGCTCAAGCAAGCACAGCTACTGTCCAGACACCCAAGAGAAGGAACTAGACCTCTTGGGAGAAATGGCTGATTCTTGATTCTATGACTGAAAAAAATATACAAGATGAGCCTGAAACATCTTGAAGTCCCAGAAAGTAAACAAGTGCTAAAAAAAAAAAAAAAAAAAGGCACAACAGTGGAGATATGTCAAAAGGACACAGGAACCTACTAAAGAGACCCACCGGTCAAAACTGGGACAATTTGAGCAACAAAATAAAGTAGTGTTGATTTTATAACCCAAAGTATAAAATCAATGTCAGTGAGTTCATCCTGATATAAATGATTGAATAAATACATGAATGAGAAGAAACAATCTCCTGTGTGGAAGAATTCTGAATATAAATAAAGATACTTCACCCTCAAGGAGGTGAAGGATAACTCCCCACTCTGAAAATGAGGCAGCACATAAAGACTTTTTTCCAAGGAATACAATACGGAAAGGAAGGAGAGTTAGTTTACAGTGGACGAACCTGCCAAACACAACCTTTGACTAGTGATCAAGGCCAACATCTACATGGTCAGGCATGCCGATACCACATACCCCTAATAAGACATGATGAAAATGTCGTTTTACCTCCATGAACCTCCTCCCAAAAACCAAAACCCCAAATCCAAGTCTGGTCATGAAAGAAACATCAGACAAATCCCAATGGAGGACCATTCTACAAAATGCCTGACCAGTACTCCTCACGGATGGCAACAAAAACAAGGAAAGCTGAGAAACTGCCACAGCCCAGAGGACCCCAAGGAGACAAGTAGAGTGGGATCCTGGAACGGGAAAGGGCATTAAGTAAAAACTAAGGACATCTGAATAAAGTATGGATTTTAGTTAACAATAATGTGTTAATGTCAGTTCATTAATTGTAACAAACGCTAACCATGTAAAAGGTCGATAACAGAGCAATTTTTCTGTAAATCTAAAACTGTTCTAAAATATAAAGCTGATTTTCTTAGAAACAAAAAAGTGCTACGGCTCCTGAGCCCATGTTCCTTCTTGCTACAATAGCTCGTGACGATATTGAGGCATGTCCGGCCACCATTTCCACAAAGGCCAGCAATATCTGTGTGTGAGTCTCTTCCCCTCTCTTACACAGGAACACTCGTTCCCAAATAAAACCCTCTTCCCACTGCCGACTCTGCAGAAGTAGAACTGAAAACTGACTGGGCTCTGTCCCCAGTCCTGGTTCACAGGGCTCACTCGATGTCCAGCCCACAGACACAGTGGGCACGTCCTGTGAGTCCTGTGCGCCAGGCACAGTGCCAGGTGCTGGGACCAGGGATGAATGCAGCACGCGTGCTCCCGCCCACGCAATGTACGGCAGAGCAGGGGACAGACTTTAAACAAGGGAAGGGGGAGGGGGCAAGGTACCTCTGGAGTGAGCAGAGCCCTTTCTAAGGGCACTAATCCCATTCAGGAGTCTCTGCCCTCATGCTGTCATCACCTCCCAAGGGCCCCACCTCCCAATCCCATCACATTGCGGATTAGGTTTCAACATATGAATTTGGGGAGGACACACACATTCAGTCTACAGCAATTAGCAAAGTTTAAAATTCTATTTTATTTGTTAAATGTCTACTTGTATTTTTCTTCTTACTCTTCACAGACTTCTCCCATTTTCCTATCCGACTGCTAGTCTTTTTCTTATTTCTTTTAAGAGCTCTTAGGAAATTATAGACATTAGCTATCTGTCTGCCCTATGTGTCGGAAACACCTTTCTCCAATATGTTCTTTTCTTTTTCTATTGCTTAATCTGTTCTCCCATTGGGAGCTTCTGGTGGCTCTAGCAAGCCCTCTCTGAGCTTAGGGCAGGGACAGGTGATAAGGATTTGTAGGAAGGACATCCATCAGCTGGGACAGTGTCTCAGTCTTAAGCACCTGCTGCTCCTCAGGAACCAGCAGGTCCCCTTAGTTTCTGTGGTGCTCGGCTGTGTCGGGACGACAGGAGAGGAACCACGACTGTGGTGAAAAGCCACGTTCTGCACGAGGACAGTGAGTGGTGTCAGGGAATCAATGGAGGTGAGGCAGGGGGTCTGTTGGCCGACAGGGAGAGGGTCATGTCATGGCTTGGAAAAGAGGCTCCTTTGAGGAACCTTGACCTGAACTGGGCAGTGCTGACTGCGCAGCTGCTGGGAGCCTCAGACCTCTGCGCCGCGAGGCCTTCCCCAAATGCAGTCCCCCCGAATGCTGCCGCCCAGAGAGCAGTCCCAGACCTGCCAGCCATGCGCCCACAGTGGGATGGCCTGTTCAGGAGGAAGCGCTATCAGAAAGAAGCCAGGGCTCTTTCTAAAGAACCAGGGGCTTGGCCGAAGGCAGGAACAGGGCCCCTGAGAGGCTAACAGGCGTGGAAGATCTGCCCCCCGGATCAAAAGAAACTCTGGCCAGTCCTTCTGGGCCCCAGTCCACTGACGCCATGATGGGGGACGGGTACCACAGCACAGGAAAGAGGTGGAAAGCGTCCCGTTTGGCATTTTTTGCCTCAAAAAAGAACAAGGCCTCTTGCACAGCTCTCCGAGGAGCCCCCCGAGCTGAAGCTGGGCCCTTGCAATGCCAGGTCCCCTCACACTCCAGGGACCCCCAGGACTTCAGCTCCAGTTGTGGCCCTGCCCTTTTAGTTTCTGGAAGGCAATTCTTCCAGATTATGGTTTAGAAAACTTGAAGAGTTGTTACCAAGGAGGTTTCAACGGTGCCAATCAATCTTCTAGTCGTCCCCTACAGGCCCCTGTCTGCTGGCACCGAGCCAAAGGAAAGCCTCAGCTCCACTGACTGGAAAATATCCTCACCAGCCTCCAGGAACTGGTGGATACAGTGACATCTGGGCGTCAGAGGCCTCCGTCTAGCCACCTCGGGGTCCCCTCATGCTAAGTCCAGACCAGTGGGCAGGTGTTGCCCATGAGGTTAATGTGTCCCGTGGCCTGGTGCAGGGCATCCAATAGTGCCTTCTGGAAGATTTAAGTGTAATTTCCCAGAGCCATAGAGATGATGCTGGTCAGTCCCCCCACCTATGCACACGTGTCATATTTCAACATCTAGAAAAACAGGATCAAAAACTTTGAAACTGTTTACAAAGGTCATCTTGAGGGGCCACTTCAAAGGTGTCTGATGCTTCTCCTGTGAATGGAACCACTTCTGGTCTGAAGAGGCCCTGGCCCCATTCATATCTCTCTTACCCGTAGTGTACAGGGGCTTCCCCGCATCCAGGCAGGGCTAACATTTTACAACCTGAATCTCAGTCCGTGCGCTGCAGGCCGCTGCTTACAGCAAGTAGTGTGGTAGGGATGCTGGCTGGGTGGGGGAGCAGAGGTAAGGGGATGCGGGGCCCTGAGGGAGGTTGTCTTCTCTCCTCACAGGTCTCCCCTGGTTTGCTCTAACCCCACGCGGGCTGAACACACCTGAGAAAGGTGAGCTGGTCCACCCCACAGGCTGCCTCCTGCCAGCACTGCCAGCCCGGCCAGGCTGAGCAAAGGCCATGAAACCAGTGTCCACCCACAGGCCTCTGGATCCAGTTACTTTGTTTTTCTTTCAATTTGTGGAATCAGTTTGCAACTTCGTCTTTTAAACCTTTCGTCAATTTTTTAACAGACTTCACTAGAACAGATTTAGATTTTATAGAAAAATTGTGAAGACAATAGAGTTCTCATATACCTCATACCCACCTTCCCCTTTTATTAGCATCTTACATTAGTATGGAATATTTCTTACAATTAATGAACCAATACTGATACATTACTAAAAACTAAAATCTATGCTTTATTTTTTACCTAATGTCCTTAGTTTTTATCCGGTGTCCTTCTGTCTCAGTATTCCACCCAGGACACCACATTCTCCTTGGGCTCCCTTAGCTGTGACAGTTCCTCAGACTGCCCTTGTTTTTCATGAGAGTTTTGAGCAGGACTGCTCAGGGTATTTTGCAGAATGTCCCTCAACTGGCATTCTGTTTGACGTTTCTCTCGCGGTTAGATGGGCCTATATGTTCTTGGAAAACCACAGAGGAAAAGTGGCATTTTCATCCCATCATACCAAGGGTACATACTATTTTTTGAAAGCCACATGACAATATTTTATTTCTGAAATGTAAATTTTCCCTAATTTATATAGTTTATTTGTATTCATGATTCATAAAATGGCCCATTTTTTATCTTGCTAAGCTTTTATACTAAGCAGAAAACTTTTTCGCTCTGGTTATGGACACACAGTAATTCCTGCCGATGTGTTTATGTCCACGGCTTTATTGGCCTTACCCAGGATGAATCTGAGGACTGACAATGCCGGGATCCGTCAAAGCACAGACACTCAGGTAGCCTCGACTATCACGAGTTGCATTTGCAGGAGCAAAAAATGGATGCAGTGGCTCCACAGCAGAAATTTTAGTGAAAGTAAAGATAGGAGACCCTTTACCGAAGATACAGGACACGATCCCCACGTCCATATCCAGGCATATCCCCACTCAGTGTAACCGAGGATTCACCAAGAGAGCAGTCAAGGGCGTGGTGCTGGCAGTGAAAAGCAGCCTTTTCTCAAACCCGCAGTCCAGAAGCCCAGTTCTGAAGACAGCAGGATTTCCCCTTGCCTAGGAACCGATATTTTGCAAATGCCCATGTCCCATTCCTTGCTTGTGCCCATGTCCACCTCCCAGTAATGTGGCTGGCAGTGAAGCAAGTGGAGACCGGGACACATAATGAACAGTTGAATCTGTCAGCTCGCCCTTGTCTATTCTGCTTGAAACACCCACAACGAACATTCCTCGGGTCATCAGAAATGATGAAACAGTTGTTGGCTGTGTCCACATCCAAGGTCATGTCCTCTTGGAACTTCCTCATCCCCAGGTCATCTGTAGAACACCTCTCAGCTGGGGCTCTAGTGCCTTGACCTTGGAAACTAGCTCCCCCAGGTGGGAATTGAGCCTGATGTCTGTCTTCTGAGAGACCACAGAGCAGAAGGGACACAGTAAACCCTCCCCGTGGGGCTCCTTCTGCAGTGAGTTGATGCACTGGAGGCAGCAGAGGTTCCCACACTTCAGGTACGCTGGTTTCTCGAGATAGTTAGGCAGGCAGAACCTGTACTTATTTCTCTAAAGCGTTCAGCCATGGCCACTGTCTCTCCTCCACTAAGTTCTCTCCTGGCTTCTAGCTGCTTCCAGGGACAGCTGAGATCTAAGGGTATACACTATTAACATGACCGTTCACTGTTGATGTTGACATTGATCATCTGCCTGAGGTTTTTCCTTTTTGTGATTTTTTTATTCCTGCTTTCAGTTCTTATCTCCATTTCTAAGAGAACTTTCTTATTTTCAGTTTCTTTCTTGTATTGCTTTTTTAGGTGTATGCATTTTCTAGGAAGGTGTTCCTAGCTTGTATCAGATCCTCAAAAGGGTCTATGATGCAATATAGAGAGGTCAAAAGTCTAACAAGGCCCCAGCTAGGAGGAGTCCTTTAGTTCATTTCCAGCTCAGTCAGTACTGACTGCATATGGACCAGGACCTCATGGGGGTAACAGAGGAGGGAGAGATGAGCCCTCCCCTCAGGGATGTAATCTTCTATCAGGCAGAATGCGGAGCACAGAGCTCACATCAGTGGCCTGTTCACCATTAACCATGGGACAGGGAGGGTCAAGAAAAGAGTGTGGGAAAACCTCACAGACAAGTGAGGATTGAGTTAGACCTTAAACCTGGGGCAGGATTTCCACAAGCCCAATTAGGAGAGGTGGGAGGAAGCCCACTCCAGGAGGAGGAAGCAGCTTGCACTAAGACACTGAGAGAGGACAGTCAGAGGCAGGATTCTGGAGGAGGCTGTGGTCAGTAAGATACTGAACGGGGTTCAGGGGAGTGGGTGATAGTAGGTCCTTGTCAAGAACTCTCAGGCTCAGCGGGTCATAGTGACATGCCCTGTAGTCCCAGCTAGAGGCTGCAGCAGGAGGATCACTTGAGCCCAGGAGTTCCAGGCCGCAGTGAGCTATGATAGGGAAACTGTACTCCAGCCCAGGGGACAGAGTGAGAGCCAGTCTCTAAAAAGAACTCTCAGACTCACATTTTCTTCACATTTAACATTTCTGGAATTGGAATACCTCTTTGAATCAGGTACTTAGTGGTACATAAAATATTGTTGTATCTAAAACTCCCTACAAATGTAGATTTGATAAAATGCAGTAGCTACTATTAATTTTAAAAATAAGACAAGTTACCCTTTATAAAAGGGGCTATGGAAAACAGAGAGGAAGGGAGACTAATTTTCTTTTCTGTAAACATTTATTTGAATATTTAATTATATGCACATTACATGATTTTTGTCATCAGGAAATATATGTGGGAGAGGCACAATTTGTTTTCTTTGTGTCACTAATTACACTAATTAATTTAACTAGTTAAATTAAACTAATGTTATATTTTTAAATAGGTGTTATTTGTATAGTATTTATGCTAAGCACTGAGTCATACATTATTTCATTTAATCCTTACAACAGCTTGTTGAGGTCTATCCAATTAATATTATTATTGAGGATATGGGCTCACTAGAAATCCGAGGTACAGAGAGGTTGAATAAGGTGACACAAGGTCACACAGCCCGACAGGGGAAGCCAGGCTCCCAAATTCAGCAGGCAGGCACCTGAGCTGTGATTGCCGGAGATGAGAATGAAGTGGGTCTATCACCTCAGGCCATCTGGACACTGACCTTGGAGACAGAGATGATCATACCCACTTTACAGAAAACACCAGCTCAGAGGGGCAAGGAAGTGAGGGAGGAAAAGGTGACAGAGACATACTTGGGGAGCTGGCTTTGCTCTTGACTTGGGCATCCTTTCTCAGTCCTTCAAAGCAGGCTCAGCTACCAGGGACCACAGATCCTCCCCAGGGTTGGACATTCCCCGCTGCTCCCAGCCCCAGGAGCATACCTGTCTCCCATCTTCCTACTCCGCCCCAGGCAATCTGCCACCACTTCTGAGTCAGTCTCACGGTGGGACAGAGGCTGTTTCACCTCAAAAGTCTCTTATCTGGATGGAGAACTGGATCCGAGGAGCAGGACTCTCAAGGGTACCCCATTCCCCAGTGGTAATCCACCCACTCCTGGCCCAAAATAATTCCCATGCAGCGATCACTGAATCCAGGGTCACCTGTTTACATCTGAACCACCGCCCCAGCCTTCGACCAGCCACCCCCTCCCAGTTTCTCTGGCTCTAACCACTCCCATCTGCTCCCACCTGAGGTCGCTGTGGAGAGGAAGTGAGAGCCTCCGCGACCGGCCCAGCCTCTCTCAAAGCCACCTCCAGCCCCGCTACGGGCAGCGCCTGCGCACTAGTGCCACCTGGCGGCTGAAGACCAGACTGCCGCCAGGGATTTCCTGAAAGGAGGCCTGCCCCCACCAAGTGTGCGTGAGACAAATATATAATGAGATCTACCCAAAAGAACAAAAGACATTCTATGACAAAGATACCTGCACCCGAATGTTTATAGCAGCACAATTCACAATAGCGAAGATGTGGAAACAACCCAAGTGTCCATCAATACATGAGTGGATTAATAAAATGTGGTATATGTATACCATGGAGTACTACTCAGCTATAGGAACCAATGGTGATATAGCACCTCTTGTATTTTTCTGGAGAGAGTTGGGACCCATTCTACTAAGTGAAGTATCCCAAGAATGGAAAAATAAGCAACACATGTACTCACCATCAAATCGGTTTCACTGATCATCACCTAAGAGCACATTTAGGAATAACATTGATGGGGTGTCGGGCAGATGTGGGTGAGGGAGGGGACGGGTGATACATACATAATGAGTGCGATGCGCACTGTCTCGGGGATGGACACATTTGAAGCTCTGACTGGGGGGGCGGCAAGGGCAGTATATGTTACCTAAACTTTTGTACCCCCACTATATGCTGAAATAAGAAATAAAAAGGAAAAAAATAAAAACAAAAATAAAGAAAATATATATACATATAATGAGCACCTACTGTATGCCAGCACCAGGATACAAAGACCAAGAAGCAAAGTCATTGCCCTTGTTGGGCCCCCAGACTAGTGGGGAGGTGGAAGCAGAAATCACTTCAGTGCAGGGTCTGAGTTCTACAGTACGGTGGCCTTTAAGAAGCACCTTCTTTGATTGGGAGACAAGGACAGCCCACGTGAACACTGCAATAAAGCAGGAAAGGAAGGTGTCTTGGAGGAGGAGAGCAAGATGACTTGCAGGGGACGGGTGGAGCCCTCGCGGCCCTGAGGCCCAGGATTCTGGTCATGGTGGAAGCCAAGGCAGATGTTAACGGAGGGGCTGATCACATGGGTGTGGGATGAACACTCCTGACTGCACCTGAGTGTCCTGAGGGTTGGTGGCAGCTGGCCAAAGCAATGGCCTTGACATTAATCCAAAAAGAAAGGGGACAAAGATGAGCTTCTCATGCATAAAAATTTACCAGTAGCTTGACAGCCTGAGGGAATTAGGAGAGCCCTTGGGCTGCCTAGGTTGTCCCCAGATCCATCTTCACAAAACTCCAGGGGGGTCACGTAAGGTGGTGGGGGTCTCAGCACAGGGGACAGAGGAAAACAGGACTGAGGAGGGGGAACTGTTAGCGGCCTTCCTGAAATGACAGGAAAATATCTAATCTCACGATTTTCTAATAACAGCTAAAGGTCAATCTTGAGCTCTCCCTGCTCGCTCCCTGTTTCCCTCCTAAGCCGGCAGGCACCCTGCAGAGTTCCATTGTCACAAACATCTGAACAGATGGAAGACAGAAAGGAAATGTAAATCTTTCTCTTCACATTCACCAGCTCACAGCCTTCAGGATTTTTTTCATAGCTTCAAGGAGTTCCTGAGACGCTCCAGGACAAACTCCAGGCCTTCCTTTCCGGCCCAAATCCACAGCTCAGGGGCAAAATCACCTCTCCTGCACAAGCCTGACTACATCCCAGAGATAACCAGGTCTCCAGGAACAGAAGAAACAAGAAAGATGGACAACCTAATGTCTCACAGTTGCCTGCTAATTCCTCCACAGCAATTACTGTGTTTTTCTTTGTCTCTGTAAAAGCAGCAAGCCATTTGGCCTCCCTGCTGGCATCTCTCTTCTTTTTCTTTGGAAAGCCACACCCTTTCTCTGCTCTTTTCTCTCCCTCTCTCCTTCTCTCTCTGTGTGTTCTTCTAAAGGATAAAATTAACTTTTTTACATTTATATCTTAATCTCTGCGTGAGAAATCTCTCTCCACCAGCACCGTGAGCACCTACTAAGTTTTCCACCCTAACACTGACTCCCTCCACCACCCGCTTCGCTGCTCGATTCAGAGTCCAGAGAGTTGCCATTGTTATGGTCTGAGACGGAGAAACAACCACCTAAAGACCAATTGAGCCAAATTAGGAGTCTTTATTAGCTGGCCAGCGACTACCCTCTGCACTGCCAAAGGAGGCGGCACAGAGAGCAGCGCTTAACCGGAAAAGAGGAAGGGTTTTTATACTATTCTACATCGGGGACTTATGTGACTCTGAGTATACAAGGCGGAGTCAGCTTTGCAATAAATTCCATTACTAGGGGGCCTGGGACCAGACCCAGACCACCTGTTTTGATTATACTTGATACGCAAGCGAGTTTACAGCAGATAGCATTAGTTAAGTTAAGGAACATTTCTCAAGCATAGTAAAATTTAACCTGTATACAGCTGGAGGACTTTAAACAATCAGTTACAAGTTAATTACTTTGTTTTCCATTTTACAGGGTATATTTCCTTTCTGTACATAGGTCACGCAGCCATGAGTCATCTACGGCCACCGCCAAAATGGCTGAACTATAGCTAAGTGGCCAGCTATAGGCCCTGGATTTGCTGGATTTGCTGTATAGGCCATTACACTATGAGTTGGGGAGGAATGGTGGGCTGCGGGGCCAGGCCCCAAGGGGGTGGACTTTGACACCAGGAGCCTCATGGCAGGAGTGAGAGCAGAATCCAGCAGCAGCGGGGTCCTGGCACAGCGTCCACTCAGAGCAGGAACCAGCCAGCAAAGAGGAGGAGCAAGGAGAGAGGAGAGCCCACCACGCAGGGAGGTGGAACCACCGCCAAGCAGACTGGGGTGAAGGCCAGCATGGATCCATGGACGGGGACAGAAGCCCAGTGTCAGAGGTGAAATCAACAAGATGAAAACACAGAAAAGCACAGAACTCAACACCTCCCACCTTGAAGACCTGGGTCCTGGTCAGGCTGGGGTCTGGGTGTGCAGCCTCCACAGGAAATGGAGCCCCTGAGGCCAAGGACAATCTTTTCAACTTTGTGTTCTCAGGCTTCCCACAGGCCCTTCAGGTACTGGGTGCCAAATAAGTGTCTGCAGAGTGTGAGGAGACACAGCTCCTGAAAGCTTTGGGGACAGAAAGCTGTGGAATTGAAACCATTCTCTGGAGACCAAGCTCGCTCTGTACCTCAAACAACAGAGAATTCCTCCCACGGGGCATCACTGCAAATAAGGACCTCGGACTTAACTGTCTCTCAGAAAGAATTCCAGGCTCCAATCCTGGCTCAGAGGCTCCTGCCTGTTTAGAACTCGGCTCCTGGCCTTCTGACCCAGGGCCCAGAGGTCCCAACTTCCCCTAGGCCTGAGCCTGAAGGCACCTCCCACCAGCCCTCACCTTGCCTTGCCTTGCCAGCACCTGCTCTGACACCTGCCCCAACATGCTGAGACCAAGACCCAGTGCAGGCTCAGAACTGGGGACAGAAACTGTGGGCCACATGCCCTGATGTTTCTCTCAAACCTGAGCACATGGACTCATCTACCGCCTCAGTGAACATGCTCGACTGTCTCCAGGCCTCCTGGGGAGCCAGGAGCAAAACTGGGCACAAAGGGCTCTGGAGCTCAAGCTGGGCTTCCTAGACACAGCAAACTGGCATGGGGCGTCCTCCTCCTCCCAGGACAGTCTGCACCCGCAGGCAAATTCCCATGAGATATTAACTCTACTGTCCAAGCCAGAGTCCTTGCCAATGTCCCCTGGTCCCCAGGTCCCTGGTGCTGGACAGCTGACTCTCCCAGATGCCTTATAAATTTCTGGTACTAATCCAGGATTCTTGAGGTTGGTGATCTTCCCTCACTATCCAGGCTGCTCTCATCCCTGGCCCCATACGAAGGGAGAAAGACATAGGAGCAGCAACCTCCTCTGGAACAAAGCCCACTCTCTGTGTGTCCAGCAAACTGCTGAGGCCCAGCCCCACCTTTCCATGGCAAGATGACAGGACTGGGGTCACAATCCTCTTCTCTTCTTGCCACCCTCTCTTGGTAAGTTTCCCCCAATAAAGCCCATTTCTTGGCCCATATGAATGTTCAGGAATTCTTCCTGAACCTGGGACACAATGGTGGCGATCACAGAACAGTGGCAGAGAAGTGGACTCATCCCAGCTCGGATTTTCCATGTTCCTGGAAGCAAATCCTGAGGAACTCTCACAGGAGCAGCTGAGCTGTGTGGACAGGAGTGAGGATAAAGCACTGACCCTGAGCCCTGTCCCGAGTGACCCAAGAATAGAGAATCTGGATTCCAGGTTGGTGGCAAAAAGTGGTAGGAGCAGGAAGGGAAGCCACTCAGTACTGGGGACGGGAGCGGGGCCCTCATCCATACGGGGAAGGATGGAACCTATACGAAGTGCCCAGCACGTGCTGGGTGCTATGCCAGGGGCCCGTACGTGGGATCTCATGTACCCCCTGTGGCTCAGCAATGCCACTCCTAACTACCTAGTCTACAGAAATGCACCTGCACCCAGGTGTAGAGGAAAAGGCTCCTGCAATGTTGAGTGGAGGAAGCTGGAGATAAAAGAACACAAACTCTGTGACTTCACTTGTGTGAATCCCAAACACAGGCAAAGCCAAATCGTCATGTTCATGGATGCGAAATGAGGGCGCCGAACTGGAGGAAATCCAGTGGTGATTATCTCAGGGGGCGGGGGAGGCCTTGTGACTTGGAAGACACACAGAGTGTCCTGGGGTACTGGTGGTGCTCCATCTGGTGGCACGATGGTGCTTACACTGGGTGTTTGCTTTATGATAATTCATTAAGCTTTACATTTATTTTTATGTACTTTCCTATGTGTTATTTTTCACGTGGATAACTTTTTTTTTTTTGAGACAGAGTCTCGCTCTGTTGCCTGGGCTAGAGTGCCGGCCTAGCTCACAGCAACCTCAAACTCCTGGGCTCAAGCAATCCTTCTGCCTCAGCCTCCCGAGTAGCTGGGACTACAGGCATGCGCCACCATGCCCGGCTAATTTTTTTCTGTATATATTTTTGGCTGTCCAAATCATTTCTTTCTATTTTTAGTAGAGATGGGGCCTAGCTCTTGCTCAGGCTGGTCTCGAACTCCTGACCTCTAGCGATCCTCCCGCCTCTGCCTCCCAGGGTGCTAGGATTACAGGTGTGAGCCACCACGACCAGCCCACGTGGATAACTTTTAAGCATAAATGTTTCCAATCAATATTTTCATTTTCTCTCAATATTTAGTTTAGTATTCACAGTGTGGGTAACTGAGGTACCTGGTATGAATATTTTTATCACTCTTGATACACATTATAGACAATATTGTATCAAATCTAATTTGCATTTCTATGCCTACTAGTAAGTTAGCACATTTCCCCAAATGTTTGCTAGCTGGTTGTATTTCCTATTGTGTGAATTGTCTATCCATATCATTGAATATCCACTGGGGCAACCCAGTTATGTTCAGGATGGCACCTCCCTGGCATTTTGAGATGACAGAAGGATCTGCGGAGAGGAAGATTTTAGAGATACCAAACGGGGGAGAGGTCAAGGGTAACAGGAGGGATTAGCCAGGCCCCTCTTGTTCTGGCATGTGTAATTCCACAAGCTGGTGTCCCTGCCCTCTCTGCAGCCACAGAGCTGCGTGGGTCCTTTGGTTTGGCTCCATTCATCCTGTGTCCAGAAGCAGCTCAAGGGAAGGGCCCTGGGGAGGCCGAGGGAGCCACCTTCACACCTGCCTGAGAGGAGAGGCTCCCAGAGGCAGCCTGACTAAAGGAGAAAAAAAAGAGCAACTGGGACTGGCACACGGGTGGATGGAAAGAGCACAGTGATGGGTGTAGACAACACACATAGGCAAGGTTGGGGAAAGGGGCACTTCAGCTGAGGCCGGAAGGAGTTTTGGAGAGGGAAGAAGTGAGGGCGGGGAGCTGGAAGAACCCTGAGCACACAGGAACTGCGTGGGCTGGGTGAAACATCAGGCATGTTGGAGACTAGACTGGAGAGATCGGAAGAAACCACAAAGGCCTTGAATGCCATGCTCAGGAGTTAAGCCTCGTCTTTTAAGTCAGCATTTCCTAAAGTATGTGATGATTCAGAACACTAATTTAACAGGATCTCAGTGGGGCTTTTGCTCATAAAAATAAAAAAAGAAGAAAAAAGAAAGAAAGGAATGTGGAATCCTGTGGTTATATGTGTTGTGAAATACCAGATTAAAGAATCTTAGCTGATGTTCCTACCGGAGTAGGGACTATGAATATCTCAGAGGGGATCTGGTCTGTAGCATTTCAGAAACGTATCTGACCTTTCCCCGCCCCTCCTGTATGGAGAAATATCTCTTGGAATTGATGCATGGATCAGGCTGAGAATTTCTAATGTAAGTAAACAGGGTGCCAGTCTGTAGGTGCAGTGAGTGACAGGAGCCAAGCTATGTTCTGCCCTGCCCTACGTGCCCTCACCTCCTTCTCGCTCCCCCACCTATGATAGCTCATCAGCAATGTGGTCACTTTCACTGAAACCCTATTTTTGTCACAACAGCACAATCACATCTACACGCTAAGAATGAGCTATTAGGATGGATCTGTCTGTCCCCAGGCCAGACTGTCTTCAGTGGTTTACAATTCCTTCCACAAACAGTTAATGAGCCTTACTATGTACCAGCCACTGTCCCAGGTGCCTGGGAGACATCTACAAAGAGATCCCACAAAACTCCCTGCCCTCATCATTGTACTAGAAAAAGAAAGCACTTCACAGTAATCGTAAGAGATACAGAAATGATATATTATGTCAGAAGGTGACAAGGCCTCTGGAAAAAGAACAGAGTGATGAGGTTCAGGACCTGGGACTGGGGGTGGCTTCCATTTTGCATCAGGTGGTCAGAACAGGCTCCATGAAGAAGGAGACTTTGGAGAAAAAAATGGAAGGAGGTAAGCGAGTGGTCAAGCAGACATCTGAGGAACAGCTTTCCAGGCAAAGGAAACAGCCCGTGTAATGGCCCTCAGGCGGGACCTGCCTGGTGTGTTCCTGGAGCAGGAGGCCAGCGTGGCTGGAGCAGATACCAGCACAGGCACGAGGGAGGGAAATTCGCAGACCAGAGAGGTAACAGGAGCCCTCAGCTCCATCCTGACCTGGAATCTCAGGATGCCAGAGGCAGAAGGGGAGATGGTATGATAAACGACCACTCTCTGGACAGATGAGAAAACGTGGACAGGGTGGCGGGACTTCCCCAATGGACACTGGACTGGAACTGAGTTTCAGGACGGTCTTTCTCAAAACCCACTCTTGCTAGAGCAGATCTTGCCTAGGCTCGGTACAGGGTTGTGCTCCTCTCTCCGGAGTTCACCACGACCACGACCACCACCACCAAGTGCAAGACGGCCCACGTGACCACAACCGCAGGGCTGGCAGACCCAGCTCGGTGTGGCTGCTGCAGCAGCACTTTCCACCAGGGGGCGCTGGCAGCCCGCACCGCTCCTCCCCGCGTCCCCAGGAACTCCGGGTTCTGAGTTTCGGAGTGTGGCCCACATCCCCCTGTGACCGTGACTCCCGCCCACCCAGCGTTTCCCTCCATCCATGCGTGCCCCTGTGCCTCAGTTTCTCTCTCTTCTCTCCTCCCCTGAGTATCGGGTGGAAGAGCCCAGCCCCCAAGAAGAGCCCTGAAAAAGGGACCCCAGCCTGGGTCGGAGGGCGGGAGAGGGGGAGGGGCTGTGAAAGGGTGGCCGGGGCGGGGGAGGGCAGTGCGGAATGTGCACAGTCACCAGTGTTGTCTGCCCGTCCTCCCTGGAGGCTGGCTCTTGCTCTTTCCCTGTTGTGTTTGCTGCCGAGGGGTCCCCAGGGGCTCATTTGGAGCCAGGGAACGGGCAACCAGGGGGCAAGGGCAGAGGAGAGATTCAGAAAGGAGAGAGAGGAGCCGGTGTTTACTGTGAGGCCTGTGCCCAGCCAGAGCCCCTGGAGAGGGCCGTTCCACAGCCCCATTCCCAAGGCTTATCACTTGCCAACAGCAACAGCCCCAGGGAAGGGGAAACTGAGGCACCAGAGAAAAGGGCCAGCTTCCAGCTACCCTCCTTTCCTGCCCCTGGAAGTCTCAGGAGGAGGCCACGTGTGGACTGTGCTCATGAACCTGCTCTTCTCTGGGCCCACAGTTGGGTTCCTATGAGGGCTGGGGAGGGTGGTGCTGCTACAGTCCCCTTATCACCCTGAGGATGCAGACACTGTGTGCCCAGCTACACCCAACTTGGCACACATGCCCAGCTCAGGAGAGAGGAGACAGTCCAGACAGTCCCCACCCCACCACTCCACAGAGTTTAAGGACAGGAAAAGCCAGGGCTGGGAGAGCAGGCAGGGGGCTCAGCACAGCGTCTCTCTCACCCCACTGCCCTCCAGCTCCCACCCTGCTCCCCTGGTTCCCCCGCCCCCTGACCTGCTCTGCCAGCTGGGAGACTTAAACCCCCATCCTGATAGGTAGAGGTCAGTGGGAGTCCCCAGCTGACTAGGGAAACGGCTCCTCCCCTGAACTTTGGTCTTGCTTAGTAGCTGGACAGAGGCCAAGAATAAGGTTTCCCCTCTCAGAGTCAGACTTCCTGCTGGCCTTAGGCTGGGGAAATCCCAGAAGCTGCACTGCTCTGCCCCCCAGGGACACACAGCAGTCCAGGCCAGCGCAGGGCAGTGCTGTGCCCTCTTGAAGAGGCGGCAGGGTGCGGCTGGGGGGGGGGCAGTGCTGAGGGGCCTCAGGGGAAGAGCTGGGAGGCGAGGGAGAGGGCTGAGGGGATACCAGGGGACGGGGCAGGGGAGTCAGAAGCCCAAGAGGGGGCCTAGTTCACCCCTTCCCTTCTTTCTTGAATACCAGGGTTTTGTCATTGTCAGCCAGCTCAGGGGAAAGGGGGAGAGCTGAAGGGGAGTAAGGAGGTAGGAGGGGAGACACCCATGCTCACTTGTCTGTCAGGAGTAGAGTGGGCCTTGCAGCCCAGGAGGAAGGGATGGTTGAGGGAGGAGACAGGTGGCCAGGCCCACTGTCCCCACACGCTGGGCGCTGGGTGGTGGTGGTGCTCTCCTCCCACAGCCTGCCGGCGTGGGAAGGAGGGAATGAGGAACGAGGCGCTGGGAGTGGGGGGTGACCACATGGCAGGGAGAGAAGGCAGCTGAGCTAGGGAACGGTCCTGGGCATTAGAATAGTTATTCTTGTCCTTGTTTCCCTAGAGATCTCACTGCAGCCCCTCACAGCAGCTGTGATCTGCTCTTCCTCCAGCACTCCTGCTGATGGATTACGGGACCCAGCCCAGAATCCCAGCCAAGGGCAGGAAGCCCCATCTTCCTTGCAGTCAGCAAGCCCCACCCCCAACCTCTTCCCCTCCTGTGCAGCTAACTGCTCCCCTCCTGGTCAAGCCAACCCTCCTCCTCCTCCTCCAAGAAGCTCTCCTAGACTGACCCCTCCCATCCACTCACTGCAGGGCTCCTCACCACCCTGACCAAACACTCTGCATTGCTAGGTGTTGATAGGTGGCTGTGTAAGTGTCCTAAGCACTGTGGTTTCCTGGGTGTGGCTCAGGTCTCTCCCATTAGGAGCAGCTCCAGGGCAGGACCTCAAGGTCAGGTCACAAGCCAGGTGGATCTGAAGGGGGTGGGGGAACTGCCAGGTGGATTTTTAAGCACATTATTCTAACCAGATGGCCCCCGTCTCCATCAAAACCTGTCTGAATCTGACCTTCGCATTCCCCCATCCCCCACTTTCTTCTCAATCCTAAACTGTCTGCTTCTCCCAACTTCCCATTCTCTGTCAACAGTTCCACATTCTCTTGTTCACCCAGACTTCAAACCTCAGTGTTGTCTTTGACTCTTTCCTCTGACACCCCAGATACAGGCCTATATCAAGTCCTACTTTTGCTGGGGCTCTGACCCCAATCACCTCATTTAATTTCAGGTCAACAAACATTTTCTGGCACCTTCCAGGGGCTGGCTGATGTCAGGTGTTGGTACACAAAAGATGAGTAAGACACCAGCCTTGCCCTTGAGGGCGTCACTGCAATATAAGTCAGACTATGGTAAGTATTATACTGGAAGTACAGAGGGCTTTGGAAATTGGAGGGATGGATTTCTACTTGGGGGTTGAGAAAGGCAGGCTGGACTGTTTTTGTTTCCCCTTCATGGAAGGAATGAAGCTCTGGCTCTCCAGGGGCTGGCTGGGTGGCCTTGGACAAGTTCCTCAGCCTCTAAGCCTTTGTTTCCTCACAACAATATGGTAATGATAAAAACCCTTGCAGGGTTTGGAGAGGATTAGCTGTAATAATGGCTAATATTTATTAGTTCTTGTTATGTACCAAGCCGTGTCCTAAGTGTTATATATGTATTGTGTCATTTAATCCTTGCAACCTCCCTACAATGGAGGTGCCATTATCATTCCTATTCTCAGATGAAGAAACTGAGGCTCAGGGAGGTTAAGCGAATTGCTTAAGCTAGCCCAACTAAGGATTTAACGGGAGACATTGTTTTATAATCTGATTCTACTCACCCATGAAATTTCATCTTCCAAATAATTATAATAATGGCTACCTTTTAAAAAATACTACTCTGTGCCTGGCTCTATGTTGATTGCTTTACTTGCATTTACTCCTTAGAACAACCCTGAATGGCAGATACCATTATATTTTGAGAAAATAGAGGCTCAGAAAGGTTAAGTACTGCCCAAATTTGGGCAGCTGGTTCCCTGCAGAGCCAGACTTAAACCTGAGTCTGTCTGACTCCCAAATTCTCTCTTCTGTGCCTCACCCACCCACATTTCAGCCCGTCTGGTCACCTCCCAGGCGCACACAATCACCAGGCTTGTTCTCCCTATCTTGCTTCACTAAAACACCCACCCACTCTTCACATCACCTCTGAATTGCCCCTCCCCCTTTCCAATTCCTACCCACCAGTCAAGGCCCAGCTGCAATACTACCTTCTCTCAAGGGCCCGCATGCTAATAATTCATTCAAGCCAACCCTGGCTTCTCTTCCTTCAGACAGCACTGAGCAAATAACATTGCTGACATATATTTTGGCACTTGGTCATATTTAATTGACAGTGAAATTATATATTATTTGGCTTTGTCTTCTAATTATTGAATCCTTAGAAATCTTATATCCCTAATCAAAGTGCAAAAACTCTTTAAGGGCAAGAATTTTGATTTTTCCCTTTTTAGTCTGCCTCGTGCCCTCATCACTTTAGCAGAGCGCTAGCACTCCGTAAGTGCTCATTAGATAAATAGAGACCTAAATGGCATCGAGGAGCCAGGAATTCCAGGTTATTAGTCATGTTCAGATCTTACCATACGGATGCATGGCTACACAATATGTTATCATGAATGTAGCACAAACCTGACCTGAAGGCAGCTCCCCCCTGGACTTCTGGGAGCTGGAGGTCCTTCAAGGACAGATCAGCCAAAGGGCAGCTTTACCCTCCCCTTCCCAGTGCGAATTCCCTGGCCTCCCCTCCCTCCCTATCCTCCCTATATGAAGGTGCTCAGAGACTGACTGGAAGGGAGGAGAAGGAAAATGGTAGGGCAGGGAGGGTATACAGAGGCTACTGACAGCACTGAAGTCTAGTGTGTCTGACCCCCCCAGGTCTCTGCAGTGACCCACGCAATCAGGCCTGGCACTGTGGGCCAGCAACCCACCCAGTCATACAGTGTCCTGTATTCAGACCTGCACTTGCTGTCACCATCTTGAAATTCTTTTTTTTTTTTAATAAATTTATTTTTTAAAAATTTTAAAAAATAGTTGTCCATATAATTTCTTTCTATTTTTTTAGTAGAGACGGGGTCTCGCTCTTGCTCAGGCTGGTCTCGAACTCCTGACCTCGAGCGATCCACCCGCCTCGGCCTCCCAGAGTGCTAGGATTACAGGCGTGAGCCACCGCGCCCGGCCCATCTTGAAATTCTTAATTTTTTTTTTTTTGAGACAGAGTCTCACTCTGTTGCCCGGGCTAGAGTGAGTGCCGTGGCGTCAGCCTAGCTCACAGCAACCTCAAACTCCTAGGCTTAAGTGATCCTACTGCCTCAGCCTCCCGAGTAGCTGGGACTACAGGCATGCACCACCATGCCCGGCTAATTTTTTGTATATATATATTTTAGTTGTCCATATAATTTCTTTCTATTTTTAGTAGAGACGGGGTCTCGCTCTTGCTCAGGCTGGTCTCGAACTCCTGACCTCCAGCGATCCACCCGCCTCAGCCTCCCAGAGTGCTAGGATTACAGGCGTGAGCCACCGAGCCCGGCCCATCTTGAAATTCTTAATTTTTGAACAAAGGACCCCACATTTTTATTTTGTACTCGGCCTCACAAATTATGCAGCCAGTCTTGCATGCAATCCTTTCTACAAAGCCCAAGCCCCCACAGATGAAGGTGAAAACACAGCCTGGTGTCTAACAGCCTGGGCTCCTTCCTGGCTCTGTCACTTATCAGTGATGAGGGACTCATGGGACAAGTTACCAAATCTCTCTCAACCTGCTCCCAGCTCTGTCTCAGTTTCACAGTTTCCTCAGCTATAAAGTACAGACTCCCTTGGTGTTTCCTGGAGGGTCAAGAGAGAAAATGTGTGGAAAGAGCTTTGTGCACAGCATGGCACATAGTAAGCACTCAACAAATGGTGGCTACTGTGAGTGCTACTGTGCTCATTGCGAAGGCAGGAGGGGCAGGTGGGAGTTGGGAAGAGCCAGAGGCTTGGTCTTGACAGCAGAGGATTCATACTGGAGATCCAGAGATTCAGAGAAAGAAACAGGCCCTAGGAGTGCAGGCCTTCCTTCATTTTTAATTACCCTTTCCCTCCCTCCAGTTTCCTAATCATACCTCTCCTGCCTCCTCGGCGAGGGCCTGTGCTCTATCTCAGGCAATTTTCTTATCATGTCTTGAACATGAGCATTGCTTGTCTCTGCCTCTGAAGCTTTGCATAAAACATGTGCTCCTAGAATATCCTTTTACTCCTCCTCCCCAGCTCGTGCCTATCACCTCCTCTCGGAGGCCTTCTTTGACCAGAGCCTTCTCTATTCTACCTCTCCTGGATTCTGGAACGGCATTATTCTGCAGTTGCTCTAGCCTTGCTTAGTCTTGCTTCTTGCCTTCCCCTACTCACTTAGAAGAAGCAGATGCCATGTCCCCATCTACAATGTAAATGCTTAAGGCCAGATACCCTGACCCCTTTGAAATTCTGCCCACCACATGAATGCCTCGTTCCCAGCTGCGAGCCATGTGCAAGCCCACTTTCCCGTGCTCAGTTTCTGTCTTTGTCAAAGATAGTAGAACACACCTGCCCCTTGTCACCTTCTCGCGTGATGGACTGTAACCACTCAGAAAAGAAGGTTGAACTTCTGGGAATTGGGGTTCCAGAGAACTGCAATATAATCATTACTTATATGTGCTTTGGTCCTCATCAATATGGATGAAGGAAACATCGTTCTGCAGTAGAAAAATCCCTCAGAAAAAGAGCCAGGAGAGCCAGCATCTAAATTCCAGCTCCACTGCTGACATGGTGGGTGACCTGAGCAAGAAGCTTCTCAGTGACCCAGTTTTTCTGAATGTGGTTCTGAGTTTGGGGAAAGTGCCTACACATCCCAGGCTGTGTATGTTGGCCCCTCCAAGATACCTTGGGCAGAGCTTTTATTTGTCCTCTTATGATTGAAGGAAAATGGAGCTAGCTCTGGGCAAAACTGTGACGGTCTGGAAACTGTTTTGTAGTCCTCTTTTCAATTCTTTCAGCCCAGGTCCCTTCTTCCATCTTCCAATCTTCAGTGGAAAGAGAGAGGAGGTCCTCCCCTCCCAAATATTTCCCTAAATTTTTTTGTCTAAACATGAAACAATTGGGATAGTAGAGTCCACTTTTACAGAAGTGAGGAGACTCTTAGTCAATTGCCATTCCTAGGTCAATTGAATTTGGGCCTTTAATCAGTAACAATGGTGATTGACTGGATTCCTCATTCTGATAACTGTCTCTGAGAATGTTTCAATGGAGATCATGGGGAGCCCTCCTTATCCCTGAAGTTCCCTTGTGACTACACAAAACTATTGTAAAGAAATCTCATTTTGTCCTTATTCTGTTCTGTTACCTGTTGCTATACATAAACCACCATTTAGCTGCCTAAAACAAAAACCAGTTTGTTATATCTCACGATTTGTAGGTCAGAAATTTGAACAGAGCTCAGCTGGGCAGTTTTTCTGCTCCACATGGCATTGGTTGGAGTTACCCAGTGGCATTTAGCTGGTGGCTCAGATGGGCTGGACAGTCCAAGACGGCTTTACTCATATGACGGACACCTTGCCTGAGATGGCAGAAACGCTGGACTTAGCTGAGTACTTTCCTTCTCTATGTAGTCTCAGGGTCTGTGCATTGTGCTTTCTCTAGTGGGGAGACTAAATGTCTTAGATGGCAGCTCAGGGTAAGAGAGCAAGGTGGAAGCCGCAAATCCTCTTAAAGGGTCGGCCCAGAACTCACACAGCATCACCTCTACTGTACTCTGTTGGTCAAAGTCGTCAAAGGACAACCAAAATTCAGGAGAAGGGAAAACAGATCCCGCCTCTCAAGGGAGGCACATCAAAGAATTCAATTCACGGCCATGATTAATCCACCACACAGGGTGATCCAGTGGGGACTCAGAAGGAAAGATGTGTGAGAGAGGAAGGGTATCCCTCGGATGAAAAAGGCTAGGGAGAGTTTCCTGATATGAAGGCTGAAGTTTCAGACTTGGCTAAGATCCCTGAAGAAGGCTATAAACACTTCAGCCTCCTAGATATCTTCCTTCCCTATGCCCCACACCTAGCTTGACCTGATCAGGTCCCAGGAGTTGCTCTCGTTGGGTAATTCAAAATCCAGCCTGTGGTCTAGAACCCACTTACCCAAACACCTAACCCTCCTCTAGGATCTGCTACCCTTGATCTGCTAACAACTCCTATCTTCTCCTTTTGTCCTAAAGAATCCAGACCTTTCTCCCTTTAGCTTTACTATCTCCCCAGACTGGTTTCTCTAACCAATATGGTCACCTTCCATTTAATACGCACTTACTTTATACCAAAGTCTGTGCCAAGTGCTTTATATGCATTTTACAGATGAGGAAATTGAGACCCAGAGAGATACAATACACCCAAGATCAAGCGGTCCAACCCAAAAGTCCAGGCTATAAGCATAATGATATCCATCTTCTCATGTAATTATCTACTACTGTTTACAGTAACCACTCATATCCTTTTGCCTGGGCCTTATATCCTGGGCTCCCACAGTCAGTGTTGGGGGCTGAAAGCCCCCCAGCATGCTATGAAGGACCCCTTTAGGTGGCAGGGGAGGGGAGGAAGAAACTCAGGGACCCTAAATCCTTAAAGGAGAGAATGTAAGAAATCTCTGTTGAAAAGTTACAGTCAAAGTTTTTGTCTTAATTTATATCATGGTATGTGGGTTGGTGGTGAGGATAAATCTGTATATGATATGATAAAAAACTGATCACAAATAGATAAGAGAACTAACTAAGCAGGAAGAGTGAAAACTGAACCATTCATTTGGTGGTATAAAAGCACTGTAGTTACACCCCCTTAACTGGAAGTTAAGCTCTGACAACTTCAATTCTGTGGAATGCGGCACCAAATCCGGAAGTGAAAAAGGCCTTTCAGCACCAAAAATAACTGACACCAATTGAACCAAAGCCAGGTCCTTAGGTCCCCACGTAGAGCCTCACTGGGTTACACCGGGCAAAATATTTAAGAGGTTTGACCTCTGGTTTCCCAGCCCACGGCTCTTGGAGAACAAAGTGAGATGTGGGTGAAAGGCCTTCTAGAGAGGGAAGCATTTTGAGAGCAAAGGGACAGCAAACAACCTAACTGCAAAGCACAATAGGCCCCAAAAGTAGACAAGCTTGGTGTTGTATGTCACTTCACTTTAGAAAAAGTATCACAATACCTCCTTGTATTGTGCCTGATGCTTTACCAGCCCTTCCACATACATTATCTCATGGCAAGCCTGTGACAGCAGCAGCCAAGAAAACAAATACTCAGAGAGGCTTAGTGACTTTTCCATGACCACACAGCTTAGCAAGTGGTGGAGCTGGGAACAAACTTGGATCACATGAGGTCTAACGCAGGGCCCTTTCCTCTACACCATGACGCCTCTCTTTTTCACAATGATGACCATGAGTCATCGAGAAAAGGTTAGTTTATGTCTAGCAAACTCTGTTGAAGAAGATAGGGAAGTAAGTAGTATTTTTTTTAATTTTTCATAAAAAATTATAAAAATAGTTTGGCATTCAGGATAAAGTTCAGCTTTCTGTTCTCAGCTACGTTATAAATTACAGTCATTTACCTTTTACTCCTAATTAGTCGTATAGCACAATACTGTTGATGTGCAACATCTTCCAAGCATGCCTCTTGACTTTTCTGGCATTGGTCAGTCCTCTCCATCTCTATCCTACTACCTGAATTCTGTTCCCTCCTCTCTCCCCGAACGTTCATAAAGTTCCTAATTGGAATCCTGCCTCCAGTTTTGACCCCTCAAATTTATCCTCCACTCACATCATTCTGACAAAACCAACAGGGAAAAAGTCATACTCCTTAGTAGCAATCGATGCCTCTCTCCACTTTCCACCCCCGGCCAACCTCCACAGCCTTGTGTCTTGCCACTCCAGCCCCATGCTCGGGCCCCTCGACACCAAAGGCTTGTAACCACTAAATTTCTCCCACATATCTGGTAGCCGCTGCTCTTGTCATTATCCTCTCTGCATGAAATGCCGTTTGTCTAGTCCTTTACTTGATTAATTTCTGCATATCTTTAAAGACTGAAGCTTAGTTGTCACCCAGACACCTCTTCTTGGTGTCCCTGCGATACCACAATGCCTCTATCCTTGCATGTATCCATTAAAATGCTTGCGGTTGTGAGAAACAGAACTCTCACACCTAAAGCAGCTGAAACAACAGGGGTTTATCATCTCTTCACAAGATGTCTGGAAGTAGATGCTTCCAGGGCAGGCTTAGTGATATCAGGGTTCTAAGTCAGCCTCTCTGCAATTCTCTTGGCCCTTCTGCAAGGTGACTGCAGCAGCTCCACACTCACATGACAACATTCAAAATCAGGCAATTATTGGCTTGCTAGGGCTGCCATAACAAAGTATCACAGACTAGGTGGCTTAAACAACAGGAATTTCGTTTTCTCACAATTCTGGAGGCTAGAAGTCCAAGATCAAGGTGTTGGCAGGGTTGGTTCCTTCTGAGGCCTCTCTCCTTGGCTTATGGTCTCACATGGTCCTTCCTCTGTGTATATCTGTGTCCAGATGTCCTCTTCCTATAAGATCACCAGTCATATTGGATTAGAGTCCACCCTGATGCCCTTATTTTAACATAATTATCTCTTTAAAGACTTAATCTCCAATTATAGTCACATTTTGAGGTACTGGTATTTAGGACATATGAATTTTAGGGGTACACAAATCAGCCTATAACAGAAAAAGATTTAGGGATTGGAGTTCCCCTCTGGGAATCTCTCTTTTCAGGTGAAAAATCTTTCCCAGAATTCTTCCAGTAGACTTACAAATCAGGATTTAGTAACCTGCCCTTTTCCCAGTTATAAGGAAAGCTAGGAAAGCATTCTCACTTTTATAATAGGAAGAGGGCTCTGGAAGCCAGAAAGAAAGAGCTGGGAATGACTACTGGGTAGGTTACAAAACTGTCTGTCACACTTTGCTCCCACATTGTGTCACAGTGGTCTGCTTACGTGTCTACCTCTCTCATTAGTTTTTTGAAGCAAAGACCAGTGTTTCAATCATCTGTGAACCCCTAGTGAAATGCAGCACAGTGCCTGGCTCACACCAGGTGCTCAATCAATATCTGTTGAAGGAATGAACAAATAGAATTTAATGAACTAGATGAACCCGTTTGTGTTATATTTGATTACAACATTAAACTCTCTTCGTATGTTTGGCTTGCGTAGTCTGTGGTTCACACCTTTAAATCATTGTCGGGAGTATTGTTACTAGAACTGTTATTATAGTCAGAGGAGACCAAACTCCATGAGCTTTGTCTCCCCAAAGTCAGGCATAGTGAATGGTATATAGCAGCTGCTGAATGAATTTTTATGGAATGAATAAATAAATAATGGGTAAGTGAATAATTACAATGTAAAAAATGCTTTTAAAAATATCGTAATACAGATCTAAGAAGTTATTCTGTTTTCTAAAATGTGTCTTCCAGAACTGGGCATCCGTTCTGTTCTGTTGGTACTTGCAAAAGTAGTATATCAGCAGGTATTTATATCACCAGGCCATTTCCACTCTAATAAAGAATGATCCTAGGCCGGGAGCAGTGGCTCACGCCTGTAATACTAGCACTCTGGGAGGCCGAGGCGGGTGGATCGCTCAAGGTCAGGAGTTCGAGACCAGCCTGAGCAAGAGCGAGACCCCGCCTCTACTAAAAATAGAAAGAAATTATATGGACAACTAAAAATCTATATAGAAAAAATTAGCCAGGCATAGTGGTGCATGCCTGTAGTCCCAGCTACTCGGGAGGCTGAGGCAGTGGGATCACTTAAGCTGAGGAGTCTGAGGTTGCTGTGAGCTAAGCTGACGCCACAGCACTCACTCTAGCCTGGGCAACAAAGTGAGACTCTGTCTCAAAAAAAAAAAAAAAGAAAAAAAAAGAATGATCCTGATGAACTTGGCCAATAGGCCTGTAAGGCTGTGTTATGCTCAGAACAAGTTCGACTGAGAAATAAAGATACACGAATAATTATAAGATTGAGTTGTTTGAAATGGTGTTTGATTTAGGTTCTGTGGAGTTGCAGGAAGCCTATCACAAATCCACACAAGGTACATCTGAATTCTAGCATGTGTTAGTCTTCTCCACAAAATCCCACATATCTGACCTTCCATGTTCTGCAGAATAGGCAAGAACCAAGCACCGAACTAATGAGCAGCATTAGTTGTGAGGGTGACTGATTTGGTGGTGGTTCCACAAATTCTGGCCACTACCCCCATGATTTGCATTGAATTCCTACTTCTCTCTCTCCGTCAAGTTGAGAGGACTCAGGCAGGTAAGGTGTGAATTACAGGGAGTAAATGAGAAGCAGGGAAGGCAAAAAAAAAAAAAAAACAAAGTTACCACAAGTAACCAGGTTCCCAGAGGCAGTGTATTTTGGCACCATGAGACAAACTGTGTAACTGAGAATTGAGTCTTCTCTCCCCCTATATAAGACCCAAGGGATCCTTGCTTCCCTCACACGGTTCAAGTAATGAGGTTCAATTAAAACGTTCAGGTTCAATTAGTGTTTCAGGGCTTCAAGGGCAGTCTCAGGGCAAAATATTTTCCACGAGGAACTTAAGAGAAACTAGTGCTGTTCTGGACCAGACTGGCATGCAGGGGCAGGAGAAGACTTGGTCTGCAACCAACATCTGCATAATGGAGAAGCTAGACAAGATGGCACTTGTGTGTGTGCTTTTGCAGTGCCTGTTCTCTGTGCCTCAGGTGCTTTCCTAACAGCCAGGAGAAAGAGGTGCATGCTAGGGTGTTTTCCTTACAAGTTTTGAGTTTTTCTTCTTTCCTTAGAATAAAGCACTGGAAGCCCAGATTTCTGCTGCAAAATCAAGACCTGTTACTATAATGGTGGGGATTTTTTTTAAATCGTGCCAATGAACCTGGTCTTCACACATTACTGCAATCATACTAGCCAAGCCCATTACAATAATCTATTGTTGAGAGAAAAATATCCTGGCAATACATGTATCTAGAAGTTCCGCCTTGTGAATTGATGCCAAAATATGATAGATTCCCAGTTCCTTATGATGCCCAACTACTGTACATGAACTCCCACTCCCCGTCCCTGCTGCCAACATAATGACTAGCTTTACTTTGATGTTCTCTGATTTCCACAGTGGCTTTAACTCTCTGCCAGAGTCTTATACACTAAGCACTCTGCTATTTGGAATCCCATTACCTGCGATGCTTCTAACTGGCATCCCACAGATCAAAGGTACAGTAATTGACAAGACACTACAAGATCTTGCAGTGACTTCTGAACCATTTAGAAAATATTTGATTATGTTTATGATAGTTTAATATTGGTGATTTAATGTATTCTGCAGAAGTTGTTTACATGCTTGCTCCAAGTAGTCTGCCTATCAAATTATATAATAATACATTCCAATAAATCAAGATGATATAGACTGGAATGAATAAAAGACCAAACCCAACAAAATAAAATTGACAGGAATTAATGTAATTAATGTAAAGTCTGCCAGTTAGGTTTAAAAACTACTTAACAGAAAAAACCTGGGTTAATAGTCCTTATGAGAAAGCCATGAAGATTTTGACTATCAACTCAGCAGTATTCAATGGCCTCTGAAAAAGTCAACTCTATCCAAGGCCATCTTTAAAAAAATAAAATAAAAAGAGTATCCAAATCAAAGAGGGAACAGTTTCACTTTATACTTTGCTAGTCAGACCAGGTCTAGGGAAGATCGTGTTTGGTTATGGAAGCCACATTGGAAGAGAAAAGAAATTAAGTACGTTTCTTCTGGCAACTCTGGCATAACACCTGTCTTCAAATAGCTAATGGGTTGTCACATGGAAGAAACATTAAATTTAATCACATAGCCACAGCACCCAGAACTAGTAGTCATGGGAAGAAGTGTCCATGGAACACATTTCAGCTCCATATAAGGAAGAACTTTCTACGATTAGGGTGATCTAAACATTGAACTTGGATGAAATCAGGAAGGGGCAAAAGAAGACTTCTGGGCTATAGTAATTTCTATTCTTTGCCTGGATGGTAGGTACTTATGTGTTTTGTTTTATTATTGTTCAACTGATCCACATACATTTTTATATACTCTTTTGTAGGTATGATATATTTTACAATGAAAAAACATTGACCATGTTGTTAGGCAAAGTAGTAAACTCCCCATCATTGCGAGGCTTCAAGTGGCACTGAATGGGAAGGTGAGACAGGTGACTTCTGACATTCATTCCATCACTGAGTTTCTACAAGTCCTTAAATACATGGGCAATTATTAAAGCAAGTTCTTCTAAAATATTTTTAAAGTGATAGCCTTTTAATTAACTTGATTTGAAGCCTCACTCCACTGTTCACTACAACCATTACTAGAATTTGTTACACTATCATCCCCATGTCTCTGTTACAGTGATTATCATTTTTATTGGCCATTATATAATGAGAAGTAGACACAGCCTCTGCCTTCTTAGGATGACAAATGATATGGACAGTCATAAAGAGAACATGGTGAGAGCCGGATATGAACAATGAATAAACACAAAAGAAAGCAAAAAGATTTATGTGGTAAGCAGGTCAAGATTTCACTCAAAGGGCCGGGTGCGGTGGCTCACGCCTGTAATCCTAGCACTCTGGGAGGCCGAGGCGGGTGGATCACTCGAGGTCAGGAGTTCGAGACTGGTCTGAGCAAGAGCAAGACCCCCGTCTCTACTAAAAATGGAAAGAAATTATCTGGCCAACTAAAAATATATATAGAAATAATTAGCCGGGCATGGTGGCACATGCCTGTAGTCCCAGCTACTTGGGAGGCTGAGGCAGGAGGATCGCTTGAGCCCAGGAGTTTGAGGTTGCTGTGAGCTAGGCTGACGCCACGGCACTCACTCTAGCCCAGGCAACAAAGCAAGACTCTGCCTTAAAAAAAAAAAAAAAGATTTCACTTATAAGAGTGGGGAACAAAGCTAGGCCTTGGAAAACACATCCTCGACAGGTTAAGACCAGACAAAGCCAACCTTCTGCTCCAATTAACTTCAGCAGACTTCCTGGAAGAAGTGAGCCTTCAGAAATATATAGATTCTGGCAATCAGCGTTTGGTTAGGGGAATCTTTCCCCTGGGCTGCCAAGGGGAAAAATAGCCTAAGTGGTCATTTCCTCATGTTAATCGTGTTCTCCAGTTCTGTTCCTTCGTGATCTCTCACTACCCTCTCCACTGTGTTGATTTGAGAGAGGGGAACCAAGACCAAAAAAAGGGAAATGAGAGGAAGGGTATTTGTGGACTATGATGGACATGGAATTAGGGAGAGTCCTTGAGTCCCCAAGTCACTGCTAATAAACAGCCAGGCTCCCTGCTTCTTCTGGCTAAGCCGTAACTTTGGGCAAAGTTACTTCTGCTTTGGACTCATTTAACCTTTAATCTGGGGATCCCCAATCATGTTACTGACATTAATTCCTCTATCCTCACAAAAACCTTGGGCTGATGGGAAAAATAAACCAGAACACAAGATCTTATGAGCTACTTAAAGTCCAATGTGATAACATAAAAATAATATTTAGTCAGTTTATTCCCTTATAATAATTTATCTTCATTTTAATAAAGGGGAAACTGAGTCACAAAGAGTGGAAATAAGTAAATTTTATATATGTCCTTCAGTCTTTGATTTCATCCATATCAATAATGTTTTAAAGTTATACTATTTTCTTCCTGGAAATTCTTACATTGGTCATTTTATCAATGTGGAAACTGAGGCACAGGGTGATTAAAATGTGCCATCTCAAGCTAGGCTTCATAAAATAGTGCCTATATAAGAAATACAAGTGGTTGGGTGTGGTGGCTCATGCCTGTAATCCTAGCACTTTGGGAGGCCAAGGTGGGAGGATCGTTTGAGCTCAGGAGTTCGAGACCAGCCTCAGCAAGAGCGAGACCCTGTCTCCACTAAAAAAATAGAAAGAAATTAGCTGGATGACTAAAAATATATATATAAAAAAAATTAGCCGGGCATGGTGGTGCATGCCTGTAGTCCCAGCTACTCGGGAGGCTGAGGCAGGAGGATTGCTTGAGCCCAGGAGTTTGAGGTTGCTGTGAGCTAGGCTGATGCCACGGCACTCTAGCCCCAGCAACAGAGTGAAACTCTGTCTCAGAAAAAGAAAGAAAGAAAGAAAGACAAGAACTGTAATTCTCAGAGGAAAATTCTTTTTTCATTAGATTTCTACCCAAGTTTGAAACATTAAATCTACTCAAAGTTTGTGAAATTAGGTGATAACTACTGTAAAGCTTGAGTTCTTGATACCAAGAACAGTGTGGGGTCTGGGATGGCAGCAAGAGTAATCATAATCCTTGACCTCTGTAAAGGATTTCATGGTTTACAAGCACTCCACAGCTGCTATTACACTCTGTTCTCATCAAGGACATCAACACTGTCCCCTTTCAGAGATGAGGAGGCTGGAACTCAGAGGTTAGCGGCTTGTCAGAGAACAGAGTTAGCCAAGGCCAGAACTGGGACTGAAACTCAGGTCTTCTGAATCCAGGTTAGTAAGAACAAACTTTGGGAAAAGGAGGTCACCAGCCTTTCACTAGGAGACTTAGAGGAGACTGAAGGAGGAGGAGAAGAGGCTAGTAAAGTCAGCATGTCAGCCCATATGATAGCAGAGAAGAAAATTATCATCACTAGGCATTTCAAATGATGACACGGACTGCTCTGGGCCTACTGACTGTGGCTGTAATCTCTGAGGGCCTGCAATCTAAGACAAACACACTAGGAAGAACAAACATGTATATGACACACAGAAGACAGAATAAGAACAGTACTCTACCACAAGAGAGGAAAACATTTATATCGTATCATATACATGTCCAGGTAAGTTTAAGGTACAGAGAATTTAAGCGTATAAATGAAAATGGGTGCAATAAAGAAGCACAAACCGGGGAAGAAGCGCGCGCGCGCGCACACACACACACACACACACACACACCTCAATCCAAGAAGAGTTTTTTGGAAGGAAAATAAATTTTAGGAGTTCTTTCTTTTCTCTTTAATATAAGAAGCAGTGAAGTAGCTGTGTTGTGACAGTGGAGTCGAGAGTGTGAGATTTAGAACAGAAACTTATCCTAGGCCTATGGAAAAATTATAAAGATGGGTGGGAAGAGGGTAGGAGGGTAGTGTCAGTGGACAGAAAGGGCTTTGAGCAAGTGGAAATTCAAGAGAGATTACAACCTGTCCTGACTCCTGTGCTGTGTCTAAGTGTTTCCACCCCCATGCTTTCAGAAAGCTCATGCTATCCCTATTTCAGGAACATGAAGAACCTCCAAGTTGTGAAAGCCTGTTTGCAGCAGATGGAGAAGGCAGCCGTGCTGTGGTAAAGGAAATAGTGGATAGGGGCCTTGGGCATGCTGGGCAAGAAGTCCCTAGCCATCCCAGTCTCCCCAGATTCTACCACCACAGGAAAGGTTCCCTGCACACGACTCATTTATCCGGATCCACTAATTGTTAGGGAATTTCCAATTTGCTTCATCAAACCCAAATTTGCCTGTTGAGTTTCATGTCAGTGATTAGATTCTCAATGTAAAAACTGTTGAGTTCTGCTGGGATATAAACATTTCTCAATATATCAATTCAAACTCCAGCCAGATAGACAGACCTGTTTACCTCTGCTTATTGTGTTTACTCATGTCATCCTTTGTGACCTTAATTAGTCAGAGAAACAGCAGCAAAGAACCCCTAGGAGTCTGGGTTGAGTAAAAATATGCAGAAAGAGTCCCTATACTCTGGTTTCTGGCCCTTTGTAGGACAAGTATCCTTCAAGTTGACAGTGCTGGCTCTAACCATGACCATTTGAGCTATGAGCCAAAGGTTAGCAATTTCAGACTGAAAAGAAACTGCTCATTCCCAAACACCCTGGTTTCTGAGTTGACACAATTGCTAAAATTTGCAGGGGTGATATGAGAATTTGAGGATTCTTATGATAATGATTCGTATGATTATTATTTTTGCCAACATTTTTTCACCTGCCATACTTACAATGTGCCATCCTCTGTTCTAACTACTCCTATATATTAACACATCTAATACAACCACACAAGTAGATACTACAGGTATTATGTTCGCACTGATGAGAAACTGACACAGAGAAATCATTGAACCAAGGTTACAAAGCTAGTAGTTGAAGGCACAAGGACCTAAATACAATTTCCATCATTTAGCTAATAATTTTAAAGGAATGGTCAACCAAACATCCGACATTTACACGTAAGACAGTGTTCAAATCTAGGTACTATGCAGAAGATACAAAGAATATAGACAGAGTTCCTATACTCAAAGAGCTAATGAACTGGTTGGAGGTATCAGTAATCCTCTCTATGGCACTTAAATTTTGTTCCTTATCTTATTCACCTAAATAGTAGGATTTTCTAACTAGAAAAGACCTGACATCATCAATGTTATTATCCAGGAAGGACAAGAAGACACCATTGGTGACTTTCTTTTAAATAGATAAGGTAATTTCAGGTCAGAGAGGACCAACTTTTAATTAATTTATCAACAGCCAGAGAATGGCTAGTAGCATATCCAAAATGGAAGCCAGCTTTTGTAACAATTCATGTTGATATTTCCATGTTCTAAGTGGAAGAAGGGATGAAAAGGTGTTTTTCTGTCAACCAGGCTAGAGTGCAGTGGCACCATCCTAGCTCACTGAAGACTCGAACTCCTGGGCTCAAGCAATCCTCCTGCCTCAGCCTCCAGAGTAGCTAGAACTACAGGCATACCACCACGCCCAGCTAATTTTTAAATTTTTTGTAGAGGTGGAGTCTTCTTGATGCCCAGGCTGGTCACAAACTCCTGGCCTCAAGCGATTCCAGGCCTACCGAAACGCTGGGATTAGAGGTGTGAGTCACCGCTCCTGGGCTGGAAAGGTGTTATTAGAGCAATGGTACAAAACAAAGTTTTGAACCATTTGATTAAAATTGATCTTCAGTTCTCCTTCAATCCCATCTCCCTCTTCACCACCTCACACTTATTTAATTCCGATTTATTTAACGTTTACTGTTCCCCACTCCTTCCTTTCTTCTGCCTCTGGAGTGAAACCAGGCCTGGACACCACTCAGATTTGCCTGGGTGGTGGGGGGATAAAGTTGAAACGCTATGAGATCCTTTATCGTTAATGAGCCTTAAAAGAAGTGGGGGAGGGAATGCTTTGGACAAGATATTTGTAATTGCTCGAGCAGAGACAAAAGGCAAAGGAAAAAGGGGAGATACGTTTGAATGACTTAGGGAAAAGACTTGCAAGCTGCTTTGATTGAGAAAGATTAAAACTAAATGCAGAGGGACAGGGACAAGCGGGGAAGCGGTCATACTCTCAGTCTTTACAGAGAGGAAATGCCAAAGCAATGTGCTTTAGAGAAAGCCTTGCAGCTTCTTTTATACGTCTATCAAAGATCCCTTTCTTAGAAGCCTGAAGTTTGAGGGTCCTCTCTTCCCATTGTGAGGGCTCCCCTCTCTAAGTCTCAGGGCTGATTTCTGGAGACACAGGGGCCTCCTCTCTGCAGAGGGGGGCGTACCCAGGAGCCTGGGTCCTTCCTGCGGGGGACGGAGGCCAGTGCGAGGCCCCCTTCCGCGGCAGGTGGGCCCCTGGCGCAGCACCTCGCCCCGCGGACTCGGTACCGCAGCACAGCGCCGGCCTGGCGTAGGAAGCACGCGGAGGCCCAGCGCCCCCTCGTGCCGCGTCACCCCTCGGAGTCCAGCGGACCCAAGCCCAGCAGCCACGCTCGGCCGCCCGCCCGCCGCGAGCGTGCGTAACGTGCCCCCGCAGCGTGACGCATGCGCCGTGTCGGGGCGGATGCGCGGGATGCGCCGCGGGAGGAGCGCGCAGGGGGCGGAGTGCGGGAGGAAGTCGGCGTCTGCCGAAAGGAGAAAGGAGAGGGAGACGCGGCTGGGTGCGGCGAGGTGAGGCTGGGAGCCGACGGGAGGGCGCCTCCTCCTCCCCCGCCCTTTCTGCTGAGGATGGAAGTGACGAAAGCAGCCGAGGAGGTCACTTCCTGCTGGGGTGGATGAGGAGGAGCCGGAGACGCCGCGGAGGAGACCGGACCGAAGACTGACCGTGCCGGGGAGAGGTGAGTCCCGGCCCTGCCGCGGACGTCGGGCCCCTCTGGGCCGGACCCCGGACTCCGGCGGAGACGGCGTTCCTGGGGTCCGGGCGGCTCGCCCGGCCGCGTACCAACCCAGCCGGGCCTCACCCAGCGCGGGGGGCGGGGGAGGTAGGGGGCCCCGTGTCTGAGGGGCGACAGGGACTCTGGGCAGCGTTCGTGCGATGGCCCCGCGGAGCCCCGAGGCCACGGGGTAAGGGAACCCTGGCCAGGAGGCGAGTGGAAAGGAAGCTCTGAAGGCTGTGGGAGCCGATACCGGGAGCTGCTTCAGGAGATCCGCACGCCACACTGTGCATGCCTCACTTTGGGGGGAATGGTCGTGATCTGAGGAAGGACTGGGGACCTGAGGTTTGCAGAGATGAGACGAGTGGCCCCACTTGGACGGACTGTCTTCGTAGTGAATTTGTGAAAGGCATGCAGAGGCGCCTCCTGAGAAGGTGGGGGGCGTTGTGGGGAAAAGCGAGGAACGGGAATGTCAGGAGAGGGCTTCCTGGTCAGATCGTCGTTGCAACGGGGTTTGGACCTCAGTCGAGCTGGTTGAAGGGCATTCCTGTGGCAGGGTAAAGGCCCCGCGATCCGACAGAGCAATCTAGGAGTTAGAGTCCAGGGCAGCTTCCTGGAGCCGTGGGGAAATTAGTGTTTTTCCTCCCTCATTGTCACTGGGATAGGAGAGGAAGCTCCTGCCTCAGCCCTGGTGCCTTGTTATTGTATATCTTGTTTGTGTATTTCTGCGTTCCCTGTCTGTTTGTTTTTTCCTTCCTTTATCGTATTTATCTTGTCCTCAGCCCCTGGTGGCTTTATAGACTGAAACTTGCTGGTTTCCTTAATGTGTATGGTAAGAAAAAATTTTAAAGGATCTAGAGGACTCTTAGGTTAGACGAACTTTACAGGATTAGGAATTTGTCCCCACCCTGGGGCCACTGAGGCACCTCCATTCCCTCCAGACTTCTGGCAATGTGGGTGCTAAGGGCCTGTCATCTACACTGAAGAACAATGAGGGTAGATCTGCCCTCTCCCGCCCCCATGTCCCTCTGGCAGTCTCACCTCTCCCTTCTTTTTTCTAAAGAATTGACTGACTCAAAGCTGCTTGCTGCTAGGAACAGGAAATTTATTGAGGAACTGTAAATCTGGATGGAATGAATTTAGATCTCAGCAAGACTCCCTCCACTCATTGGCCAGAAGGTCCTCAGAAATGCTTGCTTTTTTCCCCTTGCTGTTAAAGGGAGAAAATGTAAAACTTTTCTCAAAAAGACCTTTGAAGGTGTGTGTGTGTTTCTTGTATCAAGTAGCTGCACATATGGTGTGTTTACTTCCTGTATCCCAGGGTATTTTTCAAGGGGGAGGGGGCAGTTTCTGACTGGGAGGAGTTTTCCTTCTCCCATCTCACATAATTCAGTAAAATAAATGAAAATCAGATGTTCATTCTTCAGTGGGAATTAGATGGATTTAGATTTTTTTTCACTCTTTAAGCTGGTACATCTGGGTGAACTCAGGCTTGTGTATTTTGGCATCTGGGCTTGTCTAGTAATAGAAGACAAACTGTTTGACTTGTTTTGGCTGCCTTTTTGGACCTGTTTCACTGTACCCTTTTTTTTTTTTTAAACATTCGAAGGGTTGGTCAGGAGGAAGAAAGCAAATATTAAAGACAGTGTTTATGCTCTGTGGTTTAAAGTCAGGTGAGAGATAATTATGGCTTTTGAAGCTGATGACCTGAGGCCCATCATTTGATGACTTAGGGATTAGCAGTTTGGAGGTGACATGTTTGAAAGAAAGAGGGTTGCATGAGGAAGGAAAGACAGGGAAAGGAAGTTTGAGAAAAAGCTGGCTAGAAAACCTTGGGAGGATAATAAACAAAGAGCATCTTAAAGTAATTGTGTGGCTTGTGTCTCTCAGCAGGAGGGTGAAAATGAAAGCGGGCTGTAGCATCGTGGAAAAGCCAGAAGGAGGTGGAGGTGAGCAAAAGTTGATCGTCTCTGATGCACCTGGAATGTCCCTCAGTGCTTCCTGTTCTCTTCACTTGTGCTCTGTTCTCAAATGCCAGACCATGACTGACGGTGGATACTGCTGGGACAGTTGTAGACTTGTTTCCTGTAGATGTATTTAACGTGTCTGGTCACCACACCCACATCCCAAGCTTTAGAGTCTCTTCTCTGTTAGAGACGCAATTCCAACTTCGGGGTAAAGAGTTTTCAGCTGTATTTTCCTAAAACATTGGTTAATCTTTCTTGTTTTTTCGCTTTGGAACTTTCATGCCCTCATAGAAAGTAGGTGTGTGATTTAGTACTGTATGAAGGGTAAGAGATTAGGACACCTGGGTGCTGCTGCCCAACTCTATCAGATTTAATGATTGCTACAAGGATTGGTAACTTCCCTGCTTTCCTCTTCCCTGCTGCGTTAGTCCAAGCTGACCAAAAGGGTGTTTATGGAATGTTTGCAAAACACTTTAGAGTTTCTGACCAGTGGAATGTAGAGATGGGGATGCTGGTATGCATGTACCTAGCTCCTGACTACCTTGATCTTGCCCTTTTCACATTAAAGGCTATCAGTTTCCTGACTGGGCCTACAAAACAGAGTCATCCCCGGGCTCCCGGCAGATCCAGCTGTGGCACTTCATCCTGGAGCTGCTGCAGAAGGAAGAGTTCCGCCATGTCATCGCCTGGCAGCAGGGAGAGTACGGGGAGTTTGTCATCAAGGATCCAGATGAGGTGGCCCGCCTCTGGGGCCGCAGGAAATGCAAACCACAGATGAATTATGACAAGCTGAGCCGGGCCCTCAGGTAAGGGAAAGGATTCCCAAATCTGTGGTGTTAACAGATTGGAAGGAGACTAAGCAGTTTAGTGAATGTTAGATAAAAAGGGTATCAGGTGATAAGAGACTACACTATCTTAGTGAATAATGTGTGGCTTTAAAGTGGGAGTAGAAGAGCTGTTGAATCTGAGTAGCATAGGCACAGGAGGAGAAAAGGCATATCTTTGGTTGTATGTAGGAGGGAATCCCAATGTGGCTGGCACTGGATCCTGACAGACAGCCGATTTTGCTGTGTAGTGGGCGAGAGTGTATGGTGAAACATGGATTAGAGCTCATTTACAATCCAGAGGATTAGTTTGGATTTCCCTGTTGGGAATCTATTAGAATTTCTTTTCTTTGGGCTCCCAGAAAGAAACCAGGAAAATGCAAAGCAAGCTCACAAGGGGAGGGCTCACTGAATGGCACTGACCTATCTATTCAGGAACTATATCTGTGAGCTCAGTTGTCAGTCCATAGGTTGCTCCAACATGTCTAAAGATTGATCACTGCAAGTTTTCTCAGATTCTCTTTTCCCCTTGTCAGTCTTTAAATTTCATAACCCTTTATAAAGCCCTCAAGGTGCCAGAGGCAGTTTATGACCTGTGCTACTGAATAGATATAAGGCTAAAGGTTTCAGGTACAGAGAAGTTTTCCTTCCTTCCTTCCTTCATGCTTAGTGATCCTGAATGTAAAATTTGTACAGTAGCTTTGCTGGAGCCTCTCATAGCCCTTTGAGTCTTTGAAAGGGAAGGGAGCCACACTGGCTGCTGTTTTCCAGATCAGTGTATGCCATTGTTTGATTGACCTGCCACCATAAAACAGTTCTACATTCTTTTGTGCCTCCAGACGAACTGCATTAGGTCTCCCAAGGGATTTGTCTACTCCTACTAGGCAAGACAGAAAAGAGAAAGTAGGCAGTTAGTGACATACAGTGGAACAAGAAGAAAATGAACTATAGAATTGAAATTATAGAGAGATGGAGAAGAAAGGTGATTGGGGTTGGGGTAGGTGTTCAGAATCTTAAAAGTGAGGTTGTTTTTGTAAAGCTTTAGTCAAAGACTAGAGCTTAGTTGAAAATTGAATGAGAAATGTAAGCTCTTAGATCTCCCAGCTCTAACCTGAGGGCCAGGCTGTAAAAGAATGATAGTGATGTTTGTAAGTAATACTTAGAGCAAGAATTGTTGGTCTTAGTGGTTACCTAAGTATATGAAGAGCTGTCAGTAGCTACAGGATAAATTGACATGCATTCCTCTTTTTTTTTTTTTTTTTTTTTTACAGATATTATTACAATAAGAGGATCCTGCATAAAACAAAAGGGAAAAGGTTTACTTATAAATTTAACTTCAACAAGCTGGTGATGCCCAACTACCCATTCATCAACATTCGGTCAAGTGGTAAGATGCAAACTCTCTTAGTGAGAAATGAATTTTGAGTTGAAAAAGGATTTTTAAAACCCAAATCTAAGACATGGCATGTTTAAGGAGATTTTAGAAACACTAAAGTAATATGATCTCTTAGATTGCCTCAGTGTTCTTACTCAAGTCTTCTCATTCATCTCATAAAGAGTAATAGGCTGTGCAGTATCAAGATAGATTTGTTTGGTTTATTTATTTGGTTCCTTTTTCTGCATATTATTTGTAATCTCCTAGATATTATCACACTATCCTGTTTAGGAATGATGTTTCATAGATTTGTGTTAATCTTTAAGTTCAGGACTCAGTTTTAACACCCTGCCCAATGGCTCTTTCATAGATGGGAACCTGTATCTACAAACACTTCCGATTTTCTATGAAACTACCAAGCTCTCCCTTATCAAGTGAATATCATCAAAACCACAGCATCCTTGATCAGAGAAGGGGAGGTTTACATGTTTGCACTGAGAAGCAGTGTCTTTGATCTGCACCAGCAAATCCTCAGCCAACAAGACTCTGGGGTTACTTGACCTTCTCTCCTTTTAAGTGCAGCAGGGCTTTTCCCCTCTTGGCTCTCAGCTTTATAGCTTTCCGTCACAGCTCCTCATAGAAGTTTGAAGCTTCTCTCTTGATGCAGAAGGCAGACTCTTAAAAGGTTTTGTTGCTGTTATGTGGTTTTTTGCTTGTGGGGGTTTTTGTAGATGCAAATCATACCCCTACCTCAAAAAATAAAGCCCTTCTTCATCCTTGGGATATATGTTCCAAGACCCCCACTGGATTCTCAAACCACAGATAGTACCTTACCCCATATATACTATGTTTTTTTCCGATACATACATACTTGTGATAAAGTTTCATTTATAATTAGGCACAATGAGATTAACAATAGCTAGTAATAAAATAGAACAGTTATACCAATATACCGTAATAAAAGTTATATGAATGTGGTCTCTCTCTTTCTCAAAATATCTTATTTTACTGTGCTTGCCTATTTTCAGACCTCTGAGGGTAACTAAAACAGTGGAAAGCGAAACTGACACCTCGGATAAGAGAAAACTACTATAGTTCGTATTTAACTATTTTCTGAGCAGTCCGTTGGTACTCTCTTTCTGGCCTTGTATGTTAAGGCAAAGAGAGCTGATCATGATTCTGCAGTAATACAACTTCTCAGAAAAAAGTTGGATGAAACCTGAAAAATTAGAGCGGGGGTGTGGCTGAGAGAATATAATGTTGAGATCCATTGCAGGTATGTAATTACCACACACAACAAGTTAGGGCAGTTTTAGCTTGACTCTGCTATCATTATAGTTCCATCTCTCTTTCTGTAACCACTCCCTCCTGTCCCTGGGGCATGCATTTAAAAAAAAAAAAAAAGTGGTATTGGAATGCATCTCTCTAATTACAACCTGTTTTCTTTCCTTGTGCCTGAGGGAGAGGCGTTAGGAAATCAAACCTGTTCTAGCCACTGGAATCTTGTTTCCTCTATTTCTCACACTTGCTCCTTCCCTGTGTACATTTCTTTTAGGCATACTTTTTGGTTGCTCGCATCCCCTAGACACAACTTTAAAGAACTGGAGTCATTAGTTTATAGAGAACTTTTACCCCAAATAGGCCAAATGTTGTTTAATGTTAACTTTATGATGACAAAGGAATGTAACATTTATTGAACATGTACTTAATGGAGGTACTTTTGCTTCATGGTTTTGTGAATTATCTCATTCAACCCTTCTAGCCCATAAAATGTATGTCTTGATAGCCACATTTTACAAATGATAAAATTAAGGATGAGGGCCAGGCGCAGTGGCTCACTCATGTAATACTAGCACTCTGAGAGGCCAAGGTGGGAGGATCGCTTGAGGTCAGGAGTTGTAGTTCAGCCTGAGCAAGACTGAGACCCTGTCTCTACTAAACATAGAAAAATTAGATGTTGTGGTGCTTGCATGTAGTCCCAGCTACTCAGGAGGCTGAGGCAGGGGGATCACTTGAGCCCGGGAGTTTGAGGTTGTTGTGAGCTAGGCTGACACCGTGGCACTCTAGCCCGGGCAACAGAGACTCTTTCTCAAAAAAAAAAAAATTAAGGATGAGGACAACAAAGTTAAAGACAGATCAGGGTGGGCTGACTAGTTATCTGTAGAACAGTTTCTTAGGAGACAATTCCTGAGAGATTGAGCCATTGAAATCTAGCTCTTATTTAATAGATCATACATTTCTCTTCTAGATTGGGATTCATTCATTTGTTCACCAGATAATATGTTAAGCTCTAAAGACCAAAAAAAAAAAAAAAAGAGAGAGAGAGATTATAAGGGAGTTCTTTCCCTCAAGGAATTTACAGTTTAGCAGAAGAGATAAGATATATTAGGTTTGATATAATGTGAAGTGTGATAAGTGCTCTAAGAAGTGGAGGTATGTGGATTTAGATCCTGGAGGCCAAAGAGATCATGTCTTCAAGGAGTGGGATGGTAGAGTTGGGCTATTCTGATCTGTGTGTTTTTTAAAAGAAGACAATACATGGTTGATTATAACATAACCAAATAATAATAAAGAGGTTTATAGAATAAAAAGGTAAATATTTTCCCCCCCCCCATAATCCTACTCACTGTTAACAATTTAGGGTACTTAACATTTAGGTAGTATTGAAAGTACTTCTATATACAGTATTTTATTTTTATCTATTTTATCTACCTATAAAATACATTAAATATATTTTAATTTTCCTTATATTTGCATAAGAAACACTGAGAAGATACTTGTAAAAATGGTTACCTGTCAAGGGATGAGGGCAAGACAGATCAGATCAAGGCTGGACTTCAGGCATCTCCGTCTGTGCCTCCATACTGCCACCTGGAGTGGCACCACCTACTCTGGTTTTTTACTTTTATTTTGGAAAATTTCAAATCTACAGAAAAATCGGGAGAAAAAAACTAGTGAACACCCACATAATCTTTATCTAGATTCACTAATGGTTAATATTGTTGCCACATTTGCTTTATCTCTTTCTATTTATATGTACTTTTTAAATCTTTTAAGATTAAGTTGCAGACATCATGACATTTCAGCCCTGTGTACTTCAGCTTGTATTTCCCAGGAACAAGGACGTTCTCCTCCATAACCACAGTAACATTATCACACCCAGGAAATTTAACATTAGTGTAATACTATTACCTCATATGGTCCATATTTGAATGATACATGTCTTTTTAAGTTTTTATTTTGAATCATGATTATCTAATAAAAAATTATTGTTGTTGTTTTTTTAACAACCACATGCAATTTGCTATGTACCAGTACTATCCTAAGGGCTTTGCAAATGTTAACTCTTTTACTCCTCATAACATGAGGATTGGTCCAATTCTTACCTGTTTTTACAGATAAGGAAACTGGGGCACAGAGAGATAAGTTGTCCAGGCACACAACTAAAGAGTGACATGACCAGGGTTTGGACCTAGGCAAAGACCTTATTATTTCCGTTTTGCCAGAAGGAGTCAAAGACTCCAGTTTGTTACTTGCACTAGGCTATAAGTTAGAATGCCAGAACTAAGATTCAGACCCACATTTTCCAACCCTACTACTCGAATTTCTTGGTAGCTTCATGGAGGTGATCATCTTCCAAAGCAATGGTATTCATACCTTCTGAGTTTGTTTTGGTTTTTTTTTTTGTTTTGTTTTTTGTTTTGAGACAGAGTCTCGCTCTGTTTCCCGGGCTAGAGTGCCATGGTGTCAGCCTAGTTCACAGCAACCTCAAACTCCTGGGCTCAAGTGATCCTTCTGCCTCAGCCTCCCAAGTAGCTGGGACTACAGGCGCAAGCCACCACGCCCGGCTAATTTTTTGTTTCTCTTTTTAGTTGACTGGCTAATTTTTTTCTCTATTTTTAGTAGAGACAGGATCTCAAGGCTCTTGCTCAGGCTGGTCTCAAACTCCTGACCTCAAGCGATCCTCCCACTTCAGCCTCCCAGAGTGCTAGGATTACAGGCGTGAGCCACCGCACCCAGCCTCATACTTTCTTTTTTAAATGAAAACTTCTCTTTTTAAACAAAATCTTAGATTTGCTATCTTCATATATAAAAGTAAGGCTTCTCCAGTTAATCAGAGGTGTGGGGCCAGAATGCTACCATCCCACCATTGCTCCTAGTCTCACCTTCCTTTGCTCCAACCAAATGCATTTGGAAAATGCTACTATTAATAATTATGTCTTCTTCTTATAGATTTACAGTATGCCTTAGCATGTGTAAAGACTGAAATATCCTCCAGTTGTTTTTTATTTATTTATAATTGATTTAATCAAGCATTTCTGAATTGCTTAGGAAACAGGACTTTCTCTTCCCCTGCACATTATACTTAAACTTATTCCATCCTTCAGAGTACATAGAAGTGATTTTTTGCTCCTGAGTAGATGTGCTTTTAAGAAAAAGTCAAGATCCAAAAGAATAAAAGAGGGTGGAATTTTAGCCACTGTAATAAGCTAGTAGAAGAGATACTTTTGTTCTGGGATCTTCCTGGCTCTGCTCAAATAATTTGCAAGGTCATCCATCTGTTTTTCCTAATTGTAAGATTAAATCAGCAGCTTTAAAAGAAAAAAAAAATCCTGTAGAGCAATTTTCTACGGAACGGCAGTTTGGGAAATGCTGCTCTGGCACAGTGTTACTCAGTCACGTGTACCTAGAAAGCTACAATCTTGGACATACTAGTAGACTACAGAATCAGATCTGAGGATGACTCTCTTATACCAAGAATAGAAGGTGAAAGCTGATTGGGACCAATTTCTAACCACACTGTGTCATATGCACCTTTTTTATTTCTTGTAGATCATCCTACTTCCTTACTTTGGTTTTTCCTGTGCTTTTATTCTCCCTTTTTTCCTTCTCCCTTCTCATCCCTGCCTTGGAGCATAAAGAGCCCTCTTGACATCATCATCATACATGCCACTGATGCCTCCCAGGAAACTCACAGGGTCCCTGAGGCCTCAGATGAAATAGCTTTTCCATGTCTTATTTATCAGAAGGACCTTCAGGGGAAATGGAGAACTTTCGAGCCTGTAAAGTTGACGTGGTTAGCACAGTGAATGAAAATAAGAAAAATCTATTTACAAAACTAAAAATTGAGACAGGTGATATGTACATAGTATTTAAAATTGCAGAGGAGAAGACAACTGTATCGTTCATTCAACAGTATTTATTGAGCACCTACTAACCGTTAAGCTCTGAACTGCTGGGAATACCATTGTGAATAATAGGAAGTCCCTGCCTTGTGGAGTTTATGTTTTAGAATATAGATAAGCAAGTAAATGATATTTCAGACAGTAAGGAATATTGTCAAGAAAGTAAAGTAAGAGGCAAGAGAAAGATGGCAGCTAAATTGAGTTGAAGCAGCTGAGCAGTAGTTACTAGGAAAATGGGGAACTTTGGGATTTAGTCCAGTTAGAATGTTTGTTTCCTGTTGCTACTAAACATTTTGTACTTCTTTAGCATGAGAAAGTAGTGATAATGAATGACCAGACCTCTGATATAGTCTTTTGTCTTTTCCACCATCACAGGTGTGGTTCCTCAGAGTGCGCCACCAGTGCCAACAGCCTCTTCCCGGTTCCATTTTCCACCTCTGGACACCCATTCTCCAACCAGTGATATGCAGCCGGGGCGATTCTCTGCTAGTTCCCTAACTACTGGCCAGGAGTCCAGTAATGGCACTGATAGGAAGGCAGAGCTTTCAGAGCTAGAGGATGGCTCAGCCGCTGACTGGCACCGGGGTATGGATCACATATCCTCCCGGAACGCTGTCAGTGGCGGAGGGATCGGCCATCAGAAACGCAAGCCTGACATAATGCTTCCTCTGTTCACTAGGCCAGGGATGTACCCTGACCCCCACAGTCCCTTTGCTGTCTCTCCAATCCCTGGCCGCGGAGGTGTCCTTAATGTCCCCATTTCTCCAGCCCTCTCCCTGACACCCACCATTTTCTCCTATAGCCCATCACCAGGCCTGAGCCCCTTCACCAGCAGCAGTTGCTTCTCCTTCAACCCTGAGGAAATGAAACACTACCTTCATTCTCAAGCCTGTTCTGTGTTCAACTACCATCTGAGTCCTCGGACTTTTCCCCGTTACCCGGGGCTCATGGTTCCGCCATTTCAGTGCCAAATGCATCCTGAGGAGTCAACTCAGTTTTCTATCAAGCTGCAGCCCCCACCGGTTGGGCGGAAGAATCGGGAGAGGGTGGAGAGCAATGAGGAGTCAGCACCTCTTGCCGCACCTACCATGGCTCCTGTCCCCCCAAGAATTAAAGTGGAGCCTGCCTCTGAAAAGGATCCTGAGAGCCTCAGGCAGTCGGCACGAGAGAAGGAGGAGCCCTCTCAAGAAGAGGGCGCTGTGCCGAGCAGGACCATAGAAGAAGGAAAAGGCACCATCTTTGCCCGCCCCACTGCACCGCCCGTCTGGCCCTCTGTGCCCATTAGCAGCCCAAGTGAAGACCCCCTGGAGGTGACTGAAGACAGCGAGGACAGGCCTGGCAAAGAGTCCAGTGCACCTGAGAAGAAAGAAGATGCCCTGATGCCCCCCAAGCTTCGGTTAAAGCGGCGCTGGAATGATGACCCTGAGGCCCGAGAGCTGAGCAAGAATGGCAAGTTCCTCTGGAATGGGTCAGGACCCCGGGGCTTGGCAACAGCAGCTGCTGATGCTTAGAACTGGAAGTGGATTTGGAGCTGTTTATACTATAATCAAATACATACATGTATTTATGTAGCAAGATTTCAGGGTGGGGGGGAGGGAGTTAGACTGGGCTGATCACTCTAGGGTCATAGACTTGTATTTTTATGTTTTGGGGATGGGATGGGGTATCTTCTGTTGTAAATTAGGTGGGATATGAATACACTTTTTTTCCTGGTGAGTAGGACACAGGGAGGGTATTGAACTGAAAGGAGAAGGAGCCTCTCTTTCCTGTTGAGGCTTACGCTTTCTGACAAGGAAAAACTCCTAAAGGGCCAAGATACTGTTTGGTCCCGTGATAGTTCAGGTTCCAGACTTCTTTCTTTTCTATTGTATTTATATATGGAAAGCCATTAATGAATTTATTATGCTCCGAGAGATATACATAAAAGGGAAAAGGGCATGATTGGGAGGTTGAGCAGTGAGAGACCATTGATAATAAGTATTGCCTGAAATGTTTCTTGATAATTATTTCAGGGGAGGAATAAGATAATCTCAGTCTTACTGGGGTGGGGGTGGGGGGTGTTCAGATGTTGGTCGTTCTCTTTTTTCTTGTTGTTTGGCATTTTTTCTTCTTTTTAAAAAAAAAAGTTTTCAGGAAACATGAGCGTACTGCCAGCTAGAGTGGGGCTGGGAAGGCACAGGAGCTGGCCACCTCTCGGCTGCATGGTTGAGACAGGAAGCCCTGCTGTGAGTTTCTTGGACTTTTCACCTACTTCACCTATTAAGAAGCCATGAGGAGTTGTAAACTCTTGTTCAGGGAAGAAAGAAGAGGGCAGGAGGAAGGAACCCAATGCCTTTAAAAACAAAACAAAACAAAAAAAGTCTTCATTTTTCCTTTTCTCTTGTGGGTTTGGGGAGCCAAACCAAAGTGTGACTGTGAGCAAGTTCACTGAGAGGCGTGACAACATTGCTGAAGGTGTCTTTCCATTATGTCTGATTCTTTTATTTTCTTAAGTCAAGCCTTAACTATGAACACACTTTAAGATGATACGGGTCTGTCAGCATAAACCTGTAAAAGGGCATGGACAACTTTTCAGATAATCCAGGAATGTTGAGATATGGTTAAATTTCTAGCTGATATTTAGTCATTCCCTCTTGATGTTGTTGGGATGGGTAACAAGAAGGCAGGATTGTGGGAGTTAAGGGCAGATGTTACCTGGAAATGCAGAAGGTAGCTGGGGGTACAAGTGGATGTTTGTTGAGACTGAAGGAAGAGGTGGAAAGAAGACACATAAAGCAACCAGATGCCCAAAGCCTGGTATGAATGAAAAAGAGTTGGTGTCTGTCTTGTGGTGTTGCTGTTCTTGCTAATACCCATTTGCCTCAATTGTTCTGATTCTCATGTCATGTTCAATCGACTATCCTAGATGAGACTCCAGTTTACAGGCAGTGAGGAATTGTTTCTTCATGGGAAATTCCCTTTCAGCAACTTCAAAGGAACAGGAAAGTATTGATCTTGGACTAGGGGAAGAGAGAAAGAAACAGCAGCTCACTTCCTGTGTGTGTGCACACATGTGCCTATGTAGTGTATGTAAATGCTTGACTGTGGCTCAGATGCGCAGGGCAGCAGGGAGAGAAGAAATAACTCCGTATCTGGTAGGAGCAAGGGATGGCACAGGGATGGTGTCTAGGAATTGGAGAACTTCCTGACTCCACCTTAGCTTAAGCGAACTCTATATACTGAGTACCATTTGAGGGTTATCTTTTAATGGTGGGGGCGTTTTTTCTTTTTTAGACTGGAGTGCTTACATGAGAGAGGGGCTCAGGAAAGGTTAGAGCAGGTGAGTGAGACAGTCGATAGCCTGATATGACTTGAGTCCATCGTGTTATTTCTTGACAAGTGTTCTCCCCTATTTGATTCAAATTCCATGAGTGACTTGTCTTTCTCCGAGAAAGGGACTGGGAGAGTGGTCCCTAGCAACTCGGGCTTTGGTCAGGCTGCAAAGGGCTCCTCTTTCAGGCTGCCTTTGGTAGTTGTGTTTTTGTCAATTTCTTTCTCTGCACCTCAACTTACCTCTGAATCAGAAAAGCAAGCCCAGCAGGTAGGGGAGGGTTCTCTGCTTGGTGTTGCCTGATCTAACCAGGGAGGCTGGCTGGCCACCCACTGTCTGCTAGCGGGGAGGGCCAGCAGGTGTCGGTATGAACTCAGGAATAGAAACACGAGGCCTTTAAAATAAGAGAGGGAGAAAAATCCATGATGCATACCTGTAACCCCCTAGAACCCAAGTGCCAGAATTAATTCCTAGATGCTGCTTCTGTTTGAAAAAGTCACTGCTTTTACACTTGAAAAAACACACACTCGAAAAATGTTCAACTCCATGAATAATGTTTTTTGGCTTTAAGAAATTGTTTGGTGTTTTACTGTTTCCTTTGATTGCCATTCCACCAGTAAATTGTTGGTTGATTTGCACTGCACACTGGGGTTGGGTTGGGGGGTGGGGGGGCTTAAACAGAGCCGAACTTGGGCTTGCTCAGGAAGTGGACCAGGGAATGTGGAGGTCATTGATATTTCCTGGGGCAAAGGAGTGGGAGGTAGTTTTTCTCCCCCTAGCCCATTCCTGGCAGCACCTGTCACCAGCCTGGTAGAAAGCCAGCCCTTTCTCTTCTGTGAGCATCTCATCACTGTCCAACAGCAGGTGGAAAAAAGGGGGACAAAAACCAGACCTATTTTTCTCTCCCCCATTTTTTTCCAAATTTTGCTGTGCCAAATGTTTAAAACTTTGCAAATATAAATCTTCTGAAATTTCATTAATCAAGAACTGGTTCATATAAACAGTTCACTTTTTTAGCTATAGAAAAAACAGTAGAGATCTCTTAAGGGCATCCAGCCTCGCTGAGCTCACCTTTTTTTCTGAAGAATGGGTAGGAGTGAAATACAAACAATTCACCAAGTCTCTTCACTCTCATTTTCAAGCTACACTGCATTAAACCCAGCTCACTAATACAGGGAATTTTTGCACCCTAGTCCTCCATGGGCCAAGAAACTTTCAGAAGCATTAAAAAAATAGTTAAAGTATATCACTTCTCACCAAATGGGTAGAGTCAGTTGGCTGTTTGTCCCTTGTTTTTTTATTTATTCCATAATTATGTTTGTGCTTTTCATTTTGTAAACAGTTATGGAACATGCATTTTTGTTTTAAAAGAAAACTTCGATTCAGTCTTTCAAGACCTGTTCCATTTTGAATTTCTTCTTAGGAGAAAAAATTTACCAGTTAATTTGTTTTGAAATATTTAGGCATTCTTTGAGTTATAAAATTGTGATGCAGGGATTTGTGAATGAAACGTTCACATGTGAAAGAACATTCACTAGTTATCCACTTAAGCAGAATAAAGTGTGTATATGTACATAAAATGTAAGTAATCTTAACTCCATTGTGCAGTGCCTTTTAGATGTTCCGCTTTCTATAAAGTCTTCAAATTTTTGCATATATATTATATATATGATGTAATGTTATAGAAATATATGTATAATATACATATTTTTTTTCCAGGGGTATCTGATAGCTCTGTATTTTGTTATGGAAGTTGAAAGAAAAAAAGTATTTTACCTCAGAAATTAAAGTTAAATAAAAAAAAAAATGCTTTTAAGTAATGTTTGCTGAGTGTTGGTTTTATTGTTCATCATACACTGTGCCAGGGTGGTCTTGCCAGAGAATTTTGAAGTCCGCCCCCACACTTTTTTATTCCCATTGCACAGGTACCCACATAGTTAACAGTTTTGGAGATTGTCCATTTCCTTGAATGAGTGACTGATGCCAGATAAAGGAAACTGAAGCCAGAGACAAGTGTGAGGTGGAAATTTCTTTCTCAAGATTGTTGTGAGGATTCATCAGGAGTACATGTCAAAGCCAGACACAAAAGACCACACGTCGCCTGATTCTGTTTATATGACATGTCTAGAACAGGCAAATCCATAGAGACCAAACAAGATTAGTGGTTGCCAGGGAAAGTGGGGAGTGATCAGCAGAAACCAAGGCCTCCCCCTCCCCCCTCCCCAAGAGTCCAACTGAGCCAGTGCCTCCTATTTCCCAGTAGAGGAGGAGAGTCCAGAGGGGTGGGAGGGGTTCTTGGTGGGGTATTGAATAATATAACACACCTTAAGAAAAATAGTGCCACGGGACATGTAGTCCACAAAAAAAAAAAAAGAAAGAAAAATAGTGCCAGGCGGTTATCTCATTTGCCCCATGTGAGACAGGCAAAGTGACTGTGAAGGTCTCAACATGCCAAAGGTTAATTTGACCTCTACTAAAGGGTCCTGTGAGTAGTTCAGGAAGGGTGGAATGGAGTGGTGAGGGGTGCAGCAGAAGAGGCACACAGGGATGGATTAGGAAGGGTCTTAGGAGACGCCTAAAGAGTTTGCCTTGTTCTCTAGCATTGCCATCCCCAATATTTCACAAAAGAGTTTGGCGTGGCCAGTGAGGCTCATTGAAGGCCACAGCCCTAAGAAACTACCCTATCAAATTGATCTCTGCTAGAGAAGACACAGCTCAATTAGGTGAGAAAAAGGAAAGTGGCAGGGGCTGACTGGTAACCCATGTCACAAAGCTGGGAATGTGCTTGGATGAGACCCTCCTACTGGGAAAGCCTCCTGCTTCTCTTCCCCTCCTCATTGCTGAAAGCAAAAGGAGACTTGTTTTACAAACTTGCACATAGTTTTGAGATCAGGATCCCAGGCGTCTGGTTCTGCCAGCTTAAGTTGACCTTTCAGTGCTCAGAATTGGATGGTGATTATTCGAATTCTGAGCAAAGAGGGGAGGGAGTGATGATGAGCATGGGGGAAAGAAGTGAGGAAAGAGGGCCCAGGGGATGAGAACACTGGTGACAGTGAGAGGACGAGAGGAAAAGGTAAGCCTCAGAGCCCTTCATGGTGAGTTAGTGAGGAATAAAGCCTTCAATGGCTGCCCATCATTTCCCTGTTGTAGTTTGGAAGGCCCGTCATAATCTGGCCCCTGCTTCGCCTTCCAGCCTCATCCTTCACCGTGCACACGGGGGGCCGGGGGGGGGGGGACACACTCCCCGACCCTACTCAAAGCCTAAGCTGCAACCGTAACAGCCATTGTGAATAGAGCAGTTATCATGTGCCAGGCATTTTTAAGGACTGACTTGTATTAACTCATTTAATCCTCATGATATAACTCTGAAATAGGTGCTATGTTTGTTCCCATTTTATTGAGGAGAACACTGAGTCTCAGAGAAGCCAACTGGCATGACCAGCATTCAAGTCCCAGTACCCATGCTCTTAAACCACTCTGCTACAAGGTCTCTTGGCCATGCTAAACAAACTACCGATCTGGTGAGTCCCACTCTGCCTGGAACACCCTTCTGGCCTCCACTTCACCTAGACAATTATATCTTACCGTTCAGCATCAACTCAGATATCATCATCTCCAGGGCCTTTCCTGGCAGGTCAGGGGCACTCTTCTGTGTTGTATCCCAGCCCTTACCACACTGTTCTGTCATTGCACTGCTTGTCTGGCTTTTCACAAGACAGCCAAGAAGCTCCGAGCCAGCACAGGGTCCAATTCATCTCCCTTTCTGCGGTGTCTAGCACACGGCCTGCAGCCTGAGGAGCTTGGTAAGTGTTTGTTGAATAAATCAATAACAAGAAATATATGAAGAAGGTGTGACTGTGAAGATGCAAGTTTGGAATATGAGGACAGGCAAAGCGAGGTGGGGAGTAACATATATACAGCGTCAAGCTTCCAGGCCCCAGGGTCAGGCCACCTGCCTAAGGAGCTGAGCTTTGCCGCCCCTGTCCCCGCTCCAGGACCCTGCTTCTGCAATTGTCCCCTCCTTTTCCTCTGTCTTCAGGTTCCCTCCTTCCCTTCTTTCTACAACTGTGCTCCCCCTTCCTTCCTTCAAACCTGTCTCCCCTCAAGATACACACTGGGTATTTATTTACTCAAATAGAAGGTGGGCAAGAGAAAAATGAACTGCAATCATAGAGTACCCTCCCCCTGTGGGTGCTCCCCTGGCCTCCCAGTTTCTAAGACACCTGTATTTCTAAAGAGCCCCACCTGGGGTTTTCCCTTTCTGCCCGCCTTCCCAGGCTTCAGGCAGACTCATTAATTCCAGCTTCACTCACCCAAACTTCTTGCCCTGAAAAAGGAGGCAGCATTGGGGGGGAGGGGGCAGGAGGGCAGCGGAAAGCCCCCGAGAAGGCCTGCTGTCTCCTGCGTGCCCCTGCTGCTCTCCTCCCCCAGGAGCTGCAAGGGAGACACTCTGGGACTGGCCCCTATCCCACAGTACCCCCTGCCATTTTACTGGCTATGAGACCTTGGGCAGGTGATGGAACCTCTCTGTGCCTCAGTTTCCCTGCTCTAGAGGGTGTTGTGAGGATTAAATGATGCACATAAAGCACTTAGTGACGTGACCAAGATGTTTACGTGAGGTTCCACTCTATCATCATGGTCACGACGCTCTGTGGGGCTTTGTGCCTCTGTACCCACTTTTTTACAGATATGCCATCCCTGTTTTACAGAGGAGCAAAGTGAAGCCCAGCGAGGGTGAGCTGTGCTAGTGATTCAAACCAAGGTCTCCTGACTCCAGATCACATACTTTCCCTGCTGCCTTGGATCTCCGAGGCATGGATGAAAACACTTCTTCCTCCCCTCCCAGCATCTAAGCATCAGACATGCAGAATTGACTGGGGGGTGAGGTGTCAGCCTTAAGTGTTTCTTCAGGAGTCAGGCCAGTGTCCCAATCTGGAGTATTGAGACCTTGGCAGAAAGCCAGGGGAAGGGAGCAAGCTCCTGTGTGCAGGCCCAGGGCAGGGCCTCAGCTCCCGTCAAACAGGCTCCAGGGCCGCTGCAACAATGGCCAGAGGAGGAAAGATCAAAGGTCAAAGGCTTCCCAGAATGCAGGGCAGCCTTCAATAAGGCCTTGACTGACCGTGGAGTCTGGGCCCAGGCTGATGGGAGGGCCCCTCACTTCACTGTCCCCAGACCCCTGGCTCCAGGATCTGGGGATCTGGTATAGAAGACAACGGAGAGGAAGCCATAAACCCTGCGGCTGCAGCCCAAGCAGTGGGAAGCACAGGTCCCAGGCCCTGCAGCAGCAGGCCCCCTTGTCTCAGCCCTGCCAGGTCACTGCCTCCGCCCCACTTTCAGCCCAAAGGCCGGCCTAGGAGCCAGTCCACGCCTCACTATCTGGGTCCCAGAGAGCTAAGGGCCAGCGAGGGAGGAAGTCACTGTCCTCTCACCTGAAGCTCCACAGGGCCTCACCTGTAGAGGTGGACCTGGAGGGTAGGGAGGTCAGACGGACCCCTCGCTCCAGGTGGCAGAAGTCAGCACCAGATGCTCACTGCAGGGGAGGGACTGTGGAGTGTCATGGAGACCATCTTCTGTTTTCCCTAGGACTCCTCAAAGAGTAGCATAAAGAGGTGAGGGGGGGCCGGGCGTGGTGGCTCACGCCTGTAATCCTAGCACTCTGGGAGGCCGAGGTGGGCGGATCGTTTGAGCTCAGGAGTTCGAGACCAGCCTGAGCAAGAGCGAGACTCCATCTCTACTAAAAATAGAAAGAAATTATATGGACAGCTAAAAATATATATAGAAAAAATTAGCCGGGCATGGTGGCGCATGCCTGTAGTCCCAGCTACTTGGGAGGCTGAGACAGGAGGATCGCTTGAGCTCAGGAGTTTGAGGTTGCTGTGAGCTAGGCTGACGCCACGGCACTCACTCTAGCCTGGGCAACAGAGTGAGACTCTGTCTCAAAAAAAAAAAAAAAAAAAAAGAGGTGAGGGGGAGGGCAGTCATCATCTGGTGACTGTTCTGAGATTTAATGTCCTCTTTGTATTATTTTTGCCCCCTCAATAACTAACTGGAAGGAAGGGGAGGGGAAACTGAGGCATACAGGCATCAATCTATCTTGAGAATAAAACAGGTATAGGAAGTTTGGTTTTATTCTCCCACTTGTGGCCCGGCTGGAAAAAATCTTTATCTACACATGTTAAAGTGTTGCCCCTCCTGACCAACTCCTCCTACCCACCATGTTGGAAATAACAATGAACATTTGAATGTTCTTGTCACTTAACTTGCATTAACTTGCTTGATCCACAAAATTACCTTCTTTGGAAAGTACTATTAATATTATTATCCCCATTTTGCAGATCAAGAAAACAGAAGTCAACACAGCTGGTAAGTAACTAGCCAGGACTCCCCCAGGGCTTCTGACTGCAAAGTCCATGTCTTCTTTCAAACAGCTTTCTGCCTCCCAGCTGCGATGCAGACAGCATTGGGGGAGGGGTTGGGGGATTGAGTTGCTTTAAAGAGGCCCCTTATTTCTCTAAGGGAACTTTGTGGAATCACTGCCTGTTTGAGCTCCCTTGAAACCACCTCAAGGCCCAGAGAGGTAGAGTCATACATTCGGTCAGTCATTCGTTCATGGAACAAACACTTGCTGAATGTCTGCTGGGTGCCAGGCTGTGTGCTGGGAGACACAAGAGGTCCCTGCTGTCTAGGGGCTCACAGCTTAGTGGGGCAGACAATGAACTGCAATGCAAGGCACACTGTGACAAGGTGACAGTAGTCAGTCATTTAGTCAACTAACGTTTCCCAAGTGCCTTGTCTTGTGATTACAAAGTCAAATCAGCAACACTCCTGCCCAGCCAGGAGCTTCCAGTCTAGCAGGGACAGAAGATGGTGTAAATCAAGAGGTTGTGATCCTGCTCCTGAGCTCCTTCCACGTGCCACAACCTTGCTTTTCATCCCCTAGCAACCTGTCATTTTTCTGGTAGCCACAGAATTTTCAATAGTGACTTGAGCCAGCAGGAACTCAGGTGTTCCGACAATACAGGGGAAGTCCTCACTCTTCCCCACCCCCCTTCTGAAAAAGCCACAGCCCCAAGATCCCCTTCTAAACACACACAGTCCTCAGATGGACTAGTGCTCTTCACTGTCAGCTCTGTCACCTTTGGGTCAGCAGGAACCAGGGCCTTCTCCCAGCCTCCTGCTGAGAGTCCAGCTCAACCAGTGCCTAGCATACCACCGGTGCTTCAGTGGGCTGTATTCCCAGTAACAGAGGTGCAGCTCCCTCTCCAGTCAAGTCTGGCTGGTGGGGGAAGACTTAGTCCTTGCAAACCCAGCTCTTGTCCTGGCATTAGGGTGAGACCACTTCCCCACACCTGCCCCTAGCTGGCTTGAGCTGTGGCCCCCAGAGTGTGGGTGTGGCAGGGCATGGAGAAGGAGAGGAGGCATCCACCCAGAAGGGCTGCTGAGAGAGTGGGATCAGCCTGGGAAAAAGGAGAGGGGCGTGAGTGGGGAGAGGGGTTGGAGCCGGAGTCTGGGGGGGGGGTGGCAGCCTGAGCACAGGTTGGGGGCTGGGAGGGGTAGGGGCATATGGCATACTTCGGGCCACCCCGCCGGGGTGTAGAGGCAGAGATGGAAGGCAGACTTAGAGATGAAGTGCGAAGGAGGTGGGGGGAGGACTGGAGCAAGTGGAGGAGCAGGGGCGGGCAGCGGATGGGCAGGGGAGTGGGGCTGAGAGCAGGGAGAACCCCCTCCCCCCCCACCCCGGGCCTCCTGCCCGTGGTATTGATCTGCTAGATTACTCAATTTCACCCGTATTGATCAGGTAATTGCTTTATCTCGGTTCTCATTTGAGCTCTGCATTCTCCTGGCTTCCCCACCTCTCTCCGTCTTGTTTTTTCCTATCAAGCTGACACAGGGCTCCTTATCACAGACTATATATATATATATAGTTTGGTTAGCCTGCCCTGGATTGGTGTTTGGGGAAGGGGAAGGGGGTGGGATGGAGTGAAAGGGAGACCAGCCTCCTCTGGGAGCCCCTGAGTTCTCCTTTTCCAAGAAATCCCTCCTGGCTCCAGATAGTGGAAATGTCTGCCCAGTTCTTGGAGGCCCAGAAAAGAGCAGGGGAAATAGAATCCAAGGGTGACCCCAAACCCAAGAGGCCTAGAGCCTCCGCCTCGACCTGCTTCTTCTCACCAGCCCCTAGCCCGCTCCCCCAGCTTCTAGGTCAGGCTTTTGGACATCTCTCCAGGAAGGCTTCACAGCTCTGCCCCCACCCTTCTTGCTGCTCTCTCTGGGGCGCTGAAACTATGTGCGGTGCAGCTGGCCCCTGCTTCTCCGGCTGTGCGTGGGTCCTTCCTGCCCACCTTCCTCCCACGCTCCCCCTTGACCACGCTCCACCCTAGTGCTCAGGCCACACGCCAGAGCAGCCAGGGCCCCGGCCCCGGTGTGGAGTCTGCAGGACCAGGAGAAGTGCCCGGCTGGAGCCGGGTCCCTCCTAGCCCACACTCTGGGTCCCTGGCACCCTGGAATTCCCTGCCCAACTGACAGAGCCGCATCCTAGAGCGCAGAGGCCTCTGGCCCAGGGGCGTCCTCCTGACCGGGGCTGTGGGGAGCAGTTGTCCCTTTGCATGCCTGCACAGGCACCTGAAAAAACCAGGAGTGGGCCAAGGTACAAAGATTTTCAGCACTGGAACTCTGTTCTCAAAACTTCTGAGAACTCAGTTTATAAAACAGAGAAAAGCCTTGAGGGACCTCCAAAAAAAGTTTAAATCTTCATGGCTATGCCAACCCCTCAAACTCCTGGAAGGCTCCAAAGGGTCAATGTCAGGGCAATTTGAAAAACACTGCATGGAGACAGAACAGTAGGGGACAGCAGAGGCTGGAGGCCCCTCAGCTGGAGCCAGGTTGTGTCTGACTTCCCAGAGACTTCTGCAGGAATGAGAGTTTCCAGGTGGGCGGTGCTCACCTGTGAGGCCTGGTGCAGGAGACTGCAGAGAAGACGAAAGCAGGCAGGAGTAGAGGGCTGAGTCCGAGAGAAGGAACAGCTGGAGAACTAGAGAGACCCTTTCCCAACCACCTCCTGAGAGGAGGACAGCTAAAGGACTCAGGGGCAGGGGGACAAAGCTACGAATTTAGTCAAAAACATTTCCTGAGCAACCATTGCGTGCCAGGCACTGAGACAGGGCTTGGGAATTCCGTGGGGAACACAATGGATAAGGCTGAGACCCTCCCGGTGGAGTTTAGAGACTCCAGGAGATTGTCAACCAGCTCTCCCTCCCCAAAGCTCCTGAGCTCCAGCCCACCCATGCCCATCACCCATCTAGGCCTGCTCTGTCCCCTTTGAGGGAGGGAGCCTGCCAGCAGTGGGGTGGGGGGGACTCAAGCCACCAGGCATCCTCCTCACACTCTAAGGGAGTCTCATCTTTTTTTTTTTTTAGAGATAGGATCTCACTCTGTCACCCAGGCCTGAGTACAGTGGCCCAATTATAGCTTGCAGCCTCCAACCCCTGGGCTTAATCGATCCTCCTGTCTCAGCTCCCAAGTAGCTTGGACTACAAGTGCTCACCACCACACCTGGCTAATTTTTTCATTTTTCTGTGGAGACAGATCTTGCTACATTGCCCAAGCTAGTCTCGAACTCCTGGCCTCAAGCAATCCTCCCACCTCGGCCTCCCAAAGTGCTGGAATTACAGGCATGAGCCACCGCACCCAGCCAGAGTCCCATCTCTGAGCCATGCTGTCATCCTCATCCAGTGAGGAGGCAGAGAGAGCAGCATGGGGTGTGCAGGAGGGTGGAGCCCCCACAGACTCCTCTGTCTGAGTGCACACCACCACCCCTCCCCCACCCCGGCAATGAACAGGCAAGCGTGAGCCATGAGCAGCCATGGCAGGCAAGCACTCTCTCTCTGCCACTGTCCCCCTCAGAGTCCAGCACAACTCTCCTCTGTAGTTTTCCAGAGCCAGGGACAACCTACCCCTTTTCCCTCCTGAATTAGTTTCCAGAGTCCCCCTCTGTGCCCTGGGGAAGTTCCTCCTTTGGTCTAACTAGCATTCCTCCTACTGCTCCCACAGCCTTTTTCTTCTAGTTCCTCCTCCATTCAAATGCCTCCACCTTTCCATCTTCTCCTTCAACTCTCCCAGCCCACCTTTCTCCCATCCTTCCCTCCCTGACACCTGCACTGCCATTCACTTTGGCCTCCTCAAATCCAAGCCTGGAAGTATACTGACCTACTGTCCCATTTTGCTGGGACTGTCCCAATTTTAGCACTGAAAGTCCTACATCTGGGGAACCTCTTGGTTCCGGGCAAAGCAGCACTGTCGAGCACCCTACCTGGAAGTTAGGACATACCGCCTGAGGTCCAGCTCAAGGAGCAGCGTTTTGGTGCCAGTACTGAGAGGCCAACAGCATTTTCCCACGTGTACAGGGAGACAAAGACAGGCACCACCACACACATTACAGTCTCCAAAACAAAGCACAGCCCACACAGCCAGAACAGACGCCCACAGAAACATGGACCCACACACTCAGATTCACACAGATAAGCCCAGACTCACACACCCACACTCCCGGAGCTAGGTGTGCATGGACACAGATAGGCACACACAGTACACCAACAACACGCACTGGAAACGCAAAAACTGACACAGACACCTATGCACAAAATACACGGTTGCAGAGACAGACATCCCCAGAGAAAGGCACACTCATTTCACAATTCCTCAGCAGCACACAGACACCTGTCTACTAACAGGAACACAGAGACACATTCAGACACCCACACAGAGGCACACACGGAGAGACGTCTTCCTATAGACCCAGGGGGACAAAGTCGCCTTCCCCTGCACCCACGCCCCCCGGGGTGAACTGATCAACAGATTCCAGAGCTTTTCCCTGTTCTGCCTTGGAAATGCCCAGGGGTTTGGGAGGCGGCCGCTCCTCTTCAGCCCCAGAAAGAAGAAAGAAGCCGGCCCAGGCTGAAGATTTCAGAGTGAGACCGCGGACCCTGTGCCCTGTGCCTGGGCTCAGTGCCAGCACTGGGGACAGTTCTAAGAGCAGCCTCTCCGGAGCGGGGGTCAGGGGTGGGAAGCCCTCACTCCCTCTCGCGGGGTCGGCCGGCGGGGGCCGAGAAGTGTGAGTGAAATGGGTTTATTACTGGGAGTCTGTTGCCTCGATTGGTATCGATCCCCACATGTCACCTTCCATCGCCGCTAATGGGACATGAAGAGTCTCCACCGACACCACAGCCACAGGCCGCACACTGGTAGGCCTCCCTGCCTGCCCTCCCCCAGCCCGCTCTGGATGCGGCGTTGGCCTCAGCCCCACTCCTCTCCGCCTCTCCTCCTCCCTCGCCCCATCAACGCCTCCTCTTCCTCCCCTTCCTCTTCTTTGTCTCCTTGAGTCCGATTTCTTCCTCCTCCCCATTTACCTGGCACCTCCTTTCCTGTTCCCGCTTCTGGCTCCCGGGCATCGGACCCCTCCATGCAGGAGTGCCCCCTTTCCTTCCCTCCCCCAGCCCCATCTCAGCCCCGCCCCTCTGCGGGGGCTGCATTGGGCGTCGGGGATGCCAGGGAACAAGCAGGTAGGAATGATCCCTCTTTCTCCAACAGCTGGCGAGGAGTGCTTATTAAGGGGCATTCTTCTGTCACAGCTGGACTGGGCAGACAGACCCTCCTGGAACCAGCCAGGTCCCCCAAACTTCTCTCCTCTGGCTGCCATCACCCTGGGCCTGATTCCTGGCAGAAGGGAGAGGAGCCAGCGGAGCAGCGATGGCCTTGTTTCCTTGGCTCTTCCTCTTCCTCAGGGAGGGGAGGGCACCACTTCCTCTACTGCACCTGCCTGGCAACGCCCACTCCCTGTGCCGCCCTGCAGAAGCCCCCCCCCAGGTCTGACCCCACCCCCATGTATTCTGGTCCTGTCCATTTTAATGTCAGATAGTTACAGAGGCACACTGAGGCCAGAGAGAACCCGTTCAGGCTGAGAGGGTCTTCATACAGAGTCAACAGGCTCTGAATTTAGTCTCTCGTGCTGCTCACTCAAGTATGAAGAAAGTCACTAACTAGAACAGGAAAATTCTACTTAAGGCTCAAATAGTGCATCCTTTGGTTTACTCCTGTTTGAGGCACCCCACCTGCCTGAGTCTGTGCCACCAAGCCCTGGGGGCTGGGCGGGGAGCTGAGGAGAGGGGGTTGTTCCCAGTCCCTCCCTGACTCTCCTTGGGCCCAGTGAGTGCTGGGAGACACCCAGGGCCAGCTCTAAGCCCCCAAGTGGGAAGGCCCACCTCTTGCCCTACTCCTGTCTTCAGACAGAGAGGGCTCCACCCCCACCCCACTTGGCCCAGACCCCATGTGTCAGGGGAGTTGGGAGCTCTGCAAATGAAGCTGTGCATTTTGGAGGCAGCTGAAAGTGTGTTGACAAGCCTGCCTGTTGTGAGTCCGGCTGCTGGGCTGGCTAGAGTGCAGGGAGCTGGTTTGGGCATGGGGTGCCTTTCATTTATTCACCTACTAATCACTGGTAGAGCAGCCCCCACCTCCAGGCACTGTTCCAGGCACTAGGATGCACTCAGAGAGGCTCATAATCTAGAAGGGTCTTGATTTGATCAGGAGACCTTCCACCCCCACCACCCAAAGGGCACTGGGCCATTTGCTTATATTATTATTTGGGGCAAGAAGCAAGGGAGGCTCAGCTTGCTACCCTAGAAGCCAACGTCTGAGTAAAGGCCCAACCTCCAGGCCCTGCCTGGTCTACGGGGGCCAGGGTCTAGAGCGCAAATGGGACAGAAAGTGAGGGGCGAGTGGGGAGAACTGCTTTCATCAGGTTTCCCGGAAGAGGAGAGGAAGTGGGTGGGAGCAGTGTCTGGAGCAGCAGAAGAGAAGGGGTGAAAACACCACTGGGAAGCAGCTGCTCTGCTTCTCACAAGGACTTGAAGTCAGCCACTGCAGGGACTTTGTTGGGAGCTGGGACGGTGGCAAGACGTGGGACAGTACAAGAGCCTTGAGCTTCCCTGTCTGGAGGTCCTGCAGGCGTTACCCCCCAGGAGAGCTGGTGGAGGCAGGAGGTGGTCCGAATAACCCCAGGGAGTCCGGGGCCTGGGGCTAGCTGGGTCCATGTTCTCACGCTTCAGCTCTGCTCCGGCCCCCTGTTGAACAGGGTCTCCCTGAAGGGGAGGGGAAGAGCAGTTCTTCCTGACAGTCCTCCTTGGCCTTGGCATCTTCCTGCTCCTAACTCAAACGATCCTGAAACTCAGTGAAGGAGACAGGATGGGGCAAGGTAAGCAAGGGGCAGGACCACCTCTCTAGAGGAGGAACACCAATGACACCCCAGAGAAACACCCAGGATAGCGCGTCTGGGCTGTAACCTCAGTCCTCCTTGCTGTAGATCTCTGTCCTCTATGGAGATCAAATCTGCCTAGTCCTTGCTGACCTTCCTCCCCCTCTCCCTGCTTCCAACTCCCTGGAGCAGTGTTCTATACCGTCCCTCCCTTTGCAGCCCCTTTCCTCCTTGGGCCCAGAGCCCTGTCCTCCCTGCCTCCCCCCACCAGGACCCTCTCTTCGTGGCCCCCAGCTCCTGTCTCTTCCATCAATCAGCCTCTCTCTCACCTTTCCATCATGTTAGCTTCGGTTGATTTAACCAGAAAACAACCCCCAGAATTTAATTCCATGGCCCTCCATTCCCATCTCGATCAGCTCGGGTTGGGAGGGGCTGTGTATTGTGGGGGGGCAGGTGTAGGGGGAAACTTGGCCTCTCAGAGTCAGGGGTAAAAAAAAAAGAAAATCATATTGATTCCCCCAATGACATCCATCAATCTTCTCCTGCCTGCTAGGGATCGGGGAGATTGGACACAGGCCCGACAGGCTCCAGGGTCCCTTGGTCTCCAGGGCTGTAAAGACAGAGGCTCTGGTCTTTGGCATCCACCTTCCTCCAGTGTCTCCTGAAAAACCTCTCCTGAGGTCAGTTACCTAAGTCCTCTGTCCCCTCCCCAGGACATCCTGGAATCTTACTCCTTATCTTGTTCCCACTGTTTCCTTAGCAGGCTATCTGATGCCCCTGTAGTCACTTTCTCCTGGCTAGCTTAGCCCTTAGTTGGAAGTTCTTCCTGCTGTCTAACTTTAAGTCATAAATAATGAAAAGGCAAAATCACTTTCTAGAACTCTAAGAAGAAAGAGAGAAAATAAGTGCTTAAAAACTATTACAGGAAAGGAGATTAGGCAAACTATTGGTATTATATGCTTGAGACTAGGAAGAAAAGTTACAAATTGCAAAGACTCAGCACCCCTATGTGAGCACAGCGGGTCGTGGGGCTCAGGAGAAACACCAAGGAACACGGTGGTATTAAGAATCAGAGGCTGTGAAGGGGGATTCTTCTCCAGATCTGGACTCTGTCTCCACAGAAAGCTCCATGAGAGAAGGGCTGATATGGAGGGAAGGGCACACAGCAGGAAGGACTTCCCAATAGGTGGGTGTCCCCTTTCCTGGAGTTAAAGAATGGGCAGCCCTCTCAGTGGTCTCCCTCTGGGTCAGGTGTTTTAGGAGCCATCTGCCCCTAGGCAGGCTCTGGATGCAAAGGACCCAGTGAGGGACACTCCCTCCCACCCCACCCCCCACAGGGATGGGGGCACACGGGAGGGGGCTCAGGCCCATGGTGCCGCTGGCCCCCGAAGGGTTAATGCTATTGTCTGAAAACCACATCAGCTCCCCTGGGAGCTTGGAGATCCCGCTTTCATTTTAAGTAACCCTAACGCGTGTGATGAGCAAGGGGTCGTCACTGGACGAGGAGTGCGACAGAGGAGACAGTCGGAGGAGCCGCGGGGACCTGGCTGCTGCACCGAGGTAAGGGACTCCAGTGGCCGGTCTGCAGCTGGGGCTGGCCGGGAGGGACGGGTCCCTCTCTGCCCCCACCCCCACCCCAACCGTGGAGCCAGTCATGGGGCAACTGGGAAGGGGTGAAGTAAGGAGACCCAGGCACAGGGCCACACTGAAGCCACCTGAGAGGTGACAAGGCTCTTCCATCCAGGTGTTGGGCACTCGGGCCAGAGAGAACTTTGGCACTTGCAGGAGGGCATCGTAAAGACAGCAGGGCCAGCACTGCAGTAGGCTCTTCTCCCCACATAGGCCACAGCTGGGGTCAGATGTCAGCTCTCTGGGGCAGATATGGCTCTTGGGATTAATTGGATTCTGGGGGCTGAATGAAAGCTGCTGGTCCCAGCCCTCTCCCGGCCCCCGGGTCTGTACACGCAGGGGCTCTGCGTCTCAGGGCACACCGCTGCCATCCCTGTGGCTGAGGTTGAGGAGCGTGGTGAGGACTGACAGTCAGCGAGTGGTTACACTGGGCAGAGGGAGGTGGGGAGGGGTGGGCACACAGCACGGGGATGGGAAGGAGCAGGCAGGGCGGAGGGCTGCCGCGATGGGAGAGTTAGGCTCGTGCTCCCACCCGAGCCAGGCTGGGTGACTTGAATTGAAACCTCTGGTGGGATGAGGGGTTTCTGTCCTGTCCACCTGCCTCCCTCCCTTCCTCAGTCTCCTGGGATCCTTCTCAAAGAACTAGAACCAAGAAGCCTGAAAGGTGAGAGCTGGGGTGCCCCCCGAGGGCAGGTGCGGGCTGGCGAGGCACAGAGAGGTGACGCTCCCGTGGCAGAGAGAAGTCCTGCTCTTCTCCCTCACCCCTCCCAATGGAGACCAGAGAAGGGTTGGGAAGAGGCTGGTGCGGCCGCCACTCCACCTTCAGGCCCCTTTCTGGCCCTGCCCAGACGCTCCAGGGGGCATGGGGACCAGGGCACATGGAGGGAGCGTCAGCTGGGCTTGGGGCTTAGTGGAAGTTGAAGGGTTCCTGTTAAGACTGGGGTTGAGGTTGAGGCTGGGAGTGGACACGGGGATTGAGGGCTGGGACTGAGTCAGAAGGTGCCTCAGATGCCTGCTGCTGACGCTGTGCCCGCCGCGGCCCTGGTCCCAGCTACTCAGCCCCACACCGGCCCCGCCAGCTCACCCAGATCAGCTGTTTGCTAGGAGCTTTCACTTCCTCTCCCTCCGGCCTGGCTCCTCGGCCACCTCAGCGCCTGCTGGAGGGGATTTCTTGCCCCTGGTTGGGGGACAAAGGGAAGGACCAGGGGGTGTCCAGGCAGGGTTCTCCCCGGTCGCAGCTGATGGGAATGAGATGAAAGGAACCAACGGTGAGGTTGCCACCGGGGGATCTCCTGAGGAAGTAGGCGGTGGGGACGCCAGGGCCTGGGAGCCCGGAGGCCCTGATGGGTTCCGGCTCTAAGGCACCGGTGAGGGACAGGGACAGGAGAGGAAAGACACAGAGATGCAAGAAAACAGAAAGTGACAACAGAGACAGCAAAACGGAGGACCGGGCTGGGAGAGAAGTGGTAAGGCAAACAGGCATCCCAGGGACGCAGGACAGGTGGAGACGGTGACACGATCCGCAGACACAAGAAGTGAAGCCAGAAATGAAGACCGGGAGAAACAGACAGACAGAAAAGAGGGCACCGGAGAGGAGAGGGGAGGAAACAGTGGGAAAACATGCGGCAGAATGAGTGGGGGCCGGGAAGCGAGACCACGAGCAGGTGGGAGGAGGGAAGGGGAAGGAAGGAGAATTAGAGCGGGAGGGGAGAGGAGGGAACAGTAATGAAGGAGCAAATGAGCTGAAGAAAGATAAAAAGGTCAAACAGAGGGAAACAGGGACCTGCAGGGACCTGACAGATGCAGGGATGGGTGCGGAGCTGAAGCGGGTCTCCGAACATCCCACCTCCAGTCCCCCAGCCCCTGGGTCCCTGAGGGTGTGTGAGGGCGTGACTTTCCCCGACCTTCAGCTGCCGGGTCTCGGGTGGAGGGGGTGTCTGGGTTTGGATTTCTGCTCCACAGAGTTACTCAAACCTTTTAACTCCCAAGGCCCCCAGGGACTGAAGAGACAAGAGTCGGAGGCCAGGCAGCTGCAAGGGGCGGGCGCTGGGAGGAGGAAGGGACAGGGATCTGAGACTGGGTGAGGGGACCAGCAATGCGGGCAGAGAAGAGGGAGGCTGGAGAGGAGCCTCAGGGCTGGGGAGGGAGAAGGAGAAGCAGGATTGCTGCCGACCCTGCTGGGGGTGTGTCACAGAAGGAAAAGCCGAGGCTAAGGAGGGAGGAGGGTTCAGCCGGCCAATTCCTAACACTCAGCACCAAGAGGGGTCCGCTCTGCCCAAGGCAGCGAGATGCAAGATGCCCTTGGGGTCTCTGCCAGCTGTCCCTCGGTCAGGAGGGAAGGAAAGGGAAGTGGAGGGGAGGTCAAGGAAGGGCATCTACCCCTGCCGGCCACCACTCTCCCCAAGGGAAAGGTGGCTTTGCCTTTCCCAGGCCCCACCCCTCTACGTCCCCACCTAAGCAGCTTTAACTAATAGCATTGAGGGAGGTCTCAGGACTAACCACTCTCCACCTGTGGCTGCGATCAAGAGAGACCAGAGGCTTCTAATCAGATTGGGGATTTGGCTGAGAGCAGGGTATGCTCAGTTTGTCCGAGGCTAACAAGCATATGTCTCCGAGGGGCTTCTGTCCCCGCTGTCACCCCCACCCGCAGCTGGTTCTCCACTCTGATCGTTCAACCCCGTGGGCCATATTCTGGACCTCACCTGTGTCCACGACTCCTGATTTCTGCATCGCCGCTTCTCTCTCTGTCCCAATCTCTGTCATCCACTCTCCTCCTCACTGGCTCTCCATGGCCTGTCTCTTTCTGCTGCCTTTGTATTTATAAACAGTCCTATTTTCCCACTGAATCAATTAAGCAGTCACTGAAAAGACTTGGTTTTGTCCAATCAGATTTTGCAGTCAATCCACTTCAGCTTCTTAAAAGGCCCCAACGACAAAGTGACTTTTGATGCAAGTTTCTACTTTGCATACATGTAACATTGATCTTGAATTTTCCACCCTTTTTTTTTTTCCCCCACATTGTGTATGTTCCTGTCTTCCTCATCCTTTTTGTGTTGCTCTCTGCCCATTTGGATGGCTGTCCTCTGGCTTCCTGAGGACACTGCTGAGAATTTTCCTGGCAAAGGGCCCACATTGTGGGTTTAGATTGGAGTAACTTCTTCGGGGCCCAGGGCCTCCCGCCAGCCTCACCTCTCTGCTCCCAAGTTTCATCCTCAACTTTTCTGCCCTGATTGACTGATTACAGCTCAGAGCCTGGAGTCAGACAGACCTGTTTCCATCCGGCTCCACCACTCGGCCAGGACCTTATGCAAGTCTCTTAATCTTTATGAGCCTCAATTTCCTCAGCTTACAAAACAGATAATACCCACCTTGAAGGGTTATTGTGAAGAGTCAATGAAGCAACATATTTTTTAAAAAAAGTCAAGCCCAACACTGGGTGCATGATAGGGGCCCAATTCATATTAACTGAAATCTTTAAAAAGTGAAATGTGCTTTGGACATTTCCTGGCTCCAAGCCCTAGCTTAAGGCTTACTGTCCATTGCTATCATCCTTATCTAGATTGCTTGCATTAAATAATGACCTAAAACCTACATGTGTTGTAATGAACACTCATATTGGCCAAGGGGATTAATCATATTATTAGTAATCAGAATGATCGCAGTGAAGACAATAATAATTGCTTGCTGCTATGACCCTTCAAGAAACACAAGGTGCTTAAGAGAAGCCACTCTGATCGTTCGGGATTGGGTAATGATCCTTTTTGATTTATGGTTCTTAGTACTTGTCTTCCTCTAAGGCTCGTGTACTGATCCCGCTGTGGGGGCTCCAGAGGTTGTGCAGAGCCAGTGTCAGCACTTCCCAAGCTTTGTGTGTCTGGCCCACGGCACAAGAGGGAAGGAGCCAGGGGGTGGGAGCCCCCCTGGAGGACGGGAACGGGGGTGGATGGGGGGACAGAGTGGGACCACCTCCCCCAGCCTTGGGAGCATCACCACCAGAGTGTGGATTAAAGGGAAGCACAAGGAGTTAAGGTTGAACGCCAAGGACAGTTCCTGGACGTGAAGGTAGAACTGACATCTGCTCCTCTCTAGGTTTCCCCACAGTTAGCTCAGGGGCTCAAACAGAACAGGAAGGACTTGTCAGCAGCGAGGATTTCCACGCCCAGAGCTGGCAAGCTCTCGGAGCCTTGAGGATCCATGAGGGACTCGCACAGACGTGGGAGAGGCTGGGAGGAGGCTCCTGGCATTCGGAAACTAGGAGACTTGGGCTCACCCATGATTCATTTTGGTTTTGTATTTGGAGTTTTTTCTTTTGGCGGGTAGGGAAAAGGGTGTTGGGAGACTGCCTAGGTGGCTGAATCTTAGCAATCTTGACTCAAGATGTTGCCTTCCACTCTTTCCCTCGAGAGCCCTATGACCTTCGGGAAGTCAGGCAGCCCTCCTGCTGCTGTGTGAGGCTTCAGCACCGGCGATTTCAATCCCTCAGCGCAGTGTGGGGCACACTGAGTGTCTTTGGTACGTTTAATCATTCTCTTTTTGCCAGATCCTAAATCTACCCTGAGGCCTCAGATCCTCCAGACCAGGAAACACCATCAGATCCAGCAGGTGCAGGGCAAACCATAGGAATCCTCTCAGCTGCCTCCAGGGGACAGGCTTCCATTTTCCAGCCCATTTTCCTAAAGTGAGGCTGGAGAGATCCTGATTGGATTACGGTTAGACCAAGGGGGAACTTCCCAATGAGCAGGGCAGGAAAGGAGGTTGGGAGAGAAATTGGGGGTACCTGCTTTAGGGGAGGAAAGGAGAGAAGAGGGTTCCAGAATGCCAGCTGCCAGTTTAGAGACAGAGGGATGAGTGGGATAGCCTGTTCACGCAGACTCCGAGTGCGGATCTGCTCGCTGCCCAGTTTACCTTAATTTCCAGAGACACTCTAAGCTCAGGCCGGACCTCCAGCAGGTCCTGCCCCAACTGCCTGTCAGTTTGTCAGTTGACCTCCCTGGCACTGAGCATTCCCTGGAAAAGGGACAAGAGACAAGATGACCTCTTGGTGCTGGAGTGGGGAGCCAGGAGGGTCTTACAACCTGAGGTGTCCGGAATTCTTTGAGTTTCTAACACCCACAGCCTCTTTTTTGCTGTATCCCACGTGTTCTTACTACTCAAAGTATGGTCCACAGACCTGCAGCATCAGCATCACCCAGGGGCTTGTTAGGAGGGCAGAACCTCAGCTCCTCCAAGTCCTACTGAATAAGAATCTGAGTTTTAAAGAGATCTTCAGATGATTGGAGTTTGAGAAACACTGCCATAGGTGATATTTTCAAGTCTTATTGGCAACTCAGTATATGAAAAACTGCTATGGATTATGAGTCAGGGGTACGGTGGCTAATTCACCATGTGTCTTTCGTCAAGTCACTTTCCCTCTCTGAGCCTCCTCTGGAAAGTGAGGCAGCTACTCCAGACAAACCCCCACATGCCCTCCAGACCTGATGAGTTCTAGTTGAGAGTAATGCCCCCCATACCTACTTCATCGGAGACGAAACCCAAGTTCAGGGCTATCTGCGTGCAGTCCTAAGCACCGAGGGCTCTCCCCTGTGTCCTGGCCCACCCCAAGGGCAGGCCCATGGCAGGCTCTCCCGTCCCTCCTCAGTTCTCTCGCATATTGTCTCATCTTCTGTCAGTGACAGTGGAAACCAGCCTTTTGCTCCCTCCTCTGTTCCTTCTGAAGGCTTTGGGGATTAGACATTTTCTCCCCTTCGTTTTCTTTTCTTTCTTTTTTTTTTTTTTTTGAGACAGAGTCTCACTCTGTTGCCCCAGCTAGAGTGCCATGGTATCAGCCTAGCTCACAGCAACCTCAAACTCCTGGGCTCGAGCGATCCTCCTGCCTCAGCCTCCCAAGTAGCTGGGACTACAGGCATGCACCACCATGCCCGGCTAATTTTTTCTATATATATTTTTAGTTGTCCATATAATTTCTTTCTATTTTTAGTAGAGATGGGGTCTCGCTCAGGCTGGTCTCAAACTCCTGAGCTCAAACGATCCACCCTCCTCGGTCTCCCAGAGTGCGAGGATTACAGACATGAGCCCCCGTTCATGGCCCTTCCCTTCTTTTTCCTGCACCAGACAAATCTATCTCATTAGGGCTCATTCTATAATTCCCCAGTCCTCCCCAGTGGAGAACTGGAAAGATTCCCTCTTTTTTGCCCATGGTTCATTAATTCAACAAATATTTACAGAGCACCTGTGAGTACAGGGCCCTGTGCTAGAATGGGATCCAGGAAGCCAGCAGGGAGCAAGACAGCCAGGGTCCTAACCTCAGAGCTGACACTCTGAGGGGGAGGACAGATGTTAAACAAAGAGTGACACCATTGATAAGTCCATTACCATTCATTTATTCTATCAGCTATCATTCATTAAACACCTACTATGTGCCAGACACTTGGGCCTCATTGGTGAAAAAAAAGCACACAAATATCCCTGCTCCTCTCAAATGTAAACCTGTTCAGAGTACTATAAAGATATGGGTGTGTGTATATGCCACCTCCTTCCCGCTCAAGGTTTAGAAAGACCCCATGAGGAAAAAAAAATAGAAAGAAAGTGATGATTAATTGCATTTTCTTTCGTCTTCTCTAGGGAAAAACTCCAATCCTGTTAAGCCCTAAGAAGAGATCCCATTCTCTGTCTAAATCCCTCAGCAGGGGCAGGATATAGGACCATTGCACTTCTCTCCCTCTATATAAGTGGCTCAGTCCTAAGCCCTGAGTCCGAGTCAGCCTGAGCAGTAAGGAGGTCCCCAGAGAAGGCTGGGCCCTGCCTTGGGTAAGGGGGAGCTTCCTGCCTCAGACTCCCCTTCCTCTGCTTGCCTGGCAATCTCTTGTCCCTTCCCTCCTTTCTCTTTCCTTCCTGTCTCCATTCCTTCCTTCTTCCTTCCTCTTTCATTGCCTTCTCCCTGCCTCCTCCTTTCCCTTCCTCTTAAATGGTGACCATTTCCCCCAAGGCCCTGACACAGCCCTCTCTCACCTGGAGTGGACCATGCACTGCAGCTGCCTGGCCGAGGGCGTCCCGGCCACCCCCGGCAACTACTGGATCTCAGGTGAGCCTCTTGGCCAGGTCTCCCCCCACACTCTTGTGCGGTGGCCTTGGCAGGGCCTCCAGAGTAGCGAGGTGGCCTTCACACGCCCGTCCCCACCCCAGGCTTGGCCTTCCCTGACTGGGCCTACAAGGCAGAGTCGTCCCCGGGCTCCCGGCAGATCCAGCTGTGGCACTTCATCCTGGAGCTGCTGCAGAAGGAAGAGTTCCGCCATGTCATCGCCTGGCAGCAGGGAGAGTACGGGGAGTTTGTCATCAAGGATCCAGATGAGGTGGCCCGCCTCTGGGGCCGCAGGAAATGCAAACCACAGATGAATTATGACAAGCTGAGCCGGGCCCTCAGGTGAGAGGAGGTGGCCAACATGACCAGAGAGAGCAGAGTTCAAAGAAGAAAGCTGTGGTTTCTGGCACCCCTGTTCCACCAAAGCTTGGGAAATGTCCTCGCACGTAGTAAGATGCCCAGTGGTTCTCCAGGAAGTGCTCAGAGTTAGCCTTGCTGGCGGGGGGACGGGGTGGGGAAGGATGTGACTGGGTCTCTGAATCCATTCCCTGCTCACTGGGCCAACACTCTGTTCTCAATCTCGGATTCTCCAGATATTACTACAATAAAAGGATCCTGCACAAGACCAAAGGCAAAAGGTTCACTTACAAGTTCAACTTCAGCAAGCTCATCGTAGTCAACTATCCTCTGTGGGAAGTGCAGGTGCCGCCGTCCCCCCATCTGCTGCTGGGGGCCCCTGCCCTGTGTCGGCCAGCCCTGGTGCCCATGGGTATGCAGAGTGAGGTAGGCATGAAAGTGGCCCCTGTCCCCAAGACTCCACCAGGCCCTGCCCCTCTGCCCAGGAGGCTGCCTCCCATCCTCCTGTCCACCTCAGGGGCCCATCAGCCTGCAATTTCCTTCTCCCTCTGCATCCTAGTCCCGGAGCGCCCAGGCGCAGGGGTATTTAACTATCTGCATGGAACAGCAGCCACCTATGAGACAGGGTGACTCCTGTGCTGGCATCACTCTGTTGATGGTGGGTCAGAGGGAAGCGGGTAGGGGTCTCAGGGGAGGGTCCAGGGCATCTGAGACTGTAGGCAGCACATGGAAGTGGTTATTCAACAATCAGTATAAGAGTATGTCATTGTTTTAGCCACTGGGTGACAGAACCAGTGTGTACTGGAGGAATATATGCCAGGGAGAGCCCGTCCCACTCCCACCCATACTTCTGACTCCTCAGACCCTGCACAGCATGCTGTTCACCCACTGGGCCATGGTGGAGCAGCTGGCTGGACAGTGGACCACCCGAGGACCACCAGAAGCACCTGGGGACAAGAAGGGGAGCAGCAGCAGCATCCACCGTGAGTGTGCAGGGCTGGGGAGGGCCCAGGAATCCCTGCCTCACATGGCTGAGGGGGCATGAGACAAGGGAGATTATATAAGTCATTCATTCATTCATTCAACCAACACTCATTGAGCACCAGCTGTTTACCAGGTGTGAGGGTACAGAGATGGAGGACGGCCCTTCAAGATGCACAGAGCCTGGTGGGGAGCAGAGATGATATTACTGCCAGTGACCATGCTGAGATTCAGGAGAACACAAGGTGCTATGGGGCTCAGAGAAGGAACTGGGGCTTCCCAGACGATGTGACTCCTGAGCAGGTGAAGGAGGTAGAGAAAAGATGCCCAAACGAAGGCAATAGCATTTATAAAGCAAAACGCCACGAGCAAGCGTAGGAAATCTGCAGACATACTAGTAGCTTGCTAAAGTCAGAGAGTAACTTACATGATGGGCCTGGGAACAAGCAGGAAGGGTGAGAAATGGGGTTGGCAAGACACACAGGTGTCTGGGCACAGAAGGCTTCGCAGGCCATCTTAAGGGGGTTGGATGTTATCCCATGGGTGGGGGGACCAGGAGGGAGAGACCTGTTCAGATTTTCACTTATAAAGATTACCCAGGTTATGTGTAGAGTCTGGGTTGGACAAGGCATAAGACCCGGGTTGGGATGCTTTTGAAGATGATCTAGGCAGAGATGATAGGGCTAGCACCAAGACAAGCTGGTGGGGTGAAGGAGGAGGCTCAACTGGAGAGAGACTAGGAAGATAAAGTTCACTCATTCATTTCTTCCTTCATCAGATGTTTAATGACCTCCTTTTTAATGTGCCAGGCCCTGTCCTAGGGGCAGAAGGTGCCGATGTGAGCAAGACCTCCTTTATAGGGCTTGGAGGCCAGAGGGGTGCAGGCATTCAGTTAACGACGGATGAGTGACCATGGTGTGCTGACTGCTGAGAGGGAAGACTCAGGGAAGACTTTCTCAGGGAAGACTCCTCAGGGAAGACTTTCTTGACAAAATGACATTCGAGCTGAGACCCAAAGCATACAAGGTGTCAGCGTAGCTCAGAGGGAATGGGGAGAGCATGGCGAGCAGGCAGAACAGTGTGTGCAAGGGCCCTGGGGCAGGAAAGAGGGACTGGGAGGAGGCCAGTGTGGTGGCACATGGCAAGCGAGTGGAGGAGAGAGTGGAAGTGCAGGCAGACGTCAGCCCTCACGGTGGCTGGAAGCTGGGAGGCAACATTAGATTTTCTGTGAAGATAGCAGAGACCCAAGAACCACCCTCCACTGCAGGCAATCTCATGGAATAAGGACTCATGGCAGCTGGGGACCCAGACTCTGCACCCCAGCGAGTGCGGCCTAGGCCGTGGGTGTGGGGCAGCCCAGGCCTGCTGGAACTTGCTGGGCCACTGCCTGGAGCTAGAAGTACCTGAACAGCCGTCCCTGTTCCTCCACCCCCAGCCATCCCCTCCCAGCCCTGGGAATGCCTTGGGCACAGAGCCTCTCTCTTTGGGAAACTATGGGGGGGGGGGGGTGAAGGTGTTCCTTCCAAGCCTCAGCGTGGAGTGGCGACTTTGCAACTCCCTGCCCTGTGAGGGCACACACGCATGCCCGCCTATGATTGGGCCCTGAGGGATGCTGAGCAGGTTTAGGTCACCAGAAGGTTACTAGCAGCCACATGCCCCACTTCTAGATTGGGACTTCAGAGGACTGTGCCAGCCCCCACCTCCACCCTCACTCAGAGCATTTGGTGCCAAGAAAGGAAGCTGCTTCCAGGAGACAGAGAGCCGGAGCCAGGGAGCGGCAGGGCCAGTGTCATCGGGAAAGGGTGAGAGAGAGAGGGGAGGACTCATAGAAATATCTCCTGCACATGCCTGCTGGGCCGTGAGGGGAGACAGCCTTGACCTCGGGCGCCATGGACACAAGCGTCCTGTGAAACAGCAGTCTCCATCTCATCTAAGGACCCGAGGAAAAGGACAGTGGCCCAGAGAGAAAGGACACTCTGGCAGGGGTCCCCACACTTCTCCCAGAGGATCATTGTTACTGTTCTCTCTTCATCCATCTGACTGCAGGAATGTTGTTCCTGTCACACACACTGGGTGTATTGAGTAACAACTACTTTGTGTTTCCAGTTTGTATTCACTGTAGCCCCACCAATGTGACCACGTTGGATTGATACTTGCTCTTTTAGTTAAATGATGTGACCTTGCTAAGAAAAACGTGCAATTGCAGTAAGGCTTTTGGAACTATAGAAAGTGGTTTGAAGTTTTATATAATCATCTCCAAGGACCTCAGGCTGGGAGGCCCTACTGTAGGGTCTGGGGGTCCCTCCAGACTCGCCCTCCCCGCCCCTCCCTGTCCACCCCCCGGAGCCTGGAGTCCAGAAGGCATGGGAGCAGGGACGCCTTCCTGGAGGAGGACAGTTATGGATGGGCAGAGTCGGACAGAGAAGGAGAAGGCAGGGGCTCAGTCATGAGCTCTGCAGGCCCCTTCTTACCCATCCTGCCACTGATCTGAGCTAGGACAGGGGATTTTATGCATGAAGAAACAGAGGCCTGCAAATTTACATGACAAGCCCAAAGCCACACAACCAGTTCTTTACCCAGCTAGAACAGAGGCCTTTGCTGCAGGGGCCAAGGGTGAAGAATGGATTCATTGAGTTATGGCAAAGAATATCCTTCTTTCATTCATTCGCCACGTTTTTATTGAGCACTTACTATGTGCCAGGCTGGGCTGGATTCAGGGGAGAATAAAACAGAACCAGTTCCTGCCCCCACAGAGTTTGAGACACAGACATTAAATAAATAAGCACACAAATGACTACATGATGCTACCTACCTGAGCTGCGTGCCCTGGAGGACAGGTTCAAGGAGTCAGGAGAGCAGCTGTCACCTGGCTTGGGGAGTCCTGGGAGGCGTCCCCAAAGAAATGACATTTATGATGAGGCCTGAAGAAAAGCACAAAAGGATGGGCAGGGAGCAGGGAGAGGGAGAGAGACTTTCATTCCAGAGGTGAAAAGGAACAGGGAACTAGGGAACGGGGCAGCATGGGGCATCCCAGAGCGCTGGGGGTGCGCTTGTGACCCTTCCTCTCTTTCTCCTTCTCTAGGACTTGGCTCTGCCCCAGGCCCCTGCCGGCTGGGCCCTTGCTGCCATTTGGGGAGCATCCAAGGCGAGCTGCCGGGTTTCACCTCCTTCGCCCGTCCCCTCCCGCCCCCTCTCCCCTCCAACTGGACCAGCCTTTCAGGGCCCTTCTTGCCTCCTCTGGCCTCAGAGCAGCAGCTCCCAGGCTCCTCCAAACCAGACACTTTGCTCCCAGGACCCGGGTGTCCCCCCGGGGCCTGGCATTCTCCAGGGCTTCCCCTGCTGGCCAGGCTGGGCCAGGGTGCAGGTGGGAGACTTCGGTGCTTGTCCCTCAGGCCTGAGGGGCTGGAGGTAAAGCCTGATCCCATGATGGGGGCTCAGGGGGAGCCCAGGAAGGGCTTCTCCTCACAGAACCATGGCTTCAGAGCTGGGGAGCAGAGCCCTGCGTCCCCCGATCTGGAGAACCTCAAAGCGGTGTGGCCCTTGGATCCTCCTTAATTGGAGCGGAAGATGTGAGGTGGCGGGGGTGGGTCCTCCAAACTCATCCCTCCTCTTGCCCACCTTCTCTGGCTGGACACGGGCTGAAACTGCAGAGGATTTGAAGGGGTGGAGTTGGGCCCCGGGGGGGCCTTGCAGGGAGGGCACAAACGTGGGGAGGAGGAACACTGAGGCGGGGTGCCCCTGCTCTCCCACCAAATTGCGAATCAGTCTAAGGAGACAGTCTTAATCTCAGCTTTTCCTGAGGGCGATGAGAACAAGGTTTCCATCATCTGAAGCCCCATACTTGCCCACGTGAGCGGGGAGATTAAGGGTGTAGGCTGGGGAGGGGCCGGGGTTGTTTTGTCCCTAGGCTGCGGTACCAACCCCAGTACGAGTCCACGGCCTGTTAGGGACCGGTCCGCAGAGCTCTGCCCCCACCCCTCCCTCCCCAGCATCCATGGAAAATTTGTCTTCTATGAAACTTAGGAAGTGGGGTGGCTGCACAGCAGGAGGTGAGCAGCAGGCAAGCAAGCAAAGCTTCAGGCTTCATCTTTGTCTGTATTTATAGCAGCTCCCCATCCTCACCGCCTCACCTTCCCACCCCCGCCCCCCACCGCCCTGCTGTGGAAAACTTGTCTTCCATAAAACCAGCCCCTGGTGCCAAAAAGTTGGGGACCCCGCCTCAGGCAACTCCTTCTCTGGAGCGCATCTCCCTAACCCAGGCTAAGGTCTCCATTCCCCTTCCCACAGCTCTATGCATGGCCCTCCCATCCCTCTGATTTCTAAGGCCCTGGAAACTCCTGTCCTCTGCAGGCACTTCCTTCTATCTCCATTTCCCCAAGACTCAGGCAGGTGGGGTAGGGAGAGCCTGGCCTCCCCAGCTCTGTAATACTCCACTGCGACCATGAATAAAATGCCCTTGCAAATGGCTTCTGGGCCCCAGCCCCCTCCCGGCTCCACCTGTGTTCTAACTGGTGTGACAGGAAGGGAGCAGGGGTGGGGGGACCTAGGGGAGGGCCTGAGGCCTGGAGTGGAGCTGGACATCCGACCCCCCAGTCTTCTCACTCCCACCACCATCTCTTCTCCAGAGAAAGAAGCTGAAGGAATCAGGGGCATGAAGGGCTCCCTGGACGACATGGGAAACCAGCCTCAAGGCAGAATCTTCAGAACAGAGCAGGGTCTTCACAGAATGACCCTCAGATCCCTATGGAGGATCTCGGAGCAGAAGGGAAGACAGAGGGCGTCGGCAGGGGTCCCTCTTCCTCTGCTCCCCAAGCTGTACGAATGCCACACAGAGCAGACTTGAGGCAGCAGGTGGCTGGGGAGTTGGGGCCATGGAAGAGAGAGGGTCTTGGCTCAACCAGGACAGGCCAACAGAGAGGGACACTTCAGGAGCCAAGGCGATCGATCCACATTCCTCGCCTGTCTCTAGGCCATCAATTCCACACTCAGAATGTGTCTCCCCTTAGGCCGGGCGCGGTGGCTCACGCCTGTAATCCTAGCACTCTGGGAGGCTGCAGCGGATGGATCGCTTGAGGTCAGGAGTTCGAGACCAGCCTGAGCAAGAGCGAGACTCCATCTCTACTAAAAATAGACAGAAATTATCTGGCCAACTAAAATATATATAGAAAAAATTAGCCGGGCATGGTGGCACATGCCTGTAGTCCCAGCTACTCGGGAGGCTGAGGCAGTAGGATTGCTTGAGCCCAGGAGTTTGAGGTTGCTGTGAGCTAGGCTGACGCCACGGCACTCACTCTAGCCCGGGCAATAGAGTGAGACTCTGTCTCAAAGAAAAAAAAAAAAAAAAGAATGCGTCTCCCCTTCCTTTCTGTGACATGGAGTATGAACTAAGGAGGCACCGAGGGCTCCTTTTGCCCATTGTTTGTCCCTGTCCCTCAGTTCAAGGAGCAGGTGTGCGTCCCCCTCCCGGCGGCTCCCCGGGCTTTTGCTTTCTGCAGATGCAATGCCGCCATGGCAATGGGAAAGGAGAGACCGGGTGGGCGGTAGGGGACCCTCATCCCACAGAAAGGGTGAGAAGGGCAAAGAACTGGGCCCTGGGAATCCCAGCGGGATCTCGGCCAGGAGAAAGGATCTGTGGGAGTTCTTCACCTTAGTCTGCCTCCCTCAACACAGGTGCCAGAAAAAGGGACCACAGAGCCTCTCTCCCAGGAGTTCCCAGGGCTGCAATGAAAACTGCTTCTCCCTTGTCCCCAAAGCAACAGGCCCATCCCCAGCCCTGCAGCAAGGACGAACCCCCAGGGGCTTTCCCATCACCCTGCCCAGCTTTCGGAGACAAAGGGCTAGTGTCTTCTGCTCCAGCATAAGGAACTAGATGGTATTGTCATGGGGCTTGGGCCCTGTTCAGAGAGACCAGCCCCAGGGACAGGGTTCTTCTCCATAATGGGGACCCTCAGGTGCCCTCTGCCTGACCCCACCTCCTCTTCAGTGATTTGTGGTGGCTGTGACCCCACATTTCAGGCAATGGAAAATTATTCTAAAATTTTTCTTGGGGGTAAGGGACCCTGACTAAAAGCTCAGCCCCAGAGGACTTAATCTTCCAGGTGGTATGTTCTGCATTGCAGGCAATAGATTCGAGTAGAGCTGACTTTCTCCACCTTGGCACTATTGACGTTTTTGGCTGCATAGTTCTTTGGTGTGGGGAGCTGTCCTGTGCATTCCAGGATGTTCAGCAGCAACTGGGGCCTCTACCCAGTAGATAACAGTAGCACCTTCCCCTACCAAATTGAGACAACCAAAAATGTCTCCAGACATTGTTAAATGTCCTCTGGGGAGAGAGGGGAAATCGTCCCCAGTGGAGAACAACTGGCAGAGATGGGAACCAGGCTCCAACTCAAAGAGCCGTTGGCCTCCACATTACCAGAGTGCCCTCTGGTGGCCAGAGTCTGGCCCAGCAGTCAGAAAAGTTCCGCGCTCTGCACTAGGCCGGGTGTGCAGAGCCCACCCCAGGGCTCTTCTGAAATGAAGGGGTGATGGGCACCTTGGAGTCCACTGAGAAGAGGATGGGAGTAGCAGGATGAAAACATTTTATGAGAACCCTCCCATTTCAAGCCCCCTTAGCAAATCATAGACTAGCCACCAAAGGATCAACAGGTCTAATGTGACAACAGAATCCGCGGGCTGTCAGTTTCTGGTACAATAGATGCAGCCATCAACCCCAGACATCACACCCTCTGGCCCTCTGTGACTGTCAGCCTCACCTGGGAGCAGCCTGGTGTGGATGCCCAGCCTTATCTGGGAGCAGCGGAAACCAGGACAAGGACAGCCAAGTCAGCTCCCAGCCACCCTGCTCCTGGACACTCAGCTCTATCACACCAGGGACACTAAAAGACAGATTCGTGGGCCTCAAGGATTTTAGGGAGTCAGACTCCCAGGCTTCACAAATCTTATGCTGTTAGGAGCCAGAAGGGACCTTTGAGATCATCGAGTTCAACCCCTCTATCTTTACAGGCCCAGAGAGAGGAGGGGACTTGTTCAAAATCATACGTATAGAAAAACCGAATTTTGAATATACATTTCCTAATTATCAGTTAATGCTCTTTCCATCCTACCACAATCACTTGACTGGAGAGTCTAAAATTCCTCAGAAATAAGAATATATTAATATCATATGTTGAGAGAACAATGTAAGTTATTCCTGTGTGGTTTTTAACATGACCATAGTAGTGAGCATTTTCCTTTTTGTGTGCATTTTAGCACTTGATTACATAGCATCTGGTTTTGTCCTCTAATTGTCCCATGTGCACTAATATCATGTCCCCATAAAGCTGGTGTTCTCGGGGAAATATAGCACACACACACACACACACACACACACACTATAGCATTTGATTAGCACGCGGAAGAGGCCTTGGAGATTTAAAAACAAAACCAAAACCAACATATTTGCTGCCCTAAATTATTGGTGGCAGTGAGGATAATCCCCACTCTCTCTCTCTTATTCCCTAATGAAGATCTTAACCCAGGGGAAGAAAAAAATTCAAGCACCATACATGTTTTATATGTATAAGGCTTCAGCACTCAACCCTGGTCATACCCACATAAACATGGATAATACCAAACATGCTGTTCCATAGCACAATTAATATTTCATGGACATCTTCCCACTTACATATACGTATAAATATACAGTCATGCTCTGCTTAACGACAGGGAAACATTCTGAGAAATGCATCTTTAGGCAATTTCATGGTTGTGCGAACATGGTAAGTGTGTACTTATACAAACCTAGGTGGTGTATGTAGCCTACTACGCAGCCAGCCTATACGGTACAGCCTGTTGCTCCCAGGCTGCAAACCCGTACAGCATGTTACTGTACTGAATACTGTAGGCGATTGTAACACAGTGGTAAATATTTGTGTATCTGAACACTAAACATAGAAAAGGCACAGGAAAAATATAGTATAAAAGATTTAAAATGGGACACCCATGTAGGGCGCCTACCATGAATGGAGTTTGCAGGACTAGGGCTGCTCTGGGTGACTGAGTGAGTGAGCGGAGAGTGAACGAGAAGGCCTGGGACGTAGCTGTGCCCCACTGCAGACTTTATAAACACTGTACATGCAGGCTGCACTAAATTTCTTTCTTCAATAATAAACTAACCTTAGCTTGTAACATTTTTACTTCATAAACTTTTTAATTTTTTTAACTTTTAACTCTTTTGTAATAACACAGCTTTAAACACACATTGTACTGTTGTAGAAAAATATGTTCTTTCTTTATATCTTTGTTCTATAAGTTTTTTTCTACCAAAATTTTTTTTTTTTTTTTTTTTTTTTACTTTTTAAAATGTTTTGTTAAAAACTAAGACACAAACACACACATTAGCCTAGGCCTACACAGGGTCAGAATCATCAGTATCACTGTCTTCCACCTCCACATCTTATCCCACTGGGAGGTCTTCAGGGGCAATAACATGTTTGGCACTGTCATCTCCTCTGATAGCAATGATTTCTTCTGGAATACCTCCCGAAGGATCTGCCCGAACTGTTTTGCAGTTAACTGTTTTTTTTTTTTTGTAAGTATAAGGAGTACACTCTAAAATAATGATTAAAAAGTATAGTATAGTACAATATAGTATGGTATAGTAAATACATAAACCAGTAACTGCCATTTATTATCATTATCAAGTATTATGTACCATGCATAATTGTGTGCGCTATAGTTTTATAGGACTGGCAGTGCAGTAGGTTTGTTTACACCAGCATCACCACAAACATATAAAGAGTTTGTTGCACCATGACATTACAACAGGTTCAATGTCGCTAGGTGGGAGGGATTTTTCAGCTTTGTCACAGTCTTATGGGACCACTGTCATACATGCAGTCCACTGTTGACCGAAAAGTTGTTTTGTGGCACGTGTATGTATGTATTAATAATTCAGCAAACATTTATTAAATGCCTACTATGTGCCAGACATGTACTGCCAGGTGCTAAGAGGTGGCGTACCTGCCTGAAGACACTATCATCTGTGAAGTGTCACACAGGCAGCCCTACAGAAGCCAGTAGTTGCACAGAAAGCAGGTGAGCGCACAGGCGGGATGGGGCAGGGGAGGAGTGGAGAAGGAGCCAGGGAGGCCTCTGGGCAGTGCAGGGGCCTGACAATCCCAGCAGGGGATGGAGTACAGAGCACTTGACATGCACAATTTCTTTATAAAAGTTCAACATCTAATTTAAATATAAGTTTTGTTTAAAATATCTGAAAATAACTCTTAACAAGTCACCTCTAATCCCCAAACACAGAAGGCCAGACAATATGTGCCAATCACTTATAAAATTGTCAGCAGGCATACACAATTTTTTGGTTCCTTTTTTCCATCTGATATTACTTCATAAACACTACGCCATATATTTATAGCTGATGTTGATCATCTTAACCACAGCAAATACTGTCATGTTGATTCAGCATATCTTTAACCATTACCCTTTTGGTGATCTTTTAGGTTGCTTCTCGTTATTTGCTTTATAAATAAAATGGTTTCAAAACCTTTGTCCATAGTCGTCATCTTTTTTGTTTTTCTTTCCTTGTATTAATTCCTTGAGATAAATTCTCAGGACTGAAATTACAGGGTCAGAAATGATGACATTTTAATGGCTTTAGATATATATTGCCCAACTGTCCCCCAAAAGGATTATAATACTTTTTAAAAGTGACATTTACACACCACTAACTATGAGCCATCCTGTCCTAAGTGCTTTGCGTGCATCAGCTAAACCAATACAAGCGCTTTAGTAGATAGGCACTACTATCATCCCGTTTCACAAATGAGGAAATTGTGGCCTGCAGAGGTAAAATAACCTGCTCAGGGTCACATTCCTGGCAAGTGGCAGAGCTAGGATTCAGGCCCGAGCAGTCTGGCCCCACAGCCTCTGCTCAAGCGCTGGCCTACCATGCCACCCACGAAACACAAGTCCTCCTGGAGCCGCGGCAGCTGTGGCTGTTCCCCACCTTTGGCTACTTTTATTAATAGGAGTAAACTGTTATGTCATTACTGTCTTTTTTGGTACATCTTCAAATAGTGAGGGAAACCAACATTTTTATGCTCCTTTGCTATGTATAATTTGGACTCTTCTGTTTCAAAATTAGGAACAAGGACTATCTCTCTAATACAATATTGAAAAGATATTGTAAATTCATATTATGGTCGGGTGAGGAGGGAGGGGGGAAATAGGGATAGGTGAAGACAGAGGAAGCAAAAAGGGGAAAGAACTCTTCAGAAGGCCTTGAGGGAAAGGGGGAAGAGAACATTCCATACGCCAGGCTGGCCATCACTTATTTCAGTTAGTGTTAAAAAAAATAAATTACTTTTGTAGGACTCCCCTCTCGCCACTTGGGCTGAAACCTGTAATTTCATGTGAAATGTTAATACTATAGCTAATCAATCACTGTTGGTAATTCCGTCATTGTTTTGTCCTAAACATTTCAGAGGCTCAGACCGTGCAGGGTGATCACCAAGGGAAAACGGAGCAAGCACGGTCATAATTTCCTGGAGGGTTCAGCCAGGAGAAAGCCATGGGTGAGATGGGGTCTTTGGGCGGCATCCTAACGCAACGAGCCCCACCAGGCACAGCTACCATGGCCATTGTCAGGAACTTAGCAATGGAGCCAGGGATATCATCCAGTCCAGCCCTTTTATTTTTCAGCAGCAAGTTCAAAGGCCCCTGAGAAGAATAAGTTGTTCTGTGTTACCAGGAACAGCAAAATCTGTATGTCAATCACACTCACTTTTCTTTCCCCCAACTTGCTATGCAATGATGGAGAAAATTCCACAACTGCAAGACTTACTGCTACCATAAAACCCTACCCTTCCAGCCTCATCTGAGCCCTCACAAGCCTTTGGCTAGTCTGGGGCCACCTCTCAGCATCCTTTCTAAATCTTCTCTCTTACCCACATCCCACCCTCTTCCTCTCCGCAGTTTAGGACACTTCCCATCAGGGCGCCCTGCCCTGCGCTAGCCTTTCCTTCCAGCCCCAGGAACAAGCTGTTCCCTACCCAAACAAGGGAAATCAGGCAAGTGTCAACTCTTCTGTCGACTCCATTTGATTGACTAGGGCCACAACTAGGAACCACATAGGTGAGAAGGATTCTAAGGCTGTGCTCTGGCTTAGGAAACGGAGTGGGAATGGGGCCTTGTTTTTTCCACGATTTCTGTATTACTAAATCCAGGGACTACATTTTGGTCCTTATCTTATCGAACCTCTCCTCTGCTTACAATGTCATTGACAACCCTTTGTTCTGTTAGCTGCCAAGATCCTTCTCTTCCCAGCTCTCCTGTTCCTAAGACTGTCCTCTTCAAACTCACTTCTGGGCTTCCCTCTGCACCTCCACCTTTAGTGTTCTCCAGAACAGAGGTCCACAGCCTAGATTCTAGACATCCTTCCTAGATAGTTTCAGTTTGGGCTCCTCTCCTTACCTTCTCCACCTAAATGCTGGCTGTCCCCAGATCTGCACAGCCACCCCTAACCTCTAGCTCAAGTCTCAAGGTCATGGGTCCAACTGCCCACTGAGCTTTCCTGCCTGGATGTCCCATAGACATCTCAAACTTAGGATGTCCAAAGTGGAATTCTTTGTCTCTGCATCTAGTGCTGCCTTCCACCCTGCTTTTCTTTCTGTGTCTTGCTTTAGTTAATGCCACCACAATATATCCGATCACACCCAAGCAGAAACTAGAGTGTCAGCCCACGCTGTCTTCTCCCTCGCCTCCCACACCCAGTAGGTCACCAAATTCTACCAATTTCACCTCCTAAACATTTCTCAAATCTGTCTTCTCCTGGACAACTCTGCACTGGCCTAGTTTAGGCCCTCATCAGCCTCTTAGGTAGTCTAATCTTGTCTCTTTCCAATCCACACTCCATACTGCCAGGATGCTCTGTTTAAAATGCCAATCTGATCATGCAACTTAAAACTCTTCAGTAGCCGCCCCCCCAAAGGAAAAAAAATCTCTGTACCCCCAGTGATGATAATTTATATGTACTATAATGCCTTTAAATAGACATAGACATAAAACTAGGTATAAATATATATTTATGACACCTAAAACTATAAAAGCAATGGCAATTTACCAATTAAATAGGAACAAAACTATAAAACCAATACATTTTAAAACAAAAACATTAATTTATTGTGACAGATGATGTTTGCTGAAACTAATTGCTGCACAAAATGTGATCATGGAACTGATGGCTCCAGCGCAGGGTCTCTGGAGTTTGGCACTCTGTGTGATGACTCACTTCTCCCACCACTTTTCTCTGTTGGAACTTCTGCTAATCCTTTGTTCATTCAGCCTGCTGGGAGGACATTTGGCCTCCTCCAGGCGCAAACGCATCATTTACATATTAAGTCCTCCTCTGTTCTTTTCTCATTAGCTGAGACAATTAAAGCAGCACTACTTGGTGCCAACTCATCACCAACACAAAGGCGAATGCAGACACTGAAATCATTTGACAACATAGGTTATAAAGTGCCACCCAGATGATCCGAATCATGATTATCTCATTTTTTTTATAGTATCATCAAAGTAATACACAAAAGTTAAGCTTTACCCAGAAATTCCATGGACTTCAGGTAAGACCTAAACAACCACATCCAAGCTCCATATAGTATGGGATCTAGGAGTTTGCTGCTGCAGCCATGCACACAAACACTCACAGAGACACTTCTGCAGCCACTTCCCACCACCCGCTTGACACCCTGGCAGTACCAAGTCACTTGTCCTCTGCTTTGGATGCCTGATCATCCCCTGACAACAGACCCTGCCTGCCCTCTTCTTAGGCTAACTCCTCCTAACCCTTTAGGATTTTGCTTAGAAGCTCCTCTTGACGCCCTAGGCAGGGGCAACTGCCTTTCCTCTGTGCCTAGCACCATCCTAGCACTGACTGCACTGTGTGGAAATTATCCTGGAGTGTAAGCTGCCCCAGGGCAGGGACCTGGCCTCTCAATCTCTGCAGTGCTGGCACCGAGGCAGGGCCTGGCATATGGCAGCATGCAGCCATGGCTGCTGAACTAAAACCCAGGCTCCATGTTCTAGTGAAGAGAAACTCTCACTGTGGCTGGGCCATGGAACTTGCTCTAATGATCATTCGTGACCTTAGACAAGTCACCTCATCACCTTGAGCCTCAGCTGCCCCATCTATGAAACAGAGATGATACAGATACACCGGTACAAGAAAATTTGATACAGCCTCATTTTAAAAGCAAAATATTGGAAGCAACCTAAATGTTCCCCTTAGTGTTGCTTAAACAAATTATAGTATATCCATACAATGGAACACTATGGACTGTCAAAAAGAAAGAGGAAGCTCTTTATATACCAATGCAGAATTACCTCTAAGAGTCATTTTAAGAGGAAAAATGTGGGGGCAGCATAGTGTGGGGAGTATGTTACTATTTGTAAAAAAAAAAGGGGGGGGAAATACATGTATATTAATAAATAGGTTTATATTGACTCAATTATGTATTAAAATGTCTGAAAAGATAAACAAGAACTAATAATAGTGGTAACCTATTGGGGAGAAAAAAATGAGTAGATAGAGGACAGACGTGAGAAGTAGATTTTTCACTGCATATATTTTATACTTACGATTTTAAGCTATAAGACTATATTACTTACACAAAAGTTAAATAAATTTAAAAGTAAAAGATACTATTACCTGCCATAATTATATCACAGGATCAAGTAGGAAGATCAAACAGACCTGGTAAAAGCATGTACTGTTGTAAGGTTTCAGCAATAATGGCCTTTCTGTGATGAAGCCGCTATCCCATAGTAGTACTAATAATTATAATATAATGACAAATATATCTTCCCTTCTCCATCCCCACCTCCCTCTAACACACACCTGTTAGGGGAGCATCAATCCTCACTATCGTTTTACAGAAGAAAGGAGACTGAAAGAAGGGAAGTGACAGCTAGATTGACACATGATCTCACATCTGCTTCTAATGCAGAGGGTCCCACACATGAACCCTCCCCCCAAAGAGCCTTATAACAGCACCCTCTTCAACAAGAGCCAGCCCCCTTCCTATCCTCCCTTTCCACGCCCCAGTCCCACCCCACACCTTCTCATGGACCCTCACACAACCAGGGGCTCTTCCACAGATGGTTTCAAACATCTACCGTCAACCCCACACATCATCTTCTCATTAGTCTAGTACACACACGGGGTCTGGTGACCTCTTCTCACCTACTCTGACATTCTCACAGAAACCTCAAGGCTGAAAAATCCAAACAAGCCTAATGGCAGGCTCCACATACAGGTGCTAGATGCTGACTCCGAGAACTTGAAACAGCCCCCTTCATCAGGATGAGTCACTTCTGATGGCCTTCCTGCTTCTCATCCGTCTTCTGCTTTGTCAAATGTTTCCAAGAAACCAGAACTGAAGGGGAAGAATGCCAGGGTTTGCTTTTGGAGAGCAGCCAGGTAAAATGAAAATAATACCCCAGTGATGCCCACAGCAAGGGTCTCCTATGATAAGGAATTCTGCAACGAGTCCCACTCAGTTCAAGTCATGGCTGAAGAGACCCTAATGAAATGGACTTTGGTGTCACATGTTTATTCATTCAACAGATATTTATGGAGTGCCTATTAAGTGCCAGGTGCTATACTGGATAATGGGATGCTGGACCCTGCTCTCCAAAAAGAAAAGTTTTAAAGTCCTGATTTAAAGCATTTGCCAACTACCACAGTGTAAATACTCCCACCATAGTCAATATCAAGCTACGTGACATCAGTGAATGTAAAATTGAGAAGAGTTGTGTACAATTGGCTCTCGTGAGTCAGTGCAAGTTGGCTCCAGCACACCATTGGATAATGAACAAACTACACAATCTCTACAATCATGAGTTTATGTACAGTAACTAACATTCATGGAATACTGAATATATGCCATATAACATTGTAAGAACTTTACAGTTATAAATCATTTAATCATTACAAAAACACGTTAAGATATTATCATCTGACAACAAAAAACGAGACACAATGTCAAATTATGATAAGTGCTATGAAGCAAACAAACAGGGTAGAGGAGAACACTAATTTGAAGTGTTTGCTGATTATCACGGTGTAAATACTCCTACCATGGCCAATTTCAAGCTACTAATGTCACTTGAATTGGTTTGCAAATTTCCTGAAAATTTACCAAATGGCTCTCATGAGCCAATATGAACCAGTACAAGTCAGCTCCAGCATATCATTTAGACAGAAGAAGGAGGAGGAAGGGAGACCAAATTCAGAATGATCACAGGTCTCTCTGGGAGGTAGAATTTAAACAGAGACATGAAAGATGACAAGGAGATTACCTTGTTCAGAACCAAGGAACATGGAGGAAGATAGGCATGAAATGAAGTTAGAGAGAAATAATGAAGCCAGATCATTCAGTGTCTCAACAACAGTGGGCAGGAGTTTGACATTTATTCTAAATGCATCAGCGAGTCCTAGATTTAAATCTCAGTTCCACTACTTACTAGGTGTGTGATTATGGGAATGTTCTTTCACTTCTCCAAGCCTCAGTTTCCTCATCTGTGAAATAGATATGATACTTGAAACTACCCTCTCACAGGGCTGTCCTAACTAATACATGAGATGTGTAATATAGTGCCCAATACTGGAGCTATTATCATTGTAGATCCAATATGTAATGCCTATTCATGCAAGAATGAGAGGAATGGGATGAATGTCTGGGAGCTCTAGAAAATTTACTCAATATGAGGGTGCTCTAAGGTCTCAAATTCAAAGGCCTACAGGGTCAGACATGTCACATACAATAGAGCATGGTAAAGACTCAGGCAAACAGAGAACATGCCATATTCCAAAGGGAGCAGTTATTAATACAAGGTCCAACAGGTCATGGCCATGTGTAACATAGCCCCATGTTGACAAGTCTTCCAGTTATTCCAGAGAAGCTAGAAATCCACATTTTTATGTGAAATCTCCCCACTTATAGATGTTGACCCTAATTCTAATTTAAAACTTTGTGTAGACCAAACAAAACAAGCCTGGACACCACTCATCTGTGACCTCTGCTTATACCTTTCAATGGGCTCTCTTTACCTAGCCCAAGAGGGTTCAGACTAGCCAAGGGACACCTTTGGCTGGCTCAGATTGGGGGCACACAAGCAAAATTAGGCTGTAAGAGTGACCTTGAGTATGACAAGGGCAACTCAAATTCCAAGGCAGTGGCCAAGCAAAAGAAATGATTCCATACATACTACAACCCTAGATGCTCATAAGTTCGGAAATCACTTTCTGATATATCTGAATTTAAATTGACTATCTCTGTCTCTTTTGTTTCTTTCCCTTTTTCCTTCTTTTGAATTTTTAACAAATTGCTTCACTTCATTTTTTTGCCCTCTAATAATTTGGAAATTATATGCACTATTTCTATCTTAAATAGTTAACCCCAAAATTACAATCTGTATCTTTAACTTGTCCAGTGTTACTAACTACCTCTACGGCTCCCTCCCAGACAATATAAGAACCCTAAATATTTTAATTACACCCTGCTCCTGCTAAACTTCACTTATGTGGTTTTCCACTTTTGGCTGGCTAGAAAGATGATCCTTCAGGTAAGTTGGAAACAATGGGCTGAAAATGGAGAGTCTTTGCCTACCATGGTCCCTGAATAAATAAGCAGAGGAGGGCTGCATGCCGCATGTTCACCCACTCTACTGGTAGGTGAGTAAGGAATACACTTATGTTGGTTAAGCCACTGATATTTTGGGATTTGTTTGTTGTAACAAATAACATTATCCTAATTAATACAGATATTTTCCCTGGTTGGCAAATATTTTCACTATTTCAAAATTACTACACTGAAGACATTCCACGGTCTTCCAGTTTTCATTGTTGATATCAAGAAGTCAACTGTCAGTGTAACTATTGCCCCTTTGAAAGTATTATGTCTTCTTTATCTCTAGTCACTTAAAAAAAATCTCTCTGTAATTATTTCAATATATGTCTCTAAAAGATATGGAAAATTCTTTATTTTTAACATAACCACAATATTGTTATCAGACCAGAATATTAACAGTAACTTTTTTATTTTATTTATTTATTTATTTATTTTTTAGGGGAGAGGGGAGGGAGGAGGGGGTAGGAAGGAGGGGAGGGGAGGGGGAGAGTTGGGATTCTCAACAGTAATTTTTTTAAATCACCAAAAGCCCATGTACAAATTTCTAATTATCTCACAAATGTCATACGCTTTTTTAAAACATTATATTTGTTTAAATCAATATTCATAAAGCCCACACATTATGATCAGATTATATGTTTTGTTAAATCTCTGTTTATCTATAGGTTCCCCTTCCATATCTTACTCTCTCTCTCTCTCTCTCTGTTTGATTTATATATGTATGTATATGTATGTATGTGCATGCATATATAAAAATATAAATATACTTTTTTCTGGGTTTGCTAAAGAAATCTGCTTGTCTTGTACAGTTTCCCATGTCTGCATTTTGATGATTACAGTCTAATGATGTCCTTTTGGCAAGATTACTACATAGACAGTGTTGTGAATAGTAGTCTTTTCTTTTTATGCTTATTTATGCTCAATGTCTAGATCCATTAATGCACTGGGAGTTACATAGTTTTGGTATTCTCTTATATCATATCTTGATCTATTAGACTGAATACTTATATAAAGATAAACTCCCCTTCATCTGTTATTAGTTACCTAGTAGTGTAGTTTTTATAGAAAAGTCAGGATATTAATAATATTATTTCCCTTGATTTACCAGTTTTCCCAAAAAAATGAACTAGTTCCCTAGCATCTTCCAAGTGGTCAATTTATTTTTCTTTGTTACCATTGTTGTTTGTCATTAGGAATGCATAGATTTAAACATATTTGTTGTTTCAATTTACTGTAGCTATTATTCTTGTTGATCCTTAAATTGCCCTTACTTTGTCTATTGAGAGCTTTTTCAAGTTAGTTCCTAACTCTGAGAAAGATTGTCTTTTTCTCTGGTTTTCTTCAGTTTTACTATGATGTATCTAGATGTGATTTCTTTTCTTTTATCCCGGGATTTGTTGCTGTTGTTTAATCTGTGAGTTTATATCTTTCTTTGATTTGGAAATGTCTCAGCTATTTTCTCTTCAGATATTGCCTTTGATGCATTCTCTTTCCTTCCCTACTGTAACTCCACTTACACATATATTAGACCTTTTCATTGTATTCACTATGTCTCTTACCCTCTTTTATGTATTTTCAATGCTTTTGTCTCTTCATATGTATGCTAAAATCTGTTCTCTGACCTATCCTCCAGTTGAATCAAATCTGCTGTTAAATTTGTCCACTAAGTTCTTGATTTCAGTTATTGTATATTTCAAGTCTAGATTTTCTATTTGGTTTTTAAATCTTTTTTTTTTTTTTTTTGAGACAGAGTCTCGCTCTGTTGCCCAGGCTACAGTGCCATGGCATCAGCCTAGCTCACAGCAACCTCAAACTCCTGGGCTCAAGCAATCCTACTGCCTCAGCCTCCCAAGTAGCTGGGACTACAGGCATGCGCCACCATGCCCAGCTAATTTTTTCTATATATTTTTTGTTGGCCAGATAATTTCTTTCTATGTTTAGTAGAGATGGTGTCTCACTCTTGCTCAGGCTGGTCTCAAACTCCAGCCTCAAGGGATCTTCCCACCTTGGCCTCCCAGAGTGCTAGGATTACAGGTGTGAGCCACCGCGCCCCACCAGTTTTTAAATCTTACATGTCAGTTTTTGTGGTTTCCAGTTTCATGCTGAAATCTTTAAGTTTGGTTTAATTTATTTGAACACAGTTAGCATAGCTGTTTTAATGTGTCTTAAAATTCCAATATCTAAAGCCTTTTAAGGTCTATTTCTATTGCTATTGTATAGATTCTTGGTGTCTTATTTCCTTGTGTGCCAGATAATCTGTTTGTGGGACATTAAATCTGAAATGTTTCTATAAATAATTTAAGATCTAGGCTTTTAGTTTATATAAATAATTTGAAGCCTAGGATCTTAGTTTACTTCTGCCAAACACCTGGCCATCTTAATATGAGTACAAAGCTTGAGGTTCTCTTGACCAGCCTGACAGAAAGAAAGGCGGGTTCACCTTCACAAAAGGACATAGCCCTTTGAAATTTCTTAAGGGTGTAGCCCTTTGAGATTTTAGTTTAAAATAGAGGCGGTTTATCAGAGCCTTACCTTTGGCAGATGTTGGGCTTTGACTTTTTTCACCTTAGCCCCATGTGGTCACCAAAGTATAGCTCAGTTTGGAAGATTGGCTCCCAGGGCAAGTACAACTTTGAGTTAAGGGCATATCTCACTGGATTTTCATCTTCTCCTAGGAGTTGGCCTATTAATTACTATCTTGATTGCCTTTTGATTTTTTTAACTATTTAATTCAGTTTTATGACTATCCTCAGTAGGAAAATTGTTCTGAATTCTTTAGTCTTCATTACTATAAGAATTTACTTCCTTCAAGATACCTTTCCTGATTTGGGGGGGTTGGGTGGGAAAAAAAAGAATTAAAAAAAAAAAGAGAAAAATTATTTTAAAAAATACCTTTCCTGACCCAATCCTAATTTCTCAACATCATACATAAGACTCTCACTGATCTGACCTTAGTAGACCTCATTTTCCACTATCTTCCCCAGTAAACCATATGTTTGAATCCCACAAGTACTTTTCTCCCTTAACGCTCTCCCTTTTCCCCACTTCCTAGCCTTTGCACAGGCAGATGCCTCTGCCAGGAATGCTTTAACTACTCAAAAGAATGATTAAACCCTAATTATTTTTAAGACTCAACCTACTTGTCACTTTTCCTGTACTTGCAAAATACTGTATGCATTCTTCCACTCTAGCAATATATAAGGTTGTATCACAAAAGCTAAAGCAAAGTTTAAGGGCTGTGATCAATGGTGTCAAGTGTCTCAAAGGATTCCAATGGTTGCCAAAATGTATCAACTGGACCTGGAAGGATGGAAGCCACTGGAGACCACTGCCTGGGCAGTAGGAGTACAGTGTTCATCCACTCTGTATGGGGAAGTGGGGAAGATATCCAGACTGAAGCATGTTCAAGAAGAAATGAGCAGTGGAGGTGAGGAATGTAGAATATTCTTTCAAGAAGCTTGGTTGTGAAGGAATGCCAGAGGTTAGGAAGTTTTTGTGTTTTTTACAAATGGAAGATATGCATAAATATGTAAGAGGAAAGAGACAACAGAAAGGGAGACAATGAAAATATAGGAGAAAAATAACACTTATGACACAATTAAGTACTCATTGAGACTTGAGGACAAATTGTAAGGTGGAGAGGTTTAGAAGTACAGAATAAGCTTAGTGGTGAGGGTGAGCATTGAGCATGAGTTATAACTTCATTTTCTTATTTTAATAAAACAACAGTGAGAAGGGATATAGAGGGGAACACTTGAAGCAAGCGGTGGAAGTTTATAATAGCTTCTATGGGAGGAAGGGGAGGAGTTGCTACCTCTCAGAAATGCACAGGATCATGGGGAATCAAACAGAGAGAAGAGTTCATATATTTCTACTTGTCTTAAATTGCATGGTTGGGTGACTGTCCAGCAGTCCTTAGCAGCACAGACATAGGATCAGAAAAGGAGAACAGAGGGACTGCTTTAGGGTTGAAGTTTACAAGGGAGTAATGATTTGCGGGTATTGATAAGAGAGTTGTTGAAATGATGGATCGTGAATCTAGGCTGGAGACTGGAGAAATTGGAGGAGTGAAGACAATGTTGGTTTGTTTTTTTTTTTGTTTGTTTGTTTTTTTTGGAGACAGAGTCTCGCTCTGTTGCCCGGGCTACAGTGCCGTGGCATCAGCCTAGCTCACAGCAACCTCAAACTCCTGGGCTCAAGTGATCCTACTGCCTCAGTCCCCCGAGTAGCTGGGACTACAGGCATGTGCCATTCCCAGCTAATTTTTTCTATATATATTTTTAGTTGGCTAGATAATTTCTTTCTATTTTTTAGTAGAGACAGGGGTCTTGCTCTTGCTCAGGCTGGTCTCGAACTCCTGACCTCGAGCGATCCACCCGCCTCGGCCTCCCAGAGTGCTAGGATTACAGGTGTGAGCCACTGCGTCCGGCCGGCAATGTTGGTTTTAATGAGAAAGAGAGAGAGAGAGAGAGAACAGGTACATTAAGGGGTAAGAGTCGGTGTTCACTTTTCAGTCACCTTTGCTGAGTCTGGGAGCTCTGGGTGGCTCTGCCACAGGCTTTGAGTGACCTGCAGGTACTGGAAGATCTGTGTGTAGGATAGCAGGGCAGGCCAGAAGCCAGGAACTGATGTAACTTTGGAATCAAATCCAGCTGACCATCCAAGGGCAGGAGCAATTTTTCTCAGCAAATCTAAAATGGATAGTATCTCCAGAGCAGCTTATTAGAAAGGACAGCTCATGCTCAATGGTGTTTCTAGAAAACAACATAGTCAACCAGCCTAACCATAGAACAACAGTAAAATAAGAGAGCTATGATGGCGGAGTGGTGGTGAATGCCTAGATTCGTGTTCCCAGAGAGGAAGGCATGGATCCGGACCTACCACAATGCTAGAGGACTGCCCCCCCCCACAAGAATAGCAGTGTGAATCCACAGAGAATCAACGTGGGACACACAGAGCAAGAAAAATCTGAGCTGGGGAGCCACGGTGGGCTTCGGAGCTCGCCAGGCCCCCGGCTCTGGTGCCTGCCGGACCCTGACAGTCACCCCCAGTGTCGGCGATCTGCAGGTGCACAGTCACCATCTTGGGGCCCACAGTCTAGCCGCTGCGGAGCCATAGGGTGCCAAGAAGCTCCCTGTGTGGCCCCCTCCCCTGGTCCACAGACCCTCTATGGGGGCCCCACCCTTGTGTAAACACTGAGTACTTCTCCAGTGAGAGTGTGGAGCCTGGTCCCTGGGGACATTGGGCCAGGGCAGACTTTTGCCTGTGGGAGCTGCAGCAGCGGGGGCGCTGAGCAAGCAAGGGCACTGTCCACTCCCCGTAGCTAGTATCTTTCGTGCAGAAAGAGACAGAAACCACCCCTATAGAGGAAGAATTAAAGGGGGAAAGAAAAAAACAAAACAAACAGAGAGAATTTCTGCCTGCAACTAGTGTGGACCCTGCCTGCTTACTGAAAGACCACAACACAGTGTCTTAACTCGCCAAAGCGGTCTTAGGTCACTCCAATCCTCTAGCGCTGGACCCACCAGAAGCAGCCCCCCAACTGAGGTAGAAAAAACTCTAAACAATACACAACAGTCTCCCCCTCTTGACAAAGGAAGCAACATACCTAGACTGCTTCACAGCCTAAGAACAGAGTACAAAGTGTGCTGTTAACCAGACTAAAACTGTAAGAAAAGATCTAATGATAAATCTAGATGGGAAGGGCCCAGCAAAAACACATGGGGAGCACAAAGAATCAAACGGAAATCTCACCCCCAAAGAGAAATACCAGCTCTCAACCAATTGACACAAACCAGACTCAAAATACCAACATGTTACAGGAAGAATTTCAATTATGGATTATAAACAAGCTGAATAATATACAAGAAACAATGGATAACCAACACAAAGAAACCACAAAAAAAAAAAATACAGGATTTGGAAGAAAAATTCACTAAAGAAATTGAAATATTGAAGAAAAACCAAACTCCTAGAAATGAAGAATTTACTCAGAGAGCTACAAAACACTGTGGAAAGTCTCAAGAGCAGGGTAGTGCAAACAGAGGAAAGAATCTCAGAGATTAAAGAAAGATAACTCTTTCCAACTAGATAAGTCAATCACAGAGATAGAACAAAGAAATAAGAGAAATGATCAGAGTCTTCAAGAAATGTGGGATTATGTGAAGAAACCTAACGTGAGAGTTATTGGCATTCCTGAGGGTGAAGAAGATAATAATCACTTGGCCGGGTGTGGTGGCTCACGCCTGTAATCCTAGCACTCTGGGAGGCCGAGGCGGGTGGATCGTTCGAGGTCAGGAGTTCCAGACCAGCCTGAGCAAGAGCGAGACCCCGTCTCTACTAAAAATAGAAAGAAATTATATGGACAACTAAAAATATATATAGAAAAAATTAGCCGGGCATGGTGGCGCATGCCTGTAGTCCCAGCTACTCAGGAGGCTGAGGCAGTAGGATCGCTTAAGCCCAGGAGTTTGAGGTTGCTGTGAGCTAGGCTGATGCCATGGCACTCACTCTAGCCCGGGCAACAGAGCGAGACTCTGTCTCCAAAAAAAAAGAAGATAATAAGCAAGGGTTGGACAAGCTATTTGAAGATATAATTGAGGAAAATTTTCCAGGCCTTGCTAAAACGCTAGACATACAGGTTCAAGAAGCTCAAAGGACCTCTGGGAGATTCATAGCAAATAGGAAAACACCACGCCACGTAGTCATCAAGTGACCAAAATATCTACTAAAGAGTCCCTTCTTTGAGCTGTAAGGAGAAAGAAACAAGTGACATACAAAGGAAAGCCCATTAGAATTACGCCAGATTTCTCAACTGAAACGTTACAAGCAAGAAGAGGTTGGGGCCCCATTCTCACTCTTCTGAAACAGAATAATGCCCAGCCTAGAATCTTCTACCCAGCTAAGCTAAGTTTTCTATATGAAGGAGAAATCAAGACATTCTCAGATAAACAAGGACTGAGGGAATTCACCAAGACAAGACCAGCCCTCCAAGAAGTACTCAAAAGAGAGTTACACACGGATCAGCACAAGAAAGACCCACGAATGTAAAACTACTCAAGAGCTAAAGACCAAATCCCAGATACCACAATGGCTCAAGAGAGAAAACATAGCAATGAAGTTCTACCCAACAAGCTGAACAGAAATCTGTCCTACTTATCAGTTCTCTCAATAAATGTGAATGGCTTGAAGTCCCCACTCAAGAGACATAGACTGGCCCAATGGATAAAAAAACACAAACCAAGTATCTGCTGTCTCCAGGAAACTCACCTAACCTGCAAAGATGCATTTAGACTGAAAATAAAAGGATGGAAATCGATATTTCAAGCAAATAGTAGCCAAAAGAAAGCTGGTGTGGCAGTCTTAATTTCCAATAACTTAGCTTTCAAACCAACAAAAGTAATAAAAGACAAAGATGGTTACTATATACTGGTTAAAGGCATAATTCAACAAGAAGACGTGACTATACTCAATATATATGCACCCAACTTAGGTGCACCTAGATTCATAAAGCAAACCCTACTTGATCTGAACCAATGATAGATAACAATACTGTAATAGCTGGAGACTTTAACACCCCACTGACAGTACAGGACAGATCCTCTAAACAGAAAATAAACAAAGACATAATGGACTTAAATAGAATGCTAGAACAAATGGGCCTGACTGACATCTACAGGACATTCTACCCAAAGTCCACAGAATATACATTCTTCTCATCAGCTCATGGGACATTCTCTAAGATTGACCGTATCCTAGGACATAAAGCATGTCTTAAAAAATTTAAAAAAATAGAAATTATACCATGCATCTTCTCAGATCACAGCAGAATAAAAGTAATAATCAACCCAAACAGAAACCCTCATTCCTACTTAAAGTCATGGAAGCTAAACAACTTTCTCCTGAACAATTATTCTATAAAGGAAGAAATCAAGACGGAAATCAAAAATTTCTTTGAATTAAATGACAATGGAGATACAACTTATCAAAATCTATGGGACACAGCTAAAGCAGTCCTGAGAGGAAAATTCATATCCATAAATGCCTGTATCAAAAAGACAGAAAACTTGCAAATAGACAACCTAATGAATAGACTCAAAGAGCTGGAGAAAGAAGAACAGAATGACCCCAAACCCAGCAGAAGGCGAGAAATTACTAAGATCAAATCAGAATTAAATGAAAAGGACAACAAAGAAACCATAAGGGAAATTAATAAAACAAAAAGTTGGTTCTTTGAAAAGATAAACAAAATAGACACACCTCTGGCTAGACTAACCAAGAGCAGAAAAGAAAAATCTCTAATAACCTCCATTAGGAACATGAAAGGAGAAATCACAACCAATGCCACAGAGATACACGATATCATCTATGAATTCTACAAGAATCTTTATGCACACAAACTGGAGAATGAGGAGGAAATGGACAAATTTTTAGAAACACATAGCCTTCCCAGGCTCAACCAGGAAGAAATAGAGTACCTGAATAGACCAATATCAAGAACTGAAATCGAAACAGCAATAAAAAACCTTCCCAAAAAGAAAAGCCCTGGTCCAGATGGGTTCACACCCGAATTTTACCATACATACAAAGAAGAACTGGTGCCCATCCTACATAAACTATTCTCCAATATTGAGTAGATTGGAATTCTCCCCAACACGTTCTACCAAGCCAATATAACATTGATACCAAAACCAGGAAAGGATGCAACAAAAATAGAGAACTACAGACCAATTTCTCTTATGAATATAGATGCAAAAATTCTCAATAAAATACTAGCAAATCGAATCCAAGTGCTTATCAAAAAAATAATCCACCACGACCAAGTGGGCTTTATCCCAGAGATGCAGGGGTGGTTCAGCATACGTGAATCTATAAATGTAATTCACCACATAAATAGAAGCAAAAACAAAAACCATATGATCCTCTCAATAGATGCAGAAAAAGCATTTGACAAAATTCAACGCCCTTTTATGATAAGAACGCTTAACAAAATAGGCATAGATGGAACCTACCTAAAAATGATACAAGCCATATGTGACAAACCCACAGCCAACATCATAGTGAATGGGGAAAAATTGAAAGCATTCCCACTTAGAACTGGAACCAGACAGGGCTGCCCACTGTCGCCATTACTTTTCAACATAGTATTGGAAGTCCTTGAGAGAGCTATCAGGCAAGAGAGCAGAATCAAGGGAGTCCAAATAGGGAAAGAAGAGATCAAACTCTCACTTTTTGCTGATGATACGATGTTATATCTGGAGAACCCCCAGGATTCAACCAAGAGACTCCTGGAATTGATTAACGAGTATAGCAAAGTCTCAGGCTACAAAATCAACATACAAAAATCAGAGGCATTTATATATGCCAATGACAGTCCATCGGAGAACCAAATTAAAGACTCAATACCCTTCAAAATAGCAACAAAGAAAATAAAATATCTAGGAATATATCTAACTAAAGAGGTAAAGGACCTCTATAAGGAAAACTACGAAACACTGAGAAAAGAAATAGCAGAACTTGCAAATAGGTGGAAAAATATACCATGCTTGTGGATCAGAAGAATCAACATTGTTAAAATGTCTATACTACCCAAAGTGATCTACAGATTCAATGCAATCCCTATTAAACTACCAACATCATTTTTCACAGACATAGAGAAAATAATTATACACTTTGTATGGAATCAGAGAAGACCCCAATAGCAAAAGCAATTTTAAGCAATAAAAACAAAATGGGAGGTATTAATTTGCCAGACTTCAAACTATACTACAAGGCTGTGGTTCTTAAAACAGCCTGGTACTGGCACAAGTGCAGGGACACAGACCAGTGGAACACAACAGAAAATCCAAATATAAAACCATCCTTATATAGACACCTAATCTTTGACAAAGCAGGCAAGAACATACTCTGGGGACAAGAATCCCTATTCAATAAATGGTGCTGGGAAAATTGGTTAGCCACATGTAGAAGACTGACACAGGACCCACAGCTTTCACCTCTCACAAAAATCAAATCACGGTGGATAACAGACTTAAACCTTAGGTGTGAGATGATTAGAATTCTAGAAGAAAATATAGGAAAGACTCTTACAGACATTGGCCTAGGCAAAGAATTTATGAAGAAGACCCCTAAGGCAATCACAGCAACAACAAAAATGAATGAATGGGACCTGATTAAATTAAAAAGCTTCTGCATAGCCAAAGAAACAGTCATGAGAATAAACAGACCACCTACAGAATGGGAAAAAATTTTTGCATACTACACATCAGATAAAGGACTGATAACATGAATCTATTTAGAAATCAGGAAAGTCAGCAAGAAAAAATCAAGCAACCCTATCAAAAAGTGAGCAAATGACATGAATAGAAATTTCTCAAAAGAAGATATAAGAATGGCTAACAAACATATGAAAAAATGCTCAACATCCCTAATCATTAGGGAAATGCAAATCAAAACCACAATGAGATATCACTTAACTCCAGTGAAAATGGCCTTTATCAAAAAATCCCCAAACAACACATGTTGGCGTGGATGTGGAGAGACAGGAACACTCATACACTGCTGGTGGGACTGCAAACTAGTGCAACCCCTGTGGAGAGCATTATGGAGATATCTTAAACAGATTCAAGTAGACCTACCATTTGATCCAGCAATCCCATTATTGGGCATATACCCAAAGGAAAAAAGGTCATTCTATAACAAAGACACATGTACCCGAATGTTTATAGCAGCACAATTCACAATTGCAAAGATGTGGAAACAACCCAAATACCCATCAATACATGAATGGATTAGTAAACTGTGGTATATGTATACCATGGAATATTACTCAGCTATTAGAAATAACGGAGACACAACAACTCTATGGTTCTCCTGGAGAGAGTTGGAACCCATTATATTAAGTGAAGTATCCCAAAAATGGAAAAACAAGCATCACATGTACTCACCAGAAAATTGTTTTCCCTGATCATCACCTAAATTCACATCTGGGAACGATACCAATGGGATATCAGACTGAGGTGGGGGGAGGGGGGAGGGGATGGGTGTATGCCTACACGATGAGTGCAATGTGCACTGTCTGGGGAACGGACACGCCTGGAGCTTTGACTTGGGGGGACAGGCGGTACATGGGCAACATATGTAACCTGAAATTCTGTATCCCCCATAATAAGATGAAATTTAAAAAAAGGGGGGGTAAGAGTGTAAAGGTGTTGCAAGTCACTATCTTGTAACTTGCAATTTTTTTGTAATGATAAATCTGCTGTAATCCCTCTCTTTATTCCTCCCTATATATTGTGTCTTTTTTCCCTCTGGTTTCTTTCAAAATTTTCTTTTTATCACTTGTTTTAAGCAATTTAATTATGTTGTGCTTAGTGTAGTCTTCTTCTAGTTTCTTGCACTTGGGGTTCATTGAACTTCTTGGATCTGTGGGTTATAGTTCTCATCAAATTTGGAAATTTTTGTTCTTTCTTCGGATAATTTTGTCTGTTCCCTCATCTCTTTCCTTTCCTTTGGAGACTAATTTATGTATATTAGACCGCTTGAAGTGTCTCACAGCTCACTAATACTTTGTTTAGTCTTCTTTCTCTTCAGGTTTCATTTTGGATAGTTTCTGCTACGTCTATTTTGCTGTTAAACATATCCCGTGAATTCTCCATCTTGTAGTTTTCATTCCAAGAAGTTCAGTTAGGTTCTCTAAAAATCTCTTGTAGGTTTATGCTTAAGATGCTCAGTCTTTCCTTTAGTTTCTTGAACGTGTGTAATGCAATTATAATGATTCTTTTTGTGTACTAATGATTGTACGTATCATTTCTGGGTTATTTTTAATCAGTTGATATTTCCCCTCATTATGGGCCATAATTTCTTGCTTCTCTGTCACCCAGGTTGGAGTTCAGTGGCCTGATCATAGCTCATTGTAACCTCAAATTCTTAGGCTCAAGCAATCCTCCTGCCTCAGCTTCCCTAGTAGTTGGGACTACAGGTGCATACCACTATACCTGGCTAATTTTAACATTTTTTTTGTAGAGATGGTATCTCCCTATGTTGCCCAGGTTGGTCTCAAATTCCTGGCCTCAAGTGATTCTCCCACCTCAGGCTTTCATAGTGCTGGGATTAGCCACCACACCCAGACAATATGCCTGGAAATTTTTTATTGGATATCAGACATTGTTTTACCTTGTTGGGTGCTAGATATTTTTGTATTCCTATATACTTGAATTTTGCTATAGAATACAGTTAAGTTTCTTGGAAACAGTTTGAAACTTTCAGATTGTTCTTTTAATCTTTGTTAGGTAGAATCAGGACTATATGTAGTCTAGGGGGTGATTCCCCCTTCCTCCATTATTGAGGTTAGACCCTTCTGTATACTCTACCTTGAATTATGAGATCTTTCACTCTGGTTGGTGAGAAGGGACACCATCCCTGGCCCTTAAAGGATTATTCTTTCTAATCCTTTCATGTAGTTCTTTCCTCAGTTTAGGGTAATTTCTTCACATACATGGATTGATCTAAACTCAGCTGAATACACAAAAGCGACCCTCTTGATGTCTCTGAAGTCCTCTCTCTGTGCAACAATCTCCTTTTTGACACTCTGGCCTGGGAATTCTAGCCACCTTGCTCTTCTGGACTCCCAGTTTGGTCTCCTCACCTCAGGGATACCACTGGAATTCTAACCTCCCTCTGCCTTGGCCTGGAAAATTTGTCCAGGAAGTAAGCTGGAGCAACAGCAGGGCTTGCCTTATTTGTTTTCCACCTCTCAGGAATCATTATCCTTCATTGCCTGTTCTTGAGAACTGTTGTTTCATACATTTTTTTAAATTTAGCAGCATAATAAAAGGATTATACACCATGATCAAGTGCAATTTTTTCTCAGAATGCAAGGATGTTTCAACAGACAAAAATCAATCAATGTTATATTTCTACATCTCATTGATACAATTAGGAAAACAAACCCAAGATCATTTCAATTGATGCAGAAAAAGCATTTAACAAAATATCACACAATTTCATGATAAAAAACACTCAGTAAACTAAGAAAAGAAGGGATATTCCTCAACCTGATAGATGTCATATATGAAAAACCCAAAGTTAACAGCATACTCACTGTGAAAAACTGGAAGTTTTCCCCTAAGGTCAGGAGTGAGACAAGTTTGCCCACATTCATCACTTTTATTCAGAATAGTACTAGAAGTTCTAGCCAGAACAATTAGGCAAGAAAAAGAAATAAAAGGCATCCAAATTGGAAAGGAAGAAGTAAAATTATCTCTATTACTAGGTGACATGATCTTATATGTAGAAAACCCTAAAGAACACACACACAAAAATTGTTAGAACTAACGAATTCAGCAAATTTGAGGGTATAAAATCAACACAGAAAAATCAGTTGTAGTTATACACACTACCAATGAACAATTTCAAAATGAAATTAAGAAAACTATTCTATTTACAAGAGCATCAAAAAAATATACCTAGGAGTAAATTTAACCAAGGAGGCAAAAGACTTGTATAGTGAAAACTACAAAACATTGCTGAAAGAAATTAAAGAAGACCTAAACAAATAGAAAGACATCCCATGGATTGGAAGACTTAATATTGTTGAGATGACAATACCCAAAGCAATCGATAGATTCAATGCAGTCTCTATAAAAATCCCAAGGGAGTTGTGGGTTTTTTTTTTTGTTTTTTGTTTTTTTTTTTGGTAGAAATAGAAAAAAATCATAAAATTATTGGGAATTTCAAGGGATCTTAAATAGCCAAAACAATCTTGACAAAGAACAAAGTTAGAGAACTCAAACTTCCAAATTTTGAAACTTACTACAAAGCAACAGTAATCAAAATAGTGTGGTACTAGCATAAGAATAGACATATAAACCCATAGAATAAAATAGAATACAATAGTGAGCCAAGAAATAAACTCTCACATATATGGTCAAGTGATGTTTGACAAGGGTACCAAGACCATTCAGTGTAGAAAGGGAAATCTTTTCAACAAATAGTGCTGGTAAAACTGGTTAGCCACATGCAAAAGAACAGAATTGGACCCTTACCTTATACCATACACAAAAATTAACTCAACGTGAGTTAAAGAACTAAATTTAAGAGATAAAAGTACAAAAAACTCTTTGAAGAAAACAGAGGAGAAAATCTTCATGACTTTGGATTTCAAAATGGTTTCTTGAGTACGACACTAAAAGCACAGTCAACAAAAGAATAGATAAATTAGACTTAATCAAAATTAAACACTTTTATGCATGAAAGGACAATCACAAAAGTTAAAAGACAACACACAGAATGGGAGATAATATTTGCAAATTGTATATTTGACAAGGCAATTATATCCAGAATATATAAAGAACTCCAACAACTCATCAACCAGGAAACAAACAATCCAATTCAAAACAGGACAAAGGACATGGACAGTATTTCTCTAAAGAAGATGTACACAAATGACCACTAAGCACATGAAAAGACGATCAACATCATTAATCATAGGGAAATGCAAATCAAAACCACAATGAGATACCATTTCACATCCACTAAGATGGCAATTATCAAAACAACAGGAAACAGTAAGTGTTGGCAAGGATGTGGAGAAATTGGAATCCTTGTGTGTTGATGATAGGAATGTAAAATGGTGCAGCCACGGTGGAAAACAGTTTGGTGGTTCCTCAAAAAGTTAAGCATAGAACTACCATATAATCTAGGAATTTTCTTCCTAGGTATATACCTAAAAGAATAGAAAACAGCGACTTAAACATATATTTGTACACCAATGTTAATAGCAGCATTATTTGTAATAGCCAAAATGTGAGAACAACCTAAGTGTCCATCAACAGATGAACGGATAAACAAAATGTGGAATATACACGCAATGGAATATTACGAAGTCAGAAAAAGTAATAACATTCTGATACATGCTACAACATGAATAAAAATTGAAAACATTATGCTAAGTGAAAGAAACCAGACACAAAAGGACAAATATTATACGAGTTCACTCATATAAGATGTCTAGAATAGGCCAATTCATAGAGACAGAAAGTAGATTAGAGGTACCATGGGCTGGAGGAAGGTGGAAATGGGAAGTTATCGTTTGATAGGTATGGACTTTCTGTTTGGGATGATGAAAAAAGTTCTGGAAATACATAGTGGTGGTTATTACACACATTGTAAATGTGCTTAATGCCACTGAATTGTACATTTAAAAATGGTTAAGATTGTAAATTTTATGTGATATATATATGTGTGTGTGTGGTTTTTTTTTTTTTTGAGACAGGGTCTCACTCTATTGCCCAAGATAGAGTGTAGTGGAGTCATCATACCTCACTGCAACCTCAAACTCCTGGGCTCAAGCAATCCACCTTGCCTCAGCCTCCTAAGTAGCTATGACTATAGGCACACACCACAACCACCAGATAATTTTTCTATTTTTCATAGAGACAGGGTCTTGCTGTGTTTTATGTTATATGTATTATGTATATTTTACCACAATAAAAATATACTCATTTAGTCCAAAAGAAGGAAAACGGGAGGAAAGAATAGATGGAACAAAGAGAAATACAATAGCAAAATGATAGATTTAAACTCAAACCATATCAATAGTCACATTAATTGTAAATGTGCTAAACAATTCAATTAAAAGGCAGAGATTGTCAGACTAACAGGGTGGTAGAAACAAGACATAAGTATATGCTACCTACTAGAAACCCACTTTAAATATTAAGACAGAAATTAGTTAAAAATAAAAGGGTGGGAAAAAGATATACGATGATAACTCTAATTTAAAGAGAATTGGAGTGGCTAAATTAATATCAGATAAAGCATATTTCAGAGCAAAGAATATTATCAGGGCTAGGGAGGGTCATTTCATAATGATATAGGAGTTAATTCATCAAGAAAATATAATAATCCTAACCATTTAGGCACTTAATAACAGAGCTTAAGGCTGAGCGCGGTGGCTCACACCTGTAATTCTAGCACTCTGGGAGGCCAAGGCGGGTGGATCGTTTGAGCTCAGGAGTTCGAAACCAGCCTGAGCAAGAGTGAGACCTCGTCTCTACTAAAAATAGAAAGAAATTATATGGACAGCTAAAAATATATATAGAAAAATTAGCCGGGCATGATGGCGCATGCCTGTAGTCCCAGCTACTCGGGAGGCTGAGGCAGGAGGATTGCTCGAGCCCAGGAGTCTGAGGTTGCTGTGAGCTAGGCTGATGCCATGGCACTCTAGCCCGGGCAACAGAGTGAGACTCTGTCTCAAAAAAAATAATAAGGCCGGGCGCGGTGGCTCACGCCTGTAATCCTAGCACTCTGGGAGGCCGAGGCGGGTGGATTGCTCGAGGTCAGGAGTTCGAGACCAGCCTGAGTAAGAGCGAGACCCCCGTCTCTACTAAAAATAGAAAGAAATTATCTGGCCAACTAAAATATATATAGAAAAAATTAGCCGGGCATGGTGGCACATGCCTGTAGTCCCAGCTACTCAGGAAGCTGAGGCAGTAGGATCGCTTAAGCCCAGGAGTTTGAGGTTGCTGTGAGCTAGGCTGATGCCACAGCACCCCCTCTAGCCAGGGCAACAAAGCGATACTCTGTCTCAAAAAAAAAAAAATAATAATAATAATAAATAAATAAATAAAAATAATAATAAAAAATAACAGAGCTTAAAAATACATGAAGCAAAAATGAATAGAACTGAAGGGAAGAAGGGACAAATCCATAATTATAGAGTTTAAGCAATAATATCTCTCTCTTCTATTCTCTCTCTCTTAAAATTATCAATAGAACCAGTAAAGAGAAAATCAGTAAGTGTATAAGAGGCTTGAACAACACTATCAACCAAACTGACCTGATTGACACGTATTAGAGCACTCCATCCAACAGCAAACAAATACATGGAACATTTACCAAGATAGACCATATTCAGCGTCATAAAACAAATCTCAACAAATTTAAAAGGATTCAAATCATACAAATTTTGTTCTCTAACCACAATATAATTAACTTAGCAATTAATAAAAGAACAATATCTGGAAAATCTCCAAATATTTAGAGACTAAATAATTCATTTCTAAATACCCCGTGGATTTGAACTGAATGAAAATGAAAATACAGCACATCAAAATTTGTGGGATGTAGGTAAAACAGTAGTTAGAAAGAAATATATAATGTAAAAATGCCTGTATTAGAAAAGAAAAAAAGATGCAAATCAATGACCTCAGTTTCAACCTCAAGAAACTAGAAAAAGAAAAGCAAATGTCATCCAAAGTAAGCAGAAGAAAGTAAACTAGAAAGACCAGTACAGAAATCAATGAAATAGAAAAACAATAAAAAAAAAAATCTATGAAACCAAAAACTGGTTACTTGAGAAGATCAATAAAATTTATAAACCTATAGTCAGACTAACTGTGAAAAAAATTACAAATAGAAATGAAAGAGGAGATATAAAATTTTATACATGTTAATAAGGTAATACATTAATAGTATAAATAACTTTATGCTGATATATCCAACAACTTAGATGATATGACCTATATCTATTAAAAAGATTAAATTTTACTTGAAACTTTACCACAAAGAAAACTTCAGGTCCAAATGGCTTCACTGGAGTATTTTATCACACATTTAAAGAAGAAAAAACGCCAATTCTACACAAACTCTTCTATAAAATTGAAGAAGGAATCCTTTCCAACTCATTCTATGAAGCCAGTATTACTCTGAAACCAGACAAAAAGATTACAAGAAAAGAAAAGCTACAGACTATTATCTATCATGAACACAGATGTAAAAATTTTAAATAAGAGTTTAGCAAATCAAATCCAATAATATATAATAAGGTTAATACATCATGACCAGGTGGAATTTATTCCAGAAATTCAATCCTGGTTCAACACTGAAAATTCACCATTTTCAACAGACTAACAAAGAAAAACCATATGATCACATCAAGTGATACAGAAAAAGAATTTGATAAAATACATCTTTTAAAAAAAATAAATTTTATTGTATACATTTGAGGTTTATAACATGATGTCATATGATACATACAGATAGTAAAATGGTCACTATAGTGATACACATTAACATATCCATCATCTCACATAGTTACTTGTTTTGTGTGACAAGAGCAGCTAAAATCTACTTATTTGACAAGGATTCCTCATTCAATACAATTTTAACTATAATTTTCAAGTTGTACATTAGCATACATCTATTCTTTTTTTTTTTTTTTTTTTTTGAGACAGAGTCTCGCTTTGTTGCCCGGGCTAGAGTGAGTGCCATGGCGTCAGCCTAGCTCACAGCAACCTCAAACTCCTGGGCTTAAGTGATCCCTCTGCCTCAGCCTCCTGAGTAGCTGGGACGACAGGCATGCACCACCATGCCCGGCTAATTTTTTCTATATATATTTTTTAGTTAGCCAGATAATTTCTTTCTATTTTTTTTTTTTTAGTAGAGACGGGGTCTCGCTCTTGCTCAGGCTGGAGCATACATCTATTCTTCTTTTTTTTTTTTTTTTTTTTTTTTTTTGTTGAGACAGAGTCTCACTTTGTTGCCCAGGCTAGAGTGAGTGCCGTGGCGTCAGCTTAGCTCACAGCAACCTCAAACTCCTGGGCTCAAGCGATCCTACTGCCTCAGCCTCCCGAGTAGCTGGGACTACAGGCATGCGCCACTATGCCCGGCTAATTTTTTTCTATATAGATTTTTAGGTGTCCATATAATGTGTTTCTATTTTTAGTAGAGACGGGGTCTCGCTCAGGCTGGTCTCGAACTCCTGACCTTGAGCAATCCACCCGCCTCGGCCTCCCAGAGTGCTAGGATTACAGGCGTGAGCCACCGCGCCCGGCCCATACATCTATTCTTGATAAAACTCCCAGCACACTGGGAACAGAACGGAACTTCTACAACCTGATATTAACAGAGTCTATGAAAAACCTACAGATAGCACCATATCTAATGGTTATAAAAACAAATGCCTTCCCCTCAGATGAAAAACAAAGCAGGGATGTCTGCTCTTTCTAAGTCTGTCACCATTGCACTGGATGTTCTAGCTAGTGCAATAAGACAAGAAAAAGAAATTAAAGGAATGCAGATTAGAAAAGAATAAAACAGTTTTTATTTTCAAATAACACGCTTATCTACATAGAGAATTTGATAGACTCTAAAAAATACCCACTAGATCTAAGTGGGTTTACAAGATTGCAAAATACAAGATCAATATACAAAAACAACTGTAGCAGTTAAGCAATCAGAAATCGAAATTTTAAAAATACCATTCAACAATAAATAAAATAAATATACTCAACAATGTAGATTAATTTGAAAATAATTATGCTGAGTAAAAGAAGGCATACCAAAAAGAATAGCTACTATATGATTTCATTTATGTAAAATTCCAGAAGATGCAAACTAATCTATGGAAACAAAAAGCAGATCAGTGATTACATGGGGACTAGGATGGGAGAGGGGGTCCAGTGAGATGCGCTGGGAAGAATTAGAAAGGAGCAAAAGCAAACTTTTTGAGGTAATAAGTAAATATATTCATTATCTTGATTGTGCTGACAGTTCCACATGTAGAAATGTCAACACTTACCAAATTGTACATTTTAAATATATGTAATTTATTGTATGTCAATAAAAATGTTTTTGTAATTTTTTTAAAAGAATAGTTTCAAGTTTTTAAAACAGGTTTCGGGCAGTTTTTTTATCATCTTCCTCTTGGCATCTCTACCTTTTTTGTTTCTCGCATTTGATCCTGGGAACTTTTTCTTACTGGGAGGAAATAAAACACACAAACACACATGTAACATACCTACTTCCTAAAATATTAGCCTTCAGTCTAAAACTGGTTTTCTTTCACACATTTTCTTTTACAATTCATCTTGTCACCTTCCCTGTTATTCAATTCGTTTCAGTTTCTAGGGGTGTGATGGGAGAGAGTTGGTTTCTAAGGTAACCATAGACAGGCAGGTACCAAGCTTGGAAGGCTGAAGTGCACACCGGGGAGGTGACCCTGCAGACAATGTATACCTCCTCTCAGTGGGAGTTCAGGTGAGAAGCTTCTTCTCCACTAAATGCCTTGCGATCCTCAAGAGGGATGAGGGGGCAAATCCCTGGGGGAAATAAGTCAAGGGACACTGAGAGGGGAGACATAGAACTGGCAGCAATAAGAAAAAAAAAAATGCTGGTCATTGCACCCTGGGAAAAAGCACTCTCTAGGGCCCTGGGGAGTTAAATCCCTGAACTCTATTTCTGGCTCCACCACCCCCAGTCTCTCTCAACAAGCCCTGTACTTCTTCTATCTTTCTAAGAAGGTTCTGCCTATGCATTGTTCTTTGGTTTTATCTTTTTTCCCCAGTGCCTGGCATAGTGCCTGTTGCATAGAAGCAACACAGTGATAGTCAAGCACAGACCCTGGGCCAGATTGCCTGGGTTCCCACCTCTGTGACCATGTGCAAGTTATTTCACCTGTCTAGGCCTCTATTTCTCCATCTGAAAATGGCAGTGATAATAGTTCCTAACTTAAAAGGTTGCTGAGAGGATCAAGTGGTTAAAACTTGTAGTTTGCTTGGAACAGTATTTATATAGTAAGCACTATAGATGTTTGGGGTAGTATTGCTTCATATTAAAATTTTATTGGGAACTCAACAGGTTGAATGAACATAATATTCTGAGTGACAATGAAATGACACCTGTGACAGAAGTTTTAAGATTGGTTATTCTGGCTACCCAGAGAGTTCTAGAGAAATCTAAATCAGGTAAAAAATAAACCATAGAATTTTCTGAGCCATAGGGCTAAACAATACCTTAATTAAGCCTCTCCACATCATCTTCCCAACTGACAAAGGTTTAAAAGGAATAAAAGATCTCCAATAAAATAGTGGCATTATCTTTCCAGCAGTGATTTTGCCCGGTCTGTCTCTTAATGGCACCTTAGAAGGAGAATGACTACAACCTGGATTCCATCTGTCTTAAAACAAAACAAAACAAAACAAAACCCAGTTTTGGCTAAGGATGTCTGCCCATGAATGAGAAGTTGCTTCTCTAGAATTCACATTGTGAACCATTCAAGGTTTTCCATCACAGATCTCCCTCGGCTATTAAGTATTAAGTTTCTAGAATCCCTCCTAGCAAATAAAAGTCAGACCATACTCGCATTTTTTCCTTGCTTCTCACCACTTAAAGATGATCAGATATGAACTGTAGCCTCAATGTATCAAGTATGGGATTTCATGCAAATTATCTAAAACCTCTCTGTGCCATAGTTTCCTTAACTGTAATGTAAATGCATATAATAACTAGTGCCCTACCTATCCCATAGGATGTTGGTCATACGAAAGAATTCATCTATTTAATAACAGTGTTGTGGGGAATGGTTAAAAGGGTTATGTTCATTTAAGGTATTATTTCCTAACATTTATCCCGACTTTCCTGCCCAGCACTCTATAGTTTACAGAGTCCATGCTTGATCTTACTAAATCCTTTCAACCTGCAGATGGGCAGTCACAAAGCTAGAAAGGGATACAACCCAGAATAAACCCAGTCCTTTGGACTCCTAATCTCTAGTACTCTTTTCTTTTCATTCTTTTTCTTTCTTTCTTTCTTTTTTTTTTTTTTTTTTGAGACAGAGTCTGGCTCTGTTGCCCAGGCTAGAGTGCCGTGGCGTCAGCCTAGCTCACAGCAACCTCCAACTCCTGGGCTCAAGCGATCCTACTGCCTCAGCCTCCCGAGTAGCTGGGACTACAGGCATGCGCCACCATGCCCGGCTAATTTTTTTCTATATATATTTTTAGCTGTCCAGATAATTTCTTTCTATTTTTAGTAGACACGGGAGTGGGGGGGGTCTCACTCTTGCTCAGGCTGGTCTCCAACTCCTGACCTCGAGCGATCCTCCCACCTCGGCCTCCCAGAGTGCTAGGATTACAGGCGTGAGCCACCGCACCGGCTACTCTTTCTATTAATTAACAGCTACCTCCAGATTCCTACAACCTAGTTTGCCTTGAGCACAATCTAATCTATTTTGTTTTCTAAACTGAGACTTGCAGTTCACTTAAATGGCCAGCTAACTTCAGGGAACTCTACCCTGTCAAAGCCACCCCGTTGTCTTCAAAGTGGAGTATGCAAGGAGATAAAATAGTGTGCACGGGGAAAATACTTCAGAATGCACTCATAATAATATTTAGTTATAGCAAAAATAATTATTGAAGCTTTACTAATACTAAAGACCTAGCATTCTCACTTAGTCACTATGTCAGAAGTCATCTGTCACATGCAGTATGTGAGAAGTGTCCAGGAACCAGAGGTTAACAACACAGTTGAGATTCATTTTCTTTGTAATGTATACCAACCACTGGACAAAAATAAGCCTGCTAATTGCTACAAACTTTACAATTCTTTGTAACGACAGGGAGAATGACCATGAGAATCTTTGCTTTGCAGATTGACAATCTCCCAGGAAAGGCCTAAGCCAAGATACTGAACATAGAAGAGACTTACATTTTTATTTCGCAGTGTTCTGTGAAATGGCTGAATGAATGACGAGAATGGCTGTCAAGAGAATGCTACCTAGCACTTACTTTCAAAAGCAAAAACAAATAACAAAAAGAACAAAACAACTCCACCTAATCTGTCCCTTCAAGTTGAAGATGACAATTTATCGATGAGTAAGAAAGTCACTGATTTTCTAAAGAAACACATACTTTGTGGAGAAAGCATTTTGAAAATGGATGATTGGTTATCCTGGAAAAAGAAGAAAAGAATTTCTTCTTTGAAGACTAAAATAAAGATGTTTCTTGTTAAAAAAAAAAAAAAAATTGAACATGGATGATTGGAAATTGTTCCTATATTGTGATTTTTTATTACCAAAAACAATGTGTTTCACCTATGAAAACCTTTGCCTGCACACTTGAAAAACTAGGAAACAGAATTTTAAACCTGTTTGTAAATCTAAATGAAGTTTCTTAATGGTTCGAACCCATTTGTTAAAAATATAAAAATATGACACCTTCCAATCATTCAAGAGGGATTGATTTAAGATGTAAATTTAGTAGTTGAATTTCAAATAAAAGTCTTTGCTTCATTGGTGAATGGATTGGAAAATGAATATTATGATTTAATAAATGGAATCAAGGATGTACTTCTTCCAGTTAAATCTACCTATCTTTGACAAGCTTCTTTTCCAATTATGACAGCCATTAACTTTCACTAAAAAGTATGATTTTTAAAATGTACTTTATTTCAACCTTTTAATATTTCTACACTAGGGTATGTTTTAATACGGTATGCAATAAAATACACGTAAATAATTGTTTATTTAAATATTACATATTAAGAAAACATTATTAAAAATATTTGGGGACCACTGGTCTATCACCACAGAGCTAGTGTCCACATTTGGGAGCATCATTCTTTGCAGGTAGTATGGAAAAGGAAGACAATAAAGTCAGCAGCAAATCTGAACTGTGGTGCTTCAGATGGGGGGCAGACCACCTGTTTTGGGGAGGTCCGGCCTAGGGATTGGTGGAGATGGGGTGAAGGCAGCATGTCCTTCTGTTATTTGCCAACCTGTACCTGACATAATTTAGAGAAAGCTCCTGGTTCATAGTAGGTCTTCACTTGATGTTTATTAGTTTCTTTTTCCTCTTGCTATTTGCATATCCACCACTGCGAACACTGGTGGGGTCACTCAGAGCTTATGAATATGGGAAATTTACATATACATATATTCACCCCAAGAACAATTCAGGTAGTGTGGAAGTGGGAGAACCATATGCAAACACACCACTGCCTGCGGAGTATTTTACAATAGCCTCTACCTAGGCAAGAAGACAAAGTTAACTCCCCAGTCTTAATAATAAAGTTTCCTTTTTGTTTTAATTATTTTTAACCATAATGCTTGGGACCTTCTGACTAATGTCATGTTACTTGGAAAGATTTAAAAACTGTGATTCTACGAGAGGGGGTTATGAAAAATTGTCCCGGAAAGGCTCTTCCACAGAGTTCAAAAACACTTTACACAGGCTGGTATTAAGATGCCCAAACCAACCCGAGAAGAAACTGCGAAGGATCTCCCCACAAAGTCGGTAGTGTTAGAAGTGGGAAGGGCCACAGAAACGAGAGAAAACAGTTAAAAGAACTCCTGAGAAGCACGGAGGCCGCGACAAATTTTTGAAAACATACGGTCATAAAAGGGGTGGAGAGAGGGTGAGCTGTGGTGCGGAGAGCAGGGGTGATGCCGGTGAACGCACACAGGTAAACCTGCACCCGCGGGGAGGGGCACAGCGCGCCGGCACCGTGGCTGGGTGGGAAGAGGCTAAGAAACAAAGGTCGGGTCCTGAGCATAAGTCAGTAAAAGGGGGAAGAGCACCCGCGGAAAAGCGGGCACCAGGCGTGGTGGCGGCGGCGGGGAGTACGGGGCGCGGTGCCTTGCGGGGTCGAGGCCGGGGTCCCCTGCGAGCCGGGCCGGGCCAAGCCCGGGACCCAGCTAAGCCGGGAACTAGCTAGGCCGCGCGGAGGGGCAAGGCCGGCGACTGAGGGGCCGCGGCGGGGACCGGCCGAGGAGCGACGGCGAGAGGTCGCAGGGGGGGAGGGCGCGCAGGGAGGCCTGGGCAGGGGCGGGTAGGCAGGCGGGAGCAGCGGCCGAAAGACCCGAGAGGGCTGTCAGCGTCCCGCCCCCATCCCCCGGCCGCCTCGGCGTGAGGGGAAAGGCCGGCGGGCGGCGGGCAGCGCGGCGAGGAGGAGGAGGAGCCTGCGGCCCCGCCCCCCGGCCGGAGCGAGGGAAGGAGAAAGGCTCGCAGGGAAGGAGGAGGGAGGAGAACGCGGGGAGGGGGCGGCCGGCCGGGCCTGCGCCCGAGCGAGCGGCGAGCTGAGGGGGAAGGGGCCCGGAAGGAGGCGAGCGCGGCCGCGACGCCGGGATTCGGACGGCCGCCCCTGCCGGCCTGCCGCCGCCGCCTTCCCTGCTTGCGCCTGAGCTCTCCCGAGCGGCCGTGAAGGCCGGAGCACGGCTGTCGGGCGTGGGGCGAGCGGGCGAGCGGGGCCGGGAGCCGGAGGCCGGGCCGGCCGTCCTGCGCGAGCCACGGTGGGCTTCTGCCTGCGAGATTAGGCAAGGGGCGGAAAGGGAGGAAAAAGAGAGGCCGAGAGAAGCGAGGCGGTCGGATTTTCCAGGAGGCTGGTGTGGAAGAAAATCCCACCCCGAACTCAAATCCACAATAATAATCCAAACGAAGAATAATAATAATAAGGGAGCAGTTTTTCTGGCCGGGCGAGAGAGAGGGAAGGGGGAACAGGAGGAAGCGAAACCTCCGTTTCATGGAGGCTGAGTCAAGAGAAATTTTCGGAGCCTGGATGTGGAGAAGCCAAACGGCAGAACTAACTCAGGAAATTGTCTTTCAGAAAAAGGCCGAACGTAGGCTGGGTCTGAGAATCAGGCTAGGATAGGTGGAGGAACCTGCAAGTTTAAAGGAAAAAGAAAAGGAGAGAATATTTTCAGAGATTCTCTTTGGTTTGTGATTATTGCTACCATTTTAAAGGTAAAAAAGCATTGCATTTCAGGAGTTTTTTTTGGTTTTTTCTTTTTGGTGCAATTGGCTCATTTAAGAATTTCAAAACCTTTAAAAGCTTTTTTTTTTTTTTTTTTTAAAGAAATCCATAAATTTTGTTCCCAGGGTTGCGCTGGACTTGGAAGGAGTGCTGTTGTGTACATACTATTATATGGTTTTATTTATTTTTTTTTTTACTGTGCAAATCAGCTAGATTTTTTCCAAGTGCCATTTAGGATTTATTCATATTTTTTCCCTTTCCTCAAATATATCTACTGTTGTCATTTTAAGCATTAGAGACCAGAAAATTATTTTTTTTTTACTCTTTGGAGCCAGTGGATCTCTTGCCAACAGAAGGACAGCTGGGAAAACTGGATTTAAAGGATGTTTTTTATTTGTATTTTGCAGTTAAGAGTGATATTTTGAAGGCACATTATTTCTGTGATTCATTTTTTAGCCCATAGTGCTAACCTTGAAGAGATTTGTGGTTGGGTTTTTGGTTTCTAAGAAGGTCATAGTTTTTCCTCTTTTCCTTTCAGTTTTTTTTTTTAAGAGGGGGGAGGGGAAAAGGGGCTAAGAAAGGAGACCATGTTAACTGGTAGAAGTAGAATGGAGCGTCAGTTACCAGGGTCCTGAGAACTGGAGGAAAAAGGATTCAATCTTCAAGTTGGGAGGCCCTCCTCTCACCTTTCTTAAAAATTGCAAGTGCTTCAGTCCTGATCAAGATACCAAAGCTACAGGATTCTGGAACCGTGGAGACACTGAGAAACCATGAGTGTAAGGTTACCCCAGAGCATAGACAGGTAGGTTTGCTAATAATTTGGTTTTTCAACACTTACTAAAGGAAAGACTGGGAGGGAAGGTATTGCATTTTGATAAAAGGTTGCAAAATAAGGGTCTGGCTGGGCTGTGGGAATTAGTGGGTTAGGAGCAGTGGTCTCTGGGGAAGGTTGGCATGTCTATTTGTGTTCTCTGTGTGTGTCCATGTTCAAAACATAGCTTTTGATTCAGTGTCTTTTTAATATAAGCAATAAACAGTGAAGCCAGGAGAGGGGAAGGAGGGGGGAAATGCTTCCACTGGCCTTTGACTTTTTGCCAGGCTAGAGGCCGAATTTGGGTCCTCCCAACTTGCCAGCTTTGGGGTAGGAGGCAGGCGTAAGCCCAGTCATGTGACCCCCGCCCAGGGATGGATTGGGACTGGCTTTAGGTGTTGGAGCTGCAGGGGGAAGGGCCCTGGCAGGGGCGTGGGCCTCCACCAGGCTGGTTGTCAGGGAATGGTGGGGTTTGGTGATGGGAGGTGGATCCCATTTCTAGTATGAGGAGGATGTTCTTGGCCTGAGTAATGGGACAGAAACACCCTCTGCACCCATATAGGTCTGGATTGTTACCAGTGACTGATACGGCTGCAAAATGCATAGGTCACATTAGAATTTTCTCCACTCCAAGATTAGAGTTTAAATTGAGACCTGCCAACCAGCTGATACTCTCGGTTTAATCTTCCAAGCCGTTTTTTAATAAGCTTGACCCTGCAAAATGGGCCTTCCCTCTGCCTAGAGCTGGAAGGAGTTGTTTTGGGCTCTTAGGCCTGATAGGCAGAGGCTCTGGCACTGAGTCTGAGCACATGATCCCCCTTTCCTCAAGAGTCTGCCCAGCCTTCCCTGTATCACTGGTAATGTTATAGTGTGGTTTTAATTCTTTCTTCCAAATGATTGGACAACTTTGTAAGGTGTCTGCCTTTTCCCTCCCTCCCCTACCCCTTCTTAACCCTTCTCTCCTTGAAAATCTTGAGGGGGGTGAGTTTTGTGTGCTCTGCACACATCCTAACTAGATTGATGGGTGGTTGGAGGACTGAACACGCAAATGAAACGACTGGGCCTGGAAAAAATGTTATTGGAGAGATACATAGGGAAGAATATTTGTGAGAGCAGTTGCTTTCTCTGTGTCCAGTCAACCTTTGGTTATCCATGCTAATAATAATTTCCTTTCGGCTGTGGAATGTGGCCTAAAATGCATATAATCTCTCTCTCCCAAACACTAATCTCTGTATTGCCTCAGAGTCCTGTTTAGATTAGTTCAGCAATCCCTAGACAGGGAACTGACTTGGCAGTGGAGAAGAGGAGGCAGACAACCACAAAGGATACATGGCCGGTTCAAGCTCCCCTCCCCCTCTCTGTTGGCCTCTCTGTAGTTTGACGCTTGGACAGGGAGAACTGAGGCATGTCAAGATGAGGAGGGGAAATGGTTTACATGGCTGCCCTTCTTCCCTTTTCAGCCTCTTGGAGTTCAGGAATTAGTGTACTTGCCTTTTAAAATTTGTACGGTGAGCTATTTCTGTGAATTTGGGGATGTGAGAAGGTGTTGACCTAGGTGTTGTGGGTGGTGCAAGAAGGAGGAGGCAATGAGGATTCCTGGATTGATGTGAGACACTCCTCTGGGAGTTTGGATATCCTCATAGATACAAATCTTAGGATTTGTGTAGTACATTACAGTTTCTTAAGGGCTTTCATAGCCTATGTCTCATTTGAACCTCACAATATTTCTATGAGGTAGACAAATCAGAGGTTATTATTCCCATTTTACAGGTGGGGAAACTGAGGCCTAGAGAGGATACCTGGCTTGCCCAGTGCCATCTTGCCAGATTAGTGGCAGAATTTGGACTCAAACACACATCTTCTGATTCTGAATCCATGGCTCTTTTTATTGCCCCACCGTGTCTAACTAGGTTTGTGTATTGGTCCTGTAGAATGTGTGGGGCACCATTTTGTTATGCTCTCTCTTTGGCAGTAGGGGAAGATGCTCTTCAGCAGTCAAGGTATTCCCTTGTACTTTTCTGTTTAACAGTCTTGGGGCTCACAGCTGTAAGTTCTATAGTTAAAGCACCATTTTCTCCTGAGGGATAATGCAGGATAGAGGGCATTCTTCACCTCCACTTGGCCTGATTCTCTTCCCTATTAAGAAGGTCAGTGCTAGGACCCAGGTTCCTGTCTAGATATTCCCAGCTAGCTGCATTGGATCTTGCCCCCTTTGCTGTAGGCGTATTGGACCTTTTGACATCCCAGGCTCAATATCCTATGAATTTTAAATAATTTGTACTCTGAAACCATACTGGATGGATTGAGTAGAATAAAATGCAGATTATGGAGTCAAGAATTCTCTTTTAGTTTATCCGTTTGCTATGTAGAAAGCCTTGTATAAGGTGCTATAAGAGTGCTTTAGAAAATTTAAGTATATAGTTCTTGCTCATAGAGAACATGCAATCTAATTGGGGGACTAGGAAACATAAAAGACTCCTGAAGACCACATAAAAGCAGCACTAGACTGTAAGCTTGGTGAAAGCAGGGGCTGTGTTTGATTAGTTCATATTCTATCTTGTGTGCCTAGTTTAGTGCCTTGCATGAAGTAAGTACTCAAGAAATATTTGGCAAATGAATGTTGGAGTGAATGAACATAATAAATTCCTCCATTTCAAGTTGTTTCAACATCCATGTGTTAATTTCAAATGTAGTCAAAATAAGGTCAATTAAAGAAGGTTTCCCAGATGATGTGTATTTTCTACAAGATAACCAACGTGATAGAGGACAATGTATTTGGAGAGAGATTGTGGCTCAGAGTAAAGAAGACTTTGGAATATTTATTTGGCAGTCTTTTACCCCCTGTACCTTCCTTTGGGGCATAACTCCTGGGTCCGTAGAAAGTGTAAAAGTATTTGCAACTAATCTTTATCTTCGAGTGTTAATCAATTGTTACTGAGAAATGGGCTAAACGCAGCTGTTCATATCTCTTTCAGGTTTTGTCCCTGGACAACTTGTTGCCCATTATTATATATTCTTTTCAAGAGTTTCTAAAAATGTGTTTGATATTGCAAATAGGTAATGATACTGAGTTATTTTTACAGAAGTGGTAATGAGTTTTGCTAAGCCATCTATATCCATTTGCCTAGTTCCCCATGGCAAATGTTTTTGAGATGTCCAGATGGATTAGGAGTTTACATCCATGAAACAGCTTCTCTCTGTGCAAAGTTAGTTCATGTGATGACCAAACTAGACAAAAGTACTAAATTTAAGCCAGAAGTTCTTGGTTTGAGCCCTAGCTTTCCCCTTAACTATGTGACCTTGGGCAAATCACATGCCTCCTCTGGCTTCCTCATGTGTAAAGCAGTAATAGCTCATTTATGTAAAGTACTTTCCAGTTCACAAATATTTTTACATAGTGTGTCATTTGAGGATTATAATGTTTAATGCATCTCTTTCACAGGGCTGTTGCAAGGAGCAAATCAAATGAGATAATATATTTCAAATTGCTTTCTAAACTGTAAAACTCTGTGTAAATTTTAGATGGTAAACTCATGGATTTGATTTAGCTTCATGCACTGCTTTCTGAGTTAAGTAACCTAAAACAAGTTAAAGATGAGTGAAAGATCTTTCCATCATTTTGAAGAATTTAAGCAGAGTGAACAGGGTTTATTGTTGCAGAAGTACACAAGATTAGGAAGAAGGAATACTTTTCTAATGGTCAGGGTTGGGTGATCATACTAGAAGAATGTGAGAAGAGGAAGGTTATTGAATCTCCTTCCCAGGAATTTTGATGAATGAGAAAGGTTTCATCTCCCTTGGCTCACTTAGATATCTTTCAGTGACAGGGATAGAAAGGATTTGTTTTGTGATCTCTGGCGGCCATGCCTTGTCTTAGAAGCAAGGAATTAGGAATTTCCTAGTTCAAAATAAATCCAGGCCCAGCAACTGTTCCATTCAGGGATCTCTTTCGACTTTGGCTTCTGGTCTTTATTGAGCCCTGGGCCCAAGAAATCCCCAGACATTTAGCTGAGCTTCTATCTAGTTTAAAAGGCCGGCATCCCAGAACGGTGCCAGGGATCCAGAGTTACAAATTGTAAATCCCCTGAAATTCTGAGTCTTTTCCAAAATGTACCCTAGTTCCCATCTAGGGGTGTGAGATGAGAGATGGCAATGGATTTGCTAATGAAACATTTGACAATTAATCACCATTATGAGCAGGAGCAGGCTAAGCTTAACTTCACATACTCAAGAAACTTTCTGAAAGAGCACCCTTTGATTAATTAATTTATTTCACTTTTTTCATAGGGTATTGCCACACAGAGCTCCCCTGTCCACTGTTTAGGAGAATAGACAAAAAATAAGACAAATTAAATGAAAATAATGAGTTTATCAAAAGTAAAAATGATTTTGTGATGGGCATATAATCAATCCCAAATTAGTATTATGGAAAGACAAAGGAGTTCTGGGGCTCCCAGCCTCTATGGAATAGCATCTAGAAACTCCAGAGTTGGGATAGTGTTTCTTACTGCTTTAAAGGTGTGATCTGATATATATGAAAGGGCTTTGTTAACTGTGAAGTTCTGTAAAGCATAAGAAGAGTTATTTTCATCTATATTGACTGAATCCACTTCATATTTTTACTGTGGAATTGCCTTTAAAAATCCATTTTATTGGTTTATAATTTTTAAAACTTAATTCAAACATTTATCATGTGTCTTGGACACTCTTTTCTCTGGAGACTGTGTGTTCTTCCTCCTTTTCTCTATGGCATCCAAGATCACTCCTTTGCCCCTTGGGGTAGGCAGGACTGAAGAAGTTGCTGATTCTGGTCAAAAAAAAAAAAAAAAAATCATAAAAAGTCATGTTAGATCTCCTGTGAAAGGAGTTTTGGAGTTCTGAGGGAAGAGCACCAGCATCTGAGTTAATAGACCTGGAAGATGGGGCCAGCTTTGCTACCGACTGGGGGAACGCCCTCAGAAAGGTACTTACCTGCTCTGGACCTCAGTTTTGTTATCTGGAAAAGTGAGTGAATTAGGCTAGCCAACCTCTAAGGTTTGGTTCCTTTTAGCTATTACATTCTTTGAGCCTCTGGAAACAGAATGCCTTGTGTCCTTTCGTACAGTGAGCCAGAACTTTTTGTCAGGAATCATTTTCTGGCCTTCCTGAAAACTAGTGAAAATGAAAGTTTGAGAAGACCAGGGAACAAGAACTGCCTATGAAATGGGACAGAAGATAAAAGTACAGGGATGTGAAACTTGGGGAGAAACTAGGAAATCTCTGGAAATTAGAATAGGACTTGGAAGGTGTTTTTAAAGTCTGGAGTAGTAAAGATAGGTTGAGCATCTTTCCCATTGTCATTGATCTCTGAGGAAGGTGGTTCCATGAGTTCAATAGTTATAAATCCTCTGGGATACCATTAAAACCATTTTATTGTCTTTTTATTCTGATTTCAGCATAGGCCCTCCAAGTCACTAGTATCCTTCTCTCATCTTTATTGACTTCTTCAAGATTTTCCTCCTCATTTTAAAGAACAGCAAACTATGACATGAATGTGTGAGAAAGGGGCTTTGAAAAGTTAGAGCGAAGTAATTTCAGAGTCTTGATTTCCAGCCCTTTTGTTTCTTTTCTTCGGTGTTTGGGGAACAGCTACTACAAAATGGTATGATGGGATCCATAGCCACCAGTAATGGGCCTGCCTCAGATCACATAGAGAACCAATCTAGCGGTCCTCCAAGTGATGACCTATGATCTGTGGTACTTGGCAGTTAATTGCTTGGGCTGCAGATATTTATCAGATGGCTCTGTGCTCAGCTTAGTTCTTGGTGTTCTGGTAGATAATATATAAGATTGTAGAGCTTACATTCTTGTTGGAAAATGTTATTAATGAAACAACACAACACCATGAAAAGATAGTACATAATTGCTGAATCTTTATGTACACCAAAAGTACCTTTAGAGAAGAATAGAAGGTTGGTGCTAATAAGAATAGCCAGGGTGTAATAGTTAAAAATTATTCAGGTAGAAGAAAGAGAGGAGGCCATTTCAGACAAGGAGAGCAACATAAGCAAAGGTTCTGGGGTGGAACCAAGCATGGTGTGGTCTCAAAATGTTAAGATTGTTGGTCTTTGTAGAGCAGAGAGGAGTTTGGTTGCTAATATGGTTAGGGTGGGGGCATAAAGGTATTCAGACTGTATATGGTAGGAAAAAGGGAGCCAGTGAAGTTTTATGTATTATATGGTGATAAAAATAGTGCTCAGAGAGAGAACGCTGATGTTGATATATAAATTGAAAGAGAGCTTGGGGTCAGGAAGGCTAGGGGTTTTTGTAGCAATCTTGGCAAAAGATAATGAGTTTCTGAATCTGTGGGTATGGTGGGAACAAAGAGGAGGGGCAGGATTCAAAACACATTTTGGAAGGAGAAATCAGCAAGGGGTTTTAAGGTTAAATCCAGTTTTTGAGACTGATCAATTAGGAGAAGAGTAGTGCTATTGATAGAATAGGACCTTCATTAAGTCATTTTGTCTGCGAGTGGTATCCAGCAATTCACTGAATACAGCATTTTGAATGACACTTATCTTCCAAAGACCTTTAGGTTAGGCCATTTCTACCTAATAGTTTTAGAGTTCTTCAGTGCAGCTTTTTAAAAAGAAGAAAGGAGAATCAGTTCTGGGAGATCCCTTAAGAAATTGGTCATGATCTGAGGAGATTAGCATATACTTGATGGATCCTGATTAATCAGTTATACCCCATTCCCACATAGCAGACTGGACTCCAGGGCTAGAGGGCCATCTTTGTGGAAACCATTCTAGCACTACAATAGAGAGAATATAGGACTTTAAGCGAGAAGATCATTGTGTGAGCTCCAGCTCAGTGACTAACTAGCTGTGTGATCAGGACAATTTGTGTAAAAGCATTTTATGAATTCTATAGTGCCAAACATATGTGAGTGTTGTTAAAGCATTTGGTTTGGCAAGAACCCCACATTGGCCTGAACTCTCAGCTGCCACTGGAAGACCCACACTTGGGTTACTCTCAGTCTTGTGCTGATTCTCAACTAAGTACTGACAGGCATGGCTGTAGGGACATACGGAACAAACAAGGATGGTAGTTAAAAATCAGGTGCCTAGGATCACATCCTAAGAGAGATCCTTCTTTGCTAGAAACCCACAATGTCTTTTCTTTCAGCCCAAGCTCCCCAGCTTGGGATTCATGACTTCTTTCTTCAATTTAGCCCACATCTAATTCATTGTAGGTCTCATTACTATACCCTGCTACTCTGCTTCAGGTAGACCAGCCTGTTTCCTGGGCCCACATCACTCAGTGTTCTCTGTCTCCCCCCAGCTCCATTACTTTTATTTCCTTCAAGGAAGCCTTTTCTGGTTAGTGCCATCAGACCCTACACATTTATGTTATTCATCATTCCTTTTGCACATACATATATCACTTTGACTTTATTATCTTTTATTTGTGTAAAAGTTCTAGCAGAATACCTAGCACATGGTAGACTATTTGTTGGTGCTATTGTGTTTTATCCTGTTACTCAGGGTTCAAGAGCAGTGTCTCTTCATTTTTCTGGGTTGTCTTCTGGTGCTCAGTTTAGTTCTCTTTTTACAAGGTATACTCCTTACCTGCTGTTGCCTGACTTGAACTGTAGCTCATTCTTGACGTTGCTGATTCCCTCTATGCCTAGCCAAGGGATCTCAGGAAAGCAACTCTAAACACTGCTGCCAGGAGCTAAGACCAAGAATTCCCCTTGTTCTTACTGAGTACTGGGTCTTGGGCACTTGGTATTTCTTCTAGGGATAGAGCAGCCTTGTTGGGGTTGCTCGCCTTCAACTTGTCAGAGTTCTGGGATTTCCCCGTTGGCGGCTTGGTTTCCGGGCTGCAGGGGTCTGATGGGCACAGGGCCTACCCTGCTATTGTCCTGCCTGCCCCAGGCTGGCCCCATTCATTTCCCAGAGCTGGGCCCTCAGAAGCTTCTCCCCAAGAGACTGCTGCTGCAGAGAAAGGCCACTGTTGTTCTGGGGGGAGGTGGCTGGAGAGAGTGTAGTAAATAGCTGTGTGAATGGGACCTTGTATGAGACTAGAACCGCAGACCCTCTTCCCAGAGCCCTAGGGACAGAGGAAAGAACCAACAGGGTTTCAGTGTCTTCACAGGATCAGGGTTCAGGTTTAGGAACATTCATGATATCCCTCAAATAAGAAGCTTGATTCATTTAACAAATCTGCACATGCCATGGTGCTGCTAGGCACTGGGGGGTCAATGTGACTACATTGCATACTCTGCCCTCAAGGAGCTTACGGTTTCGTGGAGGGAGAGGTTAAGAAGATGTTATGTGATAGCACCCACACTTACTCATGTAATAACAGTTGGGTGTCCCACTGGGAGGGACACCTAAAGGTGGTTGCCCAGATGAAAGGACCTTTAAATTGAGGCCAAAAAAATGAGAGCCAGCCAGGAGAGAGGGAAAGTCTGAGCAGAGGGAACAACACATACAGAAGCCTCAAGGCAAGAAAAAGCATGGTGTTACGGGAATTGAATGCAGCTATGATCTATGGTGAGGCCATAGAACAAGTAATTAAATAAAACTGGAGAAAACGAAAATAGATAGGAGCCAGGGCCTGAGGACCATGTAATCCTCTGTGTTAGGGGTTTTGGACTTTAGCCCAAGGGCAGTGGAAGACCATTGTGAGATTTTAAGTAGGGGATGACGTGATCAGATATGCTTTTACAAAAACAAGATCGGGTTGGCTACAGCATGGACTAGATTAAAAGAATCAAAGAGTGGAGAGAGGGAAGATGGGTTGGGAGACCATTGTGGTAACTTGGACAAAAGGTGAGCGTGGCTCCTGCTATGGAAGTGACATCAGAGATGGAGAAGAATGAGGGATCCAAGATTCCACAGTTGACTTCGTGGGGGAAGGAGAGTGTGGGTCAGGGATGACACCATTATTCTTGGCTTGGGCTCCTGGGTAGTACTATTCAATGAAGAAAGGAACTCTAGAGGAAGAATATGATTGAGGGGGGAGGAGGTGGGGTCAACATCACTTTTGGACACGTGAGTTTGAGGTGCCTGTGGGAGATGCAAGGGAAGATGTTCAACAGGCAGCTGTGGTGTGGAGGTCAGGAGGATGTTCTGGTATTGGCATGTCATCACCATCTAGACAGAGCAGTGGAAGCGTCAGACTATCCAGGGGCAGGGTGCAGAGAAAAGTGCCTTGGACAGAACCCTTAGAGGTGACACATTTAAGGGGAGGCAAAGGAAAAGGGTCCTCCAGAAGAGACTGGCAAGGAAACAGAAGGATCCAAGGCAGTGTAGGATCTCAGAAATGAAGGGAGCGGTGGTCAGCAGTGTCAGATGCTCCCAAGAGGTCAAGGATAAAAAGGACAGAGGGATGTCTGGAAATAGTAACGAGGAGGATGTTCATTGCCTTGATGAGTAATTTCTGGGCAGTGGTGAGGGCAGGAACCAGTTTGCAGTGGATCACAGTAAAAAGAGGAGGTGAGGAAATGGTGGTAGATAGTCTAACCAATACTTTTATAAAGTTTGGTCAGAAAGGAGAAAAAAACGTAGCTCCTGGTCCCTGTCAGTAGGACTTTATTTTATTTATTGATAACCTAGGTCAAAGGTTATCAACCTTTAGCATTCATCAGAATCAGCTGGAGAGCTTGTTAAAATATTATACAAATCACTGGATGCTACCCCCAAAATTTCTGACTCAGTAAGTTTGGGTTGAGGTTGGGCCTCAGAATTTTCATTTTTTTTTTTTTTTTTGTTGAGACAGAGTCTCACTTTGTTGCCCAGGCTAGAGTGAGTGCCGTGGCGTCAGCTTAGCTCACAGCAACCTCAGACTCCTCGGCTTAAGCGATCCTACTGCCTCAGCCTCCCAAGTAGCTGGGACTACAGGCATGCGCCACTATGCCCGGCTAATTTTTTTATATAGATTTTTAGTTGTCCATATAATGTCTTTCTATTTTTTAGTAGAGACGGGGTCTCGCTCAGGCTGGTCTCGAACTCCTGACCTTGAGCGATCCACCCGCCTCGGCCTCCCAGAGTGCTAGGATTACAGGCGTGAGCCACCGCGCCCGGCCAGAATTTTCATTTTTAACATCTTCTCAGGTGATGCTGACACTAGGATTCTATACTTTGAGAGCCACTGCTTTATGACATCTGTACTCTTAATTAACTCTCTCCCTCTGTTCTTGTAACAGAAGTTTTATCATTAACTATTCCAAAACTTATTTATCAGTGGTTCCACTTCGTTATGAATTTCTTCAGTGGATTGTGAACACCCTGGGCCAAGGACTGGTCACTTTGTAAGCTTAACACCTCACCTAGTACCTCCCACACAGTAGACATTCCATAAATATTGATTAAATAAAATTTTTTTTTTTTTTTGAGACAGAGTCTCACTCTGTTGCCTGGGCTAGAGTACCATGGCATCAGCCTAGCTCACAGCAACCTCAAACTCCTGGGCTCAAGCGATCCTACTGTCTCAGCCTCCTGAGTAGCTGAGACTACAGGCATGCACCACCATGCCCGGCTAATTTTTTCTATATATTTTTAGTTGTCCAGTTAATTTCTTTCTATTAGTAGAGACGGGGTCTTGCTCTTGCTCAGGCTGGTCTCGAACTCCTGACCTTGAGCGATCCTCCTGCCTTGGCCTCCCAGAGTGCTAGGATTACAGGTGTGAGCCACCACGCCCAGCCTGATTAAATAAATTGAGTTGAACCGGGTAAGCTAACTAAAGCAGAATTTCTGGGCTCCTCATCTATGAACCCTTGCTTAGCCTTTTCTGTCTACCTCTGGCATAGGTGCAAATAAATCCTGTCTACTAGAGTTCTTTAAGGATGGTGGGTTTATCGAATTTTCTGTAATTTCAAAATAAAAGCCCACAAAAGTCTGAAAGTAAATCTTATAGAAATGTCAAAGCTTATAGTAAATGTCAAATATACATAATTTCAATAATTCAGTTTTGGATTAAGTGAGAGAATAAATTTCCTAAAATAGCTCCCCACGCTGATCTCAGATTCTGAATTTTCCAGTGGGCAGGATCCTTGGCATGTCATTGATTCCTTTTAGAATGTTGTTGGAGTTCTGAAAATATGGTGCCTGCACCGAAAGAGCTTACATCTCTAGAACATACTTCCACAGAGTGGTCTGGTCAGTCATTCTTCCTTTCTTCTTTTCTCTCTTTTTTCCCCCTATTTCCCGAACGCCTATAGTAGAAGCAATGGTCGGTCATTCTTGCTGCAGCCCACATCACCACTGATGGCTTCTCTGCTCAAGGGGTGGGAGTAGGGAATCCCAAGCTGTTCTAGGGTTCTATTCCAGGGCCTTTGTCACTTCCCTGGAAATTAGGTTCAGGGACCGCACAACTGGGATTTCCAAGAGTCCCCTGACTTCACTCTCTTTCTCTTCTCCTGCTTTTCTTTTGCACTGTGAATCAGAGAGTTGTTTCTCATTTCCAGGTTCCAGACCAGTGGCCCTGAGTCTGAGCTGAAGGTGTGAGTTAGGGGATAATGGTAGGTACAGGACAAAGGCCTGGCAATTCCTATGCCAGAGGGTTTCCTAAATATCACTTCAGGCTATGGGATCATTTGATTAAGCAACCAGAAACCCGGAAGAAATCCTAGTTCTCTTAACTCAGCCTAACCTAGGGCTAATAGCTATACTTTTGCTTTAGCTCACTCCTGGAGGCACATCCTTTTACTGGTCCTGAACTTGAAATGTGGCAGGTCAAGAAAGGACTGGGCAAGGCAAAGGGCGAGAGACCATTCCCTTGTTAAGATTCTGCTTCCCGTATGTTGGTCTGGCATATGGGAATTTTATTCATGCAACACATTTAATAAATACATACCAAATGTTAGCATTCTAAACACTGGGAATACACTGGAACTTAATGTTCTGTTGGAGCAAGATAGGCAAAAAGCATATAACAGTAGTAGTAGTAATGATCCAAAGCATAAATGAATTTAGTAAGAGCTGGGTTCATAAGTGCTGTGGAAGAGGCGGGAGGAGAGATGTGACCAGATTAAAGGAAAGACTAGAGTCAAGAGGAGACGTTAATTTTTAAAGTAGGGAAGTACATGATTCATGTGGAGAGAAGGATGGAAGCTTTAAGGACCAAGGTAAGAGTGCAGTAATGATGGTGCTACTTTGTATTTCTAAGTACAATATGTAGTTGGTAAAGTGTTTTTTTGGCTATTATCTCATTGAGGTAGTCCAGGGCAAGGATTTTCATTCCCATTTTATGGATGGGGAAACAAGCTCAGGGAGGCTTTAGTAATTTGCCTAAAGTAAACTAAGAGGTGATGGGGTTGGGATTTTTTTTTAACTGCTATGCCTACTGAGCCCTAGCCCAGTGCTATTTCTATTTTCCTGTACCCCTGGCAAGGCTTAGTGGTAAAATGTGTAAGTCTTGTGAGGGAGCCAGACATCAGGTTGGCTTGACAGTAGTGAAAGGTGACCTCTAGGAAAGAGAGAGGTAAATCAGGAATCAAGTCTCCTAATTTTCTCTATCTCCTCCCAATAAAGTCTCCTTGACAATGGGCCCTTTAGGCCCTGAGGTTTGCCTTCACTATTCAAGAAGAGGATAACTCCCTCTCTCTTTTGCTTCCTCTTTGGTTATTGATGGGGAAAGAGTGACAGTCTGGGACCTGATATGTTTCATTGAGATTGGGAAAAATAAAATCTCCTCAAAAGTGACTCAGCACTCTTACCATTAAGCAGTGTGGCATCTTTAAGCTACGCAGGGGCCCTATCTTTGTGTATACTATGGTACCTGGGACTGTGTAGTGAATGGATGCTCACTGGAGTTTTTATTGGAAAACAGATACCACATTTTAGTTAACAGCTTCATTGAGATATAATTCACGTACCATAAAATTCAGCAGTTTGGACCAGACATGATGGCTCATGCCTGTTATCCCAGCACTTTGTGAGGCCGAGGCCTGAGGATCACTTGAGGCCAGGAGTTCAAGACCAGCCTGGGAAACATAGCAAGACCCTGTCTCTACAAAAAAAATATAAAATTCACTGCTTTAGAGTGTACAGTTCAGTGATTTTTATTATATTCACAGAGTTGTGCAACCATCATCACTATCTAATTCTAGAACATTTTAATCACTCCAAAAAGAAACCTCAGGCCCATTAGCAGTCGCTCTTCATTGTCTCCTGCCCCCAGCCCCTGCAAACCACTCATCTACTTGCTGTCTCCATGGGTTTGCCTATCTGGATGTTTCGTATAGATGGAATCATACAATATGAGGCTTATTGTGTCTGCCTTCCTTCACTTAGCATGATATTTTAAAGATTTACCTGTGTTGTAGCATGTGTCAGTACTTCATTCTTTTTTTTTTTTTTTTTTTTTTTTGAGACAGAGTCTCACTCTGTTGCCTGGGCTAGAGTGAGTGCCGTGGTGTCAGCCTAGCTCACAGCAACCTCAAACTCCTGGGCTCAAGCAATTCTACTGCCTCAGCCTCCCAAGTAGCTGGGACTACAGGCATGCGCCACCATGCCCGGCTAATTTTTTCTATATATATTTTTAGTTGGCCAGATAATTTCTTTCTATTTTTTGGTAGAGACGGGGTCTCGCTCTTGCTCAGGGTGGTCTCGAACTCCTGACCTCGAGCCATCCACCTGCCTCGGCCTCCCAGAGTGCTAGGATTACAGGCGTGAGCCACCGCACCCGGCCAGTACTTCATTCTTATAGTTGAATAATCCATTGTGTGGATATACCACCTTTGGTTGATCCATTTATCAGTTCATGGACATTAAGCTGTTTCCACTTTTTAGCTGTTAAGAATAATGCTGCTGTGAACATTTGTGTACAAGTTTTTGTGTGGACATAATGTTTTCATTTCTCTTGGATATATACCTAGGAGGGGAATTGCTGATTGAAACTCCATGTTTAGCATTTTAAGGAACTGCCAAACTTTTTCAGAGCAGCTGCGCCATTTTACATTCCCACCAGCAGTCTGTGAGGGTCCAGTTTATCCACATCTTCACCAACACTCGTTATTGTCTTTCTTTTTGATTATACCAGCCTTGTGGGTGTGAAGTGGTATTGCATTGTAGTTTGATTTCCATTTCCTTAATGACCAAAGATGTTGAGCATATTTTTATGTGTTTATTGGCTATTTGTCTGTCTTCTTTGGAGAAGTGTCAATTCAAATCCTTTGCCCTTTTTTAATTTAGGTTATTTGTATTTTTATTGTTGAGGAATGAATACAGTTTTAAAGCTAAGTCACTTAGCCTGTCACTTAACCTCAGTTTCATCAGTTGTGAAGTGGGAAAGTTGGATTTGATCTCTGGGATCCATTCAACTCTAATATTACTAAATCTGGTAATTTGATCACCTTTAAGGTTCTGCTCAACACCATGTTGCAGTACATTGTAGTTAGGAATATGACTTTTGTGTCCAGTCAACCTAGGTTTCCTATAACTTAATGCTTCTAAGCCTGATTTTTCCTTTGGAAAATGAGAAAAATGGTATTTCTTTCATAGTGTTCTATGAAAAGATTAAATAAAGATGAAATAAAAATAATACATGTGAAGTGCTTAGCAAAATACCTGATGTAGTTAAAAATTCAATAAATGTCGCCTATTTACATAACATCATTACCTCATGTCTTGTAGTCTCCAGTTGGATGAGCCAAGTCCCCATCCCCTGGATATGACATGCCTGTCCTGATCTTAGAGCCTCTGCACATATCAGTATTGTTCAAGTTATCCATTGCTGCATAACAAAATGCCCAAATAGGGGCTTAACATAAAACCATTTATTTTGCTTATGATTCTGGGGGTTGATTGGGCTAAGCTGAGCAGTTGTTTTCTTTTTCTTTTTTTTTTTTTTTTTTTTTGTTGAGACAGAGTCTCGCTCTGTTGCCCAGGCTACAGTGCCGTGGCGTCATCAGCCTACCTCACAGCAACCTCAAACTCCTGGGCTCAAGCAATCCTACTGCCTCAGCCTCCCGAGTAGCTGGGACTACAGGCATGCGCCACCATGTCTGGCTAATTTTTCTATATATTTTTAGTTGGCCAGAGAATTTCTTTCTATTTTTTTAGTAGAGACGGGGGTCTCACTCTTGCTCAGGCTGGTCTCAAACTCCTGAGCTCAAACAATCCACCCGCCTTGGCCTCCCAGAGTGCTAAGATTACAGGCGTGAGCCACCATGCCAGGCCAGTTGTTTTCAATTGAGGTCTCTCATGTAGTTGTGGTCATATAGGGGCAGGGCTGGGCTTCAAAGCCTTCTTCATTCTTACCTATGTTGGGAGGACTCAAACAGCTGGAGCTTGAAACAGCTGGAGCTCCTCAGGGATCTCTCTTCCTCCTGCTCCCTCCACCTTTCTTTGGAATCTCCAGATTATCTTTCTACACATGGTGACCTCAGAGTAGCTGACTTCTTACAAGATGATTGAAGGCTCCCAGAGCAAACATCCCAAAACATTTGCAGAGATGATGAGCTAGCCTCAGGAGTTTATTAATTGAGGAAGTCGCAAAGGCGTGCCCCGGAACAGCAGAGGGTATATAGACTCCACCTCTTGATGGGGAGTTGCAAGGCTCTGGAAGAGCATCATAGGTGGGAAATATTGTTATGGTTACTTTTGGAAAACTCAATTTGCTATAATTATTTAACTCTTTTATGGTGAATTTTTGTACCTCTTTTCCTTCGAATACCAGTTTAAAACTAACTTACTAGTGAAGCCTTACCTGATTGACTCTCTTTGATTTGGTTTTCTTCTTTTTCCTTTATCTCTCACCATGTATATCCCTGTTGATTTTTGTATAACATCTATCTTTTCTTGTGCTTCTGTTGTCCACAGTACCCTACAATATTTACTCCCACAGTATCTACAACTGGATTCTGTAGTCTTCAAGTAGTGTCAACCAGTTAACCTGAAAGCGTTTACTAAAATTTCCAATCAGGGTTTTTCCAATGACTTTAATCAGCTAGTGTTCAAATAGTGACTGGTTCTTTCTGGGTTAAAAATTCACAGATTTTCAAACTGACTAACCCCTAACTCGGGTCCATCCTATGCTTTAGAGAAGCCCAAGTTCTGCACCCCTTTGTTCTTTCATTTGCTACTGCATTCAGACATAAAGGCTTATAGAAGGGTGGGTAGGGAGAGACCGGTAATAACAGCATTTATCCAGCACTTTACTGACTTTGGAAAGTGCTTTAACAGCCATTCTGATATATAGCATTTGCAGTTATTATTCTCTTTTATAGATGAGAAAACTGATGCTCACGGGAGTTGGGAATTGAAATCACATAGTAGTGAACTTAGCATTCTGACTCTAAATCCTGGGCTTCCACTCTTTGCTCGAGGTAGGCATCTGGTTTGGCACTCTTAGTCACCCAGAGCTCCAAAGAGCCCTACGGTACTGATCTCAGAAATCTCCTTCTATCTTTCAGTCTTTGTTGAAGGAATTGAACTCAGATGAAATCTCTTTCTTCTATAATTCTAGCCTCACCTTCTCTATAACAGCCCTCTTGGTGATATGGGACGCTGAGCTTTGCTTTCCTCCCAAGGTCTTACCTCTGCTGCTTTGATTATTTACATCAGAGATTGTGTGGCTAGGGAGCCCTGTGAGCTTGGTTACTTTGGAAAAGTACACTCCTGATAGGGGAAGTTGCGTGTGTGTGTGTGTATGTGTGTGTGTGTATGTATGTTCCAGGAGGCAGGTCTTCAAAATAGTGCTTAATAGAGTAGGAAGCACAGAATGAGCAAAAGGATGGGAAGGTAGCTAGAGAAGGTAGAGAAAAGAATCTCAAAAAATGGTAACTTTAAAGTTCCCTTTTCTTCAATTGAGGAGAGGATAGGCAGATGTAAAACTGATGCTCTCTTTGCATCTGACTCTGCTGGTGATCTGCCACCACCTCCAAATTGATACTTAAGTCATCAGGGGCTCTTCACTGAGAGTCTGGTTCATTTTATTTCCTGTCTTGATGATCAAATACTTGGTGTTACTAGGGTGCTGTTGCAAGAACTAGGATAAAAACCAGGCAAAGGATAAGAATATCCACTTAATATAATAATCCTGCAGTACCAAGCATTATACAGTGCTCTTATTCTTCAAAGTGCTTTCCATCTATTGTTATACTTTATCCTCACCATATACTTGTGGGGAAGAGCTTGGGGAATGATAAGGGGCACATCTCTCCCCAGATGACTTAGTTTCCCTTTCCTCCTCTCCTTCCTTGTGCCTGACACACTGTTTTGACCCCTCTTTCCAGCTTTTGGACTTGACCCCTTCTGATACAATTTAGCTCCTCTATCTTTCCTTCCATGAATTGAGTGCCTTCCCTCCCTGCTAGTAATTAACAGGGGAGTCTGCTCATCTGTGTGGCTCCCCAGTCTGTCATCATCGGTCTCATGGTGAGCCTTCTATATGACAGCTACAGATTAGGAAATAAATTGTCTAGGGCAGAAAGATTACCAACTCAGAGGCTAGGAACCCACAGGTTCAGGAAGATGGGGAGGAATGGTGAAGAGGGAAGGATGACATAACTAGCTGGCACCATGAATCTCATTCAACACCTGCCCTGTATCGTGTGTGCTCATTTATTCTCTATATGTGTTGGGGAAGATGATGGAGACAAGTGGTCCCTTCTTTTAGGGAATATAAAGGCCTGTGGGCAAGTCACCTGCAAAAGACCTAAGAACCTTTAAACAGCCAATGCTTCACTTGAAGGGCAGAGTGAAGACACCTCAGTCCACACCCAGGATGCTTACTGTCTATACTGTCTGTTTAGTGGAGGTAGGGGATCTCCCCTGTTTTCTGATTTTACTTTCAAGTCATTTGCCAGTAATTGACTTCAGCAAACAATGTTCATGGATCCTAAGTTGATGTGTCAACATTGTGCTAGAGGTTATGGGGATTTAATATTTATAAGCATATAACTAATATGCTTATATATGCTCAAAAAACAGGAAAGGACTAGTCACTTAGGATGCCAGAGGAATGACATATCTAACACACTTTTAAAAGTTTTTCTCTGGTATTAAGAATAGATAAGGGGTTCAAGAGAAAAGAAGAGAGAATTATTAAGCTATTGCAGTAATTTAGGCAAGAAGTGATGGGCATAATTACTGAGTTAAAAATCTCTTTTGTTTTGACTATGGCACAGATACAAACTTCATAAACTATGGAATAATATAGGTTTCTGTGGGGTTTTGCTTCCTTCCGTCATGTGTTTTATCTTTGATATGTCTGTATTGGCCAAAGATGAAAATGTAATTATTATAAATGTACCTTAAAGTCAAGAGATAAATGTATTAAAATGTAAAATACATGGCAAAGCTGGGCACCTCCTATTCCTGCAGACAAGTTTTTTGAGGATTAGTGAATTGGCTGATTTAATTGCTATTTCATCTAACCGTCATGACTTCACAATCCACAGCCATTTATTTTGTATCATAATAATCCCTTGTGTATGTGCAACACTTTGCAGTTTTATGGTGTTTACACATGCATTCTTTTTTTTATAACAGCTTTATTGAGATATCATTCATATGCCATAAGATGTACCCTCATGGTTGTACAATCACCACCACTGTCTAATTCCAGACATTTTCATCACCCTAAATAGAAACCTCAGGCCCATTAGCAGTCACGTCCCTTCCCCCCCCTCCCCACACCCTCAGGCAACCACTAGTCTACTTTCTGTCTGTATGGCTTTGCCTACTGGAGGCATTTCATATAAATGGAATTATACAATATGTGTGGCCTTTTGTGTCTGGCTTCTTTCACTTAGCGTATTTTCAAGGTTCATTGTGTTGTAGCATGTATCAATTCTCCATTCTTTTATTGCCAGTTAATGTGGCTGTATCATTTTTTGCTTATCTATTTATCAGTTGATGGACATTTGTTTCTACTTTCTGGCTGTTATGAACAATGCTATTATGAACATTCATGTATAAGTTTTGTGTGGAAATATGTTTTCATTTCCCTTGGGTGTATATCTAGGAAGGGAATTGCTGGATCATATGGTAAGCTCTGCATTTATCATTTTGAGGAACTATGAAACTGTTTTCCAAAGTGATTGTGCCATTTTAAATTCCTACCAGCAATCTATGAGAGTTCCAATTTCTCCGTATCCTCTCCAACGCTTGTTATTATCTGTCATTTTTTAGTTATAGCCAAATAGTGGGAATAAAGTAGTGTCTCATTGCAGTTTTGATTTGCATTTCTTTAATGACTAATGATGTGGAGCATCTTTTCATTTGCTTATTGGCCATTTGTATCTCTTCTTTAGAGAAAACCTTTGCCCATTTTTTTATTTGGGTTATTTGTCCTTTTGTTGTTGAGTTTTAAGAGTTCTTTATAGATTTTGGATACTAGACCCTTGTCAGATATAAGATTGGCAAATAATGTCTCCCATTCTGTGGATTGTCTTTTCACTTTTTTGATAGTGTTCTTTGACATACAAAGGTTTTTAATTTTAATGATGTCCAATATATTTTTTTCTTTTGTTGCTGTGCTTTCAGTATCTGAGTCTGAGAACCATTGCCTAACTCAGGTTCAGGAAAATTAACTCCCATGTCTCAAAACTCGAACTCCTGGCCTCAAGTGATCCTCCCACCTCAGCCTCCCAGAGTGGTGGGATTACAGGCATGAGCCACCTCACCTGACCAAACTCCCATGTTTCTGCTAAGAGTTTTGTAGTTTTAATTCTTACAGTCTTTTATCCATTTTGAGTTAATTTTTATGTATGATGTGAGGTAGGAGTCCAACTTCATGCTTTTGCTTATGGAGATCTGGTTGTCCCAGCACTGTTGTTGAAAGACTACTCTATCTCCATTGAATTGTCTTAGTGCCCGTGTTCAAAATCAGGAGACCCATAAATGTGAGGGTTTATTTCTGGGTTCTCAATTCCGTCCCATTGATCTATGTATCTGTCATTGTGCCAGTACCACTTTGTACCTTTGTAGTAGATTTTGAAATCAGGAGGTGTGAGTTCTCCAACTTTTGAGTTTTTCTCAATATTCTTTTGTCTATTTTGGGTCACTTATATTTACATATGAATTTTAGGATCAGCTTGCCAATTTCTATAAAAATCCAACAGGGATTTTGATAGGGATTGCATTGAAACTGTAGATCAATTTGTGAAATATTAATATTACCACCTAAGCAATATTAAACCTTCCAATCCATAAACATGGTTGTTTTTCCATTTATTTAGGTCCGTCCTTTCTTTCTTTTCTTTCTTTTTAGTTTTCAGTGTACAAATCATCTACTTGTTTTGTCAAAATTATTCCTATGTATTTTATTCTCTTTATTGCTATTGTAAATGGAATCTTTTCTTAATTTCATGCACATTTTTCACTGCTAATGTTTAGAAATTGATTTTCTGTATGTTCTTGTATCTTGCAACCTTGCTGAACTTATTAGTTCTAATAGGTTTTTTTGGTGTGGATTTCTTAGATTTTCTTTTTATGTGCAAGATCATGTCATATGTAAATAGAAATAAATTTTTCTTCCTCCTTTCTAATTTGGATGGCTTTTCTTTCTTTTTCTTATTTAATTTCCTTGCCTAGAATCTCCATTACAGTGTTAAATAGAAGTGACTAAGAATGGCCATCCTTATTTTATTCCTGATCTTAGAGGGAAAGCATTCAGTTTTCCACCATTAAGTGTGATGCTAGCTTTGGGTTTTTTATGGATGGTCTTCATTAGGTAGAAAAAGAAAACCTTTCTGTTCATAGTTTGTTGAGTGTTTTTATTATAAAAGGGTGTTGGATTTTTTGCATCTATTGAGATAATCCAGAGTGCAAGACTTAATTTAGTCTAACTTTCTTTCCACTGCTTCACTTTGCCTGTCTTTTTAGTTGATTTCATTTATTTGGACTCTTTCCTTTTTTGAAACACCATCATTACTGTCTTTGATTGAAAACTCCCAGAGGGTGGTCTCATTAATGCTCTCATCACATGGCCACACTGTTAGGACTTAATATTGAATGTATTTCGGATGATAATAAAATTTACATTCTTGATGGTTATTAATTTGATTTTAAATATATTCTTGTCATTGTCTCTTTTTTGAATCATGAGCATTACAGGGAAAGGACATACGTGTGATTCTGCGTTCTTTCCTGGTGCTCAGAATTTGCTGTGCCCAAATAAATACTTGATAAAGGCTTTAGGATTGGAAGGATACATCTTTATATTGCCCACCTGAAAGCATCTAAGGACAGGCTATTTTGCTGGCCAAGCATTCATCTGGCCTGAAATCCCAGTGTTCTTCTCCTGAATAACTCTCCTCAACATGGACCATGTAACCTCTCACACTTGTCTCTCTCCCTCTTTCCTACATAGCAGCTGGCTTGTCACAGACTATCATTGCTGAGAATTTACTGACAGAATCTCAGCATTAAATTTTTTGCTTTCTCTACCTTTTCTGATGTATGCACAGGCTATTACACAGTTCACATTTAGATACCCAGAAAAACTCTTTGGGGCAGTCTGGAAGAGTGAGTGGGGAGTACATGGGCAGACATTACCTGTAAGTATATAACATTGGTGAATATATATGAATGGACTTTTGAATTCTCAGTGTATACATGTAACTCAGTTGCTTTATCGATATCAGCATTGTAATTTGTCCTTGCCATCTGTGATCCCCTTGGCTCTTGCTCTAATATATAATAGAAAAAAAAATGACGGTTCATTTTAATGTTAGTCAAAGCCTGACATCCCTAAGAATATGTCTGCTGCAAAACAAAACCACATACTATATTACAAAGGCAAATGAAAATGGACTTTTCAAAAATTACCTGTTTTTGTTGATTATTTGTGTTGCCTCTATTAATTTGAGTGTTTGAAACTTGCCTATGCATTAATTGTTTAAATAATCACATGTATGTACAAAAAGATAAAATGCAAAAGTGTATGTACATATTGTGATTTTCCACCATTTTAAATTCAAAGCCATTGCCTCATTTTATGATCTAGCAAAATACTATGACCTGGACAATAAACAGTGTCTTGGGACAGACTTATATTACCAGTAAATAGAGTGTGTGTCTGCATCTCTATAATTGAGGAAGACAATGTTTAGTTTCTAATAAGGGCTCCGAATAATTTTCCTTACTGCTCTTCTTTTCTAATAGCTTTATTAAGATATATTTGATATAAAATAAATGTGCACATTTATAATATATAATTTGATGTGTTTTGACATTTGTGTATATCTATACTACTATCCCCACAATCAAGATAAAGAAAATACCCAACACCCCCAAAAGTTTTCTTGTGCCCCTTTGTAATCCCTCCCTCTCTTCTGCCCCATCCCCAGGCAACTACTTAACCTCCTTGTTACAACAGATGAGTTCACATTTTCTATAATTCTATGTAAGTGGAATCATCATACACTATATCCTCATTTCTTGTTTGACTTTTTTCACTCAGCGTAGTTATTTTGAGGTTAATCCATGAACTACACCACACTGCATCAGTAGTGTATTCCTTTTCATTGCTGAGTAGTATTTCATTTTATGGATAATTTGTGTATCCATTCACCTGTTCATGGACATTGGGGCTACTACAAATAAAGCTGCTATGAACATTCATGTACAGGTCTTTATATAGACATGTGTTTTCATTTTTTTGGTGTAAATCCTAGGAGAAGACTAGCTGGATTATATGATAGGAGTATGTTTAATGTCATAAGAAGATGCCAAATTGTTTTCAGAAGTGGTTTTATAATTTTACATTTTCCCTGGTAGAGTATGAGAGTTCCAGTAGTTCTATATCCTGTCCAACTCTTGATATGGTCAGTCTTTTAAATTATAACCATGTTAGTATGTACATAGCAATATCTTTTTAAGGTTTTAATTTGCATTTCCCTGATAACTAATGATGGTGAGCATTTTTTATGTACCTATTTGCCACGTATTTGTGCTCTTTTGATGAACTGTTTATTTTTTTCATTTTATAATTGGACATATTGCCTGGTATTAACCCAGTTATTGAATTGTAAGGGTTCTTTACGTATTCTAGATATAATTTCTTTGTCAGGTATGTTTTTGCTGTTTTCTCCCAGTCTGTGTTTTGCTTTTTCTTTTTTGTAACAATGTCTTTTAAAACTTATTGAAATTTGCATACAGTAAAATACAATGTCTTTTGAAGAGCACAAGTTCTTAATTTCAGTGAAATCCAATATATCAGTGTTTTTCTTTTATAGTCTGTACTCTTTGTATATAATAAATAAATCTTTGCCAAATTCATGATTATTAAGGTTTTCTCCTAGGCATTTTATTGTTCTAGCTCTTAATAGTTAGATCTAGGATTTATTTTTAGTTACTTTTTATATAGTGTATGAGAGAAGGGTGAATTTATTATTATTATTCACATAGGAGATCCAATTGTTCTAGCACCATTGCTAGAGGAAAGAATATTCTTTCCTTGTCGAATTGCTTTGGCACCTTTGCTGAAAATCAGTTGATCATATATGTGTGGTCTGGACTCAACTCTGTTCCATTGATTAATGTCAGTAACACAATGATTTTATCATTGTGGCTTTCTAGTACATCTTGAAATCAGATAATATAAGTCTTCCAATGTTATTCTTTTTTCAGAATTGTTTTGGTTATTCTAGGTCTTTTTCATTTTCAAATAAATTTTAGAATTAGCTTGTCAGTTTCTACAAAAATGCCTTCTAGGCTTATGATTGGAATTGTATTGAAGTCATAGATCAGTTTGGAGAGAGTTGGCATTTTAACAATATTCAGTATTGCAATCTATGAACATGGTGTATTTCTCCATTTATTTAGGTCTTTCTCTCATTAGTGTTTCATAGTTTTTAGTGTTCAGGTTTTACATATCTTTTATCAAATTTATTCCTAAGCATTTCATATTTTGATGCTATTTTCAATGGTAATATTTAAATATCAATTTGTAGTTATTTTTGTTGGTATATATAAATATAGTTGATTTTTGTATATTGACTTTTTATCCTGAAACCTTGCTAATTCACTTAATATTAATAGTTCTCATAGCTTTTTTGTTAATTCCTTAGGATTTTTTTTCCTTGAAAGACTGCTAGTTTTGATCCCTAGGATTTCTAGAATCAGCTTTTTAAATTCTAAGTCATGTTATCTGCAAACAATGACAGTTCTTGCTACTTTTTCATTTCCAATCTGTATATTTTAGGAGTTTTGGAAAAAGTCAGGATTTTGCTAGACCTGTGGAGCAGATGTTGGATTCTCTCTCACTAGGAGTTCTTTAAAAATAAAAAGAAAGGAGACTATTAAATCCTTCTGTCCATTTATTCATTCAGTGAACATTTAGTATCCACTGTGTGTCAGACACTAGTGACTAATGGAAGAGATAGATACATAAACAATTATAATTTAATTTAACAAGTAAGTATAATAAGTGCCATGGTAGTTATAATACAGAGTGGGCTGGGAACTTAGAGGCAGGACTGTTCAGAATCAGGGGAATGAGATGGTATCTGCAGGCCCTGATGCCTTGGAAGGATATGACTGACAGAGGAATACTTGGAAATCATTGATAGGAAAGTGTTTCAACTGAGCTGTCCGGAGAAATTCCACATCCTCCCCATCTTGATTGTCCATACTTACTTTATTATCATGGAGAGTCTGAAAGAAATACATCTTTATCAATAATTCTTTTTCTCCTTCTTGTTTTTTTCTTTTTTCTTTTTAAAATCTTACATGGTATGGCAGCAGCCTTTGCTTCTAGCCTTAAATCTCCCTGATCTAAGGCCAGGAGCAGGGGCAGGTGTATTTGACATCATGTTAGCATAATACTAAATCATGCTGCTGTACTTGTAAGCACCCTTTGAGGTGGGTACTATTGTCCCCATTTCAGCAGTGTTCTGTTTTGTTTTTTGGAAAGCATTTTAGCACATATCCTTTTTTTTCCCTCATTGCAATCCTTGAGGTATTAGCACTTCTCCCACCATACACATTTTAAGGGGGAAACATGCTTTTGATTTTGTAGCCCTAGCATATTTTCCAGAATCTGGCTAGTGAGACGTGCTAAGTAGACGTTAACATGTGTGTGTTGGTGTAATTTCTCTATATCCTAGTTGTCATGCCTCGGGTTCCTCTAAATAATATAGGATTGTTCCCATTTTACAGATAAGGAAATTTCTCCAGGTTACCACATAGAGTAAATTATAGTAGCTACTGGTTTTGTTTTTTTTTTGTAGAGAATTTAGTATTTTATTGGTTTGTAAAATGGTATAATTTAGGAAACACTAATCTAGACCAGCACTCTTTGTTTTAGAGGTGAGGAATCTTGCTTGCTATCATAGAGAAAGATAGTTTTAAAAACAGTACTGTTAGAAGTAGCAGCCTTTTGTTGATTGCTGTATTTTGTTGATTGTTGTGTGCCAGCCTGTAACAGCTGTTGCGGATGCATTACCTTGTTCAGTCCTCACGACAGGCACCTGGGCTGGAGATCTTATTTGTGAGTGGCTGAGTGATCATGGCTTCTGGCAAGCATATTTATGTACTACTCTTCTTCCTTTGTTGTTTCATTTGTGACTGAAACTGAGAGATATACACACTCCTAATTTGTTTCTAAAACCTCGGTAGCCATTACTTCATTCTTCCCAGAACCCTATTGCAAAACAGAGTCTTTCCCCTTCCTTAGTTGAGAATTTCCAGGGAGCAGGGACCAGTATAGCAAAGCGACTGGCACATGGTGGGAATTCAGCAAATATTTTGACTGAGTGAATGAATGTATCTGGCTCCCCATGGGAAACACAGCCATTAGGCTGGTTCACCAAGAGTCTGGTGGCTGGTTTTCCATTTCAGTGCAGAATGGTAAGAGGCACTGACCCGCACATGCCTGTGCTGCATGTGGTAAGGCCTCTAGGATCTTAACAACTGTTAGCAGACGCACACTGTGCATTACTGAGTGCCTAGAGTGCACGTGTGGCAATAGGCCTTTGGGCTACAAAGACAAATTAGATCATCCGTGTCTCAAGTATCTCATAGACTATTAAATAGATAACCACTATGCAAGAGGAATGCAGTAATGGGGATGTGACTGTGAATTAGGGGCACAGGGACAACATGCTAACCCAGCCAGGGAGGGAGAGTGGGGTTGCTTGTTTGTTTAATAAATACTAGTATAGTGCTTGTTATATATCAGGCACTGTTCAAAGCACTTAACTCCTTTAATCCTCATAACAACCTGTGGTACTATTAGTGTCCCCATTTTGCAGCTGAAGGTAATGAGACAGAGAGCGTTAAGTACCTTACCCAAGGCCACACAGCTGGTAAGTAGTGGAACTAAGATTCAAATCCAGGCAGTCTGTGCTCTTAACCAGTATACCATGCAATCTCTTGGGATTCCTGAAGTAGAGAAAAATTGAGAAATATAAACATTTGTATCAAATTGATAGGAGTTATTGTTTAACTGGCTGTGTGGCCAGAGAAAAGGAAGAGTCTAGATTAATTGCCAGAGTACCTTGGGTGAGAGAATACAGGAGGTCTGAGGTGGGGTGAGTGGAGATGAGTTTTTCAGTGCACTGAGTCTGAGCATCTATAGGTCAGGATGGCCCCCAGAAAGTTATATACAAGAGTCTGAAACCTGAGAGAGACTAAGGGCTGAAGACAAAATTTGAGCGTCAGCAGTGTTATGAGTTGGTTAAAATGAGAGTGGACATTGTTTCCTAAGAAGGGACTGTAGGATAAGAGTGGCAAGCCCAAAAGTGAGAGGAATCAACATTGTTGGATGCAGAGAGAGGTCTAGTAAGATGAGATCTGGAAAAGAAAATTTTTGAAATTTTCAGGGGAGGAGTTAATGATAATCTTACTGAAAATAGTCTCATTAGAGTTTTAGAGGCGGAAGCCACATTGCAGTGGGTTGAGGAGTAAGTGGGAGGTGAAAAAATGGCAACAGTAGATCTAGACTACTGTTTCCAAAAATCTGGGTGAGAAGAAGAGAGAAGAGATTGATTGGTAACAGCTGGAGGGGCTTGCTGGGTCAAGGAAATGTTTTTTCCTCAAGTAGAGATTTGGGTAAATTTATGGGATGACGAGATAGAGCCAAAAGAATTGGAGTGATCTTGAAGATTTAGGAGAAGAGGGTTTCTAAAGGAAGTAGAAGGTAATGGGGTTAGGGATATGAATGGGATTTGACCTTGAACTAGAGGGAAAAAGCTAAGATGAGTATGAATGTAGAGTGAGGAGTTTGCAGATAGAGGTAGGAAGTTGAAGAAGAAAAAAGTATGAATAATTCACTGCAGTTATTTTTGTGAACTAGGAGGCAAAACAATCTAATGATAGAGGGCAGGCTTTATGGAAGTTGAGGAAAGCTGTAAAGTTCTGGAGTAGTGATGGAAGGTTGTGGAAAAGAAAAATTGACCAAGACTAATAAAACCCTGACTAGGGGCACTGAAGGCCTGACCAAGGCTGGAAGACCTTGAATTTGCACACTAGACTGCACAGTGGTGTGATTTTTCCCTCACTGAGTGCAGCTAACTGGAAGTTGAAGCAAAGCTTGCAGATGGGAGCTTTGCTACAGTGCTAGTTTGTTGGACAAATTTGATGGGTGGATTTAGGGTACAAAGGACCTTAGGTGATCAACTGTGGAATTCAGGCTAGAAGAAAATGAAGCCAAGAGGAGGCTGACGCCTGGGAGGAGATTAGAAGGGTCTGGTGATGTCTCTAGGAAGAGCAAATGTGGTGAGATTGAATGTGTGAGTGAGGGGAAATTGGAGTCTGTGTCTTTGAAGGGGGAAGTATTCTGAGCAATTTCAGGATCCAAAGTGTAGTTCTGGGAGTGAATATGAGAGGTGAGATGAAGGTGAAAATCATGGGAATTAAGGGAGAAAAAGAAAATATGTTCAAAGAATTCAAAGAGAGACACTCAAACAGATTTGCTATACAAAATGAGAGGTGCTATAATGGAGAATACCAAGTAAAGTGGGGCCAGAAGGAGGGAGTGAGCAACCATCCTGGGGAAAGGCAGAGGAATGCTTCGCCAAAAGATACTAATGTGTTTGATCCGAGGCTTGAGGAATGAGCAGGAATTTGCCAGGCATCCAAGGAGTAGGGATGGTGGGACATGGCTGTGATGCTTACAACAGGATAGGGAAAACCAAAACGACTATGCCTTTGAAAGAAACACATCCACCGGAGAAGGTTCTTGGTGTGTGTGGGATGGGGTGGAAGGTATGAGGAGTTGGGGACAGACCCAAGTGCGGGTGATGGAAGGGAAGTGGAATTCAGCCCTGCAAATAAACTAGGTTTCTATAGGTAGACAGTTTGGGCAGGTAGTTAGTTATAGGCATCCGGTACTAGATAGCAGAGCATAGGATGAGGAGTCCACGTGAATATTGTTGGCCTGTCAACTTCATGTACCCCTTCCACATCGCTGCGCTGTCAGCCCTCAAGAACAGCACCCTTATCTAAAGACCTGGAATGACTTTGCACCAGACAAGGAAGGAGAATTTGACTTGTGTCATATTTTGCTTTTCTCTCTGAGACCTAGTAGTGCTTCTTTATTAGATACTCAGTAAATTTTGTTGAATGTCCCAGAACTGATGATGACGATGATAACAACTAAAACTTATATAGCATTTACTGTTACCAGGCACTGTTCTTTTTTTTTTTTTTTTTTTTTTTTTAATCTTATCGTTATGGGGGATACAGAATTGCAGGTTACATACGTTGCCCATGTACCGCCTTTCCCCCCAAGTCAGAGCTCCAGGCGTGTCTGATCCCCAGATAGTGCGCGTTGCACCCATCATGTAGGTATATATCCCTCCCTTCCCCAACCCCCCTTCCCGAGTCAGCACCTTCAAGTGTTACCATTCCCCAAACGGTGCACAATGCACTCATTGTGTAGGCATACACCCATCCCCTCCCCCACCCCCCATCTTAGTCTGATATCCGATTGGTGTCCTTCCCAGATTTGTATTTAGGTGATGATCAGGGAAACCAATTTTCTGGTGAGTACATGTGATGCTTGGTTTTCCATTCTTGGGATACTTCACTTAATATAATGGGTTCCAACTCTCTCCAGGAGAACCATAGAGATGTCGTATCTTCATTATTTCTTATAGCTGAGTAATATTCCATGGTATACATATACCACAGCTTACTAATCCAATCATGTATTGATGGGCATTTGGGTTGTTTCCACATCTTTGCTATTGTGAATTGTGCTGCTATAAACATTCGGGTACATGTGTCTTTGTTACAGAATGACCTTTTTTCCTTTGGGGATATGCCCAGTAATGGGATTGCTGGGTCAAATGGCAGGTCTACTTGAATCTGTTTAAGATACCTCCATAATGCTTTCCACAGGGGTTGCACTAGTTTGCAGTCCCACCAGCAGTGTATGAGTGTTCCTGTCTCTCCACATCCACGCCAACATGTGTTGTTTTGGGTTTTCTTGATAAAGGCCATTCTCACTGGGGTTAAGTGATATCTCATTGTGGTTTTGATTTGCATATCTCTGATGATTAGGGATGTTGAGCATTTTTTCATATGTTTGTTAGCCATTCTTATATCTTCTTTTGAGAAGTTTCTATTCATGTCATTTGCCCACTTTTTGATAGAGTTGTTTGATTTTTTCTTGCTGATTTTCCTGAGTTCACTGTTCTAAATGTTGCTATTCAACAACAATACTGTGGAGTAGGTTCTCTTTTTATCCAGATTTAACATAGATGATACGGCAAAAATATTGAACTCATACCTGGACAGAGAAACTATTTACTTTGAATATATGAGTGATAGATATCCATCCAGAGTAGATTGTGAGGAAAGTAGTCATATGAGAGTGTCTTAGGAGAGTATGAGGCAAGACCTTTTCTTCCAATCTGTAAAACCAGAAAAGCATGGGGATGGAGGGCTCGTTATTTTTGTTCATTTTATTTGTTATAGAGCTTTATTGAGATTTCATATATTATAAAATTCACCCATTTAAATTATACAGTTAAGTGGTTTTTTATTAATACTATATTCATAGTGCCATTAACACATTGTAGTTTTAGAATTTTTCAGCATCCCAAATAGAAACCCCATACTCTTCCTCTTTCCTGCTCCCCACCCCTTCTTCCCAGCCCCAGCTAGCCACTAATCCACTCTGTCTCTATGAATTTGCCTATTCTAAATATTTCACATGCATGGGATCATACAACGTGAAGTCTTTGTGACTGGCTTCTTTCACTTAGCATAATGCTTTCAAGGTTCATCCATGTTGTAGCATACGTCAGTACTTCATTCCTTTTTTATTGCCAGTTAATATGTCACTATATGGATGTACCATCTTTTGTTTATCTCTTCATCAGTTGGCGGGCTGCTTCTACTTTGGGGCTTTTTTGTATACTACTGCTCTGAACATCTGTGTACAAGTTTTTGTGCAAACATATGTTTTGAGTTCTTTTGGGTATATACGTAGGAGTGCAATTGCTGGATCATATAGTATCTGTGTTTTTAACGTTTTGAAGAACTCCCAAACTGTTTTACAGAGTGGCTGCTCTATTTTTCATTCTCACCAACAGTGTATGAGAGTTCCAATTTCTCCACATCCTCACCAACACTTGTTATTTTCCATTACTTTTGTTCTAGCCATCCTAATGGATATAAAGTGGTATCTCCTTATTGTTTTGATTTGCATTTCCCTAATGACTAATGATACTGAGCATCTTTTCATATGCTTATAGGCCATTTTATGTCTTCTTTGGAGAAGTGTCTATTCAAATCTTTACCCATTTTATATTGTGTTTTTTATTATTGATTTGTAAGAGTTCTTTATATATTCTGATTACAAGTCCCTTATATGTGATTTGCAAATGTTTTCTCCCATTCTGTGAGTTGTCTTTTCACTTTCTTGATGATGTCCTTGGAAGCACAAAAATTTTAAATTTTGATGAAGTTCAATTTTTCTATTTTTTTTCTTTTGTCACTTACGCTTTTGGTATCATATCTAAGAAACCATTGCCTAATTCAAGATCACTAACATTTATTCCTGTGTTTTATTCTAAAAGTTTTATAGTTTTAGCACCTACAGTTAGGTTAATGATCCATTTTGAGTTAATTCTTGTATGTGATGTGAGGCAGGGTCCAGCTTTGTTCTCTACATGTGGATATCAGTTGTCTTAGCATCATTTATTGAAAAGATTATTCTTTCTCCATTGAATTGCCCTGGTGCCCTTGTCAAAATCAATTGACCATAAATGTGAGAGTTTATATATAGATTCTTTGTTTTATTGATCTGTATGTATTTCTTTATTTCAGTATCCTACTGACTTGATTCCTGTAGCTTTGTAGTAGATTTTAAAATTGGGAGATAGGAGTCTTTCAACTTTGTTCTTCTTTTTCAAGATTATTTTAGCTATTCATTTTCATATAAATTTTAGAGTCAACTTGTCAATTTCTGCCACAAAAAAAAAAAAAAACAAAAAAACCCCTGGGATTTAAACAGGGAGTAGATTGAATCTATAGATCAATTTGTAGAGTGGTAGAGAGTATTGCCATTTTAATAGTCTTAAATCTTCTACCCATGAACACGAATGTCTTTGCATGTAATTTTTTTCAGTGATTTATGGTTTTTAGTATACAAGTCTTATGCTTATTTTGTTAAATTTATTTCTAGGTATTTTTGCTGCTATTAAAATGGGATTGGTTTCTTAATTTCATTTTTGTCTTGTTCATTGCTAGTGTATAGAAATACACTTTTTTGTATATTGATCTTATATCCTGCAACTATTTATGAGTTCTAATAATTTTTTTGTGGGTTTCCTTAGGATTTTATATATATAAGATCATGTCATCTGTGAAAAGAGAGAGATTTACCTTTTCCTTTTCAGTGTGGATGCCTTTTATTTCTTTTTCTTGCCCAAGTGCCTTGACTGAAACCCCCCAGTTCAACGATTAATTGGAAGTGGCTATAAAGACATTCTTCTCTTGTTGCTGATCTTAGGGACAAGATAATTAGTCTTTCCCCATTGAGTATGATGTTAGCTATGAGTTTTCATTTGTTTGTTTTTGAAGGAAGGGTGAGATTGAATTTGATAGGCTCTCCAGGCAGCAGATTCATGTTAAGAGGAAGCAAGAAAGGTTTAGATTGAGGTTCAGCTAATGTGTATTGAATCAGGGGGCGATGGGAGGAATAGGAGTCTTTTTATAATAGAATGAAATGGCTCAAAGCTAAGATTACATGTCCTGGACAGCTTAGTGTCTTTTGACCTTTCCAGCCAGGTAGACTGGCTTCACCCTATGCAAAACTTTTCCACCAGTTTGCTTAAACTAGCTAATGAATCTGGGTTGGTAAGAGGTTCTGTGTGTAGATCAAATCGTGATCTACAGGTTTAGACTTAGGTGTAGAAGGCAGGAGAAATAAAAAAAGGGTGTTTATCTCTTCTGGGTACCCTTTAAGAGCTTACAAGTGCTACCAATCTTAGCATAGCTCTCCATGACAAGGTCCGATTTCTGAAGACTGTGTTTATTACTCAGTACATTCTGTATACAATTGGCACTTTGTAGATTTGGGCTTAACTTCTCTTACTTGTACATTGTACAAACTTAAGTCTTTGGCCTGTGTCTCCTAACTCCTCAAGATGGTAAATTTCCTAAGTACAAGAATCATGCCTATACCTTAATATATGCCCCAAATGTGTAAAGCATTTCTGTATACCAATAAATAGTTTTAAAGTATTGATAAAGGTAAATGTGATCATAAATACAAAGAACTCAGCCATTTGGGAAATGTTAAGTATAAATTCCTTTTATGCCGGATACGCAAATTTTCGTAGAGATGAAGGAGATTACATGAAAGTCATGATTTTAAGATTTGATACCGACACACTTGGTTTTTTAAAAATATGCAGGAGTGTTAGTACTAAACTGTCACTAGGATTTATTTAATTTCATTCTTCATTATCTGCAGGTTACATACCACCACTTCCTGTGGACTTCATCACCATCTCTAACTCCCACGCCAGAGTGCAACCTTGTAGCTCAACAATAGCTAAAAGGAAAGCCTTTGAAAACAAATCCATGCCTTACCTTTTGTTCCTTTCCCCACCTTGTGAAGGAATGAAGCCGCACTTAGGAGAGCAGCTCCCTTTGCATCCCTCTCCAAGGTGTCACCTACCATTGGCTCCCAGCATAGAGGGAGAAGCTATGAGAAGTTGAATAAAGGGTGAGATAGAGACGCTGAACCTATTTTTCCAGCTTCTCCTAGTGTTGTTATTTCCAGAGTGGCCAACACCCCTACGTTGATACACAAACACATTCCAAAGCCTTGGTGTAATAGAAAGTTCACTGGCCTCCTGGGATAGGAGCCCTGGGTTCTTATTCTCACTCTGCCACGAAGGGACCCTCAAAAATTCACTTAAAGGCTGTCTTAGCTTGGGTTCCTATAAAAGAATACCATAAACAGAGTGGCTTCTCGCTGTTTTGGAGGCTGGAAGTCCGAGATCAGGATGCCAGCATGGTTGAGCTCTGGTGAGGGCCCTCTTCCTGGCTTGCAGATGGCTGTCTTTCTCACCATGTGCTCACATGGCCTTTCCTCGGTGTTTGCAGAGAGAGATAGCAAGCTTTCTGGTGTCTTCTTATAAGGGCTCTAATTCCATCACGAGGGTCCTACCCTCATGACCTCATCTAACCCTGATTACCTCTCAAAGTCTCCATCTCCAATTACCATCACATTGGAGGCTGGAGCTTAAACATATGAATTTGAGGGGAGGATACAAATATTCAGTCCATAACAAAGGCTCTGTTCCTGTTTCCTTGTTTGTGAAGTGAGTATGTTGGGATTCTCTCTAGCTTCTTTTTTTTTTTTTTTTTTTTTTTTTTTGAGACAGAATCTCACTCTGTTGCCCAGGCTAGAGTGCTGTGGCGTTAGCCTCGCTCACAGCAACCTCAAACTCCTGGGCTCAAGCAATCCTCCCGCTTCCGCCTCCCAAGTAGCTAGGACTACAGGCATGCGCCACCATGCCCAGCTAATTTTTTCTATATATTTTTAGTTGTCCAGCTAATTTCTTTTTATTTTTAGTAGAGAGGGGGTCTCGCTCTTGCTCAGGCTGGTTTTGAACTCCTGAGCTCAAACGATCCTCCCGCCTCGGCCTTCCAGAGTGCTAAGATTACAGGCGTGAGCCACCATGCCCTGCCTCTCTCTAGCTTTTAACAGTAATGATTCTATGAGAAGTGGATTTGCATTATTTTCTAGTTTGAGTTATATGATATGTTCCCTGTTCCCCGCTACATTGTCTCAGGCAATTGAGAACTGAATAGGGCTAGATTTAAATAGAGTTAGGTTTCTTTCATTTAGTAAGTATTTTTTGAGCATCTACTATGTTCCAGGACCTGTTGTAAGCACTGAGGCTACAGCAGTGAACAAAATAGATAAAAATCTTTGCCTTCCTAGAGCTTACATGCTAGACAAATTAAATAAGAAATAAATTATAGTATGTTACTTAATAATAGCTAAGGAGACAAAATAGGAAGTATCAGGAATGTAAGGTTGCAGTTTTAGATAGGGTGGCCAGAGAGAAGAGCACCTTAGGTGGTTATTTGAGTCACCAGAGGGAGAGAGAGCATTTAATTCTGTGCGGCTAGATTGGAAACTGAGACCCTGCTGAGGAAAGCTCTTGCTCCCAGATGCTGACTACCCACTTCTCTCTCCCTACCACCTCATCGTTCTGTTTTGTGCCAGACACTCTGCACTAATTAATGATTTCACAGCCCTTTTATAAATCTCAACCCGAGGACTGTAATAAGAAGTTCCATTTAACACCCCTGCTGCCAGTACACTGCCAGAGTCTGGGAGAGTCTGGCTGGCTTAAAATCTGTACTAACTCCCAAGATAGTTTGATGTTTAAATAGTTCTTCAACTCCCTTCTCTCCCCTTTTCAGTGCTTATTAATCTCTTTTGCCTGTTTTCTCTCCTTTCTCCACATCTTTCCCTGTAACCCTCTGTCCTCAATCTTTTTATTACATCATTTCATTCTTTTGATTGTTCTTCTCTTTCTTTTGTAACTTCCGTATTTTCTCCCCTTCCTCACTTTGTTTTTCATCTTCTGTCTGTATTTATTCCATCTCTGACTCTTCCTTCTCTCCTGTATTCTCCCTCCTCCTTTCCATCCTGTCATTCTCCTGTATCCCGCAAAGTATATGGAGAACAGGGGTTACATGGTGAGGAGCTCTCTCCATTTCCCCAGAGTCAGTCATGTCTTGGTATCTCTGCTGCCTCTCCCTAATTCTGTGCTGCCTGAGCATGCAGAACTCTTTAGGGGAGAGATTCCGACACAGCCAGTTAGGACTGCTAATCTTGGCCAGTCTGGCCCTACAGGAGCCCCATCCTCACTAGACTCGTGGCACAGGGCTCAGGCTACAGTTCTTGGGTTTCTTCATTTGGGCCCTTGATCCTCTGGCTCAGCCCCTTGGCACATTGACACTTAGTGGATTAGGGGGATGGTATCACATATCAGTCAAATCATTAAAGGTTCAGTGTGATCCAGGGAAGGAGGTGCCAGTGGATGGTGAAACTTTTCATCAATCACTGCCGGCTTCTCACTCCCTTTCTGACCTGAGCCCTGTCCAAGTGTCTGGAAAGTCAGATCCTCCTTACTTCCCCTGCTTTTATAGCTGCTGTTACCAAGAACTGGAGCATGGAGTCCTGGTCCAGAGCAGCCTTCTGTGCCAGAGGGCAGACAAAATCAGAGAGGAAATCTCTTCTTGTCCTTAGAACCCTTTTTTTCCTAAGCCCTGGAGAGAGAGAAACTAGATTCTCCACAATACAGTGCTTTTGGTAGGATGCATCCTAGCTGCTTCCTTCCATCTCTCAGTCCCACTCTGTCTTCAAATCAGAATCAGCTTCAGGATTAGAAGGAATCTTGGCACTCATCTAATTAAACCCACCCTCTGATTCTTAGCCTGTGTGATTGTGTGGTTCCATCTTGAATATCTCCAATTTCTCTTTGGCTGTCTGTTCTTTTAGACTTGTGACTTGCGCCGGTTGCCATTTGTCAACAGGTTTGCGAAACAAGTGGATTAAACGGTGTGTGTATAATCCTATATTTTATAGTGGATGCTGTGCGTGTGTGTGTGTGTGTATGCACACCTGTGCAAAAAACACCTATTTTATTCAGCTTGCCAACATAGGAGAATGCAAAGATATTTAAAAAATGGAAAACATTCTTTTTTTTCAAGGAGTTTACAGCTTAGTTGGGGAAACCAGAGATGTGGAAGTATATTGGTTTTAAGAATACTGAGGGAAAGAAAAGTCAAAATAAGTGCCCTTTTTAATATACAAATCAAGTCTCTTTAGAATGAACTCCAGGGAAGTGTTCATATTTTTGGTTACACTGGATATGTCAAATATAACTTGAAATAAATGATTTAAATGAGTGTGTTTTAGCTGTTTTTCACTTTTATTTTGCTGTAAGAAACTAACAAATAGCACAGAGTAAATTTGTGAGGACTGAGGGTTATGCCAGCTTAGGAGAAGAGGTTAGTCAAGAGAGGCTAAGTCAAGGAAAGCTTCTTGGGATTAATGTGTCTTAAGTCAGGTTGTGATGGAATTGGGTCAGTACCAGACTGGGGGCTTTTCTTGGTCTGCCCTGTCAACCACAATTTTGAGGGATCTGAATGGTGTCAGGAAATTGCCCTGATGACCTTCACTTCTGGCTCTGAGCTATCGTTGTTCAAAGCCCTTCGGGATGTTGAAGTCCACTGCCTATTTGAGGTGCTACTCCATCCTTATCTTTTGCACCATCCAACATTAACTCCCCCTCCTGAGAGGCCTTGGAGGTGATTCCAGGATACCCAGACCCACTGAAGGCCTTCAACAACATAGAATGGGGGAGGGTGCCCTGAGACCACTGGAAGCAAAAGAAACGACATTCTCTTTTGTGATGTGTCTGAAGCAGTCATCGAACTAAACTGAGCAAACCACTACCTGAGCAATGGACAGTAACACTGGAAGGAAGAAAGAAAGTACTATACCAGGTATCAATGTGCTGGAGTTTAAAATAGTGGGAACATCAATTTCATATTTCAGGATAGAAGAACAGTATATTTAGAAAAGAAGGCAAGGCCTGACGTTTCCTTCCTGTTAGCCAAGATTAGGAGGAGCTGAGGGAGGGGTAAATTTCCTACAGGACTCCTTCATGGTCTTGGAGGTAAGAATTAGAATCCTAGATTCCTTTGGCCTTTTAGGTGTCATCTTCTCCATATCCTGTCTCCAGCCAAGACTGTTCCCTTTCTGGAGAGATTGAGGTTGCTGTTTCCTATTTCACAAGATCCCTTTTGTTTTCACATTTGGGGGCCTCACCAGGGAACTTCTTCCCAATGTAATCTTTGGGATATAAGGGACGGAATGAGGGGAGGGGCCCCAAGAATGCTTCTCTTTCTGTGAAAGTTATTTTCAGCTCTTGCTGCCATTCAGCATTAGTTGTATCCATGAGACGGCTTCTTTCCTCACTCACCCCACCCTTCTTCAGTTTCGTGGAAATGGAGTGGGGGCTGGAAGAGAGAAAGGATGGAAATTCCCATTGCATCTCTCTCCACTTTGCAGTGGTTGAGATGGGATTTTAGTGAGGGGGATGGGAGAGGTGGAGAGATGGAGTCAGCTCTGGAGGGAGAGGCCAAGAGACTGCTGAGCTGGTGGTATGGGCCTAATTACTCCTCTGCCTTGAGCTTGCCTATAATTGTGGTTTCTGGGAGCCAGCGCGTCCTGGAAATCTGCTGGAACAGCAGAGATTTGGGGTTTCCGCCTGGGATGGAGTTGAATTTTCCACTTGGAACAACTTGCCCAGCCCCCATTTTTGGTTGGGGAACAGGGTGAATCCCTAAAGCTCAAAAGAGGCAATTAGGGTAGTTGTAGGACTGTAGGGCCTTCCTTTGGAACTGAATGAGAGGTTGTATACCCTGAAATTCTAGACATTTTTGAAAAGTTCACAGAGGCAGCAGATAGCAGGATCTGGTAAAAAGAGTTGTATGCTGAAAGTTAGGAGATCAACTCTGCCCTTAACCTAGGGTAAGTGAGTTAATTTCTCTAGACCTTAGTTTCTCCATCAGTCATTTGATTTGAACGTCTGGCTATTTCACAAGGATGTCCCTAAATAATAGGTGGAAAAATGATAGACTAATATAAGGGAGCAATTTAAGTACCCCTTTTCCCATGGTGGTGATAATAATACTAGCTAACATATTTTGAGCATTTATTGTGTGCCATGTGCTAAATGCTTTAATGAATTCCACCATTTACTCTCTTAATCCAGTGAAATAGTTACCTCTGCTATAAAGGAGGAAACCAGGTTGAAAGGTTAAACTTTTTGCCTGAGGTCACAGGGCCAGTGTCAGCATCAGGATTCTGATTCCAAAGCCTGCGCCAGCAGACACACAAATGGTAATCTGCACTGTGTTTTATGCTTGTGTCAGGAAACACCCAAAGCCAAACTGGCTTAGTGAGGACTGGCTATTGGATTTGGCTCAGGGAATCTGAGTTCAAGTTCTAGCTCTAGGTCTCACCAACCCTGGGACCTCAGGCAAGTACTTTATCTTCTCTGAACTTCAGTTTTCCCATCCATGAAATAGATATTTTCAGAGTTGTTCTTAGGATCAAATGAGATACTATTCAGCACAACACCTGCCACCCAGCAGATGCTTAATAAATGTTAGTAGAATCTGAATCTGAATGAGGAGAAATTAGTAGCCAATCCCTGCCCTCCTGAATTTGTGATCTGAGATTTCATAACACTGACATAAGTTAAGGACAGATACATGGCAAAGTAAAAAGGATGGTGAGGACTCTCTAGCCAGAGAGCTAAACATTGGCAGAATAAGGGCTCTGAAGTTAAACTGGTTAGGTTCAAATACCAGCTCCATCTCATTTGCTGGATGGGTGAAATCGAGCAAGATACTCAGTCTTTCTGTAACCTAGTTTTCTCATCTGTAAAATGGCAACATTAATAGTACAGCTCATGGGGTGTTTGTGAAGATTTAATAAAATAAGAATGGCTAATATTTATTGCGTTCTTAAATACCAGGCCCTGGCCTGAGCATTTTTTATATGTTTTAAATAATTTAATCCTAGGAGTCTCATGAAATGGGTCCTATTATTATGCCTATTTTATGAATGAGGAATCTGAGGGAAGAGGTTAAATAACTTGCCTAAGGTTTTAGATAATAGATGTCAGGGCCAGCATTTACACCCTGAAGACAGGCTTAGGAGCTTACACTCTTGTCTCAGGAAGTGCTTAAAAAATGTGCTAGCTCTTATCATTATCACCCAGTCACAAGTATTTACTAAGTATATGCTTAGCACTGTGCTAGTTATTTTAGGTTCTGTCAAGAAAGTATATGTGGGCCCGGGCACCGTGGCTCACGCCTGTAATCCTAGCACTCTGGAAGGCCGAGGTGGGAGGATTGCTTGAGCTCAGGAGTTCGAGACCATCCTGAGCAAGAGTGACACCCCCGTCTCTACTAAAAATAGAAAAAATTAGCTGGCCAACTAAAAATAGAAACAAATTCCAAGTTGAAATACTGTTACTGCCCTTGCTGTAGGTAGGCTCTTCTTGATGTAATAAAACCTCATTATAAGGTGATTTGTGCCTGGATAGAATCAGCATATGTGTCCTGGTCCCTAGAAAGGAACTGCAGGGACCATCTGGTTCCTTTATCTCTTCCTCTCTTAGTCACTCCCCCAACACTCACATGTACAACCACACTTTTTGCTTAGGAGAAAACTAAGGCCTGGAACTAAGACTCTGATCCAAATCCTGAAACCCCTAGGACACTTTATTTAAACAACTCTGTGCTGCCTGATAGTAAACTCTGAGTCAAATTAAGTACTCTGAAACACATGCTTGTCATTTTTGTCAACCTACAGAGGGACTTAATAAGCCCGTCTTCCAGTACCAATAATTTTTGTCTTCCTAGCACTCCTTTCACTGTTGTGCAACCCCCTCAATATCAAAAATTTAATTCAGTAGGAAAGTGTATAAGAGACAGCAATACTTGCTGGAAGTGACAGGAGCCACTGCTCTAAAAACCCCTTGTCTTCCCACAAAACAGCCTAGGATCTCCCCCAGTGGAGAAAGCAGCAGCCGGTTCCGTCTCTTTGTGTGCATAATCTAGGTCTGCATAGGCAGGGCCAATGGAGCATTCTTTTGGTTTGTGGACTGCCTGTTGCACTCCTGTCAGGCAGGCACATGTCTGAGTTTGTTGCTTGGGGTTTTCTTGGGCTGGGGATATGTCATAAACACAGTGGCTTGTTCCAGTGGTCCCAGGCCCATTAGTCAACATGAGGGGATGGAGTGAGGATCAGAGAGATCCAAGTGGATTCCTTGGTGATGAAACCATGGTGAGAGCTATAGAGATCTGGCTACTAGAGAAATTGACTTAGATTTTCTCTGGCTGGCCTTCTGTCAGCATCCTAATAAACTATGTATGTAAAGAATACTTTGTAGAGCTCGATTGTTTGGTTGGGGGACTGGAGTGGTTGGAGATGCTGGTGCTAAAGAAACAGAAAACAGAAGACTTATCCCTCCTTCAGGACAAGTATTTCATTAGAACACACAGAATATGTCACTCTTTTCTTAAGTAATACAGAGGCAAGGACATGTGATGATAGCACAAGTCAAGTGCTTAAAGGCTAGAAGGATGCAAAGAATAGGAATGATCATCATTAGAGAGTTAATTGAGAGGAAGGCTTCCTGAAGAAGGGTAATTTCCTGGCAGTGTTTTGGAAGTGTGGAACAGGAATTTGTAGAGAGCTTATTACAGGCCAGAGAAGTACCTCCCCTGCCCACCCTTCTTTCTTCTACTTCCGGCAGGGCTTCCTGAAGTCACCAGCGAAGAATGTGAAGGGTAGGGACTCTCAGCCTGTGAAACTCTGGGTTCCTGCCCTTTCCTCTCCCAATTATATACAGTTGGTGGCTTGGGCTGCAGTGACTTGATTTGCATCTACCTGCAGTTACCTCAGCTGAAGAAAAGGCCACAGGCTCCCTGAAATATGAAGGGGATTCCAAGAAAGAGCAGACCATATACCATCAGCTCACTTTACCTCCACAAGTTACTTATTTTATGGTTTAAAATCAAAGACTAACTTTCCTCTACCACCCAGTACTTTCTTATCAATTTTGGTATGAACTCAGGGAAAGAGAACTAATTTAAAATCCACCTTAATGAAGTAAATTAGAAAGGTGACTCTTCTGAGCCATTTTGTCAAAGCAAAATGAAGATTCCTTGGATTGGCCATTATTCTGGGTTACCTGTTTTACAGTTTATCCTTTATTTGCAGCAGTAATCAAAAGTTGACTCAAATAACAATTCTATCTACACAAGATACAAAGCAAGGTATGCCTTGCTTTAAGGAAACTCAGTCTTTTGAAAGTTTGTATTTAAGGCATTATCACCTTCAGGAGGATTTACATCAGAACATATTTTCTTTCCAAGAAAATGTTAGATACAGCAAGATATACCTGTAGAGTGATTTTAGGATAACAATTTAATTATCCCAGTGCCCTGCCCTGAAGAAGACCAAGTACAAGGGTTGGGCTTCCCATTTTATCATTATAGAAAGTGAGACTTAGAGGTGTTGTTTGGCTTGTCCAGTGTCCCACGGTGGGCATGAGGTGGCAAGAAGAAAGCTTGTTCCACAGATTAAGGCCCTTCCCATCTGATCTTTCTAAGTCCCTGTGACAGATGCTCTTTCTTTTATCTTGTGGGATTCTAGGCTCTGCTCCTCTAGTCTCCTTTGCCCTTTGTTAAACTGGAAAACTCAAATAAAAATATTCTTGGCCATCTTGTGGATATCACCAATGCAGACACTGAATTGCTGCTAGCTCATTGTTGGTGATGGTGTCTGTTGGTTTTTTTCCTGTTGAAATTAATTTGGCATGGCCTGCTCTTATTTTATTCTTTAGGGAGAATCTTTCCTTTCCAGGCCATGGATTTAGTTCTACCTGAGCCTTCTCTGGGTGCAAAGATTTGATATGCTGAAAATGATTTGTCAGGGACAAAGAGTCAGTGTTAGAACAAGAAGGGACATGAGATAATCCAGCTCAGCTTCCTTGCAGGGTTGGTAAAGCCAAAGCATGGAGAGAGGAAGAGAGGACTTTGGTGTAAGGCACACTTGAGTTCATGTCCTTGCTCTACCATTTAATAGCTATGTGACCTTGGACAACTTATTTAACTTCTCTGAATCTCATTTGCCTCATCTGTAAAGGAAATAACAATGTTATCTCACCAAATTGTAAGGATTAGATGAATACCTGTATCATATTAGATGCTTGTTATGTATAATTTTCTTCTCCTTTTTCAAGGGTATATATATAAAAAGATAAGGGTAGAATTGGTCTAGAATCCCGATGTCTAGACTGTCAGTCTTGCTCTCTTGCCACCATAGCCTGCCCCTTCCCTACTGTTACGGCAGCCTCAATGATTTCCCTTCCTAGGGCTGCCCGTTATCCCCAGCCAGATCTTGGATTGTCTGGAAAGTTGCTTTGATTATGTAGTCTGGAGTTAACACAGCTAGTAAATGGCAGAATTAGCACCAATATCCAGATCGTCTCTTGCTGTCTTGAGACACTGCTCTTTTCATCAAAGATAACAGTTTGATGGAGGACACTTTGACAAAAGCATATGAATATAGGGACTAAACATAATAGACAGTAGTAGATCATCTGCTTCACTGGAGATCTGTAAGATAGTTGCATCTCTATTAGAAAATGAAAATTCATTTATTTTGTGTTGCAAGACAGGATGTGCTTTGGCAGTAACTTACTAATTACATTTGACTTAAGGTCTTATAACAAGAATAGCACCATTTTTAGAGTACTGCTGTATACCAGGCACTGTGCTAGATACTTATATTACACCAGCCCTACAAAATAGGTAGCTAGTAAGTATTCCAGTTTTCTAGATGAGAACACTAAGTTTCCCAGAAAGTAAATAATTTTCTCTAAGTCACACAGATGGTCAGAGACAGAGCCAGGATGCAAACCTGTTCTATCTGACCCCCCTATTCTACCACACTGCTCCTCAATATCAGTTTGAATCCCAGGGCAGAGCTTAGGCTTTGAGCTTTTTCTGAGGAACATGTGACAAATCAGATAAATCAGATTTGAGTCTGTGCCAATACCTGTGCCGACAGAGCCTGGGGGGCTGGTGGGGTGTTGGGTTCTGAGTGGAGAGGAGCGTGTACAGCCCAGAGTAGTGCTGGACTGTTCTCTAAGAGCTAAAGATGGCTGCCCGCAGAGCCGGCTCAGGGCTCCCTTGCTGGGGAGACAGAGATGAGGTTGGCCTGCCTCCACATTCAGGAGCTCACAGTCCTGCAAACAAGGGATAAAGGTCAACAACCACGCAGGAGGTGCTTTGGGAGAAATATATACCAGGTGCCATGGGAGACAAGTTTTTGGAGGGGTGACTCTGGGCAGGCTTCTAGTTTTCTTTGACTGGTCCAAAGGGCCGGAGGCCCCACCACTAGGGAGAAGGGGGAAGTGCGGTACAGCTGTGGCCAAAGGAGGCCAGTCCAACACCGTCCAATAGAAAGATAATGCAAACCACATGTGTAATTTAAGATTTTCTAGTAGCTACATTAAAACTAGTAAAAAAAAAAAAGTGAAATTAATTTTAATGATACATTTCATTTAACCCGATATATTCAAAATACTATTATTTCAATATAAAAAGTTACTGAGATACTTTATATTCTTTTCTTTGTACTAAGTCTTTGAAATCTGATGTGTATTTTATACTTACAGTGTATTTCAATTTGAACCAGCCACACTTCCTGTGCTATTAGCCGCATGTGACTTGTGGCTCCCTGCGGTGCAGAGCTAGAGATACTCCTGATGTGAGCCCCTAGCAACCCACTCTCGCACCTGCCCTTTCTAGTGCATTCCCACGGCCCTGCTCTCCTTCAGGTGCATGTCTTCTCTGCCCTGTCTGGTCTCTGGGCCTCCAGCCTTTCTTCTTCCAGTCCACTCTAGTCCCCGCACTCAGGCTCATCTTTTTAAAGGCTAAATCTGATCTTGTTACTCCTTCTAGAAAGCCTTCAACAGCTCCCCATCTGTAAAAAATCAAACCCATGATCCTTAGCACATAAAGCCCTCCACAACCTGCCTCAGCCTTTTCCTTTGATCGTTATACTTCCTAACACTTTAGTATTACTTTAGTATTTGCAGAGCCTTTTGACATACTCTATCTCACCTAATTCTCACAGCAGCTCTGTGAGATAGGACAGGTGAATTATCCTCATTTTTTTTAGGTGGAGAAACTGTGGCTCGGAGAGTTTAATAGAGTTTCCTAAGATCAACCAGCTAGTAAGTGGCAGAACTAGGATGGGAACCTGTATCTTTCCAGTTTTATCTCTTGTCGTACTCCCTCTTATCAGATCCTTCCTCTTTTCTCCCCTGTGTTGCATCAGCAGCCTCCCCCAGAGTCCTTGTGTCCTCCCTCTGCCCTCCTCTGTGCCTCTACTTATGCTGTTTCCTCCCCCTGGAAAATCCTTCTACAGCGTAGCTACCCATCAGAATCCTCCCCTTCCTCCAAGACTCCGGTTAAAGTTGGCCTCTTCTCTGATTTCTTCTTGGCCATCCTCTCCCCACATCTACTTTGTAGTTACCAACACGTTTTAGCACGCATTTTCTTGTTTAGCCAGTGCTTCTTTGTTTTGTGTTCAGAATTGAATGCTAGAAATCTGGGAGATTGAAAAATTTAGCAGCTTAAACTGTTCTCACAGGGAGGCTGATGTTACTCCCTGCTGTTAAGTCCCTGGAGAAGCTAATGCCTTCCTACTTTATTTAGTCTTTGTTAAAACTATGAAATTGTGAATTTAACCCTAATTTATATGCATTAAGGAGGTCATTCAAAACCGTTTCTCTGAACTGCTGTGATAAGTATATGCTTATGATATTTTGATGTCTAAACTTCTGGTGCATATATCATCTGATTTCATCTTTCAGCACATATGTATTGAATATCTACCATATACTGTGTTCTGGAGCTGCTGTATGCTCTAGAAAATGGGAGACATGAAACTTATCATTAAATGGGGAAAGCAGACATTAATCAAAAAAAGCACCCGAATAGTAATTTAGTTACTATTGAGTTAGGCACTACAAGGGGAAATTTCAGGGAGATCCAGCACAGCAGGTGTCAGAGGAGGCTTCCCTGAGGAAAGGACACTTAAGCTGAACCCTGAAGAATGAGTGTGGATTCACCTTGCCAAGGCCAGAGAAAAGCCTCTGAAGTTGAAATGCAGTGAGCAAGTGGGAGAGTGACCGACATGTGGCTTGAGAGTAAGCAGTGAGGACCTCCCCCGGGACCTGCTAGCCTTTCTCAGGATTGGGAACTTCATACAAGGATCGTGGGAAACCACTGAAGGGTGTTATATCTTCTAATTTATCTCTTTAGTGTAAAGGATGGATGGGGACTGGAGGATTTGATGCTGGAGTTGATGTGAGGAGGCCAGTTCTTCTAGATGGTTTGATGGTGTCTCACACCAGTGGGGGAGGTGGGCAGATTTCCGAAATGTTCAGAGGTCTGAGGACTTGGCAGTTGATTAGATTTGCAAGGAATTGTCAAAGATGTCTCTTAGATTTCTGGCATGAGCAGTTATGCACGGTACTGTTTGCTGAGAAGGAAACATTTGATCAGGAACAGGGCTGGGCTAGAGAGATTGATTACAGTTTGGATATTTTAGCTTTGAGGTGTCAGTGAAGGTAATTTGGTCCTCCCAATTACCCTTTGAGAAAGGTGGTGTTGTCCACACTTTCTATTGGGAAACTGCGGCTTGGAGAGGTTGGGTGACTTGCCTAAGACTATATGGCCAAGAAAGGGCCAGCTTAAGCCAGTATTTTGACTCCTAATGGTGTGCTTTTAAAACCATACCACATGGCCTGGGTGCTGAGTATTCAATGTTGAACCAAGCTAAGCAACCCTTTCAACATACCAGTTCTCTGCCTCCTTCCTCTACACACACCTGTCTGCCAAGTTGTCTGCTCTGATAGTCAAATCCTAAAATCTCTTACTTTCTAAGACCTTCATGGAAGTAGGAAGGAAAACTTTCCTAGCCCTGCCCTATTCGAACACTCCAGAGGTCCTGTTCACTCATGCATTTATTGTTCACTCACTCATTCTAGTCCCATTCTCCTCACCCCTGACATTTGTCAAGCATTGGTCACCCAATATAGACCTGGGAAAGACCAGGAAGAAACACAAAGCCATTTCCATAGGACTTTGCACTTTCAAATCACTTAACAAATATTGCCTTTTTGGCCCTCACCAGCTCTGGAAGAAAGAAACTGTTGCCTTCAACAAACAGTTTTGGAGTGGACACCCACTATGCCCCAGGCACCGTGCTGGAACTCAGCTGCTGATACAAGGATGAATAAGACATGGTCCTTGTTCTCAGGGGTTTAAGGTCTAAATGGGAAGACAGACAAACAGATGATATCAATATGTGTTCATTTTACAGATGAGAAGAGAAGGCTGATGATAGACTCAGAAGTTAACGGACTTATTTTAAAAGTTTCTCAAAGTTACAGTCCTCTGGATAAGGAATGATTTGGGCTACTTGTTAAAATAGATTGCACACCACTGACTTGCTGAATTGGATCCCTTCGGGGTGGGGCATCAGGTGATTCATAAGCTGCTCAGCAGCTAGTAAGGGATTCAGTTGAAGTGTGAACTTTTTCTGGTTACATTGCCAGAGACTCTTTCAGTCCATTTGTCTGTCCCCTAGTTGTAGAGATGAAGAGAAATAAAACTTGTGGATTAGCAGAGGTTGTCTGCAAACAGACCTCTTTCATCATAGCCTTTACTGTAGGGATGGGCAGGCCTAGGAGGCTGGGTTTGCTAGCCTCAGACCACAGGGAAAATTCTGCCCCAAGGCAGAATCCTTGGAAAGTTAGAGTGCCAAGAGCCTGCTTAAAACTCCACCCTGAGAGATAAGGGAAACCAACCAGTAAGACCAGGTCAGGGTTCAGTGAGTGTGGACTTTATCTGGAGATAAAGCCACTCCTGGTTTTTCCTGGGTGGCTCTTTCCTGGTTTACTGCTTCTGGCTTTGGGGAAGGGCTCAGGAATATTACTTTGACCCAGACTCAAGAAGACCTACCTCATGCCAGGCATGGTGGCTTACACCTGTGATCTCAGCACTTTGGGAGGCTGAGGTGGGAGGATTGCTTGAGACCAGGAGTCCAAGACCAGCCTGGGTAATATAGCAAGACCTCATCTCTACAAAAATTTTAAAAATTAAAAAATAAAAAACAGATGACCTAGCTAAGCCTATGTATAATGTACCTTTTTATCTTTCTCTATCATATATGTATATATGTGTATTATATATTTATATACATATATAGTATATATGTATCATATCTTTATATCATATGTTATATATGTATATATTATATGTGTATGCATACATGTGTGTATCTATATTGTGTGCATGTGTATGTATATATAAAAAAGAGAAAATAAAGACCAGGTAAATCTGCATATGGCCACAAGTGATATAACTTTTTGTTTAGGAGCACAGACCTTGAAGTCACATCAACTTTAAACACATCTTAACTTCATTTACTTAAGCTCTCTGTTCACTCATTTGAAAACAGGGATGTACTACCTACTTCACCAGGCTTTTGTGATGATTAAGTGAGATAATGTTATTAATATGTCAAATGTTTATTAGCACAGTGCCTGGTAGGTAGTAAGAACTTTATCATTACTACCACAGAACACGGATATTCTAGGCCTTGTCCTCATTTACACATTTGTGCTAGGATGAGGGTAAGAGGGAAGAGACAGGAACCTCCCATTGACAAGTGGAAAGGACATGATGATGTTTGCTTATTGTTGTTTCTTTAAACTCCAGAAGCCAGTCCTGTTTGACCACTCTAAGTTCAAACTCCTATACCTTTTAGGGGTCTGAGTGAAGCAGACAGGAGTGTAAGCTCTGGGCAGTGGTGACTGGGCAAAGGTAAGATACATGTCCCATCTGGAGGGACCTGACACCACCCAGTTTCAGCTGATTGTCACCATGTGCAACCAGAAGCCCAATGGTGCCAGAACTTCTGCCTTTTCAAGAGAAACCAGAAATCGGCATTCTTAAATGTGAACTTGCTTAGCAACTAAATTAAAAAAAAAAATACATATATATACACACACACACACACACACACACACACAAAAGACCAACAAAAGGGATATATGGGTTCTAGAAGGCCACCAAACATTTTCTTGCTTTGTCACCCCTCTAGGCTGGGATGAGGAGAGTGTTGGACACGTATTTACAGAACACCTACTCTGTGCCTTGTGCTGCACTAGACCATATAGGGAAGTCCATGCCACAACTTCTGCCCTCTAGCAGAGAGGCAGGATGGACACACCAGGTGATAGGGAGCAGTGACGGGTAAGAACATGTGCCGGAATAGGGGCTGCGTTGTAAGGAGAGGGTGGGGAAAGTGAAGGAGTTCTGTGAGTTACTTCACTGATATGGTAGATGAAAAAAGCAAAGTGCAAAAGGTGTAGGATACTGCCTGTTGGCTACACAAGAAAGGAAAATAAGAACATTTAGGGACTGGCACAGTGGCTCATGCCTGTAATCCTAGCACTCTGGGAGGCTGAGGTGGGAGGATTGCTCGAGGTCAGGAGTTCAAGACCAGCCTGAGCAAGAGCAAGACCCCCATCTCTACTAAAAAATAGGAAGAAATTATCTGGACAACTAAAAACATATAGAAAAAATTAGCCAGGCATGGTGGCGCATGCCTGTAGTCCCAGCAACTCAGGAGGCTGAGGCAGAAGGATTGCTTAACCCCAGGAGTTTGAGGTTGCTGCGAGCTAGGCCCACGCCATGGCACTCTAGCCAGGGCAAAAGAGTGAGTCTCCAAAAAAAAAAAAAAAAAAAGAACATTTATAAGTATTTGCTAAGTTTTACAAGAGGAAATACAGAAAAGAAACTGAAAATGATTGAAAATCGTTCCTTGGGGAGAAATGGGAGGAAAGGGTAGGGACACTTCTGAATGTACTTTTAAAATTTCGTTTTGAGTTTTCTTTTTCCTTTTTTTTTTTTTGACAGAATCTTGCTCTGTTGCCCTGGCTAGAGTGCCATGGTGTCAGCCTAGCTCACAGCAACCTCAAACTCCTGGGCTCAAGCAATTCTACTGCCTCAGCCTCCCAAGTAGCTGGGACTACAGGCATGGGCCACCATGCCCGGCTAATTTTTTCCATATATTTTTAGTTGGCCAGATAATTTCTTTCTATTGTTAGTAGAGACGGGGTTTTGCTCTTGCTCAGGCTGGTCTCAAACTCCTGAGCTCAAATGATCCACCTGCCTCGGCCTCCCAGAGTGCTAGGATTACAGGCGTGAGCCACTGTGCCCGGCCCTGTTTTGAGTTTTCAACCATGTAAATGTTTAACAAATTCAAAAAATGAAATTAATAAGCCTGAAAAAAGCAAATCCTAAAATTCAGTACAAATATAAAACAAAAAAAGAACAAAGTATATTTCAAATTGGTAACATAAGAAAGAATTAACCCAGAGTAACTTTCACACACAGGACTGACTCCTGGGATGTAGCTTAAAGGACAAAATGAACTGCAAGGAAACCTTGAACTTAGTAGGCTTATTTTTGCTGGTGATACTGATGTGGTAACCCCAGAAACCATCTCGACTGCATTATAGAATAGAGCAAATGTGTAAATATATTGGTACTGTTTGGGAACAGGGTTCTCAGTATGGGAAAAGGAAGGTGAAATACGGAATAGGGGAGATGAGGAAGAACCCTGTCACGTTGGGTTCAAAGAAAATATCAGTGTGATCTCAGAATTTCATAATAAATATTTTCTAGCTCTGTCCATAGAAGGGGCCTGGAAATAGGGACAGCTCAGTAGCAATTGAGTACTTAACAGCCAGATCTTGTCCTGCTAAAAGGAGCAGGGCTCCTTAGAGAAATATTTGATTCCAGGTCTGGCATAGGGAAAGTACAAGGTGAGCCTGGGGTATATCTTTTTTTTTTTTTTTTTTTTTTTTTGTGCCAGAAAGCAAGGACGTGATCAAAGACAGATGGTGACATGTTAAAAGGCACAGGAGCTAGCATGTAGAAGCTCCCACAGGCCAAATTGGGACATTTTTAACATTAAAAAAAAAAAAAAGGATAATGAACTATAATGCATTACTTCGGGAGAAAAAATAATGGGTCTGTGAGTTCATAGCACTACTCCAGAAAAGGGATGAGATGACTTTCTTTACAAAAGATTACCTGCTAATAGATGTAGAAGGAATGACAAAATTAGTAAGTTGCCATTTTGCAGGCACCTGTGCAGTAAGTGGTTCAGGCAAGGATCTTCAGTGGATGGTAAAACTATTGGATAAGAATTTCTTGGAGGCCGGGCGCGGTGGCTCACGCCTGTAATCCTAGCACTCTGGGAGGCCGAGGTGGGCGGATCGTTTGAGCTCAGGAGTTCGAGACCAGCCTGAGCAAGAGCGAGACCCCATCTCTACTAAAAAAAAAATAGAAAGAAATTATATGGACAGCTAAAAAATATATATAGAAAAAATTAGCCGGGCATGGTGGTGCATGCCTGTAGTCCCAGCTACTCGGGAGGCTGAGACAGGAGGATCGCTTGAGCTCAGGAGTTTGAGGTTGCTGTGAGCTAGGCTGACGCCACGGCACTCACTGTAGCCTGGGCAACAGAGTAAGACTCTGTCTCAAAAAAAAAAAAAAAAAAAAAAGAATTTCTTGGAGAACAGAATATTTATACAGTCTCAAAATGTCACCCCACAGATTTCTCATTAACTCAAATGGGAAAATAGATTTACCATTAGGAAATCTCAGAAACACCACTTTACCTAAGTAATCAGACCTATCATCACCAAAATGGGACAAGCTATACAATATCAGTTATGTGATAGTCTTCAACAATGTTTAACCTGAATCTAATCATGAGGAAACATCACATACATCCAGATTGCAGGCCATTCAACAAGACAGCTAGCCTGGACTCTTCAAAATGTCAGTGCTATGAGAGACCAAAAGTGTTCTAGACCAAATGAATCTAAAAAAGACATGATGTAAACATACTTTGAGATCCTTAATTGAATCCTGGATTGAGGCAATTGGCAAACAGCTATAAAGAACATTAATAAGAGAAATTTGAATATGTACTGTACATTAGCTAATACTATATCAAAGTTAAATTCACTGGGTGTGCTGATGGCATTGTGGTTATAGAGGAGGATTTCAGGGTTCTTAAGGGATATATGTAAAGTAGTTAGGGGTAAAGCATCATGATGTCGGCAACTTTGAAATGGAAAAAAATGTATAAATGTAGAAAGATAAAGCAAATGGGACAGATGTTAATTGCTAAATCTAGATGATGAGTATATAGATATTCATCATGCTGCTCCTTGAACTGTAATGTAGTTTGAAATTTTTCAAAAATAAAATGCTAGGCATGCCTGTAAACCTAGCACTCTGGGAGGCCGAGGTGGATGGATTATTTGAGCTCAGGAGTTCAAGACCAGCCTGAGCAAGAGCAAGACCCCATGTCCACTAAAAACAAAAAAAAATATGGAAAGAAATTAGCTGGACAACTAAAAAAAATATATATATATATGTATATATATATATAAAAAATTAGCCGGGCATGATGGCACATGCCTGTAGTCCCAGCTACTCAGGAGGCTGAGGCAGAAAGATCGCTTGAGCCCAAGAGTTTGAGGTTGCTGTGACCTAGGCCAACGCCATGGCACTCTAGCTCAGGCAACAGAGTGAGACTCTGTCTCAAAAAACTAAATAAATAAAGTAAAATAAAATGCTAGAGTAAATGAAATGTGGGCTGTAGTGGCCAGCAGTAGCTTCATGAAGTCAACTCCATTTGACCAGGGCCTTGAAATATAGTAGGAGATGGATAGAGAGAAGGGATAAAGGCCATCACAAGGCAAAGATGGGAATGAGTGCAGCATCTCATAGGATTCCATAGAGGTAGGTGAAAGTAGATAAGTAATAAGGGATGAATTTCAAAAGGTAGTTGGATCCTCAGGGTGAAAGGCCTTTATTGGGTGCTATTGGGTGCACATCCAATTTAGTAAGAGAAATTGTAGGTTCTTAACAGGGGAGCAGGAGGAAGAATAGTATTTGGAGAAGTTAGTCTGTTGCGGTAGAGTGCTAGGTAGACTGGAGAGTGGAAGTGAGATTTTTTTTTTTTTCCTCCAGTAATCCAGGCTTGAGGCAGTGGACATGTGGCTTAAAGAGATGGGTGTCAATGATAAAGAAAGGATAGCACTCTGGGAGGCTAAGGCAGGAGGTTCACTTGAGTTCAGGAGTTTGAGACCAGCCTCAGCAAGAGCAAGACCTGTCTCTACTAAAAATAGAAAAATTATCCAGGTGCAGTGGTACACACCTGTAGTCCCAGCTACTTGGGAAGCTGAGACAGGAGGATCCCTTGAGCCCAGAAGTTTGAGGTTGCAGTGAGCTACCGTGACGCCACTGCACTCTAGTCCAGGGGACAAAGCAAGACTGTCTCAAAAAAAAAAAAAAAGAAAGAAAGAAAGAAAGAAAGGAACAGCCTTGAGAAAAGGTTATAAAGGAACGCCAGGTCTCTTCAACTGGATATAAGCAATAGCAGAGTAATTGGGTCAGAAAATCTGTCTGTGGTGCCATTTAGAAAGTACAAATTTGGGGGGAAATTCTCCACTCTCTAGAGCCTTCTCCATACCCCTAGATTTAGGCTGAATGAAATCTGAGCTCTGCTGCCAAATATTGATGAGAATGTCATTGGGAAGAGGCAGAGCCCAACATTAAAAGTCTTTTTTTCCCCTCTGACAGCCTCCATTTCATGCCAAACCACCTTCCTCTCTCCTTTTCTTCCTCCTTTCCTTCCTCCTTTCTCAGATTTTAACCTTCCAAGGTCTTCCTCCTGAACCTGTGCTCAGACTCAAAACCCAGCTGACTGAATAGTCTGTCCATTCCTTCTGTGTACCGGGCCTGCCTTCTATAGATATTTCTTCTTCCTCCGAGTCAATAGTAGTTTCCCTCCTTTAAGCTCTCAGAGAGAAAAATATTTTTTTGCATCTGTTGCTATTAGACTTATGTTACACTCTCCTTGTTCCCCATGTACCTGCCCTAACCTGTGATTTATTTTTAGAGGAACTTCCCATGACTGCTGAAATGATCTTTGTCCATGCCCCTGTAATCAATCCTCTATAGCTAGGTACCTTTGCTTCATATGCCTTTGATTATGTGGAACTGCTCATGCCCCAGCTAAAATGCAAACCAAACCAGGTTAAGAGTTACCAGGTTTACAATGCATCTTCTAGGCTTTAATACGGGCATAGGAAGCCAGCTTCCTGCCAGGGTCAATAAGAACAAGGCAAGGAGGAGGCCTGAGGTGTCTCAAGATAAAATGGGTTTTCTGTTAAGGCAGTGAGGAGGAGTTCAAGCCTAGTACAGGTTGCCCTGTGGTGGGGTGTTGTGGACACTAATAAAGACAGCAGATGAGCAGATGGAACAAAAGACCTTTAAAAGTCCCTTCCAAGAATTCATTTTTTTTTTTTTTTTTTTTTTGAGACAGAGTCTCACTCTGTTGCCCAGGCTAGAGTGAGTGCCGTGGCGTCAGCCTAGCTCACAGCAACCTCAAACTCCTGAGCTCAAGTGATCCTCCTGTCTCAGCCTCCCGAGTAGCTGGGACTACAGGCATGCGCCACCATGCCCGGCTAATTTTTTCTATATATATTTTTAGCTGTCCATATAATTTCTTTCTATTTTTAGTAGAGATGGGGTCTCGCTCTTGCTCAGGCTGGTCTCGAACTCCTGAGCTCAAACGATCCGCCCACCTCGGCCTCCCAGAGTGCTAGGATTACAGGCGTGAGCCACCGCGCCCGGCCTAAGAATTCATTTTTGATTAGGGGGCTGTTTGTATGTTTTCCTCATTCACTAGCTGCACATGACTGTGTGTTACTCATTTTTGTATCCCTGGTGCTGGACAGTGTCTGGAGCAGTGCTGTCCAATAGAACTTTCTGCAGTGATGGAAATGTTCTGTAATGCACTGTCCTATAGGGTAGCCACTTAGCCATATGTAGCTGTTAAGCACTTGAAATGTGTCTGGTACCATCAAGAAACTGAATTTTTAATTTTATTTTAAAATTTAAATTTAGGCCGGGCGCAGTGGCTCACACCTGTAATCCTAGCACTCTGGGAGGCCGAGGCGGGTGGATCGCTCAAGCTCAGGAGTTCGAGACCAGCCTGAGCAAGAGCGAGACCCCGTCTCTACTAAAAAATAGAAAGAAATTATATGGACAACTAAAAATATATATATAGAAAAATTAGCCGGGCATAGTGGCACATGCCTGTAGTCCCAGCTACTCGGGAGGCTGAGGCAGGAGGATCGCTTGAGCCCAGGAGTTTGAGGTTGCTGTGAGCTAGGCTGACACCACGGCACTCACTCTAGCCTGGGCAACAAAGTGAGACTCTGTCTCAAATTTCTTTAAAAAAAAAAAAAAAAAAAATTTAAATTTAAATAGCCACATATGGCTTGTGGCTGTTATATTAGACAGCACAGGTCTGGATTCTAGAACGTATAGAACTTTTATTAAATGGTGAACTAAGCTTAATCTTTACCCTGGATGGGAAGGTGGGGAGTAGACAGGGAATGATGGAATAGGGTCATTTGAAGAAAGCCAGAAGTTACACCTTCTGGAAGTTTACTTTTTTTTCTGGCTCATAGGTGCAGTAATAGAGAATAGAGTAGGAAGAACATGTAGGAGGAAGGAACCGTGTGGGCAAAGACAGAAGCCAGAAACCATCACAAGTGAAAAGACAGTGAAGATCAGGGACCAAGAGTAGGAATGAGCCCCTACTGTGTTAGGCACTGGGGACCCTCTCTGCTTTCATGGACCTTCCGACTTTGTCTGTACAGCTTTACAGACAAATGAATAGTTTCCTTTGGTATTTGTGCTGCAGGAAGGATAGGCACTGGGAGCTGTGGAGGACATCAGAGGATGCTTCCCCCGGCAACAGGCAATGCTTCCTGTTAGATGCTGTGGCCAATGGCCTAGCTTGAAGGCAGATGACCTTACTCATGAGTACAATGGGGAGGCTCTAAAAGGTTTTAAGCAGTGCCATGTCATAGGGAAATTTGCATTTTAGTAAGCTCACTGCTGTGTTGTGTCCAATTTCCACTCCTGGGTCACTTTTAGCTCTGTTATGGTTGTTCTTTTGAACCAACCATCTCCAATGTCTTGTCTGGTTTATGTCGTGTTTTGTTTTTCTTTCTCTTTCTTCCTTCTTTCCTGCGCATCACTCTCTCCTGGGCCCCCACGCTCTCTTCTTCCTTGATGTCCTCCTTTCTCTGATCCAAAGATCAGCCAGTAAAAAGCAGTCTCACCTGTCCAGGTAAGAGGGGCGCCACTGTGAGGGGGAAACAAGATCCCTCCTTTATATTTAAATGTTATTTACTTTTTGAATAGATCGAACTTTCATGTGGTTGGAATTTAAAGAGTACCAAAGAGAATATAGTGAAAAGTCTGCCGTTCTGTTCCTGTGTCCCAGCCACCCAGTGTCCCTCCTCGGAGGCAACCAATGTTATATGTTTCTTTTGTGTCCTTCCAGAGATATTTTAGATATTTTGTAAACAAATATTTAAACGTGTAAACACATAATTTTTTTCTCTTTTACCCACTTTTTTTTTACTGTCCAAATGATTCTATACCTTGCTTTTTTTACTCAATAATGTATCATGGAGATCATTCCTTATCATATATAAATAGTGTCACCATTCTTTTATATGGCTAAGTTCTGTTACTATACTGCTATAGTGTAATTTATTTAACCAGTCACCCATTGTGGACATTTAGATTATTTCTACCATTTTGCCATTATACACAGTACTTCCATGAATAGCCTTCTATTTAGTTATTTGATATAGAGAGGGTAGAAATTGCCCCTTTCTGAGGGGCAGCAATTGTTGACTCAGAAATTGGCAACTTGTACACTTTTCTAAAAAGGAGGGCCACAGCAATAATTTGAATTTCTTCTGTTTCTATAGGAGTCCTAGTTAAAGAGGAGATAAAGCAGTAAACCTTCTGGTTGGTGATCTGTGGTACTTTGAGTTTTTAGAGTCTTTAATATTTTCTCAGCAGGGTGCCTTGGGCTGGCTGTGGGAGTGGGGCTGAATATGGGTTTGGGATATTACCACCAATCAGATCAGATTCCTGTTTTCCCATGGTACCCAAAAGATAAATGGAATTTTCAGAGGCTTGGGCCATTGCTGTACCCTCCTTTCTAGAAAATTGTGCAAGTTACCAGTTACCCAACTGGCCAGTACTAAATGCCCAGTTACCCTCCCGGAGACTGTTACTTTGGAGAGGTGGAAGTTTGAGGGACAAAGAGATGAAGCTAAAATGGGAGATTGTGTCTGCTACAGCCACTGCAGTCCTCTGCTGTGTTCACGCAGGCCTCTGTATGTGTTTGACCTGCCACGTCCTTCCCTCCAGCCTCTCGTTCCTTTGCAAATCATCGCCTAAAACTAACTGGCTGTTTGGTTTTCTCCTGTCTTTTTCTTGCATTCATTTTCTCTGCTGCTCCGTTCTGTTTCATCAGCCCCATTGCAGCCTGGTAAGACCCAACAAGCATGTGTATGTGTGCACATCCCCTTCTTGCTATTGTCTCTTTGTCACCTGACTCCAGGAAGGGCTATTTCCCTTCACAGCTTACTGGGTATTGAAGAGATTATGCTTGCCCCACCATCCCAGGATTCCAGATAGGTGGTGTTGCCAGTAGTGTAGACATGGCTAATCTGCTACCAGATTGAGCGAGTTGCAGAGTGGGTGGATTGGTCTCTCATTATCTAAGACTCAGGGCCCCCTTTGACAGAGTCTCCTCCTACTACAAGGCTGATCCCTCCCTGCCCAGCTCATAGATGTGCTTTCCTTACTCCTCCTTCAGGTTAAGTAGCCTGTCTTCTCTGGGAGATTCTGCACCTGAGCGCAAGTCCCCTTCCCACCATCGCCAGCCGTCTGACACCTCTGAAACAGCAGGTAACCTTCTTCTTGGGTATTAACACATAGACATGGGGTGTGCACCCATACAGACACACCTGTATGCCCCCAATGTAAAACATAGCCTTTATGTTGAGCACATAATGTGTACTAGGCACTGTGTTATGGATTTTATATAAATTGCCTCCTTTACGTCAACTGTAGAAAGTAGATTTTATTATCCTTATTTTGCAGATGAAGAAGCTGAGGCACACAGGGGTTAAGAAACTGGTGCAAGTGCACAAGCTTGTTGGGAACAGAAGCAGGACTTGAAACCAGTTCTGTTTTAACTCTAGAACCCATGCTCTAATCACTACAGGGTACAGTCATGCACACCTGCACACGGGCATGACGCCCAGTACGCACTCATGTACGCACCATGATGCAGACAGTTGTTAGTCATAGTCTCTGTTCCTTTATTTTTTTTTTAAGTTTTATATATGATGTTAATGTGAATAAAAGGTTTTTCTCCTGTCTTTTATCCCTCCCTGCATTTGGCAAGTGACTGCCCCTGTGTCACCCTGAGTGATTATCCAACTCTACAAGAATAGTCACCAAGCATTGGTGTCCTACCTGCTACATTCATTGGATGTAACTTGACATAAAACTTCCAGTCTCATTTGGGCTTCAGTCCCGGGGGTGGGGGGCTGCTTATCTGTAATTTTAGTCCTCAGGAGGGTAGCTGGACTTGGCCCTGCCCCTTCTTTGGCCAGTCTCCCCCAGACAAACCAAAGGGACAGACATTTACAAGAGAGACAAGCATTTCAACATCTCAGAGAAGGGTAATTTCTTGTACGGAATACAAAGGAAGTTACAGGTTTTTGCCAACCACCGAGAGAGGCGTGTCATTGTGATCATGTGTTTTGACAGGATAAGTCTGGGGGATTTGGTTAGTCTGGAAAGACTTCTTGAGGAAGAAATGCACTGAGGCTTTTTGGGATGGTCTCGGCTTATGTGCACTAACCTTCCAGTGACACTGCTACCAAACTCCTTTCTTTGTCTTTCTCACCTCCCACCAGGTCTTGTTCAACGCTGTGTCATCATCCAAAAGGACCAGCATGGCTTCGGTTTCACGGTCAGTGGGGATCGCATCGTTCTGGTGCAGTCTGTGCGGCCTGGTGAGTGCTGTATCCCTTCTGCCTGCAGTGGACAGTTCTTGTAAAGCCACCATATATGTGACAGTGCCACATGACTTGGAGAACCTATGCTTTCCTGGGGGTCTGGGGAGCTCTGGGAGGCACAAATGAATTACTCTAGAACTGGTTCTCCCCAGGCATCAGGGAAAGTCTCCACAGTACAGAGCCACTAGGCAGAATTTTTAGGAATTGTACTTCATGCTTGATTCCCTGCTTGGGAAGTGTAAAACCAGCAGAATAGCCCTCTGGTCATCAGGCAGAGGTCTGATTGCCATGTAAGGGAGCCCCTCACACTGGGTCATACATAAGATGCCACGGAGGAATCGAAGGCCCCTTTCCTCATACTTACCTTCACATTACCTGACTAAGTGCAAAAGCAGTCGGTCACTTTCTACAGGAGTTCATAATCTGCGACAGGTACACTGGTCCAAGTGATTATAGAACACATCTACAGATACAATTAACATTAAATAATAAATTACCAAAAGATAAACGATGTGTGTTGGACATTACATTGAAGGAAGTGGTATTTGGAAGTTTATTTGGGTGGTTTGTGGTTCAAGGCATAGCCATATTCCTTCTGATTGGTTTGGAAAGCCGTCTTAAGAAAACAGGATTTCAGAAGTAGTTTGAGAGATGGAAATGAACAAATAGATTACCAAGATAGGAATTTGGTGGGAAAGGAGTGAAGAGTGAGTTGGCATCACAGCCACATCCACCTAGTGACTAATTATGTATAGAAGAGCTGTGAACAGTCAAGCTCTAGCATGTGCTGGGTGGTAGAATCATTGTTACTGACTGAGGCTGGAAAGGCAGTCAAGAAGGAGATGAGCTGTGGAAGAGTATGAAGAAAGTATCCCTAAAAGGGGTGAACTTCAGGGTAGCAAATGGGATTGCGCCAGTGACATGGAGCATCACAGGCGTGGCTTATAGGAGAACACAGGAAAGGGTAGGGAGCAGGCCGGCATTTCACGCTAGGGACTGTGCAGAAGGGGAAGGGAAAATGTATTTGCATTACTTTTGGAGAAAGATTTTGGAGACGTTTACAGGAAAGGTGAAAAGAGGATTTCAAATTTGTGACCAAAATTATATTTGTGGGTCATACAAGGACATAAATAATTATGGCTTCTTATGTGTGGGAGTTAACTTTTATCAGTGGGAGGTTTGTCTTGCATTTCCTGGGGTAAAACTCTGAAAAGATAGTTTTGTTGTTTGCTTCTCTTATTTCTCAGGGTTCTTGGACTAGGGTGATCTTGGACTAGGGTGAGACAGAGTTAGCAGAACTGCCAATAACTTATACTTTGCCTCTGTAGTCTTTTTAATGCAGACGGTGTGGGATCCCCTCCAGTGAAGTAGAGATTCAGCTCTCCTTCATTTTTTTCATCCTCTCAGGCTGAACAGAGTCAGACCCAGAAAGGAAAGAGCAAAAAGATGACTTGCAGTTAAATATGAGTTTTAGAATGTGCGTGTGTGTGTGTGTGTGTGTGTGTGTGTGTGTTTGGGAGAAGAGAGAGGAAGAAACTTCATTTGGATTGGCATTGAAATCACAAGACTAACAAAGCATTGTTACTGTCTTTCCCAGATACATATTAGATTCTTTAGTTCACTGTTTCTCAAAGTATGGTCTGTGTTGTGCCTACATCGGAATCATCTAGACCCAAAGATGATTTAAATCCTTATTCTTGGCCCTCACACCAGAAGTACTGAATCCTTTTTCTGGCAAGGGGGCCAAGGAATACACTTTTTAACAAATTCCCCTGGTGATTCTCATGCTTACCGAAGTCTGAGAACTTCTGCCCAAATCCCTTTGCTCTGAAGAGTTTCATTTTTTTTAAATCACTATGTTATTAGAAGTCACCTCATGCGTTTTACACATCAGGCAAGATAGCTCTTTCCTCTTCAGCTTTAGTTTGTAGATGGCTGTATAAGGGAGAGTTTCAAGCTATTTGCAAGTACTTTTCCATAAATAGCACACTTTAGATGAGGGTTGTCTTGAAGCCTGGTATTGAAAAGCCAAATTGGAATGTAGTCATCACTGTATTTTTTCTTTTTAGACTAGAGACATCTAGATTGGCTTTGTGGGAGTTTTGTTTTCATCAGATGAATGCAACTTAAGATTTAATTATCATCTTGGGGTAAATTTACAAAATATAATTTTTATGCTTCTCATTAACTTATTTCAGCTTTAGTGTTTCTTAGGCTTCCTGCGTATAAATTAAATTAGGAATATAAGTTATTTGAAACTCTATTGTGGTGAAAACCACTGCAGCCTCCAGTTGAATTACAACCTGAAAAAGTCAGAGCACATTCTGCTGAGCACCTCTCAGTCAGTTGCTATCAGAAGCTCTTTATCTGGTCTGTATTAAAGGGGAAAGCTGTAAATAGTTTGAAACAATTTTTTCAAATCACTTATAAATAAAGAAAACAATTACTATTAGTATCTGTAATGATAAACAGTTATCATTATTGTCTCTAATGATATGAGCCCTCAGAATATCTTTATGAACCTCTCAGGACTTAACGAACTTCAAGTTTCAAAATTCTTGTTTTAGTCTTCTTTATTACTATTATTATTCCTCTCTATTATTATTTTAACAATTTTAATACAGTAAACTTATTGTCACTGGATAGTAAGAAATAACTCTTATTTGTCCTTGGAACATATCCAGACACATTAAAATGAAGCACACATACTCTTACCCGAGCCTGGCCCTGTCCCACCTTGGCCTGGTTATCAGAAGTCTTATCTAGGCGGAGGGAAGAGCAGGAGATATGACCTTATATAGGTCCACCCTAGCTTAAAAGTAGCTGTGTTACTGAAGCAGAATAGGATGCACACCCAGCATTTGAGATACCCGACACAGAGAAATGACGGGAAATGTTGGGGGGTGGGAGGGATTTGACAGGGACTTTGGTGTAGATTCAGTGACCTCTGGGAGAGACGGTAGGACTCTGCTAACTGGGCCTTCTCCTTACAGGAGGCGCAGCCATGAAAGCCGGCGTGAAAGAGGGTGACCGGATCATCAAAGTGAGTGACCCTGACACCTACTACTCCCTACCCTCAGGAGTGGAGGCAGGTGTGCAGGAGCGCTCTGGCCTGGCCCCCATCCTGCATATTTCCATCCTGAAACCAACTTTCAGCCAGCCACGGAGTTAGAGGTGCTACCACAAGAGGGAGCACAGTAGTATAGTGTGAGAGAGAGGGGGGATTAAGATAGCAGGTTCCATATTCTGGGCCCTTCTTGACTCTAAAGCAACCAATCTTCTAGAACGGGTTTTATTATTCCCATTTCACAAATAACAAAAATAAGATTAAGAGGGAGGGATTGTGACTAGTGAACGACCCAAGCCTTCAGATCCTCAGGTTGATACTCTGTTCTCCACACAATTCCAACCTGAGGTCCTTGCCAGTTCTAAATGACTATAATCTGCCCTACTCATTCAGGTCTGTCTTTTGCAAAATGGAGTCCTAGAAGTATTAAGGAAATCCTGGCTGTAGAGACTCCTTAGTCCTCTAGTAAGGAGGAAGCACACTGGGTCAGTTGACGTACACGTGTGTATGTGAGGGAAATGGTTAGAAATGGAATAAAGACACAGATCTTACCCCTGAAAATGTATAGGCTAGCTGTAGAGACAGACTACATAGCAAATGTGAACAGGAACAAATTCATAATGTAATTTGAATAATGTAATAAACAAGTGACCATAGGTGGCTAAACAGAATTGGAAAATGGCTTCCTAAAGAAGTGGCAGTTTGAACTTACAGAAGGATCCCCTTGGTTTCCATCACCATTTCTCAATATTGTTTGTCCCTCCAACAGGTCAACGGCACCATGGTGACCAATAGCTCACACCTGGAAGTGGTGAAGCTTATCAAATGTAAGTTGGAGAGAGGTGACAACTGAAGAAATTAGGGGAGCACATGGGATGAAAGGGAGGTAGGGAGGAGAGAACAGGCCTGCTGACTCCAGAGGCTTCCTTTGTAGGTATGTGAGGCAGCTGAAGTCATATCTTTAATTGTGGCATGGAGTGATCCACTTAGACGGCCACAATCCTCTATTATCCTTTCAAGTGAAGACATTATTAACCTCTCATCAAACATCTTTATTTTTGCCCCCATCATTTTTTTTATTTCAGCATATTACAGGGCTACAAATGTTTAGGTTACATATGTTGTCTGCCCACATCCGTTTTTGCCACTCCTGTTTACACTATATCCTACCGAGCCCACGTCTCACTCAAATACCATTCATCCCATTCATGGACATTCTTCCTCATTTGTTTCCTGTTTGGAAGGAAAAAAACAAAAATAATTCTGTTTGTAGCCAGGAAGACCCAACAGCCAAGTCTGCACCAATAATCAAATAGAAGTAACAAATGTTGAGGAAAGAATTGAGGGGTGTGGGAGGATGGAGAGCTAGAATTTGAGTGTCTACTTTGCACCAGGTGGGCAGTGCCTTAGCTAGGGGCTTGACATTAGCTACTTAATTTAATGAGATAAAGGACGAAACAAGGAGCTGATGAGGCAGCCCATGGGGAGTGTTCCCAGATATTTATGAGTGGAATTTTGGTTGAGGTCTCTGCCTGAACGAAGGGCAGGAGGATGCAGCACTTGGACTGATGCAGAGCATGAGGCAGGAATTATAGAATGAGTAGGCCATTAAAAAGTGGATTAATGACAGAAGGGAGAAAACCCCCTGCCCCATGGAGCTGGAGTGTCTCTTTCCCCAGAACAGCACCACTGCAGCAAGCCTCTTGTTTTCCTCCAGCCGGCGCCTATGTCGCACTCACACTCCTGGGCTCTTCACCTTCATCCATCGGTGTCTCTGGGCTCCAGCAGGACCCATTTCCAGCAGGAGCTCCCCGAGTCACCCCGGTGGTCCCCCCACCACCACCTCCTCCACCTCTACCACCACCACAACGCATCACTGGACCCAAACCTCTGCAGGTAATGATACTGCTGGCTCCCCCTCCTTACTCCAATGTCCCTTTGAAGAGCTGCCCACTGGGGAGGAAAGCAGGTTAATTGGGGTTGTGGTGAGCAGAGACAAGCCAAAAGATATATGGAAGACCATCAAAGAGTTGAACAAAAATGAGGGCTGCATGAAAGGGGCTGTTCCATGCCTTAGTGTCCTCCTTCCATGCAAATACATTGAGGTTTTATCAGACAGCAACATAAAGTGTGTTTCCTAAACGTGTGGAAGACTCTAAGGAGGCCCTCTGCAAGTGCTGCTCTTCATCAGGAAGGGAGTGGACACTTGCAGGCATTGACAGCAAGCAACTGTTGAAGACTGTTGCCAGGCAATGTTAGCAGGGTATTGTAGAAAGTCAAGGAGTAGGGGAAAGGCTTCCTAGAGAAAAAAAGGCTACTTGGAGGAGCAAAATGTGGAGCCCAGTCAGAAGAGAGAGAGTGTCAGAAAAGGACAGAAACAAGTAGGGAAAGAACCATAGGAGCAAGGAAAGCCTGTGTAAAGACTTAAAGGAGGACAAGATGCAGATGAGTATAGGGAACAGGATTTTTCCATTGGAAAGAAGACTGAGCCTGCAAATTCTGGGAGACTTTAGAGCAATTTGATAACAAAGGGGAATTACAGGTTTCTAGGAAGTTGGGGAGTAAAATCAAAATAAAACTTTATGTTTACTGCATTCCAGTAGGGTAGTGAGTGTTGTGTTATACAAAACATACTTATGACCCAGGCTCTACTGTCATAGCTTTCCTTGCCCAAGAGGCAGCAGGAGGAAAAGAGTGTTAAGGTATTGAGCTAATCTTTAACTCTCACTACTGCCATATTTTCCATTCCTAGGATCCCGAAGTTCAAAAACATGCCACCCAGATCCTCAGGAATATGCTGAGGCAAGAGGAAAAAGAGTTGCAGGTAAGGTCACTACCAAGGGTAGACTGGCCATTGCCTTAATGAAATAATGCTTTATCAGAGCAATCTGCCAATGTACAGTACTTAATTTACAGGCCTTATCCTAAAACCTTACATAATAAAACTTAAGGATCGCTAAAGAATTGTCATTGGCCAGTAGAATTTGTTAAAGCAGAATTTTACCAGTGGAGTGAATAGAGCAATAGAGTTCCATGGGTAATAGATTAGGATAGTGAATATGAAGACAAAAGACAAATATGTGACAGACAGAGAGAGTAAAATGAGGGAACATTAGAACTGATGAAAATCACAAGTCAGTTGGAGTTGATCTTGGAGGTGTCAAAGGAAGGGAAGCCATAGAGGAAAGGAAGGTGGGATGAGTAGGTGAGGGCTGGGCCAGACTAATGAAGATGGGGAGCACTGTTGGTGGAGGGGATGAAGAGAGATTTCCGGGCCTAGGAAATGATATGCACAGAGAACAGTAAGAAGATTAATGTGGCTGGAGTAGAATAACCAGATTCCTATTATGACTAACTTGCACCAATCTCTTCGCCCCTTCATTTCAAGTCAGCAAATTTCTGTAAGTGCCACTGTATGTAAAGCAGTATTTTAGTTACTGTGGTAAACATAAATGAAAAAGATTGGATGGTTCTTGCCCTCAACATGTTTAAAATCTAATGGGGGAAAATTCAGATTACAGTGGGAGGAACAAAGAGCTTGCAATAAAAGAACAAAGATGAGAGCAATTAATGAATAATAGGAAATGTGGTAAAAGGCTTCACAGAAGGGAAAGTATTTCAGCTGGCCTTGAAGAGTGGGCCTTTAGTAGGCATAAGAGAAGGGGGAGGGAATGCTAGTGTATGGACAGCATAGATCAAGGCACAGAGATGTAAAATACCTTCATTTGTTTAACAAGCATTGAGTTTTTGCTGTGTAGTAAGTACTGTGTATTAGGGCAATAGATGGTGGTAGTGTTGGGGAAGGAGTTGGAATGGTTACAAAGATAAATGAGAGGGTGAACCTTTCCTTTAAGGAGTTAGTAATCCCATAGGATATGGATGCATAAATAAAGATGTACTACATTATAATGAATGTTAATACTTAGATAGTGACAAATGTCATAGAATAACCAAGACAGTGTGTTATTGGTATAAGGGGCAATCCCCAGCCCCTGGGCTGCAGCCCAGTACCAGTCCATGGCCTGTTAGGAACCGGGCTGAGCATCACCACCTGAGCTCTGTTTCTTCCCCGGCCCCATCCATGGAAAAATTGTCTTCCATGAAACTTAGGAGCTGAGGTGAGCTGTGGGTGAGCAAGCAAAGCTTTGTCTGTATTTGCAGCCACTACAACTGCTCCCCATTGCTGACATCACAGCCTGAGCTCCGCCTCCCCCATCCTCCACCCCTGATTCATGGAAAAATTGTTTTCCATGAAACTGCTTCCTGGTTCCAAAAAGGCTGGGGACTTCTAGGTATAAAGATAGACCTATAGAGCAATGGAATAGAATTCAGAGCCCAGAAATTACCCATTTGTCTATGGTCAATTGATTTTCAGCAGAGGTGCCAAGATCATTCAGTGGAGAAAGAATAGTCTTTTCAAAAAATTGTGCTGGGACAACTGGATATCTATATGCAAAGAATGAATTTGAACACTTACCTGACACAGTAAACAAATTTTGAGTCAAAATGGATCAAAGACTTAACTGTGAGAGCTAAAATTATTTTTTAAAACTTTAAAACTCTTAGAAGAAAACTTAGGTGTAAGTCTTCATGACCTTGGATTAGGCAGTGGCTTCTTAGATGCGATGACAGCAAAAGAACAAACAACCAAAAAAAAGACAAATTGGATTTCATCAAAATTAAAAACTTTTGTATATCAAAGGACACTATCAATAAAGTAAGAAGACAGCCCACAGAAGAAATGGGAGAAATATTTGCAAATCATATCTGATAAGGGTCTAATACAAAATATGTAAAGAACTCTGACAGCTCAACAGTAAAAAGACAAGGATCCCACCTTAAAAATTGGCAAAGGATTTGAATTGAGGGTTCTCTAAAGAAGACATGTAAATTGTCAATAAACAGGTGAAAAGATGCCCGACATTTTTAGTCATAGAGAGACTATTCTAAATGAGATAGCACTTCACACCCATTAAGATGGCTATAACCAAAATAACAAGTGTCAGTGAGGATGTGGAGAATTTTGAAAAATACTTGTTTATATTTTGTCTGCATATTCACTGTCCTAATCTATTCCTACCGTTGATGGTGGGAAGTAAAATAATGAAACCATTCTGGAAAACAGTTTGGCAGTTCTTCAGAATGTTAAACACACAGATACTATGTGTGTGACCTAGCAGTTCTACTTACGGGATACACCCAAGGGCATTGAGGACATATATTTACATAAAAACTTGTGCATGAACATTCATAATAGCATTATTCGTAATAGCCGAAAAGGAGAAACAACTCAAATGTCTATCAGTTGATGAATAGATAAGCAAAATGTGGTATATTCATACAAGGGGATATTATTCAGCCATAAAAAGGAATGAAGTACTGATACATAGTATCATGTGGAAGAACGTTATACTGAAAACATGATGCTAAGTGAAAGAAGCCAGATACAAAAGTACACAGATTGTATGATTTCATTTATGCGGAATGTCCAAAAGAGGCAAATGCTTAGAGACAGGAAGTCGATTACTGGTTGCAGAGGTGGAGGAAGGGGGAAATTGGGAGTGACTGCTTACAAGTACCAGCTTTCTTGTTGGGGTGACGGAAATGTTCTGGAATTGTATAGTAGGGATGGCTGTGCAACTCTGTGAATACACTAAAAACACTGAATTGTACACTTTAAAATGGTGACTTTTATGTTTTGTGAATTATATCCAATATCAATTTTTAAGGTTTTTTTTTTTTTTAAAAATGCCATGGAAGCATAAAAGAAGGAATGATTATGTATGCAATAATCAGAAGGCTTCATGAGATGACACTTGAGTTGGATTCAGTGTGCTGTGACTAAAGCACTGAAAATGGCAGTGGATGTGGTTGGAAGGTGTTCTGGGTCTTGAATACAATGAGGAGCTTGGAGTTTGTTCTGAAAGCAATGGGACTTGATCAAAGGATTTTGAGTAGGAGACTGATCACATTTTCAAACCAGTGTTCTTTAGAGAAGTATGTTCAGTGGGTCAATGTAAGGAAAACCACTGAACCATCTATCAGGCTGTTGCAGTAGATAAGAGATGATGACAGATTTAACAAGAACAGTAGGAGTGAAAACAGAAAGGAGGGGATATCCATGGGAGATATCTCAGAGGTCAGATCAGTAGAACTTATCAGCTGATAAGGGAGAAGAAAGAATTAAAGGAGGTCCCAAGTTTGAGTGCCTGGCTAGATGGCGGTGCCATTGATGGAGTGAGATAGAAGAGAGGAGCAAAGCTTAGGGAAAGGAAATGAAGGTCAGCTTTGAGTGTGCCCATGAGACATTCACATAGAGACCAGGCACTATGCATGTGGAGATAACAGGGCTGAAGCTAGGAGGAAAGGCTGGGTTATAGTAGAGATTGGGTATCCTTAGTAGAAAGGTGGTAGTTGAAACTGGAGACTGCATGAAATCAGCCAGAGCACCAGTGCAGAGAGGAGAGTGCTGAGGGTGGAATCTGGGGACTTAAGTGCTTTTACAGCACACTGCACCAGCCTTTACCATAGCACTTGCTATTCTATTTGATATTTGAAGGAGTATTTGGTTGAGGTAATGAGGAGGGAACTAGATTGTGTGTGTTGAGGAGCAACTGGAGGCAAAGAAGTGTGGGGTTCTTGTTGTAGACAGCTGTTTTGAAACACTGGCCGTGAAAGGAAGGAGAAGCAAATGGGGCAGCAGCTTGAAGAATAATCAGAGCTGATGGAAAGGGTTTTGTTGTGGTGGTTTGTTTTTGTTTTAAGTCAGAAAATGTAAACATTTTTGTAGGATGAAGGGAAAGAGCCATTGGAAAAAGGAGACTTTGAAGATATCTGAACAGTGTCCAAGAAGAGCCCAAAGCAGTCAAAGGTTTAACTTTGTAAAAGATTTAGATATAGTTTCTCCTCTCAGGCAGGAGGAAAGATAACTGAAAGTGTTTTGAAATGGAGTAAAATAAAATTGGGTTTTCACCAAATGGTATCTTCTGCTGAGACTGAGGGAAGGGCTGGGGCTTGTTGTGGGCATGGAGAAGGTGAGACATTAAATGTGAGGAATTTGTAAAAAGGTTGTCAGGTAGTGGGGAAGCCCCAAATGAATTTAGATAATATGTGAACCCAGGGTCTTTATTTAATTATGTAACCAGCAGGCTTTGTTGAGCATCTCCCTTTGTAGTAAAATATGAATAGCTGCCGCGTATTGAGGCGTGTAACTATGCGCCAGACATTCTGCTAAGCACTTTGCATACATCATCTCGTTCAGCTCTTAACAACCATCCCACAAGACAGGTATTGTCATCTCCATTTTATCCATGAGGACGTATTCAAGCTTGCCCAAGTCTACACAGCGAGGAAGTGGAGGTGCCAGAATTCAAAGCCAGGTCTCCCTGACTGCGAAGGGAGTCTGTGGCATATTTCATGCCATGTGGAATGCTGGTGTCAGGATGATTCCTGCTCTCTAGGAGCTTCTGAATGATGGGGCTAGGGGGAGGTATTGTCTGCTCCAGTCAGTGCTGCTTCCTCTCATCTCCTGTGGTTCTCATTGTGTGTAAGTTTCCTCTTTGGCACTTTTTTGTGTACTGGTCTGGACAGTCACTTAACTATTTCACACTCGAGTGGTAGTAGAGGAAGACCTCATTTAGGATGTGGGACTTACGCCAGGCCTTGAAGAGTGGGTCAGATTAGGACAGGACTTTGTGTTTTATCTTCTTTCTCAGGTTGCCTCACGTGTTCTGTTTCTCATCACTTATACCTTTTTCTCATCCTAAATGATGGTGAAATAACACGTATCTACTAGAAGGCAGATATCTCTCCTCTCTCTTCTTTGTTTTGGGATAACTGCCTGTTCTCCTCACTGATGAGTCGTCCATTCTCTACTAACCACCCCTCTGCCTTTTCCCCTCCTCCTTCTCCTCCTCACCCCTCCCCAGCGTATCTGTGAGGTGTATAGCCGGAACCCCGCCAGCCTGCTGGAAGAGCAGATCGAAGGTGCCCGGCGGCGAGTCACTCAGTTACAGCTGAAGATCCAGCAGGAGACTGGTGGCTTAGTGGTGAGTGATGGTAGGCACAGCTCTAGGAAAGGCACCTTGCAGTCGGACTGGGATAGAGTGAGGGCGAAAGCAAGGATGGAAGGCTTCCTGCGTTATGGCAGGACCCAAAGGTGAGCTAGTCTAAGTGTTTAGTATTTTATAAAGAAACAAAGGTCTGCAGTTCTTTATTTAGCACCAAAGAGGCTGAGCACTGTTGTGACACTTGGGATACCACAAAAAGAAAAGAAAAGCCTATATCTTACCCTCCAAGAACTTATGGTTGCAATGGAAAGAAATAAATATGAAATAAATCATACTGGTGGCTTTAGACTCCTAAATATCCTTCCCTTCTGGGTAGTTTCCTCAGAGCTGATGTATATTTCTACACTGGTTTTACTTAATTTTCATCTGGTACCTTTCTCCACCACCTAGTCTTCAAGTAATGGGTCTTCTCAAAGAAATACAAGTACTTTTAAAGTCAACCTACATAAAGGATCCCAGTCAGTTGAAAGGGATCTATATCAGCAGCTAACTATGCTTTGTGGAAAATTGCAGAGAGGAAATGGTTCTTTACCTATTCTTGTCAGGGACCTTACTATTAGTGTCTTACTTATCTCCATCAGGCGTTAATTCTTTGGGTGAATAAGAAGTAACTCTCCAGAAACTTTAAGGTCTCCAAGAATATTTGCCAAAGCAAATAAAAATTATTTAACACATTAACTGCCATGTGAGTTGTGTTTAACTCGCAATAGTTTTGAGCCCAGGGCCTTGTGAAGCATATGTGAATGACACGTCTTCACCTTGGGAGCTACAAGAACTATTTTTCAATTTGCATATAACTCATACACAGAAAACAATAAAAAATAACAGATTTTTTCATTCAATTAGAAAGGATTATTTCGTTTTTGAAGTTTTTATTCTATATTTGTAATAAAACACTGTGAAAAAAAAAGTTGTTTTTTTTTTAGTGTGGCAATCAATGTGTTAAAGATTATCTGCTTTGTTTTTTAGAACATTCAGATCAAAAAAGTTTGAGAAACACGGCAAATAAATTTAAACTGCTTCACTTTCTGAAGGAAAATATCATAGCACGTGGTTGATAGGAGCTCAGGTTGTGGACTTAGACTATCTGGATTCAAATCCCAGCTCTAATTCTCACCAGCTTTAAGACTCTTGGGCAAGTTACTTCATCCCTAGGAGCCTTACTTTCCTCATTTATAAAATGGAGATCACAGTATTTTCAGATGTAAAACTTGCCCTTGACACAGGGGCCAGTACGTGTTTGACGCTGCTGCCACTGTTGGTTGTGCTATGAGGTGGTGAGTCTGAGACACTAAGCTTCTCTGAAGGTCTGAGCCCCAAGCTTGGCTTTAGAGTTGACCTGCTGTGTAGCCTGGGCAAGTTACTTAAGGTCTCTGAGCTTCTGTTTCCTCATTTATAACATGGAAGTAACATGCCTAACTCAGAGTCACTGGAAGATTAAATGTGGTACAGGAAAGTGCTCTGTAAACAATACAGCACTATCAACATCATTTCCTCCACATGGGCTGGCTCAGTCGGTCCCAGGCCAGGGCCTGTCAGTCCTCAGAGATCTCCCGAGGTAAACCCTTTATATCTGCCCCCAGTCACCTGCTTGAGCCCTTTGTGCTCCTTCATAGTTAGGAGATTCTTTCTTGTATCCAACCCAAGTAAGGCATTAGATGCTTTGAGGTCCAGGGTGATAAATAAAGTGAGATTTTAGAATTTTGTTAATGGTAAAGCTCCCTTTCCACCGTTAGGGGTCATCATCATTCTCAAACTGTACAAAAGAAACAGTATCTCTTCTAGCTGGGCATTTTTGAGGCAATGAAGCAGAAGAGGCCACTAATTGTACGCTAATACAGCACTGACTGGAGGAAGGAAACAGTAGGGCGAGAGGTTCACAGAATTTGCCCACCCTCTGGGCCTTTCTTTTTTAGGACATCCTTCCACTCTGTGGTGATACCAGCCAGAGACTATCAGAAGGTGAGTCTCCCCCATCACCCCCCTTTTCCCTGGCATACCTCTAGTCCAGGTTTGCTGTCTGCTTTCCCCTCCCTGTGGGGCAGATTCTGGGAAAGAAAATATATAGTGCCTGCTGTCTGGGAAATAGAATAATGGGAGAAAGCAGTACAAATACACAGGGAAATTGGGTATGATTTAGCAGTAGAAATGAGTGTCTAACCAGTAGCACTGGATAGATAAGGGCCAGGGAGATACTGGAATGATTATGGTCCAGACAACAGCTTACCTGACAGCACCTGGTGCTAAGGAGCTCAACAAATACTTGTAAGAAGAAGTGGATGGTGACCAGAAGAGGGTTGGGACTGGGTTGAGGGGTAAGACTAGTGTGAGATAGCTACGGACTCTTACCTCATGAGGTGACATGACCTGTACCTAGGTGCAGAGGTAGGTAACTAGATGAGAACTCCAGATGTGATAAGAGGAGAGGAGAGGTATACCCAAGAGAGTAGCTGAGTCTAGGGGTCATGAGATGAGAGAGCAGAGGGAAGCATGAAAGATGATGGCTTCCCCTTCCTGCCCAGTGCACGGGTGCCCAGAATAAAGGGTCTTCTTTGCCCCAGGCCACAGCTCCTTCCTTACTATGTAAACTGGTTTCTTCTCAGGCCGTTTCTCTCTGGATTCCCAGGAGGGGGACAGTGGCTTGGACTCTGGGACAGAACGTTTTTCTTCCCTTAGTGAGGTGAGTGCCAGCAGAGACGAGGCCCATTCAAAACATATATTCACTGTCCCTTTTCCAGGCACCTAAAGGCTCTGCTGCTCACCAGCTGCACCAAGGCCTCTGGCCTGTCATCTGGGCGCCTCTTCTATGGTTCTAGTCCCAAGGATTTCAGTCACTGTGCTCTGAGTTCCCAAACAGGGGTTTCAAATGCACCCTACATGTAAGACCCGCAAATCTGGCTTCCATTTTATCCTAGTGAACTCTGTTATGTAAAGAGTAGGATAGAGAGAAGGAGGCCACATCCTTAACTATGGCAAGCCTTTGAGAGTGAGGGAGCAGAGACATAAATCCTCTAAAACAGTGACTTGATCAAAAATACATTTCTGCCTGGTCAGGAATAATATCATCTTAGATTAATACAATGAACCCAGTCTGATCACAAGCGGTAGTCTCTCTTTCCTGTGAATCTTTTTCTTCTTAAACATCTCATCTTTTCTAGAGTAGTGAGAAGAATTTCAGATTTTGAAGGTTATCTCTTCCAGGTTTTCTCAGTTTGCATATATAAACTCTATAAACCTGCAATATAAAGTAAGAGTGAGTAGAAGGAGCAGTAATGGTGATAGCAAAATATTTACTTAGCCAGCTTAATTAAATATGCAAATAAGTCATTGAGAACATGTTAAAAACCTAATTTTAAATAACAGTTGGCATTGTATTTTCTTACTGCTCCTGTCTGTGGGAAGATGATGAATACATGTGAAAAGATCAATAAGTAGGAAAGTCACCAAGAAAGTGGAGGGGGAGGGGGGTCCTAAAGAATCTGCAGTCGACATTATCTGGGAGGCAGCATAGTTGGTGATGAAGAAAAGTGTGTGCTGTGGGTTGAAGCCAGGGAATATCTCATTACTAACTCTTTGACCTTCAGCAAGTTTCATAACCTCTTGGAGTCTTAGTTTTTTCATGGGAAAGTGGGAGGAATAATGGTGTTAGGGCTGTTGTGAGAATTGAGTGAGATAATATGTAATCAAGGGCTTAGTATAATGCCTGGCACAGAGCAAGTATTGAATTTCTGTTAGTATGGTTATCATCACTGAATGAGCTGAGCCCAGAGGGTTGTCTGGCAAAGGTTCCTTCTCACAGAATTCTCCATTCCTTTAGTCATTGATGAATCGGAACTCAGTACTCTCAGATCCTGGGCTAGACAGTCCTCGAACCTCCCCTGTGATCATGGCCAGGGTAGCCCAGCACCACAGGCGGCAGGGCTCGGATGCACCAGTCCCCCAAACCAGCGACCAGGTGAGTGATCCACCTTGCAGTTTTCCTCTCTCTTTTTTCAGAACTGAGATATGGAGGCATGGGTCTTACCAATACATGGTCTTGAATAACCAGACTAAAGCCCTGCTCCAGCAGCCCAAACTGAGATAGTCACTTACTTAGAGAATAAATAGTAAAAAAAGAGCATGGTATAAATAGAAATATGAAAGTAAGGCTGTCTCAGGTTCTGTGTGAAGAGTTGGTGAATGCACCTGTAGGGAAGTGACAGATAAGGAGCAGATAGCTGGTCTTTCTTTTAATGTCTATGTAGAATACGAAATAGGTTTATTCAGTGTTTCTCCAGAATACTAATTTTCAATTTTCTCATTCCTTAGCAAAATTTCTTTCTCAAACAAAATCTTTTTATTTGGAACACTAATATAGGGAAGAAAAAAAAAAAAAAAAAAAAAAAACTCAGTTCCCCTGGGACATTTTCTGATTAACTGCCCTCAAGAACACTTCTATGGAGCCCTAAGATCCTGCAAAACCTAATTTGAAAGCCCCTGCTCTCTTAGGCCGGGCGCGGTGGCTCACGCCTGTAATCCTAGCTCTCTGGGAGGCCGAGGCGGGTGGATCGCTTGAGGTCAGGAGTTCGAGACCAGCCTAAGCAAGAGCGAGACCCCGTCTCTACTAAAAATAGAAAGAAATTATATGGACAACTAAAAAATCTATATAGAAAAAATTAGCCGGGCATAGTGGCGCATGCCTGTAGTCCCAGCTACTCGGGAGGCTGAGGCAGTAGGATCGCTTAAGCCGAGGAGTCTGAGGTTGCTGTGAGCTAAGCTGACGCCACGGCACTCACTCTAGCCTGGGCAACAAAGTGAGACTCTGTCTCAACAAAAAAAAAAAAAAAAAAAAGAAAGCCCCTGCTCTCAAAGAACCAGGTCCAGGAAAGATTTCAGGAACACAGGTTTTAGCTCAGTGCAAAAAGCTTGCAGATTCTGGGCTGTCTGGCCCAAGAGCCAGAAAATTGCCTGTCATTGTTCATACAGAAGCTGGGCCACTACCTATTAGAGACACTGGGGAGAGATCTCCTAGTTTTGTAAAACAGTGTTTCTTAAAATTGAGTCACCTGTAATGATTTATAATAATTTATAATCACTATAATGATTTTTCCATATCCACATTTCACCTATATAATGTTACTTAATATTTTTCTTTAAGCTAACTCACTTTTTAAAACTTAAATTCATTTTAAAGGAAATCTGTCATTACCTTAAATTAAAACCAGTAACACTATAAATGCAAGGTAAATGTAAAACTAAATATAAGTTTAGAAACAATTTTGTTAAATTTTACCTAGAAAGATGTAGAACAGTGTAGACAAAAAGCTGTCATTTATGTTAAAAAGAGGAAAAGGAGCTTCTTTTATATCTCTGGATGCATATTTGAAAAAGTGGTGGTTACTTCTGAGGAGGGGAATTAGATGGCTTGAGGATAGAAGTAGAAGAAAGACTTTTCATTATATTTACCTTTTTGTATCCTTTTAATTTTAAACTATACAAACATATCACTCAAGAAATAGATAAAATTTTAAACAAGCTGAAAAATAAACTCTAGCTAGATTCTATTGCTTTTCAATGGCTTTGATTAAGCCTGAGGCTGATTCTACCTTTGTTAAAGCTATGCTTAGCACCAAGGTGAAACTTTTTCTGGGTTAATCAAAATGATTGAATAAGAACTGAAAAGAAACTTTCTCACAATATGATTCGGTGTTATTTAATGCCATGTCCAGCTACCACCTAAAATCATCTTGAGCCTCAACAAAAAATTATTTAAAATCATCTTGGGTTCCACCAGTGTACTTCCCACACTAGAAAACAGCAGTATAAGGAAGTATACAGGTAGTATTTTCAAACTGTGGTTATCACCTTTTAGTGGATCATAATATCAATATTTGAGGTCAAGAGCAGTGTTTAGGCCGGGCGCAGTGGCTCACGCCTGTAATCCTAGCACTCTGGGGGGCCAAGGCGGGTGGATCACTCGAGGTCAGGAGTTTGATACCAGCCTGAGCAAGAGCGAGACCCGTCTCTACTAAAAATAGAAAGAAATTAGTGGGCCAACTAAAAATACATAGAAAAAATTAGCTGGGCATGGTGGCACGTGCCTGTAGTCCCAGCTACTCGGGAGGCTGAGGCAGAAGGATTGCTTGAGCCCAGGAGTTTGAGGTTGCTGTGTGCGAGGCTGACGCCACGGCACTCTAGCCCGGGCAACAGAGTGAGACTCTGTCTAAAAAAAAAAAAAGAGCAGTGTTTATTTCATAGAATTTAATAGTGTGGAAAAGCAAATATCAGCATTCATCCAATATAATAAGAGTAAGTTTAGTTTTATGAAACTTCTGTTTTAGTTACGTATGCATGTACTGGGTTGTAATGAAAATGTATTTATTATTGGCAGTTATGGTCAAAAAAAGTTTGAGCTGGGAGTGTTGGCTCATGCCTGTAATCCCAGCGCTTTGGGAGGCCAAGGTGGGAGGATCACTTGAGGAGAGGAGTTTGAGACCAGCCTGGGCAACATAGCAAGACCACATCTCTACAAAAAAATTTAAGAATTAGCTGGGCATGGTGGCACATGCCTGTAGTCCTAGCTATTCAGGTGGCTGAGGCAGGAGGATCGCTTGAGCCCATGTGTTGGAGGCTGTAGTGAGCTGTGATCATGCCACTGTACTCTAGCCTAGGTGACAGTAAGACCCTGTCTCTTAAAAAAAAGTGGGGGGGGGGGCATTGAAAGCTGCTGTTCTAAAGTTCTTTTAACTCTGGGTGCCTATTAATCTCTGAATCCAGGAGGTGGTCTTCAAAAAATAGAATCTCTAAGGTAATTTTGGATAGAGAGAGAGAGAGATGAAATTAATACAAGGAAGAAAACAGAGTAAACAGTAATCCTAATGTTTAGCCAAATACAAGTCATTAGTGAGGTGATCAATTAATCAGCAAGTTAGTTAAATCTATCCCTTGCTGGTGCTGGATCCTAGAATCTAGATCTAATTTTTCTGTCTTTTCTTCCCTCCTCTGAACAAAACCAAGCCTTACTTTGTGCCATAACAAACCTGCTGGGTAGGCCTCCTGTAGAAATATATGGGCTTGAGGTGCTCACCCTGGTCCTTCCTCCAGAAGGCTTTTATGCAGAGGGCGTCTTTCCCGGGCTTCAGTGAGTAACCCCAGACAGTGGGGTTACAATTTTTTGCCTGCACATTTTCTATCTCTGCCCACACCTACCACTCACCCCCCCAAACTCCTGACTCTACCACACACACATACATCTCATGAGTTCTCTTTGGTGGTGGTGTGATTTTAGTAAACTTGTCCTCTCTCTCTTGGGTTTAGAGTTCCAAGCAGCATCTTTTTTGTATTACAGCATTTACCCCTCTGCTGTTATTCTTTGTTTACAAGTCTAATTTCCCCACTAGGCTTAATTCATCTTTATATGCTGAGCACCTAGCAGGGGGCCTGGCACATAGTAGGTGCTTCATAATGCTTAGTGAAGGAATGAGTGAATACTTTGGAATGGAACTAATCAAAATTGTCTTCTGAGTGTCATCTTGGGGAGGACTTGTCCAGGACACGGAGCTTCTTGAACTTCTCGAAACTGAGGTTTCACAGTATCATCTGTAGACAGAGGACATGGCCTGGGTGAATCTCACTATTCTTAAATCCAGAGTTACACAGTCATCAGAAGAAAATTCTAATCAAGAACTGCTCTACAAAAGAAGAACACATTTGATACTCTAGTTTTACCCATCGAACAGAATTTAGTTATTCTTAGAACTTAGAGGGGAAAGGTGGGGGAATGAATCCAATGTGTATTAAAATGTCTGGTGTACCAGCTGCTGTGCTAGATCTTTTACAAAAATTCTCATTTAATTCTCACAATCAGGAAAGGGAGGTGCCTCTTAGAGTCTTCATATAGTAAATGAGAAGAGTGAAGCAACGAAGGCTTAGCTTGTTACTGGCAGAGTCAGAACTAGAAGGTAGTTTTCCTGGGCCCCAGGGCAGGCCTACTTCCCCTCCTGGCTGCTCTTTCATTGCCCACTCCCATTTGTGGAACTAAAGGACCAAGTTCGGGTTGCTGAGGGGTGTCAGACATACATCCGGTTCCCAGGGGAGGTTTTCCTTTAGGTGGTTAACAGGAGCAGGTATGGAGTAAATGGTCTTGGAGTCCTTGTTTGTCTCTTCCAGTTTTGTTCTTTTTCTGAAAACTGTTTAAGTTGCTACTCTTTGAGTGTTAAGAGCAAATATAGTATAGTTTTTTAATAATAATATATTAATAAGAGCATAGAGGGAAAACCTGTACTGCCCATGAAACTGTCAGCAGCAGAGAGGTGGAAGCATATGGAACTCTCACTTTCTGTTACGTAATTCTGTAATGTGTGTTTTTTTAGTAAGCATATTCTGCCTTTATAATCAGAAGGATTATGTATTTGTAAAGATTTTTTAAAAATCCTCCCCCAAACAGTCAAAAACCTCGTGCTTTTCAGGTTTCACCACAGAGCCAAGTAGAGCCGAAAGTGCTTGTCTGCCACCTCCTGGGGATCTTGGACCCCAAGGGGTTGAGAGTCTAGGGTGTTAGGAGAGAGCAGGATACTCGGGATGTGTCTAAGAAATACAGATACAATGAGTACATCAGGCCTGACTCTGCAGCTTTGAGCGTGCCAGTCAGTCTCTCTGGGCCTCATTTTTGTTTTCAATTATAAATGAGTGTTAGACTCTAATCTCTGAGATACCTTGTGGGGGTCTCATGTTCTGTGACTCTGTCATTCTGGGCATAGAGTCTGTAAATATCCAGGAGAACAGAAAAGGAATAAGGAGCATCAGGGAGGCACTGTCAGGAATAGCTCCTAAAGAAAGTAGGGTAGGAGGGTCTCTTGGGGCTGGATAAAAGTAGGCACAATAAGCTCAGTGGGTCCTAGAAGCAGAGTCCTTGCTGGGGAATCACTGGAAACGAAGGAGATAAAATTGAGTGAAAAATACAGTTGGTAGAAAATCTTTGAAAGCGCAAAGAACCTTAAGGAAAAAAATTGTCCAGTAAAGCATCCGAAAAGCTTATGCAATATGAAGTCTCTCATACCTAATCAATGGCATATCAGTTAGAATTAGGTTTTTATTAAAATTAGTATAAGTAGGAAAGAAAGAAAAACTAGTCTAAGGAAGTTTGGATTTTAGACAGGTAATGGAGATCTACCATAGACTCTTAAGCAGGCAAGGGAAATAATGCAAATGATGTTTGAGAAAGATCTACCCTGGCCCCTTTTGTTGAGGGAGACAGAGATCCACTGCTAGGCTCCCAGACTGTTATTTTGCCACCATCCCTTACTAGGCACATAGTAACTGTTCAGTAGCATTGTGGTAGGCACTAGATTTGGAGGATATGTTAAAGTTAAGGAAAACAACAAAGCCCCTCAACCCAACAGTCCAGTAGGAGCTATAGGTTCTTATTTTGTTGGATGACACTCCCTCCCCAGATCTTTTGCAAACAGGAAGAGAGCATTTTCTCTTACTTCCCATCTTCATATTTCATGTGGCCAGGCTGTTCTGAGTCTGCCCTGCCCCACCCAGAAGCAGTTGACTTCCTGCAAGTGGAAATCATTTCTCTGTGCTCTGAGATTTGGGGGTGGTAGTGAGATGCCACCGTTTACTAGACCTGTGTGGTTTTGTGAGTGCTGTGCTGTGACTAAACAAACTTCATTGAGGGGGTTGAACACCCTGTCCTCTGTAACCTCTCATCTCCACAACTTGCCTCTCTCCTGTAGGGTGTAGATCAAAGCCCAAAGCCTTTAATTATTGGCCCAGAGGAAGATTATGACCCGGGTTATTTCAACAACGAGGTAACGGTTTCCTGGTTTTCTCCTTTCATCATTCTTCTGTCATACAAGTTGCGCTGGCCTAGAAGCAGTCTGACTAGCACCAGCTGTGAAGGGATCTTGGGGGAGGGAGCCTCAGCTTATAAACCCTGGAAGGTGGATCACATGGGAGCTAAACTGGAACAGGCTGTGCTGCTGTACCCTGCCTCCGTGCCTCCCAGCCATTCTCGGGCTTCTGCCTTCCAGAGTGACGTCATCTTCCAGGATCTTGAGAAACTGAAGTCACGTCCAGCTCACCTAGGTGTTTTTCTACGTTACATCTTCTCTCAGGCGGACCCCAGTCCACTGGTAAGTCAGAAGTATCAGTCTTGATTGAATGCCTGCCTGTGCTTGGCAGAGAGACTCTCTGGCCTCTGTTCCTGCTCTCTAGATGTTACAAGTCAGATCCATGGGCTTAGTCAGGAACTTCAAGGACAGAGACAAAATAGAAAAGATGACAACACTTAGGCAGAAGGGTTTCTTCACTTTATGTGACACAGCAAACTACATTAGTAGCCTAGGGAGGAGTGAGAAGAGCTAGGCCAGGAAAACTGTCATTCTTGATTAGTTTAGGACGGCTTCTTGGAGAACATGCTCTTTCTAGAGTTTTTTGAATGAAGGAAAATACAGACTGACTATAGAGTTGAGAGAGTGGCCCCACAAGAAGATTTGGCAGAGAGCAAGGCGGTAAAGCATCTTCCATCTGAAGGTGATGATAAGGAGAAATGTGAGGAGGTGGAGACCAGAGTACCTGGGGCAGTGCTCAGAGTCAGCAGCCTTACCAGTTTCTCTCACTCTTCGCAGCTGCTTAGGAAGTAGGGCTGGAGGAGAGAGGTTGATGTTTTGCTCTTCAGGATAAACTTCTTGCCCAAGACATGGACTGCTGTTTTGTCTTTCTGGGGACACCACTATTAGAAGCCAAAGTGAACGTCTGTTTGCTCAATAGGTATTCATTGAATACCTGTGTGTGAACCCCAGGTGCTAGAGTCCCAGAAGCATTCCTGAATAAAGACGGGGCACATCACAAAGAGAAATAAAGCGTGAACCCTTAGGAACCAGTATGTAAACAAGTACAGGACACAAGTAAAATATCAAGTGTGGAGAAGATACAGAGTTGAGGAGCAATGACTCTGAGGATGTGCGTTTGGGAAAGGGGGTGGGATTATTTTACCACAGGTTTCTGAAACATTCTAACCCAGGGTTTCTCACCCTCAGCCTGTTAGCATTTTGAACTGGAGAATTCGGTGTTGTGATAGAGTGTGCATTTTGGGATATTTGGCTGCATCACTGGACTCTACCCACTAGCTGCCAGTAGCATCTCACTGGCGCAGTAGTGGTGACAACTAAAAATGTCTCCAGATATTGCCAGATGTCCCCTCAGGGTCAAAGTCACCCCTGGTTGAGAATCACTGCTCTAACCCAGTTTGTCTCTCCTCTTAGCTTTTTTACTTGTGTGTAGAAGTTTATCAGCAGACAAACCCCAAGGAGTCCCGAAGCTTGGGAAAAGACATCTGGAGTATTTTCCTAGAGAAAAATGCGGTAAGGCAGTCATAGATTGCATTGTAGTTTCATTATACTCTTTGAACCACTCTGAGGCAGAGAAAAATGAAGCAAAACATTCAGACTAAGTGGAGACAGGTTCTTAAAGAGAAGTCCAGGCTGAGAGATTCTGCTTCCAGCTCTACTCCCAAAAGATTGACCTCCTCTCTGTACTTCTTTTGTGCCACATGTAGAATATACATTGCCTCTCTCCAAATTGTTTGGAGAAAGAAAGAAATTGTACGAAATTCTCATTGCTCTCCCCTGAATCAGTGCCCTAGTTCCCCGCAACCCTCCCTGCCTCCCACATCCCTGGGATAAAGAAACAGGTTTGGAGACATCCGATGATCTAGATCAAGGAGGCAAGAGGAGAATCCCGTTTTCTGCAGCTCAGCCTGACTTGCTATTACTGCCCAAAGGCAGAAGTCAGAGGCCGGAGACCCCACAGTATCTGGGGTGGATAGCACTCTGTGCGTCTGTACATAGTTCCCAGGATTGGGTCAGGGATCCCACTGACAAGAGCACTTTTGCCTACAGAGGGCAGTTCCCATCCCAGACTTTCTAATCTGATCAACTAAACTAATTCCAAGGTGACATTATTCTTCTAGCAGTAAGCTGCTGGTGCTAATAAGGTTGGGAAAAATTGATTTTTCTCAGGATTTTTTTATTTGCCTCCTTAAATGGGTATTGAGTAAGGAGGTTAGAGCTGCCAGTTGTTCTCTGTTGGTTGTTATGGAACCACCCCAATATTCAGGTGTCAGAGACTCATAAAGCCAAAAACCAGAACACTATGCTAACTGTAAGACTAGGTGACATAAGGCCAGTTTGCCCTTGGGAGTAAAGAGGAGGGGAAATACATCAAATAGACTAACAAAGGTTTTTTTCCTTGCTGCTAACTTAGCAGCAGTCCACTTCTTAGAACAACATGCCCATTCCATGCACCCTGTGACCTTGAAATAAGAGTGGAAAAACTGCGTGTGCCAGCCTCAGAATATAGTCCCAGCTTTCGCTGTAACCTCAGAGTCCATTTCCCAAAACCCTTAGCCTAGAATTCAGGTGCACAGTTGGAAAAAGATGGGAGGAGTGTGGGTAGATGTAGGCAAAAAAGATAAGAAGGTAGTGTTGCTAAGCCCTCCTCACCCTGCACGTGGTCAGTCTCCCTGGAGTGTGCCGACCTCACCACTTCCGCCCCGCTCTTCTGTTTCTAGCCTCTGAGAGTGAAGATCCCTGAGATGTTACAGGCTGAAATTGGTAAGTTGGCTCCTTGGTCAGTTAGTCTCCTGTTGGTATCCTTGTGGTCCTGAGCTCTCAGGAGGCTCCAGAGGACAGAGGGGACATAGTCCCTGTCATTGGGCAACCATCCTCTAATAGAAGAAAAGAACACTGCCCAGTAGCTTATGGTCATGCATAAATGGGACAGACCCTTTCTAGGAACTCACTCTGCCTGGTGGAGCTTGTCATGGGAAGACACTGGACTTGAAGTGAGGAGACTTGGGCTCATTTCTGCCAGTCCTCCTCTCTGGGCCTCAGGTGGCTTATCTGTACAAAGAGGAAATTGGACTTGATTGGGGAATCCTAAGCCAGGTCAGTCATCAAAATCCCTCTTTTAAAAAATACAAAAACCAGAGTCTCACTCCATCTCACCTAGAGTCAGAATCCCCAACGTGGTTTGTTGGGGGATGCAGGGGTTGTTTTGTTTTTGAGACAGGGTCTCACTCTATTGTCCAGGCTGGAGTGCAGTAGCATCATTGTACCTCACTACAACCTCAAACTCCCACCTCAGCCTCCAGAGTAGCTAGGACTACAGGCACACACCACCACACCCACTTATTTTTTTGTCTTTTGTAGAGATGAGGTATTGCTTTGTTGCTCAGGCTGGTCTCAGCCTCCCAAAGTACTAGGATTATAGACCTGAGCCACCAAGCCTAGCCCTGTTTTTGTTTTTATAAGTTCCTTACTAGTACTGATAGCAGCTGGTCCGGAGTGAGGACCCAGTGGACTAGATGATTGCCTAGCTCCCTTTTAATTCTAATCACAAGTAGAAGAATTAAGGGGAGGCAGTCTAAGGTGGATATCAACCTGAGAGTCTAATCACATGCAGCTTTTTAGAGGATAGTAGTTGGAAAGAGACAATTTATGGACACGTATGACAAGGAGGAGAGCTGACAGGCACAGGCGATAGGGTGAGCAGAGCTTGTTCAAAAGCAAAGCGAGAACCAGCTACCCTCAGGGACTTGGCCTAGCCTGGGTGGAGCTAGATGCAGGGACAGGAGAGACATCTTTTGATTTCTACTGGAGAGTTTGGGTTTCATGGAATGTGAAGTGCTTGCGTTTTTTAGCCTTGTGAGCTGGCTCTGGGGCTTAAAGAGGAAGGAATGAGCCTCTCAGAGGTCTGTACTTCGATGTCATAGGACAGCACTTGGACATATCCGCTGTGAGGGGCTTTAATATATCTTCTCTTAATGGAGCATAGAACATCCAGAAGATGTTTTTGTCCTTGCCTTGGGCCTTGAACATCAGGATTCCAGTCCTGAATTCAGGAATGACAGGGGAGGTCCAGGCCTCTATTTCCTTTAGGGTAACGGAGCAGAAAGCCAGCCTCTCCTCCCAGTGTCATGGGAACTGAAATGCTCAGCAGAAGTGACTGCCACCCTCCCATCCCCACCCCTGCTGCCAACGACCCATCCATTCTGCTTTCTCTGGGCTTCTGCTACAGACTCGCGCCTGCGGAACAGTGAGGACGCCCGCAGCGTTCTCTGTGAAGCTCAGGAGGCAGCTATGCCCGAGATCCGGGAGCAGATTCACGACTACAGGTTGCCCAGCTCCCTGCCTTCCTAGTCTCTGCTTGCACCTCTGCCCCTTGGCCCTTTCTCGTTCCCTCTGTGAGTGTGTGTACCTCTTGTTATGTGTGTGTGTTTGCCTATTTCTGGGTTTCCACCTGTTGAGTGTTTGTGTGTACATTTATTAATATTTCTCTCTCTGTGCTTCTGTTGCTTAGAACGAAGCGCACCCTGGGACTGGGCAGCCTGTATGGTGAGAATGACTTGCTGGACCTGGATGGGGACCCTCTCCGAGAGCGACAAGTGGCCGAGAAGCAGCTGGCTGCCCTTGGGGATATTTTGTGAGTCTTCAGTTCTGCTCCCGAGCTCTGAACATGCTGAACAGCTTGACATATTTTGTGGGTCTGTTTTCCAGGCTTTCCCCCCTTCCACTTCTTGCCTGATTCTCCTTCCCCTGAAAGATGGGGAGAGTTGTGCCCTCCGCTGCGTCTCTCAGGCTGAGAGCTGCCAGTGCTCAAGGGAGCTGCGGAGCCGGGAGCTCCTGACAGTCATTTGGTAGTTGAGACAGACCCTGGGCTCTAGGATCCTGTGAGCTTTCTGCTCCCCCCTTCTAGCCCACTTCCTGACCTTCCTGCCTCAGCCCCTATCTGAGGCTAAGAGTGAGACCAGTGCTGTGAGTGTCCAGTGGATAAAGTTTCTTCAGGAGGCAGCTAGAACTGGCTCGAGAGAAATTGAACTGTCTTTTACTAATCATATCAGAAAACTAAACTAGCCCAGCTTATGAAGGAGCTCCTGGCATAGAAGCTGTGTAATGCTTTTCTAGTCCCATTTTCTAAGGCATCACAGGCACCTGGGATGCAAGTCCCAACCTCACAGACTTTGTGGGGACATTTCCAGGCTTAGTAGCAGTTTTTCACCCAGTACTGCTTCTCGCGAGTAGTTATATGACCTTGGTAAAGCCATTTCTTACAAGAATTGGACTAGATGATCTTGGTAGTCTCTGTTAACACTGATAGTTCAACTTGGCAAATATTTATGGCCTTCCTAGTGAGTGTCAAACGCTGTTCTGCATCAAATACTCTTGGGGCTCATTAGTAAACAAAGTAACTCTTCCCCTTGTGGAGCTTACATCATAGTGGGAGGAGACAGCAGTATATAATAAATGAGTAAATTATGTAGTAGATTAGAAGTTATGAGTGCTGGGGGAGAAAATAGAGCAGGATGAGGAGGCTCAGGAGCACCAGAGCCAGTGCGTTGCAATTTTAAATAGAGTGGTCTGGGCAAGCCACATGGAAAAAGTAACATTTGAGCAATTGAAGAAAGTAGGAGAGTTATCCTTGAAGACATCTAGGGGAAGAACATTCCAGGTAGAGTAAATAGCCAAGGCTAAGTAAGAACGTGCTTGACATATTTGAGGAACAGTGAGGAGACCCACATAGCAAGAGCAGAGTGAGAAAGTAAGTAATGAAGTCAGAGCGACAACAGGAAGGGCGGCCACGCAGGGCCTATAAGGGCTGTGGTCTTTTGCTCTCAGTGAGCTGGGGAGCCTTTGGAGCTGCGGAGACTAGATTGTGGGTGGAGGGGGTGGGAGAGCAAGGGAGGTTCCAAACAGGGAGGTCAGTTGGAGGCTGTGTGGGAGTCCACGCAGATGATGGGGGCTTAGACTAGAGCAGTAGCAGAGGAAGTGGTGAAGAGGGGTCAGTTCTAGTTATATTTTGACTGTAGAGCCAACAGGTAGAGAGCCTAAAAATTTGAGTGTAGGGTACAAGGAAGTCTCCTCTAGGGTTTTTTTTTTTCTAACCTAAGCTACTAAAAGGATGAAGATGCCATCAATCAAGATAGGGCTGATTGCATGGGGAGCAGTTCTGTGGTGGGAAGTCAAGGGGTCAGTTTTGGACATGTTGAATTTGAGTTCCCTTTTAGACATCAGACTGGAGATGTAGCAGGCAGCTGCATATACGAATCTAGCATTTGACAAGAGATCTGGGCTAGAGATGAGACTAGATGAGATCGTACAGGAAGTGCGTATGCTTGGAAAACTTAACCCTCTGACCTTTAGCCAAGCCCAGTGTCTTTCTGGGCCTTAGTTTCCCTAGCAGTCAGATGGCATTAACCACCCCAACCACTCCAGGGTTGGAGACAGGACCCACCTGAATCTATTTTGAGATCGTAGGTACCAAAAGTATATGAGATTATTATTGACAGCACAAGCATCCCACTTACAGTGGTTTTTATTTAAAGCAGTGAAGTTTTGGTCTCATAAAATGGGGATATAATACTTTCTCATGAGTTATTTTGAGAATTAGATGGGCTAATAGGTGTCAATAGCTTAGAATAATGCCTGGCCTATAGAAAACACTCAAATATTAGTTGTTACCATTTACCTCTTATAAGTAGGTTTCTTTGGATTTGACCTCAAGGTATCTTTGCTTCCTCACCTCTTTCCTCAGTGTCAGCCCTTCTAATTAATTCACTCCTGGGTGGATATGAAAGGGAGCCTCCTCCATAATAACTTCAGACACTGAAACAGATGGCAAGCACATTCCCCTTCCTTTTAGCTAGGAGGACATCATCATCATCATCATCATCACTCTGCTAATTGAGTCCCTCAAGGGAGTAAGAACTCTCACCTCCTGGGCCCCAAGCTGGCTCCAGAACTGTGACCAAGAGTCTTAAGTCTGACGTTTTATCATACTCCTGCCCTTCTCCCCCACCAGCCCTCCCTTCCTCTAAGAAAGAATTTACCCTCCTCCCAGCCTCTGCCCAGGCGATGAGCCTCTGTCTTTGCAGTCTGAGTCATCTGTTTTTTCTTTTGTTCCAGGTCCAAGTACGAGGAAGACAGAAGGTGAGTGAGTCCATGGTATGGTTCATTTGCAGCTTTCAAGGTGGGAAGGAGTGGGGTTGAGCTACAGTGCCAATCAAGGGAAGTCCCTAGCATTGTAGGACCATGTGGGGCCATGGTTCATACAAGTTTAGTTCCCAGGGGTCTGTGTAACCATAACACATAGGGCTCATGAGGTCCAGGCCCACGGTGCTCGGGGATCACTGCCTGGGGATGCGGGTCTGCCCCTCAGTGGGAAAATACCAAGCTGCCATTGCTCCTAACATTCCCATACCTGGCTTCCTTTTCTTTACCCAAATGAGCCCTCTGTCTCCCTTCCCATTTCTTTCCCTTAAACCACTTAAAGTAATAACCATGATAGTAAAATCAGCCTGTGTTAGTTGGCGCCTACAGAGGGGAACTGGGGTGCAGCACAGCTCCTCTCTTGGCAAATATTATGATTTTTTTTTTTTTTTTTTGCAGCCTATGTACTTGTCTCATTGTTTCTCATCAGCCAAGGTTAAAATGAGTCTACATTCCCTGAGCACTCATGCTTAATAAGGGAGAGAAGATGTTTGGAAGTCTGTTTAAAAGGGGAATAAAGCCAGGACTGAAGCTTTGCTACATTGAATCCACAAAGTGGATAATCTGTCTATTGAATTGTGGGCCAAGCATATTTTTAAACACAGAGCTCTGGTCAATTTCATCTGTGGCAGTTAGAAGCTACTTGACAGCTCCTTTCCATCTCTTTTTCTCTTTGTACTTCGAGATGGGAGACTGGTGAAGGCAGTATACCTTGGCAGAGGTTGGCATTTGTCCCTTCCCCTTGTTATCCCACACCCACACGTATGCCTGAGAATATTAGCTATGGACCAGCCAGTCCTCCAGGTCTGTCCATGGCTTGACCATTCAGAGAATTGTTTGCTTATGTTTTAGGGAATCGGCATGTCTTTCCACTGAGCATCATCCACTCACTGGGAAGAGCTGTGCTTAGGGAAAGAAGATTTCTCCTGGGAGTCTTGCCAGCCAAGACTTTTAGCCAGCTTTTGCCTGCTGTCCCATATGATTATTCCAGACTTCCCTTTGAAAGGGGTAGTTTGACCCATAAGTGCCTCTTCCCCACTCTACTGGGTGATGGTGATGAGATTGTCTGGAGCAGAGTTTTAGCCCTTCCACGTGCTGCAGGAAAGCTAACTTGAGCTTTCTGATTCGTGACTCTGTTCGTCTCTTACAGTGCCCCCATGGACTTTGCCCTCAATACCTACATGAGCCATGCTGGGATCCATCTTCGAGACGCACGACTTTCCAACACAGCTGAAAAGGCCCAATCTGCTCCTGACAAGGACAAGTGGCTACCCTTTTTCCCTAAGACCAAGAAGGTGACAGAGCTACCCTAGAAAATATCTTCTCTTGGTGCAGTTCTCTGTGCTAAGGTAGACTAGGAAAGCCATTTTGCAGCTATCTAGCTACACCCATCCACCTTTGGATGTGGAATCAGTCAGAACACCCAGGCTAGAGCAGCTCTCTCTCCCTTCCTCCAAGCCCAGGCCAGACATGAACATGCTCACAAGCATGAGTCAACTTGCCAGTTATTTGCTTAGGGCCAGTCCTGGGGGCAGTGGCAGAGTTGATGAGCAGCCACATCTGGGTATTGGGACCTCCTCTAAACCCCAGTGTCTCCTGTCTCAGCAGAGCAGCAATTCCAAGAAAGAAAAGGATGCCTTGGAGGACAAGAAGCGAAACCCCATCCTCAAATACATTGGGAAGCCCAAAAGCTCTTCTCAGAGCAGTGAGTATTTGGGGAACAACAGCCATAGAAATTCCTTCGACAGGGACCTCAGCCCTTTCATGTACCGATATGTTGGCAGAATGCTTTCCTGCATTTCTGGGAGCCACAGGCCCAGACTCTGAGCCTGCAGGTTCCTCTCACTACTGCCGCTTTCCCCCCTTGCCAAACCGAGCGCAGGCTCGTTGAGGTACAAGTGAGTGTTTCAGAGCCAAGGAAGCTGTGACAGTCCCTGGATCTTAATCTAGGAACCCAGGACCAGTTGTAGCTACTGACCAGCCATGCGGAGGAACATTTCAACCTTGGCAAAGATTAGCCTGTGGACAGTAAATGGCCCCTTCACCTTCGCCTATGGGATTCATCCATACGCCTGCAGTCCTGTGTGTTGGGAGCAATTATAGGCCCTTGATGGGGGGGTTGAGTCACTATTAAGTAAAACTCGGCAGATGTGGGGCAGGTTTGGGACCCAGAGGTTTCCCTAATGCCATCAGTAAGCCAAAACTCAATTGATCCTATCACTGATCTCTTCCCAGCCATGTGTCGTTTGTCTGGAAGTTGTTGCTGGCCCCTCCCAGTCAGTATCTAAGTGCCCGCTTAGATCTGAAATTGGTGCATTGGAGGAGGGGGAAGGAAGGGACTCTTCTAGATCAGCCTTGATTTTTGCTACTACCTTTTCATTTCTGGCTTGATGTAATTTTTATTTTGACTCTTGAAACATTAATTTGACTTTTCATGGTTTACTTTTGTTTTTGTTTGTTTTTCTTTTAGCATTTCATATTCCCTTGTCCCCTGTGGAAGGTAAAAGGACCATTTTCTTTGGGTTTGTCTTTGCATTAGCACTGAGTTTCCATCTCTCAGATCTTGTCTTCTCTTTTCCTTCTTCATATTCTCCTATCCTGTTGCTCTTTCCTTCCTTTCTTCTCTCCATTTCTCTTATATGTTCCTCCTTGTTGCTAAAGCTGCTCTGTGACACAAACCCCTGGGGGGTGACTACCATCCTTACGTTAAGTATGAGATCTTGCCAGCCTGACCCAGGGTTCTCTTGGGGCAGGGACACTCCTCCCACAGGTAGAACTCTTTCTGGGTTCTGGCAAAAGTCAGCCTTCTAGTTCTCTGGCAATTTTTCCACAGCTTGAGGCCTTTCTCTGTAATTTGGTCACATCTCCATGGATGAGATTCCAAAATTCAGGGTTCTGTATAACTGAAGGAAGCCCTCACAAATTGAATTATCCTCCAGAAACACAAACACCTCAGATTTTTATTTTGAATTGAAATAATAAAAATCTTCATCTTTGAAGGTTTGTTTTTAGTAAATCATGATCTCTGAACAGTTTTTCTTTTGAGTATTTTTGTCTGTATCATCTACTTTGCCTAAGCCCTTCAGTGTAGCGCCTCTATCTCTTTTGACTCTTAACTGCCAGCACTGTATAACCACAGCAGCAAAAAAAGAGTGACCCTAAGTGTATATTAGAGGACCTAATACCTTTCAGAATTTAGGTATTAAAAAAATAAATAAGACACACATTAACCTACAAGAAGCCTAGAACCTAGGTTGAATGTCACAGAATTGGACAAGTTCATTTCCCATCAATGAGGTCCATATACATAAAATTAAGTGATTGATATTTTCTAGGTTCTACAATAAATAAATAGATTTCAGTGGGAATTATTCTGTTTCAAGAATTCATGTTATGTAAAAGTGGCAATTAAAAATACTGTCTTCAGCCAGGCATGATGGCATGCACCTGTAGTCCCAGCTACATGGGAGGCTGAGGCAGGAGGATTGCTTCAGGCCAGGAGTTTGAGGTTGCAGTGCACTATGATTCCACCTGTGAATAGCCACTGCACTCTAACCTGGGCAACGTAGTGAGATCCCCATCTCCCCCAAAAAATTATCTTCAAAATTATTTTAAAAGTTATTGAACTCGTGGACTTCTTTTTAAAAATTATTGAAAAAAATGTTTATAGAACAATGAAAAAAAAGAATCACCTTGAAATGAAGCCCTTAGTTCTTAACACATGCTTCTCATCTGCCCTGCCAAGAACGGTATGAGGCAACAGCAGGCATTAAGAAACTTGAGAGTGGACAAAAACGCCCAAGGTGGGGAGAGAAGGTTGCTGACTTGGAGTCAGATTTTTCCATTGTGATTTCATGATTTGGTTTGGGGTTCTAAAATCCCTAGGACATCAGACAGATCAGTATCCATACCTAAAGGTGAAACACCCACCAAAGCTAAAAAGCCTCAATATTGAGAGTTTTTGCCATTTAGAACATCAGCTATTACCCCTGTTGATCAGTCTACAGATTGTTAGTAACATATAATTTACCTTTATTTAGTCCTATTATCATTCAGAGACTAGAGGAAGAAAAGCAAGAGCTACTAACAAAACCTTATCTTTTTAAAAATGTGTCCCATCCTACCTGTTTTTCCCCTGTTACTCTGGGGAATAACTCATTTGGCTACACCAGATTTCAGGACTATACCTGTTTCTTGCCGCAGCTAGGATGTAAACTATATCCAGAACACAATTGGGCTTTTTTTTTTTTTTTTTTTGGTAGAAACAGGCCCAGGCCGGAGTGCAATGGACTGATCATAGCTCACTGTAACCTCAAGCTCCTGTGCTCAAGTGATCCTTCTGCTCAGCCTCCTGAGAAGCTAGGACTACAGGCGCACACCACCACACCCAGCTAATTTTTTTTTATTGTTTTTTTGTAGAGACTAGTCTTGCTATGTTGCCCAGGCTGGTCTTTTTTTTTTTTTTTTTTTTGAGACAGAGTCTCACTTTGTTGCCCAGGCTAGAGTGAGTGCCGTGGCGTCTGCCTAGCTCACAGCAACCTCAAACTCCTGAGCTCAAGGGATCCTCCTGTCTCAGCCTCCCGAGTGGTTGACTACAGGCATGCACCACCATGCCCAGCTAATTTTTTCTATATATATATTTTTAGCTGTCCATATAATTTCTTTCTATTTTTAGTAGAGATGGGGTCTCGCTCTTGCTCAGGCTGGTCTCGAACTCCTGAGCTCAAACGATCCGCCCACCTCGGCCTCCCAGAGTGCTAGGATTATAGGCGTGAGCCACCGCGCCCGGCCCCAGGCTGGTCTTGAACTCCTGGCCTCAAGTGTTCCTCCCACCTCAGCCTCCCAGAGTTTTGGGATTACACGCACAAGCAACCATGCCCAACCACAACTGGGCATTTTCAAAGTGGCCCATGGGAGAGGGAATAATAGTGAACTCAGTCCAGTGGCTTTCAGTTCTAGGATATTCCCGGTCTCCCACATCATCGCCGGCCAACACGGCTCAGGACTGCAGCTGCACAGCTGACCCTGAAATCTGCAGTGGCACCAAGGCCCAGATGCACATTCAGTTTAGGGCAGGCAGATCTGGTCCTAATCTCCAAAATGGGAGTGATGGTAACAGCCCCTACTCCTAAAACATACACACAGCCACTTATGCAGTTTTAGAAAAATATTACCTAGCCACCTGCCTAATGTGAAGTTACAGACTTTGAAGAGAGCAGCTAACTGTTTTTCTGTTCTTTCTGGCTTAGAAATTTTCTTACAAAAGTCAGATTTTGAGACAGGAAGATTTGTAAGCTTGTGTACATAGATATCAGAATCTCTGAAGTCATGGGCAAAACTCTGTTAGTATGGTTAGGATCAGGGCCCACACCCCAGGGTATTTATATTGCTTCCCTGGTTCTACTTACCCTTCCCACTGGTCTCAGGCAAGGCAGCATTTCTAGCCCCACCCCTGTTCTAATATTGCTGGGCTCAGAGCTGAGCTAGTTGACTTAAAGGTGAGCTCCTTATCTTTCTTCTCTCCTGCTGAGAGCCACAGTGCCCTGGATCTGAGTTCTCGTGTCCAGGGTTTCTAAGTGGCATCAGCTGTGCCTTTTTACTCTCCCACCTGTCCTCTCTATTTTTTTTGAATGAGGATAGTTTTGTCTTAGCTTTGAAAAAGGGCTGGAATTTAAATGTCAGAGAGTGATGTCTCTTCTGTTCTGCCTAGATCACATCTCATGGTACTAAAGGGTCTGATTCCGAAATGATGGAGGCTGTAAAGATGAAGTTCCAGAAAGAACATGGAGGAGAGTCAGGGAAAAACAGAAATAATGAGCTCTAAAAGTACTATAAATTTGAGAAATGCCTGGTATAATATGGCAACATGGCCAAATTACATGTAGATGAAATTTTGGTATTCCTGGCTATTTTTTTTAACCTGTATGTGACTCTTAGGAAAAACCTTATCATGGTTTTCAAACACAAGTGTCATTGTAATAAAGAACATGAGAGCCAAAAGAAAGCTCCATAGAAGATGTACTTCCAAACCCTCTCGTTTCACACATGAGGAAAGAGTAGACCCAAAAAGTAGAATGACTGCCCAGAACCACCCAGCATATTCATGGAAGAGCCAGGACTAGAAGTATGTCTCTTGATTCTGGGTCCTATGCTGTTCTTATCCATGCTTGCTCATTACTCTGTCTTCTGGGATAGAGGGGAGTAAGGGTCTCATCCCCGAACAGAAAGTGTAGTATCCTTCACTTTCTTTTTGCTTCCAGTCAAACCAGGCAACGTGAGGAACATCATTCAGCACTTCGAGAACAGCCAGCAGTATGATGCCCCAGAACCTGGGACACAGCGACTCTCAACAGGAAGCTTCCCTGAGGACCTGCTGGACAGTGACAGGTAGCAGTGGCTGGATGGGGCTTGCCAGCTGCCTGAGGAGGGGAACGTGGGAGAGTTTGGCACTGGGGTTTAATTCCAGCTACTTCACCCTTCTCCACTAGACTACAGGGCTCCCACTATAGAACTTCCTCCCCTGCCCCGACATCTTCAGATGACACACTAAGTACTGATAATCAGACCAGTGGAGGAGCAAGCCGATCCCCTGACTTTCCAGCCCAGGAAGCACTTGCTTTTAGAATCTGCTTTGGAATCATCCCCTGAATACTCAGTAGCCTCTATCCCAAGATTGAGCTAGATTATATTATAAAGCAGCTAATCAGGAAACCCTAAATAAGGAGCAAAGGGAACTGCTGGGGAAAAACAAAGAGTGAGACAGGCAAAAGAAAGTCTGTGTGTGAAGAAGAGCGCTAGAGATGAGCTTCTGCTGGTACTTTAAAGACAAGTGATGTAGCAGGGGTCCACCTCAGCAAAGAGATACAAAGTTGATTGATTCAAAATGAGCTGCTCTTCCCTTTTCAAGAAGAAAAAAGGGAATTGAGACTATGGTATCTCTCATATTCTCCATCTTTGATCATGTTCTAATCAGAATCCTTATCTGGTATTAAAATATATTTTCAGACTTGATTGTTCTTGACTATAGCATGATAGTAGTCAAGTCATGTCTAAAATCGTATATCCTACACTTAAAGTCAAGATCGCCTATGGTCAGAAATACCCATGCAAGTCCCTCAGGGTTAGTAATGTGGTCTCGTGTATGGGAAACACTCAAGCCTGAGAGCCTGGGCTGGCAGAAAGGCAGGTGAATATGTAGCATTCTGAACATTCAGGCTATTTTGTCTTTGGAATAACTAATTATGAAACTATAAATTGAACCTTCCTGCTTGAATGCAAGGTTACTCCTTTATGTTAAGCCTTTCTAATAAGCTTAATACATTACTAAAGATAATTGTGAGAATTGACAAAGATTTAGGGAAGATAAAAGTTAAATATTTACTGAGGGGAAAGATTAAGTTCTAACTTTAGTAAATTAAGTACACAAATTCTATGATTGCTGTAGTAGACATGATCTTATAGATATATCAGATATTTTAAGATTATAAGACATTATCAGCATTTTGAGAAAATATTTGAGACAATTTTTATAAACTTGCATTCTTAGCACTGCCAGGTACATTTGCCCTAAGACATTCACTAGGATCCTAAAGATACTCTAAGCAGAAGCCTTTGGATTGGATGAGTGTATACTCATTGGCAATCTTGGGAGAAGTAGTATTAGCAGCATGGTGGGTCAGAGATTGTTGTCATAGGTGCTCAACGGGCATAAGATGCCCCCAGTTCTAGAGGGCAGTACCCTAGGAATTTTTGGCCAGAGATCAATTATATGCCTTACTTCTTGGTGGGAGGATTACTCACTTCTGGGTACTTGAAGGAAGGTCCTTAGCTCTGCAGCCGAGTAACTCCACTGGATGAAATTTGTCATGGTGCTAACACGACCCATTGAGGGCACTGGTGAAAAGTGTTTTGAATTAGTCTAGTTGGAATGCTTTGACAGATTTCTGGGGGTGAGTTCAGTAGGGGATCAATTGGCAGTATGCTTTCTAACCCTGCAGACAAACCCTCAGGACCGCAGGAAGTGAGCTCCATTTTGGATCATCTGGCAGTTTGGAGACATGATGAATGGAGACCAAGACATTTGGCTCCCTCAGTGCAGCAGCCTGCTGTGTTATTAAGAGCTCTCCAGACATTTCCAGGCCTCCTGTGGTCCTAGAAGCAGAGCAGGATGTAGATTAGCAATAATGTCTGCAAAGAACCAGCCCAGCAGGGCCACGGCAGGGGGCAGCTGGGGGTCAGAGATGCCAGCTGTCTCAGGCTGATGCACTGCAGGACACAGAGCAACACCCAGTCATCAGCATCTCACTGAGCCCTGGAGCATGTCAGGCAGAGCACGTCAGGCCTAGGAGCCGGTCCTGCCTGTCAGCAAGCAGGCCCCTTTAAGCAGACTCCCAAGGCTGTCTTCTTACAAGAGAGGAAATGGAAGTTTAGGAAAGATGCTATTAAGATAGGAATGGAAGAAATCTGCATCACACTGGAGAGGCTGGAATCCAACAGCAGATAGAATTTTCTGACAGGCAGTATGGAGATCCTAGAATGAGCATGTGAGAATAGTGACTGCACTTTCCCTCTAAGAGATCCGCCTCAAGCAGAGTCAGAGGTGGGAGCTGACTGGTCCCAAAGCAGAGGCAAGATGACTGGCCACTGGATTCCCCCAGGGGCGAGGAGGTGGTACCTTATAGTCCATGGTGGAGGACTATGATGTCCACAGCTTTCCTGACAGGAACATGGTGTCTCAGGCCTCTGGACATACCACAAGTCTATGTTAGCCTCGGATTTCATCTTCCTGTTAGGATCCCTTCCTAATAGGTCAAGAGGAAGATGACTCTATCCATCCATCAAGCTAGGCTGGGGACAGGGAGGAGTTTATAGAGCAGTAAAAATAGATTGTCATCGAGAAGCTTCTGTCATCCAGGGGCTTTGGCCGGGTGGGGCTGGGGTGGAAGACCTGCAACACTGAGGTACCCTCGAGGTAGAGCAGCAGGTGAAAGCAGGCCAGGATGTAAGGTCTCAGAGTCTCTGTCCCTTTCCCCTCAGTTCACGCTCAGAGATTCGCCTGGGCCGCTCTGAGAGCCTCAAGGGCCGGGAAGAGATGAAACGGTCTCGAAAGGCGGAGAACGTGCCCCGCTCCCGCAGTGACGTTGACATGGACGCTGCTGCTGAGGCCACTCGCCTCCACCAGTCAGCCTCGTCCTCTGCCTCTAGCCTCTCCACCAGGTGGGCAGGGCTCAGGCTCCACCCATTGATGTCTTGAAGCAGGGGCAGGGATAAAGGGTTGCTCAGAGTTACATTCTCTCCACAGGTCTCTTGAGAACCCAACCCCTCCCTTCACCCCCAAAATGGGCCGCAGGTGAGTGATGGGCACGGTGGAGCCTCTGTTCGGTGTCTCTGTTGTCCCGTCTGTGCTAGGCTAGACATGCTTCTCCTCTTCATGGCCTACTAGTTTACCGTGTACGTACACGGGACAAGCAGGTTGGGCCAGAGAGGGCGGGACAAACTTGTGTGTGACTTCTTCCTCCTGAGTAAAGCTGAGCTGCCCTTTCTCCCCCAGGAGCATTGAGTCCCCCAACTTGGGCTTCTGCACAGATGTTCTCCTTCCCCACCTCCTAGAGGATGATCTGGGCCAGCTGTCTGACCTGGAGCCAGAGCCAGATGCCCAAAACTGGCAACATACAGTGGGCAAGGATGTGGTGTCTGGGCTAACCCAGAGGGAGATTGACCGGCAGGAGGTCATCAACGGTGAGAATGTGCACTTCCCCCCATCACCAATCACACTGGGGTGGGAATAGGTCCAGAGCACCCAAGACACAAAGGATGGAAAAGAGGTACCATAGGGTGGGGGCCCTTGGGAAGGACCAGGTCCATGTGGCCTGCTGCTGTAAGGTCCACCTTTGTTCTGGCCCCTGGGTTGAGAGAAAAGTTGCTGTATGATCTGAAACCAGCACTCTTGTTCCTCCAGAAGTAGAGTGGTGTGGGGAGCAGGGTAGCGACTGTAGATACTTGCTGATCTGTTTTCTCCCTGTCTTTCTACCCTCCTCTTCACCCCGCTCAGAGCTGTTTGTGACCGAAGCTTCCCACCTGCGCACACTCCGGGTCCTAGACCTCATCTTCTACCAGCGAATGAAGAAGGAGAACCTGATGCCCCGGGAGGAGCTGGCCCGGCTTTTCCCTAACCTTCCTGAACTCATAGAGATTCACAGTAAGGAGCCTGTGCCCCTCCAAAACCCTCCTCTGCTAGCCCTAAGCTTCCTGTTCCAGTTTGGTCCACCTGTCAGGACCTCCCTGAGTAAATAACCCTCTCCAGTCCTCCTTGGTGAGAGAAAGATCGATGGGCAACACGAAACCAGCCCTCCTGTTCCCCCCAAAAGTAAAATGGTTTCCAGACCCTTCCCCACAGCACTGCTATCAAACATCCCTTTCTCTCAGTCACAAAGTGTTTGGCAATTGAGCTTAACCCCAGGCATTTCTGTTTCCTCTCTCCTTGCCCCAGATTCCTGGTGTGAAGCCATGAAGAAGCTCAGGGAGGAGGGCCCCATCATCAAAGAGATCAGTGACCTCATGCTGGCTCGGGTATGGCTCCAAATTTTTCCTGCTTGGCAAGGAGATTGGAGGAGGCGGGTCCCATTACCTAAGGCTGGGGAATTGGGCAGAGGAGGGGATAGGCAGAGGACTGGTCCCAGGCAGGGGTGTAACGCTAAGCTGGTGTCCATTCTGCCTTTTGAGTTTGATGGTCCCGCCCGAGAGGAACTCCAGCAAGTGGCTGCACAGTTCTGTTCCTATCAGTCAATAGCCCTAGAGCTGATCAAGACCAAGCAGCGCAAGGAGAGCCGATTCCAGCTCTTCATGCAGGTATGTCCTTGGCCATGCCTCAGCCTTCCTTCATCTCTATCAGGTTCACCAAGGACCCCCTGAACTTCTCCCCTCCTGGCCCCAGCCCAGCCACTCCCTCCACCCACCCACACCCTCCCCCATGCCAGCCCTTCAAAAGCACTGGCACACTCTTAGACAAAGAGGCTGCTGTTTGTTGAAAAGAACCCTGGATTAGCAGTCAGAGGCCTGGCTCACCCACCAGTGCCTGTGGGCACCGAGATAGATCTATTTCCTTGCCTTTAAAATGGCAGTGATACCTGCCCTTCTGTTTTGACCATATTCCCTACCTTGGGTTGTTGTCTCCTTGCTACCACCACCAGCCTTTCCCTAAATATTTAAGGAAGAAGCTGCCACCACCATTTCTGAGTGACTCATCTGGTGTTAGGGCCTATTTGGCATTTCCACACCCAGCTCCCAGCCACAGGTTAACATCTTCCTTCTAGGAGGCGGAGAGCCACCCTCAGTGCCGGAGGCTGCAGCTGAGAGACCTCATCATCTCTGAGATGCAGCGGCTCACCAAGTACCCGCTGCTGCTGGAGAACATCATCAAGCACACAGAGGGTAGGGCGTGCGGGCGCAGCGGGGAGCGGCGGGCCTCATGTCAGAGCCTCACTCTGGCTCTGCTTTGTGACCTTAGCAAGTCACTGGGCCTGTGGCCTTCGTCATCTTCATCTTTGCCATGTTATGGGGAGTCTCAGAGAAGAAAATGAGTATGAAATGTGCTTTGCAAAATATGAGGTGCTCAACAGTGAGAGGAGTAAGGGTCACCACAAGCCTCTGAAGGGCCTTTGTGCAAATCCAAGGAAAGCATCGAGTGGACACACAGGCTGGCACTTGGGGGCCTGGCTTCCTCTGTGTGATCAGACTCTCACACCAGGGGCCATGGCTGGATTTTAGCCCCCATTCCTGCCCCCTGCATTGCCCAAAGGATACAACCTATGTGCTAACATTAGAGGAAAAGGGGACCACCTGAACAGGGGGTCTAAACCCAGGTTGTCAGTGTACCTGGGATCCCAGGTATCTTTTACTACCCTGGAAGTTGGGACATTGGCAGCTTTCCAGAGGCATAGTCAGTCCCTGTCTCCTGCATCTGTAGAGCTGTTGTGGTCTAGGCTGCAATTCCCAAGAGCTGTCAGCATCTGCAGGGCAATATTCTAAAACCTGAGGATGCTCAGTAACTGTCAACCTTAACACTGAGGTCCTCCAGTTAGGCAGGGGTGGCTTACTTTGACCCATACCTGCTTGTTTGAGACAAGCCAGTTACTGTGGACAGAGGTAGGCAGTGGCTGGCTCTCATCCATCATCTAACCACCTCCTCTGGCCACTGTTTGGTAGGTGGCACCTCTGAGCATGAGAAGCTCTGCCGGGCCCGGGACCAGTGCCGGGAGATTCTCAAGTACGTGAATGAGGCAGTGAAGCAGACAGAGAACCGGCACCGTTTAGAGGGCTACCAGAAACGCCTGGATGCCACTGCCCTAGAGAGGGCCAGCAACCCCCTGGCAGCGGAGTTCAAGGTAGGAGGCAGAGACTGCAATAGGGTTAGCCCCTCACACACTTGCGTGCACACACACACGCGCGCGCGCACACACACACACACACACGCTCACGTACGGGAAGCCTTAGGGGGAGAACTCTGATTTAGGGCCTAGGGAGCCTTGGAGATAGGAGTCATGGATCTGTCTGTGATGAGGTGGCACCATGGGGCCCTGGAAGACACACACACCTCGTTATCATTGTCACCCGGCCCTAGATGGACAAGAGCAGATGGCCCCACCCAGTGAAGTCTAGATGTTAGAACTCAGCCCAAGAGAGCAGGGTGGGGTAGGACGGGAGGTAAGGTAGAGATCATCTGGGAGGGGACGAAGCTAGAGGGATTAACAGGAAAAGCGGAGTTTGGTCTTCTCAGAAGGTGGATAGCATGTGGTAGGGGTGAATGGGAGACCCTAGGCCAGAGCCAATGGTATGTAACCCAGCGTGGCACATGGCACATGACCTTATAGTGGCCTCTTTGCTTGTCTGTGTCCCCCACAAGAGCATAAGGGCAAGGGCTATTTCTTGTTCACCACCAATTCCCAGCACCTTAGAACAATGTCTGATGTACAGTAGGTTCTTGAACACTTGTTGAATGAATGAATGGTGTCTCCTTAACAGAGCCTGGATCTAACTACGAGAAAGATGATCCATGAGGGGCCCCTGACCTGGAGGATCAGCAAGGACAAGACCTTGGGTATGTGCCAGGGGCCTGGGAATGAGAAGGCACCCACGGTGGGTGGGCTTCCCCGGGCTCTTCCCACTCTGTTTCCTAAGCCCTGGAATCTCCTGTTCTAAAGGGGCAATAAGGTAGCCATGGAGGCACTTGGAACGTGACTGGATGCTAGCTTGGGACTGACTCCTTAAGTACAGAGGGAGGGAAGTAACCAGGGAGAGGAGTTGGGGTCACTGGACTCCCAGGGCTTCCTAGGCCTCTGGTCCCCCGTTGTGCCCATGAGGGATGAGTGGGCAACAGGGAACACCTGACCACAACCACACCGCTCCAGACCTCCATGTGCTGCTGCTGGAGGACCTCCTAGTGCTGCTGCAGAAACAGGATGAGAAGCTGCTGCTGAAGTGCCACAGCAAGAGCGCCGTGGGCTCCTCAGACAGCAAGCAGACCTTCAGCCCCGTGCTCAAGCTCAATGCTGTGCTCATCCGCTCCGTGGCCACAGGTACCCACAAGATGGTCCCAGCTGGCCTGGGCTCTGAGGCCCTGATCACTATTACTTGTGTCCAGCGAGCACTGAGTGATGTGGGGCCAGTCTAGGGCCTTACAGGACTTACCCGTCCACTTGTGTTGCCTTCCTCCTATTCTGACACAGGCTAAGCAGGAGGATATGGTCCAGGATGGGTAGGATGGGGCGGGGTGGGGACCAAGGTGAAGATAGACACCGGGGAGCAAGGGTGGTCAGCCCTCAAGGACAGTGCTGGTTTGCATGGGCTGTGGACACCCAGGATGGGCTCAGGGGTCTGAGCAGGAGTAGGAAGAATGGGATTGGGCAGCATGAGTAGGACAAGCCTTCCTCGAGAGTGACCTGGGCAGGGCTTGGATGCAGAAGATAGAAGCACCTTTGGCACAGAGCCGGGTCCCGTGGGCAGGCGTTTCAATGAGAAGCAGAGCGTGTGTGAGAAAGGGGTCTGGGCCAAGAGTCAGGCTCACTCTCTTCATCTAGGAGATGGGGGTCATGCCTACCCTACCTCTTGGGGTATCAAAAGGGATGATGGGTGTGAGAAAGTTTTACAAACTCAAAACACCATACACCTGTCAACCATCACTATTATTAGAGCAAGAGGGGAATGGAAGTGGGCGTGAAACATAACATTAGGGTTTCCCAGAATTGCCTCTGTCCCTTTTGTAAGAGGGTTCCCAGGGGTTCTGATGATCCAGATCTGTCTCACATTCTTGATCCGTGTGAAGGTCATCCCTGTGAGGGGTCAGGACTTGGAGTCCACACTCTGTTGCCCTGGCCTAGACTGCAGTCAGACCTGCCACCCCAATAGAGACCTCTGCCTTCCTTTCCTCACACAGATAAACGGGCCTTCTTCATTATCTGCACCTCCAAGTTGGGCCCACCTCAGATCTATGAGCTGGTTGCATTGACATCATCAGACAAGAACACGTGAGAATTGATTGAGGGATCGCCCGTAATGCCGTCCCCTTGGGACCAGGGTGGTGTGTATGAGGACAGTGGACAGTGAGGCCAGGGCTGGGCCCCAGAGCAGTCCCTGGACAGGGAGTTGGGAAGGGACGTGGGAGGTAGGACAGGCGTAGAGAATCTATGAGGGTCCCGCTGCGAGGAGAATGAGCTCCCAGCAGTCTCCCAGCTGCTGCCGCTGCTTCCTTCCTGCCTGCCTGCACTCCATTCCGCTTCAAGCATGTTAGAGCCATGCATCCTTCTCAGGCGTTTGCCTCCAGCCCCTCCACCCCACCCACGCTGTCCACCCACCCAGTGTTCCCTCACAGTGGCCACTGGAAGTGCCATGGCACCGTGGAAGGAAACAGGTTGAGTCATTTTCTCAACCTCAGGGTTTTCATCTGTAAAATGTGGATAATGCTACCTCTTATAGAGTTGTTTTGAGAGAGAAAACAGACTGCTTAGCACAGAGTATAACAGAGGGTTGATGTCTAGGATATGGTAGCTGCAAGTAATATAACCTCAAGGGAGCAGCCTGTGAGGACTGTGAGGGGAGGTGGGGACCTGCCAGGCAGAGAGTCCCTAGGGCAGGGCATGGAGAAGGGCCTGGAAGCCCAGGAGCAGTGGGGTCAGTAGGGCATGGTGTATGCCATGGTCTTATTCTCACCACCAGTCTTCTCTGTTTCTGCTGAGCAACAGATGGATGGAGCTCTTAGAAGAGGCCGTGCGGAATGCCACAAGGCACCCCGGAGCTGCCCCAACACCCATCCATCCCCTGCCCCCAGGCCGCCAGGAGCCAGCCCACCAGGGCCCCACACCCAGCAGGTGCAGTGCTTAGCCCTCCAGGCCCCCGTGCCATCTCCACTCGAAGCCACCTGTTTCCTGCTGCTTCTAACCTCTTTGCCCCGTGGGTGGATGGCCTCAGCTGGGAAATGCTAGCAGGGATGGACGGCTCCAAGTTCCCGCAGATGGAGGAACAGGCCCCCACATCTCAGCCTTCGGTCCCTGTCTGCTCTTCTCCCATAGCCTGCTCCCTGGCTGTTATGGAGACTGTGCCTGAAGTGGGATGGGGGTGGGGTGTAGTCCAGGGGACCAGAGAAGCTTGGCCAGCATCCACCCTCGTCTCCAGGTTGCCGGCCAGACCAGGCAGGAGATGAGGCCTGACATTTCCCTTCTTGGATCCTCTTTCCTTGCCCATTCTAACTTGGGATTCCAGGGTGGAATTTTGTGACGTCTCCACCTCTTGCCTAGCAGGAAACCAGAATGCCCACCCGGTGATTTTTCTCACCTTTCATTGGTTTCTACCCTCAGAGTAGGACTGGATGACTCAGAAGTGTTCCATAGTGGGCCAGAACCCGAGGAGCTGCCTGAAGGTAAGTCTCAACTGTCCGTGGGAGCAAACCCCAGCCATGTTTTTGTAGGCAACAGGTCAGGTGTAGGAGGGATGGGAGGGTCCATCAGGGCCCGGGGTATGAGATTCTGATAAAAAGAGTAGAGAAGAAACAGTATGGGATGAAGAAAGAGTCTAGAAGAGGAAGGAGAACAGAATACACAGACATAAGAGAATGTAAACTCACACTCTTGACTCATCCTCTCCAGTGACAGGTTTAGCAGTGGAGGAAGAGAGGAGCAGTCAGGTCGAGTCCAGGGGTCCCTGCGTGCTTCAGCCAGGGCTTACTTTCAGACAGTGAGACTGGGGGAACAGGAGGCATGGGGGCTGGGGGGCGCTCAAAGGGTTTAAGGTGCAGTTACCAGGATGGGATTGGTAGGGAGATTCTCAAACAGAATTCTCATTGAGAATTTGTATGTGAAATAACTTAGGGTCTTGGGTTTCGAGAGAAATCTTGGGCTCCCTGGCTGGATCCCTGTTCTGTTGCCTTCCTAACTCCCATGCCTCCTTCAAGTCTTTGTGCCAGTGCGCCCTTTGCAATACCTTCTGAACTCTTGGGCCCAAGCGATCCTCCCACCTCAACTTCTCATGTAGCTGGGACCACAGGCACACATCATCATGCCCCGCTTCACCCTGTTTAATACTGTAACCAACTCTCCTGATTGCCCCATACCCTGTTGTTTTTTCTTCTTTACTGTAGAACTTACAAACTACAAACTTCTAACAAACTACATAATTTACTTACTTATTTTATTATTTCTTTATGTGTCTCCACTAGAATTTAAGCTCCACACAGGCAGGGATCTTTGTTTTGTTTATAGATGTATACCAAGAACCTGGGAAAGTGCCCGGCCTTAGGAAGTGCTCAGTAAATATTCATAAAATGAATCAGTCGGTGTTCCCAGGCCCTTGTATCCAAAGCTAGGCATGAGATTCCCCCATACATGCCCTCCCCCTTTCCCTGCCTGACACTCTCCTCTCATCCAAACAGGCACTGGGCCCCAGCAGAGGGTGCAAGGGAAGCACTCGGCACTGCTAGAGGATCCTGAGCAGGAGGGCAGTGTAGAGGAAGAGGAGCCAGATGTCCTGCCTCGGCCCTCCGCATCCCTGGATGAAGAGAACAGGGGCACCCTGACAAGGGCTCCCATCCGCCTGGCCCTCCCAGGCCCTCTGTTCGTGGAGGGCCTGGCTGATTCTGCCCTGGAAGATGGTGAGTGCCCCAGGGCCCTGCCATCAGCTCCTGGTCCCGAGTTGCGTCGCCAGTCTGAACTGGCAGACACCTGCACCCTCCACCTCCTCAAAGGCTGTCCCTGGTGTGCTTGAGGAGAGATGAATGCAGAGAGACAAAGTCACTCCCCCACCCCCATACCCACCAGCTAGTTGGCCAGAGCCACCCTGTGCCTGAGGCAGGTTCACCACGAGGGGTGTGTGGGAGGGGAGCAGCGATGCTCCTGCCACCTCTGTGCGCTCTCGCCGCTGGCATTGTGTGCGGCCCTGTGTTGAGAAGCCGTCACCCTGTTTCCCTCTCCAGTGGAGAACCTGCGGCACCTGATCCTGTGGAGCCTGCTACCAGGTCACGCCATGGAAACACAGGCCACTGGGGAGCCAGAGGATGACCTCACACCTACACCTTCTGTCATCAGCATCACCTCTCATCCCTGGGACCCAGGCTCCCCGGGGCGAGCTCCCACTGGGGGTGAAGGGGACAATGCCCAGCTCCCAGGGCCAGAGTGGGGGCCAGAGCAGGAGGATGTGGCTCTCAGTTCTCTGGGACGCCTACCCCCAAGGACCAGAAATTCTGGGATCTGGGAGTCTTCCGAGCTGGATAGGAATCCAACTCAAGAGGCTTCAAGCACAGAGGCAGCAGGAAGTTACAAAGTTGTGAGAAAAGGTAAAATAAATTGGAGTGCCCACTGGGGAGACAAACACCCAGCTTTGCTAGGGTAGAGGCACATCTTCCAAACAGCCTCATCCTTCCGTATCTGTACCCTGGGCACTGTGTGAACAGACTTGGATTGGGTCCTGGGAGAAGGAGTCATATCGATACCATGCAAAAGGCTTTGGAGTCGGACAGCCAAGGTTCAAACCCCTGTCTCTGCCACTTCATATCTTTGTGACCTTAAACAAAATTCTGAATCATCTCTGAACTTCATTCTATAATGTATAAGGACGTTCCCTACTGCCTGGCACAAATCAACCACCAGTGCAAGTTTCGGTTAGTGTTCTTCACTGTCTCCCAGACCTAAGAAAAAGAGGTGCTTTTCTTAGGAGCCTCAGACCCAGAAAGACAAGGACAGGTGCTTGCAGCCCATCACTCCAGATGGCAGCACAGAGGGGAAAGGTAGCAGCTGGGACTGGAGAGGCTGGGAAGACACTTGGGGATTGAGGGGGTGTGGCAAGATGAACGGGGTGGTAGGGAGGGCACCCCACATCAGGGAATGCCATGAATGGCTTCCCTGGCTCACAGGGAGGCTCAGGACAGGTTTGTGTGGCCAGAGCAGTGAGTCCAAGGGAGGGAGATCCTGGCTCTGGCAAGGGTGAGCTGAGGGAGGGAGAAGGCTGTCTGAGGAGGGTGGCAGGAAAGGCAGAATGAATCCTGGAGCACTCAGGGCGGTGGGGGGCAGGGGGCGGGAATGTGACAGGGGCTTCCCATCCTCCCCTGGTGCTCCACTCTGCCTCCCCTTCCAGTAGCATTTTTCATTCCATCTGCCCAAGGGCTGCCCTCTCCTGGGTTTCTGGGAACTGACCTTCTTCCTTTCTCTCTCTCCCTCTCCCTTTCTCTCTTTCTCTCTCGGTGAATCGGTGGAAAGTTCTCCGCAGCTCCCTAGGATGTAATCATGTATGATCTTGTGTTCACTTTGTTCTTCCCTTTTTCTTTTTCTCCTCCCCCACCCCCACTTCTTTGTCCTTTTCGTTCCTCCTCTCGCTCCCTTCCCTTTCCTTGTCTTTCTTTCTCTGCTCTCCCTGGTGGTGGTGGTGTCGGTGCAGCTGAGGTGGCAGGCAGCAAGGTTGTCCCTGCACTACCAGAGAGTGGCCAGTCAGAGCCTGAGCCACCTGAAGTGGAAGGCGGAACAAAGGCTACGGGTAATAACCTTCTCATTGGAGCCAGAGACAAGCCAGGACTGGAGTGGGGCGTGTGGGGCAGAGCTGGGCCTTGGGAGTCAGACCCCCACCTGCAGCCACACCCACACCCACAGCTCCCCCAGCTGTCTGGCATGGGTGAGGACTAGGGTGTGGGCCTAAACACAGCGCAGACGACCCTGTGCAATCAGTCTAGCCTCCAGCTTTAAGAAACCACCTGTCAGGAGCTGTGCAGCTCTTTCTAGAGCAGCAGGGTCAAGCAGCCTGTGTTCAGTTGTGAGATGGGGTGGGGAAGCCAGGCCCGGTGCGCAGGGCCCTGTGTCCTTATCCTGCTGCCCTGAGCAGCCTCTCTCCCACCCCAGCTGCCACTCCAGTGTCACTGTGGAAGGAGGCTTACGTACTGCCCAGGTTCCTTGGGGGGTTGAGGTGCCTGTGGAATATTGTGGTGTAGATGGCAGTTGGGGTGGGGGTGGTATAGAAGTTCATCACCTGAGCTCGAGTTGAGGCAGGGAGAAAGGGGGCTACGCCTGCTTTTCCAGAAGGGCCTAAAACTAGTCCAGCATCTGTTTACCCTTCCCCTCAAGAAGTAGGAGCCACTCCTTGTTTCCCCAGATGAAACACTGTAGCCCTGCTACTTCTTCCTTCACCACCCCCACTCAGCATCTCCCTGGCGTGGGCCAGATTGAGCACAGTGCCACCTAGAAAGGCTCTCTGGAGCAGAGGGGCTTTAGGAGGCTGGTAGGCAGCGTGAGTGGGGCCAGCGTGCTCTGAGTTCCTCTACAGAGGGCTGCCTTGGTCCTGTTCTGCCAGGTGGCTGGGGGACACCAAGGGAGTGGGAGGATGACTTCGACTTCTTTGTTTGCCTCCTAATCTCTTTCTCTTGCCGTGGGGACAGGGAACTGCTTTTATGTCAGCATGCCAGCAGGACCCCTGGACTCAAGCACTGACCCTTCAGGGGCACCCATGAGCCCCTCTCAGCCTGACAGCCTCCCTGCCTGGCAGACAGAGCCTCGGCCCCAGCCACGGCGGGGCAGTGGAGATCAAAGACGCCCCAGCCGCTCTCCCCCCAGCCTGGTCCTCAGGGACGTGGGCATGATCTTCCGTACCATCGAGCAGCTCACTCTCAAGCTCAACAGGCTCAAGGTGAGGGAAACAGGGCTTGGATCCCTGGAGGCCTTCAGTCCATCAGCCCAAGACCATTCATTCCCTGTGAGTGAGGCGTGTGTCTTCAGGGGAGCCTTAGCTCCTGTCCTGGCCCAGGGCTCTTGCTGCAGCCCACTCAGCCACCCTGAAATCACAGCTCCATCCCCAGGGCCCAGCACAGATCAGAGCGTGTGACCCGTTCCCCCAGGGGCCTTAGGAATAGGAAGACTTGAGCAGACATTCCCCCTACAATTCTTCCAGGACATGGAGCTGGCCCACAGAGAGCTGCTCAAGTCCCTTGGGGGAGAGTCGTCAGGTGGCACCACGCCTGTAGGCAGTTTCCACATGGAGGCAGCTAGATGGCCGGACAACTCCCTCTCACCTCCAGCTAAGGAACCCCTGGCCTCTGACTCCGGGAACAGCCATGAACTGGGGCCTTGCCCTGAGGAGGATGGTGAGTGAAGCCGGTTCCCACTTTGTACTTGCCATGGGGAAGTCTACCAACTCATGAGGAAATGTCACCAAACTGTGAGAGATGGTGGTTCTGAGAGTCTTGGTTCCCTTTGAGTGTAACTGATTCATTCTCTCAGCTTCAGAAAGGGATCTTTTTAGTGAAGCGCCCTACAGAAGCTCTCCTAGAAATGGGAAACTTAGAATTGAACCCTCTTTTTCCTTATGCTATGGAGGTAAGGAACCACGTGGAGCCTGGTCTTATATCTAAGACTAAGTGGTTCAGAACCATATTGGGTGCTGGGAGGCTGAGGTGGGAGGGTTGCTTGAGCTCAGGAGTTAAGACCAGCCTGAGCAAGAGTGAGACCCCATCTCTACTAAAAATAGAAAAAAATAGCTGGGCGTGGTGGCACACATCTATAGTCCCAGCTACATGAGAGGCTGAGGCAGGAACATCACTTGAGCCCAGGAGTTTGAGGTTGCAGTGAGCTATGATGACGCCACTACACTCTAGCCCGGGTGACAAAACAAGACTGTATCAAAAAAAAGAAAAAAAAAAGCCGTATTGGGTGGGCCAGGGACATACCTACGTTCTAACTCAGAAAGACAAAGCGCTTACCTACTTGATCTAGGGGTTTAGGGGGCTGACAGAACAAAAGTGGGGTTCGGGAGACAGCCTTTTTCAGGCCCCACGAGAAAGCAGAGTTTCTGGAAGATGAGGGTGCTTTGTCACAGATGGATGGTTCTGAAGGAGCTGCTCTCATGAACCTGAGGATTTTGTAGACAAAATATGCAGAAGTGGGTCATCTCGGGCCTGGCCAATTTCTCACCGTCGTCATCCTCCCACAGGCTCTGACACCCCCCTGGAAGACAGCGCAGCAGACACATCCTCGTCACCAGGACTGTAACCATCCAAACCACAAAATCCTCTGCATCCCCACTCCTTCTTCAAGGACTGGCCTGAGACCGGGGTGCAGGGTGGGGAGACCCCAAACCTCCTCCACATGGAAGAAGCAGTCAGGGAAACTGGGATCCAGCCGAGGCCTAGGGGGGAGACCCGCATGTTGCTTGGTCTGCTCAGATCAGAGTCAAGTTTCAGTGTCTTTTTCCCTCCCTCTATTCAACCCTCCAAGGCCTTGCATCCCCTGAGCATGCTGACTGCATCTGAAAGGCCTGCCCCTGGCCCCACATACACACGTAGGCGTGCACACCTGTACGTGCAGCGCCTCAGACATTCAAGTGAAAGGAGGAGGCTTCTGTGTAAATGCACTTTCTTCCTCCCCCATTTCTCTACAGGACCCCAGGCAGAGGTGGGTGCCTCTCCTTCTCTTTGTCACTTTGGTTTCCTATAAATATGTATGTATTGTATGTGCATCTTTGCTATTGTAAATAACTTTGACCGTTTTTCTGTTCCTGTTCCTGGAGTGCTGGAGGTGCCCTAGTTAACAGCCCAGCTCCAGGATCAGGGAGCCAGACCTGAGTGTCCCTGTCCCCATGGCGGGAAGGTATCCCGGCTTCCAGCCCTGCCTAGCTCTAGAGCCATCCTCTGCAGCTTGGTGCTGAGCTACTCCCTCCCTCCCAGGACTTCTCATCTTCACAAGAGGGGATTCCCGGGGAATCTCTCAGCCCACCTGTGTCCGCCCTTCCCTGCCCTATCCCTGTAGAGAACCAGCGTAGCAGGTACGGCGCTGAAAACTGGGCCCCAGGAGGTGGGGATATGGGATCTGAATGCTGGAGTCCCTGAACTCACCCAGGACCATCCCAGGGCCACTGCAGCATTGGCCCTGTTGTCACCATGTCCTCACCCCACTCCCCCGGTGAACAGAATATACACACTGTGCTAGGTGTATATATACATATATATATATAAATATATATATAATATATAAAATACAGATATGGAAATGACTGTTTTGCTGTTAAGATAATGTATACTCTTTTATTTTCTTCCTTTCATGTTAAGATTTTTTTTTTAAGAAAAGTTAAATATTCTTCAACTGCAGTGGTGTATGTGTGATTCTTGGAACCACTGTGATAAAAGATGCTGTGGTTATTCCCTGTAAGACCAGTTAGGATTGGCTACTGGGATATAGCAACCCCCAGACCCAGGTCTTGCTGTGTTCTCTCCCGAGGCTTCAGATGTGCGCTCACTGAACGACGTGGTTGGGCACATGAAGTTACGCAGCCCCCACAGAGAAGACGTGAGAAGACACTGAACTCAGCGTCAACCCACATGCACATATATGTACAAAAGAGCAGCAGACCCAGAACGAACACCTCTCGTGAGCTCCCCTCAGTGAGCATCAGGACTTTAAAGGCAAAACCTAAAGGGCAGGATCGTCTCAGGCCTGGCCAGTCACTCACTGTCCCTCCACATCCTCCTGCGGATCAGCCCATCCCAGGACTGTACCCATCCATGCCACCTCTGTCTCTTGGCCTTCAGTGGTGTTGGACTAAGCTACAGATTCTCTTTCAGCCCCAGATATCTAATATTCTCACTCCTCCTGTCATGATACTAGGCTCTCCCCTCATGAGTCTGTTGGGCGTCAGGATTGACACCGGCATCATTTGTGATGGAGTGTAGGGGTAAGCACCAGGGTTGTGAGGGGTCACCGAAGCTTTAGAGGACGTGGGCAGGGACCACTGTGTTGTGTGTTGGGAATTCAAAGAAATGACGGATTGCCCCTGGAGAAGCTCAGCAGCCAGCTGCAGAGAGGTGGCCAAGGCAGGCAGACCACGAGGAGGCAGATGGGAGGCCCGTGAGGGCAGCGGAGCCACACACACAGTAGTAGCACAGGCAGGACACGGGAGTGCCATGGAAAGGAATGAGGGAAGCAGGGGCCAGGGAACGTGGACCAGGTTAGATCTGTTTAAGGTGAGGACTGGTCCCTGTTGATGTGCACCTTGTCTGGAAGCGCCCTGTAGGCTGGGCACTGCCAGCTCACCTCAATGGAGGCAGCACTGTCACGTGTTTGGCTGTCTCTGGTTTCATATTGCCAACTTATGTAGGCAGTGTCGTTATGGTTCAGGTTTAATGCTTGGCCTTTTCTATGTAGACGCCTGCCAAGCCTTTGTGCTCTTTCTTAAGTGGACCCTCACCTCCCTTCCACACCAGTCAGACACCAGGGTCAGCCACAAGGGAGAAGCAGAATTTGAGGGAAGGGGGAACAGGGAATTGAGCCTGTGCTCAATTCCTCTGCCCTACCTACTCCTCCTACCTCCTCTCCCACAGTTTGTGTGTGTCAGTTATAATCCCAATCCAAGCCTTTCTGAATGCAAACCTTGGCATAGCACATATCCCCTAGGGAACTCAGACTCCTGCTAAGCAAGAACTAACCCTGAGGAGGCAGAAAAGCAATGCCCCTGGCTAGCTGATGCCAGAGGGGCTGAGATCATCCCCAGCAGAACTGTAAAGAGATTCAGACCGTCACTTGTCTGCCATTTCTGGCCCATATAACATGAACAGACTCAAGAGTCCAAATGTTCCAAGTACTGGAAGAGAATTTTCAGACAACCTCAAAGAAAAGTATAGCAGTAGACTGTTATTAGTCTGACCTCCCCAGGGAGGTTAGCCCACAGGGAGAGTTTTTGTGGCTCAGAGTGTCAGGGAAGCAGATGGGAGGAGTCTAGGTGGAGACAGCCATGGCCTCCTCCTCCCTGAGCTTGGCCTTGATGGGGTCCCTTGGCAGCATCAGCTCCTGGATCATGGTGTACGCAGGGCATTGCGGGGCGAAGCAGTTTTTCTGAAAGAGGAAAAGGCAGGCTGACAGCTGACTGGGAAAGACTAGTCCCCTTAGGAATGAAAAAAAAAACATTCCAGGGCAGAGTGGGTCAGGGGCTGGGGACATGGACAAAAGGCAGAGTGATTTAAGACTGCTGATCTTGCAAGAGGAATGGAGGTTACGTTATAAAAAGAATCAGGAAAACTTCCTTCCGTGGAAACGGAGACAGAAGTTGCCTGCAGCAGCAGCGGGAGCAGAAAAGAATGATGGGGACTCACCGCCAGGGACAGCCACAGCAGTCCCACTGGGCCCTTGGATGCACTCTTGGCCTTGGAGAACTTCACCTGGTACTGCACTGCAGCGAGGAAGCCCTCCAGCCCCACCTCTGTGATGCTGTTTCCTGGTGGAAGATGCAGACGGAGTGGCCTCTTACACCACCAGCCTCATCACATCTGACACCTCCCCAGACACCCTCAGCAGCCTGGCTCCTCCAGCCCCCCAACCCCAAACCCACTGGCCCAGGACCACCTTCCTTTACTCCTCTGACTCCTCCCTCATCTGACTGCCCCTCACACTTTGCATCCTCCACCCGCCCACCATCTTTCTAACCCCTCATGGCTCTGATTGCCTGTCCTCAGCACTTGCCCTCACCCCCAGGCCCCATGCTAGATAGAGGGCCTCTGACAGCATGGCGCCCAATGATGGGAGGACCAGGTCTTCTCCAGGGCACCCTCATGGCAGGATGGGGCCCAGGTAGCCTTGTGGTAGGAGAGCAGGGGAGGCAGGCAGACATACGGACGAGGTTGAGGTGCAAAAGGACCTTGTTTCCAGGCATGAAAACTTTCCCATCTCGGTGCTCCACAGGCTCCAGGAGAGGGTTGACCACCTCAGTAGCTTCAGCAACCAGCTGCTAAAGCAGAACACTAATTGCAGCAGAAGAGAGGGGCGCTGATCAACAGGCCATTCATTCATTCAACATACATGTTTTGAGTGCTGACTATAGTCCAGGCTTTGTCCTAGGTGCTAGGGATACAAAGATAAGCCCGTATCCTCAGGAAGCTCCTTCGTGTGGGGGAGCCAGAGAGTGAAAGTACAGTGTGACATCTGAGAGGAGGCAGCTCAGAGTACTCTGGGAGCACAGAGGGGCGATGTGTAGCCCAGTCTGGGGAGCCAGAAACAGTCTCGAGAAAAAGGTAGCCTGTGAGCTGAAATGTGAATGCGCATGGACGTTAGCAGATGAAGGTGAGGGAGAAAGTGTCTGGGCAAAGAAAGCGGCAAGTGCAAAAGGGTCTGGAGGTCTGGGACAGCACGTTGCATTCATGCCTAAGTGTGTCCCAGCACCTAGGGCATTGGGAATGGATTGGAGAAAGGTGACACTGAAGACAAGGTGAAAAGAAATTGCCATCATGCTAGTGAGAAATAGCCTAATCAAGACAGGCAGAAACAAAATGGGAATTGAAAGGTAACCACCCCCCACCATGGGAACTTTGTCTTTTGTAAGATCTTGAGTGCCAGAGATTCCTGGGACTGGGGGGCGGGGGATCCATCTGATGGAGGAAACAAAATATAAGGACAGGCCGGGCGCGGTGGCTCACGCCTGTAATCCTAGCACTCTGGGAGGCCGAGGTGGGCGGATCCTTTGAGCTCAGGAGTTCGAGACCAGCCTGAGCAAGAGTGAGACCCCACCTCTACTAAAAATAGAAAGAAATTATATGGACAGCTAAAAATATATATAGAAAAAATTAGCCGGGCATGGTGGCGCATGCCTGTAGTCCCAGCTACTCGGGAGGCTGAGACAGGAGGATCGCTTGAGCTCAGGAGTTTGAGGTTGCTGTGAGCTAGGCTGACGCCACGGCACTCACTCTAGCCTGGGCAACAGAGTGAGACTCTGTCTCAAAAAAAAAAAAAAAAAAAAATATAAGGACAGACACAGGCCCTTAGGCAGCTGACAACTGGAGGGATGTGGCGTGATGGAGGTAACCCAGGGAGATCTCTGAAATAAGGAGCAAATTGGTCCAAGTGGGAAGGGGAAAGGAAAGACCCAGGGGCAAAGGAGAAAGGGCTTGAAGAAGGCGCCATGACTATGAAAATGCCCTGCCTGCCTTGGGGAGCAGCTGATGGGCAAAAGAGAACATACTTTGTTCCTGTGCAACTGTAAGAGCAAATGATGGGGGTGTGATGATGAGCTGATGGCCTCTGGGGACACAGCCTGAGTTGAGACAGTGGATCCAAATGTGGGCTACTAGTAGACAAGGAGCAGTAGAGGGGCCTGCCCAAGTCCGAGTGGCGTGGCGGAGGATAGGGGGCACTGAGCCCCATTATTGTCACCGCAAGCCTGCGTGGGATGGGAGGGGGTTTCAAGTGTGGTCGAGACAGGAATGGAGGACATTTGAAGGTGAGTGGCTGCTGCCACAGTACAGGGCTGGAGACCTCAGTCCAGACGAACTGGGTTGAGAGCTCCTGGGCAAGCCTGGAATCCCAACGACGTGCCCCCCACCTCCACTTCTCTGGGCAGCTTACCTCAGACTCCAGGAGAATGCTGCGCTTCTCTTTGTTCCCAGTCTTGCTCCCCTTTCCCTTGGTTGGCTTCTGCTCAGGGATGGTCACCTCTAGGGCCAGAAGACCATAATGCACAGTGCACACTTCTGCTACCACTCAGGCTCCCCAGAAAGAGCAGGCCAGGGAGGCAAAAAGACTCCCAGACTGAGAGCTCTGAGTTTGGGTGTAATAGAAACGCCAGGGGTGGGGGGCAGCTAAGCCAGAGTGTTCTGTGTCTGAGGATAGGGCCACAAGGATCCAGCCCCAAGAAAGGGGATGTGGAGAGTGGCGGGTCAGGATGTCTGGGCTGGGTAGGGCTTTCCACATCAGCTCGCTGTGAGAAGGAAGTAAGACCCAGAGGGACACGGCAAGACTAGCTCTGGGCAGGCACGTCCAGGCCCAAAGCAGCCTCCTGCATCCTGCCTCTTCCTCTCTCCACACGGAAAGGTGCCGGCAGAGGGATGCCAACACTTACTCCCCTTGCCTGCCTTTGTGGTGTCTTCTTTCTTAGGGGTTCCTTGTGTGGGTGAGGGCCCAGATCCTGATTTCTCCTCTTTCTTGACCATTTCCTGTGGGGGATGTGGGAAGAGAGATGAAAGTCCTCCCTCCCTAGGGGCAGGGGAGCAGGTGTGGGAAGGGGCGGGGGTTAGGACCCTCCGGGCCGCCTCCTCTCCACCGCCATCTGCACACCACGGAAGCTCCCGCTCCATCCACCCAGTGCCCAGGGCTCTTCCCACAGCACACATACCCCCGGTTTGTCCTTTTTCTTGCCCAGGCCCTTAGGCGTTTTCATCGTCTGCATCTTGTCCATCTTGTCCGCCAGCACCATACTGCTGATCCCCATCACCTGGCTCTTCTCGCGTTCCGCTTTCGAGTCCCCATGTCGAGAGGAAGAGGGCTGTGCTCACAAACGGGGAGGGGATGAAGGAGGAAGCCAGGGCCCCGTCCTCCACGGGGGCTGGGGGGCAGCAGCACCCATGCCTGGGTAGCAGTCCGGCTGACAGCACCCTCCCACCCACTGCCCTGCCTAAACACTAAGATAGTCTGCATGGGCTCCTCTGTGGGGGTTGCTGTCGGGAAGAAACAGTAGAGAGAGCAGGGTGGGGATGAACAGGGGGTGGAATGGGGGCCTCAGACTCCCATATTGGAGGAAAAATAGTCGCTAACTCTTAATGAGCTAAGTGCCAAGCAAGCACTATTCTAAATGCATTACATGAATTAAGTCACTTAAACCTTTCAACAATCCTTTGACATAGGTATAATTATCCCCATTGACAGATGAGGAAACTGAGGCACAAAGGGAGCGGTTAAGTAACACACCCAAGGTCACAAGCTGGTATATGGATGAGGCAGATTCCAAGTCCAGGTGGCCTAAATCTGGTGTCTTTTCTCCTAAGCAATACTCTACTGCCCACAGGGTGGTTCTGCAGTTAGAGCCCAACCTGCGGCAGGCTTGCCAAACGTTTGTTAGATCTGCCGCAAAAGTCAGAGAGGAAGACGGTCGCGACCGAGGGAAGGAGGATGGCGATTAGACGGCATGGCCACTTTGCTGAAAAGCAGCCGACCTGGGAAGCAAGCTCTAGGACTGGGAGTAGGTCGGGGCGGGTGTCTCCTCACCGATCGCAGTCGCTCCTGCGTCCCCTTCTCCAGCAGGAGGCGCCGGCGCTCCACCACCTCGGTGTGCGTCAGCTGGAAGGGGCGCAGGACCTGGGGTGAGGCCCGCACCTCGCCGTCAGACGCCGGGAGAGACCGGGTCGGCTCCCCAGCCCTGCCCAGTCGGCACACCCACCTCGGCCAGCTTCAGGGCGCCCTGGTCCTGGATGCGGTTGTGGGCCAGGGACAGCCAGAGCAGGGAACGGTTCAGCCGCAAGCCCTGAGGAGGTGGGGAGAGGGCGCGTGAGCAGGCCGGGCCTAGCCGCCCCTGCTCGGGATGTGTCCCTCCCCGCCGCGCACGCACGTCCGCAATGTAGCCGGCGCCCTTGTCCCCGATGTGGTTGAAGCCCAGGTTGAGCGAGACAAGGATCCGGTTGCAACTGTGCAGCGTGGACAGCGCCTGGCCCAGGAGCTTCGCCCCGTGGTCGTTGATGTTGTTGTTCCGCAGAGACAAATGTGCGATCCTGGGGCAGCGGGAGAGAGAACCAGGGCCATGGAAAGTACAGGTACGGGGAGATCGCCGGAATCTGGGAGACCTGGGGGCCCTGAGAGGGGCCATCTGGTCTGAGGGTGTAGAGGCAGGCATGAAGGGCCCCTGCAGAGATGCTAGAGGAACAAGGAAGGGTGAGGACTAAAGATGGCTTGGGTTGGGGGATGGGCCCAGTGAAGAGGGGTGAGGAAAAGGAGTCTCACGTGTCCAGTGCCATGAACTTGTGATATGACTGTTCCGGCAGTGGGTTCCCCTCCAGAGATACCTTCCTGAGGGTGGAGGAGATCTGAGAACCAGGAGGTACCACTGAGGCCAGATAAGGGAAGGGGACAGAGAGAAGTGTGGGTCTCTGGGGAGCAGCTTGAAAACAAAGGATGGCCTCCCTATAGGAAATATATGTGACAATTTCCCAGACTAAAAATCCAGAGGTGTGGCCATGTGAAAGGGCCACTTCCCAAGTCAGTGAGTGACCTGTGGTAAGGTGGCCTCTAAGACGCCCTTCGATGATCCCCACCTGCTGGTATTCATGCCCTTGGGTAACCCCCTTTATTTGAGTGTAGGCTACACCTGGTCACTCACTTCGGGGGGCGGGGGCGCAGAATATAGGGTCTTGCTCTGTTGCTTGGGCTAGCGTGCAGTGGCATCATCATAGACTTCTGGGCTCAAGCGATCCTCCTGCCTCAGCCTCCCAAGTAGATGGGACTACAGGTGTGCACCACTGCACCTGGCTAATTTTATTTATTTATTTATTTATTTTTTTGTAGAGATGGGGTTTCTATGTTGCTCAGGCTGGTCTTGAACTCCTGGCCTCAAGCGATCCACTTGCCTTGGCCTCCCACAGTATTAAGATTACGAGTGTGAGCCACTGTGCCCAGCTGTGACTCACTTCTAATGAACAGAATATAGCAAAAGTGATGGGATGTCACTTTCATGTTTAGGCTACAAAGACTGTGGCTTCCATCTGGGTGCTCTCTGGCACTCTCTCAGATGGCCAGCCGCCATGCTATAAGGACACTCAGCCAGCCTGTGCAGAAGCCCAGGGTCAGCCATACGAGTGAGCTTGGAAGCAGACCTGTTGTCCCAGCTGATCCCTGAGATGACTGCAGCAGCCCCAAAGGTCGAGCCTCAAAGGTCGGGCTCTTTGGGCTCTGGTATGGGCAGAAAAAGGGGACCCAGCTTCTTGTCTAATAGAAACTTCATGATCCAATAGATATGGCATGCTTGTCTTTCCACAGGGAAGCCAGCGCAGGCCCACAGGAGCTGGGACTTGCCACTTCCGTTCTTAAACTGCTCTCTGATCACCCACCCAGCCGGGCTGCCCAGGCACTGGGGCCTCCCTCCTCTGCTGACCTGAGCGTGGATGAGCAGAGAGGCAGGAGGGCGACGAGGGCGGTCAGCGTCTTATCAGTCAGCCCCACCTTCCACAAGCTGGCGTTGCGGGCAGTGCAGAAACGCAGAGCTGGAGCATCTCCGACTGGAAATGCGCCCCAACACTGTCCTCCCCAGCTGTGCCCCACCTCCCCAGTCCCTAGGATCCTCGGTGCCCCTTCTGCTCTTTCTCCCAAGCCACCAGGAGCCCCATCCCCCACGCTGGCCTTCTGCCCACGCCCCCGTGCCCCTCACTTGATGGCCTGTAGCTGGCTGAGGGAGGGCAGACATTTAGAGAAGATACCCAGAATCCGCTCCTCCACCTTCCAACCTGCAGCCAGACAGGAGGGGGAGAAGGAAGCCCTCAGGCCTGGGAAGGGCGGGCGAGCGGCAGGGTGCCGCGGCAGGGTGGCATAGAGCGGGACTCACCGCGGATGTAGATTTCCTTCACCGACCTGTTGTCCTCCTGCTCCAGCTCCACCTGGATGGTGGGCCGGAAGAACACGTATTTGCTCTCCAGGCTGTTGAGGCTGCAGGACCCCGACAGCCGCTGATCGTCTGGAAGGCAGGGGTGAGAAGGGAGGGGACAGAGCCACCGCCCTGGGCCCCAGGTGGGATCGGAGTACACCGCAAGCGTGGGCGCTGCTTCTGGGGCCAGGCCCGCCTCTGCTTGGGTTTGGAAAGGAAGGCAGAAGACCCCCACCTCTCCACAAGCCCTCCCGAATCCCTCCCCCTCACTCACACACACACTGGCCTGCGTCCCCGCCATTCGGCCCACCTTGCGAGGGGAGGCTGAGGATGGACGAGGTGGCCCTGGCAGGCACCGCGGGGCCCCACTGTCACTCACCTAGGGCGGGCTTTTCTGACATGGAGGCGGAGGGGACGAAGGTCGGGTGGGGGCGGGGCCTGGTGACAACTTTGGGGAAGTCCGTGTAGCCCGACCGCGTGCAGAGCTCGGCGAAGTCGGTCTCGAGGACGCCGGTACACTGGTACTCCTCTGCGGGGCGGCAGGAGGGTGAGGGGCGGCCGCGCCTTGCCAGGGGTTTGAGCCCACGGTCGCCACGAGAGGGCGCTAGAGACCGCAGGCCCCCACCCACGCGAAGACGGCCGTCTTCACGGCCATTTAAAAATGTCAAATGCGATGTAAAGACTGACGCCGAAAATACTGAGAGGAAACAGTGGCAAAGCAAGAGCTGGGAGAAAGGGGACGCCTCTTTTATGTGCTGCCTGCCAACCCACGCCAGGGATCAAGATCACTTCCACAGCGGCTCTCCAACTCCCTGGCAGAGCCTCTGCCTTCCGCAGGGTGTCCCCAGGCCAGCCTCCTCCCCTGTCCTCCTGCCCTAAAGGGACTGCTCAGGGTCCCTCAGGGAAAGCAGCTCAGGCCTGATGTGAGTTCCTCTCCACTCCCACCCTCTCCCCTCCACATACACCCAAGTCCAGCAGGGCAGCAGACTTTCGTTTCTTTAACAAGCAGGTATATAGCACTTCCTAGACCAGCGCTGTTTTCAATGCTTTAGAAACATTAACTCATTCAAGTTATCGCAATTCAGACATGCCCACCACGTCCCATCTTGAAGCCATGCAAACCTGATGTCTGAGTCTCCAGGAGACCCCTGCTCTACCCAGGAGACCCCTGCTCTACCCAGCTTCTCTCATGGGCATCTCAGGAAGAAGTGGTTCCTGGAGATGGGATGGGGGGACACCCCAGAGCCCTGCAGCAACACCACCCAGGCCACAGGCAGCAGGTGCTTCGGAGCTGTGCCAGGAAGGACTCCTGTGGCCGAGCAGTAGGGAGCCAGCCCTGAGGGTGTGGAGGGATCTCTGCTCAGATGAGTAGGGGCAGGACAGGACGCAGAGAGGTTTGAGGGTTCCTGGGAAAGAGTGAGAGGCAGGTGTTTCTCATGTGTCCAGCCATCAGCGGGAACCCAGGCACACGGCTTGAGGGGCTGAGCAGGTAAGAGAAGGCACAGGGCATGGGGGTAACCCCCTTGCATGGCTGGCTGCTGAACACCTCCTGGCCTTCCCAGGCTGTTCCTTTTGCTGGGAGAGCCCCTCACCCTTCCTGCTGCACTCACCCCTCCTTTTCTCAAGAACAGAGAGTTTTAAACTTCAACACCCTTAAGAATCACCTGGAAAGCCTGTTAAAACAATGTCCTGGGCCTCATCCCCAGAGATTATGATTTTGTAGGCTGGGTGGGGCCCATGAATTTGCATTTCTAACAAGATCATAGATGATGCCAAAGCTCTGGTCCAAGAACAGCATCTTGAGAAGCACTGCTCTAGATGAGCGCTGTCCCACAGAAATGTATGCGATGGTGGAAATGGACTCTATGTGCGATAGCTAGTAGTTCCTCCTGCAACCAATGACCTCGCCTCGGAGCTTCTTGAGAAACAGAAGCCATCAGATGGGATTTCCTCTAAACCTATACACCTTCCTACATCAGCCATCACTCTCTATCCAATATTTGTCCCTGCCACAGTACACAGTGGCACCTGATAAATCCACCATGACCTCCATGTTGCCCTACCCAGGGTCCCTGTCCAGTCGTCACTCTCATTCTCTCCTACCTCTTTGTTGAGGCTGTTCAGACTTCCCTGCCAGCTCCTCCTCCTCTACAACTTCTAAGGGGCTGGGTCCTGAGCCCTCTTTTCTCTAGTTACACTCCCTCCCTGCTTAGAGGATCTCTTTCATTCCCAGGGCTTAACTATGTCAGAACAGCAGCTCAAAGTCATATCTCCACCCCTAAGCTCTCTTCAGCATTCCAGACCCAGGTGTCCAAGCTGCCCAGCTGGCATCGCCCCCTGGAGGTCCTCCCTTACATGCCCCTCCTTCAGGCTTTCCTATCTCCATGAACAGCACCTCCACCCACCCAGAGCCCAGTCCAGAAACCTGAGAAGCATTCTTGCTATGTCCCTCGCTCCCCACCCTGTCCAGTCCTTCACCAACTTTTATTAATTCTGCCTCCAAAATGTTTCTCCAAGGAGCCTAACCCATGCACCCCTCTCCACCCTCACTGCTCTATCTCAGCTACCACTGTCTCTGGACTAGGCTGTTGAAATCTCTCTGCCTCCATTCTCTCCCCCTTCCACTCCATTTTCCATACAGCAGCCATAATTGTGTGCACACACACACATATAGGTATGAACTGGATTCATACCTATAAAGGATTCTATACTATCTTGTCTTCTCTTCCAGAAGATTCTCTTTCCCCAGCTCTCATAATTCTTCCCCACCCCCCCCACCCCCAAACACTGACAAGGAGATGGCACCTGGCCAAGGCTGGACAATTAGAGCCTTTTCCCAAGTTGTTTTACCTCAATTCCAGGGACAGCAAGTTCCTGTCCCTCAGTGATGGCAAAGCTGGCAGATTTGTGTCAAGAAATCTTCCAATAAATTCCCCTTCGTGCTTAATTAGTTTGAGCTAGGGTTCTTTCACTTGCAACAAAAAGAACCAAACCCCCACTTATACATTCTAATTGTTTTCTTTTCTCAGCAAATGTAAAATTCCATGAGGGCAGGACTGTGTCCGTCTTGTTATCTTCTGTATCATACCTGGCTGCAGAGCAGGCATTCAAAACGTAATTGCTGAATACATGAATGAACATCTATAAAAATTGCACAGCCTAGCACCCTCCCTCTGTCCTCCATCACCCCCTGGGCCTTCCTCTCTTGTACATCTTATATATTGTTTGTTAGCATCCCAAACCAGAGTGCGGGTTCTTTAAGATCAAGTTCAATTCAAACATCTACCAAGCTGACATTCAGGAACTCAATCTAGCTGAAGCCATAGCCCTCGAGCAGTGAGTAGAGGAGTGAGAACGCGCGGAGCCGCAGCCTCGGGGCCGGATCCCCCAACCCCGCCGCCAGCGTACCAGGGTTTTTGGGCTCCTCCTCGCCTACAGGCGGCAGGGCTGTCGCCGGCTTCTCCTTGGCCGCGCGCTCTCCCTTTTTGGTCACCGGGCCGGACGATTTCTGAGCCCCTGGACGCGGGGCCCTGGGTGAGGCCCCCGGCACGCTCGACTCGCTCGACATGCTGGTGCTGTCCGCGGCGTCTCTGGGACGCTCGTGGGGGCGGGATGGAAGGACCGGACTCTGCGGGGCTCACCAGGGGTGGCTGAATCAGGGGTCTCTATTCTGCGTCCACCGACCAGATCCCACCAGCCCGCAGCGCCGTCGCGTACGCGTCCCTCTCCAAGACAACCGCGCGCGGTGGGCGGGACCGCGGGAAAGGGGCAACCGCGGAGCGCACGCGGGCCGACAGGGGGCGTCGCAGGGCCGGAGCAGGGCGTGGGGAGGAGCCAGCCAGGCCCGGGCGGGGGGCGGAGCTAGAGCAGGGGAAAGGGCGGGGCGGGGCGGGGGCGGGGCTAGGGCGGCCCAAGGGCACAGGGGCAGGTGAGCCCTGGGGCGCCAGTGTGCGCTGAGGGAGGTGGGCTAGGGCGGCCCAGGACCTGAGCCCGGCCATGGCGGAGAGAAACGAGTGAATCCCAGACGGGCCGAGAGAGGAGGGGTCGGGGGATAGGGCGAGCGTGGCAATCCAAAGTCACCCCAGAATTGAATCAGGGAGAGCGCGGCGGGCTGAGCATGGTAAGGATCGCGGCAGTTGGAGGACATTAGGAAGGGAGAGTCCAGCTGGGGGTAGGTCCACTCCCCAGGGCATACCCACCTATCCTGGAAAGAGAGAGCACATGGCAGAAGGGGCCTACAGAGACGCCCCCAGTTGGAGTGGTTCTAGGTTCTATTCTCAACCCCATCTATTTAGTTTTCTGGAGTTCTGTGGACTCAGTCAATATGTTAGCGAGTCGATTAGGTTAGTCACACTCATACAAATCTAGGATTCAAAGTCATCACCTGACTACTACTCTAGACCAGGACAGTTTTGCCCTGCTGGGCCTCATTTGAGTAAAGGCATACCTCTGAGATGTTGCCGTTGGGTTCCAGATCACTGCAATAAAGTGAATATCACTAGAAAGTGAGTCACACAAGATTTTGGGGTTTTCCAGTGCCTATAAAAGTTATGCTTACACTATATTGTAGTCTATTAAGTGAGCAATAGCATTATGTATTTTAAAAAGTATATACATACCTTAATTTAAAAATGCTTTATTGCTAAAAATGCTAATGATCGTTTGAAGTCATAATCTTTTTGCTGGTGGAGGGTCTTGCCTCGATTTTGACAGCTGCTGACTGATCAGGGCAGTTGCTGAAGATTGGGGTGGCTGTGGCAATTTCTTAAAATAAGATGACAATGAAGTTTGCATATTGATTGACTCTTCCTTTCACAGAAGATTTCCCTGTAGTATATGGTACAGTTTGATAACATTTTACCCACACTAGAACTTCTTTCAAAATTAGAGACAATTCTCTCAAACCCTGCCGCTGCTTTATCAACTGTTTATATTCTAAATCCCTGCTTGTCATTTCAACAACCTTCACAGTATCTTCACCAGGAATAGATTCTATCTCAAGAAGCCACTTTCTTTGCTCATCCCATAAGAAGCAACTCCTCATCCATTCAAGCTTTTTTTTTTTTTTTTTTTTTTTTTTGAGACAGAGTCTCACTCTGTTGCCCAGGCTAGAGTGAGTGCCGTGGCGTTAGCCTAGCTCACAGCAACCTCAAACTCCTGAGCTCAAGCGATCCTCCTGTCTCAGCCTCCCGAGTAGCTGGGACTACAGGCATGCACCACCATGCCCGGCTAATTTTTTTCTATATATATTTTTAGCTGTCCATATAATTTCTTTCTATTTTTAGTAGAGATGGGGTCTCGCTCTTGCTCAGGCTGGTCTTGAACTCCTGAGCTCAAACGATCCGCCCACCTCGGCCTCCCAGAGTGCTAGGATTACAGGCGTGAGCCACCACGCCCGGCCCCATTCAAGCTTTATCATGAGATTGCAGCAATTCAGTCACATCTTCAGGCTCCACTTTTAATTCTAGTTTTCTTACTATTTCACCACATCTGCAGTTACTTCTTCCACTGAAGTCCTGAACCTCTCAAAGTCATCCATGAGGGTTGGAATCAACTTCTCCCAAACACCTATTAATGTGGATATATTGACCTCCAATGAATCACACATATTCTTAATGACATCCAAATGGTAAATTCTTTCCAGGTTTTCAATCTACTTGGCCCAAATCCATCAGAGGAATCATAATCTATGGCAGCTATGGCCTTACAAAATGTATTTCTTAAATAAAAAGACTTGAAAGTTGAAATTACTCCCTGATCCATGGGCTTTGGAATAGGTGTTGTGATAGCAGGCATGAAAACGACATTGATCTTGCACATGTCCATTAGAGCCCTTGGACGACCAGGTGCATCGTCAATGAGCAGTAACATTTTAGAAGAAATCTTTTTTTCTGAACAAGAGGTCTCAACAACGGGCTTAAAGTATTCAGTAAACCATGCTGTAAACAGATGTGCTGTCATCCAGGTTTTGTTGTTCTATTTACAGAGCATAGGCAGAGTAGATTTAGCAAAATTCTTAAGGGCCCTAGGATTTGGGGAATGCTAAATGAGCTCTGACTTCAACTTAAAGTCACCAGCTGCATTAGCCTCTAACAAGAGAGTCAGCCCATCCTTTGAAGCCAGACATTGACTTCTCCTCTCTACCTATGGAAGTCCTAGATAGCTTCTTCTTCCAATATAGGCTGTTTTGTCTACACTGAAAATCTGTTGTTTAATATAGCTACCTTCATCAAGTATCCTAGCTAGATCTTCTGGATAACTTAGACAAGACTTGAAAGTCAGAAATTACTCCTTGATCCATGGACAGTGGAATGGATATTGTGTTAGCAGGCATGAAAATAACATTAATCTCCTTGTCCATCACCATCAGAGCTCTTGGGTGACCTTATTAAACCTTAAGTTCTTTCCTTTCTCATGAACCTCATGAACCTATTCTTTCCTTAACCTCATGAAGAAACCTTAAATTTCATGAATGAACCTCTGGTAGCTTAGAACTTCTCTTCTTCCTCACCTCTCTCAGCCTTCATAGAATTGAAGAGAATTAGGGTCTTGGTCTAGATTAGGTTTTGGCTTTTAATGGAATGTCATGGCTGTTTTGATCTTCTATCCAGACCACTAGAACTTTCTCCATATCAGCAATAAGGCTGTTTTGCTTTCTTATCATTCTTGTGTTCACTGGAGTAGCACTTTTAATTTCCTTTAAGAAATTTTCCTGGCCGGGTTTGGTGGCTCACGCCTGTAATCCTAGCACTCTGGGAGGCCAAGGCGGGTGGATCCTTTGAGCTCAGGAGTTCAAGACCACCCTGAGCAAGAGCAAGACCCCGTCTCTACTAAAAGTAGAAAGAAATTAGCTGGATCACTAAAGATATATGGAAAAAATTAGCCGGGCATGGTGGCGTGTGCCTATAGTCCCAGCTACTCGGGAGGCTGAGGCAGTAGGATTGCTTGAGCCCAGGAGTTTGAGGTTGCTGTGAGCTAGGCTGACGCCACAGCACTCTAGCCCGGCCAACAGAGTGAGACTCTGTCTCAAAAAAAAAAAAAAAAAAGAAAGAAATTTTCCTTTGCATTTACAACTTGGCTAACTGGTGGGAGAGGCCTAGCTTTCAACCTGTCTTGGCTTAATCATTTCTAGCTTTTGATTTAAACTGAGAGACATGTGACCCTTCCTTTCACTTGAACACTTAGAGGCCACTGTAGGTTTATCAATCAGACTAATTTCAATATTGTTGTGCTTCAGGAAATAGGGAGGCCCGAGGAGAGGGAGAGAGAAGGGAGAACACCTGGTCAGTGCAGCAGCCAGAACACACACGACATTTATTGATTAAGTTTGCTGTGTTATATGGGCACGATTCATGGCTTCCAAAACAATTACAATAGTAATATCAAAGATCATTGATCACAGATCACTGTAACAGATATAATAATAATGAAAAAGTTTGAAATATTGCAAGAATTACCAAAATGTGACACAGAGACAAATGAGCACATGCTATTGGGAAAGTGATGCCAATGGACTTGCTCAGAGCAGTGTTGCCACAAACCTTCAATTTCTAAAAAGAATGCAATATCTGCAAAGCACAATGGGGCGCAATAAAGCAAAGCACAATAAAACAAGGTGTGCCTATACACCTTCTCCTGTCGTCCTTCCTGCCTCCAGCCTCTGCATCCCACTTAGCTCCATCCCCGCTCCACCCCTGCCGCTGCCACCTTCCCACCTTTGAGCCTCTGTATTGTCCACCTGTGGAAATGCCACCCTTTGGGAAAACCTCCAGCCTCTTAACTCCCACAGCGCACAGTGTGATCATCTCTTTTAGCACTTACCACAGTGTAACTGGCACTTTAATTCACTCAGCCACTTAGCCTTTGGGGGAGCATTTGTTGAGTGCCTACTATGTGTCAGAGGGAGCCAGTATTGACATAAACATAGGAGTCCTGCCTTCGGGGAGCTTACAGCCTGGTGGGGGAGGCAGAGAGTAACCAAATAATCACATAGACAAGTAACACACATTAGAGATGTGCCTGGCACCCCACAGGCCTTCTGCAGGTACCTGGTGGCTGCACACAGCTGCGATGAGCGCTGTGAAAGAGGTATGCAGGTGGGCGCTCCCTGAGGAGGACATGTGAAGGACAAGCCGGCGTCCACAGGTGAGTGGGGAAGGAAGAGCACTCTAGCTGTGCCAGTCCCTGTGGTAGGAGGCAGCGTGGCAAACAGAAGGACCTGGAGGCCAGTGCGATTAAAGTGTGCACTCACGCACACACGCGCGCGCACACACACACACACAGCTCTCAGCTCAGGCATGCACAGAAAAGGTACCCAATACACATTTTTGAAATCAATCTGAGATCAGAGTTATCCGGCAACGTCCAGCCCACCAGTTTATGTACACAGGGCCCTGGAGCCCTTGGGGAGCAGCAGTTTGGGAGGAGGGAGCCAGGCATCCTGCTGGCCAACGTCTCCCATGATGACACCTGGGAGCCAGGCTCCCATCTCTCCATTCAGTTCCTCGGTTAAATGTGTCATGTTCGCGGCCTGCCGGTCTGCTCCCTGCTCCTGGCAGGGCACACAGGCTCTGTCCCCAGCCTTCGACAGCGAGGGCCAGGTGTGCTGGCCTCTGCCACACCATCGTGGCCCCTCAACGGTCCTGGCGTCGAAGTGGGGGTGATGGGGGGTGCCGCACTGGAGGCAAGTCATAGTGTCCAGGGATGTGGCTGTTCTTGGGTGAGTCATAGTGGCCGGGGGGCAGGCCCGGGGGCAGCGGGGGCTGCGAGCCCACAGAGTCTCGGTCTGGAGACAGAGGGGACAAGGTGAGGGGCAGTGGATCCTTCCCCTCCCTCCACTCTCCTCCCCTCTCCAGCCTCTTCAGCCCAAAGAGAAGGGGATGCGGCCTGGACAGAGGTGGTTTACCCCCAACTGGCTGCGCGGCTCTGAGCAAAAGCCTCTCACTTCCTCAGCTGCCGGTGGGGGACCACTTCAGCCTGCCCACCTCACAGGATATAAGGACACGGCGTGACCTGCCTGGTTCCTCACTTTTCTGGGTACCAACTCCACCAGTCAGGTGCTATACAACCCCCATTTCAAATCCTCAGCCCTGTGAGGCAGGGACACCACTCTACCCTACAGACAAAGAGGCAGTATGACTTGCCCAAATCTGGCCCCAAAGGCCTCGCTCTTGCTGACACATCATGCCGCCTCCTTGTTGTCTCCATCTGTCTCTTCATTCTTTCTACCTCCCTCGTCCCTGTTTCTCTCTGGCCTTGCCCGGTGGAGAGGGCTCACCGTGGATCAGGGGGCTGGGCTGCTCGTAGGTGCCACTGTCTCTCTGTGGCTGGGGCTGCCACTGCCTCTGGCTGTCCCGCTGCCTGCGGGGAGATCCCGAGGGAGGGCCTTTCATCTCCACGTAGCTGCTCTCCCGGGGGCCCCCTGGCAGGCCAGGCAGGTCCCGGATGGTGGCGTAGGGGTTCTCACTGCTCAGGGAAGCCACGCTGGCCCCCAGCCCCTCTTCAGAGATGGGTCCTGAGGAGGGGAGGAAAGAAGTCGGGCTCGGCGGAGGCACTGGCTCCTCAACCCCAGCTCAGCCCTGCCCTCATTGCCCCTGTGCTCACACCTTTGTTATAGAATGAGCCTGGGCCATTACTGCTGCTGTGGCTGTAGCTGTAGCTTCTGTCCAGGCGGCTGCCAACTGAGGAGGAGGAGGAGACTGACAATCAGATCTCTGGTCCTCTCCCCAGGCTCCCACGTCCTCTAGAACAGGGGCTTAGGGCCCCGTGTTCAGACATGCACACCAAGATGGAGGATGTGGGGCTGCACAAGACCCACCCTCCCAGGAGGCCTCCTGGAACCTACCCCTGTCCAGAGGCCCCATGGGCACCTCCCGGCGGTGCTTCCAGTCAGCAGGCAGGGTGGCGTGGTTATCATGCCCGTGGGCTCCACTTGGCCGCTCAGGGACCTGGAGGCTGGCAAAGAGCTGACTGCCTGGAACCTGATAGGGGACGGTGCAACAGGGAGAGCCACGTGCAAGGACAGGGCTTTCCAGAGGACAGGGTCTGCACCCATTCCTCTGCAGCGCATCCCCCACCCCAGCACTGACCTTGTTAGGGGGCGGGGGGTTCGGGGAGCACTGCGACAGGGTGTGGTAGCTGGGGTTGGAGTAGTAGTGACTGTAGCTTGGAGGGACATCTGCACAATAGACACAGGCACAGGGTGAGCTCAGAGATAGGCCAGGGGCCCAAGAGAGGGGGTTCTGTCCCAGGAAATGAGTAATGTGGCTCCCTGACGGCCCCTCCCCTCTCCTCCCCACTTCCCATGTTCCCAGGGGGTCATGCCAGCACCCATTCGCCCTTGTGCCTATGAGCCAGCCACTCATCTGTGCCCCATGCCCAGGCCAGCTCACCTGGCATGACGTACTCAGAGCCATCCAGTCGCCCGCTGCTGTAGGCTACTGCCAGGTGTTGGTGCTCCTTGCCTTTTTGCCAATGGCGGTAGCCAATGAACAGTGCCACCAGGGCCACCACGAGGGACCCCAGTACCGCAATGCCAATCACTGCACCCAGTGAGTTATAGGCCACTGGAGAGGTAGGCATCATGGTGAAGGGCTCCTGGCTTCCTATGTGGGATGGGGTGGTCACTCAGAATGGCACCATGACTCAGCTGGTGAGCTTGGGGTGTGTGCATAGGAAAGGCACCCAGTAGAGAGGCAAGGGTGTTAAGAGGGACCTAGGTCCTCATACCCTGGGGACAATGGAGTTGGGGAGGAAGGAACTAAGAACTCACCAATCCTGCAAGGAGCACCACTGTGCCCTGGGGGACATACACAGGCCCCAGTCTCTGGGTGGCACCTTTCTCCAGGACCACACTGGCATGACTGGGAGCAGTTGGCACCAAACACCCCTGGAGGGCAGCCTGGGGAGACAGCCAAGGAGGCAAACAGGGATCAGAGGGGCCAGGAAACTGCAGTCCTCTTTGGACAAGGGCTAAGTTGGGAGCAGGGGCATGGAGTTCCCTTTCTGTTGGTACCTTCCAAGCAGCGGTGTCCAGTCCAGCCTGGGCGGCAGACACAGCTCCCATCCTGGGGATGGCAGGCCCCGCCATGGTGACATTGGCAGGTCTGGGCACAGTTGGCTCCCCAGTGTCCTGGGGGGCATGCTACAGGAAACAAGGGGCCTGTCTGGTGGGGCAGGGCCAGCCCCTCCCAGATGAACTCTCAGCCCCCATCATCACTTTGGTCTCCCTGGGGACACCAAGCTGTGAAGAGTATCTATACACCTATGACTCACAAGTGCCTCTCCCTCCTGTGAACTCCAGACCCACCTGCCCATCTACCTACTCAGCATCTGCACTGGGCTATCTAGCAGCTGTTTCAGAATACCGCATCCAGTGTCAGGCAATCAAAGGCTCCCAAATCACCCCGCACAGCTTAGCTCAGGACTTTTCCTTTTTTTTTTTTTTTAACGTAAGAGAGAAGTTAATGTTTTTAAAGGCGTTACTTTTGTGTGTCTGACACTAGCAAATAATTTAATAGTAGTTGTTTCCAAATGGTATGGAAAAACTCTTCACTAAGATCACTTCCCTTTGCCGTGCCTGCTGGTAGGCTTAAATCAAGCCTATTTCATGGTTAATAGCCTCTCATTTCCCCTTTTCAAATTTTGTTTTACTTGGCTTTTTTGGACTAATCTTTTTCCATGATCTTCCTCATATATTTTTGTGGGAAAGAGGCCCACGAAATAAATAAATAAATATTGAAAAATTCAAAAGAAAAAAAAAGAACGTGTTCAAAACTAAGCTTATGATTCTCCCTCCCCCCCATAAAAATACTGCTCTTCACAGGGAATTTTTCTCTTGACCTGTTAATTGCTGCATCCTGAGCACCTAGAGCAGTACCCAGCACGTAGGTGGTGCCCAGTAATGTCTGTTTATATTGGTGACATAAACAACAGAATCAAGGTGGGTCCAGAGGCTTTCATACCCAAGAGAAGAGGGAACCTCTCGTCCTCAGCCCGCCCTCTCAGCATGCACATGTGCTCAGACACATAAGCCACCACGTACGTTGGGAGCAGTCAGGGCCTGTCCAGCCAGCCAGGCAGTAGCAAGTCCCATTCGAGGGGTGGCAGGAGGAGTGGTTGGCACACTTGCAGGGCACACAGCGTTTGCCATAGCGGCCGGGCTGACAAGCTGGGGGAAAGGGGTGCGTGATGATTGAAATAGTGGCCAACCCTCAATCGGCTCTTGCTCCTGCTATCTCCCCCCACTTCACGCTGGCCTGAAGATTGGGGTCAGAGGAAGGGATCAAGGGGGGTAGAGGGGGAACTTCTGGCATCTGCCACTGCACTGCACCCTACTATGGGCAGGTGGTGGGCAGGCAGGAGAGAGCCTCACATCTCTGGCAGGAGGGGCCTCGGAATCCAGGTGCACACACGCAATTGCCATTCTCGGGGAGGCAGGTGCCCCCATTCTTGCAGGTGCACGTATTGCTGCAGTTGGCTCCCCAGAAGCCCTCAGGGCAGGGCAAGTGGCAGCGGATACCTGTGGGGGAGAGAAATAGGGTGTGCCTGGCCTGGCTCCCCTCTTGTTCCATGGGGGCTCTTTGTACACATTTCCTATGGGATGCATCTCCCAACTCCACAGTAGGCCCGGGGCCCTAGAATCCTCACCCATCCAGCCAGCCTGGCACTGGCAGTGTCCATGAACAGGGTCGCAGTCATCAGAGTGGTCACAGTCACAGCGACTGGCACAACCTTCACCAAACTGCCCCTTCTTGGAGAGGGAGTGGAGAGTAGGGTAGGCTGATCAGCTGGGGATGCCATACCCTCCCCTCCCCCAGATAGACAGGCTGTCAAGCACTCACCGGGCAGGGCAGCTGGCAGTGGGCCCCGTGCCAACCAGGGGTGCAGGTACAGGTTCCAGTTTGGGGGCTACAGACTGCCTCATGGGCACACTGGCAGCTGGCATTGCAACCAAAGCCCCACGTTCCAGGCGGGCAGGACACAGAGCAGTTACCACGCTGCCAACCTGGAGGAGGGGGCCTCAGAGGTAGGCATGGGGACCGGCTCCCCTTCTGAGCAAGCAGACGCTGGGTACTGGCTGTGCTATAAGCTGCAGGTGGGAGTCGGGGTGCTCATGGAACCATACAAGAGAGGAGCTTATAAACTATTAGATGTGGGCAGAAGGCTCCATGCCTTCCGGTGAAGCACCACCTGCTTCTGGGTCTTGGCTGCCTCTTCTGAAAAATGAAAGGGGTTGGCAGCAAACCCAAATGCTCACAGAGACCCCATCAGGTAGCCAAATGAGTTATCCAGATCATATGTAAGACAATAGAGAGTAGTGGGGACTGGAGACGGGAGGCTTGTTAAATTTGACAGGGAGTTAGCCAAACAAACCACAACTGTGTAATTCAGCCTAAAGGCTGCCAACGTGCCACCCCTAGTGGATCTCAGAGGCCCTTCCTGGTGCTGCCATTGTGCGTTTCGGTATGACTGAGGGTGAGGAATGTTCGCTGATGAGGTGCCTTCTGGCCTGGGCCTTTAAGGACAAGTAGGGTTTTTGTAGTTGAAGAAAAGCAAAGTGGATATTCCAGGAAGGAAATAGCCTGGATACTTTCCCACAGTCCAGCTGCTGCCCACTAAGCTCCGCCCTTACCCTGCAGCCTCTCCCCTGCCCTTGGCCTGCCCATAGCCTTGGACCCACCCTTCTTCCCGTGGCCCCGCCCCACCAATCTCCTTTCCCGGAGACTCCGTGCTCTTCTAACCTTCCTTGCAGATGCACGCGCCGTCGATGGGTGAGCAGGCGATGGCATTTTCGCATGCGCAGCGTGCGGAGCAGTTGACACCGTAAGTGTCGGGCGGACAGAGGCTAGCGCAGTGAGGGCCCTGAAAGCGGGTGGGTGGACCAGTGAGAGAGGTGGGCCAGCTCCTCGGCCTCTCCCCGACCCCCCAGCCCTCACCCCGCAGCCCCGCCGCCCACGCTTTCTCGCAGCGGGGCGCGCCTCACCGTGTAGCCCGGCGCGCACCGACAGAGGCCGCTGTCGGCCTGGCAGACGCCGCCGTGCAGGCAGAGACAGTGCTCCTGGCACCCCGGGCCGTGCGTGTCCTGCGGGCAGCTCTCGTTGCAGTGGAGGCCCGCCCAGCCCGGCAGGCACGAGCACTCCCCGTTCATCGGGTGGCAGCTGCAGGCGGAGTCGGGTGCGTGGCGCGGTCAGCTGGGACCCCGCAGGCCGGCCTCCCCGACCCCTCAGCTTGGTGGGAGCCCTGGGCATCGCCGGAGTACGAGGGCCACCAACGAGGCTCGGCGCTATTCCGAAAGCCGGGTTGGGGCAAGTGCCAGTACCTTGGGCCCCTCCCCGCCCCTAAGATCCCTCCCTTTTCTCTTTTGTGACCTGAGGCGCTTGGATGTGCCCCTGGCGCTTTTCGTGGCTCTGGCAGCTTCAGCCCCCAACACCTCTCCCATTGGCCTCCTGAACCCTTGACCACGTGTCCCGCGGCGCACCTGAGGCTGTGCTCCGGGTCGCAGGTGCAGGACGCCTGGCAGCCAAGGCCGTAGAGGCCATCCGGGCAGAGGCGCTCGGCGCAGCGGTCCCCGGTGAAGCCGTGTTCACACAGACACGCGCCGTTGGCGGGGAAGCAGCGGGCGCCGGGGGCGCAGTCGCACGTCTCAGCACAGTCCTGCCCGAAGCGGCCCACTGGGCACTCCTCACGGCACCTGGGCGCCTAGCGGAGTGAGTCCGGTGGCAAGCCACCTCCTCCTGCCCGCCTCCCGCCGCCCCTGCCCGCGCCACCGCCACTCACCGATCCCCGGTGTAGCCCGGAGCGCAGCGGCACTGCCCAGTGAATCGGTCGCAGAGACCGCCGTTGTGGCAGCGACATTCCTGGGAGCAGTTGGGTCCGTGGAAGCCCTCTGGGCAGGGCAGGGAGCAGATGGTGCCCTGTGGGAGTGAGAGGTTGACAGAGCCCCAGGCGCCCAGCCCCCTTCCCATGGCCACAGGACCCCTTGACACCCCCATGCCCACAGAGCCTAACCCCTCACACACATCGTCCTTGGAGCCCTCTTTAGAACCATCCACAGACTTCTCCTCAGCCTCACCCCATACCCTCAGACCCCCCATTCATACCATCCAGCCAGGTGGGCAGCTGCAGGGGCCCTGGGGGGCCTGGAAGACACCTCCATTTTGGCAAGGATCGGTGCTGGGGCAGAAGCCAGCAGTGCCCTGGAGACAGGACACATCACAGCTGCTGGACAGAGCAGGTGAGGTCAGTGTGTAAACAAGTAATACCTGCCTCCCCCCAGCCCCTAGCCTCCAAGGGCTGGCCCTGACCTCGGGACTTAGTGATTTACACCTGCCCTTCCCTGCTGGGAAGGAGGGAGTCAGAAAGCAAAGGTGTCCAGGACTGGACATGCAGGGACACCCCAGCACCAGCAGGTAGGGGAGAGCAAAGAGCCACTGGTGGCATGTCTGCTTCTCGTGCCCCCGGGCTCCAGCTCCTCACCTTTGCTCAGGCTGTTCCCTCAGGAGAACATCTGAGCCTACTCTCGTTTTTCCAGAGGGCTCAACTCCGGGCGCTCCTCCTTGAAGCCTGATCCTGATTTCCTCTTCTCCCTCCTGTGACACCCTGGCTCTCCCTGCATCCTGCCTTGCACAGGGTTCTCTGGGCCCTTGTCTCAGCCTCACCCTACAACATGCTTTCACACACATGCTGTCTCATGTTATCTTCACAGCAACCCTTCCAGGCAAACAGCACTATTCCCATTTTACAGGCAGGAAACAAGCTCATGAAAAGTCAATGATTTGCTCAAGGTCACTCCACTAGTGAGTGGTGGAGCTCAGACCAGGATCTTGGCATCTAGACACCATCCTCATGTTTGGGACCCTGTCTGAGTCACCTCATTTCCCTGTGTATGTCTGTGTGGCCCTGTGTCTGCAGCCTCATTAATGTGTTGTTCTCCGCATTACGCACCTGGGCCCAGTTCTCTCTGGGGGGCAGAAGCAGGCTCCAGTCTGGGGATCACAGGGTGCCCCGTGGCACTGGCAGCTGAACTGGCAGGCAGGGCCATAGTGACCAGGGCTGCAAGGCTGAAGGCAGTTCGGGGGCTGCAGGCCAGAGGAGCAAGAACATACCCCACTCTTGGGATCACAGGAGCTGCTGTTGCCGCAGCTGCAGGGCTTGTCACACTGTGGCCCCCACACTCCTGGGGCACATTCTGTGGGATAAGGAGAGTGGAAGGGGGTCACCAGAGGTCTAGCCCCTCCCCAGCCTCCAGTTAGTCCCTGTCTCTGTCTCTCAGCCCTTGCACACCCATTCTCTCTTCCCCATCACCAGAAAACACAGCCAGCTGCAATGGGGCTCTGACGGTCATTGCCCGGGGGTCCTAGGCACCTGTGCCTTGGCAGGCAGGGTGCGCCTCAGGGTCCTGTGTCCCTAAAGGCTCAAGAGGCCCCTCCCCAGAGTCACCAGCCACTCACCACTGGAGCAGTCATCACCCCGCCAGCCTGGCACACACTGGCACTGATTGGGCGCCACACAGCGGCCATGGACACATTCCTGAGCACAGAGTGCTAGGGCAGAGATGGGTGTGAGTGAGGCGATGCGTCCACCCTGCCCCTACCCACCTTTTATCCTGTGACGTCTAACCCCATCTTCTTCCCACACCAGGGACTTGGAGTTCTCCAAGCACCTGTTCTGCTTCAGATAAAGAAAGACTGACAGGTGACTCAGGGTCAGAGCTTGACAAGATGCCAGGGTTCCAGGCTCCTCAGCCCCTTTCTGTGACATTCTCTAAGCACCATGTCGGGGAAATGGCGTGGGGTAGGGGAGGTCCTCAGGCAGGGGCCGGACATGGATTCTGTCCAGAGAGAGGGTAGGGGCTGAGGGCCAGGGGCTGGGCAGGCTGGAAAGGGTGTCTGCAGGGGCTAGGGATGGGCAGGGGCCTTGGGCGTTACAGGGTGCTGGGTGGGCAGTGGGCAGTGGGCAGCGGGCAGGAGAGACTAGACAGTGACAAGTCACAGATATAACAGAGAGACAGGGACAGGAAGAGACAGAGATGGACCCAGAAGACAAGTCCTAAGACACACAGTAACAGAGAGACAGAAGGACAGAATGAGGGCTCTGAGGCAGAGAGATGCAGAGACAAAGGCTTCTCAGGGTCATGGACAGATGGGACAATCATGGGGCCAGCTGGAGACAGGGGTATGGAGTGGCAATGGAGAGGGAGCTGCTGAGACCCTGAAGACAAGACCAGGGAGAGGAGGAAGAGGGGAGAAAGCCCAAAGGGGCAGAGGAGTGGCCCCACGCTGGTGGGAGCAGGGGAGGACTCAGAAGGTGGGCTAAGCCCCCCCATTCCACTGTCCCACTCCGCACTCCCCCTGCCTGGCCCAACATTGGACTCACGGACACAGGCCCCGCTGCTCTCGTAGAAGCCCCGGCAGCACTGCAGGCGCCGACGGTGGTCCGTCTTCACCACCTGACGGTACACCGTGCGGTAGACAACCCTGCGGAGGCCGGGAAGGCGGCCCTCAGTCCTCCCCGCTGAGGCCCCCGCTGTCCACCGTCACAACAGTGAGGCGCAGGGGAGGCCAGGGTGCGGGGAGTGCCCAGCGCTCTGGGCTGGGGAGCAAAGAGTATTCCCTCCTGGCCGCCCACCCAACCACACACACACATACAGTGCACCACCAGTGCACACCCCGAACACACGTGCGTCCATACCCATGACCCCACACGAACCACACGTGAACCACGGTAGGAATGAGTCCCCAGGGCCAGAAGTTTCCTCTAAACCCTAAAGGTTCTGAGAGGGGCAGCGACTCCAGCAGCCCATCTGCCCATGGAGGGGGAGGAGGCACTCACGTGGGCTGGGGACAGGCATGGGGGCCCTCCCAGGGCCTGTCGCAGGGCTCCGAGGGGAACAGGCTGAAGGGGCGGGAGTGGGACTCCTTGGTGGTGGTAGTGAAGCTGCAAGGCAGGGAACTGGCTCAGCGGCAAGGACGGGGGAGGCCTTAGCTGGCACAGGGCCAGGAAGCAGGGCCATGAGGGGTGGGCCACAGTGGGGAATCAACATCCCAACATTTGGGCTTGCTCCCCCAAGTCTAGGATGGGACCCCCATCCTGCCCCAACTCTCAAGTCCGGAGGGCTTCTCCTAGAATTGCAATGTTCCTGGGATACCCCCCATCAGACTCCCCTTCTCGCCTGTTGGACCACAGCCTTCCATTTTCCTCTCCACCCCCTCCCTACATGGGAAGACTGAGCTAGAACTGACTTCTGGGCTCAGTGGATAGGGATGGGTTGAAGCATTCCTGGCTAAATTCTGCCCTGGGTCTTGTTTCCCAACCCTGTCCCCCTGCTCCCCGGGCCAGCCCCGCTACTGGCTCCCACCCTGCACTATTCTGTAGCCGGCCTCCCACAGGGACCAAGGGCCAGGGATAGAGACAGGACAGAGACTGCAACAGGGCCAGAGACGGGGATGGAGTCAGAGAAATAGGAGGGAGGGGAGAGGAAAGGAAGGAACGGGATGAGGAGCCCTAGCAGGGAAAATCAGGGGCGGCGGTGGCTCTCTCACCTTTCCCAGAAGCTGCAGGCATTGGGATCCTTAGGGTTGAGAGTTCCAGCCAGACCCAGGCCCAGGGCCAGGAGAAGGAGGGGACGCAGAGGTGGTGACATTGTAGAGGCCTGCACCACCCAGATGCAGAGCAAGCGGTGGGGGGACGCTGTGGCCGGCAGCCTGAGGACCTGGCTGCAGAGCTCTGCACGTGCGTGGGCAAGCAGAGGAGACGAGGCTGCTGCCCCCAGTCCCCTGCCCCGTGCGCCTGGGCTGCAGCTCTCCCAGAGAGCACTCCTGCACAGGTGCACTTCCAAGCCTCCAGTCTTTGCTCAGCCCTCATTCTTCACTGGAGTCCTCATCTTTCAAGGTCAAACTCAAGTGCCCCCCTTCTACTATGCTCTGCTCCCTGACCCCCACTGGCAGGATGCCTCCACCCATTCCTTCTGGGGCCCCCCAGCACCACTGTTCTAGTGCCTATTCCCTGACCATGACCTCCAGAGGCAGGGACCCAGTGGCCTTTGTCTCTGAATCCCCAGCCCACCCCCTACCCAGGGCACTTTGGTATTTGTACCAAGGTGTGAAACTGGAACCAGTGAGGAGACGTTATGAGGGAAGCAGACTTGGGCTCAGTGAGAGGAAGGACTTTCCAACAGTCAGAGCAGTTCAGTAATGGAATCTGCTACGTCAGGTGGTGAGCTCCCCATCACTGGATGTATGCAGGGAGAAACCAAAACCTACATGATGGAATGAATGCAGTCAGGTATTTCCTGCTATATGGGGTGGGAGTGGGGCTGCGTCCCGTTGACCTCCCAACCACTGGTGTGCTGGAGGCAGCTCATATGGGCTCAGAGAGCCAGCCGTGCACATCTCTTCCCAACTCTGTGGTTAGTGATGTCACATGAGTAGCTCGAAATCAGGCATGGGGTGCGTGGGGGGGGGTGGTGTTTACACCACAGAAACTGGCAAACATTACAACCCACGGCCAACACCCCCACCAGAGCTGGCTGTTAAACATCTGCCAGCACACCACTGCACCCACCTCTAGGTGCTATCCCTGAAGGGTCTCAACCTGGACTTGGATTTAAGGAAAAGCTCCCAGTGCCCTACAGAAATGGCTCCTCTCCCTCTCTGCCACCCCTGGCCTCGACTGGTGTGTGGGAAGGTCAGGACCAGGACTGCAGATGAGTCTCTTTTCTCAGCTCTTGAGCTCAGGAGAGGCCGAGCTCCGTGTGCCCGCCCTGTGGCCGGTTTCAGGTTCTGTGTTCCCTGTTCCTAAAACTTGCCCTGGCTCCCTGCTCTACCTCTCTGAGGCGCCCACATCTGTTTATAATTTTTCTGAGAAGAGAGAAAGGTCGTGGTTGCTGGCCCCTTACCCCCTGAGTATCTCTGGAATGCTGCCGCCCGGCCCCGCCCCACGCCCCCACCCACACACTCCCAGGGCCCCCACAGCGCTCTCAGCTCCAATCAGGGCGGCCCCTCCTTCCCTCCAGGTCTGCGCCCTCACTCAACCCCAGCTCACCCTGTGTTCCACCCCCCCTTTAACCCTCCAGCAGCCAAACCACCCTTTCAGCTGGGCTGGTCCCCCTCTCCTCCCCTTGCAAGTGTCTCCTCCCCCCCCTCACTCCCCACCGCCCCCAGTCCAGCACCTCCAGCAGGGCAGACCTCTGCCTCTAGCCTCCTCTGTGCGTCCTGCCACCCATCCTCAGTCCCCAAGTAACTCACCAGGTGGGGCCTGCGTCAGTTCAGCCCAGAGCCCTGGGGCCTGAGGGCCAGAGAATGTCCTGGGGGATCCTGGTGCTCAGGATGTGGAGCCTGAAAACAGGAAACAGAGGCTGGCTAGGATGGGGGGGCAGCAGGGAGCATGATTGCGGTGGGGAGTGAGGATGACTGTCCTCCCACCACCCTGAACACAGTGGGTTGGATGTAGGGGCAGAGGCAGGGCCAGAAGCCTTTATGGCGGCTTGTCTCCTGAGCTGACACCATGGCCCGCCCTGAGGGACAGAGGCCACAGTCAGAATGCCCTTCAGATGCCCCCCAGAGTCTGTGCCAGCGCACCGCCCCCACGTCACCCCCACACGTCCCCACTCCCAGCACCGGTGCCTCCTCACACTGTCTCCACACTGTACCCACCCTGCCCAGGGCTCGCCCTGTCTGATCCCAGCGAACCTCCCCACCTCCGCCTCGAGTGTGCGTGGCAGCCAGGGCCATGGGCAGCACCCCGAACCCTCCAGACACCTCCACCTTTTCCCTCGGTCTCCACGCTGCCCTCTTCCCGGCCCCCAGCTCTGGAGCAGGCACGGGGAGCTCCTCAGACTGGAGCTCCGTCTGTCACAGCCAGGGGGATCACCCTTGTCCCTGGGTGGGTCTCATCTCCTAAGCCACGAAGGAGCTCCCCCCGCCCTGGATCTGGCCCCAGAGCCTGTGGCATGGTGAGGTGGACAAAACCTGTAGCAGAAAGGACTTGAGTTAAACACAAGGAGGAGGTGCTCTGGAAGTTGAGCTGTTCTTTAGTCCAGAGAAAGTCCTTCCTCCCACTCACAGCCCCACGGCCACAGGCCCTGATTAGGTAGCCCGTGTCCCTATCTCCCCCTCCCAACCAACTCCTAGAGGAAAGGCTTCACCTGGGGCTTTGAGATGGACCTGGAGGAGGACGGAGGAGCATGAAGAGGAGGTGACTAATCCCCCTACTCTGGCGGGCCCGTAGCTCAGCTGGCCGGAGGGGCGGGGAGGCTGTTTTCCCACAGGTCCTCCAGGGCAGGGCTGGAGTGCGGAGGAGTCATCAGCTGGCCAGTCCAGGGGCTGGAAGCCAGAGTGGGGTCAGGGGACACTAGTGGGTGGTCCATAGGGAGGAAAAAGGTGGGGTGGGGGCCTTGGCAGGGAGAGGAAGGGTCTGGCCTGATTGTTCTCAGTCCCCGAGGAGGGAACACAGGCCAGACCAGGAGCCCAGAGCCCCAGCCTGGCCTCCCAGGCTTGTTCCCATCCAAGCCTTTGTCCCTGAGGTGCCAGGGTGCCTGAGGCCCTGGCCCATGCTCCCCTAGCCTCTTCCGGTCCCTGCAGCATTGGGCCCCAAGTGGGGGCTCACAGTGCACTCACTGAGGGGGACCCCTGCTCTCCCCCACTGCAGGCTCACTTCTCCTTCTCATACCGAGGCCCCTCCTGTCCCCCTACTCAACCCCTATCCTCCAAGCCTCTGGTTTGAGAGACCCAAACACCTTCCCTGACAAGAAAAATCATGTGACCCCATGTATCCTTTACTGTGTCGGGATAGGCCAGGTGCTGAGCGATTCCTACAGACATCTCATTTAAAGCTTACTTCAACCCATTGTGGTAGGTGTTAGCGTCCACGTTAGAGATGAAGAAACAGGCACAGAGAGGGTAAGAAAGGCCACACAGCCAGTAGGATCAGAGCTAGGATCCAAACCCAGGCTGCTGGCAGAAGCCTCCCAGTGATTCCAGTCTTTCCTGAGCCCAGACGGGAAGCCCATGGCTCTGCATCTTCTTTTGAACAGCTTCAGTTATGGGGGTGGGGGAGCTGGCAGGGGGTTGGACAGGAGAAGGGGCTGGGGGTGGGGGCTGCCACAAGAACGATCAGAAGCGTGGGAAAGGAGATGTGTTTACAGTCAAGAATGAGCTGACAGTTCTCTCTCCTCCACCTCGAGATGCAAATAGGCTGGGCTCCAGGCCAGGCCCTGAGGTCCCAGGCAGCCAGCACAGCCCCAGCGTTCCTGCCCTCCCAGCCCCCAAGCCCACACAGGGCCCAGCCCAGCTCAGCCTCCCTGGTCCTCTACAAGCTCAGCTCAGCTAGTTCCCCTGGTGGGGAGCCCCCTCTACCCTCACTGTGCCCAGCCCCTCCTAAGAGGAGGGAAATGAGTGCAGGGCCTCTTGGGAGGGTGTGCCAGGGTGCTGGAGTTCCTGGTGGGCAGGAAGGGACCCATTTCTATAGAAAGCGCAGAGTGAGAGTGGGGCTGATGGAAGTGAGACAGCAGGAGGGACTTCCCGACCAGCTCCCTTCCCGCTTCTCTGGGAAGTGGTGTAGCTTAGGATAACCCCTGGGCTCTGTACCCCCCCAGCCCTGTCCGAGGTCAGCCCTGGGTGTGAATCCCAGCTCTCCATTCCCTCATCTATAAAATGGGGATGATAACAGTACTTCCCTTGTAAGGTTGTTGTGCAGATTAAATGAGTTAATATAGATAAGGTGCCTGGAGTCTGTACATAATATGGTCATTAACATTAGCTGTCTCCCCGTCAGCATCATCAGTCCCACTCCTCCTCCTGCACCCAAGGTGGCCCCCTCCCCCCTCCCCTTGGCGCTGTCATGCCTTTTGGGTATTAATTCCAGGAAAAACTGTTTCTTGTTTTTTCTGAAGAACCCCCAGGATGATCCGGGAATGGGAATGGGGCCGCAAATGCTGACAGAGAGAAAGGAAGTGGAGGTGGGGGGGCCAGGCTCCCCGGAGAACCTGATCCCCCAGAATGATGGGCTGTCCGCCAGGTGCTTCTTCAAGCCAGAGGCAGTTGACAAGGCAGGATGCCTGGATTCCCCAACCCTCGGCCTGAGCACCAACTCCAGCTCCTTGCTTGGTTCCACTGCCCCTCCTCTCCGCTCAGCCCCTCTCTCCACTTCCCATCTTGGAGTCCAAAGATTCTGTCTCTGTCACTTACAAGCTGTGTGGCATCAGTTATATCGCATGAGCGCTCTGATTCTCCATCTCCTCATCTGTAAAATGGGAGAATCCCTCCCCACCGCCTGCCCCAGTATCCCCAGGGTTCAGTGAGGGTTGGAACCACTGTGGAACGGAGTATCGCCTGCTCAGTGGACGTTGGTGCAGAATCAGAATCTCCCACATTCCAGGCTTTCTGCCTCTTCCTTTTTGACTTTTGTTCTTCATCAGAAACTATTTGCCCTTTTTTCCTTCCTCCTCAGTTTCTTGGTTTCTGTCTTTCTGCCTGGCTCCTTCCTTTTCTATGTCAAGGCTGCCGGGTACAGTTGTGCATAACATTCACTGCACAAGGGCAGCCACCTTCAAGGGGGGAGTGGAAGCTGAACTCCAGCCATGATCCACTCACCAAGGCATGCATCTTAACTTGGTTCCAAGGCTGTTTTGCCCTGTATCTCTTTTGTCTTTTCGTCTCTCTCCCTGTCTCTGTGTCTGTTTCTCTGTGCCCCTTCCTAACCTATATTTGCATTGAGAGGGGATCACTTAGCGCTCCCACTCAGCAGTGAGATCCCAGTCCAAAAACTGTTCCCTTCCCTCTCCAGAGACCACACAGTACACACATGTACACATTTGCACACGCAAGCACAGAGCCCCTCCTACATCCAGCCGAGCCAGGCCCTCGGCACGCCAGGCATGTCTGCCGGATGGAGGGACAGGAAGCCTGCGCGTGCACCAGAGCGCGCCAGAGCCTGGGCGGGAAGGGGCAGGGGTGAGGGGCCGGCCTTGTGTTCTCTGTGGCTCAGGAAACAGGAGCTAGAGGGTCCTAGGTCCGACCTGTTTACTCATCAGGAAATAGAGAAATTGCAGGGATTGTGATTCACCAAACATCTATCGTACTGGACCTTGGCGCCCGGACCAGTCCCAACCCTCGTCGCCATCCTGTAAGGTGTAGCGATTGTTATCCCTGTTTCGCAGATGGGACGGTGGAGGGTCTCAGGTAAAATGACTTGCCCAAGGGCTGCCTGGCCACCAGAGACAATAGTGGGATCAGAATCTACTTGAAGGACAAAGCAGTGGGGATCACCCCTGGGGTGACACAGGCTAAGGAGAAGCTCCCCCTCCAGCCCACCCTGCTCACCATCACCCCTAGGTTACTGTCAGAAAGTGCAGCCCTGCTCTGGCCACTGCCCCTCTCTGCCACCCTCTGTGACTCTCCATAGCACAAGAAGGGGTCCCCAGGGGCCAGCCTCACCACCCCGACTCTGTGCTCCCATCACACTGGACCACTTGCTGCCCCTCGTGCCCCTCACCACACAGCCCCCTCTGCCCAGGCCAGCCCAGTCTCGAGGCCAGCCTCTTCCAGGAAGCCCCCTGGAAGCCTCACTCCCTGCCCTCAAGGCCCTCCTGCAGGCTCTCAGCACAGTCACCACGGACCCCCATGGCACAAAGGAGTCCTGGGTGTTCTCTCCCAACTCTGCCCTGCAGCTGGCTCCAGACTGCATGTGGATCAGTCTCCAGAGGCTCAACACTTCCCCAAAGCCCAGCACAGTCTTGGCACTAGTGTCCCTCCTCTGGGGCAGTGAAACTAACCCAGGAAACCCAGGAGGTCACAGCGTCTGCTATACATCACGTCGGACGGACTGGCCAGGCTGATGGATCCCCTATCCTGTGACCACTGCTCTGTGAGTCTGTTTCCCTCTGTTAGTGAGGCTGGTAGCCCCGGGATGCTCCCTCACAGCTCCCGTCCACCGAGCCATTACGTTTTTGTTAAGGTCTGTCTGCCCCAGTGGACTGCAGCTCCAGGAGGGCAGGACACTCCTCTGCCTTCCTCACCCCCGTATCCCCAGCACCGGCCACCCCGGCACCGGCAGGCAGAAACCGAACGTGTATGTGGAGTGGATGGACTGATACGCCCTAAATCCTTTCTGACTCCAGTAAGCCTTGACCTTACTTTTCCAGGGATTGGCGAGGAGAGGTGCTTAAGCTGTGGCTTCTCACCAGCTTCCCAGACAGCAGACTGGGCCCTTGTCTCGGGGCCCTCAAGACACAATGAGGTGTGTCATTGATGAGATGATGGAAGGTGGATTTAGAAGGAACTTCCGGATGTTACAAAGCAAAAGGCGGCTCCAAATTTGCCCTGCTGACCTCCCACAGGAATTCCTCAGGGCTGGCCTCCAAGTTCCTACGGGATGAGTGCACAGTAGTGCAAGGCACTGAGTCACCTACAGGGTGGAGGGGTGTGTCTGCCTGGCCTGCGCCCTCATTCTGTGCCTCCTGGCCCAGGGACGATGCCCCTGTCCACTGCACACACCTCCTCCTACACAGAGGGCCTGGGCCCCAGATGCCACTGCATGGGGTAGGGTGGGAGGCAGGAGCAGGAGAGCATGAGCACCCACCAGCACATGGGCAGGCAGGGCCCGAGGGCCACCCAGTGCTCTTTCTCTCGGGACTGCCATCTTGCCAGTGTGAGTGCTGTAATTACTAACTACCATCCCCTGTTCAATGCATCCTGTGGGCTAGATCCTTTCTAGTAGTTCTCTCAGCAAGTGTACACAGTAGGTGCTATTATGCCTCCCATTTTGTAGCAGAAGAAATATCTCAGAAAGGTTAAGTAACTTGCCCCAGGCTACGCAGCCCAGCCAGGGCAGAGCCGGGATTTGAGCCAAGGCGACCAAGCTCCAAGCCTGCACTATTGCTCTTTCTACCCCATGGTTTCTGTTTGGTCTTCTGCCCCTCTGTCTCCGGCTCCCTTTTGTTCTATCTCTAGGTCTCTGCTCTATTTTTCTTTTTCTTTCTTTCTTCTTTTTTTTTTTTTTTTACAGACAGAATCTGGCTCTGTCACCTGGGCTAGAGTGCAGTGTCGTCATCATAGCTCACTGCAACCGCAAACTCCTGGGCTCAAGCGATCCTCCTGCCTCAGCCTCCTGAGTAGGTGAGACTACAGGCGCACGCCACTAGGCCTGGCTAATTTTTCTATTTTTTTGGAGAGATGGAGTCTTGCTCTTGCTCTTGCTCTTGCTCAGGCTGGTCTCGAACACTTGGCCTCAAGCCGTCTTCCCACCTTGGCCTCCCAGAGTGTTAGGATTACAGGCATGAGCCACCGCACCCTGTCTGTTTTTCTAAGTCTGCCTTTTTTCCCTCTGGGCCTTGTTGTTTCTATGGCTCTGCTTGTGTCTCTGCATCTGGCAGTCTCCATCTCTGTCTTTGTCTCTCTCTTTCCTTCCCTGCCTTCTCTTCCACTTCCTGCTGGCTTGTCCCCCACAGGTTAGGTGCCAGGAACTGACACCCTCCCCAGAGCTGGGATGGGGCCCCAGGGCCCCTCAGAGTCCCAGGAGGCTCCTTCCCAAGGCTTCCAAGGCTCTCAGAGGAGAGGCTCTCGAGGTGGTGGAGGCCCACCCGGCCTCGGCCCCTCCTGTGTTGGGTGGAGGGACGGCAGACAGCAGCCCAGTGACCTCTATCTCCCTCCAGGTTTCCGATTGGTGGATGGGGCTGCCTGGAGAGCAAGTTTCCTCTTCTGGGAGAGTCTGATAGGGAATGCTGTGGGGGAAGGGCGTGGAGAAACAGATGCCAACCCTCAGCTTCACCTTCCACTGGAGACAGAGGGAGGCAGAGAGGCGAGCCTGGAGGACCCAGCTCCTAGCAGCAGGGAGGGCAACCCAACTGCACTGGGGAATGTGGCGGGCAGACCTCAGAGTGGGAGGGAAAGGCAGCAGCAGTGGGGAGACCCGGGCCCGGAGAGCTGGCTCACGAGCACACACAGCAGGTACTCTACCATGGATTGGGCTGGGGTGGGGTTCAGAGAACAGCTCCCCCCAACAAGGCCCGGCTTAGGCTAGGGTTGAGAGCTGACCCCTTGCCCAGTCCTGCCTGGAGCTGAGGCCTGGCTGAGCCTGGGAACTTCAGGCCAGCACAAGCTGTTCCCATCCCAGGGGACTGGGGTCACAGCTCAGTCCCGGGAGAGGCCACTCATAAAAGGCCAGAAAAGGGGAGCAAGAGAGTCTGCTACTGGAGGCTGGAGAAGGGGGCGGGCGTGAGGGGTGGCATTGCTGGGGCCTGGGCTCCTGGGCACTCACCACCTGCCCCCGCCCACACACACACCTGGCTCTTAGCACTGCTTCAGATCAGATCATCCACTCGTCTTTCTCTCTCTCTTTTTTCTTTTTTATTTATTTATTTTTTTTTAGAGAGAGGGCCTTGCTCTGTTGCCCACGCTGGAATGCAGTGGCACAGTTACGGCTCAGAGCTTCCTGAGGATCCAGGCGCCTGAGACCTGGAGCCAACTTCTAGTCCTCATAACCAGCGAAGATGTGACAGCCAGGCAAGCAATTCTGGGTGCCATCCCTACATCTCCCTCACACATTCCTCCTGGTGGGCAGAGGGACAATACTGACGATAAACCCCGAGCAGGCACTGTTCAAAGCAGGAGACATGTTTGCTCATCTAAGCCTCACAACAACCCCATGAGGCCGGCAGTGTGTTTTATTGTTTCCCTTTAGAAAGGAGAAACTGAGGCACAGAGATTAAATCTCTTGACCAAGGCCCTACAGCTGCTAGTAAGGCAATCTTGACTCCAGTGTCGGTGCTCTTAGGCTCCTTTCCCTTGAGCAAAGGAGAGGACCAGGTACCCTCTTCTCCCGCCAGCACAGAGGGAGCAGGGGCACTGGACGCTCGGAGCGCGCTCCCCAGGCGCTCAGGAAGCAGCCTCCTTAGCATTTCATTTCAGGTACATGTTTCGGTACGGATGGAACCCCCAATCTGTCCCCTTAGCTCCCTCTCCACAGCCCCCTTCCCCTCCTTCTCGGCTCTCTTCGTCTGCCCTCTTTGCCCTACTCCTCGCCCAGGGGTCTGGGACTCCAGGCGAGGAGGAGGTGGCCTCCGGGTCCGCACACCCTTTCCCTGGGCAGGGCGCCCTTGGGCCCACCACCCGGGCCTCTCTGCTGGGGCGCGCAGTCACTCACCTGCCTCGAGGGCTCTGTCTCTCCTCCGGCCTGGGGTTGGGGACCGCTGGGGCGGCGGAGGGCTGGGCGAGGGTCCCGCGTAGAGCCCCAGCCCGACTGCGCGAGCGGCTGGGAGGCCGAACGCCGTGGATCGCAGGGCGGGGAGGGGCGCGGAGGGGCGCGGAGGGGCGGGGGGCAGGAAGGGGGTGGGAACTGGGGCCCTCGCCAAGGCAGGAAGTTTTGACAAGGAAACCGGGAGCCGGGGGAGGGGAGATCCAGAGCGCCGGGAGGGAAAACTGTGTTGGGGGTGGGATCACAGAGGCCGAGCGCGGGGCCGACTCCCCGCAGACTGGGCCGGGGGCAGAGAGGGGACGAGGAGGAGAGGTCAGAGCAGGGGCCCTGGGCCCGAGTCCCCCTCGGCTTCCACTCGCTGTGCGGCCTGGGTTATTTAACCTTTGGTGCCTCATTTGTCCTATCTGCAAAGTGGGGTTATGGAGAAAAATCAATGAGATCGCCCGAGCGGGGCACCTTTCCGTGCTGCCCAACTCGGGGACGGACCGCCACGTCCTACTCTGAGACAGGCGGACGGGGGGGGGGGGCCCTCCTCTCCTCCTGCCGCCCGAAATCACACTGAGGGAGGGTGTGATCCTGGGAAACGGTCTCCCGAGGTCTGGGACTCAGCTGGCGGCGCTGCTGTCAGCACCAGCGGCGTCCGGACTGAGCGAGCCCTCGCGGCGCCACCTCGCGGCCAGCGTGAGCCTCCCGGGGCCCCACAGCCCCCAGGCGGGCCCTGGGCACACTTCCCTGTTCTCATGGCACTAACATTTGCTTTCGTCATCGTTAGCCCTTCACATGGATTGCCTCATTTAATCCTTAACTCGAGATTGGTCCCATCATTATGACCATTTACATATGGTGAAACAGACATGCCGAGCGGCTTAAGACACTGGTAAGTGGCAGAAGTAGGACTGAAGTCTGGGGTCTATTACAGGGCTCACTCGCCAAACCACCCACCACACAGGCTGCCACAGCGTAAGCTACGACAGTTCAGAAAGAGCAAGTCAGGATCATCCCTCCCGGGAGACTTTTAAAAATCAACTTTATTAAGGCCGGGTGCGGTGGCTCACGCCTGTAATCCTAGCACTCTGGGAGGCCGAGGCGGGTGGATTGTTTAAGCACAGGAGTTCCAGACCAGCCTGAGCAAGAGTGAGATCCCCGTGTCTACTAAAAATAGAAAGAAATGATTTGGACAGCTAAAAATATATATAGAAAAAGTTAGCCGGGCATGGTGGCGCATGCCTGTAGTCCCAGCTACTCGGGAGGCTGAGGCAAGAGGATCGCTTGAGCCCAGGAGTTTGAGGTTGCTGTGAGCTAGGCTGACGCTACGGCACTCTAGCCCGGGCAACAGAGTGAGACTCTGTCTCAAAAAAATCAACTTTATTGAGGTATAACTACCATCCAATAAAAAGGTACCCACTTGAAGTGTACAGTGGTGATGAGTTTTGTGTTTTCGATTTTTTTTATTGTGGTAAAAATATAAAATTTATCATTATAACCATTTTCAAGTGTACAGTTCAGTGGCATTAAGTACATCACATTATGTGCAACCATCAGCCTTATCCATCTCCAGAACTTCTTCATCAACCCAAACTGAAACCCTGTACCCATTAAACAAGAACTCCCCACTACTCCCCCGCCCCCAGCCTCTGGTACAGACACCATTAGCTTTTTTTGATGAATATTCGGTTTGGGATTGTGTTTCAGCACTTTATCAAACCATTGTGTGGAATGCTTGCGATTGTCAAAAATAATCCATTTTTCATCACAATGTAACAATATTGTGTAGAAATGTTGCTCCTTTACCTCATGACAGCAAAGAAGGTCAAGCTTCCAGATGATTTCTCTTATGACGCTCATTTAATTCATGCAGAACCCATCTATCCAGCTTCTTTACCTTGCCGATTTGTTTCAAATTGTCCAATATTGTTGGAAGAGTAATGTCAAACCTAGCTGCTAATTCACGCACAGGTTGAGATGGATTTGCTTCCGTTACAGCTTTGGCTGATCATTATCCACCTTGGTCTCAGGTCACCCATGTGGCTCATTTTCAACATTGAAATCACCAGAATGGAACTTCTCAAACCATCAATGCATACTGTATATTCATTAGCCACATCCGTCCCAAACACTTCATTGATATTTCCGGCTGTCTGCACTGCACTGGTTCCACGACAGAACTCATATTAGAAAATAACACGAATTTTTGACTTATCCATAGTCTCTCAAAAATTGCTCTAAAAAAATTCTGAAAGATAATCACAAGTCAAACAATGCGTTTGAAAAACTGAGGATGCACCTTCACAATAAAAATAAAACAAGTAGTGTCAAAGTGAAATGTCAGAGACATCAACTGTCAAACTTAGTACTTAAGGAAATTGGACATTTCATACTTAATAACCTCATACTTTCTGTCTCTATGAATGTGACTATTTTAGGTACCTCAAGTAAGTGGAATCACAATATTAATGCTTTTGTATCTTGCTTATTTCACTTAGCATAATGTTCAATGAGTTTTGACAAACGTGTTCATCTAACCACCACCCCACCAAAAAAAATTTTAATTTCCATCTCCCCAAAAACCTCACTTGTTCCCCTTTCCAGATAATGTCCCCAAACTCCATTCTCATCCCCCAACCCAAGCCCTGTGATCTCTGATCTGCTTTTTGTCACTGTGGATTTGTTTGTTCAAGAATTTCCATATAAATGGAATCATACAATACGTGCTATGTCTGGCTTCTTTCACTTACCAGAAAGCTTTTCAATAGTTCATTGCTCTTTATAATGGGCAGTACTCCATTGTATAGATATACTTTGTCCTATCTTTAAACCAGTGGATGGTCACTGGGTCTTTTCCAGTTTGGGACCACTATGAATAAAGCTACTGTGAACACTCATGTATAAGTCTTGTGTGGATTTATCTTTTTATTTATTGTGATTGCTACTTAGGAATGGGATTGCTGGGTCATAATAACTGTGAATCCTTTATGTATTATAGTTTCAAGTCCTTCATCTAAAATATGTACTGAAGCTGGGCCTGGTGGCATGCGACTTATAGTCCCAGCTACTCGGGAGGCTGGGGCAGGAGGATCACTTGAGCTCAGGAGTTCGAGGCTGCAGCGAGTTATGGTGACACCATTGCACTCAAGCCTGGGCAACAGAGTGAGACCCTGTCTTAAAAAAACAAAAACAAAACAAAAAATGTACTGAGAATATGTTTTATCTAGGAAACTTCAATCTGAGAGACAAGCAAGTGTTGTTTAGCTAGTGCTTTGAGGATGGGCGTTGTGTGTGGGCAGGCTGACAGGATGGTGCTGCAGGCTTTAGGGAAGGGAAGAAGGGGCAAGGTTCAAGGTTGCTTTGCGGGACTTCAGTGCTACCAAGAGTCTCCAGAAGGGGGCAGCAGAAACCAGACCACAGCGTGAGGATGGGCGGCCAAAGACCATAGAGTTGCAGAATGTCAGAGACCAGATGGGCTTTGAAAGTCATACCATCTGGCACCTTCAATGGGCAAATGGGGAGACTCAGGCTCAGAGAGGAAGGGGAACATGCATTCTTCCCATCCTTCACCGGGCTCACTTGTTCTCATCCTTCCACATTCAGCTCAATTGCCCTTTTTCTAGGAGCCTGTCCAGGCCCTCACTCTCCCATCCCACTCCCACTTATGAAAGTTTAACACTTGCCTCTCTCTCCCTAGACTCTGAGTTCTGCAAGGACTAAGGCCAGGTCGAAATCAGCTTTGTGCTCCTGGGGACTGGCACAAAGTAAATGCTCAATAAATGTTAGAGTTAATAGCTGACACCTTGTACAGTGCTCTTCCAGCTTCCTGGACCCCAGTTCCTCCTGCTGGGCCCAGCTCTACAGCTAGAAGGATGGAGGTCTCCCAGAGGTCCACCAGGAAGGCAGACGGGGTCCCAAGGTCCTCATCGATCCTATTGTTCAACAAGCACTGTTTGTATTTGCCTAGTGCCCAGGACACAGAGGAAATGACAACGATGATGATGTTGTTTTGATAGCAACTACTAACTTTTATTGAATGAACACCTACTGATTACCAGGTACTGTTGTAAAGCTATATTTAATAACTTATTTAGGTGATAAATGTTTCCTGCCCTCTAAAAGCTCATATGCTAATTGGGGAAAGAGTCAATTATTCATTTGTTCATTGAATACGGACTTATTGAGTACCTACTATGTGCAGGAATTGAGGCTACAGCTGTGAACAAAATAGACAAATTTTTCTGCCCAAATATGAAAAGTAAGAAAAATGAAGGTTACATTCTAGTAGCGGTGGTGGTGAAGGGATGATAAAGAAACAAAATCAGTGAAATCATGACACATTAGATGATTAAAAGAACTGTCATAAAAAATAGAGAAAAATAAAACAGGGAAGAGGATAGGGAGTGCTGGGGGTACAGGTTTTGGAAAGGTGGTAGGGGAAGGCCTCATTGAAAAGGTAACCTCAGGGGAAGGAGGGAGCCATGCAGATTTCTGGGGGAAGAGCATTCCAGGCAGGTGGAACAGCACATACAGAGGTCCTGAGGCCAGAGTGTGTGCCTTATCCAAAGAATAGTGATAATAACTGTCTTTGGAGAGTAGAACTGAGCGACTGATGGGAAGCATGGTGGCAAATATGGAAGACAGAGGTGTAATAGGAGTCAAATCCTTCAGGGCCTCTTAGGCCACAGTTAAGACTGTTGGGTTTTGCTCTGCGTGAAATGGGGAGCCACTGGAGGATTTGAGCAGAGGAGCAACATGATCCAACTCAGGTTTTAAAAGAATTAGTAGGCCGGGCACAGTGGCTCATGCCTGTAATCATAGCACTTTGGGAGGCTGAGGCAGGAGGATTGCTTGAGGCCAGGAGTTTGAGGTTACAGTGAGCTATGATGATGCCACTGCACTCTAGCCCAGGCAACAGGGCAACAGAGCGAAACCCTGTCTCAAATCAATCAATCAATCAATCAATAAAATAATTACTCCTGTGTTGAGGCTGCTGCACTAGTCCAGGTGGGCGGTGGTGGCAGGTGGACCAGTGGAGGTGCAGAGGAGTGGGTGGCCTCACGACACAATAGCAATGGCTAACAGAGGGAAGCTAGAGGTCAGGTGTGGTGTCTCTTCCATCCAGGGTGAGAAGGGCTTTGTGAGGAGTCCTAGGGGCAGCTGCCTGGAGGGAATGTGCACAGGGCATCCGCTCCCGCTCCCTGGAAGGAGCCGGAGAGGGCTCCCCAGCGCTGCTTGGAAAGAGCAGCTGAGAGGTTGGTCTCACTGTCTCCTGCGCACTCAACTCGCCCCAGCAGGCTGAGTGTCAACACACACCCTGCACGCCATTCCCTGTCTCACCCACAGCCCCACAGAGATGTGCCAGCCAGAACACAGAGAGGGTGGCCTCTGCCTCCTAACGTCGTACAGGTGGGTGGCTGGCCTGTGTCTCAGCTGCAAGGAGCCTTGAAGTCCTCTCAGAAAAGTCTGCAAGGATAAAGCATTCTCACTGCTCTCTCTTCCTCGCCAACCAAGCTTGTCATAAATGCCTGGCAATGATGCTGACGACAGCGGTGAGGCTGACCTACTCACAGCGGCTGTGCCCATCTGACCCCTCCCTCACCCTTCTGCGTCTTAATGCGTGTGGGAGTGGTCCCTGAAATATAAGCCAAGACCCCCAGCTGCCCATCTTCTAGCCTGGCCTTCCCCCTCCATTTCAGACTCCCAGGTCCCTACCCCTGGGTGGTCCCTCCATTTCAGACTCCCAGGTCCCTGCCCACAAGGCACCAGTGCCCCCACCCCCTCCCAGCCCTGCCTCTGGCCTGCCCGCCAGCCTGCCTGGCACTCAGGCTCCCTCACCCCCTCCACTCTAGCTGTAATCACAGCTCAGCTCAGACCTCCCCCTCCTGTGAATAATTGGGGCTGATTTAGGGGCTATCAGGGGAGAGAGGGGGGGCTAATGGAGTTCGTGGGGGGCCGCCCTGGTGATGAGGGGAAGGTTGAGAGGCAATTAGCAGGGCTGACAGTCTCAGGAATCACCTAATGCGCCTGCCCGCAGGAAAGGCTAGTGAGGGATTTGTGGGGAGGGGGTGGCCTGCCCCACCCCCACGTCCAGGGATGGACTTGGACTTGGACTTGAGGAGGGATCCGCCTCTCCCTCAGCAGGAGACTGGAGAACACTGCAGGAGGGACTTTCAGAAAAACAAGGGCAAGGGGCAGCCACAGGGGCAGGAGGGCTGGATGGGGTTGGGGGTGCCAGATGAGTGAGGAGCTCCTTGCCCCCTATAGCCCCACACCCCGCAACACACACACACACACACACACACACACACACACACACACACGGTGCCCCAGCTGAATCCTATCCCTCACTGGGGACCAGCTCCTGATTAATACCAACATTAGCCCTGAACACTCACCCTCCTGGCCCCCCTGTCATTAATTACCTCCTCTCCCAGCCCAGCAGAGGGGAAGCCAGCTCCTCTGGGGCAAAACGACCAGAGCTTCTGACCCCCTGCCCAGAGAAGCCACCCCTGTCCCCCTCCTCCCTGCTTCCAAAGGAAAAGGGAGGAAGAGAGGAAGACGGAAACTGGAGGGAGGAAGGAACAAGGAAAGAAGGGAGGGAGGAAGGGGAGGATATTTGCCTTTCTGTTCCCACCAGGCATTCACCCCCAGCCCTCAGAGCTCTCCCCTCGGAGTCTCTCTGCAGCCTGAGCTCTTTCTCTGCCCTGGGGATGTCAGCCTGGAGCTGGAAAGGCTCTGGCTGGAAATGCCCATGGGGACCCTCCCTGGCGGAGGTGGACAGCCAGACTCCCGAGCCCCTTCCCCCCCCCCCCCCCCCCCCCCCACCTATGTCCCTTCTGATGTCAGGTTGGGAACAGTAATTTGCATGGACCCATGCAGAGAGCCAAGTTTACACAGACCTCTCACAGGGACCCACAGGGACTCTCAACCACAAACACAAAACCAGACACACTGGGACCAAAGTCACCCTGGGTGGGAAGTGGGTGACACACTCCACTGTGAGCTACCACCCACCACCACACACATAATCACACCAAGAACATTTAGTTCAAAGGAGCACCACTCGGCTGCCTGGGGAGGGGCAGGGAAGGTGCCACAGAGCATCCGAGTTGGAGGAGACTCTGCCTCTGTGGCAGGAGGTTGGGGTTGGTGGATCAGTTTGGTGTATATGAGCCTCAGGAATAGGGGTCCCTTCCTTCTCCCCTGTGGGCTGCCATCATGGCGCCCTACAGCTCAGTTGTGTGCGTCTCTCTCACACACACACACTCACACACACTCGTACCTTAAAGCAAAGTGCAGTGAACTGAAACTGAGCCCATTCCTGTCTGCTCCTTACTCAGAGCACCAAGCCCTGACTCCGCTCTCAGCCTCCCCAGACCCCTCGCCTCCCAAATTGTGTTTCTACACGTCTTCTTTGAGAAGGAAGCTCCCACTCCAGGATATGGGGTGAGGGGCTCTGTGAGACTTTCCCGAGCCCCTCCCATCACCCCCTTGTGCCCCGTTATGAGACCAAGTGAGCCTGGAGACCTGACAATCGATATCCCTCAAAGATGAAGACGCTAATAACTTTATCCCCTCTTGTCCTCCAACTCTTGCCTACATTAGCTCTGACCACAGGGCCCAGGCAGCTGGGACCTGCAGTGGGCGGGCCTGAAGCTGAGTAACCCCTTCAGATCCAGGTGGGAGGCATGAGGGTAGACTGCAGGAAGGACTTCCTGGCACTCGGGTAAGGGGATAAGGGGTGGAAAAGCCTTGGGAGCATGATTCCTCCCCCCCAGCTTGATACTATTAGAGACCTGACTCCAGGTCTATGAACATTTGTGACCTCAGAAGCACCCTGCAGAGGTCCTTGTGCCAAGATCCCTGTCTAATGCCTGACTGCTGCCCAGAGGTGAGCTGGGAGGGAAATTCCTACTAGAGAAAAATCAGGCAGCCAGAGGACTGGAGGTAATGGGGGTGGCTGGGCAGGGGAGGGTGGCTCTGGCCCTGCCCTCCCTGTGGCATCCCGAGGCTCTTCCTTCATCAGGGCCTTTCGGGGCAGCAAGAGACCTGGAGCCCACAGGGCTTCAGAGGGCGGGAGAAGCCCCCTCCTCACCTCTCCACTCCACAGCCTGGCAAGGCCCCGCCCTCTGAAGCAGCTGCAGCTAGAGGGGTGGCTGGGATCAGGGACAAGAGCGCCTCTTCTGCGAGCACCATCTCCCCAAACACACAACCTGCCTCACTCTCAAGAACAGGGCCAGGACCTGCGGCAGGATAGAGAGGAGGGAGGGGAAGGAGGAATGGAAAAGAGTACAATAAAAACAGCAAGTTTCCGTAGCACCTGCTACAGGCCTGGCCCTATTGAAAGAGTTTTTCTTGTGGGACTTGTTCAAGCTTCAGAAGCAGCCTGTGAGGTTACTGCTATTATTATCCCCGTTTTGCAAAGGAGGACGCCAAGGCACAGAAAGGTTGGCTAACATGCCCAACATCACACAGCTGCTAAGTGGCAGAACCAGGCTCCAGAGTCTAGAAGCTTAACCGCCAGGGAACACAGCCCTGCAAGAGGAAGAAGGGGACCCGGTTTAGCAGGAGGTGGGCTGAGGAGTCTCTTGTTCCAGGGGCTGGATTGCAGGCAGGGTTCAGGGAAAACACATCACCTCTGGGGCTCTGCTTCTGTGGCTCTTGGGTTCTGTCCTTCTGCACCTGGCTCTCTGCGTTTTCCCCTGTGCCCTATGCAGGCAGGTCTTGGACCTCTGCTCTGCTCAGTGCTGTCCCCACTCTCTGTCCCTCCCTGCCACGGTGTGGGCTCCTCCTGCGGCTCTGGCCTGTTTTGTCTGTCTCTCCTCCCCACCACCCCAGAGCCATTGCTGCTCAAGCTTTCCACCCTAGCACTGGAGTCTGTCAGAGCTGGGGAGGACAGAGACAGTCTGGGAGGGGACTGATGCTTGGAGCAATGGAGCCACCTCATTTCCCCTGGGGGTGCCTGAATTCCCTGGTGGTTCAGCCTGGCAGCAGGCTGAGAGTCGGGATTCCTGGGTCTGGGCTCCTCTGAAGAATGTCACCTCCCCCTCCACCCTACCCCCACCCCTGCACTCCCCCCACCCCCACCCCCATCCCAGCAGCTTGTCCAAGGCTACTTCAGGAATTTGGCAAGACAGACTCTCTCTGGGCTGGTACTTAGAGAGCCCAGGGCCTATGGAATCTGGAATTCTCTCTAGGATCTATCTTCAGCCTGGGGATCCAAGGGGGCACTGGATGGGACATTCTCCACCCAGGCGGCCCTAGAGCACTGCTCTCCCCTTTCCCGGAAAGCTGAACAGATGCTCTGCCCTCCTGTCGGGAATCCAGCCCCCAAGGGAACCGGGCAGGAAGGAGGCACGGGCTGGTTAGGAAGGCTGAGGGGGCCAGGGGTGGCTTGGACCTCTGGGTTCTTTAGGGACCATCCCGCTGCTGGGGGCCCCTAGGGAGTCCCATGGGCTTATTCCCCTGGTTCCTTCTCTCCAGAGTAGGTACGGAGGAGCTGGCAGAGGCTGCTTTGGGAGGGGAGACCTGGCTTGTTTCTTCAATGCTGGGCATTCCCAAGGTGCCCACCACCCTTTCTGAGCATCTATCTTCCAACTAGGACAGCCCTTTCTGAGAGGAAGGGTGGAGGGAGGGGCTTAGGCCAGGTTGGGGGACCCAGATGTCCGATCCCTCAGGTTGCTGTCCTGGTCCCAGTCCTCTATGGGGTCCTCGGGGCCCTATCCCATTGATCCCCCCGCAGCCATCCATCTCAGCTGGTGCTTAGCCCCTGGGGTCTGTATGGGGCAGCTAATGGACTTGGCATAGCCAGGAGGTAATTAACAGCGAGGGGGCAGGGGCCACATCGGGGTGGAGGGGACACCGTTAATGACAGTGGAATCCAACAGCTATGAGTGATTGGGGAGGGGGTGCTGTGTGTGCGTGTGTTTACGTGTCTGTGTTTGCACGTGTGTGCCTGGACCGTGTGAGGTGGGTGAGGGTGTCAGCTGCGACGTGCACATCTGCACGTCCATCAGTGATGGAGAGGGAGCATGGGGGTGGGGGCTTTCAGGCCGCAAAGCTGACAATGTGGGTGCGACCGCCCGCCTCGCCCCCCAGGACAAGGCCCCAGGTCCAGACTGCCTGAAGGGGTGGGAGTGCTGGGCTTCAGCGCCTGCTCCCAGATCAATGGAGGCTATCCAGTTCCCTCTCCCGCTCTCACGGAACTTTTCCTTCCCTGTCCACACCTTGTTCCCAGGACCGCTCACCTCACCTGCCCAGCTTTTCCAGAAATACTTCGGCTGTAGGTTTAGGAGCCTCTGATGTCCTGAAGCTTGATGTCTGAAGACCTTGGAAATCTCCATATGCCCTGGCAGGTCCCTTCTGCTACCTGACCTCCAACCTCTCTGCTTCAGGGTTGCCCAAACCCTGCTCAATGTGGGGCAAACCTCAGATCCCCTTATGTCTACCCGCAGAGCCTCCAGGTCTGGAGCTGTCCCACACACTCATAGCGCCTGAGGAGAGGCTCAGAGGGCAGAGGAGGTGAGGCGCCAGGTGAGACGGAAAACCACGCTCAGAGGCCCAAGGTGTTCTCCAGGACAGTCTCCGACTCAGATTCTGGTCCCACCTGTGTCTGTGTCTCTCCATCTGTGCCCAGCTACGTCTGTGTATCTCCGTCTCCAGCCTTCTCTTCCTCTCTGTCTGCATGTCTCAGTCTTTGCATCTCCCTCTGTAGCCTCTCTCCTTGTCACCTTGTGTGTACATCCTGTCCCTGTCCCTCTGTCTGCATCTGTCCCTGGGCTCACCTGTTGGATCTGATCCAATTCTGCATCCCTCACCATGTTTCCAAACCCTTTCCTCCCAATCGCTTCACCTGCTTTAAGTGCACTCCCTCCCGGGGGTGGTGCAGCACCAGCCCCACCCATCCCAAGGCAGGAGAGCAGGGCCTGTGAACTTGGCCCTTAGGGACCAGACCTGCCCCCACCCCGCCATCAATCAGCCTGCAGCCCTGGGTCAGACCTCCATTAGCGCTAAGCAGCCTGGACAAGAGGCAGACACACCGCTGGGCTAGGCCTAGGGGTGATAAGACTCAGATTGAATCACCGGGTGGGGGGTGCTGGGCACCCAGGGACATGAGACAGCCATTTGATTAGCCCTGAGGAGCTGTGGGGAGCATGTGTTATTGCAGGAGCTGGGCAGGTGATTGGAAGTGATGGGACTGAGGGCTGGAAGGAAGCTGCTCCTCCCTGGCTCCGGGTGGAACACAGCCTTTGGGTGGGGGAATACGAAGGCAAGACCTGGCTCCCCTCGCATGATGGGCCTGGGGGGACCTTACCCAGTCTCAGTGCTGACAGAAGCCTTGCACCACTCAGTTAAGGCCAATGATGTTCCAAGGAACAGAGGGGAAGGGAGACCCCACCCTTGGGCAGAATGGGACAGGAAGATGGCTCTGTCCTTAGGAAATAGCCATCTTGCCCAGTCCCTGGCCGCCAGGTGCTACTCTCAAAACACTTAGAGCCAAGAAGAGTAAGAGGGGGGAAGGAACACGGGGTCCTACCTCCTTCACCAACCCTCAATCCTGCTCCTTCCTGCTACGTGGGCACATACACACAGACACACATGCACAATTTCTCTCTCTCTCTCTCTCTCTCTCTCACACACACACACACACACACACATGCACACATGCATACACATCCACTTGTTCTACCGTGTGCTTGCTCTGCTCTGGGCACACCGACACAAGGAAGACACCCCACCAATGCTTCCATCCCATCCACCTTGACATGTAACTTCTGTCCCTCCCACTGCAGCCCCGGACTTCCTGAACATGAAGCACAGAGACAGACAGTTATGGTCTGAAGGTCTGGGAGGCTTGGCCTGAGGCTGCCTCACCTCCAGGTGAACCAGATGACCACAAGACTGGGACCCAAACCGTAGTCACAAGGTGGGAGTGACAGCTGCATGGAGTGGGGGCAGGCAGCTGAGGGGAACCTGACTGGGGGAGGATCCCAGAGAGCCGCCCCCTACCTGAATCCCAGCGCCCCACTCCTGGAACGACGTCATCCCAAGAATCGGCAAGAGACACAGCCAAGGGATAATAAATATAATTGCTATGACGAAACCTTGCCTAGAGAGCAGGAACATCCTCTACTCCCAGCCCCCACCTGTCCCCCCTGCATGCTGAGGGTGAGTTAGATGCTTTGGGATCACCCTGGGGCTGTGGGAGATCTGGGGGTGGCAGAGGGCGGGCCCCAGTATTCTGGCTACCCAGCCCCCGCCCCTGGGCCAGCCCCCTAGCCCAGGACGTCCAGGTAGACAGGAGGCGCCTGGGCCAGGGCTTGCAGCCGGGCATGTACGTCCTTGATGCTGTGGCGCTGCTGGGGCTCCCGCTGCCAGCAGCCCCGCATGATGGCGTAGACCTCTGGCGGGCAGGCACGCGGCCGCTCCAACTCACGTCCCTGCGTGATGCACTCAATCGCCTGGGGCCACCAGAGAGACGGAAAGGAGAGCACACTAGGTTGGGGGCAGGAGGATTAGCCCAGCCCCAGTGCTGCCTCTGCCTCAGTGAGGCTCCCAAGGCAAGTCACACGCTTGTCGGGGCTTCTTGGGTGCTGATAATCTAAACGGACAGAGTGGACCCCAAGATTCCTTTCTGCTCTGATCCTGAGAAGTGGGAAGGATTAAGGCTTGACGCTGGGAAGCTTGGGCTCAGGGTAGGATTGCTTCTGGAAGGCTGGGATCAGATGCTAAGAAGACTTGCCAGGTGGGTTGGGGAAGGGGAGGGCCAAGGCATTTGCCAAATCCATCAGCTTGGCGTTGGGGGCTGAAGGGAGGAGGGGAAGGGCCCTGTGCTTCTCAGCTCCAAAAGGAAGAAAGAAAATGGAGCAGAATGGCAGTTAAAGGCCTTGAAAAATAGCTGGCTTTCATTTTAAAGTAGAAGACGACCCCCACCTCCTTCTCCCTTGCGTGGGTACTACCCCGTAGTATCTGGAAAGAAACTGCAGCAAGAAAGATCAAAATTACACCCTAAGAAGGACCACTAGAACAGCTAAGGGATCCAAAGGAGAAATGGTGCAGGTTGTGGTTGGAGAAGGGGCCTGGAGCCTCTTTCCCCCTCTTCCCCCCTCCCCATTAGAGGACTTGGGTTATGGGTGGCACTAATTCCATTCCTTCTCTCAGTGCTTGAGAAAATTAAAATCTATAACCCTCTCCCCCACCCCACCAGCCTCCAGGGAGCGGACTGCATTAGGAGGAGAAATGGAAGCTGACAGCTGCGAGCCAAGGAAGGGGTGGGGGGAGCTGCTCTGGGAGACAGAACACCTGGGGCCTGCTCCGGCTGTGGCCAGCCAGGAGGGCAGCGGGAGGGAGCAGGAGTGTCCCTCTGACAGTCTAACCTCCAGTCTCCCTGCTGCAGTGTCAGGCCCTCTTGTGCTGTGCTCCTCTTTCCATGTCTCTGCCTTCCACCCTGATACGCCTACTGGGTCTGTAAAACGCAGCTAGGGATGGGGGTCTGGCTCCACTTACAAAGTACTTTGAGCTTCCCCAGGGGCCATCTGGGCCTGGGCGTAGGATGGCAGGTGAAGGCAAGAACAGGAGAGGAAGAGAACAGGGATGGGGTGGAGGGAGCACGGTGTGGGCAGGATGCTGGGATGGGTCTCCCTAGGCAGTAGCAGAGGGGCAGAAGAGGGACTGAGTTCCCTAAAAAAGGGACCCAAAGGGTCAGGAAATGGGTGTGGCCAGCAAGGGGTGGCCCCCAGGACGGGGCTGACCTCAGTGTTGGAGAGCTGGTACCAGGGCTGCTTGCCGTAGGTGAAGATCTCCCAGAGCACCACGCCGAAGCTCCACACGTCGCTCTCGGTGGTGAACTTGCGGTAGAGGATGCTCTCCGGCGGCATCCAGCGGATGGGCAGCATGGTGCGGCCTCCCACCTGCCGGCGGGTGCTCTGCGTCACCTCCCAGGCGCCACCAACTGCCCGTCGCAGCGCAGACCCGCCCCAGCCCCATCAATAAAAGCAAACAGATGTGGCCTTCAGGGTCAGGGCTAAGAGGGAAAACCCAGCGGTGCTGTTTCCATCCAGGACAGCAGAGCAGACAGCCCTTCCTCCACTGGGGCTGAGGGGGTTGTTTAAAGCCAGAGCCAGGGACCCTCAGCCCCTACACCACCGAGGAAGAGGAGGGTGTGCCCGACAAAGGCAGGCTCCCGGGTGGACTCGGGATCCAGGGTGTCTGTAGTCTGGATGCCGGGGGAGGGGTTAGGGACAAAGGACCCTTACGCGGTAATAGTCAGTGCTGTAGATATCCCTGCTCATGCCGAAGTCACCGATCTTGACCACTAGTCCCTGACCCACCAGACAGTTGCGCGTGGCCAGGTCCCGGTGCACAAAGTGCAGACCCGCCAGGTACACCATCCCCGCAGCGACCTGGCTAGCCACGGCCAGCAGCTGCCCCAGGCCCAGGGGACCTGGAGCCACATCCTCCCCACCAGCCAGCAGCTTGGCATCAGGCCCGTGGGACCTGTGAGCAAGAGAGGGAGAAGGGATAGAGGCTGGGAGCCCAGGAGCCTGAGGAAGGGGAGCCCCCGGAGCTGGGTGTGATGGGGGAAAAGACTGGGGGACCGGAAATGGAGGAAGGAAAGGACAATGGAGGCAGCTGTCTGCAGGGGCAGGGGCGGGGGGTGCTGCTGGAATAGGTGTGCCCGCCTCCAAGGCTTCCACCAGAGAAAGCCCACGGTTCCCACATCTATGCCTTCCTCTCAGTCTCCCCCTTGCACTCCAGCCGCTTACTGGCCCCTGCTTCTCTTGCCATGGGCACTTCAGACTCAGCCCTTGCCAAGCTGAGCTCAATATCTTTCCCCCAAGCCCTTGCAGTGAAGGGAACCTCCCCCATCCAGGCTCTGAGTCTGGAACCTGGGCATCCTCCCTGCCTCCCTGTCTCTCTCACCTTTGCCCTCAGAACCAGCCATTCCCAAGGGGTCTTCCTTCCTTCTGAAGGTTTCCGGGATGCCCACCTCCTCCCCACAGCTACCACTCAAGGTCAGTCCCTGCTCACTCATCTCCATTCCCCAATATTCCTTCTTTTGAAGCTTTGCCTGAGCTGATCGCTTTGCCAGGAATGCCTTTTCCTACTGGCCAACTTTCTCCTCATTCACTTATTGCAGGTATTTTTTAAACATCTCCAATGTGCCAACCACCAGAGCTACAGCGGAAAGTATGACGCAGATACACAGGTCACAGCAGTGCAGTGTGAGGGGCACCTGATGGGCACTAGGGGTGGGGATGTAAGAAGTCAGGGAAGGCTTCCTGGAGGAAGGGGAATCTAAACTTAGACTCAAGTGCTGAGGAAGAGAAGTGGATAAGCCATCTGAAGGGGTCCAGGGCAGGGGAGGGTAAAGTGGCTGGAAGGGAGGCCCAGTGTACCAGGCAGAGGGAACTGGAAGTACAAAGGCCCACAGGAGAGAAGGAACAGATGGCCCCTCCTAGGGGAAGTCTTCCAGACTCATCTAGAAGCATTCGTGATTCCCTCCTTAGATTCTCCCAGTGCTCCATCCAGCATTTAGAGCCATTTTCCCACAGTCTGGGCCCCAGATGGTGGTATCTCCCTGGTCTGCCTCCCCTGAGACCAGCATTGAGTGTGCACCGTGTCTGGAGAGCGAGGGGATGGGCTCCTCTCTGGCCTTCTCTTGACTCAGGTTCCTCTGTGCCAGTCCTCCACACTCAGCCTCGGGTCTGGCCTCACCCTCTCCTGCTCCACACCCTCCACTGGCTCCCCCAGTCCACAAGGATAAGCTCAGGACTCAGGGATCTCTCCTAGCCAAGTTCTGCAGCCTGACTGCATGAATGACCCACCACTCTCAAGGGGATACTTGGGGACCAGATCATGACCCTCAGCTGGACAACCACACAGCACTTGCTCAGCCAGAACCACAGCCCCCCGCCCCCACCCCCAGTCCCCCTTACTGGTGGGGAAAGTGAGGTCAGAGAGGAAAGGGACTTGGCATTGAAGGCTCAGCTAATAAGCCCGGTCCTTTCTCTGCCTAACAAACACTGGCCCATCCTCGCAGGAGCTGTCTCATCGGGGAAGGATTCGACTAAGGGAACATGTGACCGTCACAGTCAGAGCTTAAGAGCAGGGGCTCTACCTGACATCACATCTGCCCTGGGCCATTCACTACCTGTCTGTCCTTGGGCAAGTCACTTAACCTCTTCAAGCCTTATCTGTGAAACAGGTACATTTCTTGAAGTCATTTAAAATTATTAGCACAAATAGATAAACATATCAGAGTTCTTCTGTCCAAAGCCAAAGAAATGAATTTTTTGTAACTTTCTTCAAGTATAAATTGCAACATATGCTTGGAGACTAAAAAATAAATATACATTTATATTATTGCACGAGGTATTTATGTACAAGTGAGTAAAACCACAATGAGAATGAATTGTAAAGTACATAACATAGTGCCTGAAACATAGAAAGTGCCTATAAATGTTTGTTATTGTAATTATCTAAACTGCCACCCTCTACAGGCCTGGCCTCTGTGTGCCACACACAAATGCACACACACCCTTTGCGAAGCCCACCCATCCCAAAGTTTTAGCTCACAGCCTCTGCCAGTGCGACCTCCTTGGCTACTGCCATTCTGTCTTTTGCAGGGACCACCCCTACATGCACACACCTGCCTCCCTGATCCTTCCTGGTGTCCCCCCTTGGTTCGACAGACAATCAGGGATGTGCTTGGAGGGAAGGGACAATAGCCAGAGGCCAGAGGCCAGGTGCTCATACCGGAGGAAGCGGTTGAGGTCGCCATGCCGCATATACTCAAAGACCATGAGCAGCGGGCGGCCCTCGGTGCAGACGCCGAAGAAGCGCACGATGTGCTGGTGCTGCAACATGGTGAGCAGCTCCGCCTCGCGCTGGAAGTCTTGCCGGGCGCTCTCGGATACCTCCTTCAGCGCCTGGATGGAAGGGCAGGGATAGGACTGAGCGGGGGCCCAGGCCTCACCTCCCTACATGCAGGGCAGCCCACCCACCCCCAGTCTTGAGCCATGTCAGACCCTGACATCCCACCCCCAAGCCTAAGCACTCTGTCCTGATACGATGGTGCTCCTGGAGGTGGACCCAGGCCAGCAGTGCCTCGTGATCAGGGTCTGACCTTGACGGCCACCAGCATCTTGTCCTTCTCAGGCACCAGGTTGTGGCACTCAGCAAGGAAGACCTTCCCAAAGGCACCCTCGCCCAGCTCCCACTTGAGCACGATGTCCCGGCGCTTGATGTGATGAACACCTGGGAGGGGCTTGCAGGGTCAGCTGGGAGCCCCAGTCCCAGGAGGGATGTGTAGTGGCAAGGGCAGGACCATCTAGCAGGGCTGTGTGCCACACAGGTGCCCAGCCAAGGGGCTGGATGGGGATTAAAATTCAGCCTTCACTCCTTCTCCAAGCCACGTGTGGTAACGTGGGCTGCATCCGCCCAGAGAGGACGTGGTGTGGGCTAGCTGTGACTTGGGCGGGGCTGCAGCCAGGCTGATCTCAGCCCAGGAAGGATATGCTATGGCTGGCAAGGGGGGCAGGGAGATTGTTCAGGCCTGGGGTGAGCAAGGACGATGGCTCAGAGGCTTCTACATGCACACGTGCACACACACACTCTCCCTTGCCCTTGACCTGCATTGTCTCTCACAGGCATCACTGAAGTATTGTGGGTTCTCGATGATGTGGCCTTGGAGCCCAGAGCCTTTGCCCTCGGTGGGGGACAGGGAACTGCCACCCAATGTCATGAAATGCAGGGACATGGCCAGCCCGTCCTCTGAAGCCAGCACAGCAGGGCCTGGGGAGGAGACACAGCCACATGGAGGGGCTTGCCCACACCTTGGCCCCTGCTTACAGGGTGCCAGTTGCCCCCACCTCATAACTTGCAGGGGCAGGGCAGAGGGGCAGGGGGCAAGACAGCAGGCAGGGAGAAGGGGAGGCACCACGCTTCTCCTTATCTGGCTCCTGTCCAACCCCTGGCCCCAGGGGCACCAAAGAACTCCCCCACTCCCTCCCCCTGAAGCCCAGACCTCCCAGACCCACTTAGTGTTTGACTACAATCCAGCCACCAATTAGCAGCTGCTGCCTCTGAAACTACCCCAGCACCAGCCCCGACACTCACTCACACACACACTCACACTCACAAGCCTCACAGCCAGGCCTTCTTCTATCCCCCAGACACACACCCTAGAACTCCACGAACGCACAGCCACCCCCATACAGAGACAGAGTCAGTAGGATACAAAGCCAGTAGGATAGACAGACAGACAGACAACACTCTGTAGCCTTTCCACTCACGGTTGATCCCAAACTTGTTTCTCCGTCCACATTTGTTGAGCACAAGGAGCAGTGTAGAAAGGAAGAGGCAGGCAAAGACAGCCAGGCCCACGGCCACAGAGACCTGGGGTGGGGACTGGGGTTAGATCCAGGGGCTTCTCCCGCACTCTCAGGGCTCCCACAGCAAACCACTGCTCCACCCTGCATAGGAGCCCAGAGCCAGGCCCCGACTTGCCTCCTCCTCCCCTGTGGACCCCTGCAGTGGCTGTGAGGGTGGCAGGCCGAGCTCATGCCAGACTGCAGCGACCTCCCCGCTCTGACCAGAAATGCCACGCAGATGATCCTGTAGCTTGGCCTCCCGATCCCACATCCCGCACAAGCTTCTACTTCCTATGCTCACCCCAAAAGGTGTTTCGTCCTTCTTCTCCACTGGGTCTCCAGACGTGCTGTTAGTGTCTGTAGGGACACAGGGCAGGAAGGGTGGGCCTTGGCACGCACCGTGTCTCCTCCAGCAGCTCCCCACCCTGGCCCCAGCTGGCCTCTCAGGGATTAGGTGAGCTGTACCCTCTGCCCCAGCCTCGGCTCCAGGGACCAGACAGAACCTGCCCTCCAGCCTGGGCTACTCACCCACTGGCGAGAAGGAGACTGCAGCAGGAGGGAGGAGAGAGAGCAGTCAGATGGAGGAGGAGAGCAGTGAGTCCCTGACCCCTCTGGGGCTCATCCCTCTGTGGGGTGAGGGTGGCATGGGGGTGGGGCTGCTGGACCTCAAGGGAGAAGATGCCTGTGACCATTTTCCAGCTGGGCCAGGAATGCCCTTGTGCATGGCTCTCTCTTCAGCCAGCCCAAATGGATGGAATAGCTCAGGGGTTCAGAAGTCCTGGCTTGGGGGAAGGGGCCAAGGGGGCCAGCACAGAGCTGGACACCAGGACTCTGGACTCCTTTCTGTCCGGGACGAGGCACTCCAGCTTCTGGGGTCAGGGTCATAGCAGAAAGTGGGCCAGGCTTCCCTGGACACCTGGGTCTCCACCCCAGGTAGAGTGGGGACAGGGTTCAGGGTGGCCCTCGCACCAGGGATGGGGTCCTCGGGGTTGAACTCGAAAGGGTTGTCCATGAAGGCAGCCATGACCCAGCCGGCGGCCTGGCCAGAGGGGTTGGCAGCCAGCAGCGTGTAGTTGCCGTTGTTGACGTGGGTGGGCTGGTTGAGACGCAGACAGCCATGCCGCATAGTCTCGTTGGCCGCCGGCTCCAGGAACTCGGTGAAGATGAAGCTGGTCTCATTGAGCACGGAGCCATTGAAGAGCCAGCGCAGAGAGGGCGCCGGCTGCCCGTCCACGGAGAAGGGAATGCACCAGTGGTGCAGCTCCACCGGCTCATGCAGCCGCACGCTGGCCGGGACTGCGGGCCAGAAAGAGCGACGGCGAGAAGTCAGGGGGCGGCTGGAGGGAAACCGGCACGGCCCTGGCAAGTCCAGGGGCAAAGGGGATAGAAGCAGAAAACAGGTGGCACGCCTGAGAGAAACAGGTCAGCAGGCCTAGGAAATTCACAGGGAGAGACGTTCTGAAGAAACGTCAAATTTTAAATAAATCAGGCAGCAGGGATATAAAATTCAGAGGCTTAAGGAACTTAAGTGGTGGGCCATGAATAAGTAAGTAACAGCCCTGGAGAAGCGGGTACCAGCTTATGGCAATTAAACCTGGAGTCTTTGCGGGTAAGGAATCTGGAAAATTAAGCGCAATCAGGCTTCAGAAGATGGGGCAGTGGGGCCTAAGAATCAAACACGCAAAAAATATGCAGTTAAAAACTTGTTGAAAAAAGGTATGGGTTTGAAATAGATGCAACCTGGAAAAAGCAAAAGCCCCTCACTAATAGGGAAAAATGTGTGTGTGTGTGTGTGTGTGTGTGCATATAAAATTTACACTGGGATTCCGGCTGGCGTCTACACCCTGGAATACTGCGCAGCAGTGAATTGAATGAACTACAGCAACACCCATTAACATGGATGGATCTTATCAAATGATGTTGAGTGAAAGAATCCACACACAAAATAATACATGCAATATAATTCCATTCATATAATGTACAAGAACTGGAAAAACTATATTGATACACATACTTGTGAAAAATTGTTTTAAAAAGCAAGGAAGGTAGGGCGTGGTGGCTCATGCCTGTAATCTTAGCTCTCTGGGAGGCTGAGGTGGGCGGATTGTTTGAGCTCAGGAGTTCGAGACCAGCCTGAGCAAGAGTGAGACCCCGTCTCTACTAAAAATAGAAACAAATTAGCTGAACAACTAAGAAAACAAATATATATATATATATATATATATATATAAACTAGCCAGGCACGGAGGCGCATGCCTCTAGTCCCAGCTACTCGGGAGGCTGAGGCAGGAGGATCGCTTGAGCCCAGGAGTTTGAGGTTGCTGTGAGCTAGGCTGATGCCACGGCACTCTAGTCTGGGCAACAGAGTGAGACTCTGTCTCAAAAAAAAAAAAAGAAAGAAAGAAAAAGAAAAAAAATAAAAATAAAAAGCAAGGAAATGGTTATCAGAAAAGTCAGGATGAGGTAGGGGAGAGGGTGGGTTGTGAATGCGGAGAAGCGGGGGTCTTCTGAGGTGCTAGTAAGAGTATTGCTCAAAGCGCACATGTTTTACACGTATTGCTATGTTTATGTCACAACAAAAGAAGAAAAATGATATAAAGTACAAGATTTCAGATAACTTTTTCGCAGACCTAGAGAAACAGGCACAGAGCCTAAATAGGAGCTCAGGAGGGGAATTTCCTCTTTCAAAACTAGGATTCGGGGCAAAGGCCTAAGGCGGGACAGGCAAGAAGTAGTCCGGAGCGGTGGGAACAGCCGGGCAGCTGGTGTCGAGGGCCTCAGGTAGCAAGGCTTGGGCAGGGGGCCAGAAAGAAATCCATCTCCGTCCCTCTGGCCTTGACGAGCCCCCAGGACTTCCCTCAAAGGATCAGGTTTTCATGGGAATCTGGAAACAGCTGGGAGGGAGCAGCTGTGGTGACACACATCCCACCCTTTCCTCCAGCCCCCCACCCTCTTTTCAGGGAAGAGGAGATGAGTGGGGGTGGGTGCAGGGGCAGCCCCTGAGACTCACAGGAGACGTTGACCTGGACAGAGACTTCGGCCCGGCCCACGTCGTTCTCTGCCCAGCAAGTCACGTTCTTCCTGTTGAGGTCACTGGTGACATTGGCCAGAGTCAGCTCCAAGGATGGCAGACCCCCAGACTTCTGAATCAGGGAAGACAGGGGAAATCAGGAAGAGCTTCAGCCAGCTTGGGGCTGGGGGCTGGAGTTGATGTCTTTGGGGAGCCCCTCTGGCTCCAGATGGAAAGCAGAAGAGGGCTGGTGGGGAGGAGACGGGTGGGAGAGAATATAGCTCCTTTAGAGCTTGTTCGTAGACTGCGTCCTGGATCATATATTTAATGATCTGAAAAATCTAAAATACAACCAGTAACCTCAAAATAGGCACAAAATACCCCCACAGGAAAAATAAAAGCATCCATCTAAGCAGCTAAGCAGATGTCACAAATCCCAAGTACCAAGTTCATACATAGCTCATTTGAGAACCAACCTGACCACCTATGCGTTCTCGTTCCCCACACAGTTCTAACAGACTCGGTCTCAGCCCAGGGAGGGTCAGACACACAGAGACGGTGCTGACAACAGGGCAGCAGTGAGAGCACAGCGGCCGCAGCACGTCCTTCGGCAGATGACGAGAGCGAGTGAGGTTAGGGAGGCAAAGTGACTTGATTCTGAATCACCATCAAAAGATTGGCTCAGATTCAACTTCTCTTCCTAAGAAACCACGGACGTGTCATGTATAAGTTATACGATCTCAAAACAATTCTAAATCTTGCTGAACCATGGGGTTTTTGGTTTGTTTTGTAAGCTGAAGAGGTGCACAAATTATCTTCTGACATTTTAGACAGTGATTTTCATAAAATAATGAAAATAAAGTGATGGACAAATCTCCTTTATCTGGAAACTTCGTAGATGTGGAGTCCCTTGACTACATACCAGGGTAAGTTCAGTGTCCCTGGGCTTCCACTGGAATACGTGAGTTCCAAGGTTCCAGAAGAGCTCTCCAGCCTGTCATGCAAGCTCTCATTCCATCCCGCTGCAGGGAGGCCCTGCCCTGCCCTACGCGGCCCTGCCCGTGGCTGTCCCATCTCCTCCACCCGCCCTCGGTGGGGCCTGGCCTCCCAATAACTCTCCCCTCGAGCTGCTCTACCATCCCTTGCTCTCCCAACTGAGAGGGACCAGACTCTTTTCCCCTCCATTTAACACAGTTAGGGTGTGACTTTTCTATAGGAAGTTTCTAGAAAACACAGGTGATAGTACACATGTAAATCTCCCAAAGAGAAAGCAAAAACCTGGAATTTCCCCAAACAGAGGGTTCATCTAAGGTCTCTCCATGCACAGATGTGGCCTCTACCTTGTCCTCTCTCCTTTACTCACTCTGGGTGGCTTTGACCTCTGGAGGGGAGGAATCCCTCAGTGGCCAGGGACTCCTCTACCACATCTAGCTGCCTCTGCTCAGGGCTCCGGTGGTTCGTCCTTCAACATGGTTCCAGGGGCCTCCAGCAATTCTGGGATTGACTCTCCTCCCAAAGTGAGGGCCTCCAAACTAAACACCACAACTGCAGTCCCGCTGGCCTGCAGCCCGGTCCTGTGTATCCACTCCTGCCACCCAGATGGGGTGGGTACAGCCCATTGTCAGTCCCAGCTGACCCTGTCAGCAAGGCTCCTGAGTTAGCTGTGGCTACTCTCGCCTGCCCGTCTCCAGCCTAAGGACAAGGGGCAAGGCCTGGGCAGGTGCTCAAAGACATGTCTGGGTAACAGAGATAGAGGCCAGACAATGCCCAGAGGCAGGCAGGACATCAGAAGGCCATGATGTCCTCCTCCTCAAGTTACAGATAAGAAAACCAAAGTTCAAGCCGATTAACAGATTTTTCTGAAAGTCACTCCAAGAATTAATTAGTGAGAGAGCTGGAGCCAGACCTGGCCTCCTTTACTAATATGTTCATGACACACCCAAGAGGATGCTGCTTCCAAAATCTCCAGAAAAAGTCCCCAGGGGCCCCTAAGAACTCACCTTGGGTGCAGGACCACAGAAATTGTGCCCCTTCCCTGGGCCCCAGTTTCCTTATACAGAAAGGGGGTATAGGAGAGGGATGGTCTGCTGGGACTCTCTCAGCTCCAACATGTGAGGGCTCTGTGACCCTCTGTCTTGCAGACAGCACCATGTTCCCAGAAAAGGGGCCTAAGTCCTGGTGGGTCCAGTGTAGCCGGGGTCCCTGCTAGGCCAGCGCCCACCATGAGGGCGTGTGTGGGCCCTGGGCTGCCCTGCCTGAGCCCTGTGGGTTTAAACCACCTCTGTCCATCCCTCAGCCCCTACGTGCTCCTTACTCATCGTCTCTTTCCCCCCAGTGTCTCTCTTTTGCTGTCTTTGTTCCCTGTGCCCTGCCGGGACCTCTTTGGGGGGCTGGGGGTGAAGGGCTTCTCACCATCACGGTGGCTGACCCCTCCAGCTCCGTGAGGCTCCAGTCGGCCTGCTTCAGGCCCCGCCCTTCCACCTGGCACCACAGCAGCACGTCGTCCCCCACGTCCACGGAGGCATTAGGCATCTGGACCTTCAGCGTGGGCACGCCTGGCCGCCCGAGATGCCCAAGGGCGAGGGGTGTTAAAGCCAGGAGTGGCCTCAGAGCTCTACCCCAGGGAATGCTCCTCCCCCACCCTCCTCAACAACCCAGGGCCCAGACAATGTCCTCCCAGGCCTTGCCAAGGGCCGCTCCCCCCGGCCTTCAGTGCTTGCCCAGTGCCCTGTCCCCGAGCAGGTAGCTTTCCCAGCCCCTTGCACCACCCCAGCACGTACCGCAGCTGGCGTTGGGCATGAGAGCGAGGGGCTCCTGCCCGCCACACTGCAGCTTCTGTTCTCGCACTCCGCCCAGCCCCTCCTCCTCCCAGCGCTGCAGCCAGCGCAGGGCACAGGAACAGTGCAGAGGGTTCCCCGACAGGACCCTGGTTGTCGTGGGGGGACACCAAGAAAGTCAGGGAAGGGGCAGGCGCAGGGCCTGAGGAGCCACCGGGATGAAGTATTTGGAGTGTGAGGGAGCAGTTAGACAGCAGGGATGCTGGTGGAGAGGGGAAGGGGGATGCAGGGGAGGGCCCCGGTAACAAGATATCATTCAAAGAAATAGAACGCAGAAAGCCCAAGACAGCCGGCTTACCCCAGTCCCTTACCCCAGGCTCCCCAGGGTGACAAGCCAGGCAAGGACCCTCAGCATGGTGGCAAGGAGGGAGGAGCACGGCCTCCCAGAGTGAGCCAGAGGCCAGAATGCCCACCGAGTACACAGGGACCACTGCCGCGCTACCCATCCATGGGCAGGTGCACGGGGAACCACCGCAGTGGGCCTGTGCCTCTGCTCAGCCCACAGTCACCCAGGCCAGCGCCCCCACCCACCCAGGGCCGCAGCCCCCTCAACGGTGGTCATCAGCCTTTACATTGATGGGGGTTTCATAGGCATCACACAGACCCCAGACAGACCCCCCCAATGTAGTGCCACACAGACACCGTGGCACAGCATCACACAGACACAAGTGCACACAAGCACACACACACTTGCTGCTCCTGCCCCTGGAAGGGCCCGCACTCACAGTTCCTGTAAGGAGAGGCCCTGCACGGTTTTCCAGGAGAGAGACTCCAGAGCATTGGAGGAGAGATTCCTGCGGGCATTGAGACACATCAAGACAGACCCCTTGAGCGACCTGACCTCACTCTGACCCAGTGCGAGGGAGGGAAGGAGCTAAAGAGGAAGTTGACAGCTGGCTCCCTCGCCCCAGCCCAGGCAACTAGAACAAGCCTGGGGAGGCAGCGTGTATGGATGGGGGGGCAGGAGGGGGACAGGTAAGGCTTGGTGAGTCCCTCTCCTCTCCCTGGGACCACAAGGGTTAACCCCACTTAACCCCCTCCTCAGACCCCAGGGAGGGGGATCTGAGGGAACAGCCACTCCCCCCTCCCCCACCTGCTTCTGCCCCAGCTGGCAAAGTGCTGAGGCCACAGCTGGGGGAAGGGGCTCCATCTGTGCTCCTGCCCCACAGAGCCCAGGACTGGGCAGGAGGAGGAGGAGGAGGAGGAAGAGGAGGAGGAAGAGGAGGAGGAAGGGGAGGAGGAGGAGGAGGAGGAGAAGGAGGACTGAGGCTCCCACACTCCCTTGCTCTCTACCTGTCCCCAAGGAACTCAAAGCGCTTCCTCAGGACCCCTCCCCCTCCTCCTTCCTGCCCCTCCTTGGGGACTGCCTGGGAAAGGACCAGACCCCCAGGCCCCCAGCTGTAGAGGTGGAGAAGGTGAGCCCAGCACAGTGTGGGCTCCAGGCCACACAGGAAACTGGTTTGGAAGCTCCAGGTCTCTGTGCTCTGCTCCAGTTGGCTGCTCGTGGGACCCTCTGTCTCTGCGGGGCCTGCCCTGAGCCCTCTCCTTGCTGAGCCGTCCTAGAATCTGTAGGGCCTGGGTGGAAGAGGCACCACCACACAGGGGCCAGAAACATCACCCACCTTAGGGCCAGACAGAGCTGGGCATAAGTTCTGTCCTGCCACTTACAGCTATGTGGCCTCAGCCCAGAAACATAAGCTCTCTGACTCTCAAAATCCTCATCTATGAAACGGGAGTGATAACACGCTCTCTCTCGCCAGGCTGATTGTGAAGATTCACTGACATGACTACCGTGAAGGGTTACTGAGGACACATTTTTAACTGAAACCCCAGTACCTAGTCAGTGACATAATATCACCTTGTTCTGTTTTGTTTTTGCTGTTAAATTGCTGGACACAGCAGAGAGTTTAGGGGAGCGAGCACAACTTCGTGAACGGCAGGCCCCACCACCCTTCCCATCTTTCCACCTGCTCCTGGTAAGGGACAGGGGGCCGAACTTCTGCCCTCAGAAGGTCAGGGAGGGGCTGCTAGGGACTCTGAGTGTCTCTCCCTGCCCACCCATGACCCTCTTCGTCCTCTGCAGGAGGGGCAGCTATGACTCCCAGGAATGGGGAGGGTGACAAATGGCAGATCCGATAACCCAGCTCCCAGGCTATGCTAGGGGCCGGTTGACACATCGCCACCAGGGCAGGGTGGGAAATGGAGCCCCAACCAGAACCCAGGAGTACTGCTCCACCCCTTCTTCCCTTTGGACTGGTGTGTACCTGAACCCCGCAAGGACGAGGGGGAGGCAACTATGGGAAGGGTCCCTGCAGCATGAAGCACGGGAGTGAGGCAGCAGGAAGGACCTCTAGCTGGCAGGGCTAAGAGCATGCCATCCCTGAAGTAGATGTGAAGATGACTTCCCTGCCAGGCAGGGGCCTTCCTCAGAACAGGTCCCTGGGGAGGGCCGAGCCCATCAGCGGCCCAAGCGTGGGTGGCCTCCCACCCCCACTGCCCATCCCCGGCCACTCACAGGCGACTGAGCCGAGGAGTGAAATGGAAGGCATCTGGCGCCACGGAACGGAGACCACTCTTCACGATGGTGCTGGGGAGCGGTGTGGGAGATCAGCACCCAGGTCCTCTGCTACTCGGTCCCTGGCCCTCTCTGCCCAGCCCAGCCCCAGTCCCCACTGCAGAGCCCTGTGTCCCTCCCCAGCCCCCTCATAGTTTCCTCAGCTACTCTGGACCCCTCAGCGCCCTCACCTTCCTAACCACCCCCCCTCTGCCACGCCCACATCACTCAGTCCTCAGCCTCTCAGGTCCTCCCAGGCCCTAGGACCCTGCACCCTCCCTGACCTTCTGGCCCCCCAGCGCCCATGCTGACCCCCACACCCACCCAGTCCCCAGTTCCCTCACAGGTTTCTCAGCTCCTCCAGGTCCTTCAGGTCACTGGGCTCCAGACGCTGCAGATGCTGCTGGTTCTCGATGTACCTGCGGGAGAGGGGCTGGGAGTCACGGGGGTCAGGCCCACACTTGAGTTCCCACGCCCACCACCTGCCTCCCTCACAGTCACACATGCACACACTCCTAGCGCACACACACACACGCACCCACTCACACACGGACCTGCCTACACACACACACACATGCACTGGCATGCACACACGTACACATGTATGCACAGACACCCCTTCATAAGTCACACATGCACATGTGTGTGCACAAACACACATGCACATGCCTACTGACATCCTCCCACACTCACACTTATGCACACTCACCTCTTGCACACATACACACACCCAAGCATACAACATACACACACACAGAGGCACAAATATCTGCACAGGTGATGCTCACGCACATTCCTACATGCAGGAACACACACATGTGCGTGCTCACACCCTCCCACATGAGCACACATAAGCAAAGCTCACATTTATCTCTCATGTGCACACACACTCACATTGATAGACATATACAAGTCCATTCTCAGCGTGGTGTTCTACTTTTGTACCAGGCCTCCCTCGCTCAAGCTCAACAAAGAGGGGTCATGCTGAAACACTCACTTCCACAAAGGGCCTGGGCTCATCACTGCCACTGCCCCACCCAGCAGAGGAAGACTATGGTCATGCACACGCATGTTCTCAAACAAACCTGCTCAAGAGCCACTGGCTGGGCTCACCCATACTGCTACACACATACACATACCCCACCTTCTCTGCCCCCTCATAGCCTCTGGCCACTCCTCATACTCAAGCAGCAACCCCTACTCCCCCCAACCCCCACCTTTGGGCAGATGGAGGAGGCACAGAGGCTATCAGTCAGGCACCCCCAAGACGGACACAGGAAGCAGGAGAGGGGTAATGAGAGGATGGAGTCAGAGCATGTGGGGTGGGGAGAAGAGGCTGACTGGCTGATTTCACAGTGAAAGAGAGAGGGAAAGGCTCAACGTGTGGGGGACAGAGGGGGGCAGAAGGGCAGAAAAACAAAGAGAGGGTGAAACAGAGACACAGAGAAAGGGAAACTGGCAGGAAGAGACTGTTAGAGAGAGAGAGAGAGAGAGAGAGAGAGAGACAGACAGAGGCAAGGAGAAAGATAAGGAAAGGGAGACAGAGAGACAGATAGATAAGGACAGAGAGCCAGAGAAACAAGACAGGGAGACAAGAAAGAAAGAAGAATGAGGAGGCATTCGGAGATGGGGGGTGGCTGACGCCCTGGACCTGCCTCCCTGGCATACCAGGGAGTTCCTGAGAACTCAGCTGCCCTGCAGTGGCATGTTAGTGTGCCACACACACACACCCATGACGGGGCCCCTGACTCACTGCCAGTTCCCAGAACTCCCCCTCTGCCCTCTAACTTTCCCTAACTTGTAGGAACTAGGATCAGCCTAAGTGATCCCTCCCTTTCCCCCCTTCCCAACCTTGGCTCCAGAAGAACAGCCACGTATCAGGTCCTAAGTCCCCTGCGACCTAGGAAGTAACCTCCAGTGACTCCAAGGGAGGGCAAGTCCCTGTTCTGTCCACCCCATCCCCGGCCCCTGCCCAGAGGGCTTCAAGCTGTAGGGACCCAGGGAAGGGGTGAGAGTGCAGTGGGCCAGCAGGGTGTGTGGAGCTGTCAGGCAGTGTGCTCAAAGCTGCCTCAAAGCTGCCTCGTTCGTTTGGATTCATAATCAATCTGTCTATTCGAGTCCATTATCTCCTCGTTAGCTCTGCGGGTGAGGGAGGAGGGAGGGGTCTGTGCAGGCGGGGTTGGGGGGGGGTCAGGCTGCAGCCCCACCCAGGGGGACTTCTCCGCTCACCATTCTGCATGCTTCCCAGTCCCCAGCCCTGTCCTGTCTACTCCCCCTAACCCCTCTCCTGGACTGGACCCACTTGGGGCTTGGAAGGGAAATGGGGAACGAGAGCACAGATGGGGAGCACTCCAGAGCCTGGACCCAGGTTTGAAGACCCAGATGATGAAAGGACTGAACTGGGGCTGGCAGCCTGGATTTCATGCTCCTTCCCATGATGCAGAGACCTATGCCCAGAGCAAGACAAGGCCATCTCCTCCTGGTCTCCCTAGAGCCATTAGAGAGAGAGATTGAGTACCTTCCCGTTAATTACCATGACATGCCCGAATAACTCAGTGCCAATTATTGCAGGCTGCTCAAGTAACTTCCAGACAGTGATGATCCCCACCTCGGATACCTTCTAGCCTAGCACTGCATGAAGCCAGAGTTCCTTTCCCACCCTCTAAGCCCCAGGCCATGATTTTCTAGTAGTTCCTTCCCTCTTCTAGAAGTCTTGCTGGCCCTGCCAGCCACACAGAATACTCAAGTATTTTCCAGCCATCACCATGTGATGCTTGAGTACCTCTAGGCCAATTATTACAGCATACTCCCATAGATTTCACCCGCTGCTGAAAAGTACTTGAGTATTTTGTAACCATTTGCTGCAGGCTATCAGAGTACTGCAGAATGCTGGAGATTTCTCCTAGCTTTGCGTTCCAGAGGGAGGAGGATCTCTAAGCAAGGGCCCTGACTCTCTGCCCCGAGTAAGGAGACAAGAGTGGAAAGGGAGATGGGAGTAGGGGCAGAGAAGACTGGAGGAGCCTCATTGCCCACATCCAAATCAAGGGGTCCTGGGGGCAAGGGCTGATGGAAATGGGAAGAGGAGAGCTCAATCATCTTGCACCCATTACAGCTTAACTCCCAAGTCCAGAGAAGAGCTGGGGTTGCCTGGTCATGACAAGGAAGGGGGTGGGGGCTGGTTTGCCCCCGGAAAAGGGAAAAGGCGGTAAAGGTGCCGATCTGAGGGGTTTTCTGCAGCTAACCACCCCTCTCCATGATGCAGAGTCTGGGCCCCTGGCTGAGCTCTAGAAAGAGGCTTCTAGACGGCTGAGCTCTCTCAGACCTGGTTCACAGAAATCCCCCTGCTCTCCCCGAAGCCGAAGCCGGTGCGCCAGCCGCCCTGAGCCCTAGGCGACAATCAGGCAGTGACTGCGAGGGGAGGCTTGCGGGGCGGGGGGGGGCAGCGGTGGCAGCGAAGGAACTGCTGGGCACCGCCAAAGGCTGCGTGGTGCCAGCCTTCTGCAGCGTCCACCCCTGCCTGACCCAGCAAACAGGCGGCAAGTCCGCACCCTCGGGGCACAGCTATGCCCGTCTGTCCCCGAGCCCGCTCGACCGCGGGACACTCACAGCTCAGTCAGGTTCTTGGCGCCCGGCAGGTGGTGAAGGCTATTCAGGGCCCCAGCCCGTGTGCATCGCAGCCCCGAGGGGCCGTAGGGGCAGCAGGCATCCGGGCAGGGTGCGGCGCCTGCAGATGCCAGCATCAGCCAAGCCAGCAGGCTGCCGGGCCCCGTAGCCCGGTCGTGCCAGCCGAGTTGCTCGCGCCGTCCGCCTAGCAGCATCGCGGCGGCGCCCGCCTTGCTCCGGCCGGGCTGCCGTCTGTGAGCTCCGAGCTGCTGCTGCCAGGCCTCCCCCGACATGTGCGCTGGGCGGTGTTAAAGACCCAGCCGCCAGGAAAGGGCGGAGCCAGCGGCCCCCGCCCGGCCCCGCCCCGCCCCTCGGCTCCATCCCCGCCCCGTCCTCTCTGACGCCCCCAACTCTGCCCCCTCCCCTAGCGCCAGCCTCTCCCCCAGGATCTCCCCAGCTCCGGAGACGCTGAGGGGCCACTGCAGGACGCCTTAGAGGTGTCTGCTGGGGGTGGTGGCAGTAGGAAGTTGATACGTTATTTCTCCCAGCCTAAAGCAGCTGCATTTTTAGATTTGAGGAAGAGAGGAGACGACTGAGCTGGGGAAATATTGCCGTCCAGGTCATCCTAGCCAGCCCGCAACCCCAGAGTACCCTCCTGGTGCGAGTGCCTGCGGGACTGTGCATGTCACTTGGGGTAAATTGGGTGAACACTCTCTGAACCCTAGGAAAAAAAGGGAAGGGACCCCAAAAGGGCCAAATGCAGAACCTGGGGAGGAAAACACAGAAGGGATAGAGAAGGGGAAGGGGTCGCCTAACACCAGCCAAAGAAGGGAATCCAGAGAGCCAAGACTGAGCCTTCCAGGAGAGGCCACAGGGTGGCGCTAGAAGCCAAAAGGTCTGAGCTCCTTGTCCAGGTTGGGTGGGTGGGGGCGCGGTCTGCTCCCCACCGCCCTGTGCCTCAGATCCCAGCGTCGGTCTCTGACCCTCGCCAGCCAGCTCTGGCCCCCTGGCCTGGTAGGGCCAGGCAGGGCAGGGCTGGCATCGATCGCATCCCTGACAAGAGCATCGATTTCTTCACGGAGAAATTAATAGATCTTCTCTTAGCTCCTCGGATGCGGGAGCTGCCCGCGAGTGGAGCTGGGGACCCGTCGGCCCTTGGAGGCTGCGCACCTGGAATGCCCTGGATCCGCAGCGGAGGGCTGGTCCCGGCCCCTCCCACCCCGCGGGCCTTTGAAGCTGCACAAGCCCTCTGTGTGGAGCACAGGACAGCGAGGGAAAGGGGGTCCTGGAGGAGGAACTCGTGGGAAGGGGGTGAGACGAGGGCCCAGGGAGCAGGCGAAGGAAGGCTTCCTAGAGGTGCGCGGTTCTCTCCGCCTGGGCTCCAGCATGGGTGGTCCCCCAAGTCCCCGAGGCAGGGACACACAGATAGACTGACCCAGTAGCCTGAGTTCAAGAAGGTGACCCGACAGAGGCAGAGCCCCACAGAGCGACCGCCCTCTTCCCCAGGATCTTGGTCAGAACCAAGGGACTTGGCAACAACTGAGCCAAGCCTCGGGCTAAGGGCCCTGAAAGGGGGCAGGGCGGCCTCCCGGGAGGCTGAGAGGGGCTCAGAGAGGCGAATGGCTTGAGTATTAAGGAGTTACTGTCCACGTTCCCGCCAGGTTGAAACAAGCTCTCTCCGCCCGCTCGAGGCTCTCAGAAGTTACCCCGCAGGTGTCAAGGCACTGGGAGACAGAATCTAGACACGCCGCTCCTCAGGGGACAGGGCGCTGGCTGCCCTCCGGCCGTGCCGCCCCGCCCGCGGAGGTGGGGAAGGAGGGAGAACCCACCGCAGCCGCAGGGGGGTTGCAGGGAGCTCAGTTCTTGACCTGCCCTCCCCCACCCCGTATTTTGGCCTTATTTCCCCAACAGACCTGCCTCCCTCAGTTGTCAGGCTAAATATTTTGGCTTAGCCGGAGGGGCGGAGAGAACTGAGAGGTCCCTGCAAACCAATCCGTGCCGAGTGGGGGCGGGGAGGCGGGAGCTGGGCGCGGCCCCAGCGTGCCCGCCCGGAGATATCCAGGCGAGCGAGGCCAGCAGGCGCTTGGGAACCGGGCGTTCCGAGGGGTCCGGAGACTGTCCCCTGTCTAGTCCCTTGCGCCCGGGGACCCCCGCCGCCCTCCTCGGAAGCGCTCCCTGGCCTTTGCTCTGCCCTCGGGGTTGGCTGGCCTCTTGCCCTGTCTTTTACTCGGAAACCCTGTGTCACTTTCTCCCTCTGGAGGCCTCTCTGAGGCTCTCCCTGTCACTGTTCGCATCTCTGTCCCCATCTCTCTGTCTCTGGATTCACAGAGTCTGTCTCCACCTGCCTGTCACTCTGTATCTCTGTGTCTCTTATTTCTTTTTTCTGTCTCCAGCTGTCTCTATGTGGGATTCCTTGTCTCTCTGCCCCTGTCCTCCCCCTCCTCTCTGAAGCCTGGGTCTCTGTGTCCCTTAGAGACCCTTCTCTTCCCTGGAGCCACCTGGAGGAGAGCCAGAACTGGACCCAGCCAGGCCTGAGACAATGGCAGTGCCCAGACTGTGGCCCTGGGGAGCACGCCTGCTCGTGATCTTCCTCTCCTGGGGATCCGGCCTGGACACACTAGAGGGTGAGTCCCCAGCACTGGCTCCTGGACCCCCATCTCCCTCCCAGTCAGCTGGGGTGCCAAACAACTGAGCTTCCAGCCAGAATACATCTACTTACTCTGCCCTGCGATGGGGGACTGGGGTTAGCTCTCAGAAGGACTTCCCATCAGGAAGAGCAGTTAGTTCCTCACATAAAGTTGTTTTTCTCCCAGCTCCCTGGGAGTTGAGAAGTACTTCAAAACAAGGGGGTGAATAGATGTCCTCCATTCCTGCTTTTGAAATCATGATCCCAGCAAAGCCTGAATGAGAACCAAAATGAGGCTATGGAGAGTGTTACAGGTCATCTCTAAGGCTACCGAGTGGGAAGGGGCAGGGAGGGGAGAGGTAGCCGAGAACCAGGCACCATTAAGTAACTGAACCTATTGTGCAGGCAGGAAACTGAGGCTCAGAGAACTAAAGGTAAGGCCTGCCTAAGCTCCTGCCTCCAGGGCCCTGTTCCATGTCCCCCACCCTGAGGGTCCATCCACTGTGGCTGGCTTTGAGGGAGGACTGCTTTTCTTCGGTGCCCAGGGCCTATCCCCAGGCTAGACACTCCCCAGGAGTAGGGCTTGAGGAGTGGGGGGGGGACTATGTGGACTAAGTGGCCCTCATTGGGGGTTCTGGGGGCTTGTCAGGTAGAGGAAAAAGAGCCGAGGATGGAAGATTCCAAAAGGGAAGGATGAAGAGGTATCCCCTTCCCCAATTATCCCCTTCCCCACCAGACTGAGACAGCTCAGGGAGCCAGCCTGCTGTGCCTGCCTGAGGGGTCCCATAATGCCCCTCAGACTGGGGGCCTCCAGGGGTGGGGCAGAGCCTCCACTCCTACAGAGACAGAGGAGTTATGCAAATGGGTTGGGGGAGGTCCCCTGAAGGGTGCTAGTCACAGAGGCTCTGCCTGCAGGGGATAGTGCCCCCCCCCACCACTGAACCCCCTCCACCCTCCCACTGCTGTGCCAGGACAGGGCACAGCAGATGCCAGCTGGGAGTACGGTTGTCAGGACAGGAGCACATCCTTGGGGGGGGTTAGTGTTTGGTCAGGGGACCCAGATGTCCCATTCCCAGTGCAGCTCTGCACAGAGCCATGTCCTGAGGGAAGGCAGGGGTTAATGTGTGACGGTCTTAGATGTGTTTTTCCAAATGACTCCCATCAGGGGAGCCCTAGAGAGGCAGGGGCATGATGGGAAGTGGGATCCTGAGAGAACCCCCCATCTGCCTCACAGAGCCTGATTGGCCTTTGCCTGGAGGGGATAGAAGTGTTTTCTCAATCTCTCTCCTTCTCTTTTGTGTGTTTGTGTGTGTGTGTGTGTGTGTGTGTACCTGCATGGGCTCAGACACACACACACACACACACACACACACACACAGAGCTGCTGGGCACAGCCAAGCTCAAGACCACTAAGTAGAAGAGGGAAAAGGTGTGACGTAACCCCCAGGGAGCCAGCCCTGCCTGCCCACCCTCTTAACAAACCATCAGGGGATGGGCCTGGGCAGTGTCTGTGTGGTATATGATGTTGCTAGAGCGCTAGGTGGGAAGGGAAGTAGAGGCTGGAGAGGTCAGCAGGACCTGAATGTCAGGTTCAAGAATTCAGACTTGAATCTTCTGCGATTGAAGAGCCATGGAAGGTCCCCTTGGGAGCAAGTAAGTCCAGGCATCTAGCCCCGTTAAGGGAATAGTCCTGGGTGTCTTGGGAGAGAAGGGGAAATCGGGCTGGGGCCTGGGTCTGAAGAAGCCAGACATACCTGGGTCCTCACAGGAAGAGTGGACTTGGGATCCAGATGTCCATTGTCCATGGTCCCTGAGTGCCCAGTGGTTCCAGCCCTGGTTTGGGCATTATGGGAAGATGCAGAGCTGACTAACAAGGTCTCCCCCTCCTTGGAGGGGGTGACAGAAATGTAGACAACAATGCTGTGGCAGTGCCCCACGTATGCTGGCGTGGGCACTGGACTAAGTGCACCCGAGCGTGAAGGGGAAATGATGAACGCAGGGTCAGGGAAGGGAGGCTTGACCTGAGGTTTGCAGGACAAGGGCTGAAGGACCCTTCTGAGGCTGGAGATGTGAATGGGGACAAGTTTGCACCCTGGAATGTGTAAAGGAACAGAAACTTGAATCTTTAGCAATGGGGAGCCATGGAATCCCCCTTCAAGAGTAAACAAATGCAGGGGAAAAGCATCTAGCTCCCTTAGAACTGAGAGAGATGTGGGGTAGAGGAAGCTCAGACCATTGCTTTCCAGACACAGAATTCACTCATTCATCAAACTTTTATTGAGTGCCAATTTTGTGCCAGGCACTGTACCAGGCACTAGGATACAGCAATGAGTTATACAAATGTCCCTGCCCTTATGGAGCTTACAACAAACAAAATAGATATATTTATAATAACATACATAAGTAAATATATTATATATAAATTATATATTAGCCAGTGTTAAGAATATACATATTAATATATAAATTATATATCAGTCAGTATCAAGAATTATAGAGAAAAATAAAGCAGAAAGGGGAGTAGGGAGTGTCACAGTTTTAAATGGGAGGGTCAGGCCAGGTGTGGTGGCCCATGCCTGTAATCCCAGCACTTTGGGAAGCCAAGGTGGGAGGATCACTTGAGGCCAGGAGTTCAAAACAAGCCTAGGCAACATAGCGAGACCCCATCACTACAAAAAATAAAGAAAGTAGCCAGGTGTGGTGGCATGCACTTGTAGTCCCAGATACTTAGGAGGCTGAGGCAGGAGGATCGCTTGAGCCCAGGAATTCAAGGCTGCAGTGAGGTATGATGGTGCCATTGCACTCCAGCCCAGGTGACAGCGAGACTGTCTCAAATAAATAAATAGGATGGTCAGAGAAGGCCTTGCTGAGAAGGTGGTATTTGAGCGAAGACTTAAGCAGGTGATGGCACCACATAGAGAGGAAGAGGGTTCCAGCCAGAGCAAACAGAAAGCACAAAGACCGTGAGGCAGGGGCCTGGCCTGCTCATTTGAGGAACAGCAAAGAGGTCAAAGTGGCTGAACAAGAGAAAGAAAAGGGATGAAATCAGAGAGGTTATAGGGCCCCAAATCGTGTGGGACCTGAGGCTGTGAGTAGGTCCCTGGGTTTTAGATCGAGCAAGGTGGGCGCCATTGGAGGGGTCCAAGCAGAGGAGGAATGTGATCAGCTGGTTTTGAGACGATCACTCTGGCTACAGAGGGGACGAGGGTGGAGGTGGGGAGATAATCTGGAGGCTGTTACTGTAAATGCAGGGAAAGAGGGTGGTGGAAGCAGTGATGGTGGTGACAGGTGGTCAGACTCTGGATGTGTTTTAAAGATAGAGCCCACAGTATATAGAAGGTGAGAGAAGGAAAGGAGTCAAGGATGGGGTTCGATTTGGAGCCTGACTGCAAGAATGAGTTTACTATTAACTAAGACGGGGAAGTGGGCCTGGGAAGGGAGATCAGGAGCTCTCGTTTGCCCAAGGTAGGATCCTAAAGCTGCAGGGGAGCCCTCTGAGGCCCAGAGAGGAGGCCACCCCGCACCCAGAGCAGAGCCTGGCTCCCCACTCAGTGTCCTAGTGCCAGTGCGGTTCCCCTCAAAGCTGTCCGGGCTGGATGGGGAGCTTGGCCTGGGCTGTACTTACTGCTGTGTGCCATGTGTGCCCACAGTGTGCCCCAGCCTGGACATCCGCTCAGAGGTGGCAGAGCTGCGTCGGCTGGAGAACTGCAATGTGGTAGAGGGCCACCTGCAGATCCTGCTCATGTTCACAGCCACCGGGGAGGACTTCCGCGGCCTCAGTTTCCCGCGCCTCACCCAGATCACCGACTACCTGCTGCTCTTCCGTGTCTACGGCCTGGAGAGCCTTCGCGACCTCTTCCCCAACCTAGCAGTCGTCCGAGGCACCCGCCTCTTCCTGGGCTATGCGCTGGTCATCTTTGAGATGCCACACCTGCGTGACGTGGGGCTGCCCGCACTGGGGGCCGTGCTGCGCGGGGCTGTGCGCGTGGAGAAGAACCAGGAGCTGTGCCACCTCTCCACCATTGACTGGGGCCTGCTGCAGCCGGCGCCTGGTGCCAACCACATCGTGGGCAACAAGCTGGGTGAGGAGTGTGCTGACGTGTGCCCTGGTGTGCTGGGTGCTGCTGGCGAGCCCTGTGCCAGGACTACCTTCAGCGGGCACACCGACTACAGGTGCTGGACCTCCAGCCACTGCCAGAGAGGTGGGCACTGGCACAGAATGTGACTGGGGGCACAGGAAGGGCAGGGTCAGCTGGGGCTGGGTGGCCACAGGATAGTGTGGGTCAGTACTTTGCTGCCAGTTTTTTAATCCACACTCATCCTATGGGGCAGGTACTACTATTGCTCTTCCCATTTTGCAAAGGAGGCTCAGAAAAGTTAAATACTTAATGCAGGATAAGGCACTCAAAGGATAGGCACAAGATAGCATCAGGTAGTCATGGAGTAGGTAAAGGACAGGTACAAGGTGGGCATGGGGGGAAGACGGCAGGCACAAATAGATACAAGGTAGCACAAGATACCATAAAGGTCAGTGGCTAAGTACAAAGCCAGATGGCCTGGGTTCAAGTCTCAGCTCTCCTCCTTACTGGCTGTGTTCACTTAGCTTATCCATGCCTCAGTTGTCTCATCTGTAAAATGATCGTAGGGTTGGTATGAGGAATGAGTTATTCTACCAAGCATCAGAGCAGTGCCTGGGCCATGGTAGCAGTTCTATGTTCCTAATAAGAGTGGCCACAGCACAGGTGATCCAGGGTAAGCTGGCAGTACCATAATGGGGAGGTTGGGCACTGAGCAGGAGAAAGGGAGAGGTGACAGATGAGGAACAGGACACGTGAGGGCAAAGATGTGAGGTGGGATCCTCTTTAGGAAGATGCATGGAGAGGAAACAGAAAGAAGGCAGTGGAGAAAAGGGGAAGGAGAAGAAGGAGGGGATACTTGGAGGAGGAGGTAGGGGAGGGAAGGAAGACCTTTCAGAGGCTGGGAGCACATCTGAGGTGCCCCACCTTGGAGGTCTTCTCCATTCAGCTCCTGGAGATCAGCTCCTCTCACCCCCCCCCCCCCCCGCCGTTCCTCAGCATCAGGGTGGGAGAGTAACCAGATCCCTGCTGTATCAGCTGGGCCCCAGCTCCCTGATGCCTCCCTGTTGGCTGTAAACACAGCTGCTGCACGTCCTCTCATGTATGGTGTCAACACGCCCTGGCTGCCCCTCACCCCACAGATTGCTCCCACAGACATCCAGCTGCCACTGTGCAGTTTCCAGGCCATTGAGCCCCCAGCTCCAAACCCTCCCACTGCTGCTTGAGGCCACCGTCTATGCAGGGCAAGGAGCTGAAGAGGCAGGCAGTATGGGCAGGGGCATGGGTGAAAGATCGGTGGTGGCCCCTCCTTACCCTGGGCCTAGCTGCTCAGGAGAGGCTGGCTGGCTCACCCTGGCACTGTGCCCAGCCACGATCTGGGAACCAGGCCTAGACAGGACAGCAGGCTGGAGAGCAGCAGCCCTAACGGACAAGGTCACTGCTCTGTCCTGAGTTCTGACCCCCCCCCCAACTAGGCACTGTGGGAGGTGGGAAGCCACAGACAGGGGCCATAGTCCTTGTCCTCAAGAGCCCTGTCTAAGGGAAATAGACTCAGGTAACTCTGGTTATCCAAACTGGAGGGATTTGGGTGCAGATTGAGAGTATCATCCCAGGGGAAATGGATTGGGGCCAGCATTGGAAAGGAGGGCCAGGACTCAGGGGACATGGTTAAGTTCTAACACAGCGCTCTGCCCACAGTGTGCCCCTGCCCCCACGGGGTGGCCTGCACAGCAGGGGGCCAGTGCTGCCATGCTGAATGCCTGGGAGGCTGCAGCCGGCCGGAAGACCCTCGTGCCTGTGTAGCCTGCCGCCACCTCTACTTCCAGGGCGCCTGCCACCGGGCCTGCCCTCCAGGCACCTACCAGCAAGAGTCCTGGCGCTGTGTCACAGCAGAGCGCTGTGCCAGCCTGCGCTCAGTGCCCGGCCGCGCCTCCACCTTTGGCATTCACCAGGGCAGTTGCCTGGCCCAGTGCCCTCCAGGCTTCACTCGTAATGGCAGCAGGTGAGCACAGGGTGGGTGGGAGGCACCTGGGGAGCAGTGAGGGGGCCTCAGGAGGTCCACACTGGTCCAAAGCTCATGTCATCTGCTTGCCCCTGCCAGCATATTCTGCCACAAGTGCGAGGGGCTATGCCCCAAAGAGTGCAAGGTAGGCACCAAGACTATCGACTCCGTTCAGGCGGCACAGGATCTGGTGGGCTGCACCCACGTGGAAGGGAGCCTCATCCTCAACCTTCGCCAGGGCTGTCAGTACCTATTTTGGGGCCACACCCCTCCTCCTGGCCACACCTTTCCTCCCAAGCCACACCCCTTGCAATGACCCCCCTAACCACCACTCTCCATCACCCTGGGTCCCAGCCCTGAGGGCCCACCTCCTCTGAGCCCCATCCAGCCCCCTTGCCCTGCAGACTCATCACTTTCCCTGCTTCTGCTCCAGCCCTGTCTTCCCATCCCCAGACAACCTGGAGCCGGAGCTGCAGCACAGCCTGGGGCTGGTAGAGACCATCACTGGCTTCCTCAAAATCAAGCATTCCTTTGCCCTCGTGTCCCTGGGCTTTTTCAAGAACCTCAAACTAATCCGGGGGGACACCATGGTGGATGGGTAAGGGATTAGAATCAGGTCTCTGTCTAGCTCCTTCTATTACACTCCCTCCCCAACACTGTCAGAACAGGGGTGAAGAGAATGGGCTCTGGAACCAGTTCTGCTACTTAGTAGCTGTGTGACTCTGGGTAGGTTACTTCTCTGTTCTTTAGTTTTCTCATCTGTAAAATGGGGCTAATATAGCACTACTTACTTCTTAGTGCTGTTTTGAATATTACTCATGTTGTCCTGTGTAAAGCACTTAAAACAATGCCTGGAGGCCGGGCGAGGTGGCTCACGCCTGTAATCCTAACACTCTGGGAGGCCTAGGCGGGTGGATTGTTTGAGCTCAGGAGTTCGAGACCAGCCTGAGCAAGAGCCAGACCCCATCTCTCCTAAAAATAGAAAGAAATTATATGGACAACTAAAAATATATACAGAAAAAATTAGCCGGGCATAGTGGCACATGCCTGTAGTCCCAGCTACTTCGGAGGCTGAGGCAGTAGGATTGCTTGAGCCCAGGAGTTTGAGGTTGCTGTGAGCTATGATCACTCCACTGCACTCTACCCAGGAGGAACCCATAAGCCACCCCCTTTCCCATGCCCTGCCCCCACCTCCCCACAGATCAAGGTCCCCTGGCCTCCCTCAGGAACTACACTCTGTATGTGCTGGACAACCAGAACCTACAGCAGCTGGGGTCTTGGGTGGCCGCGGGGCTCACCATTCCCGTGGGCAAGATCTACTTCGCCTTCAACCCTCGCCTCTGCTTGGAGCACATATACCGACTGGAGGAGGTGACTGGCACGCGAGGTCGGCAAAACAAGGCTGAGATCAACCCCCGCACCAACGGAGACCGTGCCGCCTGTGAGATGCCAGCCCCAGAGCCAGCGAGTACACTCGCAAGACACGACCCAGAGACACACCCAGAGATATACACAGGAACACCCAGACATTCACAGGCTAAGACACACTAGACACACGCACCTGGGTGGGAGGGGGCACCTGGAGGGGACAGTCTGAGAAGTTCTCTTCAGAGGTCGCGTTGGGGATGGGATGCCGCGGGGTCAGAGTGTGAGCTCAAGCAGGTGGCAAGCGCTGTTGAAAGCAGGTGTTCGCCCTCGCCCCACCCAGGCCAGACTCGAACCCTGCGCTTCGTGTCCAACGTGACAGAGACCGACCGCATCCTGCTACGCTGGGAGCGCTACGAGCCGCTGGAGGCCCGCGACCTGCTTAGTTTCATCGTGTACTACAAGGAGTCGTGAGTACCGGAGGCGGGGCCAGAACCCGAACCGGCCAATATCCTCAGGACCGCAGGCCCCAGTGGGGCTATGGAGAGCCAGGGAGCCAGGACCCCCCAAGTTGCACTCTGTTGTAGGTCCCATGTCTGGCTCTCTCCCCTCGTTTTCTTCATCCTTCTGTGCCTCAGTTTCCCCTCACCAAGTGAAACGGAGAAGACAGGGCTTCTGAGAGCCCAGGAGAGCCATCCTGCTGGGAAGGCTAGCATAATTAAGCTTCAATTCACTATGCTAATGTTCTACACTGACCACATGCTCCTGCCCCAGCAGCGGTTTGGGGAATGCCCACTAATTTGGCCAGTTTTATGAGCAGCTCTGCCAGCATTTCATTTAAGCTTGAGGAAGGGAGGGAGCAGGGACCAGCTGCTCTTTTCTTTGGAGAGAGTGGACTGACCCTAGCAGGAAGAAGAGTTGTTAGACCACAGGAAGGACTTCTCCAAAAACATGGCTAGGAATCAAGAGATATCCTTAGAGGAGAGAAATGGATGTTGGGTGGCAGGTTGGGAGGGCAGGAGTGAGGAGTACTTGCTCTCTCTATGGTAGACAGAAGACGGGGGGCCACCTGGCTTGAAAGCATTTCCTGTGAATTCAAACTGAGGTCTTAGTTGACCGCTAGCTCAGGACCTGGCCCAGGAGGAGGGAGGAATGAAGTCGGTGGTAGGAGGCCTACTCAAATGGCCAAGACTCTCCTAGGCCTCAGTGGTAAGTGAAGGTCTCTAGCATGCGGAGCTAGATAGTTTGTTCATATGGATTCTTGGGCCTCACCCCTACAGATTCTGATTCAGTTAGTCCTGAGTAGGGCCCAAGAATCTGCATTTCTAACAAGCTCTTAAGTGATGCTGAAGCTGCTGGTTCAGGGACCACAGTGTAAGCAGCACCAATGTGGACTGCAGTGTGAATGGCACCCCCGGCTCATGCAGTTCACAGTCTGTGCAACTATACACAGCTGCCTCTGGGCTTAAAGGGCAGAGAAATTTGGGGGTCCTTCAAGAAGTTTCTATAACGTCACTGCCTTGCAGTGTGACTGTGGCTGTGCTCCCTCAGAGGCATACCCCGTGTTTCCTGGCTCAATTCTGGCTCTGAACAGACCCAGACCTACTCAGTGTGTCATGTCCCACAAGGCACCTGTCCCCATGGCACCCACTCTGAACCTCCCCCTCCCCCACCTGCTCCAGGACTATCCTGCCTCTGGGTCCCAACAATGGCAGGCATTTCCAGCTAGGCCTCAAGTCCCCCCACCCCCACCACCTGCTTTGTCCTTCCCTCAAGTTTTGTCCCTAGTTCAACATGAATTCCACCTTGTCCTCCTCCAAAGGAACACCATGGACATCAGTGTGATGCTCCCTTGTCTCCCTGGTCTACTTTGATATCTGCCAGTGTGGGCTTCACTTTTATCTCACCCAAGGAGCAGCCCCCCTCCTGCCCCTAGGGTACCTCCCCAAGCCCTGCCCCTGCCCTGACCTTCAGGCAGTCGGCACTGGTTGCCTCTGGCTCCAATTAATTGCCCTATTGCAGTGGGTCTTGGCCTTTTGGGCTCATGAACATGTTTGAGAAGCTGCTGAAAGCTAGGAACCCTCTCTCTAGAAAAGCACACATGCACAAAACCTTGCCTATGGTTTGGGAGGCTCATAGACCTCCAGAGCCAATTCATGGGCCTAGGCTAAGATGCTCTACCCCTGGGAAGAGTGGTCTCCTGGTTGTAGTTCCAGACAATCCCCCCTGAAGGGATTAGAATAACCTTATTGCTTGCTATTCATTAGGAGAGGGGACTCTTTCACACCCACCTTCTAGTTTTATTTATACAATACAAGATTTTTTGAATATTTATTGAAACTAAAGCTTCCTATTCCCTGCTAAGGATGAGGACCTATTTCATCACAAATCTGGCTGGTGACACAAATATGACAGGGCCCACAGGGTCTAACAGGTGGCTGGAGTCATGGCTCTGCCCTCATGCATACGGGAAGAAGAATGACAATGACAATCCTGGGCTGATTCAGAAAGGGGTGGTGCTAGAACTTGTGGTTGGGGCTGAGCCACCCCTCAGCTCTGGGGATGGGGTGTTCAGCCCATTCCAGAATGCCACGGAGCACGTGGGTCCAGATGCCTGTGGAACCCAGAGCTGGAACCTGCTGGATGTGGAGCTGCCCCTAAGTCGCACCCAGGAGCCAGGGGTGACCCTAGCACCCCTCAAGCCTTGGACACAGTATGCAGTGTTTGTGCGGGCCATCACTCTCACCACTGCTGAGGACAGTCCCCATCAAGGAGCCCAGAGCCCCATTGTCTACCTCCGCACCCTGCCTGCAGGTAGGCTGAAGCATGTGGAACCGGCAAGTCCCCCTCCCACTGAGAATCAGGGAACCAAGCCCCAGAAATAGAGAAGCTGGGGCACCGAACACCTGGCCCAGAAAGACCGGACGGCCAGATGCTTGAGTCCTAGAAAGAATAGGGGGCATTTGCTTATGTCCCAGGGAGGCCTGGCTTGGGACAGTACAGGGTGAGTTGTTGAGCACACTACAGGGCCTGCGGAAGAGAAGGGAAAGGACAGAGTGCTGCATTCTAGGAAGAAGGGGTTCAGGGCCACGTATTACTTGGGAGAAGAGGGGGTTGGACCCCAGACAGAGGGGTTCATTACCAGACAGTATTCAGAAGGGGGACCCGCAACCCTTGAGTTGTAACCTCCTTACACCCCCAGCGCCCACGGTGCCCCAGGACGTCATCTCCACGTCCAACTCCTCCTCCCACCTCCTGGTGCGCTGGAAGCCACCGACTCAGCGCAACGGAAACATAACCTACTACCTGGTGCTGTGGCAGCGGCTGGCGGAGGACAGCGACCTTTACCTCAATGACTACTGCCACCGCGGTGTGCAGGGAGTCGGCGCAGGCCGGCGGGGAGCGGCGGGGGATGGGGACGCCGGCCAGGGAGAGCGGAGGGACGGGGGCGTGTAGACCACTGGTCTGACTGCTGTCTTCCCTGCCGCGGCGCCAGGCTTGCGGCTGCCCACCAGCAACAACGACCCCCGCTTCGACCGCGAAGATGGGGATCTTGAGGCCCAGATGGAGTCCGGCTGCTGCCCTTGCCAGCACTCACCTCCCGGTCAGGTCCTGCCCCCGCTGGAGGCGCAAGAGGCCTCGTTTCAGAAGAAGTTTGAAAACTTCCTACACAACGCCATCACCATCCCCAAGTGCGAAGACTGGCGAGCGGCGGGGCGGGGCTGGTGGGCGGGGCCTCTGAGGGGCGGGTCTGCGGTTGGGAAGGGTAGGGGCTTTGTGGGCGGGACTTACAATCCTGTGGGTGGGGCTTGGGCTGTGGGTGCATTTGGAGGCGTTGAGCGGTTCCAGAGGACACAGGGATGCGTTCCGGACTGGCCTGATAGGGCTCCCCCTTGGTCTCCCCAGATCCCCTTGGAAGGTGACGTCCATCAACAGGAGCCTCCAGAGGTGAGAGGGGTGGGGCCGGGAGCTGAGGACGTGGCTCCCGGGCCGCGCCTTGGCTCTGACCCACGCCCTCCCCAGGGACTCAGGGCGGCACCGCCGGGCCGCCGAGCCCCTCCGGCTGGGGGGCAACAGCTCGGATTTCGAGATCCAGGAGGACAAGGTGCCCCGGGAGCGAGCGGTGCTGAGCGGCCTGCGCCACTTCACGGAATACCGGATCGACATTCATGCCTGCAACCACGCGGCGCACACGGTGGGCTGCAGCGCCGCCACCTTCGTGTTTGCACGCACCATGGCCCACAGTAGGTGACACACACACACACACCTTCACCAACCCTAAAGACCCCTGTGCTCTAACTAGCTGAGTTTGACCTCCCGCCAACCCCAGAGCCTCGTTTTGCTCTCCCCTCCCAGTTCCTGTAATACCAGGGCTCCCCCCCCCACACACAAAATCCCAGTTCAGCCCAGTTTAGCTTGGGTTTGAACATAAGATGAGAGGAACTACTTGTGGCCTTGCTGCTAGATGCCCCCTCCCGCAGGAGAGGCTGATGATATTCCAGGAAAGGTGGCTTGGGAGGCGGCCAGCAAGAGCAGTGTTCTCCTGCGCTGGCTTGAGCCACCAGACCCTAACGGACTCATCCTCAAGTACGAAATCAAGTACCGCCGCCTGGGAGAGGTAGGTACCCCAGGGAACCTTCTATCCCAGACCCATTTTGTGCCTCTGTCCCCTTCCCAGCTAGCTGTTCTGTGTTACCCTCAGGAGGCCACCGTGCAGTGTGTGTCCCGTCTTCGGTATGCCAAGTTTGGGGGGGTCCACCTGGCCCTGCTGCCGCCTGGAAACTACTCTGCCAGGGTGCGGGCAACCTCGCTAGCCGGCAATGGCTCCTGGACAGACAGTGTCGCCTTCTACATCCCTGGCCCAGGTGTGCGCAGCCTCTCTCCCAGACCTGCATCACTGAACAGACCCGCCTGATCCCCAACCCACCACAGGCCCCTCCACCCATCCCTCCCCCATCCTCATCCCCTAGTGTGCAAAGAGAAACATCCCCCTCCCTCTAACTTCTCCATCTTTGATCCTGCCCTCTGCTGCCCTCTGACCCTTTCCTCTCAATGTTGACCCTGTCCAGAGGAGGAGGATGCTGGAGGGATGCATGTCCTCCTCACTGTCACCCCTGTGGGGCTGATGCTGCTCATCATTCTTGCTGCCCTCGGTTTCTTCTACGGCAAGAAGAGGTGATGACAAGTCCCACCAGGTCCCATCCCCTCCTGCCCCTGAGCCCTCATCAGAAGGTCAGTGCAGAGGATGGTAGGAGGGTCAGTGCAGTTGGAGTAGAAAGAAAGGACTTCCGTAGAGGCAGTAACTTTTCTCCTGAGAATGGCATGGAGGAGACACACCTCTCAGCTGGAATTAGCCTGGGACATTCCTGGTTTTAGCAGTGAAAGTCCCGCATCCTGGGAAACCCCTCAGTCTGGGCACACTGGAACTGGTGGTCACCACAGTCTCAGCCCAAGCTGAGGAATAAAGAAGCTGGTCCTGCCATAGTGGGGGGAGAGGAAGGGGACCTCAGTGTGTGGCCCAGGATGCCTGATGTCAGGACCCTCTGGGGCTGGCTACAAAAAGGAAATGGGGGCAGGACCTTGATTAGCTGGGCTCCAGGGACAAGCTAGGGGGCAGGAGCCCCTCTCCTCTTGTGTCCTCCCTATTCCCACCCTGTCAGATGCCAGGACTAGGACCAAGACCAGCTTGGAAAGTGCTTAGGGCTGGGGGTCACCCTGACCAGGGCTGGGGTGTGGTCAGTAACTTCCTTCCTCCCTCTTCCTTGTCCTCTGACATTCCTGAGGACCCTTCCAGCCTGACCCCCTCACCTCCCATTGCAGAAACAGCACCCTGTATGCTTCTGTGAATCCGGAGTACTTCAGCACCTCCAATAGTAGGTCTGGGGTGCGTGGGCAGGCAGTGTGGGAAAGGGAGACAGGAGAGGAGGAGAGGCAGACTTCCAGGAGACCTTCATGCAGAAGGCAGCCTCCAGACCAGAGCCTTCAGAAGAGGAGGGGAGACGTGGGTAGAGGCGTGGCAGAGGGCAGCATCCTTGCCCTGTGACCCCGGCCTCCTCACAGTGTACATCCCTGATGAGTGGGAGGTGCCTCGAGAGCAGATCTCCATAATCCGGGAACTGGGCCAGGGCTCCTTTGGGATGGTGTATGAGGGGCTGGCACGAGGCCTTGAAGCTGGAAAGGAGTCCACGCCTGTGGCCCTGAAGACGGTGAATGAACTGGCCAGCCCACGGGAACGCATTGAGTTCCTCAAGGAAGCTTCTGTCATGAAGGCATTCAAGTGTCACCATGTGGTAAGGGAGAGTCAGGAGCATTGTCAGGGTCATAATTAGGGTAAAGGTCATGTGGTAAGAGGGAAATGTCACAGATGAGGTTAGGGCACCATCAAGGCCAGAGTTAGGACTATGGTTAGGATCCTAATTGGAGTAAAGGTCATGGTTGGGGTTAGAGTCAGTGTCATGGTAGGGTCATGGCTAGGACTAAGATCAGTCATGGTTGGTGATCAATATTGAGTTTCCAGATCATTATTAGGGTCATGGTTGGGATCAGGGTCACGGTTGGACCAAGTTCATAATTGTGATGATGGTCAGATATGATGAAGGTCATGGGCTAGGGTCAGGGTCATTATTAGGTCAGGATTTGGATTACAGTTATGATTGGGGTTAGGGTCAGGTTGATGTCTGGGTCAGGCTGTGGTCACAGCAGGTCAAGCTTTTGGCCAAGTGGGGCAAGGGAGCTAGGTGGACCTGCAGCCAGGCTCTTTGTCTGTCCCAGGTACGTCTCCTGGGTGTGGTGTCTCAGGGCCAGCCAACTCTGGTCATCATGGAGTTAATGACCCGTGGAGACCTCAAGAGCCATCTTCGATCTTTGCGGCCTGAGGCAGAGGTGGGGACCCTGGGCCAAGGGGCTAGAGAGTTAGAGAAGACTTGGGCACACTGTGGGGTGGGGGACAGTCCTGGGCAGGAGACCGGTTCCTTCTTCACTAGCCCCCAATCTTGGCTCTAGAATAACCCTGGGCTCCCACGGCCAGCGCTGGGGGATATGATCCAGATGGCTGGTGAGATTGCAGATGGCATGGCCTACCTTGCCGCCAACAAGTTTGTGCACCGAGACCTGGCAGCCCGCAACTGCATGGTGTCCCAGGACTTCACCGTCAAGATCGGCGGTACAGAGGGTGCCAGGCAGATGAGGGTAGCCTAAAAACTAGAGAAATTCCCCTAAGCTAGGCATCAGGAGACCCGGGCCTGGCCCACAGCTCTGGCCTTGATAGCCTATGAGAACTTTGGCAAATCACCCCCACCCTAGATCTCAGTCTCGTGCAACGGCAGAGGGGCTTGGATGGGATGATCTCTGAGGTCCTTTGAGCCTCCACATTCCAGGGTTCTTGGAGACTCTGGGGGTGAGAGGATTGGGAGAGGTACCCCTGGGCCAGGAGCTAGGGTGCTGTGCGGCTCTTCTGCCTCACACCGCCTCCACTCTCACCCTCACTTTCCAGACTTCGGGATGACTCGGGACGTGTATGAGACAGACTATTACCGCAAGGGTGGGAAAGGGCTGCTGCCCGTGCGCTGGATGGCCCCTGAGTCTCTCAAAGATGGAATCTTCACCACCCACTCGGATGTCTGGTGGGGCCTGGCTGGGGCACAGGGTTCCAGGGATGTGGAGGTGGGATCTGGAGAGGGACCTGGGACACTCCCCTTCCTTGGGGTGCACTGCGCAACGTGAAGAGTGCTGGGCTCAAGCGCTCCCATGTGTCATCCAGGTCCTTTGGTGTGGTGCTCTGGGAGATTGTGACCCTGGCTGAACAGCCCTACCAGGGCCTGTCCAATGAGCAGGTGCTCAAGTTTGTCATGGACGGCGGCGTCCTGGAGGAGCTGGAGGGCTGTCCCCTTCAGCTGTGAGTCACCCTGCCTGCCCCCTCCTTATCCCTGCTATCCCACACCCCCATGATTCTGGCCCACCTCCTCTGATGCTTTTACATCTGCTGATCCCCAGCGATGAGCCCCCCAATTCTAAGCCCCTACTACAGCTCCCATTTACTTCCCTCTGATGCTCCCAGACATAATGCCTATGATCCCCTGTACCCACTGACCAACCCTCCAGTGCAGGAGGCCTGGGGTGTGTCTGGGGCTCCGGGACCCCTCTGACCCTGCTCCCCACACCCGCCAGGCAGGAGCTGATGAGCCACTGCTGGCAGCAGAACCCACGCCTGCGCCCAACTTTCACCCACATCCTGGACAGCATACGGGAGGAGCTGCGGCCCTCCTTCCGCCTCCTTTCCTTCTACTACAGCCCAGAGTGTGGGGAGGGCCCAGGGCTCTCTGCCACCCACTGAGGCAGAGCCTGACTCCTCACCAACCCCAAGAGGGGCTTCCTCAGACTGCAGCCCTTAAAATGGGGGTCAAGGACACTGAGGGACACTCCATTCCCAGCTGACTGGCCTCCCATGGGCAGAGAGCAAGGGGTCCGACCTGTCTGACAGTGAGATGTCTAGATGACCCCCTCTCAGACAGGGAGGGGCCGAGGATGGTGCAGAGGGGGAGCAGGAAGGGGCATCAGAGCAGTCTCACTGTAGGAAATAGCTTCTCAGCAGTTTGAGCTCTCCATGAGAAAGCAAGCAGGGTCACAGGCAGAGTGGAGATCAGGCCATGGACAAACGTTCTGCACTCAGAATGAGGAGCAGGAAAAGAGGGCCTGCCCACGCTGGAGGCAGGGTCTGGAGAACCCCACCCTCAGCTTTAGGTCTCCTGTGGACATCTGGGGCCATCAACACCTTAAAACCAGATGAGCAGTCAGAACCAGGCCTGGAGCCCTCTCTGTCCATGTTTGGGATGCTCGGGTGGGCGTCCATATAACTGTCCTGCCTGCCACTGCATTTCACTTCCTCCCTCTGCCCCAGACCAAGTGTCGTGCGGCGAACCCAGGGACCTGGGCAAATGGTCCCCAGCCTAGCCTGCCATCACCTCTTCCTCCCCTCTTGCCCCACCCAGGGACCCCCAAGCTTGGTGCTCCTCCTTCCTTCTCTCCAGGGGCATCCCTTGGTGCACATTCACCCTCTTTTCAGTCCCTTCCCCTCAATTATTAGCCCTGGATTATTAAGGCTTTACGAGCCTTGTCTTCCTCCCTCCCCTCACCCCCCACCCCCACCCCCGCCTCTCATGGGAAGACTGGAGAAGGCACAATAAATGCCGACGTCTGTTTGTACCCTGGTCCCAGGCAGCCCATTTTCTCTCCATCTATATGGCGTTAACACTGGATGAACTTCCTCTCTCCCTCCTTTGGGACTTGAGGCGGTGACCCTAAGGCAGTGATACAGGATAAATACACTCTGTCAACACCATCTCCGTGAGGACCTGAGCAGCCAGAGTTGCCATGGCAGTGAAGCAGGACAATCTTGCTATTATCCCCTGTGCAGGGCCAGAAGTGGTTGCGCCTGGCAGGGAACCTTTGTATCTGGCCTCCAAGCAGAACCCACCAGTCCCTGGCACCACATCTTTATTTTGTCCCTTGCTATGTCTGTCCACTGGGCAAGCATTTCCTGAGTACCACAGGAGAGACTTTAAGTGGGCAAACATGGGGAGGGGGAGGGGCCCTGATGACATCATCAGTTTGTGCTCTGTGTCTCCCACCCAAGGCAGGGGACACACACCAGAGCAGGGGCTGTGTGTCTGGCACCCTGCGGTTATTCTGGGAGGCCAGAATCTCAGCTTCTGGCTGAGATGCCACAAGCAGAGATGCCTTTGAAGCACGCTGAAGTTGCGCAGGAGGGTTGGTTCCCAGGCTTTTATGCCAGTGCCATGAGGGCTTTGAAAGGAGGACTTCAAAACTTGACGAAGTGGGTGGCAGTGGGAGGGGCTGGTCACGGCTCAGGGCTTAGTTTCCTGCATCCAGGTGCGTGGGGCCATAGCTCCCACACGCTGCCACGTGCTCTGGGTCTGGTGAGATGTGTGCCTCGGAGCCCCTTTGCTCACTCATGCCAGCAGCTGTCCTATAAGCCGCAGCTCCTTCGGGCGGGGCCTGGGTGGAGCGGGCATGAGACTGTGCCAGGCCGTCTCTAAGACAGTAACTACCCTGTTACCCCGACGGAGTCAGGGCTGGCAGCAAGGACCACCCATCCCCTGCCCGGCATTGGTGACTGAAGCAACAGTGACCCCTACTGGTAGCTAGCAGAACCGCAGCTAAGGGAGAACAGATGGGGGAAGCTGGTCCCCCGGAGGCCTGCAGGAGAGCGGAAGGGCAGAGAAACTCCACACAAGCCCTGGATCTGAGACCCGCACGCTCACAGAGCACACAGCCACACCTGCACCTGCACCTGCACCTGCACATGCCCGGAGGGCAGCACTGGGGTCAACCCGTCTCCCCACCACCCATGCCCCCTAACCTTCACAGTGCTGGTCATCTGGATGTGGAAGAGCTCAAGGAACAGACTGGGAGTCAAAGAAAAGAGGGCTTCAGAAATATGCCATCTGGCCTCCACCTCCAAAGATGAGCAGGTGATGACTGGCCCGGAAGTACTTTGTGGAGAAGGATATAGCGATGCTAGAAGACAAGCTCACTGCCACCCAGATTCTAGAAAAAAAAAATGGATTTAACAAGGTAGCAAGAGAGATGGAGGTTGGACTTCAGAAGGGACTTCCCAACTATACAGAGAAGCTTTGTCTCCTCTCTGAGACATCTGGGGACAAGACAATAGGTTGACCTGGGGAAGGAGAGATAGACAACTACCACAGAGGCAGAAGGGTAAATTCCATGACTAAAAGAATCCAGAAACACCCCTCTTGGTCTCCTCTTCTCCCCCGGATTCAGACAAAACTCCAGGAAAAATAACCTGCAGCTGGCTGAGCAGAGTGGAGACAGATGAGCATAAAAGGGCATGTTCACCATCTAGTCCCTTAAAACTGTCCTTGTGGCCTTATGACAGTTCCTCCACCTGGGCACTGGGGGCTGGGAACTATGGGTCTCATGCTCTACTCCCTTCAAGCTCAGGAACAACTGATGCATCTTTGTGGGGACTGGGACAACAGGTTGCAGTCCTGCAGGGAGAGAGGCCTAGAGGCCTGAGAGAGGAGGTAGAAATGGCCAAAGTCAGGCAAGCTGTGCCCCTGAGCCAGGTCTCGGTGGAGGCAGGAAAAAGTGAACACTCACAGTTTCTCTTCCTCTAGGCTCTCGCTACAGAGCAGAGGGCTGAAGCAGAGACGGTTCCTGGATGTCACCAAGTGGGAGGAAGAGTGGGGTACAAGAACGTGAGAGCTCAGCATCCCACCCCTGCTCTTGGCAAAGTCTCTCATCTCACCCCATAACACCAAGCTCACGCCAAGTCCCAGGGAGCTTGGATGGGGGCACCAGGTCTTAGATGCCCAGTTGAGGGGCAATCCTGTAGTAGAAACTGTGGACTTTCCCCTTGGCCTAGTGTCCACGCACTGTGGAAGATCTTCTGTGCATGAGCTGTTTGGCTTCTCCAACTTTCAGTTGGGGGCTACAAACACGGGGGGTGTTAGCACAGGGCTACCAACCCACAGCAAAGGTCTTCCTCCTTCCAGCCAGAGGCTCCTATGCAGCTCCAATGCTGTCTGTCTCTAGGGGTGGGAGGAGAGTTTGGGTTTCCTCCCATCCCTGTGGGGACTCGCCTCCTGCCCACCCCTTATGTTTGTCCAGGAGGCAGAAGACCTGAATACGTGGGTCATCTCCTGGTGAGCCACCATGAAATTGAGCTCCTCTGGGTCACTCGTCCAACAGGGCCACTAACGAGTCACCACTAACATGGCATTATTCACTACTAGAGAGGGTGAGGGAAGTGGCACCCTCTTGAATTTGTGGGAAATCAGGACATACGGTGGGTGAGGCTGGGGATAGATTCAGAGCAGAGAGTGCGTGGTGAGTCCTGGTATACAGTCAGCGCAGAGGGTTTCTTGGTGAGTCCCAGGCACACAGTTAGGAGCCTGAGATAAAGTCCTCAGCCTCAGCTGATACCAAGTGAAGCAAGGCTCTTCAAAAGGGCCACATGGCTGAGAGTTTTGATGTCCCTGCTGTTGAAGAGCAGCCTGAACGGCCATCGGGCAAGTGTTCAGAGTGGGTGGTGAGGAGTGGGGTGACATTGGACCTGCATATCTGAATTTCCCTAACTATGGGCTATTTGCCCTTCTCCAAAGTCAGTAGATCTAGCCCTCTGCCCAGGATTCTGGCTGAGTAGGTGGCTCAACCCCAGCATAGTTGGCCCTGGGAAGACAGGACATCTGAACAGTTCGGCCTCCCAGAATTAGCAGGCTAGGAGTTCCGGGCAGAGGTACCACCTGTCCCCAGTCTCATCACTGCCACCACGGAAGAGGAGGGAGAAGAGAGAGGGCAAGAGGGGAGGCACTCACGGGGTGTTGATGGGACTGAAGTCCTAGGACAAAGAAGGGGGGCTGATCCAGGGGTGCATGACATTCCTCTTGCCTCTCCCACCCTCTCCCTCCACCCAGAGTGGGAGCAGTTCTCAAGTACCAAGGGCGTTCTCCAGATGCCAGGCAGAGGGAGGACAGGAAAGGATGGGGGTGTCAGGGAGGTCATGAGCAGAAGGAAAAACAGACAACAGGGTGTTGGAAGAGAGAGAGGCACAGAGAGGTGGGGAGACCTCTCTACACACAGCAACCCCAGGACTTCTTACCCACCCCTGCCCCTTTAATGTCTGTGGGTCTGGCCCTCAGCCCTCCCCACTTGTGAGCAACAACAGGGAAACTTTCTGCTTGGTCATTTCCGGAGATGGCAGGTCACATCCTGAGGGAGTAGAGGACCCACTCTGGCTCCCACCCTCTCAGGTTGTGTCAGGCTGTGTCCTTAAGCAGAACTGGACAGGAGGAGGGAGGTGGACAGGGGTGCAGGGGGAGAGAGGGGAAGGATGGTCGAAGCAGAGCAGGATAGCAGCTGGGAGGAAATTATGAGACTACAAAGGATTCTCAAGAAAATGAGACAAAAAGGACAGAGGTCGACAGCTGGGTCAGACAAGAAGTGGAGAGGGAGGAGGGGCCCAGCCAGTAGCCACCTCTCCAAGTGGTGGTGGGCGTGGAAATGGACTGCTGCCGAAGCAGGAAGGATGGCGATGGCGGTGGCGCTGTGGAAAGACTTCTGGGGGTGGGGGGCACAGGTGTGAATGAGGCAGGGAGGGGGGCCTCTTTTGGAAGTGGAATTTCCTAGGCAGAGACCTCCGTGCTGCAAGGTCAAGGGCTGGAATAAGAGAATGGATGCCCAGCACTTTGTAAGCTACAGTGCACTATGCAAAGTATTGTCCTTGTTATCTAAGTGTGGGATCATTTAAAGAGGTGCTGCAGAAGTACATTTAGTGACACGGAAAGATGGTCGTGATGAACTGCAGAGTGAAATGAGCAGGTTACAAATAATACAAATGATGCCATTGTTCACATTTGCATGTACAAACTGAGGGACAGATCCGGAAGTGTAAATATACATCTGCGTGGTGGCTTGTGGGAGATTCATGTCTTCTTTTTGCTTACCTGTATTCTCTTTAGGTTTTTTAAAGAATATACAGTATTTATATAGTGAAAAACAAGCCGTTTGCTTTTATAAGGAGGCCCCCTGTCCAGAGGGTGGAGGTCCGAGGGGCAGGGCTCGGGATGGGTGAGGGCAGAGCTGACGGGGCCCCTGGCCCTGCCCTCCTCCTCCTGGGCATGCACCACAGGCTCTGTCCTGCACACACTCTCCAAGAACATTTTTTCCTCCATGTTTTAGGCTGGACCGAAGTCTGTTTTCTTGAATTTAGGATTGGCAGCATATTTTTGTAACCCCACCAAGTTTTCCATCTGGGGAGACATAAAACAGGTGGGAAATAGAGAAAAGTAGACAGTCCTTGGAGATTCCTGGCAGCCCTGGGAAGGCTGACAGCGCTGAAAGTGAGTGCACCTTCCCCTTCCAACCCTGCGGGATCTGCCTCCACCCACGGTGGCTCCAGCGGAGTCTGAGATCCCACACCCTCTGTTTCTCACGTGTGCCACACCCTTCACCCAACATGCCTTCCTTTTCCATCCTTCCCTCGCCCTCTGCCCAGCCTCTCTTCCCAGTCTGAGTGGGGATCATCGTACCGCGTGAGGGCTCCCCCCACATTCTTCCCCACTGGGCTCCCCCTCTCCTCTCTTTCCCAGCCTGGAAATACACACCCCTTGTGTAAGTCCCTCACCCAGGGCCGCTCCTCCCTGGGAGCAATAATTTACACTGGCAAAGAGTTTTCTATTTCCAAAGTATATACATTGTGTGTGTGTGTGTGTGTGTGTGTGTGTGTATAGTATGTGTGTATATGTGTATGTATATATGTATGTATATTAAAGATGGGGTCTTGCTCTTTCTCCCAGGCAGAAGTACAGTGGCACAATCATAGCTCACTGCAGCCTTGAACCCCTGGGCTCAGGCGATCCTCCTGCCTCAGCCTCCTGAGTAGCTGGGACTACAGGCATGTACCTCCACACTCAGCTAATTTGTTTATTTTTTGTAGAAATGGGGTCTTGCTATGTTGCCCAGGGTGGTCACAAACTCCTGGGCTCAAGCGATTCTCCCACCTTGGCCTCCCAAGGCATGAGCCACTGTGCCTAGCCTATTTATTATTCTTATACCTAAAACATATTGAGCACCTACTACACATCTACACTTGACATACACTTTAACACAGGAAACAATCTGGTGAGCTCATACTATTGCTAACATTTTGCAGATGAGGAAACTGAGCCTATGGAAGTACAATACATGCCCAAAGTCTCACAAGTAATACATGGCAGAGCTGGGGTTCAAAGCCGGATCTGTTTGCACTTTCTCCGCTGTATCGCACTGCCGACAAGGCATGCCACACTGGGCCTAGAGAGCTCTGGAGATGGGATAAGTCCACATGGGCGGGATGGTGTCCGTATGGCCCCAACACCAAGCCATCTTTAGACATGGCAATGTGCTGAATGCCTACTCGTAGTAGGTCCTGCAGTGGACGAGGAAGTCACGAAGACAGGCAAGAACCGGCGCCTGCCCTGAGCATCACCCTGTCTGTTGCAAGAGAAGGCTTGTGGACAAATCCCTGCAGTGCGCCCCACAGCAGCCCCTCACAGAGCTGTGTAAGAACCAAGTCTATGAGCACCATAATGAAGGAATGAGGGTCATGAAACTCAGATCTCAACGCTTCCCTCCCGAAAATCCTTCAATGGCTCCCCAGTGCCAATGAGCTAATGACAAACCACACAGGCAGGCTGACCTCTGAGCTTCGTCTCTCCAGCCTCCTGCCCCCTCACACCCATGCCACCCCCCAGAGGGCTCCGCAGCTCTAAGCCTCCAGGCCTTCACTCCTGCACCCTACAACATCCTCCACCCCTCTCCCCCTCTCCCTTCCCGTTTGTCCTGAGGATCACCTGCTCCCCTTTGAATCAGCTCTCCACTGTCCCCTCCTCTCTGAAGCCTTTCCTGCCTTCTCTGCCCCATGCAGTCTCATCCTTGGCAAGGTGGACCACTCCTTCTCACACCCTCCCCCCACAAACCTTTGCTTGTAGTTTAACTCTTACCACCCCAATTACCGGGATCTATTTACCTATTTATCTTTCTCACCCTCATGTCTCATTTAGTCCCTCATTTATCTTTGTATCCCTTGATACTGCCACACACGCCAGCACATTATAGGTTTCCAATAGAGGCTCGATGAATTAATGATAACAAACCGGCTAGGGACAGAGAGTGCAGAAAGGAAAAAAATACTGCATTTAGAACCAGTCCCAAACTGAATCTCAGGCAAGCATACTTAAGTTTTCTGGAGCTAAGTTGGTAATTTACTTCTCCAATCCTCAGTTTAAGTCGTCTATCAAATGGGAAGTCCACTGTGCACCTTGAATCACGATGTCCGACCCAAGACACCTGCAGGACTACCTGCCTCTTCCTTGAGGTGGTCGGGGATGACATTCAGGCCACATGTGAGGACCTCAACCCTGGCACTGCATCAGGAAGTCCCAGGCCTGATTGCCATGACTCCTTCTCAGCCATGAAGTCTGCACTCTGGACCATGCTACAGGAGGGAAGGGAGGACCCTTAAGTCTCTCCAGCTTCTTTAGCCCTCTAGTTCCAGCACTGAGTCTGTGAGATCCTGAACTCCCTCTAACATCTTCCTCCTCAATCCCCAAATCCTCTGGTTTCTGTCTCTCAGAGCATCTGAAGCCTCCCTGGGTTCTCTGGAGTCCCGTGAGCCACCAGGATCTTCTACATTTCTCTACTGGTCTCCCTTCCTGGCCACCTCCAAGCAATCCTGGAGCCCGACTCTCGGGTCACCAAGAACCCTCTCTGCCAGTCTCTCCAGACCCCCAGGATCCCTCTTTCCCTTCGCCATCCCTCTCCACCCCCTCCAGGCACTGCGGGCTCTGACCCTGGCACCATCTGGACACACAGCCGCCTGGCGCAGGGACTCCAGCTGCTGCAGGGCTCCTCCCCCTGCCCTCCTGTCGCTGCCTCAGCCAGTTCGTTGCAATCCACAATAACAGCAAATTCAGCCTCAGAAAACTTCTGACAGCAAATACCCATAGCAGGGGAGAGAAGGAGAGAGGCGGCAAGGGCAGGCTGATCTGACCCAGTGTGCTCATACAGAATGACCATCCTTCCTCCACGTCTTTGCCCGGGCTCTTCCCCATGCTCGCGATGCCCTCTCCACCCACGACTTCTCCTCGGGGTCCTGCTTAGCTTTCCAGGCCCAGACCAAAAGCCCCCAAACTGCACAATCCTGAGGCTCCTCCCCTCCTCGCTCTGTGGCCCTATCTGCTTTAGGACACGGCACCTTGAGGGGAGAGGATGACATCTGGGAGCCCTTCCCATGAATGGCCCAGCAGCAGGCAGGGCTGAGGGGAGACAAACTCAGCCAGAGGGGAGACCTGAGGTCTGGCCTTCAGCCGCAGTCAGCAAGGGTAAGAAAGGTGCTAAGCGCTCCCTTCCTGGTGCTGGGAGCTCGTCAGAAAGAGGAACAAAATACTGAGCTTCTCCTACACATCAGACCCTCTGATAGCTGGCATCCACTGACAATGGAATCCCACAACCACCCTTCCAGAAAGGTGTTCTTTCCTCATTTTCCAGACAGCAACTGAAGCTTTGAGAGATCAAGTAACGTGCCCAGGTTCCCCTAGGCACAGGGGTAGAGGGGAGATGAGGATGTAGATGAGGGTGACAGACAGTCTACAGCCCGAGAGGCTAGGGCTTGTCGAGCTGAATCCATCTGAGTCAACGTCAAGGCACACAGAGATTCCCGGCAGCCCTGTAACCTGGTCTGCATGGGGACAGCGCTGCAGGAGGAGGGCTCAGCCGTTCCTAGGAGACCTCTGCCTGCCAGGGCTGCTGGCCGGGGCCCAGGCTTCCAGACACAGTGAGTGATTCCATTTTAAAGGTGAAAAATGCTTCCACTGCAATTATCACAAAGTGTATCAAAGTGGCGGCATGGTTTCCAGAAGTGGGCTGTGCAAAGCTACGTTCCAGCCCCACAGAGCAGAGCGGAGCCCCAACATTTGGCTGGGTTGTGCTGAGACTGCCCCCCACCCCCCGGGGAGCTGTGCTTCCACGCCAGACCCTGGAGAAGATGGCAACCGGGTGTTTGAGTGCCAATAATCAGACTCGCTGCTCTGCTTGTTTGGCCCTTTTCAAATAGAAAAAGAGACAACCGATTTGAAGGGAGAGTGGGGGGTGGATACTTAAGACCGAGCTGTCCTAGTCCTTACAGTGTCCTACTCACAGCTGGGGGCAAGGAGACAGAGTCCATCCCCAGGGGCTTCCGTGTCCAAAATCCTGAGGTGGGGGTGACCTGGGTTCTGGAACTCTCTGCAGAACAGGGGCTGGGTGGGCAGACTTTGCAGCCCCTCCACACCCCTTCCCTCCGCCTTTTTATTTTTTCCCATCTTCAGCCCTGCTCTGCCCCACCTCAGGCCTGAAAGAGGGGACACAGAGACACAGGGAGCCTGGTCCCTGGACTGGGCTGCAGTGCCCTAGGTCATGGTACCCACTGTCCCCTATTTGGAACACTTTCTCCAGACCTTGAAAGGCTGGTTCCTTCTCACTCGGTCACTCCTCAGGAGAGGCCTTCCAAAAGCACCACGTCTCCAACTAACGCCCTGCACTGTCATCTTCATAACCCAGATGATGAGCTAAAATCACCTTCGTTATTTGTTCCTAAGTTTATTTCTCTCACCCCCACCAAAAAGCAAGGGCTGCGCACATCTTGTTTGCTGCTGCGTCCCGGTGCCTGGCACCGCCTGCCACATCGTGGGAAGGCTCGACTCCGTTGCATGAGCTACCAGGACGGCCCTCCGCTTCTTGTTGTTACTCTATGGATATAATAAATCCAATGATGACAATCCCCGACCTGAGTGCAGCAGCCTTTTACAGCTGACAGAGCATCGCCCTGAGTCCCTGCTCATTTTGTACATACCATGCCTGGGTCTGGGTTATTCCCATTTTACGTATGAGGAAACTGAGGCTTAGAGGGCCTACAGGACTTGCTGCAGTTCGCAGGTCCTTACTGGTGGTGAAGCAGAGGCTCAAACAGACCCCGAGTCCTAGCCTCCTTCCACAGCCGCACAGTCACCTATACCACGGAAGGGTGGACCACAGTCCCTTCTTCCCTCGCCATTCTCATCCATGCAGGCGCCTATGACAAACGCAGGTGCGTGTGTGAAGACAGCGGCTGCCGCAGCAGAGGCTGGCCTGTGACTGCGCATGAGGGGACACATGTAGAACTGCAGGAGAGTCGCCTGTGAAGAGCACCGGTGTGGGGAGTGGAGGAGGAGCCACCTCTGCCTGGAAGGGCTGTTGTCCTCCAAAACGTTCTTTTGTTCCTTTCTTTATTTTTTTTTTTCTCAAAATGTCAGTGCATACTTATTCAGCATCTCCTATCTACCAGCATTTTGCCAGGCACTGAGAATTCAGCATAAATAGGAGAAGGTTACCACCTTGGAGAGGAAAGGAATGAAGAAAATAAACTCAGAAATCTATCACTTCTGCCACTGATTCACTGTTTACTCAGTAAACCAGCTGATCCTGAGCCCACTGTAATATATTTAAAACCAAGCAAATGATCTAATTTATCAGTTTCAATACTAATATTACATTTGCAAATGGATGGCCTTATAATTTTCAAAGAATTGGATATATTATATGACACTACATATTATTTTACAGGAGAAGTTGTTTTCGTAATTTCATAAGAACAAGGAATAATTTTACTAGGCTTGGCTCATTATAAATTCATATACTAATTATATTAAAAAGCTGTGATTTAGAAACCCAACCAGACACATGCAGGCCCATGGAAAAAAGTAGCTGTTGAAATCAGAGCTAAGGGCTGACGATTTCGGGTTCATAATCTCTCACTTCTAGGTCACTTCTTTGTTACCTGCTAGTTTTCAATTAGAGGAAGAGGCACTAAAAGGTTAATATGCAATTGGTATTTCTTTTCACCCAGATGTGAACTCCAAAACAGGGAGCTGAGATTTCATTTACTTTTGCCTGCCCTAGTGCCTAACATGTTTGGGGTACTGCGGGCATAGAATCGATGTTGACTAAATAGATAAAGGAAGAGTAACTATAAATTAATCCTTTGGTTCTATAAATGCCTAGAGCTGTTCAGAGAAAAGACATCATGTGAAATCTAAAATATCACTGCTCCTTTCAGTAGTGTTGTGGGAGTGTGTCATGATCTCTCATGATGTCGGCAAAGCACATTCTGCTGGGTAGAAAACTACATGCGAAGATGACTATGATTCTGCAAATGAGTCCATGTTTGGGGCTAAAATTGTTACAAAGCATACATTACTGAAAGGGTAGAGTGTGGGCTGGTGGTTAGAAAAGTGTCTTGGATTCTGGTTTCTTAAAGCTTCAAACTGATCTAGTGTGGTGGTACGTGTCTATAGTCCCAGGTACTTGGGAGGCTGAGGCAGGAGGATTGCTTGAGCCCAGGAGTTTGAGGCCAACCTGGAAATATAGTGAAACTCTGTCTTTAAAAAAAAAAAAAAGTGGAAACTGATCTTCCAAGGGGAATTCCATAGAGGGCTCTTTTGCTGTAGTAATAGTTAAAGGCTTTGACAGTCCTGCTCCTTTTCCACTCCCCTCAGGTGTCTTTAACATGAATCACTCAGTGGGAAAGCAGTTAAACATCCCCCTCTGTGGGGGATGTGTCCTTAACCCTTTGGCAGCTGTATTGGCTAGTGTTTGAGAGCCCAAGATCTCAAGTCAAACCACCAGCTTCTAATCCCCATCTGTGTGACCCTGGGCAAGTTGCTTAACCTCCCTAAGTCCCACATTCCATATCTGTAAAGTGAGGAGAGCAATAATAACACCCACTTCCTGGGCCTGTTATAAGGGCATGTGAGTTCATACCTGTGAGGCACTTAGCACAGTGCTCGCTCATGGCAAACACTCAGGACATGGTGGCTACATCTCTCCCCCCGCCTCTACAGCCAAGAAGTCCCAAGTTGGAATCTCCAGGTTCAGATTAATGTTCTCATTGTATAACTGAAGCTAAGTCTCTTGACCTCGATCTCAGTTTTCTTGTCTGTAAAATGGTACCAGCTAATCCTCAAATCAGGCAAAGCCAGGCCTTGGCAGTTATTTGTCAAACAAGACCTGAATATACAAGGTAATGATGGGCTATTGTTAAAGTCTGGACACAAAGGACAGGATGGTAAAGGTTAAAACTCATCTATTTTGGCTGGGCGCAGTGGCTCACACCAGTAATCCTAGCACTCTGGGAGGCCAAGGTGGGAGGATCACTTGAGGTCAGGAGTTTAAGATCAGCCTGAGGAAGATCTGGCCTATTTCTATTTCTACTAAAAATAGAAGAAAATAAATCAACTGGGCATGGTGGCTCACACGCCTATAGTCCCAGCTACTCAGGAGGCTGAGGCAGGAGGATCACTTGAGCCCAGGAGTTTGAGGTTGCTGTGAGCTAGGCTGACGCCAGGGCACTCTACTCAGGGCAACTGAATGAGACTCTGTCTAAAAAAAAAAAAGAAAGAAAGAAAGAAAGAAAGAAAGACCTCATCTATTTAGTTCCCTGAAAGCAGATAGTAGGAACAAAAAAGTGCAGAAACATATCTGTATGATCCACTGTGTATTATTCTTGCTATATTGGACATAGGTCTCCTCAGATTCCCTTAATCACCAGCTTCTCTCCAAAAGGCCCAGCCTAGAGCTAGCTACAAAGAAAAAGATGTTGCCCCTTGCACCTCTTAACACTACGAAAGAGGCACAGCTTTCATTTGGCCTCTTTGGATTTCAGGGGCCAGGTATGCTGTGCTTGAGAATTTCGCTCAACCTAGTTACTGGGTGACCTAGAACGGGTCGGTTCAAATGAGTTCCAGAGTGAGAAAGGTCCCTGAAGCAGTCCAGGCTATGGGACAGCCGCTCTGCCTCTTGGGCTATGTGATCCAGCATGTCCAGTGGTGCTAGAAACACTGCCGGGGATAAGGGTGGGTGGAGTCTTTGGCAAGCTCCAGTGGAGAACTGCAGCACGTGCCCTCAGGTTCCGGAGCAAGGTCAGACCCTCTCTGACACAGAATTACACTCTGCAAAGCAGTTGCTGGTATGCTGTTGGGCCCTAACAGAGACTGAAGGCTTGACCAATGAGCACCAAGTGACCATTCAACCTGAGCTGCCCATCATAAGCTGAATGTTTTCTGATGCAATGAGTCATAAAGTTGGAGATGCAAAGCAGTAATGCATTATGTGATGGAAGTGATACATTTGGACCAGGCTTGAGCTGGTCCAGAACACATAAGTAAATTACATGAGCAGGTGGTGGCCCACACTCCCAAATCACTGCCCCTGTTGTACTATTTCTTCCTCAGCCCACATTTATGACCTCATGGCAGGGGTGGGGATGGTCCATATAACCCACTGACAGATGTGCTGGTACTAGTAGCAGTATGGCCCCACTCAGGGTGTCCCTGAAGGACAGCGGTAAAGGGCAATCCTACCAGGGATCACACATTCGGTCATCCACTCTGTAGATAGTCAGTGATGGTCCGAAGTAAGAACATACATGGACTACTGGGAAGCGGCAAATGCCCCGGCCAGTTGGTCAGGGCTCTGAAAGGAATCAAATAGAAAGATTGGAGAAAAGGAGGCCTGGAAAAGAGATAAGGGTATTGCAGGGACAGTATTAGGAGCATTTGCACGATCCTGAGAATGAGTGCCCAGTTTGTGCCCTCAGCACTCGCTGGCCTCACCCAATCCCAGCCCTAGGTGGACCTATGAAAGTGTGTGCTCAGCGTGTAGATCTTTGGGCCTCTTGAGAAAGAGAGAAAAACACTCTTGACTATCACCTTAGAGTGGGCCCTGTGACAACTGGACATGAAGCTCTCCTCTTGGGGAATAATTAAGGAATTAGGAACATCTTTGCACAGAGCAAGTTCAAGCCCAATGCTGTAGTATGGGAGCTGGATATGATGAGAGGACAGAGGGGTGGGCTGTGTTGGACACAAAACTTGTACACTCCTTAGATTTTTTTAATTGACTCCTTGTTTCCAAAGTGGCTAGATGCTTCCCAAACCTCTGCCACTTCTATCAGGGACCCTGTTTTGGTGGCCAGAGCTGACTGGAGTCCCAGGAATGCATCGTCTTCTCACCCCACATCTTGAGGCCACCTCTGAGTCACGCCTCCGTTTCTGATTAATATCAAACACCCCACATGGGCCGTGGGTCTGGTTTCCTGAGTGGGCACCAAGGTACAGGCGATCAGCCTCTACGTCAGTTCCCAAGGGATAAGCTTGACCAGTGGGAAGTGGGAAGCAAGAAGGAGCTGGGCAGATAGACACATTCCTTCTTTCTCCTTTCTTTCTCCTTTCTCCTTCTTTCTCCCTTCCATGGATGACTCCAAGGTGTGATTTCACCTCGCACCCTGTGTGAAGAAAGCCCGCTTTGCCAAGTGAGAATGCCTGTCAAGCATCTGGCTGTTGCTGTTTGCAGTGGGGTTTGCAGCGGTAGCCAATGCGTTAACATCGTTTTGCATCTTTTTTAGCTGCATTAACCCTTTCCTCACTCTCACCACTCTGAGCTTGGTTCCTCTTCTAGAAGCAACTTTCCCCAGCTCCTTCAACCTGACTCATTCTCTGCAACTCAGTTCAACCCCACGTCTTCTGACATCACAGCCCCCCAAACCCACCCCCCCACACACATACATACACCCCAAGCTAAACTGGGGGCCTCTGAGAGGAGCTCCCATAGCATCAGCCCACACCACCAACTCACTACAGCTTTAATAAGTATCTGTTAGCAAGTCCATGTCCCCCACCTGATATCTTGAGACAAGGTCCTTTTTCCTCTCTCAGTTCTCAGCAAAAAGAACAGTTCCCGGTACATAGTCACGAACCTTTGGCCTAAATCCCAGTGGAATTAGTGAAAGGAAATCTAGTTTCAAGTCCCAGCTCTGACACCAACTTCTGAGACACTGAAAGACCCTGGCCAAGGCACTTAATTCTATGAGCTTCAGTTTGTCTTTCTGGGAAATGAGGATAATGTTCCCTGTCCCCTTCTTAGTTTGTGAGGATCAAAGGAGAGAGAAATAGGATTGGTCCTCTGAAGTGGCAGTGGGAATAAGCACAACAGAGGTTTAAGACATCATCACTGATGTTATTAACAACTGCTAACTGTGTTGACAGTAATAACAACCTGCTTAGCTGGAGGAAATTCTTCTCTCTTCCCCCAGGATTGCCCCGTTTTGCCTTAGCCCACCTCCATTATCTGCTCAAGAATGGAAGCCATGGCCGGGAGCAGTGGCTCACGCTTGAAATTCTAGCACTCTGGGAGGCCGAGGTGGGTGGATTGTTTGAGCTCAGGAGTTTGAGATCAGCCTGAGCAAGAGCGAGACCCCATCTCTACTAAAAATAGAAAGAAATTATATGGACAACTAAAAATATATACAGAAAAAATTAGCCGGGCATGGTGGTGCATGCCTGTAGTCCCAGCTACTCGGGAGGCTGAGGCAGGAGAATCGCTTGAGCCCAGGAGTTTGAGGTTGCTGTGAGCTAGGCTGACACCACGGCACTCTAGCCCTGGGCAACAGAGCGGGACTCTGTCTCAAAAAAAAAAAAAAAAAGAATGGAAGCCAGGCCCCCTCCTCCCTAAGCCCTTATCTCACAGATTTCACATGACCTCAAAAAGTCCTTCCAGAAGTCTGACCCACATCCTTCCTGTTGCAGCCCCGCCCCCTCCCCTCCTCATGTCTCCTCAAAGTATAATCCTGAGTAATAATCTCCAAGAAGCCCCGAGCACCTAACAGGGCATACCCTTCTGAGGTTGACATTCCCATTCCCACCACTCAGAACAGGCCAAGAGACAAGGCACCTGTGGAAGATTTTTCAGGGAGAAAGCAGAAACCCAGAAAGAGAGAAAGGAAAATACTAGTCTAGGGTAAGGGAGCAGAGAAAGAATCAGAAGGGATGGAGGTCAGATAGCAGTAAGGACTTCCCAACACCTAAACACAGAGTGACACAAATATCCACCACTGCCATACCACCACTACCTTCAGCTGCACAGCTTCCGGGGGTGGGACAATTGCCTGACGGCTTTCCATGACGTAGGTCTTCTGCTGGGGCTAAGGCTGTGGGTAAGGTGACATTTCCTGCCTCCAGGGGCTGGGGCGAGAAGAGAGATGAGTTGCTGAGTGTGCACACCTTTCAAGAGCACACAGACACACCCTGCTCTGGGATCCCTTCATTGGCTGGCCCCATGGAGTTCCCCCTGACCCAGGTATGCCCCCAAGGTAAGTGTGAAACTTGAGAATGCTGGCGAGAGGGGACACCAAGACCCCCATGCCCCTGCTTGCTCTCCTGGATCTGAGCTCCCATTTCAGAGGTGAGGGCCCCACCCCAAGCCAGAGCAGGCAAGGCTGACTGGGAGGGTGCCCACAACCCCTGCTCCCTTTCTGGGGCTCCATGTCCACTCATCCCTGAGGACAGAAGTGACAGGGCTTGCTGAGTGTTTCTTAGAGAGGAGAGAGGAGGGAGCAAGAGGATGAAGGAGGCTGGGAGGCAGAGGCTCTTGGGCCAGAAGAGGGGCCTGCCCTGAAGAGACTGTGGGACTTCAGGGCCATGAAAAGGCCAGCCTAATTCCCAGGCTCTCCTTCCTGGCACCCGGTTTCCCTGACAACCCCCTCCGTGGGCATTAGCTCTCTGTGCCGCCTTGGCTCCTTACTCCTTATCCCTGAGAAATCCCCCTCTGCCGTCCCTCCTGCATTTCTCCTATTGTCAAGACCATCCCAGCCCTCCACGTCCATGGTCAGAGGCCTGTGGGACCCCTCTGAGCCTGCAGGGAGGGGTAGGAAGCAGAGAAGAGGCCGCCCCTCTCTGAGAAACCCCAGCTGCCCTCTCTGTGCTAACAGGGAGTCACAAAGCCCCTGCCCCGACCTTCAGCACCTTTCAGCCCATGGACTTGACCCGCAGGAGCTGCCAGGGCCTGGGCTTGCTCTCGGGGCCCAGACTGCAGACCCTGAGGGCCGAGGAGGCCCAGCCCAGCGGCACAGCGCCAGCGGGCCACTCTGCGGTGAGTCAGGGGCGGGGGAGGGGGGTATGCAGCTCCCTCATCTCTCCCACCCTCTCATGAGTGTGGACTTGTGGATGGATCGAGGTCACCAAGGGAGGAAGCAGGAATGCTGGGAGCTGCTCACAGGGCCCCGGCACAGAGGCAGGGAACAAAGATGGCGGGTGCCTTCTTCACACTCTGGGTTGCTCACTTGCCCTCTCTCGGCTCCTCTCCCGGGGAAGCTCAGGCTGAGCCCATAGGTGACCGGAAACAGGCAGAAACAGGCATCTGCCTCTGTGTGTCAGCGGGCTTCACTTGCCCAGTGCATTCCAGATCCCCGGCTCCGTCCCCCCCCACCTGCCCAGTCATCCGGGAACCTTCTACTGCAGGGTAAGGCCCCCTCATTCTGGCCTCTGGGGGGACTTCCTGCATCATCTCCCTTCATCCCCAGGCCAGGAAATGACTCTGTCCACCTGGAAGGCCTCGCTGCCTCTCTCAGCTCTATTCGAGCACAATTTAACAGCTCATCGCTACTGGGCTAAAGGTCCGCGGGACCCAGAGGGAAGAGGAAGGAGAGTCTTTGGAAACCAAAACAACTGGAACTAAGGAAGGGATTTAACTTAGACCTTAGGGAAAACTTTTTGGTTAGTTATACCCTAAAATAGGCAGGAGGAGCTTGGGTATGAGGATGAGAAAGTGGCAGCTGACTTGGAATCAGGAAAAGGGCCATTCATGGCTGCTTCCCGCTCCTGGAACTCTGCCCCTGGCCAGGTATCGCCCCAGGCGCCCGGGGCTGCCTGTCCCCCAGACGATGCTGAGGAGGATGCTGAGGAGGTGCCTGCGGAAGGAAGCCTGTCCCTACAGGCCGAGATCCGGGCTTGGTTCCAGAAGACCCAGGCCCACTCGCTCCTGCAGCACGGGGCAGCCCCTGCCTGGTTCCATGGCTTCATCACCCGGAGGTGAGTCACCCAGGAGGCCCAGAGGGGGGCAGGGGCAAGTGCTGGGTGCTGTGGCCAGTTAGAAGTAAACTAAGGCTATGACTCCAGGCTCCAGCTCCTGGAATTTCCCAGGCCTTTCGCTGAGGCAGCTCTCCTGGGGGAGATCATTGGAGAGACGCCAGCTCAAAATCCTCTGTGCCTCAGTTTACCCTCTCTTGGCTCCATTATCTTCCCTGTCTCTAAGGCCTCTCATCCTCATATTTTCCACCTCTCTCCTGCCATCGCTTACTCCATCTTTACCTCTGGCTATCTCCAGCCCTCTCCTCCTTCTTCCCGCCCTTGCAGATCCTCCCTCCGCCTCCATTTCTCAGCCTCACTTCTTGTTTCTCTTTGTTCACCTCCTCAGTTCAGCTCATGACTTCTGAAATCGAGAAGGCTAACTAACTACCATCCCTGTTGCTATGGTCGCAGCCCCTCCAGGCTGCCCTTGCAGGGTGAGGGCGGGGGGGGGGGGGGGGGGGGCGGGGGGGAATGCAGGGCTGGGGGTGGGTGCCCTGGCCCTGTCCACGCCCAGTCCGCGCAGCAGGGGAGAGCAGCACGCACATCTCTCTCCCCATCTTCACCCTATCCCTTCTCTGGCGGCTTCAGCATGCTGGCTTGGGGGTAGGTGTCCCTCATGAGAGCCAAGGAGACAGAAGCGAGGCGGGAAGAGTCAGAGCAGGGTTCCACCTCTTCTCTGTCACCCACAGGGAAGCCGAGAGGCTGCTGGAGCCCAAGCCTCAGGGATGCTACTTGGTGCGGTTCAGCGAGAGCGCGGTGACCTTCGTGCTGACGTACAGGTGAGGGGCCGCGCCCCACACCGAGCGACCTGGAGGCGGGGCTTCAGGCCAATTGGAGGGGTGGGACTTGGTGCTGGCCCCCAGGGGAGCGGGGCTCTTTGCTCAGGGGCTGCGGGTAGGGGTCACGTCCACGCTGGTGGCCCTGGCCCAGGAGAGGAAGAGGCTCTGACCCCAGTGGCGCCTTCCAGGAGCCGAACTTGCTGCCGCCACTTCCTGCTGGCCCAGCTCAGGGACGGGCGCCACGTGGTGCTGGGCGAGGACAGCGCCCACGCGCGGCTGCAGGACCTGCTGCTGCACTACACAGCACACCCGCTCATCCCCTATGGGGAGACGCTCACCGAGCCCCTCGCCCGCCAGGTACGCCCCCGACCCTGACCCAAGACCCCAGGGTCTCAGGCTAGTGCCCTTTTGCACCAGAGCCCAGGCGCAGGACTACACCACCAGGCACTTTCTCATCCCCACGGACAACCCAGCCACATCAACCTTGCCCACACATCTCTGTGGGAAGCCCTTGGAGAAACACAGGTCCTGGGGAGGAGTCCTTAAAAGACCAGCCCAGCTACACAGAGACAGAGGGCAGGGGGAGGCCAGCTGGGCACACAGTGGTTTGTTTTTTCAGTTGAGATATTTTACTGAGTACCTAGAGCGTGCCGGGTGCCGGCAGGCCCTGAGAATAGACCCATGGACAGGGGGGTCTCAAACTCACAAACTTAGCTTCCAGCTGCAAAGACAGATGAGGAATAGGAATCGAGTGTGGAGGGGGTGATGCAGGGGACATACAGGGTGCCATTTAGCCTGGCAGGGAGCAGCAGCATGGAAGGCCTTCCTGAACAAGTTCAAGCAGTTCTGAGGGACCGCTGTGTGCCAGGCATCTTTCGGGCGCTGGGAAAATGGCAGTGAACAAAACTGACCAAAATATTCCCGCCTTAATGGAGCTTACATTCTAGTAGGAGACAGACAATGGTTAAGTAGTACAAATAACAAGCAAACATTACATAGTACGTCCAGTAATGGAAAGTAAACGCAGAGAAGAAAAACAAAGCAGTGATAGGGACTGACAGGGTTGGGACAGTTTTACATAGGGATGTCAGGAAAGGCCACTCCAGTAAAGGGACATCTAAATAGAGGCCTGACTGGAGTAAGGGGGAGAGCCATGCAGATGACTGGAGGAAAAGCATCCTTGGCAGGAGCAGCAGGTGCAAAGGCCCTGAGGCAGGAGGCAGCGTGATGTGTTTGGAGAATAGTGAGAGCCACGAGGAAGCTAGCGTAGGCGGCCAGGACTGAGGGATGGAAGCAGGACATGAGATCAGCAAGGTGAGGGAAAGGGGTCCTGTAGACTCTCATGTGGATTTGGAATTTTATTCTGAGTGAGTTGAGGTGGCACTAGAGAGTTACATGCTGAGGAGTGACATGATCTGCCAAGTTGGGGAGGGGCAAGAGTGAGATTGTGACAGACGAAGGCTACTACAGTATTTCAGGTGAGATGACGGCAGCCTGGACCTGCCTAGCAGAGGTGGAGGTGTGGGGAGGGTGGAATGCTGGGGCTGGTTAGAAGGTGGAGTTGATAGCGTTTTCCCAAGATTGGATGAGGATGAAGAGATGGGGTTGTCACTGACTGAGATGAGGAAGGCTGTAGGAGGAACAAGTCTGGGCGGGGTAGGGAGATCAGGAGTTCAGTTTCTGACACGCACAGTTCAAGATGTCCATTTGACAGTCCGATGGAGATGTCAGGTAAGCAGTTGGAATACACAGGTCTGGGCTAGAGATAATATTTGAGAGTCATCAGCACGTAGATGGATGCTAAAGTCTTTAGAAGGGGTGAAATCTCACTCAGGGGTCAGTGTAGATGGAAAGGAAATGAAGCCCAAGTCTTCAGCATTTAGAGTTTGCAGAAATGAGGGGGAACCTACAAAGAAAATTGGAAAGAACAGTCAGAGAGGAGGAAAACCAGGAGAGGGTGATACTCTGGAAGCCAAGTGAAGTGAGTCAAGGAAGAGTGAATGGCAATCGGTCAGGAATCATCCATTGGACTTAACAGAAAAAGTCGTTGGTGGCCTAGACAAGAACAGCTTCACAGAGCTTTACTGGGGTCGAGTCAAAGAAGTGGGGGCAGTGCCTGTGGGGACCACCTCTTTTGTGAGGAACAGCCAAGGACCTGAAGATTCCCAGGCAGCAGGAGCAGCAGGTAAGGAAGTCTGGGGGCGAGGGGAGCCGGCTGGAACTAAGGAAGCTGAAGGCAGAGTTGTTGGAGTCCAAGATCTATGCCCAGGTCACACAGGGCCTTGTCAGTGAAGCTCCCGGGAGTTTGATTTATCCTGGGGCAACAGGGACCACTGAAGGATTGCTAGGGGAGTCTGTAAGATCACTGTGCCGAAGACTGGAGAATAGGTTGGAAGGGCAAGAGGATGCAGGCAGAGGAATTAGGAGTCCTGAACGAAGGTGCTGGCTATGCGCGCGGAGAAGCGTGCGCGGAAGTGAAAGATATTTAGGCAGTGGAAGGAGCAGGGCTTGTGTTCGATTTGATGTGGGGAGGAAGGTGGAGGTGTCAAGGCTGAGTCGGAAGGTGCCATTTGGCAGCAGGGTGGAGGTGCTACTTTTTATTCATGAAAGAAATGCCAAGGAGGGGGTTGGAACAGGGAAAAAGAATTCTGATGTGGATCCATGAAGCCTGCAATACACCTTCACTTGGAGACCTGCACTTGATGGACGGCAGGAGCATGAGAAAGCCCTACGGCCTTAGCCTACAGACTCAGCGGGCATGTGGAGGGCGTTCATGAGCCTAGGGCTAACGCTGGGCTGAAGGCGCACCTACTGTAGGACGGAACCTTCCCGCTGGGAGGCTCATCTCTCCCGAGGCAGTCTCTGCCCTTAAAAATTCTAGCTTGTATCTCCATATATTAACCTTCTACACCCATAGAAATAAACATGCACAGCTGTCATGGAGATTGGTCCCCAGGCCAAGAACTTTTAAACTAAAGATTCCTAAAGCCTTGTTGCATTTTTACAACCATAGGCACAAAGGGAGACTGGCCTGGCCTTGTGTTCCAGAAGAAATTAAGTTTAATGCTAGATATGCGTGTGACCAGAGCATACCCCACCTCCATCCATCCCCGGGTCTCCTTGCCATCTCCACCCCCTCTTCCTCACCCAGGGAACACAGTCCAGGCCAAATTCCTGTGCCTGTCCCCTCTCCCCCATCCTCCACTTGGACTAGATTATTCCATCCTCCTGGATCTCCTGCCTACCCCCCAACCCTCCCCTCCCCTGCACCAAATCCTTCAGACTTCCTCCTTTCCCAGCAGATTCCAGAGCCTACAGGACTTTCCTTGAGGGCTGAAGAACCAGATTCTGGAAGCAAAAACCAGGACCCAAACCCTCAGTACAGCCCAATCATCAGACAAGGGCGGGCCCCAGCCCCAGTGCAAAAAGAAGGGGCCTGGGAGCCAAAGGAGGTATCACTGGGCTGGAGAGGCTGAGGGAGGGGAAGGAGCCCAGGGACAAAAAGAGGGGAGAGGCCAGCAAGGGAGGTGAGGGGGCCAGAGGGAAGGTGGTGGGGCCCAGAGGGGAGGAGGCTCAGGCTGGTACTTAGGCTCGGGCTTTGGCCCTGCCTCAGTTGCTCTCACCTGACTCCTCCCTGGCTTTGCCTTCTCTCCTAGCCCTCCCAGCTGCCCAGGCCCAAGCCTCCCATCCCCGCCAAACCTCAGCTGCCCCCCGAAGTCTACACGAGCCCCTATCCGAGACCCCACCGGGCCCCACGCCCCAAGCCCACCAACCCTATCTACCATGAGCCTGATGAGCCCATAGCCTTCTACGCCATGGGCCGGGGCAGCCCTGGGGAACCCCCCAGCAACATCTATGCCGAGGTAGAAGGCGAAGACCCACCGTCCGTGCCGGTGCACCCTGTCCTATAGAAGTGCCGGTCCAGACCTGTCCCAGGAGGCCAGGTACGTGGGGGGGCAGGGAAAAGGTAGTCCAAGAAGATTTTCCTGCAAACTAGACTGGGGAGGGTGGAGAAGGTCAGGATGCCTGGGTCAGGATAGAGGTTGGAGGTCTGAGGTGGTTTGGGAAGGACCAGAATGGCCCAGGCTGCCAGCAACCCTTTTCCAGGCCCAGAGATTGCTCCCTTGCTTCTCCTAGGAGTCATTCAGACTTGCCTCACTTTTGTCAAGCCCCCACCCTCTCCTACTCCACAGAGAAAATAGAGGCCCCCAGGCAGGGTCCCCCTCAGCCTCTCCCCACCCGAGCCTGCATTCTCATCTGTGTCCATCTTGTCTGGCAGGCCCTCTTCAGACGCAGCTGGGGCCGGCCCCACCCCGTGCCTCCCTGCCTCTCTTCCTTGGCCTTCATGGCCCGGCCATCCTGGAGAAGAAGGGCACTTGGGGTCCTCTGTCATCTCAGATGAGCTCAGGGGAGGGGACATCTGCACTCCCGACCTCCCTCTACACACTCCTCCCCTGCCATCTCCCCACTCCCATCCCCTCACTGATTCCGTCCATCTCTCCTCCTATGATGTGTTAGATCCACTGGCCGCCCCTGCACTCTCCCTCAGCCTCCGCCCCCTCCTCAGGCCCTTCCCCAGCCTGCCGTCCGCTCCTTCCACTGCCCTGGCTCTCCCCCAGCCCTGGTGCCTGCTCACACCCACCCGCACCCCTGCCAGCTACGGCTGTCCTAGAGCCGATGTCACTGCTCATGTCTCCATCCAAGCTTCTTTCTGGGCTTCTGGTCAGCTCCCCGGTGTCCCACAGCCTCCAGAATTCAACACAGCCAACACCGGTCTCACCCTGGCCTCCCACACTGCTCCCTCGAGTGTTGCGTATCCTGACTGATCACTCTCCAGCCAGCCAGCTAGCCCAGCCAGAATCCCAGGGCTCCCTCAACATCTCCTCCCTCCTCACCCCACTCTCCTCAGAAGCCACTAATTCCTGCTCGGTCTCTCGTCCTAAATAGATTTTTCCTTTCCCCAGTTCCAGCCCCCATCATTTCTCATCAGGACTTTTCCAAGAGCTTCTCAACTGGTTTCCTAACCACCAGTCTTGCTACTTCTGATCCACTCTGCCCCAAGGAAGCCAGAATAGTCTCTCTGAAACAGCAGCCTGGCCCATGAGACCTTCCATACTCGGGTGGGGTGTCCCACCTCCTTAGCCTTAATACCACTGCTCCCACCCTCCTAGAATTATTCACATTTCTCCAAACTCACCAAGTGGTTTCAAGCCTCCTAGGGTTCGCACCCGCCAGTCCTTCTGCCTATAGCAACTTCCTGCAAGCTCATCCTCCCACTGCCCAGCAACCTTCTAATCATCAAGACCAGCTTGCCCTTCTCTGGAAAGTCTTCCCTGACCTGACCAGAGGCCACCCACCATGCTTTACATACACCTGCCACTGATCACCTGGGGCTACTCTTCTCTTCCCATCTTCCCATCTCCCTGATGCTCCCCCTTCCCCAGTAGAGTGTGAGTTCCCTGAAGGCAGGGCTGGGACTTATCCTCTGCTCCCAAAGCACCCAGCTTAGTGCCTGGCACAGAGCAGGTGCTCAGGAAATGTTTGTTGAATGAATGAATGAGAGGGCTTTAGACCCCCTACCTGGAGGCCAAAGTCTATGAAGACCAGATGTCTTGGTCTTGAGACTTCAGGTAGGCCTAAGAGGCAGAAGGTAGAAGGTGTGACCTAGGATTATCCTTCTCTCTGCAGAATCCAGGTGGGCCACAGCTGCATTCTGAGAACTCTGTGGCTGGACAAGGCCCTCCCCTGCCCCACAAGCCCCCATCGCCCTGGAGACACACCCTTCCCCACAATCTTTCTAGATAGATGCTTCTGGACAAAGGACAGGCGTGGCTCCCCCTTGGGCCTCCTCAGTAGGTGGTGAGTCTGAGCAGGGGGAGAATAACTTAGAACATCAGGTCCAAAGACCATCACACACACCTGGGCACCCTTCTCAGGAAATATGGGTGGAACAAACAATAGGTGATCAAAGCTGGAAAGGATCAGCCATCATCTATTGCAAGGATGGCAAAGTTGTCATCTTGGATGCCAACTCCAATCCATTGGTCGTGGCTGCCTAGATCACTGCATTGGAAAGGATGTTAAGGTCATATCTGAACTCAGCAGAAAAGAGCACTGTGATTGATTAGTGATGTCTGCCTTGGGTGAGGGAGGGAGAATGAGCAGCATTTCATTTGCCCTTACAGATCAAGTCCAAGTCCCTCACTGTGCAGATAAGGAAACAAAGCCAGAGAGCGATAGTGACTTGACCAAGGTCAAGGACTAGAACCTAGGCTTCCTGATTCCCATTTAGTGCTCTGTCCCTTACCCCACATCCACAAACTCTCCTCCACTGGAAATATCAAAGATTTCCCCAGACAGGAAATCTGGCTGCTTTCCAGAGTGCTGCCACACAGGGGCCTAGGTGCTGGATCCCAGCTTAACCCTGTCCCCCTGACAGGCCTGGCCCCAAAGAAGCCTGGAGGTCAGAGGAGCAAATGTGGAGTCCGTTTTTTCTTAAGGACATGCCCACTGGCTCCCTCCTGTGAGTCCCCAAGAACCCAGGGGCTCGGTGCTTGGCTATCCTCTAAGACGGCAAGCAAGCACGCTAGGAGGGCCCTGCTGGCTCCCACTGCCCTGGTTTCTCCTCCTGGAGTCTAATTTCCTTGGCCCTGTGAGCCTTTGAGTCTGGGCCCTGGTCCAAGGCTGCTGTTATCCGAGGAGTGGTTTGGTGAGAACAGATGTTAGAACTTGTTTGTTGATTCTTGTCTGGCTAATAAATCATCACCAACCGCCTCCCCCTACAGGGATCCAAGTCCTCTGGCTCCTTCTGTCTCTGTCTCTGACTTTCTCTCTCCCTCATATCGTGGAAGGCAAGTGGTTGAACTGCCATTGCAGTAGGGATAGAGGGGTCTGGGGCTTGAGAGACACCTGGGCAAGGGTCACAGATCTATTGGCTGAGGACTAGGACACGCCAAGGCAGGGGACACAGACCTCTCTCTGCAAAGTATTCCTTCTCCAGCTGGGGCGGAGGCAGCCAGGGGCAGAGGGGTGGCTGCATCACCTGAGGGGTGCCAGTAAGGAAAGAGGGACAGGGAGGGGTGCAGTCGAGGGGTATGCCCTTCACCTTCTCTGCAACCCCTCTGCCAAGCATGGCCCTGGGGGGAGGAAGGTGTGTTATAAGCCTGTGTGTGTGAGTCCTTGGACAGGGATCCCCCCTGAAATGGCTCCAGGATTCTCTCGTGTCTTCCTAGCCTCTTGGGTTTAGGCCCCTTGCCTCAATCAGGACCCCATTCCCTCTCCTGTCCCTCTTGTGATGCTTCCCCGCTTCTCTGCCCAGACCCGCTTCAGGGCCAGCCTCCTGCCCCTGTGCAAAGCTTCACATTCTGGGCCTCCGGCCACCTGGAGGAATACGTCCTGGGTCTTACTTCTGTCTCAGACTGGGGGCTTTCTGAGGCAGGGCTGTGTCTGCCCCTGGAGCATTCTCAGGGATCAGAGACTGCCCCCGACCCCCCAATCCAGAAGCCACCCAGGCCTGGGTACTCCTGCAGTCCCATCTGTGTAGCCTGTTCTTACGTACCCATTCCTACGAGAGCTTAGTTAAGGCAATTGGTGCCTATCAGGGTCCCTCTTCCTGCCAAGTGGCCCTGTACCAGGCTGAGGCACAGAGATCCTCCAGACCCTTCCTTCAAGCCATGGTCCCTACGCCTGGGTGCTGCCACCACACCACACCACCCCCAGCCTGGCACAGGCGCCAGCGCCAGTGACTAGCCAATTCCCCTCCTTTCCACTCCAGTGCTAATCAGCTTAAGGAGAAATATGGTTGCTGAGTCAACAGAGTTGGGGTTCCACTTCCTTTTGTTTAGACCTCAGGTCTAAATGCCCTCCTAGCAAGAGAAGAGGTGGGGAGGGAGGCAGAGGGGGAGGGAGAGAGGAGCAGATGGCTTTGCTGAAATCAGGGAGGAGGCTGAAAGTGCAAGAAAGGTCTCAGATTAGACTTGGGGAGTCACCTCGTGGCAGATTCCTTGCGGCAGAGGGAGGAGGCAGAAGAGTGGCTTACTATACAACAAGGGATGGAAATCAGAAAGTCAGAAAACAGGATTTCCTCGGATTTCGGGGTGTAACAGAATGGGCAGGTGTGGGGAGGGGGCCAGAAATGCCTAGGGACCCACTTGGTGTTTCTGGAGAAGCAAAGCCTACTAGGCAAGGGCAGAGCGGGACCCAGGGACCTCTCCCTCCTTTAGCTCCACACAGTTGGGGTGGTGGGAGAATCCAGATGATGCCCTGGGTTCCTGTCGTGGCACTGTGCTAACTAGCTGTGCAGCCTTTGGCAGGGAACCCTTTTTCTGTGCACTGCTCCCCACATTCCTTATGAAACGCAGACACTGCCCCCTTCATTTGCACACAAGGTCGCTGGCACAGGTGAGACCATGAAAGTGAAGGGCTTTGAAAACCAGGACTGTTGGGGCTAGAAGGCACTTCAGAGACCCTTGTGACTCAACTAAAGAGGAAACTGAGGTGAGAGGGAGCAGGAGGCAGTCAGGCCCAGGGTCTGAATCTTGTCATCCCAACTCAGTGTTCCTCCCAATACCATGGGCCCTCCCAGACCAAAGGATAAGGTCCCAGTCCTGCTGAGGGCAGGACCCAGGGGTGGAAGCTCCCTTCCCCTCACAACTGGGGGTCCCATGCCCCATCCTGAGCTGAGGCCTGGGGCTGCGGTGAGACCTCAGGAAGGAGTTGAGTAACTTGTACAGAAGGGGACTGGGCAATTATGCTGAGCAGGTCGTTCCTCCTCCCAGCCGGGGACGCCACTCACACAGGGAGGGGGGGCATTCTTCAGCTGACCCCGTCTGCCCATGGTCATTCCTTCTCTCCCCCTGCCTCCTCCAGCAGGGCCCCCTCCGGCTCAGCCCCAGCCCCAGGTCTCCGTCAGAGCACATGGAAGTTCTTGCCGTGAGCGGAGCAAATTGCTCCTACTGCAGCGTCCAGCTCTGTGCTGTGTCATCAAGGGCCCTGGGTTCCTGTTGTGACACTGTGCTAACTAGCTGTGCAACCTTTGGCAGGGAACCCTTTTTCTGTGCCACTGCTCCCCACATTCCTTATGAAACGGAGATACCGCCCCCCTCATTTGCACATAGGGTCTCTGGCACAGCCCCAGCCCCTTCTTCAGTGCAGCTGACCCTGATGGCTCCTTCCTGCTTCAGTGTCCCCTAAGCTGCCCCTTTCACCCTATCTGCTGGCTCAGCTAATGCAATAGACGGTCTCAGTAAGGTGACCTGTGACTCTGGCTCAGGGGCAGGGGGATTGAAACTACTAATAACTCCCAAACTTCAGCTGTCCTGATCCCACAGCACATCACACCTGATAAACCCACTCAGAGACGGTTGGGGGCCGGTCATCACTGAGGTCCCACCCTTACCTACCGCTACTAGTCCTCACCTGAAAGCTGAACCTAGAGGGAGAGAAGGTAAAAAAAAAGACAGGAGCACGCAGCCCAGAGCATCCCAGCATCCTTGCCACTTCCCCCAGGCCCCACAGGACTTACCACTGGGGTCTCTTGGACAGCAAGCTGAATACCTCAGCTGGGGTAGAGACCTGACTGGGCCCCTCCTAAGGGGTCTGTGGCACTGGTAGCACTGAAACACCCTCGTTACGACAACTTGTCATCTCCGTGCAAGTCTGGTGCTTATAGCCCTCAGCTCCACTGTCCTGGTCAGAGCAACACTGCACCCCAGAGCTTTCCCGTCCCGCCAACAGCTGCCCGGGATATCTGGATCCATTTCTGACCAAGGCCTTCACACCTTCCTCTTCCTGCCCATTGGCTGTTGCTGCCATGCCAGTGTTAACCAATATCATTCCTTCAATCTCCCTCATCCCTGTCTTCACCCTCCTATTTATTTATCAGAATTTGAGGCCACTGCCTCCAAGAAGCCCTCCCAAATGCAGCCTGTCCATTTCCTAACTTGTTAGTATTTCTCAGTGACCAGGAAATTCCAACCGCCAAATAAAATGCCATCTTTGGCAAGACTAAAAAGTGGCTTTAAAAAAAAAAAAGTGTGGCCTAGGCCGGGCGCAGTGGCTCTCGCCTGTAAACCTAGCACTCTGAGAGGCCGAGGCGGGAGGGAGGATAGCTCGAGGTCAGGAGTTCGAGACCAGCCTGAGCAAGAGCGAGACCCCTGTCTCTACTAAAAATAGAAAGAAATTATTTGGACAGCTAAAAATAAATATAGAAAAAAATTAGCCGGGCATGATGGCACATGCCTGTAGTCCCAGCCACTCAGGAGGCTGAGGCAGTAGGATTGCTTAAGCCCAGGAGTTTGAGGTTGCTGTGAGTTAGGCTGACGCCACAGCACTCTAGCCCGGGCAAAAGAGTGAGACTCTGTCTCAAAAAAAAAAAAACCAAACAAACAAAAAAGGGGGCCTAAAACTACTTGAGGAGAACTGAAAGGGGAGGCAGGAAGACCCTTAGGGATATCTAGTCCAGTTCTGTCCATTCCCAGAAGACACTGGGTCTCGCCCCACCACCTCCTGCCTCCTACCCCAGAGTTCTTCCGGCTACATCATGATGCTGCTCCTAAAACAAGAAAACTGAACTACTGAATCCAGGAGTGTGGCCATTCAGGTGGGCAGGGCTGCACTTATTGCACAGATGGATATAAGCATTTGACTCATGGGGATCTCAGACCTTTGGGCCCAGCTGAGCCTGCCTCACCACTTAAGACACCTAGAGGGGCGAATCACAGCACTGGCCCCCAGTGCCTCTGGACAGTGGGAGTGTGGCCAGGGATGCTCCTTGCTGAAGGACTGGCTGGATGCACAGATTTGGCCAACTACAGCCTTAGTGTCCCCGTGGGATACAGGAGCCCTGTCTGGCTCCAACCCGAAGTAGGTCAGATTTCAGATAAGCGGGTGGTTTTCCTGTAAGTGATGAAACCCTCCTCTGTACTTAATGAGAAACAGACTCCTCAACTTACCCCAGCACACAAAACCAGAAGCGTGGTGAGATTCCTCATTTCTGTCTCTTCCTTCTCATCCCCAAGACCCCATTACATACCTCTTCAAACTGCCCCTCTAGCCTTAGCCTTGTCTCCTGGTCACCATGACTGCTAAACACAAATTCTTCTCAGTGTTTCCCTGCAACAATGGACTCAAGCATCTATGTCTGGTCAACAGCTCCTCCACCTGGCATCCAAGGCTCTCTTGTAGGAGTTTCTGCAACACTACTTCCCTGAAGGAAACCACAGCATCCAAGCCCTACTGGAGTCCTCGTACCCTTCACAATATTTCTCAGTGGTAGTTTGCACTACGACTTACACACTATATTTATGACTATGCCTGCTTGAACTTTGCCCTGAGAGAAAGGAATCATGCCATCTGTCTTGTCACTTCTGGGCATCACAGTGCCCTATAGCTAACTGGAGTTTACAGACCCTGCCACCTCCTTTCCCAACAAAGGCTAGGGATCTGGAAGTCTCCAGGGATATCCATCTGGCCCCCAAGCTCTATGTGAAGTTTCTAAAACAAGCCAGGACAACAACCACCAGTGTCAATTTGAATCATCTTTAGGGACAGGCATTTCATCAGTTTACCTCCTGCTGGATGGAATTTTACATCTAACAACTCTTTCATGCCACAGAAAGAACCTCCTGACTTCCTCAGTCTCCAGAGATATCCGAGATTAGCAGTACTTTCCATATTTGCGATCACAGGCCCCTTTGAAAATCCTCCTGCCCCACACAAAATTGTGCATACAATTTCTAGGGTCTTCAGTGGCCATGAACTCAGCTAGATGGTGCGTGGAGGGGAAAAAAAGCAAAGCAATCATCAGCACAGCTCAAGAAAGTTTGGAAGGTGCTTCACATAGGTAAACACTGAGATCCAGGAAAGGGCAGGCAGTGTCTGTCGGACTGAATGTTTTATTTCAACAGACATCCCTGGTTTAAAAAAAAGGGGGAGGTGGGGGTCAACAATTCATCACATCCGACAGGGAGCAAAACTCCCATCCAAGAACTCAGAGCCTCTTCTGAGGCATCACTCGAGTCTTTGCTAGCTCCAAGACAGAAAGGAGCTGAATTTTCTAACTTTTGTTAAGAAAAATCTATCAAATGTGTTCATTCTCGCAGAGGCGAGGGCTGGGTCCTCAGGGAAAGAGATCCTGGGCTTAGAGCAGCTGGGGTCCCAGAGGTGAGGCTGGGGGCCAAGCCAGCTGGGCTGGCAGGAGATCCTGGGAGCAGTCGGTTCCAGAGCCCTAGAATCCATACTTGGCTTGGGTCTGCCGGCGGCTGAGCTTGTTTTCTGACCAGGTGTTCTTCAGTTCCAGCTCCCGCTCCTTAGCCTGTGGCAAGGAAGAAGGGGTTGGGCAAAGTCAAAATGGAATTCTGAGAGACATTTTCCTCTTGCTGGTGTGAGCATCCCAATTTAAAATCTTTCTCCCATCAAAACAATTATGAGGAAATAGCAAATCCCTTGAAAGACTGCTCCAAGTAGAAGGAGAAAGGAAGAAGCAAAGAAAGCAAAGAAAAGAAAGAAAGCAAAGAAAAGTCATCTCTTTCGGGAGCTATCGAGATTTAAGTAGAGGCTGGGCACAGTGGCTCACACATGTAATCCTAACACTCTGGAAGGCTGAGATGGGAGGATCGCTTGAGCTCAGGAGTTCAAGACCAGCCTGACCAAAAGCAAGACCCCATTTCTACTAAAAATAGAAAAATTAGCTGGGGTGTCATGGTGCAAGCCTGTAGTACCAGCTACTTGGGAGGCTAAGGCAATAGGATCGCTTGAGCCCAAGAAGTTTGAGGTTGCTGTGAGCTAGGCTGATGACATGGCACTCTAGCCCGGGCAACAGAGTGAGACTCTGTCTCAAAAAAAAAATTAAGTAGAATAAATAATCAAGAATCCTGGTGCTGCTTCTGGTAGAATTAATGCTGAAATGCTCAAGTGGGAAATAGACAAATGAGAACTAGAATTTGGCTTCTGAAAGGAAGGCAAATCAGCTGCCTTAGATACTCGACCAGCAGAGTTACAGGGGACAGCCTCGAAGACTTGGTCAGGTCAAAACAGAACATCAACCAATAACAACTTAGTCTGGAGATGCAGTTTTGCTGCTGTGTTAAATATAGTGTCTGTGGTACCCCGAAATTCATACCATGTTAAAGTAACAATTTAAGCTGTGAAAAACAGAGGTACTAGAATAATGACTTCTCTTTTCTGATCTCGACAACTGGATCGATATTAAATCCTGGGAATGTACAAACACCATCCTAGAAAGGGGACTCCCCAACCCCCCCCATCCCAAAGTTATCTGATGCCTGCTCATTTCCATTGGAATTGAGGGGAGAAAGTAAGAATCTGGGTTCGAAAAAGACCCTACCCTCAAATTCTTCCACTACAAATCACAAGATAGGGAAAGAATACAAAGGAGTACCTGAAAAGGAAGGTAAAAAGATGACAAACACGACGAAAGCAAGGTTTGCCACTGAAATCGCCAACCAGAATGTACACTCACTCCCTAGGAAAAGGGCCAGGAAGGGGTCTTATTCATGTCTGTATCTTTGACAGCACTTAGTATAGTAGGTCTCAAAAAGATGACTTACAGGCTGTACCTGGTGCTTTTTATAGTCAAAAGAAATGCAAACAAATGTAAAAATACAGTATTAAACCATAACTGTATAAAATTTACTACTGTAATAATTTCATAGCCACCTCCTGTTGCTATTACAGTGAGCTCAAGCATTGCAGGTATCAGCTTATAACGCCATGTCGCACTAAACATCTCTGCCTGAGCAGTTGTCTCTCCAGTAAATTGCATATTGTAGCAAAATGTGATTTCTCTCAGTTCTTGCATATTTTTCATCATGTTTACTGCAATACCATAAGCTTTGAATGACACCTCGGGATCCATACGAAGTGCCACCAGTGATGCTGGAAATGCTCCCAAGAAGCAGAGAAAAGTCATGACATTACAAGAAAAAGTCGAATTGCTTGATATGTACCACAGATTGAGGTAGGCAGCTGTGGCTGCCCACCATTTCAAGATAAATGAATCCAGTACAAGGACCATTGTAAAAAAAGAAAAGGAAATTCATAAAACTGTCACTGCAGCTATGCCAGCAGGCATGAAAACCTTGTACGTTTTGCAAAATACAAAACATGTGTTAATCAACTGTTTATGTTATCAGTAAGGCTTCCAGTCAACAGCAGCTAAGTTTTGGGGGAGTCAAAAGTTATGCACAGATTTTTGACTTTTCAGGGGGTTGGGACCCCCCCTAACCTCCCATGTTGTTCAAGGGTCAACTGTATTTGAAAGCTGCCCAGTCATATCAAATAAATACCAAGACGTATTCTAACAGACATTTTTGGATGATCTGTACTTCTGAATTATTTGTGTGCTCCCTGCCACAGAAGAGGAGAATATAAAACCAAGCTCCTCATCAGGTGGATGTTTTGCTAAGTTGGTGAATCAACTTCTTAAAAAATTTTTTTAATTACTAGGTAAATTTGCCATTTAAAAGAACTCTATGATAAACCATTTAATTATGTTTTGGATATCTGAATTTTCACTTACAGAATTTATTCCAAGCACCTGCACCTGAGTCTTATCTGCAGCCAGGCTGAAATAGAGCAGGATCATTCTGAAGGGGATATCCCCACCTAGTGGCCACATGGAGAACAGGGGTGGACACCTGCTGGAAGACCGTCCCTGGCACCTGGGCTTCCAGCCTACATCTCAGCCTTTAAATTCCCAGGCTTACAGGGATCTTGCCTGCAGCAGGGCCCTCTGCCCTCTCACCTGATGAATCAGATATGTGATCTGGTGTTTCCGCCGCTGCTGGCCTGTAGGCTGCTCACCTTTCTTCTGCAAGACAGAAAACACAGTCATTAACCCCAAGAAGAAAGCAGAAGTTTCTCAGTTGCCCAGACAGTACAAGGTTAGGATTGAGAAACCAACTACACAGCCCAAATCTTGGGGGAGAAAATTCAGCCTGGAGCTGTTTTTCGGTCTATTTACTTACAAAACAGTTATTCAAACCATTATATAAAAAAACCAGTTCAGAAATACTTTCCTAAAATAGCTTGCTAACATCCCCATTAGACTGGAAATATTTTGAGGTCAGGACTGTCGTCTGTTTCTTTGGTAATCTCACCCCACCCCCAGCACCCAGCATGGGGCTCTATCCATGATGGATACTCGAGACCAGTTTTACTTGCCTGCAGTCAGTCTGAAACAGCTTACACACCAGGGCACAAGTGATCTTCTGTCCTCCCTCCATGCCTCCCACAATCCCTGTGCCCATCTCCCCTTAAACCCTCTTCATCTCTGTCCCCTTCTCCCCAGTCAGGCCAGATGTCTAGCCTGTCTCCGACCTACTGCTTACCAAGCTCTCTCCCATCAATCATCTCTGGCTGAAACCCTGCCTCCCCATTCTAGTAAGTGCCAGCAGCTTCCCTGGAATCAGAAATTTCACAATTACTCCACCTCTCTCCAAGCTTCCAGCCTCTGCCCATAACTGCATCAAACCCCTAACCAAGCTTTGATGCAAATGATTTACTGTCAAAGTCTATATTGGTCTGGGCTTTCATTCTGTGGTTTTTCTGTCCTCTGCCAGAGTTGTCTCAGACTAGAAGCTTCCTAATCAGCTCCACCCAACTCCCAAAACTCCTCTCTAGAGTCTCCTCAGCACTTATGTAATCAATTTGCACCGTAATCATTTACACTCAAGTGTCCTTAAATCTCTTCTTCCCAACTATGATGCTGTCAACTACTCAAGGACAAGGACTGTATTTTTTTCTCCTTTTAAAAAAATCTAGCTCAATACAATGAGATGGTAGGAAGAAAACTTGGAGGGGAAAGTAACAAATTCTAACAGCTTGCTGCTATTTAATGTCATTTAATGTGACAGTTAAAGATGATATACATAAAACATCCAGCTCTGTTCCTGGCCCATGGTGAGCATTAACAACAGTAGCTATTACTATGTGACCATGCTTCTCAACCCACAGCTAGTAGAGCATGCTCTCCTAAGTGGTTTTTCCAGTAAACAGTGATGGATCTATGCTGATCTAACCACAATCCTTTGCTCTGTCCTGTATGACCGCCAGCATTCAGTTATAACAAACGGCTGGGGCTCAGATGGCCATCTGTGGCTATAGAACAAAGCAAAGCAAATGGGGGGGAGGAGAAGGGAACAAAATCCTCGACCTTGGCCTTGCTGGTGCTGGGCTCAAATCCAGGGCTTCCCCACATTTTCCCCCCTGTGGCAGGCTCATAAATGTCCACATTTGCTGTTCTCAGCTACTAGGTGAAAAGATGTTCATCATACTGACTGAAGAAAACTAGCACAGAGAAGGTAGGAGTGTGGTGTGGGAAATGTGATGAATAAAAGCATCTGAAGAGACTACAGATGGCTACAATAAATAATGAAAAGAAAGGAGAGAGCAGAAATTGCATGATCAGAATCTAGGAACCCCAAGATTTCTGAAGCTCTGTTGTGCCCACACCTCAAAGATGTTCTGAGCCAGGTCCTAGCTTAACAGGATGGAGAGAGGGATATGATTACAGGGAGAGGGCAGAACAACTGTGGACTCTGCCCAGCCAGGGAAGAAACCATAACACATGAGAGATCTTCCCAACTGCAGGCCGGGTAACTGCTCCAACCATTAAACCTCAGCAATCAGACTCCACCATCCAACTGGAGAGCAGTTAAAGTGCTGCAAAGTTCTGGAGGGCAGGACTTGTATCTGTGATGCTTGGTGCATACTACTGCAGTACCACGGGCAATATGTGTCCCACTTACTTTGCTGAACGACTTCATGGTTTTCTCTTCTGTCAATGACTTCGTCATCCACTGCTGGGCCCCACTGAGCTGGTCATCACCTTTGATCTCCACAAAGTTGATTTCCTCCCTCCCTCGGTTTCTCTTGCCCTGCAGCCGCTTAAACTGGAAAAGAAAAAAAAAATGCAGGAGTCAGGAATCTGGGTGAGGGGACCAGGAGATGTTGCTAAGGATCTAAAGTTACAGGCAATGATTTTGTGACTCACCAATCCCACTGCACCCTCTATTCCCCTCTGTGCAATATGTCCTTTCACCCTGCCGTCTACCAAGCCCCCTTGATGCCAGATGAAAGGCTGCTTCTACTCAGATCTCCTGGACCCAGGGAAAGGGGAGCCAAGAGATATCCCCAAGCTTCATGAGTACAGAAAAACAGTGGTATGAATTTGTATTCAAATTACATATAAAGCTTATCTGCCTAAAAGGAACGGCATACAATTTTCAAATTATTAATAAGAATCAGGGTTAAAAAAAATCTAGGATTTCTCCTCTAAAAATCAGTTCTTTCTTTATCTCTGAATCAGCAGGCCCCATACCAGAGTGGATGTTAGAGCGGGAGAATGTGGAACTGGGTAGAGAGGGAGCCTCACACACACAAAAAAAGGCCCAGCAAACTTTCTAGGAGGCTGCTACTCTTCCCTCCTAAAACAAAAACAAAACAAAACAAAAATGCCACAGATCACACCACAAGTCATCCAGAGATGTACCTGGAAGGGAGTGTGGGTGAAGGGGAATAGAATTTAAAAACACTCAGAAACTTCAGCGAGACCCAGGTCCTGGTCTGAACATTAGTGAGGCCTCTTAGGCTCACTCTACCTGCAAAAAACTATTAGAACTTTTGCCACTGAGTTCTCAGCTGTGTCCTGGGCTTAAGAACAAAAGGGCTCAACTACCGAACTTGCCAAAAAGGATACACACAGGGGACTGGATGAACACAGTATCAATCACAGGCAGAAGTATGCAAAGGGATGGATACCCTCCTGGGAAAAGGTGAGTAGGGAAGGATTACTTTTTAGAAGAACCTCCACGGAAAGGTAGCACCTCCTATTTCTCCAACTCCCTCCTAATAGGCTGTGGCTCTCCTACAGATTGAATAGTACTTTATATCCTGAATGTGGGCCTGATACCCACAGGGCACTTCCCTTGTGCTGAGGTTCAGGAGAAGCTCCACAGTAGGGGGGATACAGTTATGTGAAACATAGGGGTTATTTAACACAGCTGCTGGGTGCCTCCCAAAATCCATTCTCCCCTTTAGTGTGAATGAGTCCAAAATTTTAGCGAGGCATATTACCACACAACTAAAAGACTACATTTCCTAGACCTCCTTGCAAATAGATATGACCATGTAAGCAGATTCTAGTGAGATAAAAGGGGTCATGCTCTTAAGAACTTCTAGGAAGTCTCCTAAAAAGGAGGGAAGGGGTAACATGCCTCTTATCTCCTTCTCCACCCTGCGGTATCTCCAATGCAGATGTGATGGCTGTAGCTTTAGCTGCTATCATGGACCACAAGAATCAAGGCCACAGTCTAGAGATGGCAAAGCAATGATCAGAAGGGGACTGGGTCCCAGATAACTTTGTGAAGCTCCCACGCCACCCCTGGCCTGTCTACCTCTATCCTGTTTTAATGAGCAAAAAATTAATTTCCCTTACATAAGCCATGATTATTTAGAGTTTCTCAGTTACATGTTGCCAAACTAATCCTAACTGATACTGTTTTTTGCTTTTCGTTTTTGATTTTTTCATTTCCTTTAGTTGCAGATTGAAAACCTAGTGTCCAAGGGTCAAAGATGGCCATTTATGCTTTGTTAACTTACTGCTTCGTCATCAATGAAGGAGGCATCTGGGGCAATTTCCTGGGGGGGGACCAAGGCCGGGTCCTGTGCAGGATAGTAGCCACCGCTGTAATAATCCTGCAGCCAAAGAGGAAAGAAAAACCACACCAATTGAGGGCACAGTGGAGAGAGGAGACCAAGGTCTGCCCAGAAACAGAGAAAACTCTCAGCAAAGAGGTAGTAGTGAGAGACGCCACACTACAGCCCCCTCAAATGGACCAGTTAAATGCATAGATCCTAAGGACCTACCCTATAACTCAAGAACAGTTCTGGCAGCTTTCCTGATCTACACTATCCAGACAGATGGATATATTTTAGGGAAGGGTGACAAGGAATCAACAAAGTGTCTCCTACTTCAGTCTATACCCTGTTCCCTTGGTTGCTCCCAAGAGCAATTCCCATCCCTTACACCTCTAAATGCATCCTCAGCCCTGCTCTTCCTGCTCTTAAGACCCCAATAAGCTACAATGTGAGCAGGGACAAGAAGGTATGAGCCATGCCATTTCTACTCCTCATCCTATTTGGACACAAGGAGACCGTCTATAAGGGGTAGGGAGGTTGCAGAACAGTGACATAAAATAACCCACGGTTTGGTTTATTATAAAATTTACAATGCTGGTAACAAACCAGGTTTGTGTTACCAGATTTTTAGTTCAGAAATTTGATGATTCCCCTTAGAGGTGAAGTGCCCAGATATTATTGTGGACCCTAGAGGAAGGGGGTGAAGGCAAGGGCAAGGTCCCTGCTGTGGCCAAGTCAGGCAGCCATAGGGCAAGAAACTGTTTCCCTCTTGCCTATACTTGTTCCTAATTCTTCCACTTTTGCCCCAAACTCCAAAAAATGCCCCTCTAAGAACATTCATTTTATAATGAGCTAAATGGAAAATAGGTTTAATATTCACCACATAAAAATAATATATAAAAATCCAGGGCAATTAGAGTATGGATTTTCTATAATGGTATTCACAAGATACATTTAAATTTCAGGGTCCCCTCATGTTTTTTTGTTTGTTTGTTTGTTTTTTGAGACAGAGTCTCACTCTGTTGCCCGGGCTAGAGTGCCATGGCATCAGCCTAGCTCACAGCAACCTCAAACTCCTGGGCTCAAGCAATCCTTCTGCCTCAGCCTCCCAAGTAGCTGGGACTACAGGCAGGCGCCACCATGCCCGGCTAATTTTTGTATATATATTTTTGGCTGTCCTTATAATTTCTTTCTATTTTTAGTAGAGACAGGGTCTCGCTCTTGCTCAGGCTGGTCTCGAACTCCTGAGCTCAAACAATCTGCCCACCTCAGCCTCCCAGAGTGCTAGGATTACAGGCGTGAGCCACCGGCCACCCCTCATGTATTTAAAGTGCTTTAATTTGCATAGACTGCCTCAATGGTATTTATAACTGCATATAGAATTCTAATTTCCTATTCATTTGATGGATGTAAACCAGTGGTTTCATGGATTTAAATAGCATCACTTTTTTTGCTAAAGAGGTCAAATCACTTATTATCTTCCCCTTTCCTTCTAAAAACAACCTTGAGGGGAAATATATGTCTCTGATCAGCCTACAGGATACAACAAAGTTTAACAGCAAAGACTTAAGAAACAAAATTGTTTTCAGAGTCTTTGGTCAGAACAAGGTCCCCTCAAAGCCTTCCCTCCCTATCCAAGCCCAGCATCAAAATAAGATTAACATCGACCATTCAGAATCACAGTGGCTGAAGGAGACTTAAGTCTTCCAATTATCCCAGGCTGGCAGTAAAACTCTGCAGCTGCCCAGTCAGGGGGCCAGCCAGCTGCCTCTATTCAACCCTACCACTGGTGCCAGGTCCAACTCCTAGGAGCCTTCTCCATCTAGGGAAGCTCTGACTGCTGAGAAATTCTTTCTTTTTTTTTCTTTTACAAGATTTCATCATGAGTAAATTCTTTCTTAAACCTACTTACAAACTGGCATCTGACACTTTCACTCTCTAGGGCCACAATGAACAAACCTAAATATCTCTTCCAAATAACATTTGAATGAAATGTCAATAACCATTTATTGGGCATTTACTACATTCCAGACACCACCATGCTAAGCTAATGTAATTCTCCTTGCAACATTTCTCATTTTATAGCTGAAGGAATCTGAGACATAGAGAGGCAGTTAAGTAATCTGCCCAAACTCACACAACTTGGGATTCAAATCCCAAACCGCCCTCAGGACCCACTTTCTGTCACTGCCCAAACTATGGTCTTCTCTCTAAGAACTTGCCCTTTCAACTTCTCCTGACCCAGTCGAGGCCTTTCACTGTTCTCCTTATTCCCCCTTTGCATTCAACTCTCTAATTCCCTCCATTCCTCCTCAGCCCCACCTCTCCATTCTAGTTTTCTCATCACTCCCCACGTCCAGAAACTCTTCTTAGACTAACTGCTATCTAGAAACCTATGCCATAGTTCCTTTATTCTCATCATCTATATTTCAGGAGCCTGTCTTATATCTTTAAAATTAGAGACCACTCCTCTCCCACCTTCTCCCTATACCTCTCACCAGCTCCCACAATAAGATTTTGTTTTCAACAAAGGGGAAGTACTCCAGGATATCAGTCTAGGCAAAGATTTTATGGCTAAGACCTCAAAAACACAGGCAACAAAAACAAAAATAGACAAATGGGATGATATTAAACTAAAAAGCTTCTGCACAGCAAAGAAAACAATCAACAGAGTGAAGAGACAACCTGTAGAATGGGAAAAAATATGTGCAAACTATTCATCCAACAAGGGACTAATATCCAGAATATACAAGGAACTCAAATATCTCAACCGCAAAAAAACTAAATAATCCCATTAAAAAGTGGGTAAAGGACTAGACATTTCTCAAAAGAAGACATACAAATGGCCATCAAGCATATGAAAAAATGCTCATCATTAATCATCAGAGAAATGCAAATCAAAACCACGATGAGATATCATCTTACCCCAGTTAGAATGGCTATTATAAAAAAGACAAAAATAACAAATGCTGGCCAGGATGTGGAGAAAAGGGAACTGTTATACACGGTTGGTGGGAATTTAAATTAGTACAGCCATTAGGGAAAATAGTATGGAGGTTTCTCAAAAATCTAAAAATAGAACTACCATATGACCCAGCAATTCCACTACTGGGTATTTACCCACAAGAAAGGAAATCAGTTTATCAAAGGGATACCTGCACCCCTATTTTTACGGCAGCATTATTTATTTATAACAGCCAAAATATGGAATCAACCCAAGTGCCCATGAGATGAATGGATAAAGGATATGTGGGGGGGGGTGTGTGTGTGTGTGTGTGTGTGTGTAAAATGGAATACTATTCAGCCATTAAAAAAAATCAAATCCTATCATTTGTAGCAACAGGGATTCAACTGGAGGTCATTCTGTTAAGTGAAATAAGCCAGGCACAGAAAGACAAAAATCACATGTTCTCTGGCCAGGCACGGTGGCTCATGCCTGTAATCCTAGCACTCTGGGAGGCCGAGGCAGGTGGATCGTTTGAGCTCAGGAGTTCCAGACTTCATTTGAGCTCAAGAATTCGAGACCAGCCTGAGCAACAGTGAGACCCCGTCTCTACTAAAAAAATAGAAAGAAATTAGCTGGACAGCTAAAAATACATAGAAAAAATTAGTCGGGCATACTGGCGCATACCTGTAGTCCCAGCTACTCGGGAGGCTGAGGCAGGAGGATTGCTTGAGCTCAGGAGTTTGAGGTTGCTGTAAGCTAAGCTAACACCACGGCACTAGCCCAGACAACAGAGTGAGACTCTGTCTCACCAAAAAAAAAAAAAAAAAATCACTTGTGATTCTCACTCATATGTAGGAGTTATAAAAGTTGATCTCATGGAGGTAGAGAGTATAATGAGAGTTACCAGGGGCTGAGAAAGGTGTGTGGGGGTCGGGGGGGGGTTGAAGAGAGGTTGGTTAATGGTTACAAACAAGCATATAAAAGGACCAAGTTCTAGTGTTCAACAGCATAGTAGGGTGACTATAGTTAACACCACATTGTATATTTCAAAATAGCTAGAAGATTTGAAATGTTCCCAACACAAACATTCTGTGCATATATCAAAATATCACATGTACCTCATAAATATGTACAAATATTATGTATCGATAAATAAATAAAAAGATTTAGTTTTCAGAATAAAGGTGTCAGTTATGTCGTTCACCCTGTCAGACTTCAAGACTTGGGCAAGTTAGATCAACATGGTTCAGAATAAAGGTAGTATGTTTTAACGCTAATAGGTATAAGAAAATCAAGACACTAGAAGGTTAATTCAGCCAAGTGACACTACAGAGGCCTTATTACTGGCACAAAGCTCTCCCTCACCACCATTCTCCAACATTCCCTGGCCTGCCCTTCATGCCTCCTACTCACCTGATAATAAGCACCAGCACTGGCATCGCCATATGTGGAAAACTGATTGTAGCTGTAGTCGTCCCCAGGCTTAGGCATCCAAGGGGCCCCACTTGAGCCTGCTGCCATCTTGAATTCAAGGGGGGCATTGGCTGCATCATCCTGGAAAGCCGGCTCTGGTTCCGTGCCTGGAGGCAGCTCTTCAGGGACAGTGGGGATGGGGTAAGGGTATGGCTCAACTCCAGGTGGCTCAGCCTTTTCAGGGAGGGAAAAAAAGTTCTCGGGGGCTACTTCCTCATCACTGTCATCCTCCTCCTGTGTGATTTGCTTTGTCACCTGCAGAGCAGCACTCTTGGCAGCAGCCTTGATGGCAGAGGGCGACGGAGTTGTGGTTGTGGTGCCCACAACAGGGGCGAGAGAAGTCTTGGTCTTAGAAGCCAGTCTGGAGGGCTTAGTATCAGAGGAGCCATCCGAGGGTTTGCGGGAAAAGGCATGGGGCAGGAGCAACCTGTTAGTCTCTTTCACAGTCAGGTTTTTAGGTTGGGGAAGCAAGGCAGACAGACCAGTCCCCTCACCGGATCCCTGGTGAGCCCAGGTTTAGAGTAGGAGGGAAGAAAGAGGATAAGTGAGATTTTATGTTATGTACTAGCAACACCAAAAACAACAATTACAGATATGTGCTCTAGCCCAAAATACGACCAGCCCTTGTTTCCTTCTTACCTCCATCTACTCAGGACATCCAATCTGGGCTTAATTCCTCCTACCTCAGGGCCCTCTGCTGGCTGCTTCTCCCAAGGTAAAATGTCATTTCTCTTCTCCCTGACTCCATCCCAACTCAGCTCCAATGCCCTCTTTGCCAGAGAGCCTTCCCCAATTCTGTGTCTTCAGCAAATACAATACTCTTAATCTCACATCATCGTTTCTCCCAAAAAGCCCAGGTATCTCTCCAGCTCACCACTTAACCTCTCTCCATATCCAGAAGGGACCTCTTAACATGGGAACCCTCCCCTTCCTTTAGATTGCTACCCAAAGTCAAGAAAGAAAGAGTCTCTGTCCAAAAGAGCCATTCATGCATATTTCCAAAAGTCTCCTCCCCTCACTGAGGCAGAAGGTTGACCCCAGCCAGACCCCTCAGCAGCTGCCAATGATGCCTAGGAAAGAAAGGAGGCTGAGCATGTTCAAAAAGGAGGCAGTGAGTGTGGAGACTAGGAGGGGTCCAAGACAGCTTTTTCCAATTCTTTAAATTACTCTCCTTGTCACCACTCCCAAAGCAAAGGAGGTAGGATTTCCTTTTTCTTTTCCCAGATGCAAACTGAAGCCTGAGCTTGGGTTGAGCAGCCCCCTTTAAACTGGAGTGCTGGCCGGGCATGTTGGCTCACGCCTGTAATCCTAGCATTCTGGGAGGCCAAGGTGGGAGGATCACTTGAGGTCAGGAGTTCGAGAACAGCCTGAGCAAGAGCGAGACCCCAACTCCACTAAAAATAGAAAAAAATTAGCCAGGCAACTAAAAATAGAAACAAAAAAAAATTAGCCAGGTGTGGTGGCACACACCTGTAGTCCCAGCTACTTGGGAGGCTGAGGCAGGATCGCTTGAGCCCAGGAGTTTGAAGTTGCCATGAGCTATGATGATGCCACTCCACTCTACCCCAGGAAATAGAGTGAGATCCTGTCTCAAAGAAAAAAAAAATCTGACAAAAGTGCCCTCCCCTGCTCACATAAAGCCCTACAGATGTAGTATATTAGCTTGTTAATGCCAGAGGCAAGCACTGAACTTATCAATTTGTAAGCTAATTGGCCCAGCGCAACCATAGTTCCTAATGCTCATAACAATCTCTGAGATTCTGCTGTCTGTATGCTAAATGGCCAGCTTGGCTGAGGACTGAGGGAGGTGCCAATTGGAAAAGGGAGATGAAATAAGGTCACTGTGTCACTGTCCTAGAGTACCAGCGTACTCTAGCCCTCTCAGCCAAAAAATGCCCAGAATGAATAAAAATAAGACTTCTGAGTCAAGCTGGCCAGGCAGAATTGTTCATCTGGAGAGTGGGCTCTTCTCCGTTGTCTGTGTTTACAGATTTGGGTCAGTCCAGCCTGGCAGCTCCCAGAGGCTCAGGCTCATAGGAACCAGATTGAGGAGCTGGGTTGAGCATACCCTCAGGCTCCCTCTGAAGTGTCTGACTTCTCAGATGACACCTGGGATCACGGCTACATCCCTTTGCAGTGCTGGGTTCCCACTCTGCCTTAATAGCTCAGAAGTCCTCTATCTACTCATCTTTTCCTACCACCTGGAAGACTGCTCTTTACTTGTGGGATACCTTCTGAGCCAGTCCACCTCCTCCAGGAAGCCATCCTGGTAACAGGACTGGCCTTGCTCTGTCTCAGCATGCCAGCTTCTTCTATGACTCCTTCCTCCTCGATACTCACTATAAATACAGACACACCAGTACCCTGACCAGTTATCTTTCTAACTTCCACATGACCATGTCCTTCTAAGAACTATCAGAAGTGCAAATGATACTTTAACACAGTCAGGGGAAGGGGCATCGTCAGCATCATACACCTGAATCATGAGACTACTTTATAAAGGCAGGACTGCTTTTGCTTTTCCCTGAAGCATATCATCAACGTGAGGGCAGAAAGTATATAAATCACCAAGCGTGCAAAGAACAGGAAGAAACTCCTGGGGGTCAGAATAATGGTACTAAGACAAGGGGAAACAGAAGCGAACAGCAGGGAGATCATCTACTAGCACTGTCTTGTTGAGGACTTATGGTCTTGTTTACGGAGAAGGAGCCAAGTGCAGCCATTAAGAACTTGGACTCAATAGTCAGACTGTCTGAATCTGAATCCCAGCTCTGCCCACACTAGTTGTCTGACCTTGGGCAAGTTCCTCAGTTTCCTCATATGTAAAATAAGGATGTAATAATACTACGACTTAGGCACTATCATGAGGATGAAATCAGTTAAATGCTAGTAAAGCACTTAGAACAGTGCCTCATACACAGTAAGTGCTATTTAAGTGTTTATTTTCCAGGTTAAAAATGAGACAGGGAAAAGATGGACAATTTTAAAATATAGATGGTCCCTAACATCATTTTAACCAATCCATTTATTCTACCCTCCCTAAATAATCCTTTTACACGAAATGTAATGAGCTAAATTGAGTTACAATTCATCTCCCTACCACTGCCCGTCCTCTAAGAAAGGTAACACCATCATGCTAAAGCCAGGAACAGTGAAAAGAGGGTAGAGATGCACGAGGTCTGAAGTTATAAAGGAAAACAAAACCAAAGCTAGATAGTTCTCAAATACTTGTGTTTGTTCTAAACCCGATTTGAAAACTGCTAGGCATTGTAAGTCCTGTCTTTTAGGAAACAACATGGGAAGAGAAGAAATGGCTTACATTATGTCACAAAGCTTACCTGAAGGACAGTTTTCTTCTTTGTGGGTTCATCTTCCTCAGAATCTGACTAAGAGAAAAAGAAATGGAATAAGGCCTCACTGTTTTGGAACAGTGGTGGAAACACGTTAAATGGAAGAAACACATCTGGGACAGCAGAGGAAAGCACACATAAAGAGTTGGAAAATAGAGGCCATCTTGTTTGTGCCCCACCTCTGTACAGAGATGCACCCACCCTAGGCGCAGTCAAACAGCAGAGCTTCCTTCCTGATTTCAAACACTTCAGAGAGCTGGGTATGCCTTGACCTCCCTTGGTCACTCATTGCCCTACCCACCCAGCCTGCTGCATAGCCGTCACAGAATCAATTTACTTTCTTAATAAATTAACACTATTTAACAATTAATACTATTTCTTCCTATTTAGTCCTTGATGGAAAGAAAAAGCTATACTCATTCTTCTTCCCATAAATCTGTCCACTAGAAGATGAATGGAATTTGGCCCACAATCTCACCCAATCTCGGCTTCACTTTTAAAACCACTTATATAGACTACATAACCACAGGGCTGGGGAACTCCACTGGGACTAAGTGATGTGTTAACTACTCTTCAATGAGGCATTAAAGGTCAAAGCCATTGGAGAAATCCATTCCATCTCCAAGTATGATCTATACTCTGCCAGACAGAATTGTTCATGTTCAGGAAGAAGGCAGGCAAATGATGACTGTGAGGATTTGGGGCAAAACTGGATGGAGGTCATCTGTGTTATCCTTCTGATTCATCAGGATTGTTTCTAAGACAGCTCTCACAGTAAAAATATCCAAATTTTCAGCTCAATACCTTCAAGTCTAGGAAAGATCCAAGGCATACGAATGGCAAGCTTTAACATTTTATTTTTAAAAATTACTCCCCAAACCAAGAACCTTAAAGCTTTCCATTTGTTCCCAGGGCCTTCGTTTGGACATCTGTAAAAAAGGTGATTAACCAGGAATCTAAGATTCCATTCATCTCCAACATTCTATAAAAACTCAAATCCTCTGCCTGGCTTTCCCAACTGACTGCTACATCTCACAAGTTCCTTTTTGAATTTGTCTGTTACAAAAATCTTTCGATCATAATTACCTTCTATATTCAAGACACGGTGCTAAGTTCTGTAGACAGTGTGTCCCAACTGGCATCCCAGGCAGGGCTTGGGGCAGCTAGAGTCCTGAACCGCTCGCTAGTCTCTATGGGTACAACCTAGACCATTAACCCCAATGTACTTCAAAGATTTTGTGTGCACCATGACATGAAAAAAGAACATGCTCTCCAAGAACTTACACCCCAGTAAGAAGAATGAGAAGTACCTAAATAATTGTAATAAAAGGCAATAAAAGGCCGGGCGCGGTGGCTCACGCCTGTAATCCTAGCACTCTGGGAGGCCGAGGCGGGTGGATCGCTCAAGGTCAGGAGTTCGAGACCAGCCTGAGCAAGAGCGAGACCCCGTCTCTACTAAAAATAGAAAGAAATTATATGGACAACTAAAATATATATAGAGAAAAAATTAGCCGGGCATGGTGGCGCATGCCTGTAGTCCCAGCTACTCGGGAGGCTGAGGCAGTAGGATCGCTTGAACCCAGGAGTTTGAGGTTGCTGTGAGCTAGGCTGACGCCACGGCACTCACTCTAGCCCGGGCAACAAAGTGAGACTCTGTCTCAAAAAAAAAAAAAAAAAAAAAGGCAATAAAAGATTAGAGCATTGACTGTGGTTCAAACATCCCCTCAATTAGTTCAGCCTTTATGGAAAACTATATGGAGGTTCCTTTAAAAACTAAAAATAGAATTACCATATGATCCAGCAATCCTACTTCTAGGTATTTACCCAAAAGATTTGAAATCAGTTTGTCAAAGAGATCTCTGCACTCCCACGTTCACTGTAGCACTATTCACGATAACCAAATTATTAAATCAACCTTAGTGTCTATCAGTGAACAAATGGATAAAGAAAACGTGGTGTGTATATATATATACATATATATATATATACAGTAGAATACTATTCAGCCTTTAAAACTAAGGTTCTTCAGGTACTACAGGATAATAGAAAAGGTAAAAATTAAAATTAAAATAAAAAGAAGGAAATTCTGTCATTTTCAGCAACATGGATGGAACTGGAGAACGTTATGGTAAATGAAATAAGCCAGACACAGAGAGATAAATACCACATGTTCTCATCACTTATATGTGGAATCTAAAACAACCAAATTCAAAGAAGCAGAGAGAAGAATGGTGGTTACAGAGGCCAGGGAAAGGTGGGGGAAATGGGGCGATAATGGTCAAAGGGTATAAAATCTCAGGAGCAATAAATTTGTTGGTTTTTTATTTTTATTGAGATCTATTACACAACATGGTGAATACAATTAATAATAGTATATGGTACATTTCAAAATTGCTAAGAGAGGCCTGGTGTGGGCAATCCTAGCACTCTGGGCAGTGAAGAGGGAGGATCGTTTGAGGCCAGGAGTTTGAAACCAGCCTGAGCAAGAGCGACCCCCGTCTCTACAAAAAACAGAAAAATTAGCCAGGAGTGGTGGCTTACACCTGTAGTCCCAGCTACTTGGAAGTGTGAGGCAGGAGAATCGTTTGAGCCCAAGAGTCTGAGGTTGCAGTGAGCTATGATGACAGCAGTACACTGTAGCCCAGGCAACAGAGCAAAACACTGTCTCCAAAAAAAAAAAAAGCTAACAGAGTAAATTTCCAATGTTCTCACCACAAAAAATAATAAGCATTTGAGCCAACAGATAGTTAATTAGCTTGATTTAATTATTCTACATTGTACTCATAAATCATAACATCACTTTGTACCCCATAAATACATATAATTATAAATTGTCAATTTAAGGGGGGGTAAGGTGGGGGAGGAAAAAATTTTTAAAAAGTAGTCAATTTAAGCCAAGTACAGGGGCTCGTGTCTATAATCCCAGCTACTCAAAAGGCTGAGGTAGGAGGATCGCTTGAGCCTGGGAGTTCAAGATGAACCTGAACAACACAATGAAACCTCAGCTCAAAAAAAAAATTATCAATTCAAAATAAAATTTTTAAAAAATCTCATTAAAGAATCTGCTGCTCCTGCATTTGTGCTTTCTTTCATGTAAGTCCTTCCCCTTCTTAATCCCACCCCCTGTACCTGTATCCCTGCCACCTGTCTATCAAACTGCACTCTGTACTTCCTGGCTCAAAGCTCCTGAGAAGTCTCTCTGATGCATGGCACCTTGCTCTTTATCACTCAGTGTCCCTGCATCACTCATCTGTTTACGGTGGCATCGTATTAACTCTGGTCCATTTGTGATGCTCTGTAAACATTACATTTTTCATTTGTGTATTCTCACCTTTACTCTGACAGTGACAGCAAAGGCCATATCTTATAGTTGAATATTGCCTCCCAGTACTCAGTACACAATGATTTTAATTACTAACTGCTGTCAAAAAAAAAAAAAAACCCATAAGGGAAATCTGTCTTGGTACCTGAATGTGAGGGATAAGGAAAAGAGTGGCAAACAAAGGGACAAACATCTACTGAGTACCTCCTACGTGTCAGGCAATTTACTCATAATTTTTCATTTAATCCTTACAATAACACTTCAAGATAAGCATTAGTATCTCAATTTTAAGGGTAAGGAAAATGAGGCTCAGAGAGGTTAAATAATGGCTAGGACGTGTTGGAACCAGGACCTGAACCAGTTCTAGCTTTCATGCTTTTGTAGCAACACCACGCTAAGCTATGTTTGACCAGGCCTGAGACCCACGCTGACTAGATCCCACATGATACGGTTGAGAGTGAGAAAATCAGAAACATGGGTTAAGTCTCAGCTCTGCCACTTACTGGGTGGGGAATCCAGCTATTTAACCTCCCCAAGCTTCCACTTTCCTAAGAGGTAGCTGCAAATAATACTTATTCACTTCACAGCTGCAGGAGACCCAGTAAAAATGGGTCTCCTGTCAGTGAAAATGATACAAAAAAAATTCTAAACAGAGTTCAAAGATTATTATTCTTTCTGGTTTGCCAAGATGTCAAACTCAACCAAGAAAAAGAGCACCCAACCCCTAAGCATTTTCTACCTCTTATCTCTGTTCCAAACTCCCATTGCCTCTTTCAAGCTCCTGACCATCTCCTCTGTCTTTTAACTGTGAAGATTCATCATCTCCTTTCAGGCAGACCACACACAACCATCTCACTATGGGGTACAATGTTATCATGGAGTCCTCAGGCACATTTAAACTTTAACATCTTAGGCAATGGGTCCAATGGCAACAATCTGAAAATAAACAAATTTTATCCAAGTTTAAGATGATTCTATTTGTAAAACTGTATAAACATAGTCTTATTTTTCAGCTCCTGTGACAAACAAAAAGTGGCTAATATGAGAGTGGTAAGCAAACTGTCCTACGGCTAATAAAATTGAAGGGCAGATCAGCTGTAGGAAGAAAATTCAATTTCTCTTTAAATGTCACAGATTGTTTCCATTATACTCTGACAATCAGAGTTTATGGTTTAAAAACACACACACAGAAAAAACCTGTAGGAACACTTTAGAACACCTTATTATTTCTGGATTTAAAGGACTGCTGGCCCCACGCCGTGGCTCACGCCTGTAATCCTAGCACTCTGGGAGCCCGAGGCGGGTGGATCGCTCGAGGTCAGGAGTTCAAGATCAGCCTGAGCATAGAGTGAGACCCCCCATCTCTACTAAAAATAGAAAGAAATTATCTGGACAGCTAAAAATATATATAGGAAAAAATTAGCCGGGCATGGTGGCGCATGCTTGTAGTCCCGATCGCTTAAGCCCAGGAGGAGTTTGAGGTTGCTGTGAGCTAGGCTGACGCCACGGCACTCTAGCCTGGGCAACAGAGCGAGACTCTGTCTCAAAAAAAAAAAAAAAAAAGGACTCCTATGGCTACTCACAATCATCCTTCTCTTTGAACATCCTGTGCTAAACTTCTACGGAATCCCATTACAAATTATCTCATGACATGCCCTAAATGAAAGACTTCCTGGAATAGAACACTAAAATAAGAACCTCAAAAATGTGCTGAGCCCCTAAACGCTGTTAAGGCATGGTTACTCATCTTTGAGGGAGAGGTCGAAGTATTTACTTCCCAAAACAGGGCTCAGAGACATTCAATAACCTACACCAGAGAGGACGCCTGGGCAGATTGAGAGAGAAACAGAACGAGGACCTACTGCTTGCCCCTTGCACTAACTTTAGTGAATTACATTCTAGAAGAGGTTAGAAGCATGGCACTCACTGGTGCACTATAGAAAGACGTTTAGATGCCACTCAAAGCACTTCTGGGCATGTGGAGGCCTGAATGAAAACTCACAAGAAACACAGGAAAGTACAGGAAGGAATTATCTGAATACTTCACAAAAGAAAATAAATTTCAGTTTAAAGTACCAGGAGGCAGAGAGATAGATGAATAATCCAAATACTAAAAGACGTGGTATATTCTCCAATCGTCCTGGGGGGAATACAGCTGTCGTAGAGCATGTGAAAGTAAATCAAGTTAGCTCCTATCAAGAACTGGGCTAGAGGAAATAGGCTTAGCCCAAGCACACAGGATTCAATTTAGACACTAAGAAGAACTTCCTTGATGGTGAGAGGTACAGGAACATTTTATTTTTTATCATGGTAAAATACATATAAAATTTACCATTTTAACTGTTTTTAAGTATACAATTCAGTGACATTAAGTACATTCACAATGTTGTGAAACCATCGCCACTATTTCCAAACTTTTTCATCATTCCAAACAGAAACTCTGTACCCATTAAACAGTATCTCTTCATCCCCACTCCCCCAGCCCCTGGTACCCTCTATTCTACATTTTCTCTATGATTTTGAGTATTCTAGGTACCTCATAAGTGGAATCACACAATGTTTGTCCTTTTCTGACTGGCTTATTTTACTTAGCATAACGTCTTCAAGGTCCATCCATGTTGTAGCACATATCAGAATTTCATTCCTTTTTAAGGCTGATGTGTGCACAGATCAGATTTTGTTTACCGTTCATCTGCTGATGGACACTTGAGTTGTTGCCATCTTTGGCTACTGAGAGTACTGCTACTGTGAACACTGGTGTACATGTATCTGTTTGAGTCTCTGCTTTCAATTCTTTTCACCTAGGAGTGAAATTGGCGGATCATATACTAATTCTACGTTTGTTTAACTTTTTGAGGAACTGCCAAACTGTCTTCCTCAGGAATATATTAAATGGAGGTTGTGGGGTCAACTCCTAGAGAGTACTAAAGATCAGCGAATGGTGATCTGAGTGGGTCTGTGCCATTAGACCAAGAGAAGGGCGATGCTAGAAACACGGAAGCACCCAGGGCTGAGAGAAAGTGTGCTGGGACACAACAGGTACATGTGGGTTTTGGAGGCACAAACTGGTTGTGTCTCGTAAGAAAGTATTGTATTTCTTGGCCTCAAAAGAACCTGGGCCTCAATGGCCACCACTGTCCTCTCTGTTCCAGCTGCCAAGAGTGACAAGACACACATACCCCGAGACTGCTGAGCAAGTACGGAAACAGACATTTTCCATTAAGCCAGGTCCAGTGGGATCTGCTAATCTACCAGAGCCTCATTCCCCATGGCAGCTTCCCTCTTATCTTCCCAGGCTCTGGTTCTGAGAGACTCCCTCTCCAAAAAGCAATCACTAGCAGCCAGGGCCAGGAGCCAAGGAAGAAATAAGGGCCCAAGAACAGACACCCCCGCCCTGGGCTCCAAACTATAATCAATCACTGCTACTATGATCCCGATTAGCCAAATTCATCAACTTTTTTTACTCTGTGGTCTCTAGTATCTTCTGCTAGGATACCGTTTTCCCTCCCATTTTTGCATTCCTCATTTGTATTGCATTCTGGTTATCTGGATGCCCAGGGCTCTTCCGTCTATCTTTCAGTAGGCACTGTGACAGAACAAAACCTAGGTTCAAATACGACCTCTGCTACTCCCAAACTATGAGATTTCAGGGAAATCACCTCTGTTCTCTAAACTCCTGTTTCCTTCTCTGTGCATTTATCCCTTGTTTACAAAGAAGGAAACAGACATTAAGCAACTGCCCTACAAGTATTAGCACACTCCCCCTTCCCTTCAACTAGGACTAAAACTTAGCTAAATCCACAGCAGATAACTCTTAATTATTTGGTTACTAGAGATGACAAAAACTGGTGAAATCTCAGTCTCAGAATTTCAAATTTTCCACCATCTGGATAAATAATCTGAAAGTAGTGGTAATACTAATCCAAGTAACCCTAAAATTTCTAGGTGCTTTGGTATACACATTATATGACAGAAAACTCTTACAGCAGACATTCTTCTAATTTTGGTTTTTCATATCCTAATTTCAGAAGTCTGCATCCCCTGAGCCTATCAAATCAACCAATGTAGCTTGGGTCACAGCAAGAAGGGTAAGAAGGGGAAAAGGAGGGGATGATTATCCATTCTGTGGATCATTTCTAATTCCTCACATAAATCACAAACTGACTAAATTTAATTTTGGAATGCACCTGGAGGGAGGATTTGATATTATCCTGACTGTAGATGATTGGATGATCTGACTCAAATCAAACCAATCAAATGTTCTCTACTGGAAAGCCAACACTGGGACTAAGATTGTAGTTCAATCTGAGCTCATCTCTAAAAGGGAGGAAATAAAAACCAAGGTGTGGGTGGCCATCTTTCCCTACAACCAAATGTGCAAAGAGCAGCTGTGTGGGTCTCCAACCAATCTCCAGTTCCTAATGCCAGGCCCTTTCTGAGGTACCGCAGTATATATTTATGATGCATTACCACTTAAGCTAGCTTAAATTGGTGTCTGACACTTGTAACCAACGAAATCTAACTAATCCCCAATCTGCTCTGCACACCACTACCCTCCCAAGTGCCTGGGGCAAAAGGCACAGGGTCAACCTTGAATCCTCTCCTTCACTGGTGACATCTAATCAATCCTCTAGTCTTATCACTTCTACCTACTAATTACACCTCCATCCTCCAGTTCTCTCCATCCCCTGCTATTCCCTCATCCAGGCCATCAGTCTCTCTCGTACTGTCTCTAGCCAGTCTTGCTCCCTCCAAATCTCTCACCACTCTGAGAATTTTTGCCCAGCCTTTAAGAGCTCTTTACTACCCCAGAATGAAGTAGAAAGACCTTAGCATGGCATCCAAGGCCGATTATCACCTGGCCTCAGCCTCACCCTGGCCTCATCGTTCACCACTAACAATGTGCTCCAGCCACCGTGCCTTACTTGAGGTTCCCCCAAAGCACTTTCCCTCTTGCTCACCTCGGGGCTTGTATACATTCCTCTGCCTGATATGCTCCTCCCCACTCTACCCTCCTTTATCTGACTACCTCCTACTCATCTGTTTTCTGTTTAGACATCTCCCTGTCCTAGAAGCCTCCCAAGACTGGGCTGGTATCTGCTAGGTGTGCTCCCATGGCACTAACTCTATCACGGTTTTCCTCTGACCTGACCTAAAATCTATTTCTTCTCTGTGACCCCTGGTAGACCATAAGCTCCTCTTGGGCAGGGTCTATCATGTTCACTACTGTACTCTTAGCTTCAGGCAAAAGCAGCAGCTCAATATTGTTTTATAAATGAATGAATAAAAAAGAGTTTGGAGTTAATTATTTATACTTCAGCACCAAACTCTAAAGGGAAATTATTTAAGAACTAATCCGTTCCTTCAAACATGTACTAAGTGCAAGACGTGGAGCTTAGAACCAGCAAGGCTTAGAACTACACAGGGGCACAGACCTGAAAGGTGAAGGTCACCCTCACCTGACCATCTTGAACATTCTCAGGCTACCTTTCTCTAGGAATTATGTGTTCAGAGAACAAAAATATCAACTTGAACAGAACAAAAATGGGAAACCAAACCAGTTAAGAGCTAGAATTTTACTTTATTAGCCATGTCAGTGTTCACCTCAGAAATTTAGTGAGTTATACTTACTAAAAAGGGATAGAGTTAGGAATCTTCAGAGTTTTCTGCCAGGGTCAGTCATCCTAAATATAAGATTACCAGCCTCTACCTCGACGTTTTCTGATGCTACCTCCGCAGAGCTAGTAATGAGCCTTTCTACTGTCTCAGTCAGGGAACTTCCCTTGTCCCAAGTTAAACCAAGGCCAAGAGTTTCCGTGGAGCAATAAAAGGCTTTATTCTCAAACCTGAACTTAGTCGTGACAGACTCAGGTGTGAAAGAAGGGAGAAATGATAAGGAAGAAAATTTGGAACAAGATAGTGAGGGAAATTCTGGAACCTCTTTCCATAAAGAATCCACATTCATTTTACTCAATCCATAGTTCATTCACTCTGAAAATACTTATGGAGTACTCAGCATGTGCCAGGCACTGTATTAGCCACTAGGGATATGGGGGAGCAGGGTGGGGAACCACCAAAACCCTGCCTTCATGGAGTTTGTGTACTAGAGGAAAGAGAGAGGCAAATACAATATATAGTACGTTAGTAAGTGCTATGGAGAAAAATAAAACCAAGAAGGGGAATGGGGAGTAGTAAGCAATTGGAGGTTGCAATTTAAATAGGTAAGCTAGGAAAGCCCTCACTGAGAACAAGCTCTTTAGGCCAAGACTTGAATGAAGTGAGGGAGAGAACATTAGGATATCTGGGGAAAGAAACTTAAGAATCACCAACTGCAAAAGGCCTCAGTAAGGGCAATAAACTTCTCTAAGGTTCTCAAAGGTGAGCCCCAGGGACTGACCAATTAACTTCTCAGAGGTGAGAAAGGAAAGAGCTCCCAGGTAATGCTAAAAACACTTCCTGCCCCAGGCTTAATGCCACCTTTATACCCAAAACCCTCACTCCAGAAGAGGCTTTGTGTCATTTTTCTGCTCCAACACATAGAAACAGCATAAGTTTGGCTGCCTCTTCTAGAAATACCCAAGCATCATAATTCACCTAGGTTTGACAATACCTAGGTGGTGAAACTGAGGCATAGGTCTGAGGTTCAGGCAGACTAGCTCTTAATCTTCACTCTGCCCTTTACCGGGGAAGATCTTACATGCTATACACCTGTTTCTCATCTGTAAAAAGTAGTATGCTGGCCCGGCGCAATGGTTCAAACCTGTAATCCTAACACTCTGCGAGGCCCAGGTAGGAGAATCACTAGAGGCCAGGAGTTTGAGACCAGCTTGAGCAAGCATGAGACCTGTCTCTACCAAAAATAGAAAAATTAGCCAGGTGTGGTGGCATGCACCTCTAGTCCCAGCTACCTGGGTGGCTGAGGCAGGAGGATTACTTAAATCCAGGAGTTTGAGGTTGCAGTGAGCTATGATGACACCACTGCACTCTACCCAGGGCAACAGAGTGAGACTCTCTCTAAAAGAAAAAAAAGAAAAAAAGGTAGTATGTTATGTCCCAGAGTTCTGTAATAATTGAAGGAAAGGACCAATGCCTGGCAAATGATACGCACTCAACAAATATTCAATTTCTTCTCGAACTCCCCTCAAAAACAGAATCCAGGATTCCTATCCTTTTTCTCCCGGCCTGATGGTTTTATGTTCAGAAGCAAAGAAAAAGATTGGTCCCGGATGTTCAGCAAGGGCTCAGAAGTCCTGTCTCCTGCCATTTCTTCAGCTGCCAGATTTCATCCTGTTCTCAGTATGGGAAGAGGGAAAAAAAACAGCCTGAGGTGAAGATGCAAAGAGGGAGCAGAACCAAGCAAGTGTCCCTAGGCCTGGACCTGGGCCTGGCAATGCCAGGTAGGTGATGATATGTGGCCCTTCTGCAGGCAAGCCCAGCTTCGAGAAACCCACATGGACAAACACCCTAACTCCCCAAAGCTGACAAACTTCAGCTCAATTAATCACACTGTAAGAGGATTCCAGTGATTTTAGGGGATGCATTTATAGGAAAGAACTCCGTAATCTCCACAAGTCCCTCCTACTGAGCTCAAACCCGATGGACAGCTTGGGGGTGCCCTCCCCGGATACTCACATCTCCCTTATGCAGCTCCGGCGCCGCGATCTTCACAGGCTCTTTCCTCTTCTTTGGCTTGGGAAGCCCCAGGGGGGGCCCGGCACCGCCAATTGGAGGGGGCAGACTGAGGCCAGGGCCTCGGGGCGAGGGCAGCCCCAAACCCAGCCCCTCCCCAACTCCCGCCGCTTCAGCTGGGCTCACGCCCGGAGGTGGGGGGAAGCCTCCCAGGCCGAAGGGCAAGGGGGGGGGAGGCTGAAGCCTGGGGTCTCCGGTGGGTGGGGGCAGCAACAGCGGCGGGGGAAAGGCTGGGGCCAGCATCTGAGGGGGCGGAGGCAGCAAGGCCGGACCCTTGGGCGCAGGGAGAGAAGCGAACAAGCCCCCTAAAGTGGGCCCAGATGTAGGTGCCGCCGCCTTCTCTTCCTCTGGCTCGGGCTCAGCCTCATCCGGCTCACTCTCATCGCTGCTGGCGTAAGCAACCAGCGACATGGCGCCTCCCGCCTTTGGAGCGCCCTTGCCGGCAGACGAGGCCTACTTGAGACCGGGGATGCCCGGAGGCCTAGTAGGCCCCGCCACTGGGCGGGGCGGGCACCGAAAAGTACGCCTGTTCTGTACTCTAGGACTAACCCCGGCAGAAACCCATGGCTGCGGTTGATTTCCACCGAATAAGGATTCCCTCTTCACTTAAGCTCCTAGTCCCGGGCAACTACACACAGCTAATGGCCGCCGAGTCACTCCGCCTCCTCCTCGCCTCACCAATATAGAAACTACAACTCCCAGAGAAGACTTTGGTCACAGCCCCATTCTTCGCCGCAGGGATCTCAGCGCAAGGCACGGCGGGAGTTGGAGTTCGAGGAAGGATTAAGGGGCGCGCAGAAAGACAGGAGGGAAACCCGCCTCTGACGCAGGGGCTCCTGGGATGGGTAGTTTTTTTGCTCGCCTGACAATTCCAAGGAGACTACAAGCCCCATCGGTCACGGAGACGGGTAGGAGAGCATTTCGGTACTTGAAGTTCCCTAGGGTAGCCCCTTGGGCGCTAAGGTTTCTGGGAGATGTGGTGCTCTTAGAAACTGCATGTGATGTCGGGAGTGAGAAGGAGTCTGGGAAGGTGGAGGATGGAGGTGGGAAATAGCTTAAAGGGAAAGTGAGCTGTAAATGACTAGATGAAGCTCCAGAGTCGGCTGAGACTGGGAATTAGAATAAAACACCCCAAAAAGAGCAAGGGCCCGAGGGACCTGTACGAAATTGGGCTGCAAGCCAGAAAGAAGCGAGACCACAGGCCTAATACTAAGCATCTGAGAACTGAAATAAATGTGACGTAAGAGGGAAGAAGCGCTCTCTCTTGCCATGATCAGGGTGCACAGCCAGGAGTACACCTAACCCTGGGGCCTGGGGCCTCGTCTCCCTCTGCAGCGACCAGTGAGACAGAAAGATGGGCAAGGCCCTTCCAGCCAGGGCCAGGTACTTGGAGTTAATCCCTTCTCAGCTCAATGGGGTAAAGGGGCTGGCTATGGCTCAGGCCCTTTCACAGTTCTAAGGAGTCACCGGAGTCCATTCCTACCTGCCTGTGCCCCTCACCTATCCATCTGCAAGTGTCTTTTGCATCCCTTTATGTCTGTAAGTGCTGTTTCTTATACCTTTGTGTGTGACCTTGTTACATCTGTCTCTAAGTGCCTTTCTTATCTATCCATGTTTATTGGTGTCCCTTTCCAGCTCATTTGTGTCTGCCCGTATTGATGTGCTCTGCATCTGTCTTTCCTGTTCACCTGTGATTTTGTGTCCTTTTCTTTTCCTTTCTTTCGTTTTTTGTTTTTTGTTTTTTCTTTTTTGGGGTTTTTTTGCTTATAATCACAGCCTGAGTGGGTCTTTGAGTAGGGCTGCACAATCTGAGAGAGAGAGAGAGAGATGGATTGACTAATTTAACCATCTATTCATCCACACCAACCCATCCCCCTGTCAACAATTGACTAATTTAACCATCTATTCATCCACACCAACCCATCCCCCTGTCAACATTTATTGACGACATACTATGTGCCAGACACTGTTCTAGTGTCTGTCCTCTTCTTGTTTGTCCATCTTTGCCCCACCTGAGACCCTGTGACTGAGTGCCCTCTACTTGTCAGCCCTGGTTGTGTGTGTCCTTTACATGCTAATCCAACCTCCCTTCTACCAGAGAACAGAAAATTGTATTCAGCTAAGCCTGCAAAAAAAGCTGTTGAGGTTTGGGGAGGAATATGAAGAGGAAGATGGAAAAAATAATGAAGTGGGGAACAATGATGATGACAACAATGAAGAGGGACAGTGAAAGCCCCAAACTTGAATTCTCCATCAGACAAGTCTGACATGGGGCTCCTCCTCCCCACCCTCTCCATGTGTCTAAATCCCACCTGGCCTTCAGAGGCAAACTCATATGCCTCCTTCTTCATGAAGCCTTCTTAGACCTATTTCCTCCCTGCTCTGGATGCCCACAGCATTTTTTCTGTGCACCTGTGCTCAAACTTTAATGTGCATAAGCATCACTAGGAGAACTTCTGAAAAATACAAATCCTAAATTCCAGCCTAAGATATTTCTTTCAGTAGGTGTGGGGTGGGGCCCAGAAGACTAGATCTTTAAGAAACTCCTGGGTTGATTGCAAAGCAGGCACATTGAGGGCCACATTGAGAAACTAGACCATCAAGTCTTACCTCACAGCTGGTATGCCTTGTACAATGCTGACTTCTAAAACCTGCTTTCGAATCTAGGTTCCCCAACCTACTCTCTGGTGACTTTGGACAGTCACTTCCCTTCTCTGAGTCTCACTTTCCTCCTTTGAAAAATAAATAGAGTATTAGGGAGCCCTGTCCTACTTCTGTGAGAAACATCTGACATTAACACAGTGAAATGATTTAGAACTAAGAGAAATGACTGTCCTTGTTATTTGCCAACACATCTTGCGGCACTGCAGAGAAGCCCCTAAAGGAAAAGGACCTGCCTTTGTTTACCAGTTATTGTCTAAGCTAGTTCTTCTTACTGTGAAGATCCTGATTCATCTTATTAGGTATATACCCTGCCCTCAAAAGGCTGTTTTCAAGTGAGAAATTGATAATAGAAACTTCAGGACAGGGAAGGTAAAGGGATTTATTTCTCATTATGCACCTGTTTTTATACCTTTAGAAATTTGTGACCAGTACATGTATTATCTTTTCAAAACTAATAACAATAATAAATTCTTCCAGTAAAAGACAGTGAAATAAATAGGCATATGTTTCCTTCCTAAAAAACTACTAAAACTTCAATAAAGGAATTTTTTTAAAAAGGCATTAAAGATAATTTTGAAAAGACTTAAACCCACAAAGATGGGGAGTTCAGAGGAAGAGACAACACAATAACAACATTTTGGAAGGCGGAAAGCACATGCACCAGAGGTACCTGACTTGGCACATCAAGAGAGCTGGGAACCAAGCTGGCCTCAGGCAGGGTTGAGAATCAATCTGATCTATACTGTAGAAGCTTCAGACGGCTCAGGAGTGATGGCATCAGGTGAAGGAGAGGGGAGGGGAACAAAAATGAAGGCTGTTTAAAAGCTGTTTAAGAAAAAGAAAGGTCCTTATATCCCCTACCCCATTTCATGCTAGTGGAAGACTGCCTCTCTCCAACCCCAGAAAAAATAAACAAGGGGTTTTTTTCTCAAGAAGGAATAAAACAATGGGTTTCTGCTGTAGGGAAAACCAGGCACAGTCAAGGGTATGGGTACTATACAGAAATCAGGAGAATTACAGCAATATGCAATACTGAGACCCCCGCCCCCAACCCCCATGTTTCCCAAAAGACAGGCTACCAAGTCTTTATCCTCCAGAGAGGGTACTGGAAAAAGTCTCCATGGAAAGTCTGTTCAGCCCAAAAGGAAAGACCTGTGGGGTCTGATACCAGGGATTCCCGCTACAAATTTCCCAACCAGATAACCGTGATGTAAACTTTTCAGTTGACAAGCCCCAACCACATGCCCAGAGGTACAGAGTGGCTTTTTTAGCCCCCTACTCTTAAACATGAGCAGGCACCAAGGGTTGCATACTGAAGAAAGCCTCTGAGTGATAAAGATAAAACAAGTAAATAAAAATAGAGAAAGTGAAGGAAGAAGAAAATTTGTAATATCCGCTAATAATTTTCTCAAATAAAAAGAAAATACTCTATATATGAAACAGGAAAAGGATGCCATAAAAGAAAATAACATGCAAGCCAGGTGTGGTGGTGCACACTTGTAGTCCCAGCTACTCTGAAGGCTGAGGAGGATCACTTGGAGTTCAAACCCAGCCTGGGTAACATTCTATGGGTTTTTCTAAAACCCCATCTCTAAAACAAAAAAAAAATAGTAAATAAAAAATTTTAAAAAGGAAGTAACATGCAGAGAACAAAACAGAGCTCTTGGGAAATAAAAATGTAAGAACATAAATAAAATTCTCACTAGAAGGGTTGGAAGACAAAAGTTAAGAAAATCATGTACACTGTGATAGCTCTTCTCAAAAAAAAAAGAAAAGAAAAGAAAATCAGAGAAGCAGCCCAGAAAATCGAATATCTGAATAATAAGAGTTCCAGAAAAAGAGAACAGAAAAAATAGAGGGGAGGGAATCATCAACAAAATAATTACAGAAAACTTCCCAGAATTGACAGAAAAGAGTTTTCAGATTGAAAAGGCCCACCCACTCCCCAGTAAAATGGATAAAAGTGGACCCACACCCTCATGAAATTTCAGAACAGTAGAGACAGAGAAGATTATACAAGCTCCCAAAGAGAAGAAACAGATCTCTCAAAATGGGTCAGGACAGACTGGCTTCAAACTTGGTAACGGCCATACTGGAAGCTAGATGACAAAAGGCTTCAAAGATCTGAAGGAAAAATATTTCCAGCCCAGAATTCAGCACTGAGCCAAACTATCAGTCAAGTGCAAGAGTAGAATAAAGACATTTTCAGACACGTAAGTTCTCAAAAACTTTCTGCTCTAAGCACCTTTTCTCAGGAAGTTACTAAAGGGTATGCTACATAAAAAAATAAATAAATAAATAAAAAGGGGGATTAAACCATGAAAGAGAAACAGTCTCCAATACAAGAGAAGGGTGAAGGGAATCCCCAGGATGGTGCAAAGGGGAAATTCCAGGACAGATGTGCTCCAGATGCAGAAGGCTCCAGCCAGGCTGGATCAGGACAGAAGGCTTCAGGAGAGATACCAGCAAGAATTTGAAATCAAGAGTATATCTGAGGCCGGGCGCGGTGGCTCACGCCTGTAATCCTAGCACTCTGGGAGGCCGAGGTGGGCGGATTGTTTGAGCTCAGGAGTTCGAGACCAGCCTGAGCAAGAGCGAGACCCCACCTCTACTAAAAATAGAAAGAAATTATATGGACAGCTAAATATATATATAGAAAAAATTAGCCGGGCATGGTGGCGCATGCCTGTAGTCCCAGCTACTCGGGAGGCTGAGACAGGAGGATCGCTTGAGCTCAGGAGTTTGAGGTTGCTGTGAGCTAGGCTGACGCCACGGCACTCACTCTAGCCTGGGCAACAGAGTGAGACTCTGTCTCAAAAAAAAAAAAAAAAAAAAAAAAAAAAAAAAAAAAAAGAGTATATCTGTTTATCTCAGTATTTTGAGAAGTTAATGAAATGGTAGAGAATTCATGACCAAATGAGTGAATAAGAGCCTAGAAAATTAGCAAACAAAACCCCCAAACAGTTAACAACTTAAGGAAAATAAAATGTGCATAAAAGGAAAAATAATCATGGTTTACTACATGGCTCAGATGTGACTGATACGTGAACACTGAATATCAGTACAACAAAAAATGTGGTATAACTGTCATGTTTGGGAGATAGGAAGAATCTATGAGGCTGGGTCAGAGGAAAGAGCTAAATTCTTATGTTCCATAGGTTTTTGGTGACAGATAATGCCTAGAACTGAGTAAATCAAGAAGTCATAAAAGCATGTTGTTTAGAGATATGGAGGTAAATAACCAATAATTAGTTAAAATAGTTTGAATGTTGACTGTTGTCTCTGGAGAGGGGGAATAGAGGAAAGTGGTAGCTGAGATCACTGTTTTTCATTAAAACTGTACGACTCTGCTTCCTTAAACCATGTGCATATGTGACTTTAAAAAACAAAACAAAACAAAAAACTCAAGTAGAGTTACACAACCATTGGTTCTTAATCTAATTTCATCATTGGTCCATACATGATCCTATTTGATTTATCTATTAAAAAGATATATATTTAAAATATATATATTATATATATAAAATCACCACCTAAACTGTTCACACTAATTTATGGCTTCTTATGTTCCCCTTTCCCATCAGTACCCCCCCAGCCCCCCACCCCCGCCACCACTAGGTACCCACTGTCCTAAAAGACCTGTTTCCAGGCTGGGCGCGGTGGCTCACACCTGTAGTCCTAGCACTCTGGGAGGCCGAGGCAGGAGGATGGCTCAAGATCTGGAGTTTGAGAACAGCCTGAGCAAGAGTGAGACCCCATCTCTACTAAAAAATAGAAAGAAATTAACCGGACAACTAAAAATATATAGAAAAAGTTAGCCGGGCATGGTGGCTCATGCCTGTAGTCCCAGCTACTCGGGAGGCTGAGGCAAGAGGATCGCTTGAGCCCAGGAGTTTGAGGTTGCTGTGAGCTAGGCTGACGCCACGGCACTCTAGCCCTGGCAACAGAGCGGGACTCTGTCTCAAAAAAAAAAAAAAAAACCTGTTTCCATATATACACATATATTTTTTTAAACACATCTGTAGGTACTCCTGAAAATACACTGTTTAATTTTAGCTGTTTTTAACTTTATCAAAGGGATATCAAGTTGTAGGTAATAACTTCCTTTTTTTAACTCTATATTCCCTAGATTCATCCACACTGAACATATCTCTTGTTTTTTTCTGTTTTAAGAATATTCCTTGGCTCACGCCTGTAATCCTAGCACTCTGGGAGGCCGAGGTGGGTGGATCGCTCGAGGTCAGGAGTTCGAGACCAGCCTGAGCAAGAGCGAGACCTCGTCTCTACTAAAAATAGAAAGAAATTATCTGGCCAACTAAAATATATATAGAAAAAATTAGCCGGGCATGGTGGCTCATGCCTGTAGTCCCAGCTACTCGGGTGGCTGAGGCAGGAGGATCGCTTAAGCCCAGGAGTTTGAGGTTGCTGTGAGCTAGGCTGACGCCACGGCACTCACTCTAGCCTGGGCAACAAAGCAAGACTCTGTCTCAAAAAAAAAAAAAAAAAAGAATATTCCTTTGTATGAATACATAGTTTAACTCCCCTCTCTCCTGTTGATGGGCATTTGAGTTCTTTCTAGGTTTTTGCTGTTAGGAATTAAGCTGTGATGTTCTTTCTTCTCCATGTCTCCCAGTGCACACATACAGCAGCTTCTCCTGAGCATACGCTTAACAGTGGGAATAATGGGTCCTAGAGTATGTGAAAGTTAGACCTTACAACTTGCTGCCAAACTGATTTCTAAAGCAACATGTAAGTGCCTCTGTTAGTCCACAACTTCTCCAACATCTGATACTAGCAGACTTCCTAATTTTTGCGCATTGAATGAGTGTATGTGGTTCCTTACTGGGACCTTGATTTGATTTTGCTGATCACTAATGATAGTTCCTATGCCTTCGTATGTGTCTTGGCCATATGTTTTTTTTTCCCTTGTATAATACTATTGTTCGTGTATTTTGCTCATTTTTCAATTGGGTTGTTTGTCCTTTTTTTATTGATTTGTAAGTGCTCTTTATTGTCTTGATGTGATCTTATTTTGGTTTGCATGTATACTTGAATTTTTTAAAATACCAAAAAAGAAAGGAGAAAAGGCAGGGAAAGATGAAATCTGGAGAAAAATAGATGCTTCCAAATGGAAACACTGATGTCAGAGCAGGATCAGGGTGTGTCAGGGTGACTGACAGGACCCAGGGCTGGAGACCAGACCACTCATAGATGAGCCTCTTTATAATCCTGGCCAGCCACCTGTCTTTTTCATCTTTAGAGCTGCTCCCATTCCCCAATACTCACCCAAGGCCTGGCACAGCATCTAACAATGCCCAAGGAATATATGTAGGAATGAATAAATGAATAATCAGGTGAATGAATGAAGCCCTGAGCCCATAGGCAATGTGGTGGCAGAAAGGGACTTTCAGTACCGTCACTGCCATCTGTCCTCTACAGAACCACAATAAACCTCCTCCAGCAAGGCCAGACCTGCTGCCCAACATAGGGGAGGCTCTGTCTCCCTGAGAGGGAGGGCAGAGAGCCAACAAGGGCTCAATCTTATCAGTGCAGAAAAATGGACTTGGTCCCTGCTCACTGGTGCACCTCCCAGGGTCCTCTCCTCCCCAAGCCTCTGTCCCCAGTATCTCAGCAGCAATAGCCTTGGTGGGAGAATGCTGAAGAGTGTGGGTAGACATGGTCAGAGCCATGGAAAATCTGTCCACCTGACTCTGGCCCCAAACCTCATTACTTTAATCCCCAGGAACCAAAGAATAAATAGACAAACTTGGGGTTTGTGGCTGTACAGAATGGTGGGCTTCTCATCCAACCTATGGCACCCCTGTCTGTAGGCAGCAAAGTTACTTCCAGCACTTGTCAGCAAACTCCTGCAAACAATGTTCCTATGAATGGCCTTATAACTTTTTCATTTTACAAAGTGGAGAAAAAAATGGTGAGAGATCCTCACTTCTGAATGAGATGAAATGTGTACCGTATTATTTACTGCTACATTGTGTTATCAAAAGAAAGAAAACAACCTAAATGCCCATCAGCAGGGGGACTGATTAAATAACTTATGAAACTTCCAGTCCTAGGATGCCAGTAAAATAATAAGTATTTATGACACAGATATATTGTGAACTATTTATTACCATTAAAAGGAATGGGGTGGATTTCATGTACTAATATGAAGGAATCTCAAGAGTGAAAAAGAGTAAAAGTACAGCATATATGGTATGTTGCAGTCTCTGTAGAGGAAATAGGTATCTCTGCATTTGCTTGAAAATTATACAGAGAAAGTATTACTGGAAGAATACACACAAAATTGGTAATATTTCTGCCTTTAAGAAGAAAATTGGAGGCTGGGTGCAGTGGCTCACACCTGTAATCCTAGAACTCTGGGAGGCCAAGGCAGGTTGATTGCTTGAGCTCAGGAGTTCAAGACCAGCCTGAGCAAGAGCGAGACCCCGTCTCTACTGAAAAAAAAAAAAAAAATAGAAAAATTAGTCGGTGCACACCTGTAGTCCCAGCTACTCAGGAGGCTGAGGCAGGAGGATCACTTGAGTCCAGGAATGTGAGGTTGCTGTGAGCTAGGCTGATGCCATGGCACTCCAGCCCGGGCAACAGAGTGAGACTCTGTCTCAAAAAAAAAAAAAAAAGAAGAAGAAGAAAATAGGGTTGTAAGGGGACAGGGGTAACATGGAGATGACTTTTCAATAAATTATCTTCTTTATCTCCTAAATTTTGAATAGGCATGTATTACCTACACAAAAATTAAACTGATTTTTTTTTTTTTTTGAGACAGGGTCTTACTCTGTCACCCAAGCTAGAGTATAGTGGCATGATCATAGCTCACAGCAACCTCAAACTCCTGGACTGAAGCAATCCTCCTGCTTCAGCCTCCCAAGTAGCTGGGGCTACAAGCATGCACCACCATGCCTGGCTATGTTTTTTATATTTTTTGTAGAGACAGGGTCTCGTGATGTTTCCCAGGTTGGTCTCAAACTCCTGGCTTCAAGTGATTCTCCCACTTCAGCCTCCCAAAGTGCTGGGATTCCAGCTGTGAGCCACCACTCCTGGCCTAAACTGAATTTTCTAAAGTGGCAGTCTGGAACTCATGAGGATCTTAAGGTGCTTTGACCACTTTCTGCTCTACTAAGGTTGAAGTTCTCTCCTCTGAGGGCTAAGGAGCCACTGTCACCACAATTCTTGGAAAGAGCTGAAAAAAGAACCCAGGAATACATCTCCCTGGGAGCCTTCATAGTCCCCTCCACGTGCAAGTGCTCACATTGCTCAGCCAGGATCACTGCTGTCCTCCCTTCCATGGCCTGGCAATTCCAGGCCTCTCCACCTCCGTGCTGCTGCCAGATAAACCTTCTAGAAGCTCACCTCTGCTCATGTTTCTCTCCTGCCCAAACCCTTTTATGGCTCCCACTGTCAGCCAACTAAATCTAAATTCTGGGGAATCTGGCCCAGGCATTAGTATTTTTTTAATTCCTCAAGTGACTCTAATGTGTAGCTCCAGTTTGCAGTCATTGCCCTGGAGTAAAGGTATCCAACAGAACTTTCCTTGATGATGGGAATGTTCTGTATCTGTGCTGTCCAATACAGCAGCCACCAGCTATATGAGGCTACTGAGCACTGGCAATGTGCCTGTATGACTGAGGAACTGAATATTTAACTGGATTTAATTTTAATCAATTTAAGTTTAAATGTAAATAGCCACATATGTTGGACGGTAGAGTCTTAGAGAATGACTTTAATGATTTTCCCTTCTTTTAAACCAGAACCCTCTTTTTAAAAATTAACTTTTTAATTTTGTTATACACATAAACAGAGGAGTTATAAAACAGCCATTTTAAAGAAAAATAGCTAATACTACTGTACTAACAGCTAATAGCTAACACATAGTAACTAATAGTACCTACTGTGTGCCAGGCACTGTTTCAAGCATTGTATATATATCACATATATTGATTGATTTATCAACATCTCCCTTTACAGATGAGAAAACTGAGACACAGAAAGTTGAATAACCTGCTGCAGGTCATACAGGTGGTAAATGGTGGAACTGGGATTCGAACTCAAGTAAGCTGACTCCTCAGCCCACACTAACCACCCTCACCCTGTGGTACTGCCCGCTTTGTCAGGCCATAATGCCTGTACCTTAGAAGCTCACATTGAAGGAATCCAAGTTTTCAAACCAAATATTCAAAATCTAATATAACGATAAACGATAACCAATTTTACCAAACACTTACTATGTTCCATGCTCTGTTCAAAGAACCTTAAGTGCATTAATTCATTCAGTCCTCATCACAATCCCATTTTATGGACATGGAAACTGAGACTCAGAGCAGTTAAGTAACTTTCTTAAAGTTACACAAAGTGTCAGTGCTGGACCCAGTACTCAGACCCTGTTATCTCTGACTCCACAGCCCATACTCTTAACCACTCTGACTCCACATAAAATGCATAAAAGCAGGGCTGCTCTTTTATTTGGGGTGGCATGGGTGGGAGGGGTCAATGGAAACAGTTTTGAAAACCACTGGGCAACATAGCAAGACCCTGTCTCTACAAACATTAAAAAAATAGCTGGGCATGGTGGGGCGCACCTATAGTGCCAGCTACTCGGGAGGTTGAGGAAGGATCTCTTGAGCCTCAGAGTTTGAGGTTGCTGTGAGCTATGATGGCACCACTGCACTCTAGCCCGGGAAACAGGGGGAGACGTTGTCTCACAAAAAAAGAAAGAAAAAGAAAGGAAGGAAAGACAGGAAAAAAGAAGAAGAAGAAAGAAAAAAGAAAGAGAAAAAAGAAAAGAAAACCACTGGTCTAATCTAACCATCATTCTCTCTTCCATTTTACAGAGAGTGTAACTGGGGCCAAGAAGTCGTGATGCCAGCAGGTCACATGGTACTGAGGGACAAACCCCTCGACTCTCTTGGAAGTTAAAGGGAAGGAAGGGGATGTTTCCCTTGAACCTAATGAGCAGGTGAGGTTTTATATTCTTATTTTTTTTTAGAGTGGAAGAAAATTTCGTTTAGAAATTCTAGTTAAGTCACTTACCCAAAGGCCTAAAGCCAGTAAGTGGGCAGCAGAATTCAAACTCAATACCCTTGACATGCAAAACCAGGTTGTTTCCACTGCACTGCCCTGCCCCTTCCTCCATTACTCTAAAGTCTATCTTTTCCTGCTGCAGTCAACTCCTCCTTCCTGATATGTACAAAAATAAGTTTACCACTATCTTGCCTGACCTCACTCCTCCAGAGACTCACTTCAGAACCCTAGAGCCAGATCTGTACCCACAAGCCTTATCTGCTTTGGGGCCCCAAGTCCCCCAGCTTCTATCCTGACCTGCTTCCCCACACAAATGTAGAAACACACACCAGCATCAACAGAACATTTCACCAAGACCAATTTTGAATTGGTTCCAGGCTGGGCCGGCAGGTTGCGGGGGGCCTATGTCTTGTGTTGTTTTAGACCCTCACTACTCAAATTGTGGTTCTAAGCAGCAGCAACAGCAGCCTCAGCATCTTAGAGCTTGTTAGAAATACACACACTCCAAACCTACTGAATTAGAATCTACCTTTTAAGCAGATTCCCAGGTGATTTGTTTGCACATTAAAGTCTGCAAAACACTAAGTTAGACCTGAATCCTAGGGGAACCAGGCTTATGCCCGCCTGTGTAACTGACCCTCTGCAGCTCTTGGCTTGGTTGTTAGGGACAGCTGTGAGTTGGTTGATGATGTTATTGTAAGGAGAACTTGGATATTAAATTGCAACCAAGGCCTGGGAGATTACTGCAACAAAGGGAACCCTGGTCGTATTATTGCAACCAGCATCTGCATGGTGGACTGAATGAGAGGCCCAAGAGATTTGTTGGAATAAGAATTAAGAAGCCTGATTAGGCCTCTTCCACACTGGCTATTGTGATACAACAAAGTGGAGAAATGGGCCGGGCGCGGTGGCTCACGCCTGTAATCCTAGCACTCTGGGAGGCCGAGGTGGGCGGATCGTTTGAGCTCAGGAGTTCGAGACCAGCCTGAGCAAGAGCGAGACCCCACCTCTACTAAAAAAAATAGAAAGAAATTATATGGACAGCTAAAAATATATATAGAAAAAATTAGCCGGGCATGGTGGCGCATGCCTGTAGTCCCAGCTACTCGGGAGGCTGAGACAGGAGGATCGCTTGAGCTCAGGAGTTTGAGGTTGCTGTGAGCTAGGCTGACGCCACGGCACTCACTCTAGCCTGGGCAACAGAGTGAGACTCTGTCTCAAAAAAAAAAAAAAAAAAAAAAAAAAGTGGAGAAATGGGTGGGTCTCTTAGTTTTAACTAAATTGAGGTTTACTAAATTGGAAAATAGTTTTGAAACATGCTTGTTGCACTGCAACTGTGCATATTTATAATAATGGCCTGGACACTTAAAGAAACCTGTTGTGACACTGGATTTACTCTTGAAACATCTTTAAGAACTTGTGACAAGATTCTCTCCTAACAATAAGAACAACAGAGAAAAAGATTAGCCTGACAGAATCTGGACTATTACTCTGACTGCATTTCAGAGTGGAATGCATTGTAGAGTAAATACCAACTGGAATCTAGTTGCTCTGTTGCAACATGTTTGGATTTGCTGCGGAAACAGATCGACAAGTCTGTGGCTGAGGCCTGCATGGCTCTTTTATCACAACAGGACCTTGCAGAATGGCCCTACCCCATGCCAAAAGGGCCTGGTGTGCCTATGAACAGGACCAGAGGGACTCCTATCACAAGTGGAAACTATGCTGAGAGGCCACACAGTTATAAAGGCAAAATGCATGAAATGCATTGCCATGGACATAAGGACAGCCAGCCAACTGTTATGCAGGACTCTGGGAACCACAGGTGTCTTCTAATGATAAGCCGCCATTCCTTGCCTCTGGTGTTAGCATGGCAGTCATGTTATCCCATCTTACAATTGAGGAAACTGAGGCTCAGAGAAGTTCAGGGGATTGTCCAAGTTCTCATGACTGGTGAACAGCAGGGTAAGATGTGGACCTGGGCCTTTTAGCTGCATGCTGTAATACTTCATTGCAGGGAGACTTTGCATATGCTTTGAAGTAGGATCACGAAATATGTGGGAAGAAAAACATGCATATTTTACCTATTGGAACCTAGCATATTTTGTTGCAAATTTTTTTTTTTTTTTGAGACAGAGTCTTGCTCTGTTGCCTGGGCTAGAGTGAGTGCCGTGGCGTCAGCCTAGCTCACAGCAACCTCAAACTCCTGGGCTGAAGCAATCCTACTGCCTCAGCCTCCCCAGTAGCTGGGACTACAGGCATGCGCCACCATGCCCGGCTAATTTTTTTCTATATATATTTTTAGTTGGCCAGATCATTTCTTTCTATTTTAGAGACAGGGTCTCGCTCTTGCTCAGGCTGGTCTCAAACTCCTGACCTCGAGCGATCCACCCGCCTTGGCTTCCCAGAGTGCTAGGATTACAGGCGTGAGCCACCGCGCCCGGCCGCAAAATTTTAATGAACTGGATATGCTGTAACATATCCAAATGTCTTATAAGAGGCCATAGGTGTCTGGAATTTGGGCAAATACAATGACAGCAAATCAAAGATGTAATTACAGTAGTCTTCTTTAGCTTAATGCGAAGAGGCCTGAGTTCAAATGTTGGCTCTATCACTTCTTAGCATATAACCGAAGCCAAAATGTAGTCTCTGCGAATTTGGCAACTTCCTAATCATTCTTTAAGGCCCAGCTCAAAGTCACCAGCTTTGTGAAGCCTTCCCAGATCCCGCCCCACTTAAGCCCTTAAGAGAGGCGGCACCTGGCTCCTCAGTCTTCACAGTTTGTCGGAGGGTTTGGATTTACTGGCATTCTAGTGTCTTTTCCCGCTAGAAAGAACAGAGCTCATCTTTGAGGGGTTAGCTAGTCATAGAAACCAGTTCTCTTTTGCCAGGCAGTAGCATAGAGAACCAAGATCTGATGCACCCGGAACGTTGTGCCATAACCCCTTGACCACCTCCTGAGTACCAAACTCAAGCCTTTCCTCCCCAGCAAAGGCCGACCTGAGGGCTCAAATCCCCGACGTTTCCGGGACTACCCCCACAGACGGTAAGCCGGTTGAGGTCCAGGGCGGACCCATGTGCGCGCAGCGGCACAGTGCTCACGCCTCTAGCCCCGGGCGCCTAGCACGCTGCCAAGAACCGCGTGTGCTGAGCAAATATTCGTGGATTGGGATGGAGCAGAGGGCAGGGAGACACTACATGTAGACGTCCACACTTGACTGCGCGGGGCCGCGGGAGTGAGCGCCCCGCGGAGCCAGAGGAGGGGCGGAGGCCGCTCCGTCCAGCCGGGCGCCAGCTCCTCCCGGGCGGGCGGGCGGGCACCCTCCGACAGCGGGCACACAAAGCCTGCTCGGCGTGCTCGGCGATCGGCTCCTCATGTCTGTGTCGCCACGCGCCGCCAGGCGGCTCCAGGTTGGGCGTCGGGCTGTGGCAGGCACTGGGCGTCAAGAAGCTGCTCGCATCAAACCGCCGCGGGAGGGAGCGCGAAGGGGGGAGGAGGAGGAGTGGGCAAGGGAGGAGGGAGGAGGAGGAGTAGGGACCGGGCGGGGGGTGGAGGAAGAGGCCTCGCGCAGAGGAGGGAGCAATTGAATTTCAAACACAAACAACTGCACGAGCGCGCACCCACCGCGCCGGAGCTTTGCCCCCGATTCGCGCCCGCCCCGTCCGTGCGGCGCGCGGGCGGAGACGCAGTGGCCGCGCGGGAGCTCGGGCCGGGGGCCACCATCGAGGCGGGGGCCGCGCGAGGGCCGGAGCGGAGCGGCGCCACCGCCGCACGCGCAAACTTGGGCTCGCGCTTCCCGGCCCGGCGCGGAGCCCGGGGTGCCCGGAGCCCCGCCATGTCGCGATCCAACCGGCAGAAGGAGTACAAATGCGGGGACCTGGTGTTCGCCAAGATGAAGGGCTACCCACACTGGCCGGCCCGGGTGAGCAGCGCGGCCCGCCGCCCCCTATCCGCCTGCGGGCTTGGGTTGCATAACACCCGGGAGGGCACGAGCGCGCCGCGCAGAGCGGGTGGAGGTGGGGGCAGGGGGCATTTCGGTCTCCGACTCTTTGCCTGTCGCTTTCTAGCCCACCCGCCGGTTATATAATGGTGGAGGCGGGCGGGGTGGGGGGACGAACACCTGGCGAGTACGGCGTCCGCGCGTAGAGGCGTGTGCGCGGCGTGGGGATCCGAGGGCGCCGGTCACTTCCCGGCCCCCGGCTCCCGGCTCCGCGTGCTCAGTTCCGCCCCCAGCCCCCATACTCCCAGAGGTTTCGGGCACGCAGCCTGGGTTTGGGCCACTCGTGTTATTCCTCCCATGCCACCCCACTCCGGGACCCCCTTAGAAACCCGCAGTTTCTTCATTGTCGCCCCCAGTTCAAACTCTTCCGGGATAAATGGTTAAGGATTCCGGCCCAGAGAGGGATAGATGGAGGCGGAGTTCGCTTCTAGAAAACTTTGGTTTGGGGCATCCATAAGAGGTCTGAAGTTGGGAGGGTCGAGGAATGGTTGGAGGCGGTGTAAGAGGGGATCTACCTGGCTTGGAAATGATCCGCCAGAACATATCAGCCCTCAGCTCCATAGATAGAGGCCTCCAAATGCTGCCAACTCAAATTTGGCACTGAGGGTGGCAGGGCCCCTTTGTAGGGTTGGGAAGCCCAGTCCAGAGTGTCTCTTAGTAGGGGTAGAGGAAGCCTGAGTTCTTTCTCCCACCCCCACCCCCACCCATGTGAGCATCTGCCGCCAGAACGGCCCAGTCTCTGCCATGTGGTTGATTCAGCCCGCCAATATAAGTCCCCTCGCCACTTCCAGCACCTGGCCAGGTGGGAGGGTGGGGCCCAAAAGCCAACCGTAGAGTGTTCATCATGTTTCCCCTAAGGACTGAGACAAGTTAAGTAAGGAAGATGGGAGGTTACCAGTTGCTGGAGGAAAGTGGGGGTGTCACCGAGGCAGGGAGGTGTCAGTGCATCTGGCAACTTTAAAATAAGCTGGTGTAGAAGGGCCTTTGGTATCGTGTGAGAGCGTACTCAGTCCCCTAGAGTGTAGGACTCCGGTAGAGTGAAACCCAAGAGTAGAAATGGGTTGGGGGAGGGGACCAAGTGCAGAAGGACTGCCTTATGGCTCTGGGTTGCTCTTCTCAGAGTAAGTGTGTCTGTTCATCTGGCTCAGACACTGCTCTGAGCTTAGGAAATTGTCCCAGGCTCATTTAGGGTGTCAGGCCAACTTTGGGGCCACTCTGAAAAGTCTAGGAGACCCTTCTTTACTCTGTATCCTCTCCTGATGCGTGTACCTAGTCCCGCATGCCTTGAGCTCCTTGTTCCCTGAAACTTTCGGATGGATCAAATAAGGCCTGGCCTCTGCAATGGAGTGAAGTACAGAGAGAAGTGGGTCTCTATAAGTTTCCAGGGTCTCCTAAGGGAGGTTAGGGAAGGGGCAGTGTGAGGAAGCAGCCACGGACAGCCTTGTGTGTGCATATATGTGTGTGTGGCGTATGAACAGTGGTGTACTTTACCCTGAACCCTTTGATCCAACTGGCTTCTTGGCCCAGACGCTAAGGCCCTGATGGGCAGGGCAAGAACTGAACCCAGGTCTCTGCTGCCCCTACCTCCTGGGGGTGGGACAAAGTCCAGAGGCTGGGCTAAGCCCTGGGGAAGGGGGTGTTAGCTGGAATGTGGGTTGAAGGGAACCCCTTCTGGATCAGGTAAGAGAGAAAGGGGGCAGGGGTACACAGAAGGACACACACTGGCCCCTGTGAGGAAGACCCTCAGGTTTCTGGTGGCCTTTGGAGTGAGGGCAGTGCCTGCGACTGGGGCTGCCATCCATTTCTTCTCTTCACCCTGGGCCTCCACAAGGGTGGGACAGGGAAGGCAGAGTTTCTTCTGTTGAGGCCTGTACCTCTTAGATAAAGTTAGAATTGGGGTAGGGAGATCAGACTGATCTCAGAGAGGTACGGTGCCACAATTTGCATGTCTCTAGCTCTTGATTTTGACAATTGAGGGGAGGGTTACACCCAAAACTGTTACTTCCCAGACACATCCCCCTTGAGCCCCCAAAGAACAGACAAATCTGAGTCTCCTCACCATTTCTTGGACCCTGTCTTAGTCTTTAGAGTGGCAGAGCCTGAGGGGCCCAGCACCCCTGAGATGGATGAGGAGTAGGAGCCTTACTGACTGCCCCATCCACTAGGCAGCCAGAATCTGCAGCCATAACGAAGGCCACTGTGGACCTTTTTTTCCTCAATCCCTGCTGCTGGGGAGGATGGGTGATTCTGGGAGAGACTAGAAGGGCCCAGTGCTTGAGAGCCCAGCCAGAGGGGCCACGTGATAGGCAGGACCTGCCTGGAAGGATGGTGTGACTCCATCTTAACCTTCTCCTTTCCCTCTTCCTCCTGCCTAACTTCCTGGGGGATCTCCAAGCACTTAACAATTAGCGTCCAAGACTTCAGGGATTTCCCCCCCCCCCCTCAGGTTCCTTCCTCCTTTCTCTGCTTCCTGTTTCACAATCCCAGAAAACCTGAGGACCCCACCCGTCTTTCCTCCCCCTGCCCCCTTCCCCCTCCCTCAGCACCTTCTCTTTTCTGCCTCTTGGGCTTGCCACACTTTCCCGGCCCCAACTGTCTCCTGCCCCAGATTTTCCGGTTCCTGGGTCAGGTTGGGCCTCGGCCCTGGGTGTGGTGGTCAGAACTCTGGCTGGCAGCCAGAATGTGCCTTAGCCTCCCTAAGTGCAGGGTAGGTGATCCTGGGCTTGTTCTGGTTTGAGGCTTGGAGAGAGGTGTTCAGTCCTCCTTTCCCCAGAATACCTGAAAACTTCAGATTTCTTTTCAGACCTTGGAGGGTATCCATGGGCTCTGGAGGATGGGATTTCATGTGCTCTGGCCGGTCTGATAGGCTTGGGCAAATGCAGAGGGGTGAAGGTGGGGCTGGATGGGCCCAGGCCTGAGGAGAAGTAACTTGCCTGGATCCCTGGAATGGCTAAGAGGTAGCAGGGCCCTCCTCTGTTGGCTAGTGGAGGGTGACAGTGGGGTCCCCAGCACTATCTGGCTCCACCCTGACCCACTTAGTCTTGACTCATTTGTTCTGAGTCACAGCCTGGATATAAAGACACCGCCTGGGAAACAGACATCTGTATTGGGGTACAGGGCTCTCCTGAGACCTCATATCCTCTATGTCAAGGAAGAACAGCCTTTGACTCCCAAATGCACGACAAGACATTTCTTTTGTAGTTTAAGGGATAGAGGTGCTACTACAGAAGGGATTTCTCTCCCTTTTGGGGTAAGAGTTTGGGAATTCCATTAAGTGAATAGAGCACACCTCTCCTGGCCCTTCCCTGACAGATTCCTACAGTCAAGGTGAGGAAGGGGATGGAATGACCCTTTTGGGGCAGATGCCCAGCTGCCCAGACCCCTGTCCTCCTCCCTCTTCCCTCTAGACCCACCCTTTATGTAGCTAGAAGTCAGCAGGGCGGGTGTATCTGGTGTGTCTCATTCTATTTTTAATCCCATCTGTTCTTTGTTTCTCCCCCACTCCTGGGGCTGGGCAGCTGGTGGCCTCCTGGGTCCCCTGCCACACCGTTCAGCTCTGAGTTTGCTTTCTATGGGAGGTTGGGGTGGCAAGAGATGATGGCCAGGTAGCTGCTTTGCTTTGCAGCCTGTGCTCCTGGAGAGAACCTTAGGTTTCCTCATTTCTGACCCATCACCCACGCCACCCCTCTTTCTGAGCCTCAGTTTCTCCTCTTTTATAACACATTTACTATGAGCATATTAATGCCCTGGCTCAGATGTGGGCACTGTAAATGCAGAGATCAAAGTTCCCTGCTGCACTCTCAGCCTTAGACCCTTCAGTCCCCACCCCCACCTCTGGTTCCGGGTATACACAGATCCACCGAGAAGAAAAGCCTAGGGAAGGGCTTTTGCTATTATTGTCCTATGCCTGTCTCCTGGGATCTCTAAGCCCTGGAGGCTCTCATTTTGTTTTTTGCCTCCCCCTCTGAGAGGAGGGTGAGGAGCTAGCTGGTAACCGGACCCAGGTGTCCTGGCTGAGGACTGGCTCCTCCACGCCTACCCCTGCCCCTGGTCTGGCTTCCTGAGAAGGATCCCCCCTCCCTATACCCCCTACAGCGGCAATCCAGCACTAGCTGTGGTTTAAGCACAGCCAGGGACCCAGGTGCCAGACTCCAGGCATGGGGGTGGGGTATGTGTTAGTGTCCCCTCCTCCCCAATCCGGAGTGAGGGCCTGGGGGGGAGGGGCAGTCACATTCCTGGTTGCTGAGTGGCCCCGGGGGCGGGGTTGGGTTGTCATGGCGATGAGGATCGTGTTTGGGGGGGAACTGCGTGCCTTTCCACCCCCTGCTCACACCCCAGTGTCTCCTGGTTGTGGGGAGGGCCCAGTTTGTGCTGGCCCTTCCTGGGGGGAAGGGCTGGACCTCTGTCCCCAGAGGCCACTGGGCAAGGGAGGAGGTGCCCAGAAGCCTGAAGACTCCAAGTCTGGGGCAAGATGCCCCTCAGATTTGTGCCCAGGGCCCCACCCCTTCTCCTGGGTCTGTCTCAGCTCATTCCCGTCTTCCCAGCTTCCCTGTCTCCTCAGGCCCCCAGTTGGGCCCTCTGTCCCTGTCTCTGTGTGTTAATCACTGCCTTGGCCTTCCCGTCTCTCTTCTGTCTGCGCCTGGGGCCCCAGTCAACATGGCCACCTGGCCTCTGTCCGGCGGGAAGCCAGGCTGCTGGGGCTGCTGCAAGTGTTGCTGGGAATTGTAGTCCCCACCCCACCCCAGTTCAGCTTGGCCTGGGCTTCCAAGGCCTGGTCTGAGAGAGGCTAGCTAGGCCACTGCCTCTCCATTTCCCTGACCTCAAACCTCTGCGCCTCTCACCTTCTCTCCTCATGCCACCAGCACATGTGCAGCAAGGGAGCAAGTCAGGAGATCTGAGTCTGAGACCTGGCCCTCACTAACTTGCTCTGTCATTTTGGGCAAATCACTTCTTTTCTGGGCTCAGTTTCCTCATCTGTTAAATGAGTTTGACTACTTCAATGCCATTCAAAGTGTTCCCCAGAAGCCTTTGGGGGGGTATTGAATAGGTAGCCTTTTGACCTCACCCCTCCACTTCAGCCAGAGCAGTCTTTTTTTTGTTTTGTTTTTAGGAACAGGGTCTCCCTTTGTTGCCCAGGCTAGAGTGCAGTGGTGTGATCATAGCTCACTGCAACCTCAAACTCCTGGGCTCAAGCCATCCTCAAACCTCAGCCTCTCAAGTAGCTGGGACGACAGGTACCCGATACCATGCCCGGCTGATTTTTAAATTTTTTGTGGAGATGTGTTCTTACTATGTTGCCCAGGCTGATCTTGAACTTCTGGGCTCAAGCAAGCCTCCTGCCTCAGCCTCCCAAGTAGCTGGGACTATAAGCACAGGCCACCATGCCCAGCTAAAGAACAGTCTCCTTTTATCTGTATCATAGATTTATTCAGCAAATATTTATTGTGTACCTACTGTGTGCAGGGCACTGTGCTGAGATAAAAGCAGACCTGGTCTCTAACCTCAGGACAGATCTAGTCCAGGTAGTCCACGTAGACATTAGTTGAATAATGTTATTAATCAGTGTAAAATGGAACTGTGAAGAAGTGTTAGGAGAGAGTTTTACCTAAAGAGCCCACCGGGTCAGGAGTGAAAGGGAAGCTTTCTGAAATAAGTGTGATGGAGCTGAGGTTGGAAGGATGATCAGGAATTAGTGGATATGAGAGACTGAAAGGACAGCATGGTGGGAGCAGAAAGGGCAGCGTCCTGGGAGAGGTTGATGATAACATAGGTAGGACGCAGTACGTTCCACGATGTGGTCATTTCATTCTCAACACTATGGCGTAAGCACTGTGACTATCTCCCTTTTACAGATGAGGAAGCTGAGACAAAGAGAGGTTCAATAAGTTGCCTAAGATCATACAAATGGTGGCAGAGGTGGGATTCAGGCTCACCATTATGAGGTGGGCCCTGGAGTCCTGAAAAGGAATTAGAAAGTTTGAGGCAAAGGGATGAAATGCTTGGATGAGCATTTGGAAAGGCCCATTCTGGCTGCAGTGTAGAACATGGACTGTCGTGGGGCACCAATGGAGACTGAGAGGATAGGTATTGTAGAGGCTGTGGTTTTAGTCCAGTTAGCAGTAGGACAGTGGTTGGACTAGGGTGATAGCAAAGATAAGGGGCTTTGTAGCCAGGACCTGGACATGTTGGGGGACAGTATGTGTGCTGTCTGGTTGGTGAAGGAGGGGGGGGACTCTTGGGATTCTGTTGGGCTTCCACGTCTGACTTCATTTGAACAAAGTTACACTGCTAAAAATGGTCCAAAAGCCACCTTGCTAATCTCTTGGGTCTGTCTCTGAGTCTGGCTTTATACAAATGTGGCATAGAGGTCAGTGCCCCTGCCTCAAACGTGAGACCCCGGGACTCCAGCTCACACTCACTTCCTTCATCTCACCCCCAGATTGACGAGATGCCTGAAGCTGCGGTGAAATCAACAGCCAACAAATACCAAGTCTTTTTTTTCGGGACCCACGAGACGTGAGTAAAGGCCAAAGGGGCGTAGGTTGGGAGGCCACGGGAGGACCGCTTTGGGGAAAGAGAGGTGGTGATGGTGCCCCTTTTGTGTCGGGCTGTGCAGCTCAGGGGCAGTGAGGGGCTTGAGAGCACAGTCTCCCATCTTTCACCAGGGCATTCCTGGGCCCCAAAGACCTCTTCCCTTACGAGGAGTCCAAGGAGAAGTTTGGCAAGCCCAACAAGAGGAAAGGGTTCAGCGAAGGGCTATGGGAGATCGAGAACAACCCTACCGTCAAGGCTTCTGGCTACCAGGTGAGCCACCATCTGCCCCAAAGACCCCCTGGAAAGCAGGTGTGGCCATGGGCTTTGGAAGCCCCGGGCCCACAGATGATGCTTAGTCTTCAGAAACACCAGGGCTTTCAGGGTAGGAGCTATCGGGGTGGAGGGGAGGGGGGCTTCTTGCAAGAGGAGATGGGGTTGGGGTGTGTATAGCGTAGTTGTGGTTAGGGCCTTCTGTTAGCAGCCTGGGGGCAAGAACAGGATGGAGGCGGTAAGTGGGGACAGGCCTTTGTTGGGCCCAGTGTGAGTATAGGACATGGCCTTAACTCTTTCCACGAAGGCTTCCAGGAGGAGGTGCTCGTGAGCCGGGCAGGACGAGGCGGGAGGGTGGGGGGCGGGGGTTGGCGGGGAAAGGGTCCCAGCTCCCTTTGGGAGAAGTTGACCCGAGGTTTTGCCTCCTGCTCCAGCCCTCCCCCCTCCTGCACAGAGCCCTGCCTGCCCGGCCAGTGGGTTTACCCCGGGGCTAATCCGACAGAGGTGGGTCTCAAATCACTCGTGAGACTGGGCACCTGGGTGGGGGTGGGGGAGAGGTGGGAAAAGGAAGGAGTGAGTGGCCGAGGGAGGGGTCTGGGGAGGGGGCCCAGCATGGCAGCCACTGGTGCCACTCAACCTCTGATGTCTCTGCCGCAGTCCTCCCAGAAAAAGAGCTGCGTGGAAGAGCCTGAGCCGGAGCCCGAAGCCGCAGAGGGTGACGGGGATAAGAAGGGGAATGCGGAGGGTAGCAGTGATGAGGAAGGGAAGCTGGTCATCGATGAGCCAGCCAAGGAGAAGAACGAGAAGGGGGCGCTGAAGAGGAGAGCAGGGGACCTGCTAGAGGTAACTGCTGCCTGCTGGGGCCTGGGCCACTGGAGTATCCTCAGCAGGGTGTCCCTACGCTCCTATTTCAGGGAGAACTTGGTCTGAGATAGATCTAGCCCCTAGTCTTGGGGAGTCCCCAGCTGAGCAGATGGAACACAGAAGGCGTTGTAGCCAGTACAGGGCTGGGGAAGGACTAAGGGTGTCAGCCCAGGAGGGAGCCTCTGAGGAGAGGAATGGGGGCACAGATAGGTGGCTGGTATCCTCTGTCTCCGGCCTCAGCCCACCTTGTCTCTGACGTTCCTGCCCAGGACTCCCCTAAACGTCCCAAGGAGGCAGAAGACCCTGAAGGGGAAGAGAAGGAGGCAGCCAGCTTGGAGAGTGAGAGGCCCCTCCCTGTGGAGGTGGAGAAGAATAGCACCCCCTCTGAGCCTGGCTCTGGCCGGGGACCTCCTCAGGAGGAGGAAGAAGAAGAGGAAGAAGAGGAAGAGGCTGCCAAGGAAGATGCTGAGGCCCCAGGCGTCAGAGATCATGAGAGGTGAGTGAGCCTCCTGCCCTCTTGGCAGCTGGGCTGAGAGGGCCCGGCCATTGCGGAGAGGAGAAGGGCCTGCAGTGGTCAGCCTCTTGGGAGGCAGGGTGGGCTCTCCCAGGAGACCGGCACTGGCTGGGGCAAGGCCAAGCCAAGGCCACACTATTAACCCTTCTCTCCTCCAACCCTCCCCTGCAGCCTGTAGCCACCAATGTTTCAAGAGGAGCCCCCACCCCGTTCCTGCTGCTGTCTGGGTGCTACTGGGGAAACTGGCCATGGCCTGCAAACTGGGAACCCCTTTCCCACCCCAACCCGCTCTCCTCTTCCACTCACTTTCCACACCTCAAGCCCATCATCCCCTGGAGATTGACCTGGATGGGGTAGGCCACCTGGCCCTCACCTCTAGGTCCTTACACCCCTATGATCTGAGTCAGGGCCATGTCTTCTGCTCCCTGGGATGAGATCAGGCCATTGGGTTCCAGGCTTGGAGCTGTTTTCTAGGGCTTCTTTTGGAGCCTAGATCAGCTGTTTCCACCTCCTGACACCCTTCTCCCCCTCCCCCAAGCATCCTGGACCTCTGGGTTGGGATCAGAGGTAGGAGTGGAAGGGATGGAGCATAAACAGCAGGATGGGCTTCTGGGGCCTGGGAGGAGCATCCTCAAGTAGGGGGTTGGCACAGGAGGGCAGCATCTTCTTGAGCTCCTGTCGTCTCCCACACCTATTATCCCAGCTGCCTGGATTCAGGGAAAGTGGGACAGCTTGTGGGGGAGGGGCTCCCTTCCGTAAATTCTCCATAATTTGGCAACACTCATACTTCCTTTTGCTGACCCCAGGAGTTCTGGGAGTTGTAGTTTATCATCAAAAGATTTTGGGGCTTCCAAGTTTGGGCCAAGGGCCTGAGATCTAAAGGGTTGGCTTTACCCATTTGGGTGGGAGTATTGAGCAGTATCTGTGCCCCTTTGGATTTCCGGAGCCAGAGATAAGATGCCCTGGGGAGACCCCTGGCTGCGCTTTCCCTTTCCCCACAGTGCTCAAGGCCAGATTAGTCATATATATCACCCAGACATAAAGGAAAAGACACATTTTTTAGGAAATGTTTTTAATAAAAGAAAATTACAAAAAAAAATTTTAAAGACCCCCTTAACCCTTTGTGTGCTCCCCATTCTCCTATCTTCCCCACCATTGCCCCCATTTCTGAGGTGCACTGGGAGGCTCCCCTTCTATTTGGGGCTTGATGACTTACTTTCTTTTTGTAGCTGGGGCTTTGGTGTTTCTTCCAGTGTCATTTCCCATCCACATACCCCCACTGGTCCCCCTCAGTGTTGTCACCAGATCCGATTTGTAACCTGCTGAGAGGACAGAGGGAAGTAAGTGCCCTCTCTCACCCTCTTCCTAGTGGTCTCTCTATGCCTCTCTTTGTCTCTTGTCTCTTTTACCCTGGCCCCTCTCCCTCGGGCTCTGATGAAAAATTGCTGACTGTAGCTTTGGAAGTTTAGCTCTGAGAACCGTAGACGATTTCAGTTCTAGGAAAATAAAAACCGTTGATTACTATATTGGATTCTGACTGATTCTTTGGGGGCATGTTGGTTAACTTTGAAGAGAGGGAGTGGGGGAAGGGAATGCAGATCATCTCAGTTTGAAGTAGGGGGTGCCAGCCTCCATTCCCAGCCTATTGGAAATCCAAAATTCTACCTGTGGGCAGAGTCCTAGAATAAACCACACCATTCATTCTACCCCTTCTGCCCAGCCACTGTTTAACACAGGTTACCCCATGAGCACAAGAAGTGGGGTGTGGGAGGGTGCCATAGCCGGCAATGGCCATGGAAGGTGGGAGTGTTTGGGCTGGTTGTAGAAACAACACTGACCCCAAAGAATAGACAGAATAATCCTTTCTCCTTGCTAATGCTAGGGGTGCCCACCAGTCTTCACTGGTGGGGGGGGGCGTAGGGGGAGGAGGTTAATAGATGGAATTCTCCCAATACTCCCCTGTTAAGTGGAATGACTGGATTAGATCATCTCTGAGGTTCCTTCCAGATTCTGACATTTTGTGACTAGATCATCTAATACCATTGGAAAGGCCCCGTTTCGTCCCTTTTTCTGGAAAGCCTATAGCGGTTTTTGAATCTACCGTAACCTCTTCTGCAGAGAGGGACAGGGAGAGTTATTGGCTGTACTCTGGCCTGGAAAGGGAGGAGAGGCCCTTTGCGTTAAACAGGAAGCCACAATCACCTAGAAAATGGAGCTATCCTCTCTAGAAACTACAATTCCCAGCGGCCTCCACGCAGAGCATGCGCAGGAATATGCCACGCGCGTCAGCCTAACCAGCCTGCCTTTCAATTCCCGACATGCTCCACGGTGTTCTCAGTGTCTTTGATTTCCTGCCCCGGCCAAATTTCCTGTTTCCCGCTTATTTCTGATCTCTGGACTGCAACTCCCAGAATGCTGAGAGATTAGATTCATTGTTGAGTTTCCACTTTACAGATGGACTACATATCCCAGAAAGTCGACCGGCGGGGCTGAGGTCCCACGTGCCAAGGTGACAGGCGGCGACTCCGCAGTGCTGCGAGAGGCGGAGGTGAGGGCCGCGCCGCCTGAGGTGTTGCAGTTCCGGGGCTCGTCCGGGAGGCAGGTGCGGGAAGGGCCCATCATTTTCCCTGGCTGTGGCTCAGTCGCTTCCTCGGGGTTTCCCTGCACCGAAAACTTGGATCGGGTGGGTGCTGAAGACTGCTGGGGCCTGGCGGTGTCTGGCATCGGGGTTCGCACCCGGGATGAGGCTAGTGGAGAAAGCCCGGGATGAGGCCAGTGGAGAAAGCTAGTTGTGACCTGAGGGATAGACGTTCGACCCCACCTTGCACGGCACCTCCAGAACACGCTGTGAAAGCCCCACTGCAAAAGGGGCACCAGCCTCTGGATTAAGGAGGGAAAGAAAAGAAAGATCTATGGGGCGTGCAAGCTGCTCCAGTCTGGGGTTAAGTGACTCCTTGCAGTAATCACGCAGGAGGCTTGGGTCTCAAGATTGGCCCTGTTTCTATCAAGCTAAGGCAAGTCACTCCAGCTCCTAGAGCCTTGGTTTTTTTGTCTGTAAAAGGGACCTTATGATGCTTACCCCTGGCAGCCTCCCTCAGTGGAAAATGTGAAGACAAAATGGCAGTAATATTGAAATTCCCAGCATTTGGTTTGTCACATAGTGGTGTTCCCTAAGTATTTGTTGAACTTGATATAGGAACATGGAGGCTCTTACATTCAATCAGCGTTAACTGAAAATAACATTAGGCCTTTTTTTTTTCCATACTGAGAAATATAAAGAAGAAAAAATGACCCATATCTCACTGTTTGGATAAACCCATTGATATTTTTTTTAATGCATATGATTAGGAAGTGCAAACGTTATGGAAAGGAACAAAATGGAAAGTAACAGCCCTTCCAAACAGTTCCTCTTCTCCAAAACAAGTACTTTAGTTTCTTGTTTCCTTCCCATAATATTATATTTATGCCTGCGCCAGAATATATATTTTTAATTTACCCAAAAGTAATAATACTATTTAGATTATTCTGTACCTGGGTTTGTTAGACTATTAAAAATAATTTAAATGACACCTACAACCCAGTAAAATTTCACGGATAATGAAACTGAAGCTCAGAAGTTAAGTAAGTTGCCTAGAGTCACACAGAAAGATGACGGTGGAACAGGGACTGGACCCAGGTCTTCTGACTTCCCAGTCCATTTTTTTTTTTTTTTTGCCATTATAGTATACTTTGTCTTTGAAGTTAGGGTTCATTTCTTTTTTTTTTTTTTTTTTTTTGTTATCCACAAGTAGTGTTGTCTATGGGTTCATTTCTTATCTATAAGATGAGATTAATAACTTCTTCATCAGTTGTCCTTAGGCTTAAGTGAGATGATACAGGAAAGCATTTATCCTGGCAGCTGGCAAGTAACAATTGCTCAATAAACTGAAGAACTTATTATTTTTGTCCTCAGTTTATTTGTTACCCCATTAATTTAGTCTGTCATCCAGAATTGAGAGGCTTAGAGCACATACTTGGGAAATTTGTGACCCAATAATCCTACTTTGGCCCTTTTTTCCCTTTAAAAAAGAAGCTAACTTAGGGAGAAGTGGTTATTTTCTGAGAATAGGAATTAGAAGTGGGATGGGGACATTTTAACCCATTTTTATCTCTATTACCTATTTGTTCATTTCACCCTGTAACTGCCTGCCTTTTGGCCCTATGCCAGTGTGTGTTCCATTACGTTTTCTTCGTATCCTGCTGTTTGTACATACATTTAATAATTATTTATTGGGTACCTCCTATGTGCCAAGCTCTACTGGGATCTGCTGGATTCAAGAGTGAGCTAGATAACATGGCCCCTGGCCTTAATGAATTTTTTGGACTTTGAAGTCAGATATATGTGGGTTTGAATGCTGATTCTTCCGCATGGTAACTTTGTGACCATGAGCAAGTTACTTAACCTATTTCCTCATCTATAAAGATAATATCATCTTGTGCAGGTTCAATGAGATGAGTTCCTTTGAGCAACAGAGTAAGTGCTTTAAAAATGTTCCTTCCTTTGCTTCTTTGTCCCATTCTACCCCAAAGCTGACGAAGAAGGTTTCTAAGCCTTTTGCTGGCAAAGGGATTTCTCACAGCCTTCAGCCATGCGTCTCTCTGCCCTGCTGGCCTTGGCATCCAAGGTCAGTCTGCCCCCCCATTACCGCTATGGGATGAGCCGCCCAGGTTCCCTGGCAGACAAGAGGAAGAATCCCCCTTGGATCAGACGGCGTCGGGTGGCTGTAGAACCCATCTCTGATGAAGACTGGCATCTGTTCTGTGGGGACATGGTGAGAGCCTCAGATGGGACAGAGTGATGGGGAGGCTCCTGGACAAGGATCCTCCTCCCTGACCCTCATGTCTTCCCACAGGTGGAGATCCTAGAAGGCAAGGATGCCGGGAAGCAGGGCAGAGTGGTTCAAGTTATCCGGCAGCGAAACTGGGTAGTCCTGGAAGGGCTGAACACAGTAAGTGAAGAGAGAGGATGGGGGTGCCCAGGAAGCCTGCCCCATCTGTCCTTCTCCATTAAGAGCAGCATACGGCAGCAGGAGACTGGCTGAGGGGCCAGTGGTGCTACTGAACCCTCTACTTTTCAACTTGGGCTGAATGTGCTGAGCAGCATGGGCAAATCCCCTTCACACCCCCTTCCTTTGTGACATCCCCCCTCTCTCGGACAGCATTACCGCTACATTGGCAAGACCAAGGATTACCGGGGGACCATGATCCCTAGTGAAGCCCCGTTGCTCCACCGCCAAGTAAAACTTGTGGATCCTGTGGACAGGCAAGCACATGGGGCTCTGGTCAGAGGGTCTCTCACCCTCTGAGTCCATGAAGGTGTTGTCCAATGGGAATGGTGGGTTGGATGCTCTGGAAATTGAGGGGCTCTCTCATGGACACAAACTTCCTGTGGGTACCCCCAATACAGAAATAAAGAAACAAAGTGATAACCTTGGTGTTTTCAACCACTGACTCTACTTTTGGGTTGGAGGGTGGCAGGGTACCCGGCTCCCAAGTCAGGCTCACCTCTTCTATCCACCAGGAAACCCACTGAGATCGAGTGGAGATTTACTGAGGCAGGAGAGAGGGTACGAGTCTCCACGAGATCAGGGAGAATAATCCCCAAACCTGAATTTCCCAGAGCTGATGGCATCGTTCCTGAAACATGGATTGGTAAGGCTGGGTGAGGGGCAGGAAGATGGGGGGTGGGCAGGAGGAAAGTAAGGGATGTTAAGACAAGTTGGCAAGCCCTTCCACCCATCTCCTTTCCTCTGGCTCAACAGATGGCCCCAAAGACACATCAGTAGAAGATGCTCTAGAAAGAACCTATGTGCCCCGCCTAAAGACACTGCAGGAGGAGGTGATGGAGGCAATGGGGATCCAGGAGACCCGGAAACACAGGAAAGTCTATTGGTATTGAGCCTGGGGAGAGCAGCTTCTCCCCCACTTCTGTCTTAGCATTGAAGGCTAGGGCACCTCTTCTTCAGATGCCAATAAAAAGCCATGAGTCCTCCTGTGTACAGCTGCTGTCTCTAGTAGAATAGCACCCCTAATCCCAGTATACCCATTCCTGATGTTATGATATCATCTGGATGGAAGTCAGCTAGCCTTATGGTAGCCCTCCCAAGGACAGGGCCTGCAAATCAGGGATGGAGGCCAGAGGGAGAGAGAGAGGTTCCCTCCTTGGAGACCTCTGAGTAACAGAAGCTGCCACTTAGGCTGCCTGTTAGGGAGGGCAGTGGAGACCAGAGTGTGACCGAGGTAACTAGCACTTCTGCAGCAGCAGCACTACAGGGAGGGTGCAGTCTCCTTTTCTCTCCTTATAGAAATGGAAGGGAAATAAAGATTTCCATTTTTTAATAAATAAAAAATAAAACTTTATACAATATTACATAACATATGGAAGGAAAGGGTATGACACTGAAGGCTTGTGGGGAACCAGGATTCTGGAGGATGCAGGATGCTGGTTCTCTGGGTAAGGTACACTGTGCTACACTATGGTATCTGGGTGGTTTCAGATGGGGTCTGAAGTGTGCCCTTACTCAGGCTGTGTCAGCTGTCTTCAGTCTCCAGAACAGAGAAGGCCTGACCCAGGGGCATCTTGGTGGCCACCAGAACCAGATTTCTGGGAGAGAGTTCAGGGCTAAAGATGGGCAGGAGCTCAGCATGGAAGCCTAAGAGAAAAGCAAGGCTAATCAGAAGGGAAGAAATGAACCAAACTCTAACTCAGCCACTTCTTGCGCAGCCTGTAGGCATACGCCCTTTTCCCCCTGGGGCAGCTCTAGGGGGACTAAGGAGACCCTGCTGTCCATGAGGAAGACTTGGGACTGACTTGGGAGGCAGTCCTCACGTGTTGGACCTTTGCAGTGCCTGGGAAGCGTGCTTAAAATACACCTTAGAGAGCCACCAGCAGAGGCTGATTTGGTGAGAATCTGTACTTTTTAACAAATCGCCTACGCCCACCCCACTGGTGACTCTAAAGCAGGGGTCCAAGAATCACAACAGTGATGAACCAGGCCCAGCAGATGTGGGGGCTAGGACTTGAAGGAAGAGCCCTAGAACTCTGGCCCTGGGTCCCTGCTGTACGTCATCCTTACCTTGCTCCTGAAGGTAGAGCAGCCGGTCCAGTAGAATCAATGTCTCCACCAGTGGGGCCAGCAGTAGGGCCAGGCTGAAGAAGGCCACCACACGGTTCTCCTGGGCCTGGTGGGCCCGGAGGGCAGCCAGATTCAGCGGTAGCTGGGGGTCTAGCCCCACACGCTGCAGCCCCCGCTGCACATATCTGTGGGATAAGCCACAGACGGCACTTGGCTTGGTTTTAGGAACCTCCACTCCCACTTAAACTTTGCCTGTTCCTAATTTGATTCCAACTTTGCTTGGTTTTCTACCCTCATATGCGTGTGGTTTTTTTGGTTTTTTTTTTTTTTTTTGAGACAGAGTCTCACTTTGTTGCCCAGGCTAGAGTGAGTGCTGTGGCATCATCCTAGCTCACAGCAACCTCGAACTCCTGGGCTTTAAGTAATCCTACTGCCTCAGCCTCCCGGGTAGCTGGGACTACAGGCATGCGTCACCATGCCCAGCTAATTTTTTCTATATATATTTTAGTTGGCCGGATAATTTCTATTTTTAGTAGAGACCGGGTCTCGCTCTTGCTCAGGCTGGTCTCGAACTCCTGACCTCAAGCAATCCAACCACCTCAGCCTCCCAGAGTGCTAGGATTACAGGCGTGAGCCACCGCGCCAGGCCCCTCATACGCGTTTTTAAATATTTCTCTAGCTATGGGCTGTCTAATAACAAATCAATCTAAAAATTTATTTTCCATCCAATTGTTTTGCCATATTTTTAGCATTTAAAAAATTTTATATTTCTTTGATAGTCTCCTGATAAAAGAGGGACAACTCCCTATTAAAGAAATTTTTGTGGGCCAGGTGGGGTGGCCCATGCCTGTAATCCCAGTGCTTTGTGAGGCTCAGGCAGGAGGATTGCTTGAGGCCAGCCTGGACAATACAGCAAGACCTGTTCTCTGTAAAAAATTTTTTAAAAAAATTAGCTGGGCATGGTGGTACACGCCTGTAGTCCTAGCTACTCAGGAGGTGGAGGCAGAAGGATCACTTGAGCCCAGGATTTCAAGGCTGCAGTGAGCCATGATCACGCCACTACACTCTAGCCTGGGTGACAGGGCAAGACCCCGTCTCTAAAAAAAATTTTTTTACCTTCCCCATGCTATGTCATATGAAAAATTTTTTTTAAATAAAAAGTAAAGAAATATTTGAGAAGTTGCCCTGGTCAGAGAACCCCAAATCACTCCTCTGGGCACATTTAGATTTTCTTTGGGCCATGCTAACAAGTGAGGGTGGGAGGAGAATCAGATCTCCAGATGGTGATCTTCCCCCTACCACCCTCCACATCCCCCAACCTCACTCTTCAATCTTGAGCTCGTGGACCCGAGGGATCCCCTGCACGCCTGGCCGACGGAGCTCGGGCTGGGCGCGTCGGATGACTGTCTCCAGTGCTGCACGGTAGCAGTGAGTTCGGAGGCCAGGGCCAGCTTTCTGTAGCCGCGCAGCATACTCCTCCAGGGCATGGCAGGCCCCCTCCCGAAGCCTGTAGGGCAGTTCACAGCCAGGCAGCCCAGCCACCCACTGACTCAGTGGGTAGCCGCCAGGGTCACTCAGTTTCATGTAGCAGCAACCCACTGAGGCCAGGGCCACCACCTCAGGGCAGCAGGAGAAGTGCCTCAGCAAGGCAACGCTCAGATCCCCACAGGCATGGAGGCCTGTTAGCAGCAAGCGGGTGCCGCCCTGATGTGGGTTCTCCAGGGGAAGCAGCAGCTCCTCACACAGGGCCGTGGGGTCTACCCACCTAACCACGTGGTGTGGGGAGTGCCGAGGGCCAGTTTGGACCATCTGTGGAGGCAGGAAAGGACAAAGGCAGATGGAAAGGCTGTCTGCTGTCCCCCAGCCACCTCAGGCCACAAGAAGGGATCTGTCCTCTGTGTTACTTCCCAAGGAGGAACCTGGGAGAGAAGCTGGGGCACAGGAGAGCGCTGGACCATGAATCAGGAGATGGGATAAATTCTGAGTCTATCACTATTAACTCTGTAAATCTTTGAGACCCGGTTTTCTTATTTGTAATTAGCCTATTATCTGACCACTTCTCAGGTTGTAAGAAGTACATATCAGTGTGGAAAGCAGTTTAACTAGAAAGTGCCTTTGAGATGTGCGGAAGCGCTGGGGAAGGGAGGAACCTTGGGAAAGAGGTAACAGAAATGGGGACCACATCATTTTAAGCTAAGAAACTAAAGAGGGAATTCAACCTGTGTGCCCAACTCCAGCCAAGCAGATCCTGCCCCTGCAGTGCAGGCTGCAGGAAGGGGTGGCCTACCTGTGGGTTCCTCCTCTTCTCCTTCTCCAGAGCCTGCAGAAGCTCCTGGTCCAGGCGCTTGGCTCTCTCCACCAGCCTCTGATCCCCCTCAATGCTCTTCACCATCAGCCCCAGCCCCAGAGACATGAACCGGGAGAGATGACCCTGGAGTCATGACAGGAAAGATGGAGAAAGCCCTGTTCAGTGCCCTATCCACTGTCAATGGGCACCTGGGTCCAAGGCCCCATAAAAGGCTTAAGTTCTAGCCTGCCTGGTTCCACCACTTTTCAGCACCTGCCTCCCTGACCGGTGGCCTGTTAACCTGCCCTCCCACCGTTTTATCCCCATGACTCAAATAAACAGCACATTAGGGGTCTGGCTCACCTGGCCTGAGCCCACATCCACAACCTGGGTGCAGCCTGTGAGGTCACTCAGCTTCTTCACCAACTGAAAGAAGAGGGAGCAAAGGTCTCCTGGCCACTAGTTCTTGATGCCTGGGGCAAACACCCATTATGAGGGTAGAGGAGCCAAAGATGACAGAGGATGGACAGAGGGTGCCCCAGATGTGGAAACCAAATGGGGATAAGGGTGGGTGCTGACCCCAGGTTCAGGCCACTCTCTTTGCTCTTCAGGTCAGTGACTGAATCTCCCCCACAGAGCCCTGCTGTGAAACCATGAGCAGACTGTGGAGATGTGAGAACAGGAATAGGGTCATGATACAAACTTAGTTGCCACCCAACTCCACAAAAGGAGTTTTTAAAAACTCCAGCATCGGAACATGATTATAGTGTCTGCCAAGGTATGTGAATCTCTAGGGCCTTTGGCCCTGCATGTGAGGTAAGGGGCACACATCTTCACAACCCACAGGCTTAAGGAGTCCCTGGGCTCTCAGACACCATCTCCAGTCATCACCTCACCTCTCCCAGCCTCCGGATCTCATGCTGCTTCTTGGGCCTGACATGTTTCCGGAAAGGAGCTGTTAGTCGGGAGCTCTGGCTGGGGTTCTCCAGGAACTCCGAGGGGGTGTGAAAGCCAGGCGTCCGGGTAAAGGCCAGAGCATAGGCCGTGGACTTCAGGGCCAGCAGGGTGAGTGGCCACACCGACCTGTACCTGAGATAGTCCGGCCCAGGCCTCAAGTGAACAGTCTCATCACGTCCTGAACACACAAGTTTACAACCCGGGGCCCAGGAAGACCTTGTAAGACTCTGAGCAATAGCTCACTGCAGGGCTCAGTGCCTTGAGTTTCCCAGCACAGGGCCCCCTAGACCATACCTTACCACCTCCCCTTCCCCAGGCATCCCCAGCAGCAGTGTAGCCAGCTGTGGTGGGTTCAGTCCATCCAACACTTCCTGCCATGAGTTAGGCAGTGTGCCCCACAGGTTGTCTGTGAAAAATTCCTGCAGAAGAGGAGAAGCAATCAGGAGGGTATTACCATTCCCATTCTTTCCTGTCCCATCTCAAGTCCACACCTCATCGCCTGCCTCTTCCCAGCACTGCTGCCACACAGGGCCACTGGCTGCAACCAGCAGGTACCTCTTACTCATCCAAGTCAGCTCTTCTCTCTCTTTTTTCCTCTTTCATTCCCAATAATTGCATTAGTCAGCTCTTCTCTGAAGCCTGCTCCAGCCTCCCCCATCTCTCTGGTGGCTGACCTCTGCTTCCTCAGAGCCCAGATTGCATTTGGGACACACCTTTCCTTTTAGCAATTTCCCCAATTATTTGTGTCTGTTTTCTCTGCTCAACTAAACTTAAGGGATGGTGTCTTCTTCACATCTGCAGCCCTAACAATTACCAGAGTGACTGACACACAGTATGAGTATACTACCAGTTAGTAACCTGTCCTTATATGTTCCAGATACACAATATTGTGTATTTTTATTCATTCGTTTCTTCATCACAATTTCTGGGGCTTTGTTTTGGTTATACACCAAGCTCTATTCTAGGCTCAGTGGATACAACAGTGAACCAGAGGACAAGATTCTTACTCTTGCAGAGTTTTCCTTAAAAAAAAATTCAGATAATATCAAATGCCACATAGACAATAAAACACCAGTGAAACAGTAATGTAATAGAGACTTTGGGAGAGGACTACTTTAGATAGGGTGATGAGGGAAGATTTGTCTGAGGAGTTGACAATTGAGCTGAGACAAATGATGAACAGGAACTAGGCATGTAAAGAAAAGAGGTAATAGCTAACATTTATATAATATTTTCTACGCCAGGCAGTGTTATAAACATTTGACATGTATTAATGAACTTAACTGTATGACGTAGGTATTATTTTTATCCCCCATTTTAAAGATGAGGAAACTGAAGCACAGCAATTAAGTAACTTGCCCATGTCAAAAAGCCGGTAAGTAGCAAACTGGGATTTGAAACCAATTTTACTCTACAGTTCTTGGTCCTAACCATTCTGCTATTGTCTTTCTGTGAAGGAAAAGCATTTCAGTGCAAAGGCCCAGATGCCTGCCGTATTTCTGGAATGGAAATCAGGCCAGTGTAGGTACAGCACAGAGAAATGTGGAAGAGGCAGTAGGGGTCAGACCGTGTAGGGCATTATAGGTAATGATAAAGAGTTAGGATTTCATCAGTGCTCCTAGAAAACAAGGGCGTGTCATGATCAGATTTATATTTCAAAGATATCAATCTGGCTTCTCAGTGAAGAACTGGTTATAGAGGGGCAGAAGTAAACACAGAAAGATCATTTAGGAAGTGGTTCAGAAGAGAGATAATGGTGGCTTGGCTCAGGGTGGTAGCAATGGAGATGGAGATAAATGGATGAATTTGGGATCTATTCTGAAGGCAGAGCCAAGAGGATTTGTTGAAGGATTGGATTGTGGATCAATGAAGGAAAGAGGTGAATCAAGGATGGCTTCTGGTTTGGGGTCTGAACAATTCAGCGGATGGTGGTGCCATTTACTCATTATTTCATTTATTCTTCACGATGATCATTCAGACCAGGATAGAGTGCAGTGGAATCATCATAGTTTACTGCAACCTCACACTCCTGGGCTCAAGGGATCCTTCTACCTCAGCCTCCCAAGTAACTGTGTGGTAGGGGTCCCCAGCCCCTGCGAAACAGAAAAGAAAGAAAACAGGTAGAAATTCTATGGGAACTCTGTACCAGGAACTAAGGTTGTAAAACTGCTAACTTGCTTTATGACTTCTGTAACTGACTTGCTTACAAAGAACAGGCCTGCACCAGAAAGATAAGAATCAAGGCCGACATGCATGCCTGACCACTGCCTGCTCAAGATCCTGCCCCCTAGGTATAGAGATAACTACGTTGTAACTGTGCCCCTCACCCGTCCTAAAAATGTGTAAAGGTCTGTTACAGTCTTTGTTCCGGACTCAGAATTTGGACTCTGTCCTCTGAGCCTCACCGGTGAATAAACACTGGTCTTCTCCCTCGCCTGTTGCCTGGTCTCTGGGTCAGTCATTAGAAGGGTCCTCCTTCTCCTCCTGCAACATTTTGGCCAGCGAGGAGTACTTTTGGTTGACAGGACCCAGGACGCCTAGCCTGCCCCTAGCCTGCACCGCGGGGGTCCCAGGTTCCGCCTGGGTGACACTTGCCCCTGAGAGCGCTCTGGAGGCCTGCTGTTGCCACCAAGTGGGAGTCTCACAGCGATGACGGGAGCCCCCACCGGAAGTACCCAGTCTGGGCTTGGACCCGGACAGGAACAACAAGGCACATCAGCAGGCAGACGTCTGAACCACGGTAGGGCGCCCCGGGGCCTTAAACCCATCCCACCGAAGAGAAGGAGGCCCTGATCATGATCTCGCTAGGTTTGGGAGGGAGTGTGTAGATTACGAGTATGTGAAGTGTAAATGAGACAGACACGGAGCGGAGCGGGGTTCCGACCTCCCCTCCATAGGGCGGAAGTGAGTGTTGAGTTCCGATCCGCAGTTCCAGGGACACCTCATATGGCTTAGGGCAGCACGAACGTGATAGGCGGGATCTCCAGCCTGCCAATGCTAAGAGGGGCCTGAAATACCCTCGCGAGGGGACTGGCTGGAGGCGAAGGAAGCAGAAGTTGTCTTTCTCTTTGTGTTGAGGCAGCTGGGTGAAAGCCGGATCTCAGGAACTATGGGTGGAAGTCAGGGAAAACCCACACCCTTAGAGATCATGATTAAGAACTTTAAGAAAGGATTTACTGGCGACTATGGGGTCAAGATGACGGCCCCCATGCTGAGGGCACTGTGTGAATCAGAATGGCCTACTTTTGGAGTGGAGTGGCCACTAGAGGGCACCCTAGACACGGATATCACTCGGGCAGTGTGGACGGTATTGACAGGGGACCCAGGTCACCCTGACCAATTCCCCTATATTGATACTTGGTTACAACTAGTACTGAAGCCCCCACCTTGGCTTAGGGGTCCTATTTCACATGTGCTAGTAGCAAAGAAGGGAAAGAGAGGAAAGCTAACTAGGGACTCTCCAGGGCCAGTAAAAGGGACCTCGGGCCCACCCATCCTGGTCAGAGACCCGGAGGACCGTGGCCCTGATTTGCCTCCACCATATGCTCCGGGGCACCGACGTCAGCCACTCAAGCAGTCAACCTCTCCGGCCTCTTCTCAGGCCACCTCACTGGAGACAAGTTCGGACCCCAGACCTCAGACTCCAGTCAAGACCCCTGAGGGGTCTGGGGAATAGTCTTCCTTAAGTCCAGAAGCTCTGCCCTTCTCTCCAGGCAATGGCTTGAGACCACAGATGCTGATGCCTCCTCCCGGAGGAACCTCTAGTCCACCAATACGCTCACCCTACACCCCAGGAGTTGATCTACAAGGTCAATCAATATCCCTTGAGGGAGGTCAGAGGTCCCGGACAGGTGGGAGAAGACAGTCAGATTCAACTAGGTCACCCCACCTTGGTTTATCAACCCTTCACAACTACTGACCTGTTGAATTGGAAACATCACACCCGGTCCTATACTGAGAGACACCAGGAGATGATAGATTTGGTGCGGTCTATCTTCCAAACCCATAACCCGACACGGGCCGACTGCAGACAGCTCCTTCTGATCCTTTTTAATGCAGAAGAACGGTGGCGTGTCTTATAGGCTGCCTCTAAGTGGGTACAAGAAAATGCCCCTGTGGGGACCCTAAACCTCAAGGCTTATGTTCAGAGATGACTCTGGCACATGAGCCAAGTTGGGACCCAAATACTCCTGATGACATGAGACAACTCATGGCCTATAGGGAGGCCGTCTTACAAGGCATCCGCAAAGGTAGGCAGCAGGCCACAAATGTAGCCAAGGTCACTGAGATACTACAGAGGCCAGATGAGAGTCCGGAAGCCTTCTATGAGAGACTATGTGAGGCCTATCGAACATATACTCCCCTTGACCCTGAGGACCCTGAAAATCAGCTAATGATCAACACTGCTTTCGTGAATCAGAGTGCAAGTGACATAGGCCGAAAGCTCCAGAAGCTAGAAGGGTTTGCTGGGATGAATGCCACTCAGCTCTTAGAGGTCGCTAACAAGGTCTTTGTGAACAGAGATGTTGAGAAGAGGGAGGCTGAGAGAAAAATAAAAAAAAAGGCTGACCTGATGATCACTGCCGCCATACAGGGAACCTCGGGAACCTTGGGCCCGCCAAAGGCAAATCAGAAAGGGAAACCAGGATGACGAAGCCAACCGAGTTACAAGGACATCAGTGTGCCTTTTGTAAAAAGAGTAGACACTGGAAAAATATATATCCAAAACCGATAAAAAAGAATCAGAAACAACAGCGACAGGGGCCTCATGGGGAAAACCCTTACTTCCTCCTCAATATAATCCAGAGTATGCTGTTTGAGGACGAAGGGGGACTGGGCTCCACACCTGCCCAGAGGAGCCCATGGTCAGGATGAATGTAGGGGGCAGACATAGCCAATTCCTCGTGGACACTGGGGCTACTATTCAGTAGTGACTAGCCCCGTGGCCCCCTTGACAGATCAAAAAATAGACATCATAGGGGCCACCGGGAGAACAAGTCAACAACCCTTCTGTAAGCCTCGAAAATTGGCTTACAGAATCCCAGTCTCACCCCTGGGATTAATCTACACACTAAGGGTCCCTAGAGAAGAGGAGTGGAGGATGTTTGAGGGACAGGAAGGACATCCATTGCCGCAGGAGATCGCTAGCCACTGGCCAACAGTCTAGGCTGAGGACAATCGCCTGGGGTTAGCAACACATCAAGAGCCGCTGGTCATCGAACTCCTGCCAAACACACTCCCATTGCACCTCCGCCAGTATCCAATCCCTCGAGAAGCCTTAGAGGGGATTAATCCATACCTTCAGAGACTACAGGACAACAGCATCACAGTACCCTGCAAATCGCCGTGGAACACCCCACTTCTGCCAGTAAAAAAACCAGGGATCCAAGATAATTGGCCAGTACAGGACCTCCGGGTTAGGAACCAAGCTACTGTCAGCCTACACCCAACTGTCCCAAACCCCTACACACTGCTTAGCCTCTCACCCATCTCCACAACCTGGTTCACTTGTTTAGATTTAAAAGACGCATTCTTCAGCATCTGGGTAGCCACTGTGAGCCAAGAACTGTTTGCTTTTGAATGGGGAGATCGAGGACGGGGACCAAGAGCCAGTACACCTGGACATGACTTCCCCAGAGATTCAAAAATGCCCCCACTGTCTTTGGAGAAGCCCTAGCATGAGATCTGTGGACTTTCCCATCAGCCTCACTTGACTGTGTCCTGCTCCAGTAAATGGATGATCTGTTACTTAGACATGCAGACCTAGAAGGGTATGCCAAAAGCACAGATGCCCTCCTCAAATATTTGAACCAATGCGGATATAAGGTTTCCAAAAAGAAAGCCCAAATTTGCCTACAGACTGTAAGATATTTAGATTCCAGTTCCAGAATGGAGAAAGACTCCTAGGGAGGGGACAAAAAGAGGCCATACAGTCCATCCCTGAGCCCACCTCCCAACGCAGTCTAAGAGAATTCCTAGGAGCCATTGGATTTTGTCACATTTGGATCCCCAACATCGCAGTTATTACTAAGTCCCTCTATGAAGCGACAAAGGGGGAAGAAAAGGAACCTTTCATTTGGAAAAAGAGACACTAGAACGCCTTCCTCAAACTCAAAGGGAACCTCCAGGAAGCACCTGCGCCAGGGTTCCCTGATTTAGAAAAACCATTCTACCTTTACATATCAGAGAGACGGAAGATAGTGGTGAGAGTATTAGTACAGAGACTTGGGTCCTGGGAGAGAATGGTAGCATACTTGTCAAAACAACTAGACGGAATAGCTACAGGGTGGCCTCCATGTTTGCAGGCACTAGCTGCCACTGCTCTGCTTGCCCAAGAGGCTGACAAGCTTACTCTCGGCCAACAACTGATTATTCGGGTGCCTCACTCGGTCCTGACCCTGATGAATGCCAAAGGCCATCATTGACTCACCAACTCCCACCTCATTAAATATCAAGGACAGCTATGTGAAAATCCCAGAATTACACTTGAGACTATACAATGCTTAAACCCAGCTACCCTCCTCCTGGTAGGACCGGGACCACCCCTCCATGGTCTACTCGGGGCGACCCAACCTAAAGGACAGTCCCTACACAGACCTAGACCTAGAGATATTAGTAGATGGGAGCAGTTCTGTGAGTTCTGATGGAACGCAGCAGGCTGGGTATGCAGTAGTCACTCAGGATGAGGTGCTAGAAGCCCAAGCTCTGCCAGTCGGCACTCTGCGCAGAAAGCCAAACTCGTTGTCCTCACAAGGGCTCTTGAGATTAGAAAAGAGAAGGTAGTAAACATCTATACAGACTCGTCTAGCCCTGCTCCAGTCACATCCTGGGAGCTGACTGGTCTACGCACGGCCGAAGCCTGAGGATGCCCCTGATGAAGAAACACATGATTCCCTTAGGAATCAGTGGACGATATGGACTCCCCTCACAGATTAGCTCAGACAACGGGCCTGCCTTCATAGCAGACATAATCCAGATGACTTCAAAGGGGTTAGGGATCTCTTGGCAGCTACATGCCGCTTATAGGCCCCAGAATTCAGGAAAGGTAGAGAGAATGAACAGAACCATAAAGGCAGGATTAGGAAAGCTATGCCAAGAAACAAACCTTACCTGAGTGCAAGCTCTCCCTATGGTCCTATTTAGAATCAGACGCACCCCCACTAAGAGAACAGGATACTCGCCCTATAAAGTGGTGTATAGCCTCCTCCCATCCTTAAGTCCCTGCCCGGACGACTGAGAGAACGGGAAGAATTAGAAATTCATAGGGTAATGGAGGGACTAGGAAAGATACCAAAGGCCTTAAGTAAATGGTTTCAAGAGAGAGTCCCCATTAGCTTGTCAACTCCCATACACCCCTTCTCCCCAGGGGATCAGGTATGGGTAAAGCATTGAAATTCTACCCCACTTAAGGGAAGGTGAAAGGGGCCATTCACTGTTATACTCACTACCCCAACAAAGTAGAAGGCATAACAGCATGGATTCACCACAGCCGAGTTAAGGCAGCTCCAGATCCGGGTTGGCAGACTCACTCACACCCTGAGAATCCACTCCAACTAACCCTGAAGAGGAAGAGCTCGTCTAGCCCTGCTCCAGTCACATCCCGGGAGCTGACTGGTCTACGCACGGCCGAAGCCTGAGGATGCCCCTGATGAAGAAACACATAATGATTCCCTTAGGAATCGGTGGACTGGGATTAGGGTTATTAGAGATATTTCTATTCCATCATTTTGGAAAACATATAGCTAAAGGGCTAATTATTATTAATGTAACTTGTAACTAGATCTTCTTCCCTCCTAATAGTCAGTTTTGATGCCTGTCAAGTGTTATCCTGTGACTCCCTACAAAATCAGAGACAACTTTCCTCAGTTGACAAATATCTTTGTCCTTTCACTACAGATGGGTCTGGGGTTGGAAACTATGCAGATGAAGATGGGCCCCACCTAACTGGTAAAGAACTGGGTTGCCCTAAAACCTACAGCCAGCCATGCCAGTCCTAGACTGATGACTTGTGGACCACCCAGTTTCAGGGTTGGACCTCCAGCTCTGGATGCCCTGCCTTAAAACCTAAGCTACACTTCACCTGGAGAATTCCAGCTCCGGATTGTCAGCCCTTGTAGTGTAACCCGGTACACATAACCGTTAATGTCCCTACCACTTTAGACCAGACCCCCACACTGTCAAGAGTCTGTGGTCTAGGGGTTGATATATCAGGCAAAGATCCCATTGGGAAATTTAAGCTACATTTCCTTGAACCCCAGAACGAGACTCTGTGCCTACAAGCACAAATGCTCCCAAACCCCCAAATAAAGATAAATCTGTACTCACAATAGTGAAGATTAAAGATCTAAAACAGACACTAGCCATAGAAACAGGTTATCAGGATGCAAATGCCTGGATGGAATGGATCAAATATTCTGTCCGCACTTTAAACAAGAGCGACTGTTACCCTTGTGCGACAGGAAGACCGGAAGCTCAGATTGTTCCTTTTCCTTTAGGCTGGTCCAAAGACCCGGTGGGAATGACATGCATGGTTGCTTTGTTCGAAGACTCTGAGGCTGGGAGAAATGCATCCTGCACCTCACTATCCTTGCTATTCCCGGTAACTAAGGGCTCTGCGGGTCGGCCCCCCCCAACTCCACCCCACCCCCACCCCCACCCCCGCCCAGAGCCATAACGCCACCTGCGGCAGGGGCTAATTTCACCTCCTGCTTCTCTAGGTGGGGGAAGAACTTAGCCTCAGTTGGAAATTTGACCGAGTGCAATAAAAAGCAAGAATTCTCCTCATTAGCCAACCAAGCTGCTGTATTCATCCCACTAGTCAACGTATGGTGGTATTGTGGACATCGCCTATTTGAGGTTCTTCCGGAGAATTGGAGTGGCACTTGTGCCCTGGTGCAATTGGCTATCCCTTTTACCCTGGCATTCCATCCCCATAACCTATCTCAACCATACTCTCACTCCCAACACACGAGAGATGTCCAGTGAATGCCGGGAGGATCCTTTGACCCATACATATATCTAGATGCTACTGGGGTACCACAAGGAGTGCCAAATGAGTTCAAGGCTCGATATCAGACAGCCACAGGTTTTTAATTTTTCCTATTTTGGTGGGTCACTGTTAATAAAAATGTAGACTAGATAAATTACATCTACTATAGCCAACAGAGATTTGTTAATTACACTAGAGATGCCACTAAGGGTATTACTTTGGACCCAACTGATAGAATGGCTTGGGAAAACATAGCCCTAGACATAATCCTGGCAGAAAAAGGAGGTATCTGTGTAATGATTGGAGGACAGTGTTACACCTATATTCCTAACAACACAGCCCCTGATGGCACCACCATGAAAGCCCTCCAAGGGCTAACCACTCTTGCCAATAAATTAGCTAAAAATTCTAGTATAGAAGATCCTATCAGAAATTGGATGGAAAGATAGTTTAAAAAATAAAAAGGACTTATGACCTCTATGTTAACTTCACTTACTATAGTTATAGGAGTACTTTTCTTAGTAAAATGCTATATTATCCTTTGCACCTGAGAATTAACTCAAAAACCAATAGAAACTGCCCTTACTAAACATAGCTTTTTCGGGACCCATCCCCCTTATCCTGGACAAATATTACTAGTTGACATAAAAGAAAATGAGAAATTTGAAAGTGAGGCTCCTTAAAATAAGAGTCTCAAAGGGCAGAATGTGGTAGGGGTCCCCAGCTCCTGTGAAACAGAAAAGAAAGAAAACAGGTAGAAATTCTATGGGAACTCTGTACCAGGAACTAAGGTTGTAAAACTGCTAACTTGCTTGCTTACAAAGAACAGGCCTGTACCAGAAAGATTAAGAATTCAAGGCCAAAATGCATGCCTGACCACTGCCTGCTCCAGATCCTGCCCCCTAGGAATAGAGAGGACTATGTTGTAACTGTGCCCCTCACCCTTCCTAAAAATGTATAAAGGATTGTTACACTCTTTGTTCGGGGCTCAGAATTTGGACTGTCCTCTGAGCCTCACCGATGAATAAACGCTTGTCTTCTCCCTCGCCTGGTCTCTGGGTCAGTCATTAGGAAAAGGCTTCTCCTTCTCCTTCTGCAACAGCTGGGACTACAGGCACACACCATCAAGCCCAGCTAATTTTTGTTTTTGTAAAGAAGAGGTCTCCTTCTTGCTCAGGCTGGTGTCGAACTCCCAACCTCAAGCAATCCTCCACCCCACTTCACCCCGGACTCCACCCTCCCAGAGTGCTAGGATTACAGACCTGAGCTGTGCCTGGCCTGGGATCCATTTTATAGCTGAGGAAACCAGGACTAGGAGGAGTGGGGTGGAGGAAGAAGCCTAAGGTTAACACAGTAGGCAAAGCAGGATTCTACTTCAAGTCTGGCAGATTCCAAAGCTAGAGCTGTCCACTACACCACAAAACCAGCAATTTGTTCAAAGCTTGGATAAATGAACATGTGTGTTCTTGGAACACCTCACATGTTCCTCGAAAAGTTCAATGTAGTTGCAGCATGGCTCAAACATCCATGTGTTTTATCACCTTGGATTTAGGAAGGTTACCAAAACAATCTAGATATTAGAAACATCAATGTTTATGTCAGCTTAAAAAAAAGGAATCACCCCTGTTTTAACCCCCTTTTGTACAAAAGACTGAAATTTACAGAAGAAAGGAGATCAGAGGCTAAATCTCCAGATTCTCTCCCTAGCCAGCCCACGACCAGGGTCACCCAGCCCACACCCCTGTGGCCTCACGATGATGTAGGCGTCCAGGATGGAACGGTAGAGCGCCAGGACTCGGGTGAGGTTAACAGCTAGCTGCCTCCTCTCCTCGTGAGAAAGGCCCCGGGCAGAAATGCCCGGCATTCCGAGATCCAGCAGGTAGTGCAGGGAGCGTGAACGAGGTGAGGAGAGATCCAGGGTCAGTACTATGCGGGTCCAGGACCCAGGCTAGGCTCAATTCTGCAGGAAGAACGGGAAAAAAGAATTTTGAGTTCGGTGCCCGACGCTGCCTTTCCGGGATCCCATTCTGGAGTTAAAGATCTGAGGTGCTCCCCTGACGTCACAGGTCCCGACGTCTCACAATGCGAAGGTGTTAGCGTCTGAGACAGGTGGGGGGCGGTGACAGGGCAGTGACGCCACACAAGCCTACCGCAGCGCCAAGCTCAAGGAGAGGGGCGGGCCAAGTTCCAGGCCCCGCCCCTTCCCGTACACTCCTTCCTCCTCTCCCGGAAGTGAGGCCCCGGGACTCCGGCGCGCTGCAGTTCCGGGTTGTCGCTGCCTCCCCACACCTTCGAGTTGTACCTCCACGGGGCTAGAGGGGCCGGGGAGCGCATCCCGCCCCCGCCCCCACCCACGCCGCCCCCACCTCCGCCGCCGCTGCCGGTCCTCACACACTCGGAATCATTGGCCTCGCTACCTGAGGTAGGGGCGCTGCGGGCGCGCGCGCGCCGTCCTCCGGCGCGTTCTAACCCGCGCGCCTGCCGTCCCAGGCCCCGTCGTCGCGCCCCGATTTCCGCATCCGGCTCCGGACGCTTCCGGTCTTAGCGGGGCCCATCTAGGAGGTAGGTTTGTGAGAATGGAGGGATGGTCTCCACCGCGGAGGCAAAGTGTGTTTTTTGAGGTGGGTTACCCCGAGCCTCGATTCCACCCTCAGCTGATAGGTGGTGTCAATTGTCCTTGCTTGAGAGAAGGACTTGGGTGAGATGCATGTGGAGATTGCCCCCACTCCTAACCTGGAGCCGAGGGAAAGGGATGCCTGGATTTGTATTTTTATTCGTGGGGCCCGCGCTGCGGATGCCAGGGTGATCCAGAGTTCATCTACACCATACCCCTCATTGCTTTCAAGCGTGATTAAATATTCCCTTCGCAGGCAGAGTATGGAGCTCACCTGTTCTAGCCTCCTAGACTCAAAGAGTTCGAGCCCAGTGGGACCTCCAGCCCCTTCAATTTACAAATGAAATTGAGACCTAGAGATAGGGAATGACCTCCTAAGACCATAGGGCCGGTGAATTGTGAGGCTTCGCCAGAATTCAGGCTTCCTGGCTCACACCGGTGGTCCTTCCATCATTTCACGTTACGTTTTTATTTCCCCCCTTTCTGAGAGATTGCTCTGATGTCTTTCCTCCCTTAAGTCCTATAGAGATTGGTCTTATCTCATTTTTCTCCCAGACCTACGAGCTCAATTACCAGGATCACTTTCTTCTCCAGGGTGTACTACAGACCTCCACATGTGGGACAATGGGATTCAGCAGAGAATGAGTCCCCCATCCTCCTTTTATCTGTAAGCCACTCTTTCCAACTGCCTTTCTACCACCCACTGTCCACATGTCTACCTTACTCCTCAATCTGGATTTTGGGGAACCTCCTCCCAAAAAGGCATTAGAAGGAAATGCCAAGCACCGAAATTTTGTCAAGAAGCGGCGGCTCTTGGAACGGAGAGGCTTTCTGAGTAAAAAGAACCAGCCCCCTAGCAAAGCACCTAAGTTGCACTCAGAACCTCCAAAGAAAGGGGAAACTCCTAGGGGGGATGGCACTTGGAAGATCCCTCCCTTTTCCAAGAAGAAGAAGACAGCTGCCTCCAGCAATGGGTCAGAACAGTCCATGGACAAGAAAGCTACAGTGTCTTGGTTGACCCCTGCCCCTTCAAAGAAGGCTGATTCTGTTGTAGCTAAAGTAGATTTGCTGGGGGAGTTCCAGAGTGCCCTTCCAAAGATTAACAGCCACGCAACCCGCTCCCAGAAGAAGGCCCCTCAGAAGAAATCCTCTCAGAAGAACCCTCCTCAGAAGAATGTTCCACAGAACTCCACTCAAGCTCACTCAGAGAATAAATGCTCTGGAGCATCCCAGAAGTCACCAGGGAAGATGGTGGCAATTGACTGTGAGATGGTGGGCACAGGACCCAAGGGGCATATTAGTTCCTTGGCTCGATGTAGCATTGTCAACTACAACGGAGATGTGCTTTATGACGAGTACATCCTTCCCCCCTGCCACATTGTGGACTACCGGACCAGATGGAGTGGTATCCGGAAACAGCACATGGTGAATGCCACACCCTTCAAGATTGCTCGAGGCCAGGTGAGAAGCACAGAGCATGATGGTGGCAGTAAGGTGGGTCAAGAGAAGTCCAAGTCATATTTCAGCCAAGGATATCATTTTCAGAAGGTGCCAAAGGTTTGTGGAGGGAGGGAGGATATCAGTTGATGAAGTCCTCCTGTTGGGGTAAAAAGTGGTGAAAGTCAGGAAGGTACAATTAGCTGGTATCACAAACTTCATTAGTTAAGACCTGTTTTAGGTCCCAAGTGGGATCCTAATCTGGAGAACTGGGAATCTGCACAGAGAAATAACAGCCAGTGATGAAACTGGACAGAGCAACAGGCATGAGTGTCAGGGGAAAGGGCTCAATTTGGGAATGCCTTGTAGAATTGGGGCCTAGGGTTAAGAGGGAAGAGGTGGAGAGAGCTTCCCAAGCAAAAAGTAGCCTGGGGCAAATGTGGAAAGTTGGTGGTAGGAGAGGCCAGAAGTTGACAGGTGGGGCATATTTCTGTAACTAGGACAGGGATCCTTCAGTGGAGGACATAAAAGACAGGGTGGCTATGTCAAATTCTCGTCTCACTCATTCTAGCCCTGTGGTGAATATTGGGAGCACAACACGTGAACAGGAAAGGAGGATGAACTGGGAGAGGTGAAGAGGAAGTGAAGGAGAGCCCGAGGGGGAGCCTGCTGCTTGGGAGGCCGCCAGAGGGCGCCCTTGGTCCATGTCATTGCAATTTCAGGTCCACACTCTGCCTTCACTAGACACGCTCTGCTCCAATAATGCCTTGTATGCTAAAATCAGTTGGAGGAGGTTCATCAGATGTGAAGAGGCTGATTATTAGAAAATACTTTGAAGAAAGAGTTGAAGAATATCCTGTGCACAAAGGGCACAGCTAAGCAAGGGCTTGGGAGAGGCAGAAGATGGGATGGGTCCGAGACAGCAAATCTGCTCAGCTTTAATGAGGGTCATGTGTTCAGGTTAATAAAAAATAAAGGTGGTGGTGGACAGTAAACTGTATGTGAGGTCAGGAGCACCTACATCTGGTTTTCATCATAAAGCACTTCCCCAGTGCCCGAACTGGGGTTAGGAGACTAAGCTATGTCTCAATGAGTCTGACCCCTTCAAAGGAGTTCCCTTGGCAGGCCATGCAGGACTATTGCTTTTATTTACAACCTGTTTGGAACTGCATTTTGGAATAGACCTTCAGAGCTGGTGGCATATTCTTTGCTTGTTCTCACTGGAAATATGTCTTCATGCTTTAAGATCCTGAAATGGCTGGGCATGGTGGCACCTGCCTGTAGTCTCAGCTACTCAGTAGGCTCAGATGGAAGGATTGCTTGAGCCCAGGAGTTTGAGGCCAGCCAGGACAACATAGCGAGACACCCCATCTCAAAAAAAAAGACCTTCACTTAAGCCTAGAAGTTCAGAGCTTCAGTGAGCTATGATTATGCCAGTGTACTCCAGCCTGGGCAACAGAGCAAGACCCTGTCTCTTTAAGAAAAGGGAAAAAACCTGAAATGATAAGTTATTTTCTTTTGGTTATAAGACTAGTGTGAACAAGGTTTCCTCTGCAACCTTCGTCTATCAGTGATTCTCTTTTTTGAGACAGTCTCACTCTGTTGCCCTGGCTAGAGTGCAGTGGCATGATCATAGCTCACCACCACCTCGAACTCCTGGGCTCAAGTGATCCTCCTGCCTCAGTTTCCCAAGTAGCTGGGACTACAGGAGTGCACCACCATCCCTGGCTAATTTTTTTCTATTTTTAGTAGAGATGAGGTCTAGCTCTTGCTGACACTGGTCTCAAATGCCTCACTTCAAGCAATCCTCCCACCTTAGCTTCCCAGAGTGCTAGAATTACTGGCATGAGCCACTGGGCCCAGCCCTATAGGTGATTCTTAATCTTTTATGATCTGTAGATCTTTTGAGAATTTGATGAAAGCCATAGACTCTCTTCCCCCAATGATACCCTACACATCTATCTGCATATAATTTGGGGCTTCTGTTACCTCCCTGGATCCCATTTTTGACTCCATGGGTCCCAGCCATGTGTCTAAGGCCAGCATAATGACATTAATAACAGTTAAAGGACTTCAAGTAGCAAGCCAGAACTGAACTAGATAGTTACATGAACATCTCAAATATGAGTGTGATTTAGGATTGAAGACAAATCTGTCACTGGGACGGAGACTAATGAGAAAGTACGGAGCCACTGGCAATGTAAATCCAAACAGGGTTACACCATGGAAATTACCTATTAATGAGGAAGAGGCAGAGGAAGGTGGATTTCAGTAGAAAGAATACTTGTGATAGAGGGCATTTCATGGATGAAGCAGGTAGGCAATCGGTGAAAAGAACCCAGAAGGAGTGATGGCCAGGGTGGGCTTTCAGAATACATGGGCTCCACCTTTCAATCTTCCTTCTCACCACTTTCTGTTCTACGCTTGTTCCAGATCTTGAAGATACTCACAGGGAAGATAGTGGTGGGGCATGCTGTGCATAACGACTTCAAAGCCCTTCAATACTTTCACCCCAAGTCCCTTACCCGTGACACCTCCCATATCCCCCCACTCAACCGGAAGGCTGACTGCCCAGAGAATGCCACCATGTCTCTGAAGCATCTCACCAAGAAGCTGCTGAACCGGGACATCCAGGTAGCCTCTCCTCATGTGCCAGCCCCCTTGCCCCTACCCCCCATCTTTTGCATGGTATAGGTTCTTGTTGCTATCTCTCTCCAGGCTCTGACCCCAGAAGCCCTCTCATTGTAGAGATCCAGGCAGGCTACTCTGGTTGGAAGAGCTTTGGGTTAAGGGGCCCAGTAGTCTCTCCCTATCTGAATACAGGGGTAATAATTCCTGTTCTCGGCTTCACAAGGATGTTCCAATGGCTACTTTGAAAAAGGAAAAAAGTCCTAAATGGATATAAAGCCCTAACTAAGAAAGGAAAAAAGCAGGTAGTCGTGGTGGTCTAAAAGGTATGTAATGGATGCAAGGATCACTCATATAATTCCCATGCTTGGCATTCCAGGAAGAGGTGGCCCACCTGGCAGGAAGGTGTGGACACATGTCATAGAGAGCACAGTTAAGGAACTGGGGATGGTAGAAGACTTAGAAGGCCTGTCTTTGATCTGGTATGTTCTGTTTCTATAGAACTTAAAATAATATGGCTTACACATGTTGTTGCAGGAACGATTGAGGTAGACAGTAGCAAAGATTTCCTAGGAATTAAACCCCTGAAGTTAGATAAGGGCCCCACCAGAGTTGTGTCTTTGAGCCCACTGACTGTGGAAGAAACTGTGTTGTGGGAGTAGGGGAAGGAATGCAGAGAGTCAGTTGGGAAGGGAAGAAACAGCTTATGACTTCAAGCTCTTTTCTTTTTCTTCCCTTGTTCAGGTTGGGAAAAGCGGACATTCCTCTGTGGAAGATGCCCAGGCCACCATGGAGCTGTACAAATTGGTTGAAGTTGAGTGGGAACAGCACCTGGCCCAGAATCCCCCAAAAGACTAGTGGCAGTGGGGACGCTGGTGATGTGGGGAGGCAGAGGCAGCAGCCAGGAGAAACAGGGCAGTGGACTAATGGACAACTCTGCTAGCTCCACATCTTTGGAAGCTAGAACTGTTGGGGAGAGAGAAGCTCTCCCCTAGACTTAATATCCATTGAAATTTCGCCTCAGGTGTTGTGTCCTGTGTCTGATTAAATGTCCCGTGGAAGGGGGAGTCTCCATGTCAGAACCCAGCCCTATACTGGTTACCTCTTAAATGGTGCTAACCATTGGTCCCAGGGTGCTTTGTGCCAGTCAAGCTTTTTGACTTTCAAGAGGCAGGGCATCCTGGGAAATGTAGTTTCCCAAACTGCCTTATCATTAGGGTGGCCATATGTCTCATTTTATGCCTTTTATTCTTGAGTAATTAACAATACCCTCTTTCATTCTCAAGAGTATCCTGGTTGGATAATAAATTGTACAGTCACATTACATATCACAGACTCTGCTTTTGGCTCAGAGTCTCCATCTGTATCAGGATATTACCTATTCTTCCCACCCTGACTTCCAGAGGAGCCGTGGCTGGTGAGGTTTAGTTCTGCTTAGGGTTACAAGGAAGTAAAGATAAGAGTGTAGCTTGGAAGTCAACTTTTTGGATTTGGGAAAGCAGTTTCTTTCCTAAGGTAATAAAGGATTTATTTAATTTAGATCCTGCCTGGTAGGTTAAAAAGAATTTAAAGTGTTTTAATAGTTTTTGGTCTTCTTTTACCTTGCTAAACCAAGCCTCTATAAACTCAAATTATTCCCTTGATAAATTTTTGTAATGGAAAAGCAATTTGTAGTGGTTTCTTTTTAACTTCATGTTAAATAGCTTTGTCATGAGGTATTGTGGGGCTGTAGTTCTGGGGCGGGTATCGGGGATCTCTGGATGGTACTGACTGGGGCCCTCGTTGGCTAGAAGTCATCGAGAAGCACTGACCAATCCTCTGAGGGTAACCCATGTTACATGCATGGTGCCTTGTCCTCATCCCTACTACAAATCAGTGACCACACTGAAAATAACATCCTAAGCCATGTGAAGCCCCTCACACAAAGAGTGTGTGACCAGGAGAGTGAGACAGAGAATGAATCAGTGGGCATGAGGGAGGGATGGCGCGGGGGAGGAAGAGTGCTTGGTGACGGCAGCCTGTTGCTGCTGCCAGCTCTTCCTCAGTGGTACACACCCTCATCTTGGGAAAGTGAGTCATGGGTCTGACCTTGTGTCCAGGATTACTGTCTGCACTCTTTCTTGAGAAAATGCGACTCCACGGCTACCCCAAGACTTTTTCCCTCTTGAGCACCCTGGTGTGGTGTCAGGGTCCAGAGTCACAGCCATGACTGCCTGTAGAAGGGAATTTCCTGCAGCCAAACCAGACCCCAGACATGATCTCGTGTCCTGCACTGCGGGGTCTGCTTGCACAGGCAGCTGTTGTGGTCTGAGCAGGTTGGTTCCTGTGGAGCCCAACACATGTAATGTCCGTGCCTGTTCACAAAGGGGTGCCAAGCATCCTTACGCAGTGAGAAGTGGGAATAATCCAGGAAGCCCACACCAAAAAGTAGGAACACACATGGAAGCAATTCTTAACACATTGTGATCAGTAAACTGGAAGATAACTAGAAAATTCTCATTTCGGTCTTTAGAGTACTTGTTGGCTGGAACAAAATGGGCTTTGTGTGTGTCTTGGTAAAGTAGCAACTGGCTTTCATGCTCCATCCACCCCCAGGCCCATGTCTAGGAAGGCATTGGGGGTCTCAGTTCAGTGTTGGAAAGAGCTCAGTCTTCTTTTTGCTCACCAAGAAGAACCTGGGAGAGCAGAGGACCTTGTAGACATTTCCTTAACTCTTTACTCTCACTATACTTTATGGTCAGAGCCCAGCTCACCATGCAAGGGTGTCTGGGGATCCCCTGTCCTTCAATTCCCTTCCTTTTTTGTCCCTCTGTCCCCAGGGTCCTGGCTTCATCCAACTATGGTAGACAAACCCTATTGTAGTTTGTTGCCTGAATCCCAATCAGCAAGTCCCATTTTGCCTTAAATGTCAGGTCTTTCAGAGTGGAGCGTGTGCATGACATAATGTAAGCACTTGCCCGTGATACTCATTCTTTGCATGGCAGAATGAAGTTTTCTAATACTGAGATCCTCTGCTGCAGGTGAGAACGAGAAAAGGCGTGTGTAAGAATCATATCCTGCCAGATATACTTGTGATAGCCTAAAACTTCATTTAACAAAGTGGTCCTTAAAAGGGAAAGGTGGGGGGCAGGCGGAAGGGCAATATACGTAACCTAAACTTTTGTACCCCCATAATATGCTGAAATTAAAAAAAAAAAGAGGGAAAGGGAGTGTGTATTTTGAAATATCAGGCAACAGCACTGCTCCTCCCTCTGCCCTTAAGAACCACTGATCTAGGGAAGGCTCCAAGGAGGAATCATTTGATTACAAGTTTAACAGATGATTACAGCTGACAGTAGGAAGGATCATGTAATTATGAACTTGCCCCAAGACACATTAGCCCAAGTTCAATTTTAGAGAGACAAACACCTATGAATGCAATATGCCAAGGTGCATCTGTATATTGTAGTTCACAAAGCACTTTCACTTACCAAGTGAAGAGCAAGTAGATCAAGTCCACCGTACAGCCAACAGCTTAACAGCAAGTTACTTTGGATTATTATTTATTTATTTTTAAGACAGGGTCTTATTCTTGCTGAGGCTGGTCTTGAACTCCTCACCTCAAGCAATCTTCCCGCCTTGGCTTCCCAGTGTGCTAGGATTGCAGGTGTGAGCTACCACGCCCTGCCTACTTTGCATTAATACTGGGTTCCAAGCTTGATTTTGCCACTTAACGTATATTTGTGACAGTGAGTGAGTCACTTTGGTTCTTGGCATCTCAATGGTTCTAGTGCCAAAATCTTGGGATCCTTTTCCGACCTTGGTGTTTACCTGATGTTTGCTATCATTAAAATTGTAATAAGAATGGCAACCATTTATTGAGTGCTTTATGACAGGCACTGTGCTAATCCCTCCAGGTGCATTATCTCATTCTCTATAAGGTAGGTGGTATTATAATTTAACACATGAGGAAACTGAGGCTGACAAAAGATAAGAAATCTTTCCCAGGCCAGATATCTGGAGGTTGACTGTGCTGGCACTCAGACCTGCCAAGTCTGCCTGTCTGGAGTCTCTGCTCTTAACCACCACCTTGCTCTTCTGTTAACACATCCAAGTGGCGTCTGGTGAGACTTGGAATCTTTCCACTCAAATATTTATGAAGCACCTGCTATGTGTCAGTCATTGTGTAGGCACTAGGGAATCAGGGCATTGTCTTCGCTCTTGAGTTGCGTACAGCGACCTGAAGAAGATAAACCAGTAGACTACTTTCCGTGCACTGTGGCAAGTGCTGTCCAGAGTCATTGAAGGATTTAAATCAGGGGAATGATGTGATCAGACCCGTGTTTTTGGAAGATGATGATGGCAACCAAATGGAAGCTGGATTGGAGAAGGGCCATGAGATGAATTCGGTTGGGATAATTTGAAAGAGCAATGGTGGAGGCCTGAATCGATGAAGTAGGAGGATGCATCTGAGCATCACTGAGGAGGCAGAATCAATAATACTTACAGATCAGGGCAAGAGATAAAAGGTTGACTTGATATTTCTGAATTAGGGGGAACAGCCATTCACCAAAATAGAGAATATGGTGGGGAGAGGAACAGGTTTTGAAGAAGATGACTTGGGTATTCGTTGGGTTGACTGAGCTGCCTGAAAATAACCCAAATGGGTATGTCCAGGCAGCAGCTGGATATACCAGACTGGAGCTTAGCAGAGCAAAGAGATCTAGGGCTGGAAACTAAGGCTTGGAGACAGCAGTGTAGCGGGGGCATGAGATTGGGCTGAGGCCTTCCAGGAAGGAGCTATAAAGAAGAGCAGAAGGTCACGATCAGTCTTGGGGAGTACCCGTACTTACACACTGCTGGAGGTAGAGAGGACTAAAAGCAACCAAGACAGGTAAGAGGACAACCAAGAAGGAGACTTCCTAGGAGGGGGTATATACCAGTATCAGACTTTATAGAGATGACCATTAAGGTAAGAACAAAGAAAAGTGTCTGTTGTAGCCCTTCACCTGAGCAATGTTGGGGGCGGGAGTTGGGAGGGTGGCAAAAGCTCAATTGTAGCGGGTTGGGGAATAAATTGGAGGTGAGGAAGGAGAGAAGTGGGTGTGGACTGCTCTTGGCTCTGGAGGGAAGCAGATGAGGGTCGCTGTGGGAGCAGAGGGCTGAAGATGCTGAGGGATGAAGCCAGTGGGTCATGATGTAGCTGGGGAAGGGGCAGGTGAACGCTAATGTGGATCCCGAAAGAGTAGGAGATGGGATCCCAAGTTTAGCCTTGGGCAGCATTAGGGACACCTTGTCTTCTGGGACAGAAAGGAAAGAAGAAAGGGTAAGGGCAGAAAGATATGTTCCTTGGTGGTGGTGGTGGAATAAAGTGATTAGCACATGGTGACCTTGAATGCTCATTAAATTGGTGATAGAGTGGTCTGCTGAGTACGAGGGGGAAGCCAATGGGTCAGAAACTTGGAAAGAATAGAGATAGTTTAGAGAAACCTATGAGAAGAATGGGAGAGTGAGCTGCACAAGGACACAAGGAAGGGCTGCTGAGCAATGTCAAAGTCCCTGATTTGCAGTCACGGGCACTGCAAGCTGGTTGTGATTTTTTTTTTTTTTTAACATCCTTTGGCATCCCAAATAAAGAAGCAGAGAGTTTAAATGATTCGGGCTGTGTGGGCTGCAAGGCGAGGATGGGGTGTGGTTCAGGAGGCCAGTATCTGAAAAGGGATGGAGACGTAGTAGTCAGTGTCCATGGAGCTGTTGAGTAAGCACTGGAGGTGCCCAGTGGCTGCAGGATTAGAAGCAGAGGAAGACTGGGAGCCTGAGCTAGACCCTCAATGACCTGAGGTGGGCAGATGCATCAAAGAAGGAAGAGAAGATGCAATAAGTACGTGGTATGAGCCTTATAGAGTTTGGGGGAGGAGATTTCTAAGAGGGCAACGGAGGCATAGGAAGCATCATTGAGAAGCATAAGGAATTCTGAGCTCTCCCAGCCAGTTGTTATGGCCTCAGCCAGGACTGTGTCACTCTCCTTTTTATACCTGCTGTTTTTTAAAAGTACCCCTCTTTTGTGTTTTTTTCCTTTGTTGTTGTTTTTCCCCCTCCTGTTCTGCTGAACAAAGTACCTCTCTGATACACCAAAGCTCCTACCAAGGACAGTTAAATAAATGATTAAATCAACAACAAGGCTACTGATGAAAGACACAATCAAGTGTTTCTCTGAGCCATAGGCATTGATTTTGGCTGAAGTCATTCACTGTTTCATTCTTTTGTTTAAAAAATACTTATTTGAGCTCCAACTATGAGCCAGACATCGTTGTAGGCAAGCAAAGTCCACATGGGCATACCTTCTAATGGGGGCTTGGTAAGTGATATGAAGAAAAGTAAGGCCGGGCGTGGTGGCTCATGCCTGTAATCCTAACACTCTGGGAGGCCAAGGTGGGAGGATCACTCGAGGTCAGGAGTTCAAGACCAGCCTGAGCAAGAGCAAGACCCCGTTTCTACTAAAAATAGAAAGAAATTAGCCAGAAAACTAAAAATATATACAGAAAAAAAATTAGCCGGGCATGGTGGCACATGCCTGTAGTCCCAGCTACTCAGGAGGCTAAGGCAGTAGGATTGCTTGAGCTCAGGAGTTTGAGGTTGCTGTGAGCTAGGCTGGCTCCACAGCACTCTAGCCTGGGCAACAGAGTGAAACTCTGTCTCAAAAAAAAAAAAAAAAAAAGAAAAGAAAAGTAAGAGGGTAAGGCAGGTATATCTGTACATGAGATTTTACATGGGCTGTTTAGGGAAGACCTCTCTGAGGAGGTGACATTTGAGCAGAGACATGAAAGAAATGAGGAAGCAAGTCACGTAAATATCTAGGGTAAGTATATTCCAGACAGTGATAGGTGCAAAGGCTGAGGCAGGAGTGTGCTTGTGTGAATGGGGTTAGGGTTAGGGTTAGGGTTAGGCTAAGGAGCAGCACGGAGGCCAGCACGGCTGGAGCAGAGTAAGCCTAGGGGAAGTGGTAGGAGATGAGGTGGGAGAGCAGGGAGAGCTAAGCAGGTGATACAGAGCCATGCAGCCCACGGTAAGGACTTGGGCTTTTACTCTGCATAAAATGGGGAGCTACAGTAGGATTGTGAGCAGAGGAGTGGTGTGAACTGATTTATAGTGGCTGCTGTGAGAGGGAGAGAATAGGAACAGAGAGAATCAGTGCAGAGGCTCTTATTGTAATCTAGGCAGTAAATGACAGGCATGGTGGCAGTGGAGGCAGTTAGAAGTGGCCTGATTTGAGACAGATTTAACTTTACACACACGGATGATATTTGGTGTGGTGGATGTTGAACAAATGTTTAATCCAAGACTGACATCTTTGGCCTTTGAGCCCTTATCAGAGCTCCTGTACATACCGGCCCACTACAGAGTGCTCAGGGAATGCTTGTGCCCTCAGAAGTGGGGGACCCAGGTCTGGTCATGGGTGAAGACTGGCTGCAGACACACTGGGGAGACAGTTGGGGGGTACATGATCTCTTTTAGGCAGTGAATAAATGGGTAAGTGACATCTACAGACGCTCCTTGACTTAGATGGGTATGTCCCCATAAACCCATCATAAGTTGAAAATATAAGTCAAAAATGCATTAAATACATCTAACTGCTGAACATAATAGTTGAGCCTAGCCTACCTTAAATGTGCTCAGAACACTTACATTAGCCTACAGTTGGGCAAAATCATCTAACACGAAGCCTATTTTAGAATAAACTGTTGAATATCACATGTAATTTCTTGACTACTGTACCGAAAGTGAAAAACAGAATGGTTGTATGGGTACTATTGAGTGCATATTGCTTTTGCACCCTTGTAAAGTCCAAAAATCTTAAGCTGAACCATCGTCAGTCGGGGACCATCTCAGCGTAAGTTGCACTGCTGAGGAGAGGGATGGGGCAAGCCAGGCTTCTCATCCCCACCCCTCACAGCCCCTGGCCTTTGTGAACTGCTGCGTGGATCTTTGTTGCATCTTCCCTTTGCCTACAGTGGCTTAGCTGTGATGACTTACTGGTTTTGTTTGTTTCTTGTACTTTTTTTTTTCATATGGCTTCTAGTCTTATTAGGGACATCATCAACTCTATGCTTTCTTTGAAAGGGTACATATAATGCATAGGATTTTGAGAGTCAGAGGGTTAGGAGAGAGAAGGTGTTCTTAAGAATTTCTCAGAGAAGGAAGGACAAGCATACCTTAATCCTCTTCCAGGCTTAACCAAATTCCATTCTGAAGTGTTTAAGAACAAAGCTTTGAAATCAGATGGACCCAGGACAGCACATGGAAAGCTCTTGCACAGTGGTGGGCCCAGAGTAAGTGCTACTTATCTCCCAGGTCCATGCCTGTGACCCTGACCTGGCCTGTCAGAGCACAGAGCAGCACCAGAAATATATCATAAATCATCTGGCACCCCTAGGTCAGAGGCAGCTTCCCTAAAGTCCAGGCCCTTTACTCCCTTGCACCCAGTGGAATCCTGCTCGGTTGCTTCTTTGGAAAGATTTCATGAGAGGGATACAAATCACAACGGAAGGAGGAAGAAGGCAACTGACTGCCCCTGCCCTGGGAGCTCGGGAGGAAGAGGGAGCACACACCCAGGGCAACAGGGAGGCAGAGGTAGATAATCCAGCCTGGCAGCTCTAGACCTGAGGCTGGGGCTGGGTCTTGGGGCTGAGCTGGCAGAGTGGGTAGTTCTTAGGAAGGTTTCTTGAAGGGTGGGAATGTGGAGCTGGGGCAGGAGTGAAGGGGCCAGGACTGGGGAAAGCTCAGAGTGTTCTGGTGGCTTCCTTCTAGGCTAGCTGCACACATACACACTCTCCCCTCTAACACAGGGACTGCTTTTACCCAGCGTTGCAATCAATTCCCTGGGGATCCTGGGAGCCTAGCATCAGGGGGTTAGGGAGTTTATGAGGAGACTTGGCCCACAGAGATCACAGGTGCCCGTAAGCAGCAAGAAAGGTGCCCCCAGCGAGTGTCCTGGATCTAGATGGCCCCCTCTCTGGGCCAGTTACTGTGGCCTCAGCTGGAAGACTGACTAACCAAATGCCCAGATCACATGGAAGCCTGGAAACCTAGTGTTGACAGTCCCTGAGCTCTGGGGTTTAGGAGGCGTGAGACTGTAACGAGGAAGTTGGCAGCTGTGAATTTCAGGAGATGCTGGCTCCTTTGGTCCCCCGGGGGACGTGTCCCTGCAGATCCCCAAGTCCCAAAGTTCCCACTTGGAAGCCTTGCCCCAGGTTAGTAGAGGAGTCACAGGCAGGGGGAGGTTAGCTTTGCAGGGTGTCAGGGCAGCCTGGCTGACTCTGGAATTCACAGGCCTCAGCTCAGTGCCCTCTGGGAATCCACGCAGGCTGGGGGGCCCTGGCAGATGGGATGGGGTAGGAGCACTGGGCAGGGGGAGGCAGGAGACTGTTCAGTCTCTCTTTCTTTGACAGCTGATATTTTCCAGAGCTGGCGCCCGCATAGGAAAGGAAATCAGAGCTTCCCACCTCACACATCTTTTTCCCATTTTGTTCATGCTGCCTAGAGAAAGCCATTAGGGCTAGATCAGTCTGGGGCCTCCCCCTCCTGCCCATCTCTCCAGCCCTGCTATAAGAGGGGTGGGGGTGGGGGGTCATTGGAAGGACAAGGCCCTAGCCTGGCTAAGGGGCCAGACTCTGAACTCTTGTATCCCTTCTTAATTCCCTGCCTGCTCAAAATAGGGGGTGGGGGCTGGGACCAGGAATCTGGGCTCCTGGGGCCCTCCCTTATTCTGCTCAAATCCCCCTGAACCTGACTATCTCCAGGGAGTCTGGCCCTCTGGCCCCAAGGAAAGGGTCTGCCAGGCAGCCAGTCAATCCTGGGTCTGTTTGCAGCAGGAAGGGACCTTGGGTTGGGGAAGCTGGTCCTTATTACCCGACTCCTGGGACTTTAGCCTCCTCGTTGGAGCCACCAGGACAACTGGTTTCCACAGGCCCCTGGGAGCCAGGCTGATGGCTAAACTACTGGGTCTTACTATCTGGAGACAATAGCTGCATTTGGGGACTTGAGAAAGGAGGGAATTAGGAGCCCCGAGGAGCCTTGGAGAAGAGTTCTATCCAGGCTGGCTGACCACCTTCCTGAGGCTGACCTGCCTGTCCCTCCTACCCTGCCCCCCAGGGACAGTGAGTCCAATATCCTCTTTCTGTCCCCATCCAGAACTTCAGAGCCCAGAACTGGACCCATGTCAGTCTTATCTGGGACCTTGCCTTTCTCCCATCCTCTTGCCTCTTTCCTCTTTAATCTTAGAATCTGATTGTCTGGCCCAGTGCGTACCCAGCCTGCAGCCCCTCCTCCATCCCTTTTTTCTTCCTCCAGAAACTCCAGCTCATCTCAGTGCCAGCAGTAGAAGAAAGGTCCCCGGACCTTGTATCTTCTATTTCCCATCTTCAGAAGGTAGGAGAGGAGGCATCTGAGGGGTGGCCTGTGTTCCCCAGGTCTAGCACCTTGGGCCATAGTGGCAGGGATGGAGACCGCTGCAGGCTGCACATTTTTTCCAGGGCTGGTCACTTTCTCCAGGTCCGACACAAACCCAGATGTTCAGCCTGCCAAACTTGCCATGGCTACACCTTCTCCCTCCTGCTCTGGGCTGCAAGGGGTTAAGGGGCCAGTGCAGGGGAGGGGGTGGGAGTGGCAGAGTGGTCTGGCCCCAGGCACTGGATTGTAAAAGCCAGAGCAGTTTAACTGCAGGTCACACCACGGTGGGGATTGACTTCCCGGTGGGGACTGACTTCCCCGTGCAGGGGACTGAAACCCAGTCTGGACAAGTCCTCAGCCAGTGCATCCCCACCTCTTCCCTCTCCCCTCCCTTGGCTCAGCCAGCCTGGCCCAGCCCTGAGGAAAGCGTTGGCAGCTGGAGCTGGGAATGAGCTGGCAGAGCCAAGAACAACAGAGGCACCGCCTGGGTGCTGCACAGACCCACTCTTGGTCTGACTATAATCCTGCCTGTCACAGTCAGAGGCGCCGCCTGGCTGCCCGGGTGCTGCGCAGAGCCCTCCTGGTCTGACTGTAATCCTCCTCTGCAGTCAGCCCCCTCCTCCCAGTCTGTGGTCCTGAGCCTACTGGGCCATACCTGTCTCTCCTTGCCAGGCCTCAGTGCTGCCTCTGGAGGTCACTGTCATCCCCTGCCTTTGGGTCCAGCTGCCCCTTTCCCCAGGTCACTCAGGATTCCCCAGGTCACTAGGCTCCCTAGTTCTCAGAGTCTCTCCACTGCACCCAAATGTTTCTGGGAAATGAGTTGCCTCCTTTCCAGATCTCTGATCTTGTCTCCCAGTTGGCACTTCGGTTTGCTGGAAGCTCTTTTTTGGTCTAACTCCCACCTATCCTGCTGCAAGGGCAATTTCATTTGGGGCAAATCAGAGCCTGGCCTTACCAGATTTGAAAAGGGCTGGGTCCCTGAACCCAGACAGACAGACAGATACAAGAATGCAGTACTCCCCTCTGTACCGAGAATCGGGCCAGACTTAGAGGCAGGATGCTTGAGTCTATGCTCTGTGCTGAGTGGAATCCTGAGGGCTCAGCATGGCCAGGAGGCACAGCTGTCTTGCTCCAGTGGCTCCCAACCCTCTCTTTTACTCTCAGACTTCCCTACCTTCTGTAGAATTCCTCCTGCCTTCTTTGCTGCCCCTACACTGAATGGCAGACACCCAGGTGTCCAGCCCCACCTGGGTTTAATTTCTACATGAGTCCCAGTCAACAAACCCTCTGACCCAGCAGATGCAATAACACTGCTCTGGGTGAGGCTCTTCTACAAGTGCTGAATTTGGCCAGAGTATCTCCTTGATCCCAGCTGGGGGTGAGGGTGGGGGCTTCATGACACTCCCACTCTTCTCATCCCCAGTCAACCCTTCCATCCCCGGCAGCGGCATTGGGGCTGAGTGGTCAATCCTCCTCCCCCCTCAGCCTCAAAGAGGTGATGGAGAGGGGCGGGGGGGGGGGGTGTCTCCTCTTCCCAAGTCCCAGACCCCTCAATCGGGCACACATCCCCGCTCACCCACATTCACACTCCTCACCATCCAAAAACCTTTTCCTACTCGTCTCTCTGTTTCTTCTGGTGCAAAACCAGCCACTTTCCTTTTAGCCACACTACAATGGAACAAAGCCCCAGAATGTTCCTTTCTTAGCTCTCTCAAGCTTGACCGTTTTCTTCTCCCCTCCACCCCCATCCTACTCCTGCTCCCCCAGCTTTTCTCACCAACTTTGCACCCTCCCCCTACTTGAGTCTCCAGATTCCTGGGGAGGCCCCCAGGGTAAGACAAAAGCTCCTGGAAAGGTAGCAGGGGTCGCCACTGGCAGATCTGCAGCAGATTTGGTCATAATTAAAAGGCCAGAGCACTGGGAAATTCCTTCTCCTTATGGATCCCAGCGGGAAATTAAAGCCAGTTGTTTGTGACTGAGTGACTGATTTGGCTGCAGCTCCTCCCCACGGCCTGGTTTCAGGGCCCTATTCGCTGCCCCTAGGCTCCCCCATCCTCTTCCATGAGCCCCTCTTTCAGTCCCCCTCAGCCCTCTCTCTCCTGCCCCTCAGTCTGCCCCAAGCCCCTTCCCCGGCTTCTTCCCTAAGCACCCCACATGCCTGCTGCTCCCCTGAATATAACAGGGCTGTTACAGGCTGAGGCCTCAGCCCCAGCTATTCAGCTCCTTGCTCAGACCCCCTACCCACCTCCCTCAGCTGGAGCTGGGATACTGGGGATGGAGCTGGAGCTCAAGCCCAGAGCTGCCAAACCACAGATGCTCACATCTGGAAAGAATTCCCCTCCCAGCCCGACTTCCCTTTGTCTTACTTCTGTCTCTTTGGAAATCCTGACCAGTTGGCTGGTGGGGGAAGTGGGGAAGTGAAGGGAGGGGAGTGGGCCCAGGCCTCCCTGCCCCCACCCCAGGGAGCCCCCCTCCCTGGCTCCAGCCTCCCCAGCATCCTCAGCCAAGCCATCCAGCCTGTGCTCCCACTGCTCTAGCATCGAAGGGCCAGACCACCTCCCTCCTACAGGCTCGGTCCCTGCATCCTGGTGACCATCTTCTGGGTGAGATTTTAACATCCTTAGTCACAAGACTGTAGGGGAGAAGACCTGCACTGGCCCCTTTTTCTTTCAGGAGGAGGGATGGCTACTGAGCAGGAGACGGGCTCTTCCTGCTGGGGGCCCAAGACGGCTGGAGTGGAGTGGAGCAAAGTGGAGGTGGACATGATGACCATGTGGGAGAGGCAGGGGGCAGTGAGTGGAAGGAGGCAGCAGGAGTCTGGTTTCCACCACGTTCCCTCCTCCAGCCTCTCCTCATCCCTTTGGCTGGGAGCCGGATTTCACTGTCAGAACCTAATCCCCCTCCCTTTACCTACAGCAAAGCAGAGCAGGGAGGCTGGGGGAGGAGCCCAGGCTGTGCCTGCAACCCCAGGCCCCAAGCACTCTCCAGGGACCACTCTCATTCCTTCCACCACCTCTGCTTTTGTCTGTCCTTCAGACAGCTCCTTGCCCTGCTTCCCTCTTCCAGAAACCCAGGTCTCCTCACACCCCGAAATAAGCTCTCCCACACAAAACCTGGACCCCTAAACCCAGGCTGAAGTATCTGGCTCCCTTCTTTATTTATTTATCTTTATTTTTATTTATTTAATTTTTTTGAGACTGAGTCTCACTCTGTTGCCCAGGCTAGAGTGCCGTGGCGTCAGCCTAGCTCACAGCAACCTCAAACTCCTGGGCTCAAGCAATCCTCCTGCCTCAGCCTCCGGAGTAGCTGAGACTACAGGCATGTGCCACCATGCCCGGCTAACTTTTTCTATATACATTTTTAGCTGTCCATATAATTTCTTTCTATTTTTAGTAGAGACGGGGTCTCATTCTTGCTCAGGCTTGGCTCCCTTCTTTAAATCTGACAGTTGATGGGCTACTGCTGTATAGGGCAGCTTCCAGAAGCCCTTTCTACAGTGTAACCTTCATCCCTCTAGGTGCAGAGTGAGCCTGGCTGCTTTACTTTCTCTCCACACACCCATTATTCAGAGATTTTCCTCTGCAGCCCCGAGTCCCGACCCACAGTTCTTTCTGCAGCCTCAGTTCTCAATGCTGCCGAGGTCAATCCTCCAGCCCTTCTCCTTTGACACCTTTCCTCAAGGCGCCTGCCCACCTCCCACCGAAGCCCCCAACTCCCTAGACCGCTTCTGGGTTCCAAGCACAAGGGCTCAGAGATCCAGAGAGCCCGCCTGCTCCACCCTCGGCCACGCTGGCAGGGAGGGGCCAGGGCAGGGACCCAGGGCTGGGACCAGATGTGGGGTTTTATTCCCGGCTCGGCAGGAGCTAGGAGGGCGAGTCCTGGGAGGGTGGGGAGTGGGGTGCGGGCAGCGGGGCCATGTGCGCCGGTTAGCCAAGGGCAACCGGGCCACAGGGTCCCTCAGCTCTGGACAAGCTGGGACGACTCCTCTCTCTAGCTCCAGGCATCGCATCTCCGCTCCTCTGCGGTTTCCCGCCTCGGGTCTCCCGGGCTGTCTCCGAGGCTCCCCGGCTGACCTCCATTTCTGTTTCTCTGTCTCCTGGCCCTCTCCACCGGGGTCTCGCGCACTCCCACCCGGGTCTCCGCAGGAAGCCGTGCCCTACCCCCCTCCTTTGATCTCCCACTTCAAAGCCAATCTCCGAGCCGCGGCCGCTCCTTCCGCCTGCTTTACGGCTCAGGACTGCGACACCTGAGACCCCGCTCCTCCTCCCCAGCACCCAGCCTCCCTCCAATTTAGATGGCAGCGCGGCGGCGCGCCGGGGCTGCGGCACTATGCCCCCGCCTCCCCTCCCAGCAGTCTGCCGCCTACCAAGACCCCCCTCGAGGTCTGGGGAGCGAAGCAACAGAGAAAGCGCTTTAATAAAGAGCTCGTGTCAAGTGATTGGCTGTGACCTCTGCCCTCCCCAGCCTTGCACCCCGGGCTCCTGCTTAACCCTTCGATGCCCGCACAGTGCATTAAGAGGAATGAGTAGCCTGTGCCTAATTCCAGCGTCCCCAGGCACTACCCAAGCCCGAAGCCGGATGCGGGGGTAGGGGAAAGTGTCGCCCCCTGCCATCCTCTCTGAGTAGTTCCAGCAGGGGGCGCCGTTACCTCATTTAGGTGCCTGCCCCCTGGAACCCTGGCTCTGAGTTCAGAGCCGTCCCACTGAATCTAGTGCAGGTTTCAGTGGAGCCGGAGCTCAGCCGCCCATTCCCTTCTCCATCCAGCTCTGGCTCGAGATCTAGGGTTGAACAGCTGATGGGTCGCCGGGCGTCCGCCACCAAAGAGTAGAGTGCACCGAGTTAGGTGGGGGACAAGGGGGAACAGGCGAAATGTAGGAAACACAGGTGGGGAACAGCCACACGTGAGCTCTGAGCATCTGCGCCCCAGGCTAGGGGCCCCCCACCCCCACTCCGCCAAGAGCGCAATTCGAGTGCTCGCCTTCTGTCCGCTCCCCCTTCCACACACTGGCGCGGGAGGAGGCAGTCTCGGCCCCCAGCGAACACTGGACTCACCCACAGGGCTAAATCCAGAGGTTGGGGGCCGGAGCGCAGGGTCCCCCAGATGGGGGGCGGGGCAGGAGGCGGGGCCACTTCAACCCTGGGCAGGGGCGGGCCGTGCAAGGTATAAAAGCTGTCCGCGCGGGAGCCCAGGCCAGCTTTGGGGTTGCCCCCAGACGTGTCTTGGTTCCTGAGTCTCACGACCCAGTGAAGGCGGCAGCGACGTCTCCTTCAACTAAAGGACTCAGCGTCCGGTGCTGCAGCCGAGGGATCTAAGGGCACTGCCACCCGCGCCGCCACCATGCCCAACTTCTCTGGCAACTGGAAGATCATCCGATCCGAAAACTTCGAGGATTTGCTCAAAGCGCTGGGTAAGGAAGTTTTCCAGCGCCCGGGAGAGGCTAGGGGGACCTGGAGTCCTCAAGGGTGAGGACGAGAAAGAAAGAGGGGGTGGAATTAGGGCGTGAGAGGCTGGCGTCTGCATCCCCAGAAAAAGGGGCTGGGTCAGGGGCGGTGGGCCCGGACGCCTAAATCCTGCTTTCTCCCGCGGGGCGCCCACCGGTGCCAGCTCCATCGGTGACTCAGAGCCTGTGAATCAAGTAGGAACCAGAAGCACCAGGTCGTTCTCCAGGGCGGAGGGCTGGCCTCAGCGCCGAACCCGGCTGACCAGGGCACCTGGCTCTCCGCAGTTCAAAAGCTGACGCTGATAGAGCCCTGAAACCTGCATCCAGGCTGGGATCCTGGTTACCTGCCCAGCCAACCCCCTCGGAGACATTCCAACCTCCTTTCTTGGTGCTCCCCGCCCGCCCCCCTCCGGTAACCCAATCCCTGGGGCAGGTTCATTACCCTCTGCTCCTGGCTCCACCTACCAGGTGATCGGGGCCCCAGTGCCCCCACCCCATTCCTTCCCCTTCTGCACTTTCCACTCCCCGCCCCCCATCTGGGAGACGAATATTTTCCTACAGCAAGCAGCTCCAGAGTCCTAAAATCGCTCTGAATAATTATCACTTTCTTGGATTTCAACAAATGGCTTCGTGTGAAACTCTGATCCCCCATTTCTGAAAATCCGGGTTCCCACCTCCCTCCCTCCCCAGAGGGGCCTGGGCTACAGTCCCGCTGAGTGTGTTGGTCAAAGGTGGGGAAAGCTGAATCAACCCGGACTGCCCTTCCAGTTTTCCCCACCCACACTCTGCCTGCCCTCTGGGGTCCGACTAGGCTAGATGGCCTGGGGAAGGGGGACAGAGCCAGAACTCATGCCTGGGAGAAGGCTCTGGAAGGATATGGAGGCCAACTAAGGACCTCAGTCCTTGCAAAGGGCCCCGGGAGCCCTGGAGCCCAAGGGCATACACGCCACCTGCAATTTCGGATTGAACACAGAGACACTGGTTGGGCAAAGGGGGTGGGGGGAGGGCACCTCCTGTGGGGCAGGGGGCTGTTGGAGTGAGTCTGGAACGCTGTGAGGAGAGCAGGGGTATCCATCATTCCTTGCTGTTAGTTATTCCTGCAGTCTAATCACAATACGTCTTATAGTCACGTCAGTCTTTCTTGCTTTGCTGAAATTAAAGACCAAAGGATAAAAATTTTCCCTGCAGAAAGCCTAGATACCACTCACTCCCCATCTTCTCTGGATTCTGGCCTCTCCCCAGTGGATGAGGTGGTGGCCCAGCACATCCCCAGGCCCCAGCTGGAGAGTAAGATCCAAAGCCCAGTCCTGTTGTCTGTCTTCAGTCTGTTTGTCCTCCCTGCAGGGTCTCTCAGAGCCACGTGCCCTCCTCAGGCCCTGCTAGGGGGCAGATTGAAAACAGACCCGTTAGACAAACACAGTCCTGAGTCAGCCAAGGTCACTGAGCAGGGCCCCAGCTCCGTAGGCACCAGGGGCTGGCTGGACGGATGTCTCCTCTGAACCCAGCCTTGCCCCTGCAGGAACCTCAGTCCCTTCGCATCCCCCTTTGCCCTAATCAAGGGTCCATTCCACGGTGAGGGATGCTCTGTCCCATCCAGTATCATGGTCATGGCACAAAGCAGATTCTGTTACTGTAACGGGAAAGATGGATGTTAGATAGCAAGATGGACTTCCCAGGGAGCAACAGAGAATGAAGTAGCTTCTTTGTCCAAGAAGATGTGTCTCCTCTAGCAAGTCAATAGGACTTGCGGACATCAACCATTTCTCTCTGGACGCAAGAGGTCGGCAGCCAACAAGTGGAGCTGCTGGGGCTCCTGGCGGGCCGGGCTTCCTCCCTCCCCGTCCCTCCTGTTTGGCATAGGCTGGGTATGCTTTGGCGCTGAGTGGAAAGACGATTTGTTTCTCGAGGAACCCAGGTCTGGAGGAGGGCCAGGGAGTTGGCCAGAGCAAGGACAGGGGATCCTGCTGCCTGGCCCAGGGCCCTGCCATCTGACCTACTGCATCTCTGAAGGGCTCTGCTCTAGTCCAGGGCGGCCAGGCCAGGTGAGGTGGGGGTGTGGAGCCTAGGCCCCTTCCTGACAAGCCTCCCACCCTGCTTGTATTCCTGTCAGTTGGGGTGCGCTCCTGTTCCCCCCACCCCTCTTAATAACCAGGGAGCAGAGGGAAGGGGTCCAATCTGGGAAAGGATATGGGGCACACAGGGATATGGGAATACACAGAGGCCAAGGAGAAGGCCTGTCAACCTGAGGGGCCCTGGGGGATCCTGGGGGACACATCAGAGAAGGGGGAAGGGGGAGAGGGGTGTGACCTTTTCTGTCCCTTCTTGTCATGGCAAAGTTCCCTTGAGCGGAGCAGGGCACAGGAACCTTCCAGGGAGGCAGGCGAGCAGGCAGATGGATGCGGGGAAACTTGAAGTCCCAGCTCTGGCTTTTTCTTCACCTTCCTTTTATCAGTAACAACAATAGCAACAGTAATAATGGCCATTGTTTCCTAAAAACTTCAAGGTGTGCCTGGCACTGTTTTCTAGGTCCTAAACATACAACACCCCATTTGATAGGCTTTTGAAGAGGCTATTGTTTCCATTTTACAGTCAAGGAATCTAAGGCTCAGAGAAGTTAAGCCATTTGCCCAGGGCCACCCAGCCTGCCAGGGGGCTCAGACAGGAGGAAATCACATCCTAACGGATCTTACTCTAGAGCCTCTGGCGTCCCCAGGCTGCTAGCCATTCTGGGGAGGGAAACCGTTGCCCCATTACTTCCCCTGGTGAGGAACCCGTTCCTCACTGTTGGGAGGGGCAGAGACTGGGCAAATGAAGACCTACCTAGCACCAGACAGGTGAGTGGATAGAGCAGAGAGGGAGGTGGCCCCTAATTCCCAGGACATGCGGGGTGGGGCCTGGCTGGGGAGGGTCTGCCCTGCACTTGGGCAGGGGTGAAGACACAGTGACTCTGATGAGCCGACCCAACATGGGGTCTCAAGCCAGGGTGGAAAAAAGGCCAAAAGTGAGGTGAACGGAGCCAAGGTGAGCCCATAGCAGGATGTTTGCTGGGTGGGGGACTGGGGAGACGCTGCCCCTGAGGACTCTGGGAGTGAAGAGCTGAGCCCTGGGGAGCCCGATCCAGGCCTGCTAACTCAACAAGGTGGGGCCACAGGTAGAAGCAGGACTCCCAAGGGCAGGGCCCTGCCTCTCAGCCCCTCCCCACTAAACCCCTCATCTTTCAGGTCTACATCACCTCCCATCTCCTTCACGGTACCTTCCTGGACACCCATGCAGCAGGCAGACACCGCCCGCCCCAAGCAAGTCACAGATCAGCCTGCTCCAACTGCCTCATGTGTGAGGATATGAGACAGGAGCCTGGAACATCCCTAAAGGCGAGCCTCTCCCATCTCCCCGCAGGGGTGAATGTGATGCTGAGGAAGATTGCTGTGGCTGCAGCATCCAAGCCAGCAGTGGAGATCAAACACGAGGGAGACACTTTCTATATCAAAACCTCGACCACTGTGCGCACCACGGAGATTAACTTCAAGATCGGGGAGGAGTTTGAGGAGCAGACTGTGGATGGGAGGCCCTGTAAGGTGAGTGCTGGGAGGGGGTCCTGGGGTCATGCATCCTTGCCCTGCCTCTTAACATGCCGTTTTCCAGTCTTTCCCAGCTGCTTCTCTCCATTCCCAATGGAGAAACCCCTGGGTAGTGCTGGGGAGAGAAAGGGAATCTATCCCTTATCCCTCTCACTGCATTGTCCTTGCTGTGGGCCCAGCTCACTTGGCCACCTGTCTCTTGCAGAGTCTGGTGAAATGGGAGAGTGAGAACAAAATGGTCTGTGAGCAGAGGCTTCTGAAGGGAGAGGGGCCCAAGACCTCCTGGACCAGAGAACTGACCAATGATGGGGAGCTGATCCTGGTAAGTCCTGCCTCCTCCCACCCAGTAGCAAACCCAGTGCTGCCTTTGGAGATGCTCTGGGAGACTCCAGGGTGCAGGAGGTTCAAGAACAACCAAGGCTGATCTCCCTACCCTCCTCGTGGAACTGCTTAGACAGGACTAAGTTGTCCCTATCCCATACAGGGCCCTTGTGTGAATTAGAAATGCTGTCCCTTTTGTGTGGAGCAAAGGACATGTACTGAGGAGCCCCAGGGGAGATCTTCCTGGCTTAGGAGAGGATAGGACCCTGGGGGGCTCTATTGCCATCTCCCTGCAATGATGCCCAGGCATTCTGGGACCAGCTCCTGCCTATTGGTCCTGAGCCAAGAAGCAAATTTGGACCTGGAGGCCAAACAGAGCATCTCCATTCAACTCTCCTCTTCTAAAGCCACAGGACCCCAGGGGCTGCCCAGGCTAACAATTCCTTCTGTCCTTCCAGACCATGACGGCAGATGATGTTGTGTGCACCAGGGTCTACGTCCGAGAGTGAGTGGCCATGGGTGCAAAAGCTGCCCAAGCCCACCGCCCTGCTTCACTCCCACCCTCCCTGCCATTGCCTCCTTCTAGGCTAGCTCTCCCCTTTCCTCGTCACTTCTGGGGGTCACTGGGATGTATCTTGCAGGGTTTTGCTTTCTTTGATCATTTCTCCCTTCCCTTGTAACAACAAAGAGGAATGGCTTGCAAGAGCCCAGATCACCCTTTCCTGAATCACTACCTCCCTCCCCACGTCAGCAGGCCCTCCCCAAACCAGCCCAGGGCAGAGTCTCTTAGTAAGGGGAACCGAGGGCCTGAGAGGGAAAGACTGGTCCTCTGGCTTCCACTCTGTCCCTGTAGCCTATTCAGTTTAGAATATTTATTTGTTAATTTTATTAAAATGTTTTTAAAAAATAAAACCTGTTTGTGGCTCATTGGGCAAGGGGTAGATAAGTTGTCTGCGTTCAGCCCTAATCTCTGAAATGTACTGTGGCAAGAGTTATGGTTCCAGCAGCATGGATCTGAGTTGGACAACAGGGAGGCGACAGTCCTCCCGGTTACCCTTCTGACCACCACCCCTTCATCTGCTGCTGAATCCACAAGCTTCACCTTTACTTCTTCTCTGGCTTCCAAGGTCACCAGGGCCTCCTCCTCCTCCTCCTCCTGACCTCTCAGCTGGGGCACTGACTCCCGTCTTCTCCCATGTTTTCCATGATGGTGACCCAGCTTCCTCCTCCTCCTCTGTCTCCAATTGTTCTTCTCTTTCCTCCAACCTTGGCCTGTGGGTGACCCCAGGCCTGGCCTTGCCTCCCACATGGTTCTAGATGAGTTCATCGACACCCACAAGCTGACCTTGCTCCTGCCTAGGTCTCTCGGTGAGAGGTCCCTTCCTGCCTGTCAGCCCTCTGTGTCAGACACAAGCCCATCTCTGCCACCACCCTTCCTCCTTCCCTCAAAATCTCTCATACACCCTTCTGCCCCTGGCTTCTAGACCTTCCAGGCCCCTTGGAGCCTCCCCCTCCACACTCAGGTCTATACCAAGTCTTCCAAATTCCAGCATGATCTCTCCCAAACTCTCCCCTCCTTCCCCAGGCCACTGCCCTAGACCAGACCTTCTCGTCACTCACCTGGTTTTATAGAGCAGCAGCTTCTAACTGGTTTGCCTGTCCTGCTGTCTCCACTATCACAGCATGACAGAGTGAAACGAGCACAGGTGTTGGAGAAGAGGCGCTCGAATCCTGGTTCTGCCATTTACTAGTTGCGTGACCTCGGACACATACTTAGTTTCTCTGAGCCTTAGTTTTTGCGTTTTTAAAACATAAAATAATGTAATTTAATGGCTTCCCGGTACAACTAGGAAGCTCTAGCTGGGACTGTCTTCAGGTGTGGCTAGGTCCAGAGTTTGAAAGATCATCAGCCTCGCCCTGTCCTCACATCCTGCTCATCCCTGTTTCTTGTGTGCACTGGCCACATTCAATCCTGTCACACACAAGCTTTCTCCAAGTCAAGGGAAATGGACTCCTGATGTCCCAAGATTACATAGTCACAGCTTGAGATCCAAAAAGAAGAGGGACTCACTCCCAGGGGCAATGTCTTCAACATCCCAAGACAGTCTGTTTGTGCTTGGATCACATGACCATCCCTTGGACTAGCTGGTGTTGGCAGGCAAAGGGTCAAACGACTGGCCAAGCCTGGACCTCACGCCACACCCATGGCCAAGAAACAGGGGGGCATTGTGACAATCCCTCCAGAATCCCAAGGGACGGGAAGGAGCAGTTTTCCAACGAAGAGGGTCACTATGACTCTCAGACTTCCAGTCTATAAAATAGCAATTGGAAATAACATCTGCCTCACAAGATAGTCGTTCAGAGTTAAATAAACTAAGTGTTATTAAGCACAGAGCACTTAGGATAGGAAGCCCTCAAAAAATGACGGTCTTACTTCTCCCATCTGCTCTCCACAATTCTGCCAGGGGTTCTTCTAAAACAAAACTTTTATCACTGTTTAAAAAACAAAAAAACAAAAACTTACCTTAGCTGAAGCCTCTGTTTTGTCCAGAATAAAGTCCAAACTGGTATTAGAGGCCCTAAAGGGGCCCTAAAGACATGGCTCCTGGCCGGGCGCGGTGGCTCACGCCTGTAATCCTAGCACTCTGGGAGGCCGAGGCGGGTGGATTGCTCAAGGTCAGGAGTTCGAGACCAGCCTGAGCGAGACCCCGTCTCTACTAAAAATAGAAAGACATTATATGGACAACTAAAAATCTATATAGAAAAAATTAGCCGGGCATAGTGGCGCATGCCTGTAGTCCCAGCTACTTGGGAGGCTGAGGCAGTAGGATCGCTTAAGCCCAGGAGTCTGAGGTTGCTGTGAGCTAAGCTGACGCCACGGCACTCACTCTAGCCTGGGCAACAAAGTGAGACTCTGTCTCAACAAAAAAAAAAAAAAAAAAAAAATAAAGACATGGCCCCTAGCCCTTACCGCACCCCCCACCCGGATGGCACGGTTTGCCGCCCTCCCCACACTTTGGCACCTGCCCTCTCCGCCCATTGGCACCTGGCCTTCTCCAAGCCTTAGCTCCTTGCCTGGCCTAAAGCAGCCTTTCCCTCCATTAGTGCTGACAGTCAGTGTCACGCTTCACAGCCTCTGTGTGGCAGGTGAGCCTCCTCTCCCAGCAAGACCAGGGTGCCCTAGGGCCTCCTGCTCCTCTTCCCAAAGAAGCCACATGCTACAGTTGAGGGCAGAGGGCCAGGGAGTGGCATCCGGAGCCCTCGGCCAAGTGAGTCCCCTCTCTAAGTGTTGGGTGGGGGAGGTGAGGGGCTCTTTCATTTAATTATCCAACTATTTGCTGAGAGCCTCCTAGGAGCCGGGCCCCCTGCTAGGTACTGGGAACACAGAAATGAATCAAATAGACAAGCTCTCTGCCCTCACGGGGCCTGTGGGGGAAACATACCTTTAGTGGGGAAATATGGAAAGACAGACAATTACAAAATAAGTGCACTAATAAATATGTAATTGCATATTGTGGTAAGTTCTGTAAAGGAAAAGGCAGTGGGGAAAAGAATAACGGAAACAGGGAGGAGTAGCGGGTGAGCAGGGGTGTCAGGAGAGGGGCTTGTAGGATTGGCAGAGTACAGAGCAGAGGGAAGGTGCTCTGGGCAGAGGGAACCTTGGAGTAAAGGCCCTGAGGCAGCAAAGCATTTGGGGCCCCAAGGTCCCTGACTCAAGTGCAGGGAGGCTGGAAGGCCACACTAAGTACTTCTTGCTTTATTCCAAGAACAATGAGAAGCCATCGGAGGATTTTTAAAAGAGAGTGGCATTGCATTTGTGCTTTTAGGCATTCCCTCTGGCTGCCAGGTGGAGACCCTTGGAGCAAAGGGAGAGTGAAGGAAGAGCCAGCAGGAGGCTAGTGAGACTAGCTGGCAGAGGGAAATAAGGTGGAGGGCACAGGCAGACGATGAGATGCACAGGACAGGATGATGTACACGTGGGAGGCAAGGGGGTGAGAGAGACGGAGGTGTCCAGAAGGGCTCAGGGGCTTCTGGCTTTGGTTGTTGGGTGACTGGTGGTGCTGTTGTCAGAAATGGAAAAATGAAAGCCGGTGCACTGGCTCATGCCTGTGATCCCAGCACTCTGGGAGGCCGAGGCAGGCAGATCGTTTAAGCTCAGGAGTTCGAAACCAGCCTGAGCAACATAGTGAGACCCCATCTCTACAAAAAAATCGAAAAATGAGCTGGATGTGGTGGCGCACACTTGTAGTCCCAGCTACTCAGGAGGCTGAGGCAGGAGGATCCCTTGAGCCCAGGAGTTTGAGGTTGCAGTGAGCTATGATGATGCCACTGCACTCTAGCTCAGGCAGCAGAGCAAGAGCCTATCTCAAAAAAAAAAAAAAAAAAGGAAAAACAAACCTACTGGGCTGGCTGCTGAGAGAGTCTTGCTGGATGCCTGCTTTTTGTTTATTTGGTTCCAGAAGACCTCGAACTCCTCAGCCCTCACTTCCTCTCCTCTCTGCATCTCCTCCTGGCACCTCACCCCATCCCTGGCTCCCAGCTCCATCTGATCTCCCCATCTAGGTCCTCAGCTCCCCACTCCCCACCCTCCCCAGGCCCTGGTGGCTGAAGCTCTGTTTGGAGCATCTGCTCTTATTTCTCTGTCTAGTTTGTCTCTTTTTGGAACAAAGTTGTTGAGAAAGGCAGAGAGAGGAGGCCTCTTTCTAGTTCCCAGGAGATCCCTGAGGGCAGGAGCTGGGTCTCCATGGCAGACTGGGGGCTCCCTGATTGCAGGGGCTGCATCTCACCCTGAGAATGGGGCTCCCTGAGTGCAAAGTGAGGGCTCGTCTCTTTCCCTACCTCTGCTTCTCCAGTACTTCCCTGCCCGCCAGCCTAAGACGACAGTGAAGTCACAGTCATGGACCGGGAGATTGGATCAGGGAGGGGCCACCTCACCCTGCTGGTCCAGCCAGGCCCAGCCCATGAGAAAGTCCCTCCAGCTTCTCCCTCCCAGCCCGAAGGCCCTCTTGGGCTCCTCTTCCGTTACCTGGGCCTTGGCCATGCACTCAGCGGTGCATTTGGGAGAAAACGCACCGAGGCCCCCATCCCCTGCCCGTATCCCCAAAATTCTGTGAGACCTCTGTGGGCAGAAAGCCGTCTCTTCTCTGAAATCCAAGCTTCTCAGAGCCCAACCAAAGAGGAGGCAGCCAAGGGGCCTGGGCTACCAGGTCCCAGTCCTGCCAGGGCTGGAGCAAGGAGGGCCAGAGAGGCTGGAAGAGCAAAGATGGGCGGGGCACATGTGGGCAGAGAGCGACTCTCGCTTTGGGTGCGGATGCTGACATACATGGCGGAGGCGCTGACAGGCACTGGGAGAGTCTGCACCAACATCTCAGGGGTCCCCCAGTAAAAGGAGTATGGAGCTGAGAGGAGGCCCAGAGATGGCAGAACCCAGAGATTCAGAGCACAGCTGAGACTAGAGGGGACAAAGCCCAGGGGGAGTCCAGGGCTCAGTGGTGCATCTGAGGCCCCAGTACTGGTGGCAATGCCATGCCTGTGTGTGACAAAAAGAGCCACGTTGGCAGGAAGGCAGTACAGCCAGAGATGAGAACAACCCTGACAGAGAGAACGAGAGAGACAGAGCACGAGACACACAGAGAGAGACAGTGAGACAGAGAGAATCAGAGACTGAGAGAAACACACACAGAGACAGAGAATGAGAGATAGAGAGACACAGAGAAAAGAGAATGAGACACACAGAGACAGAGACAGAGTGAGACAGAGAGACACAGAGAAAAATGACAGAGAGAGAGAAATGACAGAGAGAGAGAGAGAGAGAGAGGAAAGGAGGAGACGGGGGAGGGCGGCACAGGAGAAAGTGGGGGAGATCCAGACCCAGAGGCTGAGATACCCAGGAGGAGGGGGAGAGGGAAGAAAGGGCCCCAGGGCTGGGGGGCAGAGGAGAGGGGGCTTGCTGGCCAGGCCCTCTGACCCCAGGTCCTGACAAAGAGCTGCCTAAGGACGGAGCCACAGGTGCAAGACGGATGGGACTGGGGCCACTGAGCCCTTTGTGGCGGGGGATGAAAAGGAGCAGGCTCTGAGGAGCGTCCTCCAGGCCCTCCACCCCTTGTGGCTCCCCTGCCCCTCCCACAGTGACCTCTGGAGCCTTCCAGTGTTGGTGGGAGGGGGGAGGCACTGAGAGAGGGGGAGGGAGGGGAGGCGCTGAGTCCAACCAGGTGTTTCCCCTGGCTGGGCCGATCCCACCTGAGAAAGATGGGTGGGGAGGGGAGACTGGGGGGGCCTTAAGTCTATGGAGAAAGTGACTCAGTTACAGGCAAATAAAATGCATCGGCAGGGCCGACAGTGGCCCCAGCAGAGGCGGTTGAGACTGTTGTTCTAGTGACCTTCAGGGGTCTCCTGGCCAGGGCTTCCCACCTCTCTCTTCTTGGGACCTGGCACTGCCCTCCTGACCTTTTGGCTTTCTCCTGCCCTGTCCCTTTTGGCACTGCCAGTTGAGGAACCAGGTCTGTTCCTGCCCTGGATAAGAATCTCTGGGCTGGGCTCTTCCCAGGCAGCGGCAGAAACCTGGCAGGCTGACAGCGGCCCCGCCCCCGGCCGGGGCTGCCAAGAGCTCCCACTCCAGGCCCCTTCCTCACCCTCTCTCCCAGGGTTCAGTGCCACCTTCCTTCAGCCCCTGGGTAGATGGCCTTGCTGTCTGTTCTTGGTCTCCTTACAGAGGATGGGACCTAAAGGAGCCTCCTTCCCCTCCTGTGTCTAACCTCCTTCTCTTCCAGTGACACCTGGACCCTCTAAAGTGCCTTGCCCACCCCCATCCCACCCAAAGAGAAGACCTCAGAATGTCCTTGCAGGAGGCAGAGCCCCTCCCTTGGCTTTTTCCTCGAGGGTCCCAGAAGCTGAGTGCCCCCCCTCTGCCCCCCACCCTCATCAGTGCCTGCCCGAGCCACCTCTGCCCCTCCCCCAGCTCCCACAGCTGCTCTCATCCATCCCCCCACAGCAGGGTCAGCCCCTCCCCCAGTCACTGGCACCGAAGGGGGTGGGGTGAGATAGGGTTGACCCCACTTAACCCCAGCCCCTGGTCTCCTCCTGAGCCATCATTCATTCCCCATGACACTCTGGTCTCTTTCTCATCCTCTGGAGCAGCAGCCCCCCACTCCTCCAACTGGAAGGGACTTTAAAAGGTCATCCCCTCCATTTCTCTCCCTCCTCATCAAATGTCTGCCTGCCCTCTGTCCCTGCCCAGCACCCCAGGAACTCAGGCCACTCCTTGTTCCCGTCCCAGCCCACCACAGGGTGGGCCAGCCTCTCTAACATCCCCCCCTCTTCCCCCCCCCCCCGGGATCCAGCCACTCATGGGGGAGTGGGGAGACTGACAGCAGAGAGGAGGGCGATTCTGGAAGCCACCAGGCAGGTCTGGGGGCATCTGGAGGACTCTGGACTAGGCCTCAGCTCTCACCCCCACCCCTTGAGGTGAGCGGGTGTGTCAGGCCAGGCTGGGACTCAAGCTGGTGACTCAAGCTGGAGCACCGACAGCTGCACAGTCCTCGGCAGCCAGCCCTCCCTTCCGGCCGCCCCAAGGTGGAATCTTAGACGCTGGGAATTCTAGAATCAGAGTCCCAGAAGGAAGGGACCTCAGGGATCGTGCCTCTCCTTTGTGTGCGAGGAAACTGAATGGAAGACTGCAAGGGGGAGTGGCCAGCTTGGGGGTCACTCAGGTGTCAGGGGAATCACTGGTCACACAGGAGGGGCTGCTTGGGTTCGGTACAAACCAGCTTGGTCTCAACAGGTGTCCGCTAGACCCTCCACGTCCTCCTTCTCTCCAGGGAGGGGAGTGGGCTCTTCAGTGTGGAGAGAAATGTCAGTCTCTCCCACAGCGTGACTCCCACCTCTCACCCTGGAGCAGGCGAGCCCCTGCCCCTGTGCTGGGCCTCCCTCCTCTCCTGCTCAGCTGCAGCCCATGAGGGCAGGACAGGTGTGGGGCCCTCCAGGCTCAGGTGGGGGATTAGAGGCTAAGGTTTCAGGAGGAGCCTGAGGGCAGGGGGGTCCCGGGCCCAGGGCCCAGCCAGAGCTCTGTAGGGAAGAAGAGCCACGCTCCTGGCCCAACCTGAGGGAGGGACCCAGGAGATCCTGAGGCCCAGCCAGCCCCCAAATTCACCTCAGCCCACCCAGGGATGTGCCCAAGTCTAAGCAGACCCGAGAGGAGACAGGTCACCCCACACTTGGTCACACATGGGCACAGGTGTCATTACTGTTTGCAGGGTCTTCATGTCCACTTGGGATGCCTGCGGCAGGTGGGTGGTGTTTGTTCCCTCAGCAGACACTCACCGAGCACCAGCCATGTGTGCAGACACCACGGCGAGCAGGGCCCAGGCACTCGCTGACTTGAGCGCTTGCACGTAGCCTTCTGTCCACTGAGGAAGTATTTCCCGACCTCCTACTACGTGCCAAGCACGTTGGTTTCTGCACCTCCCTGTCCATTCCAGAGCCAGGATGGGAACTCCAGAGCAAGCTCTGTGGAACAGGTGAAGTGAAGGGCATGCTCTTGCCACCTCCAGCCTCTGCCACCCTCAGCCTGCCTGGGTCTCAGCTCCCGCCCCCTTCCTCCTGGCTGCAAGTAGAGGCTAAATCTTTCAGTGAAACTTTCCTGCAATTGTCCTCCTGTCATCATGGCCCCTGACACAGAAATCAACCAAGGAACTGTGGAAACAGAGGCACAAAGGTGAGGTCATCCTGCCTAGCACCCAGTCTCAGGGCAAGAGCACGTTCCACGAACCGGCTGAGTTCCAGATGGAAAGAGTCCACCCTCCCGCAACCCTGTCTGGCACGTTTTTTCCCAGGGTTTGCTGCCATTCCTCCAGGGAAGTCCTTCCTGAAGGCTAACTTAAGTGCCTTTTGCTGTAGCTTCAGCTCCTCATGGTGATGAAATGCAGAGGACAGGCTGCTTTCTTCAGGGGCTGAGGGACTGGGATGGGGAGTAGTGTGGGCACCCAGGTGGGGAAACTTTCTCCACCTCTCTCAGCTTTCTTTTCTTTCTCTTCTCCACACCTCATTCTCTTCCCTTCCCTCCTCTCTCCTTGGTCCCCCACTCAACTCCCAGCTCCTGGCTGGAAGCCAGCATTGTTCCTGCCTGGCTCCCCTCTCCCCCTCCTTCCCTCCCTGCCCCCCTCCAGCCAGCCCTGGGCCCTGGGGCACCAGCCTGCCCAGTTCCTGGTGCAGCAGCCCCAGCTGGGGGCAGGGCAGCATAAGAGACCTTTCTTGCCCCATTTTCTGCTTTCTCGTCACTCTGCCCTTCTAGTCCCCACTGATGGCCCCCACCCCGGCATGGAAGGCTAGGGAGCTTGGATTACTCAGGCCCCTGGTTATTTTTAATACCACCAGCTCAGGAGATATATATACCTCCCCCTCCTTCCAGTTGTCCTGGGCAGACTAACATCCCTTCCAGATTCTCTCCTTCCCCTACCATTCATCCAGCCTCCTCAGGGTCGACTGGCCCCTAATGCTTTTTCCTCACATTCTTTCCTAGTCAATCCCTCTGCACCCTGGCCTCTCTCGGCAGGAAGACGCTTGACCCTCAAGTCTCATAAACGGAGTGGGAGGGAGATCCTCGGTGTCCTGGCTCCACCTGGTGGTTTCTTGAGACATCACGGCCTCTGATGCCACCGGGGTTGGGACAGGGCTTCAGATCGCCCTGGGGAGGCGGCGCTGGGGAGCAGTCGTCCCTCCTGCTGCTGGGTTTGCCTGCTAGGACCCAGCCTTGGCCCTGAGACCCCTGTCGTATTTGCCCAGGGGAGGGGCTGGTGGTCTGGATCCCACTGCCTCTTCCTCCCTGTTACCCCACACCATTCTGTTCGATACCACAATGCCCCTCTCCAGAGAGGACAGAAGGGGGACCCTGGGATCAAGACAGATCGTTGCTCATTCCTAGATTGTTGGAGTCCCCGGAATTGAAGAAGCCATCAAAGTCCACTAGAACCGATCCCAAAAATGAATGAGTGGTTATCTGGTCTGTGCTTGAACACCTCTGGCAACAGGGCACTCACTCCCTCTGGTGGCAGCTTGTGCCAGTACAGAAACACATATTGGACTGGCTCCTGTCTGGGTTGAAATCCAGTCCCTATAGCTGAAATCCTTCAAACCTGGTTCGGCCTCCTGGACCCGCATAAGAAAAGTCTGGGCCCTTTTACCCAAGAGCCCTTCAGACACTTAATATGACCCCACCCTATGTTTTTATTTATTTTGAAATATTTCATGTCCTCTATCAATGAAGAATTCCATTCCAAACAGAGGTGTATGGCTAGAGCACGCCACAGCCCTTCGGCATCAGCCCCTGCTCGCGTCTCCTCCTTCCACCTGAGAGGGAACCAGGCTCCTCTCCTTTATATTTATCATCATTTTGCCTTAAAAAAAATTTTTTTTTACTACATATGTAAGTATCTCTAAATAACATCGTTTGGTTTTGCAGGGTTTTAAGTTTTTGTATAAATGGCATCTACTGAGTGTGTTTTACTGCAGCTTGCTTTTCCTGCTCAACAGGATGTTTGCAAGATTCATTCGTGTTAATGTATTTCCACGGTTGTATTGAATGAACATACCTCACAATTGTGAAAAAATTTTAAATCTCCCGGTACCATGACAACGTGGAGCAATGGGAACTCTTCATTCACTGCTTGTGGGAGAGAGTACATCGGTATGACCACTTTTCAAACGATGTGGCGTTATCCAGCGAGGCTGAAGATGTGCTTCCTCTGTGACCAGCCGTGCCCTCCCAGGTTGCACGGAAGTAAACAGGCAAGAATGTTCACCGCAGCATGGTTCCTAACAAGCCAAACACACCCACCTTGTTCACGCATTTCTTCGTTTCACACACATGCACTGAGCACGCTGGGAATCTGAATAAGGCAGACCCAGTCCCCACCCTCACAGACGTGATCACTCTGTGTTCAAATGAGGTGGGTGTTTTTGTTCCCTTTTATAGATAAGGAGGCTGAGATTCAGAAATGTTAAGTGCTTCCCGGGGACTCAAACTCAGGTCTGCCTCCTGAGCCTGTGCTCTGAACGGCCTTGCCACACTGCTTCTGGGTTTCCACATCCTTCACGCGTGGGCTTACTATGGTGTGTCTATGCCTTCCTCCAGTGGGGTGCTCAGAGCCAAACTCAGCCCTGGAGATGTGGTCAGACCAGCAGGGGGTTGGGCATTCAGGCAATGAATAACTAATGGGAGCTCAGGGGCAGCGCATGGAGGTACTGCCAAACACAGACCTCACACCTTCAGCCTCTACCTGGGCAGCACAGCCCCGCCCAGCCTAACCCTAACCCCAATCCCCTAATCTCACTCAGCTCCAGCCCAGCCCCAACTGGCCTTCAGTTCTCCTCTGTCCACTTCTCCCCAAAATTGGATAGACAAGTGGTAGTGGGATAGGAAGACTAGATTTTCACCAGGGGAGAGGGTTTTGAATCCAGAGTTGGTCATCTCCAGCCTCCACGTGGGCTACTCTGGCCCTGAGTGAGATGGTAGGAGAAGTATGAGGGTTGGTAAAGAGATTAAAGATTTCCCTGCTTGTTCCTCTCTGACTCATACTCTGATTCCAGCCCCTGCCCCCCACCCTCCACCACCACTACCATCTATCCGGGAGAGAGGGAGGTGCGGGCTAAGTCAGAAGTCTAAGTTCAAGTTCTAGCTGTGTGATCTTGGATAGGTTACTTAACCTCTCAGTTGTTTTCTCAGGTAGAAAACTGTGGATGACAATGATGATAATATTACCTGCCTTACTATGTAAATCTTAGGTTTTTAAGAATTGTTTCCCAGGGAATGTGATTTTTCTTGAGGTAATAGCGGCCCCTGGTGGCCACGCCCCGCAGCGCACCCTGCTACTTTCTGCGTGGTGGAGACCTGTGCTGAGTGAGGAAGGGGCAGGTTGCTTCTCTGCAAGTTGCTCCTCAAAACCACAGACCCAGAGAGTCAGAGTGAGAAGAGAACCTCTTGTCGTTCTGTACCCTCACCCTCTCTCCCTGTGCGACCTTGTCCTTTGTCTACCCTGACGGGGCATCGTCCTTCTAGATCCCAGTCCCAGCCCTGAGCCCCAGAGCTGCACACCCGGCAGCCGCTGCACATCACCCCGATGCCTTCCTCCCCTTCCCCAGGGCCAAGCCACATAATTAGGAGTTTTCCCTGTCTCCCCACCCCTGCATCCCCACATCTAACTCATCCTGGGACTCATACATCCTAAAAATTCCCACACCTCTGCCCTCCTCTCCATCCCTAGGTTCAGGTCTCATCACCTTGAACCTTGCTGGTGGCAACTGCCTCCTGACTGGCCACCCTGCCTGTCTTCCCCACCCTGCCCCACGATGATCTTTCTAGGATGCAAATCTGACCAGGTTACTCTCAGTTGAGATTAAAACCCTTCATGCTCCTTGCTGCTTAAAAGACAAAGGCCAAGACTCCTCCCTTCACAGTGCCTGGCGCTCCTCTGGCCCCCCTGCTCATGGTCGCCCTCTGCACGGGTCACACTCCACGGCGCCCATGTCTGTCCTCCAACATACGCATAGGCTCTTGGGGACGGGCTCCACATTAGACATCTTTGATGACTTTGCAGCATTTATTGGCTGCCTGTTATGCACCTGGTCTTCAGTAGATGCTTTAAAAATATTGTTTGAATAAATTAATGAGGAAACTAAGATGCAGAGGGGTGACACGGTTAGTCCAATATCCCACACTGAGACAGGGCTCCCTGTTCAATGCTTTTTCCCCCCCACTAGGCTGCTCCTCAACCTCCACGCCCAGGATGGAGAATGGGGAGGTGACCTTTCCTGCAGTGGACGTGAAGGAAAGGATAGGGCAGGAAAGCCAGTCCCACCATCCTCCAGCTGGGGAAGGAGAAAACCGCAGGGAGGAGGAGGATTCCCGCCTCCTAGTACCGGCTCCAAGCCTCGCTGGAGTGGCTGGGGAAACGCAGGGAGAAAGGAAGGGTCCAGCCGATACCCAGAGCTCTCGGGTCAAAGCCAGACTGTCCAGGAGACATCTTCCCCTTCCCCTAGTTCCCCAGATGGCTTGGTACACAGCCGCTCAGTTGTTCCCTGCCATCTGGTCCCCGTCCTGCTTGCTTCTCTCTTCCCATCTCTTTTCTTGTGGTCACAGACAGTGGCCCACTGCTGACCGTATCCCTTGCCACACACGTCCAGTGGGACCCATCGAGCTGGGAAGCGGAGGGGAAGGGAGAAGAGGAGAGATAGAAGAAGGGGTCACATTAGGGACGAAGACAAGAGTGACTTCCTGATCTCTGCCCTGGCCCTAGAATTATGAGGCAAAGAAGATGAATAGAAGAGGCAAAAAACAAAAACACACAGTTTTAGACCTCTCTGACTACTGTCTGCAATAATGTTCCATTGTATCTCCTCTCCTGTCCCATGATGACATTTTAGCCGAGCTTAGAGATTTCTGGACTCTTGGGCTGTTAAAAACAGTGTCCTGTATAGTCCAATTGACACAGTTTAAAACTTCAATTTCCCATCCCATTAAAGAGTTCTTCATTAGCTGCTGGCCAAGGCTTGGCCCCAGCTCAAAGACAGGTGGGCAGCAGGGCAAGAAACACTCTGCTCTTTGCTCCCAGCCCTGCCCCTGGCCGCCCCCACCCCCAGTCTCATCTCTCCTCTGCAGGAGGGAGGAGGAAACAGGGGGTGGGTACCACCTACCTAGTATTGTGGTCTCGGTTGGCCTCCCTCAGATGGGGATCTCCCTTGGGGGTGGTGACGCCCAAGCTGGCTACCTCATTGGGGATCCTTTCTTGGGGTCTTCTTGGCGCAGAACCTCACCTGTCTCTGCCTGTAGCCCCCTCTCTTCTCTGGCCACCTCTCTCCAGGGCCTGTTTGCCTTGCTCAGTGAGACCAAGAGGACAGATGAGCAAGTCCTCCACCCTATAAGACAGCTGCTCGGGGGTGGGATGCCAATGTATCCTTCAGACAGGCCCCCGACCCTGAGGAGCCCTTCCCCTGGGAGACTGCACCTGCTCTCCTTGACGGGCATCACCCTTCCTCTCTGAGCAGAGGAGGGGAAAGCCAGTGTAGACTGGGCGGCGGGGCGGCGGGTGGAGGGAAGGCCTTCAGCGTGGGTCTGGAAATTTCCTGTAGGGTGTCTGTGGTACTCAGAGGCCATTATTTTTAGTTTCAGAGCTTAGGCACAAGTTGATTCAGAAAGTCTTCATCACTATCCTGAGCAAGAGGGAGATCCCACCTCTACAAAAAACAGAAAAATTAGCCAGGTGTGGTGGCACAGCTGTACTCCCACCTAATTGGAAGGCTGAGCCAGGAGGATCACTTGAGCCCAAGAGTTTGAGGTTGCTGTGAGCTATGATGATGCCACTGCACTCTAGCTCAGGCAATAGAGCAAGGTCCTGTCTTAAAAAAAAAGAGAAAGAAAGAAATAAATAAAGAAAGAAAGAAAGAAAGAAAGAAAAAAGAAAAAGAAAAGTCTTTCAAGTTCCTTTACCATCTGGTCATCTTCCTCTGGCGTGAACTCCAACCCATCAATGTCCCTCTTAAAATACAGTGTCCAGAACAATACTCCAGGTATGGAGGGCAATGGGAATGTCACCATCCTTGATCTGGACACCTTGCATTTATAATCACTTATATCCTTTTTACTTTCTTAGACAGCCACTTCACAGTGTTGGTTCATAACAAGTTTGTGGTCTGCTAAAACCCCAGCTTTTCTTCACTAGACATGTGCTACTCTTCAGCTAGTCTTTGCTCTCCCCTTCTTGTGCTGTTGATTTTTTTAAAATCAAAAGCACTATTTTACATTTATCCTGATTAAATGTCATCTGATTCATTTTTTCCTATTCTGTCAAAATCTAACTCTCAATTCTTGCATAATCTGTAGATTGGATAAACAGGCTTCTGTGTTTTCATCCAAGTCTTTTTTTTTTTGGAGACAGAGTCTTGCTCTGTTGCCCAGGCTAGAGTGCCATGGCATCAGCCTAGCCGACAGCAACCTCAAACTCCTGACTCAGCCTCCCGAGTAGCTGAGACTACAGGCATGCACCACCATGCCCGGCTAATTTTTTTTCTACATATTTTTAGTTGTCCAGCTAATTTCTTTCTATTTTTAGTAGAGACTGGGTCTTGCTCTTGCTCAGGCTGGTCTCGAACTCCTGACCTCTAGCGATCCTCCCGCCTCGGCCACCCAGAGTGCTAGGATTACAGGCGTGAGCCACCAGGCCCAGCCCTCATTCCAGTCTTTAACAAAAAATTTCAGTAGTCAGGACCAAGGAAAGAACCACCCCCCCACCCCCGCCTCGGGGCAGCCCACAGAGCCCTCCTCAGCTTGCTCACGGATGTCTCTGGGGATGAGTGCTGAACTGACTTTGTATTTGTCCACCATAATATCACATAGCCCATATGGCCTCAGTCCGGATACATAAAATGTGCAACCAAAGGCCCCACAAAAATCCCAGTAACCCAATGCAACCACCAGAGGAGGTGCCCACTGCTGCCCTAGGAAGGGCCTCAGTTTTCTCTGAGTGCTTCAAATATGAGTTATCTGTTTAGAATCTGGAGAGCATTGAAGTCAGCTCCACCACACTGTGGTTGTTGGAACCCACCTTCCTCTGTCTTAGGAAAGTCAACACCACATTCCTGACGTCTGCTCCTCATAAACCCCCAAACTCACCGAGAGTGGTTCATGGGAGGAGGTTTTCTCCAGCTTAATGGATTTCATTGTGATGGTCCTCAAAAAAGGCTTCATATGAAGACCTACTCCTTGTCTCACTTGATTCTCAGAACAAACTTATGGAGATGAGCAGGTATTAACTTCCTTTACTAAATAGGTAAAGTGAAGCTTGCTTAGAGAAGCTATGTGATTTGTCCAAGGTCATTCAGCTAGAAAGTGCAAAAGTCAGACCTTTCTGCATGAGACACAGTACCAAATGTCTCCCCTCTGGGTGAGGGTGAGGGACCCAGAGAAAACACCCTCACCCCAATCCCACCTCACCTCTCCAGGGGACCTCCTTCCCCAAAGGGTCCCAGGGATCTCAAATATTCAGCATCCCTCTCCTCCCAGCCAGGAAGTGAAAAGCAGGAGGGTGAGCTTTGGGGAGCCCCCAGCCTAAACCAAACAGCAGGATCTGTGGGGTAATGTGCAGGTGGAGACCCTGGGGCATCCTAGATCCATAGCCTTCCAGGCTGCATGGGCTCGTCAACCCCCTGGCTGCACACTGCACTGGCCCCTCCATGACCTCCAGTCCACATATTGGTGGTGAATTCCAAAGCCCTGTTGTCCTGGGGATGGGGATGCGGTGCAGCCAGACTCCTCAAGGGGTGTGAGTACTGGTTCCAGGATGGCTTCCTGGTCATTGATCCTGCCGTATCCTCTACCCAGAAAACCACCTCCATCCTCTGTGCTTCCCCAGCTCTCTGTCCCCAGCACCCCAGGGGCTGATTAGGTATTGTAATCATCTTATTACGTTTGCTTGACCACCTGACTATCACTATTGACCTCATATCACCGAACTATGAATACCTTCAAGGCTGGGACAGAGCCCTTGCAATCTCTTTGGTGCTGACACATAGTAGGTGCTCAATTAATACCTGAACCAAATTGGATTTACATGAGCAGAAGTTCCTTCCTCGAAAATCCCCTCTGTCTCATTATCCCTGAGTCTCCTCCTCTATCCCTGCTTCTCCTTCATGTACCCCCAATCCCACCAGTCCCTTACCGCCCAGCTCAAGGATGCCCCCTCCTCCAGAAAGCCTTCCCAACTACTTCCACCCTTGGTGAGCTCTCCATTCCCTGAACTGTAGAATCTTCAAAGGGCTGTTTTGAGGATTAAGTCAGATTACTTAAGCAAAATGTTTAAACAGGATTTGAAACATCACAAAAGCTCAGTAAACTCGGGCTAGTTGTGATGAAGAGAAGAGCGGCCTCTTTTGCACAGCTGCCTCCTCGTGACCTGATCAGTTAGCCACCAGGGGGCGCCTTCAACCCAAAAATCTCTCGCGCTGGGAATCCGCTGGCGGGCCCTTCCCTAAGAACTGGGGGAGAACTTGCTAAAGTGGGTCTGCGAACCTCGGTAGTTACACGGAATAGCTGTAGGAAGGATGGAGGGGAAATATTCTTAAGCCCATGACGTTCCTTCGCCTGGTGTCCCACTTTTCTGATGGTGGGTGTGTGTGTGCACACGTGTCCCCCAATATCAGATATCCGTTCTTGTTTTCCGCGCAGTGTTTTTCCAGCTTCTCTTTGCGATGCTGCCTCTCTCCAGTATTTCAGGAGGGTGGGCACTTGCTATGTACAAAATAAAACCATGAACACATCCATCCTTTCCGCAGCCCATGGGATTTCCATCATTGCTCCCATTTTATAGATGAGGAAATTGAGTCTTAAAGGAATTCAGTAAGTGATAGCTCTCCTGGGTGTGCTGAGTAGCTGAGATTCGCACCCCCCCCCCCCCCCCAGGCCAGACTCTCCTGGCAACCCCTCCCCAGACTCAGCTCCATGCATCATCGGCCTTCATGGGGGCTATGACACTTTCTGGCGGCCTCCTCTCTCACAAAGCCACCATCATCGGATCGGATTCTCCACGGCATGGCTTCTCTTTTGGTTCCACTCTTCGGCACCTTGGGGACGCAGGCACAGAGGCTGCCGTCCTTTATCTGAACTCTAAGGGGTTAAAGCCTGGGTCCCGCCCCTTTTCCCGCCCGGCTGGCGGGAGTATGAATAGCCTCGCTCCCACTCCCGACTCGCAGTCGCCCAGGCTACTCCCCGCCCCGCCGGGTCATTGTCCCTGTGGGTCTCCTTTTCTTTTTCGTCTTAAGAGCTCTGAGAGCAGCTCCCTTCTCCTGGTGCTCCCTGTGGGTCTGACAAGCAGGATGGAGGGCTGCATGGGGGAGGAATCTTTTCAGATGTGGGAGCTCAACAGGCGCCTGGAGGCCTACCTGGCCCGGGTCAAGGCGCTAGAGGAGCAGAATGAGCTGCTCAGCGCGGAGCTCAGGGGGCACCGGGCACAGTCTGGGGACACCTCCTGGCGGGCCCGTGCGGACGACGAGCTGGCCGCCCTGCGGGCCCTCGTTGACCAGCGCTGGCGGGAGAAACACGCGGCCGAGGTGGCGCGCGACAACCTGGCTGAAGAGCTGGAGGGCGTGGCGGGCAGATGCCAGCAGCTGCGGCTGGCCCGGGAGCAGACGGCAGAAGAAGCAGCCCGCAACCGGCGAGCCGTCGAGGCCGAGAAGTGCGCCCAGGCCTGGCTGAGCACCCAGGCAGCGGAGCTGGAGCGCGAGCTGGAGGCTCTGCGCGCGGCGCACGAGGAGGAGCGCGCAGGCCTGAACGCACAGGCTGCCTGCGCCCCTCGCTGCCCTGCGCCGCCCCGCGGGCCCCCCGCGCCGGCCCCCGAGGTGGAGGAGCTGGCAAGGCGGCTGGGCGAGGCGTGGCGAGGGGCAGTGCGCGGCTACCAGGAGCGCGTGGCACACATGGAGATGTCGCTGGGCCAGGCCCGTGAGCGGCTGGGCCGTGCGGTGCAGGGCGCCCGTGAGGGCCGCCTGGAGCTGCAGCAGCTCCAGGCAGAGCGAGGCGGCCTCCAGGAGCGCAGGGCGGCGTTGGAACAGAGGTTGGAGGGCCGCTGGCAGGAGCGGCTGCAGGCCACTGAAAAGTTCCAGGTGAGGAAGTCGAAGACCTGGGTGAGACCAGGCTCCAGGAAGTCCCTGTGAGGTTCAGAGACCTTTTGGGAAGGGAGTGGGACAGGGGCGGCTGCCGATTCAGGAGCCATTTCACAAAAAACCCATACCTGGTGCCACAGGCCCCAGGCTTGTCTAGGGTAGGGTGGGAATGAATGGTGGGGATTCGAAGTCCTCTCAAAGCACATCCCCTGGAAGGGCAGGCGGGCCCAGGTCTCTTTGCAGCAGCCCCCTCATTCTCTGGATGGCACTTTCCCTTTCTGATGACCCCCTGGGCCCCTCCCTGGACTCTGCTATCACTCAGAAGCTGCCCAGCACTTCCCCCTCAGCGCTGAGTCTGATGGTCCAGCTACTCAGAGTCTCTAATTTCCGAACAGCTCTCCTTCCCTGACAGGACGGCTGGGGCCCCTGAATGGGTGGCCACCAGCCCCTCTTCCATGTCATGGCTTCTCGGCTCCCTAGAGCACATTCCAGAGCCCTGGGACAGCTGCTCCCCCTCACACAGCACAGACGTGACAAGCAGCTGAGAAAACAGCCTCTTGCCTGGGCCAGAGGTGTCATGGCCACCTCCCCAAGCCTCCTCTCAGAGGAGGATTCCAGAACATGTGGGAAGTGGAGGGGCGGGAGCCCAGCGTGAGGCACAGAAGACTGTGATGGGAGGTGGGAGCAAGGGACTGGGGCTGCTTGGCTTCCAGTCCTGCGGGCTCCAGGCCTCTTGATTAATCGTTTTTCCTTCTGCTTCCACTTTTCCCCTATCCTCTCTGTAACTCGTCTCCTCTCCTCCCTCACCTCCCCCTCCTGTGGGAGCTGAATTCTGAACAACATGTGCTACCATTTAATCAGCATCCTCAGAGGAGGAGCAGGCCGTGGGAGAGGATCGAGAGGGGCCCCTGCACTCATCTCGGCAGACCCAGAGAGGGCTCTCTGGGCAGGGGCTGGGGTGGGAGAGGCAGGGGTCTGTTCTGCAGAGAAGTCAGTCGGGGGACAGAAGACGCTGCCATGGCAGCCAAGCAGGATGTACTTAGTTAGCAGGAGGGACCCCACCCCTTCACTGACTGCCTCTGGCCTGCTCTGCAGCTGGCCGTGGAGGCCTTGGAGCAGGAGAAACAGGGCCTGCAGAGCCAGATCGCCCAGGTTCTGGAAGGTCGGCAGCAGCTGGCACACCTCAAGATGTCCCTCAGCCTGGAGGTGGCCACGTACAGGTAGGGGTTGACCCTGACCCACCCAAGCACACAGATGCACACACGTGCTGGGGCAGACTACTCAGCAGAAGGGGCCCTGAGACACAGGTGCTGGCAGCTCTGTGACTCTAGGCTGGTCACTTCCATGGACCAGGACATGTCCCACCTGAGCCCACTTGCTACCCCATGGGTTCAAGACCTGAGAGATGTCCTGTGTCCAGAAAATCCCCCTAGAGGAGGTGAAACTGCCTAGTAGGATGGCCTCTGGGGAGGGGCTGGGCACGTGTGGGGCATCCGAATCCAGACCCTTCCCCCAAGGGGCTGAAAAGCCCGGAGTCTCTGAGCGTGTGCTCAGACAGCTGGTGCTATCCCTCAGCAGCCTCAGAAAGGAGGCATTGCAGATGTGGGGTGGCCGCACTGACTTGCCACCTGGCCTGGGCCTCAGCCTTGTCTAGGGCTGAGAGCTGGGCTGAGCGACTTCCAAGGCCTCTTCCAGCCTGAATGTCATGGGGCCTGACTCCTCTCAAGCCCTAGTGCCCTTGGCCTGCCCTGGCCCTCATTGACCACGTTTCCTGTTGTGTTAGGAAAGGTTGAGACCAGAGGAGGGAGGCTGCTTCTCACTGGCTGTGTGGCCTTGAGCAAAGCCCACAGTCTCTTCTGGGAAGCTGGCTAAGGAGGCTTATGGAACCCAAGGAAGGGGCTTTGTGCCTTGTGAAGGGCTGCATACACCAAGCCCACAGGGTGGAGCCCAGGGCTGGACAAGCTATTAGGATAGTGCACCCCTCCCCCCAGAATCTGTTGGCAAAAAAAGCAGGGGCCCTGGCACAGGTCCAGGATGCCGGGGGGCGGGGGGGGGGGCGCGGGGGGAGGCAGGGTCTGGAGAAGGAAGGCCGGTGAGGATCTAGGGAGGATTTGAAAGACAGGGCTCCACCTCCACAGAAGATAGAGCTCAGAGCGAATGATGCTGCCCTGGGAAGGACGGAGGTGAGACTGCGGCAAGTACCAACCAGGTCACAGAGAGGAGCAGAGAGTAGATGTGCGGTGTAACTTGTTGGATTGATTGGTTCCCTCCACCCCCCAGTCAGCTCCCAGGGGCACTGAGGCACGGCCCTGGAAACAAAGACCTCCCTGCTCCGAAGAGCTTGGGATCCAGAGGGTTTAGAGATCCCAAGATGAGGGCCTTGACCCCAGCGAAACCACTGAGCTGAGGGGGTCTTACAGGCCCCGAGGAATTTAACCGCTGGCTTTTGAGGCATGAAAAGGATTTGGAGAGAGGGAGCTGAATTCATTTGCTTTTGTCTGTCGCTAGCTCTGGGGGCCCCAGGGGAGGAGGGAGCCCATCCCATGGGAACGGCCTGAGAATTCCCACTTCCCCAGAAGCCCCCCTTCTCAGACCCTCCAGATGGCGGCGTGGACAATGGCAGCAATTAGCATGAGAATCGGTCCCCCACACTGAGGATGAGGTCATTGGCCTGGGGTGGGAGGAGGAGACCAGCCGAAGTGATACTGTGGGTGTGGCCTAGGGCAGCATCCGACTGTGTGGGAATCTGCTTGTGTGTCTGGGAGCTCCACTGTGTGTCCCAAATATGTGTGTGACTCTGTGTGACCAAGTGTGTGATGCTTGTGGCTCTGTGACCATGTGATTTCACGCTGCGTGTGGCTTTTGTGTGATAGTGGTCAAATGAAGAGGAAGCCTGCAGTGCCAGGGATGGTGACATTCCAGCCCAAGTTGTCCCCAGCTGGCTCACTGCCTGGGGCAGAGGGCTGACCCAGCTTTTCCTCTCTCATCTCCAGGACTCTCCTGGAGGCTGAGAACTCCCGGCTGCAGACACCTGGAGGTGTTTCCAAGGCTTCCCTCAGCTTCCAGGGTAAGAAGAGGGATCAGTATCCCCTTGAAACTACCCTTCTTTGCTCTTCATACCCAGACCTACCTTTCCTGAGAGATACCAATCTAAGCCTTAACTTCTTGGCCCCCAACATTAGTGCACATACTCTCAGCCCAGCCAGTGGGAGCCAGGGACAGAGCCTATGGGCACTGTCGCCAGAAATGGTGGCTGCTCTGTGGCTCCCCTCACTGCCAGTGACATACTGACATTGCTTCTTGCCACTCTGCCTTTCTAGACCCCAAGCTGGAGCTGCAATTCCCTGTGACCCCAGAGGGCCGGCGTCTTGGACCTTTGCTCCCTGTCCTGAGCCCAACTTCCCTCCCCTCACCCTTGCCTGCTACCCTTGAGACACCTGTGCCAGCCTATCTGAAGAGTCAGGAATTCCTCCAGGCCCGTACCCCTACGTTGGCCAGCACCCCCATCCCCCCCACACCACAGGCTCCCTGTCCTGCTACCGATGCTGAGATCAGAGCCCAGGATGCTCCTCTCTCCCTGCTCCAGCCACAGGGTGGGAGGCAACAAGCTCCAGAGCCCCTGTGGGTTGAAGCCAAGGTGGCCATTCCTGCCAGTGTCCTGCCAGGACCCGAGGAGCCTGGAGGCAAGCAACAAGAGGCCAATACAGGCCAGTCCCCAAAGGATCAGGCCTCCTTGGCTCCACCCCTCAGCCCTGACAACTCCAGTTTAGAGGCTAAAGATGGAGAACCCAGAGGGTCTAGAGTATCCAGCATGTTCCAGGAGGAAGGTGAAGGGCAAATCTTGGGGCTGGTAGAGAAAGAAACAGCCATAGAGAGCAAAGTGGTAAACAGCTTGCAGCAGGAAATATGGCAAGAAGAAGGGAATCTGGACATGAAGGAAACCCAAGACTTCCAGGTTCCTTTGGAAAAAGAAACCCCAAAGTCACTGGCAGAGGAGATTCAAGAGCCACTGATGTCTCTGGAAAACCAGAGTCATGAGACACTAGAGAAGGAGAATCAAGAATCTCTGAGGTCTTTAGAAGAAAACTTAGAAACACTGAAAAGTCTAGAAAAGGAAAATCAGGAGCTAATGAAGTCTTTAGAAGAAAAGGATGTGGAGGTAGTGAGACCTCTAGAAAAGGAGGCTCTAGAACTACTTAAGCCTATAGGAAAAGAGGACATACAGACACTCAAATCCCCAGAAAAGGAGAATCAAGAACTAATAACATCTCTTGAAGGTAATATAGAGACATTTTTATCTCCAGAAAAAGAAAATCAGGAATTAGTAAGTTCTCCAGAAGAGAACTTACAGTCATTGACAGCTCTAGAAAAGGAGAATCAAGAGCCACTGAGATCTCAAGAAGTAGAGGACCAGGAGTCATTGAGACCTCTGATGAAAGAGAATCAAGAATCCCTGAGGTCTCTTGAAGATGAGAACCAAGAGACCTTTAGACCTCTAGAAAAAGAGAACCAGGAGCCACTGAGTTCTCTGGGAGAAGAGGACCAGAAGATAGTGAGACCTCTAGAAAAAGAAAATCAGGAGTCACTGAGGTCTCTAGAAGAAGAGGACCAAGAGACATTGAGACCTCTTGAAAAAGAAACTCAACAGTCACTGAAATCTCCAGAGGAAGAAGACCAGATGACATTAAGACCTCCAGAAAAAGTGGATCCAGAGCCTCTGGAGTCTCTTGGAAAAGACCAGGAGATAACTAGACCTCTTGAAAAAGAGAATCAAGAGTTATTAAAGTCACTAAAAGAAGAGAGTGTAGAGGCAGTGAGATCTTTAGAAACAGAGAATCTAGAATCACAGAAGTCTGCAGAAGAGAACCTGGAAACATTGAAATCTCTAGAAACTCAAGAGCCACTGTGGTCTCTAGAAGAAATGAATCAGGGGACAATGAAACCTGTAGAAAATGATACTCAAGAACCACTGGGGTCTGTGGAAGAGAATCAAGAGACAATAAGACTCCTAGAAAAGGAGAATCAAGAATGTCTGAGATCTCTTGGAGCATGGGACCCAGAGAATTTGAGATCTCCAGAAGAGGTAGACAAGGAAAGTCAAAGGAATCTGGAAGAGGAAGAGAACCTGGGGAAGGGAGAGAATCAAGAGTCACTGAGGTCTCTGGAAGAGGGACAGGAGCTGCCACAGTCTGCAAATCAGCAGAAGTGGGAAGATATGGTCTTGAGAGATCAAGAACTGGATCAGGAAAGTCTCCCTGGGAGGGCCAGAGTGGAAAATGAGGATGAGGCAGAGCTAGACCTGAGGGCGCAGGATGGCTTCACTGGGAAGGAGGAGGCAGCAGAGCAGAGAGAGCTACAGCTGAATGCCACAGGGGAAGCCTGGAGCACAGGCGAGGAGCACCCAGGGGACCCTGAGCCCAAAGAGCAGAGGGGCCCAGCTGCAGGAGCCAGTGGGAAGCGAGGCATTGAGGGCCTGCAGGACCCTGAAGGGCAACCAGAGCAAGGGGGGGTCCCAGGCCTCCAAGCATCCCAGGGAATGCCAGAGGTGACAGAACCCCTGTTGGAAGATAAGGATGCAGTCCCAGGAGGTGACCAAGCCTCCCCAGAGGTCACCTTGGGGTCAGAGCCAGCCATGGGTGAGTTTGCTGTGGGAGCTGAGCAGGAACTGGAGCAGGAGGTGCTAGGGCCGGAGGACCCAGGCCACCTGGCAGGGAAGGAGGTGATGGAGTCACCCCCGGGAGAGGAAAGTTTGGAGGCAAAGAGGGTTCAGGGCTTGGAAGGGCCTGGAAAGGATGTAGAGGAGTCAGATGCTCCGGCAGCAGAGGCAGAGCTCTTCCAACTGCCCAGGAAGAGCAGAGACCCCCTGGAACCTCCCAAGGGCTGGGAGGAGTCACAGCTTGAGGCCCCCTGGGGAGCAGAGGAGGTGTTCCCTGCTGAGATCTCAGGCCATGATGGAAGTGATGCCCCTCAACCCTTGGGGTCAGGGGAGGCTAAGGAGGACATACAACCAGTGCTGGGTCCCGCTAGCCCAAGGGCCACTGAACCCTGCTCACCAACCCCAATCCTGGAAGATGCTCCTGGGCCCCAGCTCCAGGCTGAGAGGAGCCAGGAGGCTAGCTGGGGGCTGGATGGCAGGGCTGAGGCCCTGGGAGAAGTGGAGGGTGAGCAGCAGGAGTTAGGCTCTGGGGAGATCTCTGAGGGCCTCCAGGAGGAGGAGGAGGAGAGCAAAGAAGAGAGCGAGGCTGATGAGCTTGGGGAAACCCTTCCCGACTCCACTCCCCTGGGGCTCTACCTGAGGTCCCCAACTTCCTCCCAGTGGGACCCGGCTGGAGAGCAGAGGCCTTCCCCTCAAGGGGAGACCAGAGAGGAAGGCTGGGATCCTGTTGTCCTGGCTTCTGGGGGCCTTGGGGCCCAACCCTCAGAAGAGGAAGGAGAGGAAGATGGAGAGGAGGAGTGTGGCCATGATTCTGACCTGTCGGAGGAATTCGAGGACCTGGGGACTGAGGCTTCTCTTCTTCCTGGTGTCCCCAGGGAGGTGGCAGAACCTCTGGGCCAGGTGCCCCAGCTGGTACTGGAGCCTGCAGCCTGGGATCGGGATGGGGAGTCTGATGGGTTTGCGGATGAGGAAGAGAGTGGGGAGGAGGCAGAGGAAGAAGAGGAAGAGGAGGGGAGGGAGCCAGGGGCTGGGCGGTGGGGGCCAGGGTCCTCTGTTGGCAGCTTCCAGGCCCTGAGTAGCTCTCAGAGAGGGGACATCCAGGAGTCTGAGACGGTGGGTGTCAGTGCCCCCTGGGATGATGGCTTGAGGGCTGTGGTGGCCGGTGCCTCTGTGGCTACCCTGGGGACTGAGTCCCAGGACAGCGCTGAGCCTTCTGGCTCAGAGGAAGAGTCTGACCCTGTTCCCTTGGAGACAGAGGACCAAGACCCTGGCCTTCTGGAGACCCCCAGTGGGGTGGAGGACATGGGCCCAGGGGCAGGGGACACCTGTGGTGTCAATGGCCAGGGCCCCAAATTGGAGGAGTCAGAACACATGAATGGGGGGGTGGTGAACGGGCTGGAGCAGTCTGAGGGAGTAGAGCAGGGGAAACTGGGGGCTCCTGAGAGGGACCGAGGGAGCCCCCTGCAGGAGGAGGAGGGGGGTGTCCTGAAGACCCCTTGGGCAGGGGCTCCTCTTCACCTGGGCCCAGGCCAGTTCCTGAAGTTCACTCAGAGGGAAGGAGATCAAGATTCCTGGTCCTCAGGGGAAGACTAGAGAAGAGGTCCGCCTCCCGCAGCCCCTCTCTGCTCAGGGCAGCACCCTTAACTTATGATCTCTTGACCTGTGGTTTCTTCCGAGAGGCTTGGCCGGCTAAGGTGACATGGAGTGTGGCAAAGGAGCCCGTTCCCAGAATGCAGGCCCTAGGAAGAAAAACCTCACACCCTACAAAGGAGCCTCCCGCCTGCACCATCTCATAGGCTTAAGTCAGCGGAATTGCTATAGCACTGGGCCCCTTTCCTCTGCATAAGCTGGGAGAGGCCTGCGGCCCTGTGGCTCCCCCTCCGAAGGGAGGGGGCTGCGGTGGTCCTTATGCCCAGGCTCACCAGTCCCACTCCGTCTCACCCTAGTAGCACCACCCTCACGGGATGTCTGGCCCGAGGCTAATGCAGGTGAGGGTGCTCCTACGTCCTGACCCCCCATCCCTGCCATGCTGTGGCCCTGCCTGGCTCACCCCTGCCCGAATAAAGTAACGCCTCTGCCTACAAAGTCTGGACTCTTCCTTCCCCCATTCGGGAGCAGACAGTGGGGAGACAGTAGGGGAGGAAGGAGAGGCTAGCGCTGGGGAGAGGCTACCTCCTGAGGAGAGGAGGGCCCGAGGAGGCCTCCTGGGGAGCGCAGGCAGACAGACTCAGGCCTGGGGAGGGCCGGGGGCTGCTGCACCGAGGGAGGCCTGTCCAGGGTGACCTCAGCATCTGCAGAAGCCGGGCCGTCATCATCTCTGCCCACAGCACTGATTACAGGGATTAGGCCTTGGGCCGCCCCCACCCTTGCATGTCCTTGCCACTAGCCCCTCAGTGCCGCCAGCATAATAAGCCCCCTTGTCCCCAAACCCAAACAGTTGTCTGGCCTGTGATGTCTGTTCGCACTGGCTGGGTCAGAGCGGGGTGAGGGAAGAGGGAGGTTGGTTCTGCCTCAGTCTGGCAGTGTGTCCTCAGGTCAGCATTTATCCTCTCTGAGCCTCAGACGGAGCCACGCGATCAGGGAGGCTGGGCCAGGTGACTTGGGGGCCTCCCCAGGGCAGGGAGGCTGGGGGAAGCTGGAGGACGACAGCTCAAATCTTCAGTAGGACTTCCCTCACAGGCCGTAGCAGGAGACAGGGAAGGAAGGAAAGTGGAAGGAAGAGGGAGTGGGCGAAGCCGTGGGGTGAAAGCTGTGGGTGTGTTGTTGAGGGCCCACCAGCCACCGCCCAGGACTTCTCTGGCGCCTGTGTCAGGCAGGGAGGGGACCAGGGGATCCTGGATTAGGCCGGGCCTGAAGACCTTGAAGTCAGGATACCCAAATAGAAACCAGTCCTCCGCTCAGCTCTGCAGGGAAGGAAGATCTAGCCACGTCTCTGAATATCCTGAGTGGTGGTGGGCTAGGGGCTGCTAAACCAATGTTCCGTATTTGGAGACAATCCCAAGTCCAGGAGCAGGCTCTTCCTCTCCTTGGGCTCAAGGCTGAGGGCTGGGGAAAGATGAGAGGATGAAGTCCCAGCCCCTCTGGCCCCTACTCCTGTCCTCTGACCAAGGAGGGGTGGACAGGGGGCCTCCTGGACAGACTCTCACTGTCTGCTTGTCTGCCCATGCCTCTTTCAAAGCTTCCCTGTCTGTAGTCTCCACCATGGGCACTCAGACCCAATTTGTCACACGCACGCACACACACACACACGCACACACACACCCCACCCTCCACTTCGGGGTCCAGGATCCTGTCTCTCCCCACCCCGCCCTCCTGGCAGCCCAAGCCTCCGCTGTGCCCTTTCTGTACCCACTGCTAACAAGGCCCCATCTGATCCTGCCGGGCTGCCAGGCCTGGGGCTAGCACATTGGCAACTAGGCAGGAAGGCCCGCTCCCTGCCCCTCTAATGGGACAGAGGTGCCCTGTGCTTGGTCTCCCCAGACTCTTGGGCACCCCCACTTGGGTGAGGGCCGAGAACAGAGGCCGAGCCAAGCAGTCCCTCCCTGTGCCCATCCTGCTCCCCACCCAGGACCTCTGGTCCCCTATAGAGTTACCCAAACAGGCCATTGCTGCCAATAATCCCTAACGGGGAGGGATATGTTAGAAATGAGGATTTTCCTAAAGGGAGTGTGTAGTGGGAGCCATGTTCTCTTTGGAAGTGATCGTCTATCAATGCAGCAAGACAAATGAGGGTTGGACAGTAAGAGGGACATTCCTGGTGGTGGTAACAGGAGTGATCGTCATTTTTCTGTTTTTCTTTTTAAATTTTATTTAAAAAAATTTGTTTTTATAGACAGGGTCTGACTCTGTTGCCCAGGCTGGAGTGCAGTGGCATCATCATAGTTCACTGTTACCTCAAACTTCTGGGCTCAAGTGACCCTCCCGCCTCAGCCTCCTGGAACTACAGACTCACACCACCATGCTCAGCTATTAATTTATTTATTTAGTTTTGTTTATTTAGGAGTGGGGTAGGGTGAGAAGTCATGGATAAATTAAAAGCTGGCAAGTATCTACCACAGCAGAGATACTTTTTAGGGGACACAAGAAAAACCAGTAAGTCACCATTTTGGTCTCATTAGGGAAGTCCATATGTTGAGAAGTAAAGACCATTTTGCTATAATTCATGCTGCAAAATGCAGTGGTCACGCGGTATTTCCAAAAGGATTCCAAAACTATGGTGCAAAAGAAATCTAAGAAAATAATCACAAAAACCACCAACATTTTCCAAGGAAACGTGTTCAAAACCGTGGCTTTTACAAAAGACATAAGTTTGTTTTAAATGAAAAAAAATTCTCTTTATAAAATACCAAAGACTCATTCCACAGGTAACTTATACTGCATTAATGATTCAATTAACAGTATATAAACAAGGGCCATAGTTTTTTTTTTAATTAAGTCTGAAAGATCAGTATAAATACTGATGGGGGGAGTCTTTTTTACACCAAACTCCAATATTCCAGCTCTGTGTCCTGTCCTGTTATTATACTTTGTAAAAATCTTAACGACGTAGTGATTGAAGTTTTCGTAACTTCAACGATGTGTTAGAGGACGATGTATCTTGGTTTGAAGAATTTGTTGAATCTGAAGGCTGGAACAGTACTCGACCACGATGATTAAATACATAAAAGGATGGGTGATTCCTTAATGTATCAAATGTCTTATTTTTTAGTTCCGAAGTGGCATCCATGTCTTTAAACTCCCCTGTAATATGAACTATACCATAACAGGTAACTGCGAAGGCCAGAAGGGTCTGAAGAACTGTATCTATTGGCAGGGATTCATCTTCCTTTTCCGTTAATCGCATATAAGAACGATGCTGAGCGGCAGAAAAGGCGGCGTGGGCTAGGGCAAAGAGGCCAATGCCCACCAGCCCCTTCCATAGTGACAGTGCCATGATTCCGAAGGAGCTGCAGCCAGACAAAAGAAGTGAAGGGTGGTAGAGCTCTTCCTTCTTCCACCTGCAGGCGTCCGTCTAATTTTTTAATATTTTGTAGAAATTGGGGTCTTGCTATGTTGCTCAGGCTGGTCTCGAACTCTTGGGCTGAAGTGATCCTCCTGCCTTGGTGATCATCATTTTTCAACAGCTATTTACTGAGCATCTACTATGTTCCATACACTGTGAAGGCTCTAGGAATGCAGAGATAAACAGCAACATGGTTCCACGCTTATGAAGCTTTACCTACTCATTGAACAAGGGCTCCTAAGTGGAAATCACATTTTAAAACAGAGAAGCCCTAAGTTGTAGGAGCATAGAACAGGGGACCTCATCTGGCTTGGGCTAGGGGAGTATGGGAGGGGGTGCTCAGAGAAAGGGCCCTGAGAATCTGACGGATGAGCAGAAGCAGCCAGTGGGGGAAGGAAAAAGGAAGGGAAGGGGGAGGAAAAGGGTTCTAGTCAGAGGGAACAGCATGTGCAAAGCCCTGAGGCAAGCAGAGAGAGCCCAGGCAGTTGAGGGAAGGAAGGGAAGGTGGAAAAGGAGGGAGGAGAAAGTTCAAAATGAGGCTGAAGGGAGTCTGGAGTTGGGGCAGAGGCCTTGCAAGATAGCCAGGAAGTATGGACTTCCTCCTAAGAGAAATGGAGCCTCCAGGGTTTTTAAGCAGAGGTGATGTGACCCGGTTTGCATTGTAAGAGTCAAACTGGAAGGGGAGGGCTGCCTTGTGAGAATGGGTCAGAGCCGGCAGGAGTGCCCCAGGGAGGGCTGTGGCACAGTGGGGGTGGAGGAGATGTGTAAGGGAAGCAGAATCATAGGACCTGGTGATCCGCTCGCTGTAGGGGATGGAGGGGGATATGCCAGCAGAGGTCCCCAGGCTTTTGGCCTGAGCAGCTGGGAGGTAGAGGTTCCATTTTCTGAGCTGAAGACTCCAGCAGGAAGTTGTAACCTCCAAGAGGTGGTGCCCTGGGGGTGGGTGGACATGTGGATCTGGAGCTCAGGAGAGAGGACAGGTTGGAGACAAGAATTAGGGGGTCATTGGCCTAGGGATTCCCCCTGAGAGACAGCACGTATGACTAGAACGAAGAGAGCCCAGGACAGAGCTCCCATGGAGCTCCCAGCAGAGAAGAGCCCGTGGAAAGGAACTGGAGAAGGCCAAAGAGGAAGAAAGCCAGGGCACACAGCGGCTCAGAATACCCTGTCACTGTAGAAAGTTCTGGGAAAGCAAGGCCTTTGTCCTGTTTTCACCTACAGCCTAGCACAGTGCCTGTGCCCAATGGGCGCTCAGTAAACACGTACTGAACAAATGAACAAGTGAGTGAATGAATGACAGACAACAGAACACACTTCTGACAGTGGAGTCCCGGGGGAGGGAATGGGGAGGGAGCAAGAGGGACAGCACCCCCTACATGCACACGCACACGCACACGCACAGGCACACATAGCACAAGGACAAGTGGGAGGTTATTCTGGGGCCTCCTCTGGGTAAATATAGCCTCTGAATGGGGTGAGGCAGGGTGGGGGGCCGGAGGTGGCTTCCTCGGTTTGTTTGGGGCACTTCCTTATAAGGCTGTGCAGGCTGAGGCGCCTCAGAGGGTGAGGTCAGGGGCTGAGTGCTCCATTCAGCCCAGCCTGTTGCTGTTCCCTTTGCTGCTGCTGCCACCAGCCGCCAGAGTCTCAGAGGAAATCAAAGGCCTAGGCTTTGAGCTCCAGCCAAGGGAGCCCGGAGTGTGGCCTTGGAAAGGAAAGGGATCCTTCAGCCATCGCCGTCGTGACTGTGTGGGAGCCCAGCCCTGGGGTGGGGAGACGGTCCTCTCAGAAGGTGATGCTGAATAACTCACTCCCCCACGGGGCCTTGGTGGGACTGGGTCATTCCCAGAGGCGCCATATAGCTATGACATCCTGTAGTCTAACCTTTATCCCTCCCACTGCAGGGTCTGCCCCTCTTTCTCTGGCTTCTGGAGATCAAAGAATCAGAGTTCATTTATTGTCTCCAAAGAAAGGCCTTGGTCCCTCTCAGCCCCCCTCAGCCCCCCTTCTCAGCCCCTCCTTGGGGAACCAGCTGCTGCCACTTGACCCTGTGGTATCACAGCTGCTGTCAGCAATGCCATCCTCGTCAGGCAGGGAAGGAGGAATGTGATTTAATTTCAGCTGGAATGTACCCTCTGGGCTGCCCATAGAAGGAGGGAATGGAAACCAAGCCCACCTAAGCCTAGGAAACCCAAGAGGACTCTAGGTTGGGAATGGGCCCCTGGTCCTTACTGGACACCCCCAACCCTCTGACAGGGGAGGGCTAAGTTCCAGGCCGTCCAGGTCCTGCAGCAGGATGGGTGGAAGTTACACTTGAGGGTCTTTGGGGAAGGCAGGAAAAGAGAAAGCTAGTCTTGCATGCAGCTCAAGTGGATGTTGAAAGGACCCAGGCACCCCCTTCTTGGGTCCACAGGACACTTAGAAATATGAGAATCTCAAGGGCCAGAACCAGGGGAGGCGCTTCTTGGCTCAGGGGCAGGAGAGGGACAGGATGGCCTCAGGTGAAGCCCCGCAGAGGAAATCGTGGCCCTCTCTATTTCCTCTCTCTTGGCTCTGAGATTCCCCACCCCCTTCCTGCTTCCTTCCAACCCATGGCCCCCTTTTCCTTCTCCCTCCTCTTTGGAACAGCGCATCCCCACACCCAGATCAGGCTTGTCTCTTCTCTGACGTTCAAGAATAATGGGCCTGCCTCTTGCTCTCCAACCCCTTGTCCAAGCCCCACTATTCCAGGGGCCCCAATGGGGATGTCCACTCTGTAATCCAACTCCCACTCTTGATGCTTTTGCCCAAAGGGATGGACCCCAGGTCCCAGAGTCCCAGGTCCTGGAGCCTTCTTCCTTCCCATCAGCCTTCTCCTCTTCCAGCCACAGACTCCCCTCCCCCCAGTCCCATTCATTCTCCCCACCCCCATGACTCAGCTGTGGCTCCAGAAATAAACCGAGGCAGGTGCCAGGAGGCCTCTGTCGAGGAACCCCCTCCCAGCAGCTGTGGGCTCAGCTGCTTATAAGCCAGGGCCCCAGAGCCCCAGAAAGGGGGGCTGGAGTCTTGGGGGTGGGGAGATGCCCAGCTGGCCCTGACCCCCTCCTGGGTCCTCTGAACTCCATCCTCTCCACTAAGGAGAGACACTTGCCGCTCAGGGACCCAACTCTCCTCTTCTGTCTCCCCCTTTTCACCTCTCCTCTGACTTCCACCTACTTTCCTCCACCCTCCCTGGCCCCTTCCCAATTCCTAAATCCCTAGTCTCTCCAGAATTCCTTCCTTTTCTATTCACCTCATTTGCCAGGAAATTATGTCAGAGAGAACTTCAGCTACCTCACTTTGATGGGGAAACTGAGGCACAAAGAGATGTCCCTTGCCAATGATACTAGGAGTCCCTAGAAGCCACTTGGGGTCTACATGACATGGGCCAGGGGGCTGTGGGCTGTCCCCCTTAAATACTCCATTCCAAAGTGGTCAACAGCCTTCTCTCTGTTGACAAGCCATCTAAATACTAAGGAAGAACCACTGGGGAATAAACACAGAAGCCACAAGATCCACCCACACAGACAATTAACTGGAGTCTAGAGTCCCTCGGTGGGGGGAATTTTCTCCCATCCCTCTTCCTTCTCCCCTGTTTTCTTTTCTCTCCCCTCCTTCCCAAGCCCTTCCTCATGCTCTGCCCCTGCATCTATCAGTTCTCCCTTCCCAGGGAGAAGTAGGCTGCGTTGCAGCAGGCAGAGTGCAAGTCAGATCTCAGGAAGGACCTCCAGTCTGGGGAATGGAGGAACTCTTCCACAGCTGGGAGAGACAGCACCTGGGTCCTCAATCCAGCCAGAGATCTGCCCGCAGCCCCTGGGGAAAGTCCTCCCATCCACCCACGGGGGTCTGACAGCCTGAGCATTTTTGGAAGTCTTTCGGAGCTGCTGTGTCACAGCAGGCAGCCAGGACAATGGGGCCCTTTCTCTCCATATGTGAGAGACAGGCCCACAGATAGAGCCTTCAGGCTGACAAAGGCCCCAGTGAGGCCAAGGCAGTGCAGTGGGAGTTGAGGGTGTGGGGGAGGAATGGGGAGGTAGGTGTGAGTCAGAGCAGCCCAGGAGGAAGCTGGGGACCCTGGCACATGAGGGATCTCTGGAAGGCCCTGTCACCAAGCTCCCAGGCCCCTCAGCTCAAGCCCCTAACTGTCACCCAGGCTGAGTCTCCTATCTCCATACATACTCTGACCCCCTTCATCCTCAGGGAACAGGAAACCCTGCATGGGGACCCCACTTTAGACATGTGGGAAAGAGGCTGAGAGCTTAACCATGCATCCAGGGGCTTGGCAGGGGAGTTATATTGTCAGATCTGTGCTGTGCCCTGGAGGCAAAGGCAGACACAGGTGTGGCCCCTCATCTACCTCCCCAAAGACATGATGTAAAGGGCCAATTTCTCTCACCCAGGGCCAAGAGGGGCCACAGACACACACACGCGCATACATGGCCAGGGCTTAGATTCTGTGCAGGGTGCTTAGTCATCCCTGGACCAGCTCCCTCTTCCCCAGGAAGCCCAACAAAGCCAGGAGAATGCTTCCGTTTCCGGCCCTGCCAAAGCAACCCGGCAGGTGTCGGGGAGGGGTTAGGATTCTACTTCCAGCCCTCGGTCTACCTCTGCAGCTCTCCTCATCCGCAGAGGAGAGAAGATGAAGGGCCCCTGCTCCTGCCTACTGCTGCAAGGGACAGTCAGTGAGAAAGCCTTGACGGGAAACCGAAGTCCATCACTAGCTCACCACTGAGGTCTCTCTGAGAAATCCAACACGCTATCTAAATTCCACCTCTGGGAGGACATGTTTCTCAGGGAACCTCCCTGAAGAACCCAAGGACAGACACTGTCCACCCCCAACCTTCTGCTCTTCATGCTGTACCTTCAGATGCCCACCTTGGTCTTCAACCACTCACAATTCCAGCTAAATGCCCTGAAATCCCTAAAAATGCATTGACTGGGCAATCCAGGGTAATACGGGGTAAAGTGAGGGTCTACTCTGGCCCCAGCATCATCCTCTTCTCTGTAGCTCCTTAAGAAGCAGCCCCCACTTCCTAGCCATGCTGGGCTGGGCAGGTGAGCCCTGGGGTGAGGAAGGAATGTGGTGGTAGGTGGGTGAGCACTGATATACCAGAGACCAGCTGGCTGTGGGTGTAGAGATAGGGTGGGGAAGGCCCAGGAGCTGGGCAGGGATGACCACCAGCTTCCCCCAACACAAACCTGTCTTAAACTGTCTCTGTCTCTCTCGCTATGCTATCTATCTCTGAGTGTCTCCGCATCTCTCTTAGCCTTTTGCTCCCTGGATCTGCCTCCCTGCCTCACGGTTTTACTGACTTCGGAAGAGGAATTGCCCATGTAGGTGAATGTGGTGTAACTGAGTGTGCACAAGCAGGAGTGTGTACACACAACAGTGTGCGGGTGTGTGTGCATATGTGTGACTGCGTGTAGCTAACCACGGGGATCTGCAGCAATAAGATTCAACCCCATCTTGAGGACAGAGAGCATCCTGTCACACAGTTTACCAAGAGGCACAATTCTGAGCACTGTGATGAGGCCCACAGAAAACCCCCCTCTTCACACACACATACACACACACACACACACGCGGTCATTCTCTCCCCAGTTCTCCAGAGTGATCTCACCATCTCAACCTCCGCTGACTCACCGGCCCCAGGATCAGCTCAGCCCCGCCGGAAGTCTCACTGTCCCCTCCGCAGCCAACTGCCCCCCTCCCCCCGCCCGGAACGCCTCAGAAAGGAAGAAAGACTGCGGCGCCCTCTGGCGGGTTCCTGCCCCTCCTCACGCCCCCAACGCCCGTCTGCACTCACGCACGCGCACACGGCACTCGCAGAGCCCACGTGTCTGCGACCGCAGCGCCCTCTGCTGGCCTGTGGGAGCCACGCGTCGTTCCCCAAAGCCCAGCCCAAGCAGACTGGGGACCTCCCCTCTGCCCTTACCTTGTTCCCCTATTTCCTGCATCTCTGCCGCCTCTGGAGGTCAGCCTTCCTGCAGCCTAAGCCCCAGAGCTGCTGAAGTGACAGCAGAGCTTTCCCTTCACCCTCACTCTCACGCCCCCTGAGAGAGACCCCTGCGGAAGCTCGAACTGGGAGACCAAGGCACCCACCTCTGGGACCTCAGCCCTTCTCCCTCCCGAGACTGAACTCGTCTAAATTTGTTTGACTCTTGGGCACTCCGGCCACTCCATCTCTTTCCAAACATCCTGCACCACTCCAGCTGCCCCCCAACCCCTGTGGGTTCCTCCATTCCCTAAGTACGGTACTGGGCAGCTATTCTGTGCCAGGTATGTTCTAGCCACTGACATCTTGGGGACTTCTCTGACCTTCAGAAGCTAATAAACACAGAAGCTCTATCTATCCTATGAGGCCCTGACCAACCACACACCTCTCTCTCTTTCTTTATCTCTCTCTCACACACACACACACACACACACACACATACTACTTGCTTGGGCTCAAACACAGCTTTATTTCCTGCTGGTTTTACAGGTACTCCATCCTGCAAACCCATTCCCCTGGCAAACCAAGAATGAGTGGGCACAGTGTGCCCCCTAGAGGAATGGAGGGGACAGGATGGCTGGCAGGGAGAGGGCAGTTAAAGGCACTTAGGGACTTACCCGTTGCCCTGAGGGAAAAACCTGATGCCCAGGGTAGGGGGAGAGGGCCTGGGCTGGGCTGAGTTGGGCTGGAGCCTCCCAGGTATTTCCCAGAAGCCTCTCAGGCACTGTCACCTGGACTCCAGCTCCACCCCTCTCAGGTTGTCACTTCCTGTGGTAGCAAGAGCACAGGGTATGAGGGAGGGTTGGGGTGAGAGGGCAGTGCTGGGGCCGGCAGTGTTCAAGGCCATGGCCCCTAGGGACCTGGAGCGGGGCTGGAAGGAGGGGTCAACAGCGCCTTCCAGCGCCCCAGTAGCCTTCCCTGACGTCCTTCTGGGGCCTTCACTGGGTGCAGAGCTCGGGCCTGGGGAAGACACACACACTCACCCTCCACCCTGGGCTCCTCCTCTTTCTCTCTCTTCTCAGAGCCTTCCCTCTGCTGCTCTTGCTCCTTGACCCAGACCTCATCAAAACACTTACTCTGGCTCAGCACTTAAAAGCCCAGAGTGTGGCTGCATGTTCTCAGACATCAGCACTGAAGGGAGCCCCAGAGTATCCAGCCCACCTCCTTCTCTTTGCCCCAGAGAGGGGCAGTGATGACTCCAAGGTAACATGGCCAGTGACAGGTAGAGAGAGCTGGGACTGGAGCCCAGGGCTGCTGTTGGCTAGTGCCCCCCCCACCTGCCTCCTCCTAGCACTCACAGGCCTTCGGGGCACGCAGGAGATCTGGGGAGGCTCCCAGTGACCATTCTCCTGGCAGCGGATCAGTGGCAAGTTTCGCTGGGCCAGTCCCTCCCGGCATCGGTAGCGAAGCACTGTGTCCACCTCATAGCGTAGACGTGGGCGGCCAAACACTTGAGCCAAGGGCAGCTCCGGTGGGGGCCCACAGGACACTGCAAGGGGGACACAGTTAGGAACTGGGAGCCTGGATCTGTGGGTGACAGTTCCCAGAATCTTGATGGGGAGGATCTGAGCCACAACATGATAAAAGAAATCAAGATTCCAAATGGACCCATGTAATTTGTTAGCCCTCACATGGTCTGGAACACATTCTGACTCCTCCCTGTAGCTTTTCGTTCTATAAATATCAGTCTCCCCGTCCCCTACCCCAGCCCCTCCACTCCCTTTCTTGGACCCTCCCTTGCCTGCCCTCACCCAGCCCCATCTTGCAGGTGTAGGACAGGTGGTAGTTGCAGGGCACATCACTCCATTGTCCCTGATCATGCCACACCATGACCACGCAGTTCTCTCCAGACAGGAAGTAGCTGTCAGGCTGCCCAGGGTTCCAGTTCTCATAGAGCTGGGGGGCCGGAGGAGACGGTGAGGAGCTCCAACACCGGGAGCATTGGGGGAATGGACCAGAGCCTCTGGGGAGGAGGGGTGGGAGGGGCCCCAGGAGAGGGAAGGCCAGGGGTCTGGGGAGTAGCCCCCCGCCAAGGGGAAACAAGGCAGGGGCTATGGGGGAGGGAGAATGGGAGCCTGAAGAGGAGAAGGACGCAAGTAAGGGAGGAGAGCCCAGGGAGAAGCGAGGAGGGGCACGGGAAAGGGAAGGAGGCCAGGAAAAGAAGAGGAAGGGACCGCTGGGGAGAGCAGAAGTGCGTCCAGGAAGCGAACTAGACTGCATTGGGCCCGACGGGGCTCTCACCAGGGGGACGCCATCCGACCACAGGAAGTCACCTTCGATGGTCCGGTCATTGAGCCCGATCCACTGGTACTCCCGGTATCGATCTGGGGAAGAACCGCGCCGGCAAGAAAGTGTGCAGTGAGCTCCGCTGCCAGCAGATGGCGGTCATTCCCCGTTACCGGGGGGGTCTGTGGGTGACCGCCAGGGAAATCCTCGCCCGCAATCCCGAATCCGCGCCTCCCGGTTTCCTTATCCCTCCCTCCAACCTCTGCACACCGACCAGATGGAAGGCAGGGACGTGGGGATGGGAGAAGAAGAAAAATATCAACCTGGGCTAGAAAAGGGAAACTCGGGAAAAAGAGTAAAAACGTTCAACAAGTTAGAGTGGGAGAAGGCAGATGAAGGTGGGAGAGCCAGGGAGGTGGAGCGACTGGAGGCGAGCCCCTGTGCAAGCCTGGCTGACACCGGTGTAGTTGCTTGCACGAACCCCAACCCTCCCTTCTGAAGCCCCGCTGCCTAAATGTAGAGTGGGAAGGAGGGAGAGAGAAGAGGGTGAATGAATGAATGAGTGAGCGAAACCTAGTAATGGGTGCGTGAATTAATGAATAAGGTCGTTAATTAGTAAGAGAGTGAGTGAGCGAGTGAGAGAGAGCAGATGACCGAGGCTCCTCCTGCCCCGTCCCCAGCCCACTGTTGATGAAGTCCTGCTCCTCCGGCGTGCTGATGCTGGCCAGATGCGCGCCGTACATCCGGCACTGGGTCTCTGCCTCCTCCCAGCTCCTTCGTGTAGAAAAGTGCTTGTAGCAGGCGCCCTGGAAGGTGTCCCAGCCAGGGCTACAGAAGCGGAGGCCTGGGGCACAGAAGGGTGGACATCTTAGGACCCTAGAACCCGGAGGGACCAGGTCTCTTGGAAGAGACTGGCTCCTTCCACCGCAGCAGATCGAGAGGGGCGGGACTAAGGGGCAGGAGGGCGGTGCCAAAGAGCTAGCAGGGAATGAGGAGCTAGCATGAGCCTGGAGGGGCTCGGGCAGGGGCATTGGTGCCTTCTCTGAGCGATAAGGACCAGGATGAGGGATGGAGTGCCATCCTGGGTCTCTGCAACCCTCCTTCCTAACGGAGAGTTGTACCCTGCTCTCCTTCCAGGGGAATGGAAACTGACATGTATTGCCTGCCCACCAAACACCAGGAGCATGCTCAGCACTCCTCTCACACACCCGCTAAGAGAGGCATTTTGATTCCACTTAACAGATGAGGAAATTGGGGGTAGGGTTCTGAGAAGTTATGTAACTTGGCTAAAATGGGGATTCATTCATGACAAAGCCAAAACCAGTCTCCCCCTCCCCCGACCCCCAGAAGTGGCACATTGTGGCAGGATCCAGGCTTTAGATCTTCCCCCCCACCAAGCCCCTCAACACACTCACCAACATCGCACAGGTCCCCCCCATAGCCAGGCAAACATAGGCAGCGGACCCCCTCCTCCTCCTCCAAGCATGTCCCACCATTGTGGCAGGGGCTGGGGACACAGTCACCTGAGGGGGGGAAAGAAGTGAGGTGGTGGAGCAGGGAAGCACTACTCTGAAGACTGAGCCCTCCAGGGAAGGGTCCAGAGGGTCCCCCAGCCCTGACCTCCCTGTCCTGGGAGCTATCACACCACCCTAAAAGTCACCCTGGAGCCTGCCTCTGGGCACAGCCCAGTGCTGAGTTCTGTGTTTCTTTCCTCTCCCTGCCCCCAACTTCAGCATTGGCTCAGCCCTGTGCAGGCCATTGTCATGCCCATCAGGGTGGGCCCAGTCCAAAAGGGGCTGGGGGAAGTGGCCAGGAAGGCCCTCAGGACCCACCGCCACTACAGGGAAAGATACTGGTCTGTCAGTTATAGACCTGGACTCTTCTCTGGCTCCCGGCTCTTCTGTGTGACATTGGGCAGGTCACTTTTTCTCTCTAGGTTTGGAGTTTTTCCCACACCCCCTGTCTTTGTGCCAGGTCCCAGCATAGTCCTGTATAGTCTAGGAGGGCTTGGTGGAACTAGAAGAGGGGAAGAGGAGAATTACCACAGCAATGGTAGGGTGTGGCCTTCCTGGACTGCTCCTGGGACCTGATGTTGGCATGATCCACATGAATGCTAACTGTTCTTCCTGCTGTCCACTGGGCAGAGTTAGCCAGCCCCAGAAGTGGTTAGCGGAGATCCAACCCACTTTCCTCACTCTATGTCCTATCTCTGTTCCCCCAGCTCAGGAATGAAGTTGCAGCAACCCCCGTTATCCTGCAGTGCTGGCTGGCCTTATACATTCAGCTTTCTCGCAACATCACTCAACCTCTTTGCCTCCTCTTCTTATTTCCCCAGATTCTTCCACCTTGCAAGCTCTCCCTCCATTTCCACTTTGGGACTTCTGCAGGTTCTGCAGCCTAGAATCCATCTCACTCCCTCCTTATGGCTCCTCTCTTCCAGGCAGTCCACTTAGACTAACACACCACCCTGAAGGCCTGCAATCTGTTCTTAGGATCCATCTGGCTAGGCCATCTGCCTTCTCTTTTGGACTTCTTCCTCTCTGGATCCTGGGGTGGAAGGTGGGCTTCCCTTAGGTTGTGCCTGGGTGCTGGAGGAGCTATCAGTTTCCACTTCTTTCTGGTCCCCATGACCCAGGGGACGATGGCTCCACAGACCAACAGTGCAGGCCATAGCCTTCAGCTAGCCACCGGAAGTAAAACTATCCCAGGGTGGGATCCTTCAGACCTTACCATCCTCCCGTAGCAGCCATGGACAAGGCCCACAATGCTTCACACTGGCCTGGACGCAGATCCCACACACTAGTGGGGATCACAGCAGGGGGAGGGGGAGGAGAAGCTGGAGTTGATTCAAAGAATTTTGCTGGGATGACCTAGCTGTTTTGGGTAAAATGAATCAGCTTTTCCAGCACCATTCCTCATGTCATCTCCCCTCCTGCCAATAGTTTCTTCCCAGCTGGTAGAGCTGCCCTCCCACCCCCAGGAGAGGAGGTATTTTATTTAACCCACTAAGCACCAAGCCCCACAGAGTGTAGGAGTTCTGAACCCCTCCCCCCATTCCTCAAGTTTTCTTACTCCTGTTGTCCTCTCTGATCTTTCCTATTCAACCCTCCAACCCTGGAGTACAGAGATTCTCAAATTTGGTCCTTGATCCCCTACCCAGGCCATAGGTCCCTCCCCCTGGTTGTGGGCTGCAGAACCTGAACCCAGCTAGGCAGAGTAGGGTGAAGGAACTCTTCTTGGGACTATCTTATCTCCCTCCCTCCCTCTCTTTGGGGCCAACTACTATACATAACCAGAAAGTTTTTCCTTCCCTCCTGTTGAAATAGCAGGCCAGGGGGCCTCTCACTTATCCTCCAGGAGGGGAACTAAGACACCCTAGATACCTCCAGTTGTGCTGCTTTTCCCACCAACCCCCCCTCCCCCACACTGTGCTGAGCACCAAGGCCAGCTGGGTAGGGAGCAAACAGTCGAAATGGGTGAGACTGGGTGTGACTCAGGGTGTGATCCATCAAGGAGAGGGAGTCCTGGGCTGAGAGAATCCCAGCCTTCTCTGGGGCCTCCACTGGGAATCTTGACCTTCCCTGAGTAGGTAGGGCTTCCCTCAGATTCCAGAGCCTAATTCCCCATTCCTCCCCTCCCCACACTCTCCATTCTTTGTCCTCTGATTTGTGTCTTTTTCAGCATTAGGGACTTCAAGATCCTTTGGATTTGAAGGTGAAACCACTTTTTCTGGGGAGGAGCAGGGGGTAGTCATTAGTGCTGGGGTTAGTGGAGGAGGGGGAAGCTGTGGGCAGTGAGGTGAGAGTTACAGACCATCCCCTTACTGAGACAAAGGGGTAGGAGATGGGAGGTTAGGACACCTGGATATCAGGGGACCGCCACCATGCTGAGAGACTTTCTCCATCACTGCTTATATGGGAGCCACCAAGATGGATCAGAAATGAATGTAAGTGCACAACCCATGCATCCCAGGCTGTGCGAGTTTCTCCCCATCAGGAGTGAGGGGCTACAACTCCCAGCACTTCTGCAGACTGATGGACGATGACTTTTCTGGGGTAAAGTGTACAGTCAGATTTGGGATCTCAGCAGCCAGGAAAGAAAGTGCAGACACTTGGGAAGGAGAGGCTGAGGGAGTCGCAACGGGCTGTTAGACAGCTAGGACAGAAAAGGGTAGAAGCTGAAGATGAAAAAAGAAGAGACACAGAGAAGCAGGACACAAAAAAAGGAGAGACATGGAACCAAAGAGAAGCATCAAAAGCTACCCATGACACAGACGCATGGAATGAGAAGGGCAGACAGCTAGAGATGGAGACAGAGGGTACCAGAGCTTGGTTACAAAGCGGTTTAATAGAGATTTATTTCCAAGGCTTGTTTTCCATGAAACAGTTAAAAAAAATACTTCACAGAAGTAGTTGCTTAAGGCGCTATAGGGATAAGGGCTCTCCTGGACCCCAGAGGTTGAGGAGCAGGGATGGACTCCCAGGCTCCCCTGAGACCAGTGCGAGGTGGCTGAAGGGGATGGCACACAGGAGGGGGAAGGGAGCAGTGGAAGGTGGGCCTGCCCCAGAGAGTGCGATAGGTGGTGCCGGCACCCCAAAGAGGCGTGAGGATGCTCTGTGGGGCCAGTGAGATGTGAGCCACAGGTGAGGGCCCAAGGGCAGGAAAGGGTCACAGATGGTCAGTGAGGGGGCTGGGATCACAGGGTGAAGACTGACAGTGGAGTGGAAGTCACAAGGTGGGTATCAAGGATTGGGGACCCATGATAGAGGTGGGTAAGAGAATGAAGGCAAAGGACAGGAGAGTCTAGGGTGATGGTGGGTTAAAGGACTACAGATCAGGTGGCCCAGAGCTGCAGGGGGAGAAAAGGGAGGAGGATAAAAAGGGAGGTTGAGCCTTGGGCAGAATTACCTGATGAGGGGGCCACGGCCACTCCACCTCGGCTGGCGCTGTCAGTGGGCAGCACTGGTTGGGCCTGCACTGAGGTCCCTGATGGGGCAGTTCTTCCAGAATTCTCTTCGGAGGGGGCCACCAGCTCCCTGGTACCCTCAGGGGCCCGTGTGGCTGGAAGCAGGGAAGGGGCATCCTCCGAGCTCCCTGTCTCCTCACTCTCTCCTCGAGGGACCCCAGATAGCTCAGGACCACCAGTTTCCTCTCCCACCTCTCTTGCCCCAACCGGTGTGGAAGGTGGTGGGGATGTTAGGTTCCCCTCCCTGGGAGTGGGCAGGGTCTCAGTAGGTGGTCCATGGACGCTTGGAGGCCTAGGAGCTTCTGACTCTCCACCAGGAAGTGGTGATGCACCAGGCTGCAGGACTGCTTTTGCCAGGGGCGACTCCTGGGAGGGTAACTCGTCCTGGGCTGGTTCTGTGGGGAGAGAGGACTCAGGGCCTGGGCTGCTGAACTGGCTGGGCCATGCCCACAGGTCCTCATCCTCCACGTCCTCCTCTTCTTCCTCCTCCTCTTTCTCTTCTTCCTCCTCATATTTCTCTTCTTCCTCCAGTGCCTTGCCTTCCGCTTCTGAGGACCCCGTGGGTGGTACAATGGATTGGGTTTCAAATTCTGGGCAAAGCACAAAAGGTTCAGCACCAGGGACAGCACCCACCAGAGGACAGAAAGAAGGACGAGGAAAGGGAGAAAGGCCGGGTGGGGGAGGGTGGGGCTGGGGGCAGGGGGAAGAGCCCACCCTGGAGAGAGGTGGTTTTTGCTCCACACTGGAGGAACTTCAACCTTAGCTGCATTGTTGAGGCTTGGACAACTTGAGAAGGCTCTGTGAGCTGTCATTAGCCCAGGAGAACATGGTCGTTGCCTCTCCGCTCACCTAGTCTGTCAATACTCTAGTCTGTTTTGGGTAGGTGAGGTGGAGCAGGGACCAAAGAAGGGAGGCCCCTCCTTCCCAGGGGACAGTGCCTTAGTCCAAGCATCTCCAGCCCCATACAGTTGGAGTAGAATTTACTTGAAAGACAAAGGTTAGGAGAGGGACCAGAGAAGGGGTGCCCTGTACTACTGAGCTGCTGAAAAAGGACAGGGCAGAGTCATATCAGCCATGACCCCAGCACCAAACTGGGCTTGTCCCTTCTGCCTCCAACTTCTCTCAGGTGGAGACGTCCCCAGGGTAAGGGATTCGAGTTACCTAGGAGGGTTCTAGGGGCCTCTGCCGGGTCTTCTGGAGTGGAGCTTCCACCTCCTCCATCCTCCATGATGGGAATGGAGTAGATGGCGCCACGGGACTCGCTCTCCACAGCTTCCCGAGGCAGCTGCAGTTCCTCCAAGGTCTCTGTTACTGTGACGATGGCCTCTAGTCCATCAGAGGCCAGATCAGAAGCTGGGTTGGAGGCATCAGGGATGGCAGAGGGCTGAGCAGAGTCTGTAGCAGGAGGAAAGTGCTGATGGGAGGCCGAAGAGGTAGCTTTGCCCTCCCAGGTCATGGCCTGTATGTGAGGGCTCTCAGTTAGACTGTTGGAGACAGTGGGATTCTCTCAGTTCTCTCACATCTTCCTGTGGAGCACCCACTGGGGCCCAGGGAGCGCTCCAGAAGTTTGTCACTCATTTCTCAGGCATTAATCAAGTGCCTACTACATGTCATGCCAAGCATTCTCCTGGACACTGAGGACATGGTAGAACAAAAAGGCAAACTTCCTGCCCTCAAGGGAATTTATATTCTAGATATACATAGTAAACAAACATATACTATAATGTTACAATATAAAGAACAACTGAGCAGGGTCAGAAGACAGAATGGTGGGAAGCACTACTTTAGAGTATCAGGAAAGGCTCAGGTGAGAGATACGTCCTTGAGTGAGGGGGTGGAGCCAGAAGGATGGATGAAATGGCCTCAGCATCTTGGGACCCTGAGCTTGGGGCAAGGTGTGAGGGGTCCCAGTCACCCCGAGATTCTTTGAATGGAAGGGGACAGGCTGCCATCCCCACAGGAGAGCTGAAGGGCAGAGTGCAGGAAGGACATTCAACAGTCGTCACTTGAGGACCTCAGTGGTGGGGCAAGAGGGCAAAGGGGCCACCTCCTTCTGTGATCCCCCTTCAAATAACCAGAGGTTTAGAATGGATTACCTTGTCCTCTGGGGAAGGGAACTGAGAGCAGAAAACCAATGAAGTGAATAAGGAATTGGGCTAAGAAAAGCCTTGAGGGCTGTCTATGCTCAGCCAGGTGAGACAGGACAGTGTGTCCTTGCCCTCATCACCCGCCCCAGTGAGCACTGCTCCACAGCAGAGCAGCAAACCTGTGTCCTTGCTTCCTCTGTCTTCTACCAGTGGTAGCCCCCATGGTAGTCATACTCTCCCTCCCCTTCTCCCCCTCATCCAGCTCTTCCTTCCATTCCTTCCCAGAGCAGTGCTTGGCACATAATCATAACCAGAGCATAGAAGTTTCAGCTATTATTATTATTCCCCCTTTTTCAGACACCTTTTCAGATGGACCTATCTTCCTATGAACTTTACTTCCCCACCCTCTCCAGCCCCAGGCCAAAGATGTCCACAGATCTGTCCCAATGGAAGTAGCACTTTTCTCAGTCTCGCCTCATCCTGGGAGCGAGGTGTCTTGTCATCCCCTAGATGGGGACTTCCCATGGCAAGAGCTGTGCTTCCCCCTTCAGACTAGGTGCTCCTGGAGCGTAAAGGCTGGGTCTTGTCCACTCATCTCTGCTCCCAGCCTTTGTACCAGTATTGCAGGCTCACAACTAGGTCAGGGACCCAGACACCCCATGGCAATACCTCCCTGATTGTCAGCCCCCATGGCCTGGGCCCTGTGCCTCTGGGGGTCCCAGACACTGCCTCCCCTCCAGCTCCCAATATATGAGATGTCAGCAGGAAGCCATCTCTGTACCCAACTGTGCTTGAGGTCTTGCTCCCCGTGGGGGGAATTGCATCTGTCCACCAGTATTTGGTGGTTAAGGCTCTGACACCTTTAAGCTGCAGGTTCTGGAAACCTTCCTGAAGGCTCTCGAGGGCACTTGGTTAACTGGGAGAACTTGAGCAGATCACCTGACTCAGAGAATGTTTTTCATCTCTGTTCTGCCAATGAGCTGACAGGAAATGGGAACTTACTCAGCAGCCCAGTGTAGAGAGGCCGCTTTGAGACTGGAAGAGACAAGGTGTGGACTAGTGGTGGGAGGCAGATAAGGAGACGCAGAGAGATGACCACTCCTTGAGGCCACACAGCCGAGTGAGACCAAGCCAGGGGGCATGCCCAGAATTAGAACTCTATATGACAAGCTGGGCATCACCCACGACTCCTTCAGGCAAATGGCAAAGACCTGAGAGAAACTGGTTAGAGCTGGGGTAGGACTTTCAGGGCTCGACCCTGCCTTTCTGAAGTTGGTCTCAGCCTCTGCAGGGAGGTAGGCTCACCTCGGAAGCAGTAGACGTTGAAGCGGCTGTGCTTGTTGGGGAAGCCCGTCTGGTTGGGGAAGAGGAAGAGAGTCTTGACGCCAGGCAGGCCCCCACCACAGCGCTGGCTGGGTGTGACGATCGGGTAGCGCACGCTGCCATCAGCCAGCCAGCCCGGGCTACAGCGGTCCAGGCCACCATCCCAGGCTGCATACAGTTGGCCCGTGGTGGCAATCTCTGCACCCCGCTCCTGGCAATATGTCCGTGCTTCCTCCAACGTCAGCTTATCTGGAGGAGCACCTAGGAACAGTTCTCCTGGGTGGGGAACAGGAGGCTGGGTTACCAGGCAGTTGGTAGCCCCTTCCACCCTGGGCTTCCACAGGAGCCCTGGGCAAGCTTCTCCAGGCCTCAGTCTCCTCAGCTGTGACGTGGGGTCAACTACCCTACTTCATAGGATGAAAGTCTGGATAGAACCTCAAGATGGATATTACAGCTCAAAGGAACCTGGCCCAACTTCCTTATTCTGCAAGGAGTCCTGCACAGTCTGCCCAGCAGGTAGCAGAGGAGTACCTGGCTGAGGCTTTGGTGGTGAACTTGCCTCTACGACAGTGTTTGGAAGGAGGGCCACCAATTGTCTCCTTACTCCTGCTTGCCCTCTTAAACATGTGAGGGACAGTAAGATCCAGCAGAGGCCCTGGGAGGGCCTATGGGCAGCACTGGGAACCTTTCACCCCCAATCACCATTTAGGTCTTCAGCATAACAGTAGACATCATAGAGGTCACCCGGGTCCACCACTCCATAGTTCCGGACCCCAGGGAAGCCATCCATGTCTCCGTAACAGGCCTCTCGTGGGGTCTGGATGGGATACCTGGGGAGGGAGGACAGAGACTTGGTACAGATGCCTTCACCAGGAAGCTGTCCATATGGGCCCTACCGAATCACACTGCCCTCTCACTGCAGCCAACTGTTGATAGCCTGGCTGTCCTCCCAGCTCTGCAGGGACGCACACCCTTGTGGTAGGGTCCTCACACCCCTCCTCATTCCCCAGAGGCAAGGAGCCCTGTACGCCCCGACTGGCACAGCAGGCAGCGCCTGGCAGAAAGGGAGGCCACAGCCACCTCAGGAGCCAATAGAAGCCCTAATCCACAGCCCCAGCCCACCTCACAGTCTGGTCCGACAGCCAGCCAGCATCACATTGCTCATAGCCCCCAAGGTAGGCCGCATAGAGCTGCTCCGGGGTGGCAATGCGGGCTCCGATGCGGGTGCAGGCCTCCTGGGCCACGGTAAAGGAGAAAGCGTAGCGGGCAGAGCCCTCTCGGTAGAGAAAGACGACCCCTGAGGGGCAGAGAGGACTCCTGAGCCAGGTGATCACCCAGTACACTGACCTCCCCTTACCCCCTTGTCATTCCCCTGTACACAAAGGTTAAGTTCCAAATTGTGTTCACTCTACAGCATGAGGGTCTTAAGTTAGACTATGGGTAGAATTTCCTCCACCTAAAAAAAAAAGGGAGGTAACAAAAGCCGGTTTCCTCAGGCCTTTTCCAACTCAGTCTGTGCCTTCTGGGTGCATTTGCTTCCCCTCTCAGACTGTGGGCTCCCAGAGAGCAAGAGTCCTCCCCATCCTCCCTCCCGGAACCTCTCTCTATGTCTGCCCTCTCACCTTTGACCTTGACCTCCACAGCGTCACTGCTGTCATCGATGCCATGCTGGACCTCGCAGCGGTAGATGCCTGAGTCGTTGGGCCGCAGCTCGCTCAGCGCCAAGGAGACATCGGTGAGTGACGCAGGATACGCAGGCAGTGCCACGCGGAACCGGTACGCCTCGTTGACCTTTACGCGCACTCCTCGCGCCACTAGCACCTCCGCCTCCCGGCCCCCGGACAGGAAGGTCCACTTGACCCGCGGAGAGCCCAGCACCGCGCGGCGGCTCGGCGGCGGCCGCAGGTAGTGTACGTGGCACGGGATGGTGAGGGCGCCGCCGAGCACGCCCTGCAGTGGCGCGTTGCCCGCGATGCGCACGCGGAAGGCGCGGTCCTCTGTGGATGGGCGGAGCCGGCTGGAACTTCGCGCGGTGGACCCACGGGGTCCCATCCAGTGGACTCCAAGCCCTGCTCCAGGATCCCTTCACCCCGCCCCAGGACTCCCCCAGGCCCTTCCGGACCCCAGCCCAGGGCCAGGGTCGCGCAACCCCATCTCCAGGTCCTCCAGGCCAATTCCCACGGTCCCCAGACCCATCTCCCAAAGTCTCCTAGACAATTCCACCCCAGGATTCCCTTGCCCTGCTCCCGGAGTCTCCCAGTTCCACTGCAGGATCCCCGGGCCACACCCCAGGGTCCTCCAACCTTGCCCTCTGGGTCTTCCAGCCCTGTCCTTAAAATTTCCCAGTCTGTTCCCTCTAGAGTCTCTTCAGAGTATCTCCCAGTTCCACTCCTTTTCCTCCTCCCTGCTCCATTCATCCTAGTCCCAGGGTCCCTCATCCTCTGCCCTAGCGACCTGAAGCTTTTCATGGAGTGCCCCTCTCCAGCCTTACCCCCAAGATTCCTCCACCCTGCCAGGGGCCTACAGCTCGTTCCTTATTTTCAAGTGTTCTAGCCTGGACCCTTCCCCACAGTCCTCCCAGTTCTATCTCCTTCCGGGGTCCCCCAAGGCTGGAAGCAGTTGGTTAGAGCTGAACAAGAAGCCACCGCCTACCATAGGGGATGCAGGAGACAGAGACAGTGACCCTGAGTGGGGTTGCTTACCTGAGCTGTCCCCTTCCAGGATATCAGCTAAGGCTGCAGGGAGCTGGGCCAGAGCCACGGCTGCCAGCAGGGGCAGGAGGAGTGGAGCCATGCTGCAGGCTGGTGCAGGGACTTGAAGAGGAAAGATGGGGTTAGACTTCAGGATGGACTTCCCCTGGCTCCCTACCACACCTGCATGGGTTCACACATACCCTGGCCTCAGAAGCCCACTGCCCCACCTCACCATTAACTCTCTGTTTCTGATCCCTGTCTCCCCGCCAAGGGATTCCTCCTGAGAGCCAAGACCTGGGTCCTAGTCCACTCACTGTGTGCCCTAAGCCAAGTTCCTTACCCTTTCTGGGCTTTCATTTTCTTACTTGTAAAAAAAGAGCACCATTGCTACCACCTCACAAGCTATCATGAGACTGTGTGCTTTGAGAGTGCTTTATAGTCTTAAACAAAAAAATCCCTATACAAATTCACAGCATCAGGCACACAGTAGGACCTCAATAAATGCTTACAGCATGAATGGTAGGTACTATTACACTTAAACATCCATCTGCCCCTCCCAGTACCAGACTCCTTCCTTGAACCCAGAGCCTCCTTCTCCCATAGTACCCCTCCCACCTTTCCTGCCATTCCTTCCTCCCTGGGCACCTACCCACCTGGCTTCCTGCAGAGACCAGGCTTATCCCACTGGCTGCCCCTCCCACTGCAGGCCTCCTCCAAAGGGCCTCCTGGCCCCAACCCAGGCAGTGCCCGACTTCTCCCTAGCCCATCCGCTCCTCTGTCTCCTCCCCACCATTACTTATAAGGAAGCTCTTCTCTTTACTCCTCCACCCCCCTTCCTTGGCTGCCTCCTCCCTTCTTCCTCCCAGTCTTTCCTTCTGCCTGGCACGGGCTTTCCCACCGGATCTCCTGGCTCAGAAACCAGCTGGACAAAGCCCCTGTCTCTGCCAGTCTGGCCTCCATCCAGTCTCTCCCTTCCCCCACCCCAACTTTTGTGAAAGCCCTGGGCTGGGGGTGGACTAGACAGGGTGAGAATAAGTGGGAGAGGCCGCTCCCTCCTACCCCTGGCCATCAGAAGCTCTAGAACCCAGAATCTTCCTCTGAAGATCTCAAAGCACTTACATTCTCATAAGAGGGGTGAGGTGTGACATTGAGAAATGGAGACTGAGGCCCAGAGAGAGATAGAGGTGACCCTGGGTCCTCAGCAAATCTAAGTCAGACACCAGGCCAATGTATCCCCAGGAGGAAAGGATGAAGAGCTAGTGTCCAACATCATCTTTAAGGGTTGGGCTAGATTTGGAAGAGCATGGTGACCCAGGTCTGTCATGGAATAGGCTGATGATGCAGCAGGAGAATTAAAGGTTAGACTGCAGGCAGGACTTCTTAGAGATCGGGCTTATTCCCTCTGGCTACTCACTCCCACTCCAGGCCCACTGTTCAACCTCCATCTTCCCTGTCCTCTCAGGCTCTGCCTTTATACATATCCCCCCACATGCCCCCCACTTTCCTGATCCTGAGCTGATGGGAAATTCCCCTCTTCTCCCAGATCCTTCCAGGCTAAGCTCCCCTGCCTCCTACCATTGTAACCTCCATTTCCCCCACTGTTCCTGGGCATCATTTCCTCAGGGTCAGAACTGGGGGAAGAGTAGCTGAGCCAGATGCTTAGGGTCCCTCTTTGACCTTTGAGAGGGAGGAGGTGCTTTATGGGGCCATATGAGAGGGGGCTGAGACCAGCTCCGGGCATGGGGCCACTTGGGAGGACCATTTTCTGGGGCTGGAGTGGGACCGTTCAGCATGAGCAGCCAGTGCCTGCCAGGTGCTGGGCGACTGTTTGCATGCATCTGAGCCGTGCCAGGGCCTGGGCCTGGCCCCTTCCTGGTGCCCTCCCTCCCCTCTCTCTGGGCTGGAGCTGGAGCCACTCACAGACCTGGCTCCCAGCTCTCTGACAGGTGGCCCAGAAACCCATATCGTTGGAGTCACTCTGGGGCCAACACCCTGGACAACCCCTTTCACCTCTGTTCTGACGGTGGGAGCCTGAGGGAAGAGGGTCTGTCTGAGTCCAGTGAGGACCTGGCCGTTCTGGAACATGGAGGGCAACCCACTCCTACCCTCAGGAGTGGCAGGTGCTGGCCAGAGAGGCCAAGTGGGTAGCCCTGTGCAGCTCTCAGAGAGCTGTCTGTCTTCTCCCCTCCATTGCACCCAGTGGCGGCCTCAGCCCTTCCTGGTGCAGGTAGGAGCTCTGCACACTCAGGCAGCCCCTCATTTGGCACCAGGCTTAGAACCCAGGGGTCCAGGGTTCTCCTCTATGCCACACACTCATCTCCACTCCATCTTCTCTTCCTGCAGAGCGGGACACACCACTCCATCTCTAACCCTGAGAGCTCGGCAGTCATTCCTGTCTCTTCCCCTGACGCCACATCCTCCTCTCTCTCTCAGCTCTCTGTCTCCTGCTCCAGCCTCTGGGTCTCTGCTCTTGTTTTGGGTTTCTCAAGCTGTTCAGGAAACTTTCCCCTTGTTACACCATCACTGCTGTCTGACCGTGGATGTCCATCTCCCTCTCAGGCTTCACAGACCCAATCCGTGGAGAATTAATACCAGGCTGTGTGTGGGTGTGTGTGCGTGTGTGTGACCTCCACGCTCAACGCCCACCAGCTGGCAGTCCGAAGCCTGCCCCACAGGAGCTGAGCTCCAGCAGTCAGCAGGGTCAGCAGGGAGGCACAGGAGGCCAGAGCTTCTGTCACAGCAGGTGGGAAGCTCTCAGCTACCCCCTTAGTGGCTGTGTGAGGAGCAACATGAGCCTACACAATATCAGGGAGGCCTTAGGGCCTGTAGGAGTAATGGCAATGATCGTTTAAATAGTCCTATTTATCGGAAGTACAACTAATAATACTATTAGCAACATCACCAGCCGAGCTATTGCAGAGCCCCCTAGTACAGAATCTGAAACGTGGGCGATGCTGCTCCAACAGCAGAGTTAGCCCTAACAGCACAGGCACTGGCAGTGCTGGGGGCGGGTCTGTTCGCAACCCCGGTCCCTGATCTCATTGGTGTTATCTGCAATCCAAGTAATAAAGATAATACCCATGCCCAAAACACTGATGCCAGTCTCTTGGTCCTGTTAGAGCCGTGTGAGCAGAGCTGCCCTGGTAGGAGAGGGATACGGAGGGGGTCATTGCCAGCCTCCTGGCAGCGCTAGGAAGGAAAGCAGGAGTGGTAACCGAATTCTGGCTAACAAATACTGACCATCTACCTGCGCCAGGTCTCCTACTAAATGCTTCCTCAGGATAACCTCAACTGTGAGAAGAATGCTGCTTATGCTTTTCCTCGGTACACTGCCGAGGAACCCAAGGTTCAGGGATGCCAACTAATGACCCCAAGGTCACACAGCAAGTGAGTGGTAGAGCTGGCACCCCGACTGCCCGCTATGGCGGCTCCGATTCGCGGGCTACGGTAAGGTGCCCCCGGGCGGGCTGCTCCCCGCTGCTCCTCCTGCCGTGCTGCCCCCACTCGAGCACGAGTCAGCGGCTGACCCGGCCCGCCGCCTCCCTGCTGGGGACAAGGTCGGAAATCTCGGCGACCGCGCTGGGATTGGAGAGCGCAGCCGGGAAGATCTGAGGATCCAGAGGGGTATTCGCATAGCTGCGCACCCGAAAGGGGGCTGCTGGTCAGACCGCAAGCAGCAGTGGGGCTGTCACCGGCAGAGCCGGGGTATGCAGACGGGAGGTGGCAGCAGGAGCTACCGACAGGCTGGCCGGCAGCACACCTCGCAGAGGTGTCAGGGGCGGCAAGCTGAGTGCCCCAGAGCCTCGGGGGCAAGGGCTGAGGAGTGGGGGGCGCGGACAACAGGGCGGCCGGTGGGCGCTCCCTTCCCTCTCTCCCTCCCAGGGCTGGGCGGCCGGGATGCGGTGGCACTCACCTAGCCAGGGCTGGGGTTGGGGGACGGTCCTGAGAAGTTTGTCGCCTCCTCCGGGGGTCTCCTCCGGGTCCACCGCTCCGTCCTGCAGCTGCAGCCGAGACTGCGGCGGGGACTGCGCGGGCGCGAGAAGAGGCCTGGCCCGCAGGACGTTCGGAAGAGGGCGCCGGCCCGCCCGGCGCCGCACAAAATCCCCTTTCTTCCCCCCGCTCCTGCCCCGCCCTTCCCCGGGGCCGCCCCCGCCCCCTGGCCGGGACCGCTGGGGGCTCGGGACGGTCACGGGACCCGCTGCCTTCTTTGCGTCGGTTCCCGGCGGCAGCAGCGAGAGCAAGGACAAGCGAAGTAGGACATCGTTCTGAGGATGAGAAGCCGAGGACCTGGAGTAGGGAGGGAGGGCAGGAGGGATGGGGAGGGAGCTTTCGCCGAGCTAGAGGATGATGTTGCAGCTGGAGGGATGGAAGTTAGACAGCCGGAGGGACTTCCCGTTGGTCAAAGGAGGAAGAGGAGGAACTCAGGCTTATCTGTAGGTAAGAGAATGAAGGGAGAATGAGGGCTTTGCTCCTGAAAAGAGAGATATTCCCCACCCCATAAAAATGAGAAGCTCTTTTTTTGGAGGCAGAGATGAGGTGCAAATCACCGTAGTCACCTCCCTGAGGAAGCTCTGATTGGGTTTTGTCTCCTGTGGTGCTCCCACTCCCTGTACAGAGGAGGAGCCGACTCTGCAGCTGGAGGGATGGAGGTTAGATAGCAGAATCGTGGGTTAATCAAAGAGAGTCAGGAAATCTCTAGACCTGGTGGGGGTGGGGGTGGGTGGCACTGTGAACCGACATTACTGGTCATGCAAACCAATGTGCAAAATGCAAGCGTTGCTGGGAGCCCAGAGGGCCTACTAGTCAGGGCTGTCGCTACTGAATGTGCAGCCTGGTGCCAGGGGGTGGGCCTTGAGTGCTGCCCAGCCAGGAACTCCTCAGTGCCCAGAATACCAATGACCCACCCCCACCCCCAGCTCCAGGGCCTGGGCTTCCCTCTGCTTTCCCAGGCTCTCTTCCGTTTTCCCTCCTCTCTGCCCTCCTCCCTCCCTGGACTCTAGGCAAAGCCCCTGGCACGGACTGTGGTCAGGACAGCCAGATGCCTAGATTCTCTCCCCTGGATACCAGTGCTGGCACCCAGGAGAGCTTGTGGGGGGCTTTGATTATAATCTCCAGCAGCATCTTCAAAATATCCCAAGTAAAATGGGGTGCCCACCATGCAAATGTGGCTGAGGGCAGGTCCCTAGCCTTCTAGCTAGACTGCACCCTAAGTCCCATTTGGGAACTGTGGACTGCCCCAAACCCCGACTCACCACTGCCTGGCTTCCACTCCCAGTGCTGTGGACTTGGTTCCAAAAGGCTTTGAGAAGCTCACAAAGAAACTCCACCCCAAATCCTTGAGGACCTAAAGGGAAGATTCTGGCTTCTCTCCAGAGACCCATCTACTATAGGGACAGGACAAGAGGACCCTGGGGGTGGTGGATAGTAAGTTCCCTCAGCAAGAAAAATGCAGGGATGCCAGACTGAGAGGGACGGAGCAAGAGGCCTGAGGGAGTCCGGGGAGGAAGAGACCTCCGTTTATTCATTTCATTAAACAAATATTAATAGAGTTCCCACTGTGGACCAGGCACTGTTTTAGGCCTGGGAATGCAGTCCCAAGTCCTCTAGTAGAGAGGGGAGATCTGGGTAGGTTTTTGGGGACAGATCTGGGAAGCCTTAGGACCTCCTTCTGCTCCCCTCAGACCTTGTATCTCAGAGCTGAAAGGAAAGCCCCTTCCCGCAGGTCAGTGTCCATACAGACGTGTGCGCCCGGCCTACCGCCTCCCCGGCTCTGCGGGGCTCGAGGCCAGCCAGGCTGGGCCAGGCAACCAAGTGGCTGAAATTCAATCCCAGTGGTGGCTCAGATGTAACCACAGTTCTTGCCTCAGGGAAACCTGGCTGTGACCAGAGAAGGCAGAGAAAGTGACCTTCCTTGCCACCTTCCCTCATGACCAGAAGTGTGGGCACATATTTTGGTGTCCTGGAGAGTCCAACCTTGACTGAGGCCAGCAGCACCTGGGTCTGGACAAGGGCGGGTGGCAGACAGTCTGTTCCAGGAGGCAGCACCCTGGTGGGAACGCAGACAGGGCGAGAGCACAGGCGGCTGCTGCTGTGAAGACGGGGACTCTGGTGTCACAGGAGCTGAGGGCAAGCTCCTGTTTGGCCATTTGCACTGCAAACCTCAAGAAGGTCTTAGTTTCCCTGAAACCATCTCCTCCTCTGCACAGTAGGCTGAATCATATCTGCTGCACCTGGGCTGAATGAGGGAAACCCCTGGCCCATGGCTTGGGCTCAGCAAAATCCAGTTCCTCTCCTTTGCCAGTCACACACACATGACAAAACACATGCACCCCTAATCTGCACCAGATCTCTGACCAGGAGGTTGGGGGACCACCCTCCTATGGATGGGATGGAGGACTCATATTTGGGAATGGAGTCCTTTCCAGAAGATGTCTCAGGGAAGGATGGAAATGACTTTTCCAACATTTCCAGCTGGAAAAATGTATACCGAAGTCTAACCTGCACTTTGAACTGGCAGTTGCTGACCGGGGACTTTGTTTACAATCAGTGCCTTGCATCTCGCCCACGGCCACATATGTCTCCCCCATTTCTGTCCACTTTCTGAGAGGAGGCAAGAACCAAGACCGCCCTCTGTCTGGCCCCTCCAGATCCCAGAGGGGATCCTCAGGGCCTGGCTGAAAGCAAATAGAATCAATGGAAGCAGAAAGAATGAAAGTGAGATTTCAAGGGGAACCTCCTGTCTCAGTAACAGGAGAAGAATGTCTCAGGTAACCTTAGGTATCTTCTGGACAAGGAAAGTGAGACTCAAAGAGGTGAAGTGAGAGTCCAGGGTCATACTGCCTGTAATGGCTGAACCATGACCAAAACCCAGGTCTCCTGACTCCCAGGCCGGGGTTCTTGCCAGCCCCCCACCCCCCACCCAGCTGACTCTCTTAGGGGAGAGAAAGGGGGGAGGTGGAGAGAGGAAAAGGAGAGGGAGGAGGGAGCTCGCCTCCCTCTTCCACGTGCAGCCCAGCTGGCTGCCTCCCAGCCTCCCGGGCTCCGGGGAGTTTTCCAGCCTCTCTGATGAGAACAATCCATCTTCTGCCTCCACCGCCCCCCAGCAGCCCCCGTCCAGGCCAAAGCCAAGGCCACGACCCAAGTTGAGGAAATCTCCCCTCCAAGTTCCTGCATCCTGAGCTCCCCCCATCTCCAATGTTAGCCTCGGGCCTTCCTCACTGGATGCCCATCCACAGTGGCCACTGGGACAGCCTGGCTTTCCAGCCCCTTGAACACCTGTCTCCGCTCTCCCAGACTCGGAGGTGGGGGCCCAGGCGCCTGAGTTCCTTTCTGAGGCCCTGCACATCATACAGGCACCTGGCTCCTATGCCATGGGGACGTGGGAGTGCGGCTGAAGTGGGGGGGGGATGTGGCGCTGAATGTGGCGCAGCTGTGCTTAGAGAATAGGGGCTTTGATAACTTCTGAAAGGGGCCAGGAAGCACGGGACCCCAGCCCAGGAGAGGGAAGGGCCAGCAATGGCTGGGCTCTGAGGGCTCCTGCAGCCGACAGGGAGTGGGGAATGGGAGGGGAAGTGGGGCAGTAGACAGCAGTGGGACCCACGGGCTGAACACCACCATGGGAGAGCCCCTGCTGCATCAGCAGGAGCCACTGTCCCCCTGTGCTGGTCAGACCCTTGCTTTGAGAGGTGCAAATCCATGTGTTCAGAGGAGACCACCAGCCTGTTACTCAAAGAGCAGCTGAAGGAACTGGAGGGCTTGACCCTGAATGCATCCACATCTACCTCTTGTGACAAAGTCTGTCGCACCAGAAGGCTCCCCACAGCTCCTCTCCCTGCCCCCTGATGGAGAAAGAACACTCATTCCTCTGTGACGCTGGGGCAGCTATTAACCTGTCTGAGCTTCAGTTTCTTCACCTGTAAAATGGTAATGACACCTCATTGTATGGTTTTGATGTTGGAACCATGTAAATATTGTATACAATTAAAATACAAAATTAAATTAGAAAGAATTAAATTAATTTTAGATTAAATTAAAAAGAAGAAAAGTGAGGCAATTCCTAAAAATCTAAAACAAACTGAAACAAATGTACCTAACTGTATATGAAGTTGGAGCAAAATCACATGCAGAATTTTCTTTCAAATGATTACAAAACTCAACATCTTGACTATGCATCCCTGGCCCTTTAAGAACAAATGGAACCATGCATAAATTTTAATTTTGGCATTATTATTTTGAGCATAATTATAAAGCACTATTTATCATGATAAAGCAATAAGTAATTATAGTAATGGTGTTAGAAACCAAGATTTTTAGTGTAAGAAAAAGAAAGTTAAGCAAAAACTGCTAATCTTTCACCTGAATTGAAATATCAGCGTGAACTCATGCTACTGAAAAGGCTCAGAAGCAGTGACCACCCAATGACAATGAATACCCTTTGTGTCCCAATTGTGGTCTCTAAATAGCACTTCCCACTGAAAGAAACAAGCACTCTTTGGAGAAATCCCAGATCTGGAGCTTGAGAATGGGGAAATTATAAAACTCAGGTCAGGGGCACGTCAAAAGGATGGATAAAGATGAAACGATTTCAGCATTAACATAAATAGTGACCATAAGAGATTGAAACACATCAAATATATAAAACGTCCATGAGTTCATAATGATACTAAAAGACAAAATCACTGATCACATTTGGAGATTGCTAGGGCACCAACTCAAGGTTTTCAAAATCAATAGGGTATAGCAGATCCTGTCGGTGTCCCACCCCCCATATCCCCCCAGCACTTACCTTGGCAAGCCAAAGGCTGCTTGCTGCCCGAGGACGGTTTCCTGTCTGGAGTTATGCTTGGCCTGAGTGCACCCTGAGTCCAAAGGTCCAGAGAGTTAATGCCCCTGGAAACCGCCTCCAACCAGTAACAGATGGGGAGCTGGTCAATTAAAACCCCAGCCCCCTCATCTCTCAGGTGGGACATCTCTGGGGCAAGTTCTACACTGTCTCCCAGAGCCCCCCAGAACTGTCTGCGCTCCAGTTGCCCACAGCCATAGCCTGTTCAATTGCTCACCCTTATTGGATTCCTTCCCTTCCTTGTCTCTCTGGCCCATCAAAATCTGGGCATTTTCAGATCCACCAAGTCACAAGGACACATGGGCACAGCAGCAATCCAAAATAATATGTTTGTGACTGGGTGTGAGCACGTTCAGAGGGCACAAATAAGCCTCATGAGCAGGTAGTCCAGACCCCACATTACCTACCTCTTTTGCTCCCACACCTCTCTCTCAGCTCACCCTGTAGCCTTGGGGGTATTTCTCTATGACTAGGCTTGAGAGGAGGAGAAAACCCAGGCGCGGTTCATGGATGGATCTGTCTGACATGTTGAAGTGAACTAAACAAATGCTGCCACCCTACAGCGCCGCTCAAGGGTGGGCTTGGGAGACAGTGTGAGGGGTAACCCTCCCAGGAGGAGGTTTCAAGCGGTGCACTGACTGTCTACGCTGCAGTGAGAGAGGTGGCTTGAGGTAAGGTCATATACTGGACTCCTGAGCGGTGGCAATGGCTTGGTTGGTTGGTCAGGGGCCAGGAAAGAGCAAGATTGGAAGTTTGGAGATAAGGAAATCTGGGGAAGAGGTGCATGGACGGACTTAGAGGGGTAGGCACAAAGTGTACAAATCTTTGTGTTGTATGTCAGTACCATTGCAGAACATTGACTAGAGAGGAGGCATTGAACTGCTAGGGAGACAGAAGGGCTCCAGTGGGTAACAGCCAGCCTTTGTCATGCCAGGGCTTGCACGGTGGCCCCATGAATGGAGTAGTTGTGGCAGTAGACATAGAAGCTATGCAAGGGCCCTCCACCAGGGGCTGCCTCTCATCAAGGCTGATCTCGCTACTGCCACTGCTGAGTGTCAGGCCTATCGGCAGCAGAGACAGATGCTGAACCCTCAACATGGTACCAGCTCTCAAGGACACCTACCAGCCACTTGGTAGTACGTTGATCACAATATATCTCTTTCAATCTAGACGGAGGAACAATACGTCCTCACTGGAATTAGTGCATATTTTGGATATGGATTTGCCTTCCCTGACCAAATGCCTTGGCCAGCACCAATATCCAAAGGCCCAAAGTAAATGATTTAACCTTATGAGATTCCTTATAATCATTTTTATTTTTATTTTTTAGAGACAGGATCTTGCTGTGTCACCCAGGCTGGAATGCAGTGATGCAGTGACAAGATCACAGCTCACTGCAGCCTTGAGCTTCCAGGCTGGTCTGGAATTCCTGGCTTCAAGGTGGCCCTCCTGCCTCGGTCTCCAAACATGCTGGGATTATAGGTGTGAGCCACAGCAGCTGGCCTAAAGATCCCTTGTAATCTCACCTCTAACCAAGGGGACCTACTTTACAGTGAAGGAAATGTGACAATGAACACACGACCTCAGGATTCATTGGCCCTACGATGTACCACATCACCTCGAACCTTCCAGCTTGTTAGTACATTAGTATGGCCTCTTTACAGCACATCTAAAACCACTTGGAGAAAAGATCCTCTGGGATTGGGGTGCTGTCCTTCAAAATGCGGTATATATTTTGAGCCAATGGCCATTACATGGTTCTGTATCCCAGCTAGCTAGAAATCACGGGCATAGGAACCAGGAATGGAAGAAGGAATGCCCCTCTCCCGGAATTTGTGCTTCCTATCTCTATACACTTAGGCTCTGCAGGATTAGAAGCCCTGCTTCCTGGGGTGGGGAAATGCATCTCCCAGAGATCACAGTAAAGGTACCATCAAACCTAAGGCTACAGCAGGCACTGGGTCATTTTTGGTACCTCATGGCAATTGACCAGTGGGCAAAGAAAGGAATTATAGTGGCAGAGATATTTGATCTCTATTATCCCATGGGCAGGCAGTTGTAGCAACGGTGGCCTGGCAAGGGCGTGGTAATGAAAGACTGAGACCTTCAGGCATGAAGGTCTGGATTTCCCATAGGGAAAGCCCTGTAGACGAACAGAATGAAGTGTAGAGGAGGGAAACGTTGAATGTTGATTACAGCCTTGGAACCAACTGCAGCAAGTAGTTTTTCCCACTAACCCTCCTGTTGTAAGACTTTCTGTTAAAAGAATTAGAGATTGCAGTCAGCCACTACCTTGAAGCACCAGTGACAGGACAGAGTGGACTTAATAAGACACCCCGTGGACCTGAGCAGTGCAAAGGGTGAATTGTAGCTGTGACCCATATCCTTCAGCATTCGCCTCTGCAAGGAGAAAGCTCCTTTGCGAACATCTGTGACTCTGCCTGAGGGCTTTTGTTCTGGCTATGGGAGCATGTTTGTGCTTAGGGCAAGCCAGGAATTTGAGAGAGTTAATGCTCCCAGAAGGAGCCCTCAACCAACAGACAGAATTGACAATACCCTAGTTTCTCAGATCACAACTTGCTAAGAGAAGTGAAAAACAACAACAACAACAACAACAACAAAAAAGCAACCGAAAACAATCCTAGTTTCTTTTTTTCTTTGCCCCTCACATGGGATTCTCTGAGGCAGCTTCTCCTCTGTCTCCCACAGTCCCCAGCAGGATTGAGCCGCAGTTGCCCACCCACTCCCTGACATGCCTGTAATTGACTTCCTTCCCTTTCCTGTCTCACTTCTCCACCACTCTCCCAGTGCCTCTTAGCATCACCTCCCGGATAAACTGCTTATACTCACAATCCTCACTCAAGGTCTGCTTTTAGGAAACCTTACCTAAGACAAATGGGAGAGAATCAAGCATTAATCCTACCTGCTCAGAGTAGGTTATATGTCAGGGCAACAAAACAGTTGTTGAGAGAAATTTTTCTTTATAGGTGATTCACAACTAATAAATGAAGGAGGAATGGAAAAATTAGAAAAACCTCCATTTTGCAACTCCTAATGAAATAATCTAGCCAATGATCATCAGTAGCCATTAGATAAAAAATTGAAGCTGGGCGTGGTGTTGTGTTCCTGTAGTCTCAGCTCCTTGGGAGGCTGAGGAGAGAGGATTGCTAGAGCCCACGAGTTTGAGACCAGCTTGGGCAACACAGTGAGACCTTGTCCATCCCCCGCCCCCAAAACTGATAGGTATAGTGGGTTAAATGGTGACCACAAAAAGATATGTCTATGCCCTGATGCCCTGGAATCTGTGAATGTTACCTTGTTTGGGAAAAGGACCCAGAAATCTAAACGGCCCTCCTTGGTGCTGTTCATCAAATATTTGAGGCTCTCCTACTTCTAGGCGAAAGTAGGATTGCTCTTTCCCCTCTTGTGGTGGGGTGGGGCCACATGACTAGTTCCATGGATGAGTTGTGAACCACAGGGAAAGATGTCGCCTCTGGGTGAGAGCTATTGATTGCCTGTGTAAGACCCTCCAGAGCTCTTTTTATTTTTTCCTTCTTGTGTGGTGATTGATGGCATTTGAGATGGCAACTGCTCTATCAGCCTGTGTCCCTGAATGACAAAAATAAGAAGAGCCCCCTTGTTGACCACGATGCACATGTAGCCTGAGTGAGAAATAAACCTTAGTTATTTTAAGCCCTGAGATTTAGGAGCTGTTTGTTATCATGGCATAATCTAGCTGATCCTGATCATTAATAACCATCATACAGCAAATGAAATATTTGTGCCACTTCCTAAACCTTGGTTTTCTCATCTTGGTTATGGGATAATAATGTCTGTCTCTTTGGTTTATTGTGAGAGTTAGTTGAGACATTACATGTACTGGGTACTCCATGCCTGGTACACATAATAGGCAGTCAATAAATGGTATCTATAATAATTAATAATTATTATAGCAATAACATGGCAACAATGATAGTAATTACTACTGAGGTTCTTACCAAGTAGCCTGTCGGACCGGTTTGCTGTATGATGGTTAGTGAAGATGCTGCACGTTCTGTCATTCCCTGTCCCTTATATAATGTCCCATGGGATGAATTCTCTTTACCAATTATACAAGAACCCTCTGGGAAAGTATTAATAATTTTGCAACATGTATCAAACACCATTAGGATGTTCATACCCTTTGTCTCACTCATTACTATTACTAACCAAGGCTTTTTGTGGTGTAGATTGCTTGAACAATATCTATATTTGAAAAAATGAATTAATAACATTAGAATTACTAGTTTGTTTCCTTTGGCCATATGTTAAGAAAGTTAACTAGTCTAGGCTGGGTGTGGTGGCTCACGCCTGTAATCCTAGCACTCTGAGAGGCTGAGGTGGGTGGATCGCTTGAGCTCAGGAGTTCGAGACCAGCCTGAGCAAGAGCGAGACCCTCATCTCTACTAAAAAAATAGAAAGAAATTAGCTGGACAACTAAAAATATATAGAAAAAATTAGCCGGGCATGGTGGCACATGCCTGTAGTCCCAGCTACTCGAGAGGCTGAGGCAGAAGGATTGCTTGACTCCATGAGTCTGAGGTTGCTGTGAGCTAAGGTGACGCCATGGCACTCTAGCCTGGGCAACGGAGACTGTGTCTCAAAAAAGAAAGAAAGAAAGAAAGAAAATTAACTAGTCTAGTTCCTCCTTTTGCCTTGGTGGTCATGGTGTTTGGTGTTTGCCTCCTCCTCCTTCTTCCCTGGGGTTAATTTCCTGCTGATTGTAACAACGGTATGATTTTTCTTTTTTTCTTTCTTTCTTTCTTTCTTTTTCTTTTCTTTTCTTTTTTTTTTTTTTTTTTTTTTGAGACAGGGTCTTGCTGTGTCATCTAGGCTGGAGTGCAGTTGGCCCATCATAGCTCACTGCAGTGTCCAGCTCCTGGGCTCAAGCAATCCTCCTGCATCAGCCTCTGAGTAGCTGGGACCACAGGTGTGCGCCACCACTCCCGGCTAATTTTTCTTATTTTTTGTAGACACAGGATCTCGCTACGGCACCCATAGGCTGTTCTCGAACTCCTGGCCTCCAGTGATTCTCCCACATCAGCCTCCCAAAGCACTGGGATTACAAGCATGAGCCACTGCGCCCGGCCAACTCTTCAATCTTTCCATCTTTAATACTAGTCCCCGCAAACGCGTCTGGGAGACCGGCCCTATACAAACACATTTTGAAATACGTTTAGGTCCATCTTATATTTGTTCTTTGGAGCCCACAGTGTGGGCCTGGGGCTACGGATCTCTCCTGGCAGAGTTGAGCTAGAGCAATCTTAGGTGAGTGTGCGGCGCCCCCGCGTGGCGTCTAGCGCAACAGCAGCCTGGGTTCTGCGGCGTGAGTCCTGGGCGGGGCAGCCCAAGACGTTTCCGACTGGCTCCTGCCGCCCGTCGGTGCCCTCTGTCACAAGCCCTCATCTTCCGCGGGCCCACCCCGTAGCGGCAGTAGCCCCTCCTCTTAGCCTGTCTTAGGCGCGCAGTTGGCGCGCTGGGTCCAGGTTTAGCTCCCTTACACACACATACTCCCGCGCTTCGCAGCGCTTACAGCTGCGCCCAACACAGAAGGTTCCCAAATTATTTTATTGCTGTATTCAGAGGTCAGTTAATGCCCCTGGGCGCCCCTCCCGCCCCCTAGCGGTGGCTGCGTCCTCTGCCGGGGGCTCTCGAACCCAGAGGGTCTGGATCCGCGGGTTCGAGGCTCATACCCGCACCCCGCCACCTGGGGCGCCGCCACCTCCCCTCCCCGACGCCGGACCTGCCGGGGTCCGTGGCCCGCGGCCCCTGGCAGTGGAGGCAGGTCTGGATCGGCTGCTCCGCGTCTGGCGGGAGGCTCGCGAGAAAGGGGCGGCGAGAGACCCCGCCACAACGAGGGGGTGTGGCAGGCCCCTACTTCTCGGCGTAGCAGTAGGTCCCATAGGTCGCTTGCTGGGGTCCGGGGAAGCCGAAGCTGCGCACCCCGGGATCGGGGAGGCCCCCGCAGCGCGGCCGCGGTGTGGTGATGGGGAAGCGCACGCTGCCGTCCGCCAGCCAGCCGCCGTCGCACTGGTCCAGCCCCGAGAACTTCCAGGCGGCGTAGAGGTGCCCGACCTTGGCCACCACGGCCCCACGCCGCCCGCACGCCGCGTGGGCTTCAGACAGAGTCAGCCGCCCGGGCACGAAGAACACTTGGCCTGGGGACCGGAGCGGGTCACCGTCCCACCCACAGCGGGGTGGGGCGGGGCGGGGCGGGGATTCAGACTCCGAGCCGCGGAGTTGAGGGGCAGGGCTGCGGCGGAGCGGGACCAAGCTCCCGCAGGAAGAGTGGTAGACGCGAGGCGGTGGGGTGTGGGTGGGGTTCCCAGAGGTGGGCTGGAGCCTGGAGCGGGGCGAGCGGATGGCGGGGGCTGTGCCTTGGAGAGACAAGGAGACCGCCCCGGATCTAGTGCCTTCGCAGTTCTGTCCCCTCATCCCCACCTCCGCCCCAAGTCCCCGTCCCAGCGCCGCTCGCCTGCCCCTCACCCGCCAGCGCCGAGGTGAAGCAGAAGGCGTCGTAGCGGTCGCGCTTCCTGTCTCGGGGCCCGTAGCTGCGGATGCCGGGCCGACCTCGGCCGCCGCACGGAGCGCGCGCGGTGAGCACAGGGTAGCGCACGGAGCCCTCGAGCAGCCAGCCCGCGTTACACCAGTCCAGCCCCTCGGTCCACGCTGACGGGAGATGGCAGGGGGGCAGGGATGAGAAGAGCCCCAGGCAGGAGCCAGACCCTGTTCTCTCCCGGCCCCCTCGTTGGGATCCTGTGACAGCGGGAGGTGCCTGGGCGGTGCTGGGGTTCGGCTGCTCACCCTGGTACAGCTGGGCGTAAGTGGCCAGGCGTCCGTCCTGCTCCTCGCAGGCCTGCTTCGCCTCGTAGTAATTGAACTGGTACCGGCCCCGGCTGGGCTGGTACGGAAACACCACACCTGGGGGGTGGCGGAGAGCCTGGGAAGGGCCAGCAGACAGGGGCGGGAAGGGAAGGAAGGGCGGCGCAGCCTAGGAGACGGGGTTTGGGGGACCCTAGAGGGGCGGGGGAGATGCTGGGAAGGAGCCTGGAAGACCCCGGGCGAGGCGGTCCTACCCTAGCTAGAAAGGAGCGGGGACGGGAGCGATAGGGCCTCACCCTCCAGACTCAGGGTCAGCGCCACGCTCTCATCCTCGATGCCGTTGATGAGCTCGCAGCGGTACCGGCCCTCGTCCTCCAGGCGCACGCCCGCGATGACCAGGGAGGCGTCTAGCCGATGCCCCCTCCGCATCCTGGCGCGTCCTCCCAGGGGCCCGTAGCCCCGGGCTTGCAGTCCGTTGGTGATAAGGATCAGCGTTTCCCGGAGCTCCCCCGGCTCCACCTTGCTCCAGCGCACCTTGTAGCTGGGAGGCGAGGTGCCCAGGACGCAGGGCAGCGTGGCCGTAGCCCCACGACGAGAGTGAATGACCTCGTGGATGGGGGGCAGGAGGTAGTGGGGGCCCGGGTGGGATGCTGAGCAGAGGGGGCCACAGTGGCAGGAACCCCCTGATCCTCACTGCCCCAATGCCCATCCAGATCCTGCCCCCCAAATTCTTTCCCCGTGGTACCCCAACCCTCTCCTCCATTGGCCCCCCAGCAGTGACTCTTACTCCCTGGGTGCCTCCAACAGCTGCCCTTTTCCCTTTCCACACTCCTGGCGTCTCTCCCCCAGTGTTCCCCAGTCTCTGGCCTCCCCTCCCATCTTACCTGGGTCTCCCTGGGCTCTGTGGAAGACGGTGCAGGCCCAGGGGAGAAGGAAGCGGCAGAGTGTGGGGAGGGTGAGCCGACCTGGCATGATGGGAGTCAGCCCAGCGCGTCTGCAGGGCACAAAGGGTGGGCACTCAGGGTGGGCACTCCTTAGCACTGAGGGAAAGGGGTGAGGCAAGAGCAGGGATGGGGATGAACTCCCATCAGGGATTCTTAGAGGCGACTGCTCAGCTGGAAGCCACGGGGGCAGAAATAGGGGCTGGTGACAAAAGGCAGGTAAGGCGGCAGGCAGTAACAACCCCCTTCCTCTGTCACATCCCCTCAGTCAGCAGGTGCTGACTGGGCCCTCTCCTCTACCTCTCCCCTTTCCTCCCCTCTCATCGCAAGCGCTGCTCCCTGAGCTTGCCGTCTGGATTGCCCGGCCGTCTCTATCCTCTCCTGGCACCCATTTTCCTTCCTGAAGCCAGAGTCAGTATGATCTTGTCACTCTCCCGCTTGAAACAGTGACTCCCAGTTGCCCTGAAGATAAAGTCAAATCTCCTAAGGGCAGCTTCCAAGGTTGTCTGTCATCCAGCCTGCCCCCCACTCCAACCCTGCCCTTCACCACCCTTGCCCTCTGCATGGTGCTCCAGACGTTCTAAGCTTCTGGCAGTTTCCTAAACAGTCCAAGTTGGAGCTCACTTCCTCTTCACAGGCATTGGTTTGGGCTGCACCTCCTCTGCTCTGGGAAACCTTTTCTTATCCCCCAGTTTGCCACACTGTAAGATATGAAATCTGGGGACTTTTTTTTCTTAAAAGTGCTTTTGTTTGCACCTAAACTAACACTGTAAATTTGAGAGTAATGCATATGATCTGTAGACTACATCAATGAGGTTTTTCAGAACGTATAAAGTTAAAAAGCATTAGATTATAATGTTATTTTAAAAACTATTTCAAATGCAATTATCTATTTCCATATAGTAGTTAATGTTTCCCCCTTTTTTATTGTGCCATTCATATCACCTTGACCTTTTGTTTAAAAAATTGGGCTGAGGACCCCTTGGCTTGGTTTTATTCATTTTCCAAATCTGGTTCCTCTATCTCCTAATTGCATGAGGAGTTACTTAACCTCTCTCTGTCCCAGTGTCCTCATCAGTAAAATGTGGAGAGTAACAGCAGACCAACTTACTGAGTAGTTGCGAGGAGTAGATGAATATGTAAAATATTTGAAGTAGTGCCTGATATGTAAATGTATGTGTTAGCTATTATTTCCAGTTCCCAGCATAGTTTCTTGCACATAGTTTGTGCTAAATAAATATGTGTGTGTGTTTTAATGAATGAGTTCACATTAAGGACTTCTGGGAAGAAGAGATGGGGCATGAGGAGAGGGAGGAAACACCTTGAAGAGTAGCCAGATATCTAAAGTACTGAGCTCCATCTTCCTGCATGTAAGGACCACAGACCAGGTTACAGTAGGAGAAACAGAGGTTAGGCACAGAAAGAACTTCCCAATGGTTAAAAGTGAAACTATCTGGGAAAGGGACAAGAGCAACAGAACCACTTCTTTACAGAACTTTGTCAATAAGAGTGATTTGGGGGACTGAGATTGATTGATTCAGGGACCAATAGCTAGCATGGACATTTTTAAAAAAATTATTTTCTTGGCCGGGTGCAATGGCTCATGCCCGTAATCCTAGCACTCTGGGAGGCCAATGCAGGCGGATTGTTTGAGCTCAGGAGTTTGAGACCAGCCTGAGCAAGAGCCAGACCCCATCTCTACTAAAAATAGAAAGAAATTACCTGGACAAATAAAAATATACGTAGAAAAAATTAGCCGGGCATGGTGGCACATGCCTGTAGTCCCAGCTACTCGGGAGGCTGAGGCACAAGGATCACTTGAGCCTAGGAGTTTGAGGTTGTTATGAGCTAGGCTAATGCCACGGCACTCTATCCCAAGCAACAGAGTGAGATTCTGTCTCAAAAAAAAAAAAAATTATTTTCTTTATAGTACTTTGAGTTGTTTTTTAAAGCATGGACATGCTTAAAGTTTAATATACGTGGCACTGCTCTAGGCACTCTGCATGGATACTTTTATATTCCCTTCTAGCAATCCTGTGAGGTAGAAACTATCATGAATTCCATTTTACACATGCTGAAACAAAGGTGCACACACGTTAGGAAATTAGTACACAGCTAGTAAGAGGAGGGCTTTGCTGGGATTTGAATCCAGGTCTGACAGTGAGGCTCAAGCTCTTAAACACTGATCTATATTTCAAAACAGGTGCACACACATCATCTTCATAGCCCTTGCAGAAGAGTCAGCAGCACCGAGGCCTACCTGTTAGAAGCTGGTCTCTCCACAGAGATGGAGGGAGCAATGCTTAGCAGCTTTTCGTCCTGCTTGAGGAAGAGGTTCTGGATGAGGCGTTGCCTGAGCTCCTGGGATTTCCAAGCACCTGGGACTTGAGCACTTGATCAACACAGTTGCTCCTTTTGCACCTTTGAGGAAAGGCTTCTGCTCCGCACTCCAAGAAGACACTGCACTGCCAAGAACTCTCCCCTATCCATCAGTCCACTAAGCCAGGCTAAGTGACCGGTGTCCAGCCCTGTGACTATATCTATGGAGCTCACTGTCACAGGGGAAGATGCTGGGCTTGGAGAGAGGAGTGGGAACCCATGAAGGAGGGTGGAGTAAAGGAAGCAACCCAGGAATGATTACCTGGAAGAGTGCAGAAAGTGAGGTGCCTCCTTGCTTCTAGATGCCCTTGGACCAGAGAGGGGTAGATCAGTGGATATGAGGGTTTTGGACTGATAGGGATGGGAATGAACTCGGAATGTGGCTCAAAGATCCATAACTGTCAAGCTCCAGCTGCCTCCACATTTCAATATGGGTCTCATCTAAGTAGCACCCCCTGCTTCCCCTCCCTCCCAACAGAGTCCTCACCTCTGCCCGGTGGTGCCTGGGTGCTCATTGCCTTTGGAAAGAGGCTCTCAAGGTGGAAACCAGACTCCCAGGACTTCCAGCTGCTTCAAAAACCTGACCCCTTCTGTACAACCACTCTGTCTGTCTGTCTGTCCTTTCCTTCTCTGTCCCCACCCCATCGGAAGCACAATTTCCCATTGTCTCTGTCTTTTCCTCTATTGTTGAATAACAGGGCCCCTTTCTTCTTCCTGTGGGTAATGGCAACGAAATGTCAACAGCTGGGGATGTGGGATGCAGGACAGGCTGGCACATACCACCGGAAAAAGGGCCTGGTGTGGGGTGGGCTCAGAGCAGAAACTGACATCCCCAAGAAGAAAAGGGGATGAGAGGGAGAGCGGATGGTGAGAAGGTTGAAATGGGGTCTCGTTCAATACTCCAAACTGCAAAGCTCTATAGAGATTTTGTCTGAGGCCAGGAGGATGGCTGGGCTCCATGGGGGGCAGAGGGAGTGGCCAGTGTTGCAATAGAAGAGATGGAAATCAGACAGTGAGGATGATTTCTCTGTCCCTGGGAAGGAACATGGGAATTTCTGAGGATAGAGGCAATTTGGAAATCTCCCCAAAAGGGAGAGGTCATCTTATGGGTTCCCCAATTTTCCACCTCTTCTTTCAGCCTAGATGGATAATCTTAGTTTAAAGTTCTCAGAAGAAAGGTATCCTTAATCTTCCTGGGTGGAAATTCACGAGTCTCTCTTTTTAGGAAGTTGTCTAAACTCCTGCTGGGGTTTTTAAAACTTTTCTATTGAGGTATAATTTACATACCAAAAAAAGTGCATAACATGTGCTCAGGTAAACCCCCCTCCCCAGATCATGATATAGGACATTTCCAATAATCCAGAATAGGCCCAATTCTTTTTTTGTTTGCTATCAATGCAGAGAGAAGACTCCCCTCACCTGCCCTGCCAATAGCCATTTAGAAACACTTAGAGCTTTCAATCGAGTTTTAGCCCTCTCTTCTCTCTGCTGAGCAGACCCACAGCAGTAGCTTCATGTTATTAGAAGCACACACTTTCGGAACTGGAGGGGACCTCAGGACGCTGTGCTTCCTCATTTACCAGATGAAGAGCAGGTGGAGAGGAAGGTCACTTGCCCAAAATCACACCCAGTACTGTTTTTGAGTCAAGTGTAGAAGTTTCTGCTTTTTCCACTAACCCTCTTCTGCTCCTCTCCTCAGCTCTCCAAGTCAGACAAGCTCCATGTTTCACCTGGGCCACACCTAATAACAGGGAGCCACCCCAACTCCACCTTTTGGGGATCCGATTTATTATCTTTTCCCTGTCCACTCCATTGCTGTTCCTAAGCCCTTCCCTCCTCCTCCTGGGACTCTTTCAAGAGAGGAGACAAATAGCTCCCTGTCTCCTGGGACAGGACAACCCGATCCAGCCCATGTGATTGGCTTCCTCCCAACTCAAACAAACAGCCTCTGGACGGAGGGAGTAGCAGAAAGAAATGGCTCCGCTGCCTCCATTCCCAGGCTCGCTCTATCCTGCTCGTTTCTCTCCAGATCACTTCTGAACTGTGGTTTGGAAGTCTCTGGTATGTAAATCCACAGAAGGCTGAGTTTGATAAGGAGAAGGCCTAGAACTATTTGACAGATGCAAAATGAATCCTTTGAGGGTAGAATGAGAAAGGAACAGACAGGAACAAATATGTAATGAATGGCCAAAGTGTGTTTAGTTTGCTCTAGGTCACTTTCATCCTCAGTTTTCCCCAAGACACTAGGAAATAGGAATGGGGTAAGATGGCTCACACTTGAGTTGGTGTCTTTTCACTGACCTAGCATCTTCTGAGGAGAGGCCTTTGCCATGCTTGCTACCTACTGACCAGGTGAGATGGAATAATGTAGGAGAAACATGGAGTCCTGACATCTCTTTCTCTAACACCCCAGACTCAGCTTCCACCCTCCAGGCAGATCCAGCTGGCCAGTTTTCTTGAGCCCTGGTGGTGGCAAGCATGATCCCAGGTTACTACTAAGATTGTTGCATGAATGACTGGAAGAGTTGGCAAGATGGCACTTTAGGGAGGGGCTCGGTGTAATTGGTAGGGGTTCCCTCTCCTCCCAATAAAATTCAAATGGTTGCAGGGGTAATTGAGCAAAAATGCAGTTTAAATGGTCCACTTGGGCCGGGCGCGGTGGCTCATGCCTGTAATCCTAGCACTCTGGGAGGCTAAGGCAGGTGGATCGTTTGAGCTCAGGAGTTCGAGACCAGCCTGAGCAAGAGCGAGACCCCATCTCTACTAAAAATAGAAAGAAATTATCTGGCCAACTAAAAAAATATATAGAAAAAATTAGCTGGGCATGGTGGCGCATGCCTGTAGTCCCAGCTACTCAGGAGGCTGAGGCAGGAGGATTACTTGTGCCCAGGAGTTTGAGGTTGCTGTGAGCTAGGCTGACACCATGGCACTCTAGCCTGGGCAACAGAGTGAAACTCTGTCTCAAAAAATAAAAATAAAATAAAATAAAAAATGGTCCACTTGAATATAGCAGTGGACCATTAGAATGACAGACAACATGATTATTAATAAGTCAAATCTAATTTTTACATCTTAGTAACCATGAAAACAGCTTCTTGACATTTGCCTTTTACTGTTCCCTGTACTTTCCATCATTTCACTTTACCCTAATCTACCACTGAGATAGGGAGAACAGGTATTATCCTGCTAGACTGAGAACTTCCTAATGTCAGAAACTTCATAAGGTCATTTGTTCCTGTCTCTCACACAGTTCTCTACATACTCTCCCTTCAAAAAATAATTCAAATTGAATTCAACTACCCCTGAAAATATCTTGAAACCACTTTATTTTCTCAGCCCATCTTATTCTCCCAGGCCTCAAAGCTTGCTGTCTCAAATACCTGATTCTCTTGTCCTGGCCAGTCTAGGTGGGGTCTGACTTCATACAGACTCTCACCCCCGGTCTCATATTGGTCAAACTTAAACCCAGAAGTAAGAAGATCTAAGTATTAATCTTAGACCAGGATTTGAATAATTTTAAAAAGTGAGTCCCATCTTACAGCTCTACGTTCTTTTACATGGGAGAAATAAATTCTATCACAGTATTATTATTCCCATTTTATGGAGTAGGAAACTCATGTCCAGAAAGGGTTAGTAACTTGTGCAAGGCTACATGGTTACTAAGCAACTAGGTAGCTTATCTCCGAACCTGGATGCATTCTTCCCTGCTATGAAACAATAATTCCTCCAAAGCTGGAAAAAGGTAAAATAAGGATTATTTGGTTGCTTGTTTTTGTTTTTCTGGTAGCATACTAGAACATTTTCTGATAAACGTGCCTGACACTCATCTGACTCTCCCAGGGAATGTAACTCTGTTGGTACTATATATTTGATAAATAATCTAACTGACAAAGGTGAAGACATTTACAGTCTTGTGCAGTTAGAGGTTAACCTACAAAAGTTGTTAAAAGGACAGGGTTTTGTTGCACAATAGAGAAGTTAACCACAGAGATGTTTTGGTTTTATTGTCTTAGAAAGTTAACCAGTCTTATACCTAAAATAGCAGTCTTACTTTGGCAATGTTTTTCGTATTAACTATATATCCCTGCTTCTGAAAGTCTCTCTCTTCAAAGCAGCTTTTTTGTCTTCTTGTTAGTTCCCTTATTAATGAGTTAAATAAAACTTTGGCAGGAGTCAACAAATAACTTTGAGAATTGTTTTTCTACTTCTCAACTTTGACAACACACTAGCACCTCTGCTTCCCTCTAATAGCAGATCCACTGGTGCAACTAATGCAAGAATTCCCAGCAAAGCTAAAACTCCTTGAGGGTAGGACCCCTTTACATCTCCAACATACAGTGGACCAGCAATGGGCACGAAGAGGAAGTGGCCATTCTCAGCAAGAGTCCTCTACAACGCCTTCCTGTAGTTAAGGACGTCCTTTGCTGCTTGCTGCTCCAATGCGCCACCACTTCCTGCTCCTCAGTCCCATTAGCAACATCACAGAGACTTTACGGGTACCCATTTGTGCTTCCTCCGGAAAGCCTTCCTTAACAAAAGCAAGAAGCAATTTAACAGCTTTTTCAATGGCATATACCAGGCATTCAGAAAATGTTTACTGAATAAATAAATAAAATTGAAGTGTTCTTCCAATTTCTGCAAACTTAACAAAAAGGCAGTATTGCATAGTGGTTAAGTTCCATAGGCTCTGGAATTTAAGTGTCAGGGTATCAATCTTAGCCCTGCCACCTACAAACAGGATAACGTTAGACAACCTGTCTACCTTCTCTTTGCTTAATTGTTTTCATCTGAAAATGAAGATTGCAATGACAACAACCACAACAACAGTAATTAGAGCAGTGCTTGGCTCCTAGAAAGCATTCAGTGAATTGCAGTCATTATTATTGGTGGCGGGGGGGGGGGGGGGCGCGCGGGGAACAGAATCAATCAAAACACAATAGTGATCAATTTTAAGGGATCACCTGATTTTTAAGAGGACATAAAAACCACACACATAAAAGTCATGTTCCTGCTTACTTAATGATTTTTGTTTATTACAAAACAAAAAATAACACAGGCACATAATGAAAAATAATTCAACCACTATGAAAGGGATAAAATGAAAAGTAAAATTCTCCCTTCCTTCCTTCTTTCTTCTTATATTCCCCAGGAACAACTGAACCATTATCAAGCTTCTTCTGTATCTCACCAGAAAGTATTTAAGAATCTACAAGAATGCAGATAAATAGAAACATACATCATACATATATTCTAACCTGAGACCATAATATGCAAACTGTTCCCTATCTTGCTTTCTTCACCTAATAATACATGGTGAGCACCTGTCCTATGGGCACATGACATAAAGCTCTCTTGTTCTTTTTCATGTCTGCACAGTATTCCAGTGGATGGCTGTAGCCTAATTTATTTAATGAGATGCTTACTGAGGGACATGTAGGTTGCTAAAGGTTGGGACAACTAGCCAGCTGGGGGAAAGAAAACCCAGATCTATAACTAATTTCTTAAAGCAAAATAAATCCAGAAATCTCAAAGATATAAATGTAAAAATAAAGCCATCAAAATGCCAGAATAATACTTTTTAAATTGGAAGGCAACTTGTATTGCTGTTTTACTGATTATACAATGACACAATTAATTGTAGACAATTTAACAAACAGAACAACACTAAAAACTGAAACCCCTGCCTTAATCCTACCACCCAGCAAAAATAACTTTCAGCATTTTGCTATCTTTCCAATCTTTTGAGGGATTTATGTATATTTGTATATTATGTGTATGAGTGGCTTCAGCTGTGATTTAAATGGTAACATGTAACAAGGCAGAGAGCCAGCAGCTGAGGCGAGGGCTGCCTCATCAGCGCCCACAGGCCCCTGCAGAGCTCTGGGCGCTGCACCCAGCCCAGGTCCTGCACACCACTGTGGGGGCCGCCAGATGTCTATGGTGGAGGATGCTCAGAGATGGAGATGCTACAGCAGAGCCCGCAAAGCTCCGCAGCATCCTTCAGACTCAGAGTGCCCTTCAGACCCCGCTTTTCCTATGTTTAGCTAAGCTCTCGTTAGGAGGGAGGGAGTCCCAATTTCTCAACCTATTTTTCTTCATGTTTGTGACAGCAGTGCCAAGAAGAAGAATGAGGCCAGGATTCCTTGGTAAGACACCATCTTACCATCATGGTCCTCTTTCCACCTCCACTCCCACTGGGGTTGGTGTCTCTTATACTGCCCCTTTCAGAATTTTTCCCACAGCATTTTGACTGATGTATCTGGAAATATCTCATAAGATATATAAAAAAGCAACCCAAATGAGTGTGTTTGCTATCTTGAAACCTGCACTCTCTAGGACAACTGTAGAAGAGCAGCAAGTACTACAAAAGGAAGAGGGCCCTGTTAGCCCTGCCTCCCTTCCTGTCATCCATTTCACCCACACCACGGCCAGCATTTACACGCGCCGGGGGTTTCAAGCCCCTTCAAAGGAGACAGTGAAGCCAGAGGAAGGCAGAGGCAATAACCAGACACAGAGATGCAGGACTCGGAGACAAGGCTTGACCCAGCTTGGAGAGAACGATGGCACCAAGGGGCAGATGGCTACGGGGCTTCAAAGAGAAATACATGAACCTGCACTAGATGGCATCAGAGAACAGCAGTCATAGTATTAAAACTATGTCTTATTCCACTTCCTTTCTTTGTGCTCTGTCTGGCTCTCAGGTAACTAACCTACAAATAGGGACAGTAACATACAATATGAGATTATGGCGGGAATCAAATATGGCAATGTTTGCGAAAATGATATTTTAACTGTAAACTATTGTGTGAAAATGTTTTTTAAATAGTAAGGTACTGGCCGGCGCGGTGGCTCACGCCTGTAATCCTAGCACTCTGGGAGGCCGAGGCGAGCAGACTGTTTGAGCTCAGGAGTTCGAGACCAGCCTGAGCAAGAGCCAGACTCCGTCTCTACTAAACATAGAAAGAAATTATATGAACAGCTAAAAATATATATAGAAAAAATTAGCCGGTCATGGTGGCACATGCCTGTAGTCCCAGCTACTCAGGAGGCTGAGGCAGGAGGATCGCTTGAGCCCAGAAGTTTGAGGTTGCTGTGAGCTAGGCTGATGCCAGGGCACTCGAGCCCGGGCAACAGAGTGAGACTCTGTCTCAAAAAATAAAATAAAAAATAAATAAATTAAAAAATAGTAAAGTACTGTATGCAAGGGATTGTAATATTTTTATTATCATGAACTCAAATAGTTAATAAAGTAGGAAAACTAAAACCTGCCTAGGCTAAGGATTAGGAAATAACACAAGTCTAAGAAAACTGCTGTGAGACACAGGCACACCTTTTTTTCCTCAACAGAAAGAAAAGTAAATAACATTCTATTAGGTGAACATTGCCAGTATTTGTTACACAGGCTATTAAAAATCCCACACTGTAGTTGCAATCATGAGATATTTTCTCTTCCCTCAGTTTCGGATTTCACTGGCAGAAAAAAATAACTGAGAAGAGGTGGAAAAAGAAATAGCATACTAGTTTATGAACCATGGGGATTTGCTGGCATGGTATGATTTTTATAACATTGTGCATAGATTTAAATCTGGTAGAGAAAAATAACCCAACACCTTAATTTTTAGAATTTCATTCCACTCCAGATATTTGGAGAGGCATCCAAGAGTTGGTAGTCAGTCTCAGGGCCCACACACAATTCCTCCTGAAGTTCTTCCCCTGTTGCCAGTCATATTGTACCTCACCTCTGCCCCACATCCTTCAGCACTGAGGGACTCTAATTTGTATTCATTTGCTATTTAAACATTATTTTCCTGATAAAATAATATGTTAATTGTAGAAAATTTTAAACACAGGGAAAAGATCTTGTTAAAGAAAAAATTATTCAGTGACACTTGTCAAAGCACGGTAAATAGACTATTAAGGACCATTGTGATAGGTATAGGACAGAGGCAATGGGATTTTGCAGTGGGGTAGAGAGATCGGGCTCAACTTCCAGTACAGCATGGGCAGCTGGGAATTTATAACCAAGGACCGCAGTAGGGGTAAGTGGATAGAAAATCACTAAGAGAAAACATCAGGGGTAAGGGGGATTTTGGCTAATCTGACCCAACAGGATTCTTGCTGAGGACAGGCTGGAGTGATCAGACATCACCTGGGGGACTGTGAAGGATGAAGAACCTGATCAAATATCAAGGGTGATCAAATATCAAGGGTAGGGAGTTCTTGCCAAAGTGATTTAGCAGAGTTCTTTGCTAAAACTGGATTTTAAGAGGAAGTGCACAGATGAGCCTAGGAGAAGGCTGAGGAGCCTAACTAAAGTTTGGCCAAGCAAAGACTCTGTCAGTATTAAGAAGAGGAAACATTTACCCAGAATCCCTTCACCTAGGAGTGACTTTATAACATGTTGATTTTCTTACCCTGTTGTTGTTGTGTGCCTGTGGATTTTTTTGAGATATAATTCACATTCTATAAAATTCACCCTTTTGAGGTGTACAATTTAGGCCGGGCGCAGTGGCTCATGCCTGTAATCCTAGCACTCTGGGAGGCCGAGGCGGGTGGATCATTTGAGCTCAGGAGTTCGAGACCAGCCTGAGCAAGAAGAGCGAGACCCCGTCTCTACTAAAAATGGAAAGAAATTATATGGACAACTAAAAATATATATATATAAAGTTAGCTGGGCATGGTGGTGCATACCTGTAGTCCCAGCGACTCGGGAGGCTGAGGCAGTAGGATTGCTTGAGCCCAGGAGTTTGAGGTTGCTGTGAGCTAGGCTGACGCCACGGCACTCTAGCCTGGGCAACAGAGTAAGACTCTGTCTCAAAAAGTAAATAAATAAATAAATAAAGTGTACAATCTAGTGGGTTTTAGTATATTCACAAGATTGTGCAATCATCGCCACTTCCAGACCATTTTATCTCTCCTAAAAGGAATTCTGTACCCATTAGTGGTCACTCTCTGTTTCCCTCTCCCCATATTCCCTGGCAACCAATAGTCTACTTTTTATGCCAATGGATTTGCATAGACATTGCATATAAATGGAATCATACAGTATGTGGCCTTTTATGTCTGACATTCTTTCGACATAATGGTTTCAAAATTTATCCATGTTGTGGCACGTATATGTTGTGGAATGATATTCCATTGTGTAGATCTACCACATTTTGTTTCTCCATTCACCAGTTGGTGGACATTTGGATTGTTTATACTTTTTAGCGATTATGAATAATGCTTTTATGAATATTCATGTACAAGTTTTTGTGTAGACATAAGTTTTCATTTTCTCGGGTATATAGCTAGGAGGGAGATTGCTGGGTCATATAGTAATTCTACATTTAACTTTTTGAGGAACTGCCAAAGCGTTTTCCAAAGCAGTGGCACCACTTTATATTTCCAACAGCAATTTATAAGGGTTCTAACTTTTCCACATCCTCATCAACACTTGTTATTGTCCATTTTTTTGTTATAGTTATTCCAGTGGGCGTGAAGTGGTATCTCACTGTGGTTTCCATTTGCATTTCTCCGATGATCCCTTTTGATCATGAGAAGTGAGTGGTTCAAGGTCACACAAGAGTGGCAGAGTGGGAAAATGACTCAGATCTGACCCTCACTCACAGAATGTTCCTCTGTTGGATCCAGCTTCTGAGGAATGCCTATGAAGCATTCCACATCCCTTCTGAAAGCATCTAAAAAATCCCAGTAACTAGTAACCAAGATCCATCGTTTAAAGTATTGTCTCCATGTATCATATTTTATTTTATTTTATTTTTTTAAGGCAAGCATGAAAATGAGTTTTATTGAGGAGAGAAAGATAGGATTATAGAGCAAGAGCAACACACAGGTTTACAGGGCATGACACATACGCCACAGATGACCACCGGACCCATTGTTGCAACAAAGGGAGAGCAAAAAGAAGGGCAAAAAGGGCCCATGTAGCATATTTTAAAAGTAAAGTTAATTTTATGGAAAAAAATTTATGGGGATTAACAGATATGATGTGCAGAGCAATTGTGATAAGGCCTTACTGTGACATGGCGATTTTTCTGCTTGGAAGTTTCTAGGGGGCGCTAAGTGAACGGAAATATCGGTATGGGGAGGCAGGAGGAGGGGTACTTTTTTCAGGGTTTAGTTCTTGGGTGGCTCAGTGAAGCCTAGGAACAACTTGTGGGGGCAGGGGCACGTGCAACCCCCTCCTTGCTGACTTTGCGTTATCTTCCTTCCCTCCCCTGTTTAATAGATCCTCATGCTCACAAGTCTAAACTCCCCGGCCTAGCATGCCTCCTGGGATCCTGCATCTCTTTCCTTGTCCCACCCCCCACTTCCTCCAGTCCCACTCAAGATTCCCGACTTTTCCAGGCTAGACTGGGTGCTTCCTGAAATAAGGGCTCGTGTCTTATGCATCTTTGTATCCCCAGTACCAAAGGGACAGGTCTTGGCACACAGCGGGGGGTCAAAAGGCATTTGATGAACTTACTGAAATCTCTAGTCTCTACGCTTTTATAAATAACTGTTCCGGAAGGCTGAGTACTCATCCTGGCAAAATCATGGCACAGATATCCCCTTCTCCTCTGCCTCCACGAATCCCTCAGGCCACTCTCGATGCTTCGCTAGAGTTTTCCTTTTTCGTATTTATGCCCAGGACTAGCTCAGTGTAGGACCCAAAGCTGTTCTTGGTATCCTGAGAGGGCCAGTTAGGACTTAAGTCCCCTGACTGCTCAAGGATTGCAGGGAGGAAGCAAGTGGAACTCTCTCGGAACCCCCGGAAGTGGGCACGCTCCAGGGCCCAGTTTCTATGGTAACTATATCAGCAAGTTGGCCTCCATAATCGTTTCTCCTAGGAGGACTGTGATTTTGATATCCGCGGCCGTCTCTATGGTTTCGATGGCCTAGAAGGACCCAAACGGCATTTCCGGGAAGATGGCGGCGCACACGTCCGGTACGGCACATGTTTCCTCAGAGAGGACCCCGCAATGACGGTAAGGTCTCCTTTCCCCCGGATGGTAGCAGTGGGAGCGCAGGCTCAGTAGCACGTGTGAGAGCAGCGGAGTATTTTTACCCAAGTGGCACTGCCGTAGGAGGGCTGGAATTTAGACCTGAAGAGGAAGGAGGCTTAGGGAAAGGTCAGCCGGCTCTTTAGTCTCGCTGTTGAGACGAGTGTCCCTGGGCCACTTCTCCTGAAAACTCAGATTGAGCTGGAAGGAAACAGTGCCCCAAAGTGTGCCCGCAGCGCCTTCACAAAGACTGTGGCACAGAGGTAGAACACATAACGACTACCCGCGTTGTCGATTTCTGGCGCTGCTTTAAGTGCTATCGGCTTGGGGAATAAAGCCCATCTCGGACTTCCAGGAAGTGTAGTGCCTGTTTCCTCGTTTGTAAATTACAGACAACACTTCCCAATAGGGTTGTTAGCAGGATTAAATGAGATAATCCGTGTGAAGCAATTAGCAACCGCTGGCATTGAGTAGATGTACTACAAGTGTTTGCAAATTTAGTATATAAACTGAATCGTGCCAGTCTGGGTTCAAAAGGAGAAACACATGAGTTACTGTAAAGAAACTCAACTAGTTGATGATGTCATACAAAGAGGACCACTTTGGAGTCAGGCAACCTGGGCTCATATTCCAGTTCTCTCTCTTACTGGCTGTGTAACCTCAGGCAAAAAACCCAGGCCTTGTTTTCCTCATATGTAATATAAGGATAATACCTAGATTACGGGGCTGTCAAGATGAAACAATATGAAAATATATGTAATCTACCAGTTACACATTAAATGCTCAATAAGAGTGCCCTTCCTAAGCTGGACAGTTTCAAAAGGGGAGCATCAACACGACTGAAATGCAGCAGCAGTATGGGAGAAGTGTGTAGCCCCCACACCAAGAAGACAGTGAATGCTGAGCACAGGTACAGGATAGGGGCTCTGTTAAGTACCATTATCTTATAACTCAAGTTAAAAAGCACCTCACAGCTTTGTTTTTACAAGGTAATATATTTTGGGAGATGGCTTGTAGTGCGAGTATGGACTGTGCAGACAAGCTGCTTGGGTTTGAGTTCTACCCATAGCTGTGTGACCCTGAGGAAGTCACCTAACCTCTTTAGGTCTTAAGTTTTCTCATTTGCAAAACAGGTATTATAATATTTTCCTGAACAGGCTGGGAAGATTAAATAATGTAATCCATGTAAAGTCTTAGCACAGCCCAGCATGTAATGAGTGCTGCATAAATTTAGGCTTCTGTGTTAACACCAGTCCTTGACTTCTCGATATGTTGATCTTGGTCTCTCTGTGGCCAGACAGGAAGCTTCCCAAAGACCAGGCCTCCTCCTTCCTCTGTCTCTGTCCAGGGCTAAGGAAAGAGAATTCTTACACCAGTAGTGAGGATGGAGTTGATGGTTGCTTTGGGCACTTTCTTCTTTCTTCTTAAAAGGATATCACCTCTTCTTCCCTGGTGAGAGTTTGAGGACAGACACTTTTTTCTCACCATGAGTGTCACCCCAGAGGTCAAGAGTCATGGGATGAAGTTTGCTGAGGAGCAGCTGCTAAAGCATGGATGGACTCAAGGTGATCCCCTGGGGCCTCTTCCACACACCCCACTCCCTGCCTATGCTCTACCCAGGAGAGAAGCATCATCCTGGATTACCCCCATGCAGTCCACTTAATTGGAGGAAAAGCTAGTTTAAATTTGCAGATGAAATTTTCTGACTTTTCCAGAAAACGGAAGAATAGAAGAAATCTGACAGTGGGTAGGAGGACTGGGGGAGGGAAGAAGACAAATGGCCTCTGTTCCAAAAGAGTTATGAAGGAAGAGATAGTTCAGGCTCAGACAAAGGCAGGGGGACTGCGTGGAATGGTACTAGAAAGAAAGGAGCTGGGAGGACTTCAGAGAGGGACAGATCATGCCCCGGTGCCAGCTTTGTTGAGTGGCAAGGAGTGGCATGAGTGGAGGGTGCCTTGTGAGGGCTCAGGGCAGGCAACAGAATAAGCCAAGTCACTCACTGTGCTCTGCAGGCAAAGGCCTGGGCCGGAAGGAGAATGGTATCACCCAGGCCCTCAGGGTGACGCTGAAGCAGGACACTCATGGGGTAAGGCTGGGTAGGCTGAGGGAGGTCAGCGTGGATGGGAGAGGGGGATCCTTGAGGGCAGGTACTTAGAGCTCTTACTCATTCTCCTGGCAGGTGGGACACGACCCTGCCAAGGAGTTCACAAACCACTGGTGGAATGAGCTCTTCAACAAGACTGCAGCCAACTTGGTAGTGGAAACTGGACAGGTATGAGCTCTGATAGATGGGGTCTGGGACACGTGGGAGTGGGGACGCAGGGTATGTCACCCACTCACTGATACTTCCCTACAGGATGGAGTACAGATAAGGCGCCTTTCTACAGAGACCACCCGTCGTAATCCTCCCAAGCCCAACTTGCTGTATCAGAAGTTTGTGAAGGTATTAGAGGCTGGGAGTGAAAGAGTCCATCCTTTCTTCCTTCTCTGATCTCGCCTGGGACCTGAACAATTGCCTTATGCCTTATCAATTCTCAGGACTATCCTAACAGTGGATCCTGTGACCAGCCTTGTTGGTTACTTAGACTGCCCAGACCCTCAGCAAGAATTGAGATCTTTAGGTTTCATGGATTCTGCCATCTGTTGAGGGAGCAGCAATAGGGAATGGGAGGTAGGGTGCAGTCCCCCAAGTCAGGAGCTGCCACATTGGGGGTGGGGGAGGCATTTAATTCAAAGGAGTTAGAAGCCAGAGGAGACCTGAGGGATTACTTGGTCCATCCTCCTTACTTGGCTGATATGCCAAAAAGGTGAAAAGTGGCTTGCTGACGAGCCCACAGCTGGCTAGCCATGGCAGACAGGACTAGAACCCAGGTCTTCAGACTTCCGCTGTCAGCTATACCAACAGAAGGAAGCTAACATTTAATGGTTGTCATGTGCTTTACGTGTTTCCCATTTCTCTACATCTCAGTTGCCATCTCCTACCCTACTTCAGGCCATCATCATCTCCTGCCTAATTTCTTTTACAGCCTCCTCACCTCTACTCCAATCAGTCCATCCTCCACAAAGCATACAGAGTGTTCTCTCTAGAACACAAACTTCATCATGTTATTGGCTCCCCTTTGACCTAAGATGACACAGTCTAGATTTATCAGACTGGCTTTCATGTCTTGTCCTTGCCTTCTTCTCTGCCTCATCCCTTGCCACCTCTCTCTAGGACTCTTACACTTTAGCCAAATGGAATCTTGTTTCTTTTCTTTGAAGGCACCATGTTTTTCTACCTTCAGATTTTTGCACATGCTATTCCCTCTGCCTGGAACGTTCTTCTCCCTTTCCCCTTTTACCTGCTGACTTTTGGTCTTCCAGAGCTCAGCTTACATGTCAATTATTTCTAGAAACCATTCCCTAAACCCTGAATCCTGAGTTGGGTACCCCTCCTCTAGAACAGGCAACACTTCCATCATAATTGCCTATGTTCTGCCTTATCCACCACCCCATGTAGATTCCATCTGAGCTGAATGCATCTTATTCTTATTCCACTCTGTATCCCCCACTCCTTGGCCTATAGCAGACTCTTATTTGATCTGGTTAAATGAAGGTACAGTGAATAGGTATTGTGATGGGAGTGGAGAGGGGCATCTTTATTGTCATTTACTGGCCCTAGTCCTGCTGTGAAGCTCTGATGACCCAGAGCACTTCCTTCTTGTTCTGCCCACAAGCCAGGAGTGAGCCAGAGGCCAAAGCTGCTCCACCTCCCAGCAGCTATAGCTCACCTCCTGCCCAAGTTGAACTACGCAGGATGATACACCTCTCTGTGGCTTTGCAAGGAACAGTGTTGGGGGCTGGGAAACTCTGCCTAGGGCTATGAATTCTTAGGGGCTTCCACAAAGGAACGGGGTTGGCAGTGGTGTTGAGTGGGTCTTGTCCACCCCCATGATCCCTCCTTCTAGACGGCCACCCTGACTTCAGATGGAGAGAAGCCAGACAAAGACATGGAGAGCTGCACTGATGTCAACAACCAGAGGCCCAAGCCCCCAAAGATGTGAGACTTCATTTTAATACCGGGAGCGTGTGGGAGGAGATGCCCTCAGATCTCAAGAGAAAGGACTAAGTCTAATGCTTGACTGTGGGCTTCTTATGGGGTAGAACTGAGTTTTACTAATCCCTCGCACCTCAAAAAGTGCCAGGTCCTGAACAAGAACTAGAGTGTTGAGGGCTGTTTTAGAGGGAGGAGAGGTCAAGCCTTTCCATCGGGTTTGTTTGTAACTCCTTATCTCCCCGCAACAGTCTGACGGATGAGATGCTGCTCCAAGCCTGTGAGGGACGAACAGCACACAAGTAAGTAGTGGTCAGCTCCTTGGGCTCCCTTTTCTCTGCCCACCCTGGAGGATGGCCTGTGCCACCTCTTGAACCTTTTTGTCCCAGGGAAATGATTCCTACTGTCTACCTACCTACTGCCTGAAGACAGAAAGCTCCCTGCTGCCCCCCACCCCCAGTGTTCCCTGCAGGCCTAAGGATTAGGCCCATTTCCCCTGATACCCTTGCTCTGACTTGGACCCCATCTCTTTCAGGGCTGCCCGTCTTGGGATTACAATGAAGGCCAAGCTTGCTCGGCTGGAGGCCCAGGAGCAGGCCTTCCTGGCTCATCTCAAAGGCCAGGACTCTCAGGCCTCTCAACCACAGTCAGAAAGCAAGCCCTGCAAAAAGAAGAAAAAGAAAAGGAAACACAAAGAGGAGGAAGAGGCTACAGCACCTGAAAGGAATGCAGATGAGAAGCACCCAGAACACACTGAACAGAGCATCAGGAAAAGCAAGAAGAAGAAAAGGCAACCTAAAGAAGGAAAGGTCTCAGATGAGAGAGAGGGAACAACTGTAGGGAATGAGGAGGAAGAGGCTACAGGAACAAGTGGGCTTAGGGAATTGAAGAGCAGAGAGCAAACCGATCAGTCCCCCAGGAAAAGGAAGAGAAAGAAGAGGCAGCACCATGAAGAGGAGGAGAAGATGGGGGTCTTGGATGCAGGAGGAAGAGGCAAGGAGGCTACAGGTGCTGTCAGGACAGAGGAGGTAGACAGCACAGAGTACACTGAGCCATGCAGCAGAAGCAAGAAGAAGCGGCACCGTGAGAAGGATTTGAACTTAGAGGATGAAGAAGTCGAGGAAACTGTTTTAGACAGTGGGACCAGGGACACAGAGAACAGAGCATGCAGTGATGGAGGAAGGAGCAGCAAGAAGAAAACACGGCAACATCGAGAGGAGGAGGAAGTTGTCAATGTAAGGGATGAGAGAGATGAGGAGGATGACAGGACTAGGGAAGTAGAGAGCAGAGCACACACTGGCTCAAGCAACAGAGGTAAGAAAAGGAGGAAGCAGCAGTCAGAGGAAGAAAGCTGGAGTCGGCACTGACCAGAGCACCAAAAAAAAGAAACAGAGGAAGAGAGACTGAAGGTCTGGTCAAGGTGGGGCTCACTTGATTCGCCTTCAGGAGTCGAAGCCTCAGAGACTTGGGTTGATGCACGGTCTTCTGTGCTCCCCTAAATATGGAGTCTCTCCTAAGGAGGAACCTGAGCTCTGGAACATCAGTCTGCTGAGAGGAGAGAGTGTTGGCACCATGCCTTAGTTGATGGAGTGGGCACAGTCCCTTCTGCAGCTTCCAGAGATCATGACCTCAGGTGCCTATAAGAGCCAGATGGCTAAGGGACAAGGAATGCTGGGGGCTGGGGGAACAGGAACACAGATACCCTTTCAAGGGACATCTCTGTTAAAAGAAGCTGAAAATGTAGATTTATGTGAAATCTGATTTTTAAATATTGTGAAGGCTAAGAAAAAAACAAATTTAAGCCTATGGGCTAGAGTCAGTCCACAGTTTGCCAGTTTCTAGCATGACCAAATGAATGAATAAACATCAAGTTGGGCTCATAGCCTACAGATAAATCCCAACTGGAATCTCCATTCCCAGCCTGGGAAAGTAGATTTTCCTTGGCCTTTGAAGAAATTTCATCTGCTAACCTCCTTGTAATCTTGTCACACTGAGAAGTGGAAGTAGCTCAAAGACGTCATCCAGCTCCCTATCTGTGTCCCGAATGGGTAAGAATCACTTGTGTGTAAAGGAAAGCACACCTCATTGGGCATTCAACAATTTTCATTGCTTCCAAATGCCATAGCAACCATTCTTGCCTGTTCTGTTTCCCTTAGAGAGATGGCTCCACATCACCAGTGTTGCTCTCTGGCTCCTGCCACCCACTAAACTTTATTACCAGAAGAGTTCCCAGGACTCCACAGTTCCAGGAGAGAATGGCACTAAGTCTTTTCTGGGAAGAATGTCCACCCACCTTCCCTCACTGCAGACGATAGACACACTCAGTGTCAGGGTAGATTGGCAGGTTCAGCTGGTACTTCTTTTCCAGAGCAGGTGGCACAAAACGGCCCCCCAAGTAATGGTAGCGACCAGTAAACTGGGTTGCAGACTTTTTGGGTGCCGTCAGGGAGATGAGCAAGTCTGGCTGGATCCCTCCAGAGTTTCCCTTCTCCACATCCCATCCTGAAAAGAGGGTGGTGTTCAGGAAGAACAAAAGGACAGACGTCTAGTCTAGTCCCCTTCGACACCTTGCTTTACCCTAGTCCTAAAGGAGTGGGAGGCCCTCAGTCCCCACCTGAGGAACTCTCATCCTATGACCTCCATATGCCCTGGGGCTTTGGTGTCTTCATGGTGCCAACATGTAAAGGGGGCTCCTGAACTCTGCTCCCCATCCCTGATGGGGGATACAGAAAGCTGTATGCCCCTCTAGATTCAAATTATTATTTTTTTTCTTTTTTCTTTTTTTTTAGGCAGAGTCCCGCTCTGTCACCCTGGCTAGAGTGCCATGGCGTCAGCCTAGCTCACAGCAACCTCAAACTCCTGGGCTCAAGCAATCCTTCTGCCTCAGCCTCCCGAGTAGCTGGGACTACAGGCATGTGCCACTATGCCCGGCTAATTTTTTTTATATATATTTTTAGTTGTTTGGCTAATTTCTTTCTATGTTTATTAGAGACAGGGTCTTGCTCTTGCTCAGGCTGGTTTCTAACTCCTGAGCTCAAACGATCCGCCCACCTTGGCCTCCCAGAGTGCTAGGATTACAGGCGTGAGCCACCGCGCCTGGCCTAGATTCAAATTATTTTAGACACAGTCTAAGCTGTGGCTCATCAGGACTCCTAGGTACCAACCTCCAGACACAGGATAGGGCCCCAGTCACCCCCAACCTTCTGGGTCCCAGCACCTGAGGGAATGTCGATGCTGGCAATGGGCACAGTGAGTCCCTTCAGGACACTCAGGATGCTGTGGAATGGCTCCCGAACATCACCTTTGAAGCTGAAGCCGAAGATGGCATCTACCACCAGCTCATACAGCTCGTCAATCATCATGGGCTGTGGTGGAGCAGAAAAAGGAAAAGACGTCTGAGAGAGCAGGTGTACAAAGAGCCTCAACTGGGGAGGGCTGTCCTCTGCACCCAAAGACCATTCACAGAGGCACAAATATAACTATCTCATCCAGAGGGCATCCTGAGGCCTAGAGAAAGTGTGGGTTGGTCACTGATTCAGGCCAAGCTGAGTCCAGCCACATTTTCTGTTCTTAGTATCTGCCTGCCATTGGGGAGGCTACAGTGTGGGATAGCCTGAGACTGGAAGTCAGAAGGGCTAGATTCTGGTCTTGGCTCTGCCATGATGCAATTCTGTCACTTTGGGCAGACCGCTTCTCTTCTCTGTACCTCAGTATCTTCATCTGTAGAATGGGTTAAGAAAGTTTTTTTTTTTAAATTCTCAAATTTCTCACTCCTAAATCCATGCATGTGCAGAAAGGGTTTAGGATGCGGCAGTCACTCCAGCCCCTGAGAGGGCCAGATCATGTGCTTACTGCATGCTAGGGGAGGAGGATCTGACTGCAGAGGAAGGAGTGACCAGGGAAGATGAAGGAGGAAGGAAGCCTTAGAAGGCGATGTTAGGGATTCATGGAGCCCACCTTATGAAGGCTCTCACACGCCTTCTATTCAGATAGCATCCTTCAGGCACCTTCTGTGCCAGGTGTTACAATGAGCTCAGCCTAGAAGCATGAAGGAAGAGCAGAGCACAGGCAGAGGTTACTGAGGAGATGAGGTATTGAAATGGAGCCACCTACCTCTGGGGGCATTTCACCAAGGAAAGGGATGTCCATTTTCTGACACTGGGTCACCAATGCAGTGAAGAGTGGTTTGTTAGGCCTTTTGGGGTAATAGATGGTTGGCTGGTAGCCCTAGGAGGAAAGTGGTAATTCAACCCCAGATCCCAGAATCCTCGTGCCTTCCCCCATGGCCTCTTCCCCACATACTCACAAAGAGTTTGAGGTGTCGAGCGCAGACCAGGCCATCTCCTCCGTTATTCCCTGGGCCACAGATGACCAGGACAGTAGGAGGGCTCCTGGACATGGACGTTGGGGGATATGCCTGGAGGTGGAGTCAGGGGAATTAATAGGGGTTTCAGACAGTAACAGACAGGGTTGGCCCAGCTGTCTCTCCCACCCCTCTGTGCCTAGGCCTGGGGACTTGAGCAGTGACTCCTCCCTCGCTCCTCCCAAAGGCCAAGAGTTGTGCCACTGACCTTGGCAATGGCTGTGGCACAGCTCAGCCCAGCCAGCTCCATAAGTTGGTCCACGCTGAACTGGTACTCGTTAAATAGCTCCTCGTCCACGGCCTGGGCCTCCTCCTGGCTGAAGGAAACCCTGAGCCTGAGTTCTCGCCCCTCAGGTGCTCCGCAGCGCAGGCGGCGCGGCCGCCCCGGGTCCCGCCCCCGGGAGGCAGAGCAGGCCACCCGAGACCTGCGCCCCGCGTACCGGTCCGGAGCTTCGCCTACCTCAGGTACTTCACCGCTGTGCTCGCCATGACCTCTGAGTAGCAGCGGCCGCCCAAGTTCACTCGCTGCGGTCCCCACCAAGTGGGTCTTAAGCGGGAGGCGCCGGCCTGGCTTCCGATTCGCGGCAGACGCGAGCCGGCAACTAGCAGTCCCAGCCCCAGCAGTGCCCTGAGCCCGGACATCCAGCTCGCAGAACGCGCGCCCCCGGCCCGCTCGGCCCCGGCGCATGCGCGGCGCTCGCCCCGCCCCCGGAGAGGCCTCGCCGGCACGCGCGTTCCGGAAGTAGCCCGGAGGCGGCGGCGGGCGCGACGTTCTAGCAGCTCCTCGGCCCTTTAGCAGCACTAAGGTAGGCTGAGGACCGTGCACCTTCCCTTACAGCCTGTATCCTAGCCCTTCTCGAGAGCGTTTAGAGATGCCACACATTTGCAAATGTACCGAAGTGCTTTGCTCCCACCCGCCCTTTGATAGTAATTCACGGTTTTGTAGTTCTTTAAGACAGCTGTATGGTACAGCACTTAGCCTGGATTCCTTCCCCACCACTTACTAGCTGAGTGAACGTGGCCACTCCTGGTGTCAGTTTCTCGGATATACAACAGGGATACCGGGTATATACTTCATAAGATGACATACAAAACCGTTGCAGAGGACTTGGCACCTGGTGCATAAATTAAGCTAATGTTCTTATTTACTTATAGTAATATACTTTATATACTTTATAAGTATAAAGTATACTTTATACTTATATAAAACTGAGCGTTTTATATAACTTAGCACCCCACTCTGCACTACATTAGCTTCCCCTACCTCTGTTTTTTACCAGGGTATCTGTCACGCTGTACTTCCGTAATCATACTTACCCCCTTTACCAAGATAATAGCTACGGAAATAGAAAATTGTAAACCTTAAATATGTTGAGTAAGCTACAGTTAAAAATGTAATTGAAGCCTTGGCAATATAGCAAAACCCTGTCTCTACAAAACAAAATACAAAAACAAAAAAACTAGCGTAGCGTGTTGGCATTCTCCTGCAGTCCCAGCTACTTGGGAGACTGAGGTGGGAAGACTGCTTGAGCCCAGGAGTTCCAGGTTACAGTGAGCTATGATCCCACCACTGCACTCCAGCCTGGGGCGACAGAGCAAGACCAATCTCTTAAAAAATAATAATAATAGTTGAAAACATAGGCTCCAGATCACAGTAATATTTCACTAGAAATCTGGAGAGGAAGAATAAATTTTACTCAAGTACTTCTGAGAATGGGAACACACTCTGTTGCGTGGTTAAGGGAAAAGGCTGGGGAATAACAAACCAGTTACCATTAAGGCACTAAGATAAAGATAATTATCCAGATTGTTATGGACTGAATGCTTGTGTCCCCTCCCAAATTCATATGTTGAAGCCCTAACCTCAAATGTGATGGTACATAGAGATGAAGACTTTGGGAGGTGATTAGGATTAGTTGAGGTCTTAAGAGCCAGGCCTTGGTCTGGTACAATTAGTGCCAGTATAAGAGCTCTCTCCTCCCTGCCACTCCCCTCCCCCAAGAACTCCCACCTTGCTGGCACTCTGATATCTGATATCAGAATTCCAGTCCCCAGAACTGTAAGAAAATAAATTTCTGTTATTTAAGTACCCAGTTTATGGTATTTCGTTACCACAGCCCAAGCCAAGACAAAGGTGATGTGAAGGTCCTCTTTTTATGCTAGATAAATTTTTATTCTGTACCATGAAATGAATTCCTGGCTAGTTCACTGAGAATGGCAAGAACCCCTCCTGCTTCCAACTACTCTTCTGGTATTCTCCTTTTTAATTCTAAGAGATTTATCATCTATGGGATGTACCTTTAGCCTCCAGCTATGCTCGTTTTACATGTTTGTTGTGGGAAACTGAATTTGTCAGACTTTGTGGTGGGAAATTGAGTGTACTCATCTAAATTGTAATGTACACACCTGTATATAGTGGTGTGTACATTATAATAGGATAATCTTACCCAAGACCTCACTAACTTTATTTTCTAACTTCAGTATATAAGTGGCTTCACTTTTACATATCATCTAAGACTCCCTACAGGTCTGGTTGAGGAAATTGGTGATTTTGAAAATTCATTTCTAAAACACAACATGTTTCTTTGACATAGAAAACATTTTTGAACACTTATATGTGCCAGGTGCTAGCATGAATCATTTCATTTTCATAGCAACCCTATTATTATTCTGATTTTACAGATGAGAAACCTAAGGCTCAAAGATGTTGAATGACATGCCCAGTGATACAGTGATAGCTATCAGTGGAGCTGAGATCCAAGCAGCCTAACGTAGAGTCTTCACTCAAGCATTATTCTATCCTGAACTGCCTCACCAAATGCAGACATATGATGTATGTATATAAGGGGTTGTCACCGCTGACTTCATTCTCATGAGATGGAACTATAAAATAATGACACAAAAATATCCCACTACACACACCTAGAATTTTACAACAACCAAATGGGGAATATAAAACAGACCAGAAAGGCAGTGCCCAAGATCTAGTCCATCTTGTGCCTGCCATTCAGACTTTTGGAGTTTTCTTTGGGAAATGCTTTCAAAACCAGTTCAGGTAGGACACATGGATTGAGCACCTGCTATGTTCCAGATGCTTTACATATATTATCAAATTTAACCCTGTCAACCCAATGATGTATTTTTATCCTGTTATAGATGAGAAAATTTGAGTAGCAGAGAGAAGTAATTTTCCTAAGATATTATAGCTATTAAATGGTAGAGCCAGTGACAGTTGATACTGGGTTGGCCTGATCCAACAGCAGTACTACTGCGTGGCAGTCACTGCTACTTGTCTCTCAAAATCCATTCTCTTTTCTTCCTTTGGCAACAGATCCTCTGAGTTTTATCTGGCCACATGGCTAAACACTACATTTTCTAGCCTATCTTGCAGCAGCTAGGTGTGGCCATATAACTAAATTGTGACCAAAGCTGAAATGATATATGCAATTCCCAGGTCATACCCTTAAAAAAAAGAACAAAAATGGTTTTCCCCCACTTCCTCTTTTCTTCTTACTGGCTGGAATGAAGGTATCATGCTGGAGCTGAAGGAACCATTTAAGACCATGAGACAGAAATCTCATGTTAAGAATGGCAGAGTGAGCCAGGCGCCGTGGCTCACGCTTGTAAGCCTAGCACTCTGGGAGGCCGAGGCAGGAGGATGGCTCGAGGTCAGGAGTTCGAGACCAGCCTGAGCAAGAGTGAGACTCTCTACTAGAAATCAAAAGAAATTATATGGACAACTAAAAATATATATAGAAAAAAATTAGCCAGGCATGGTGGCACATGTCTGTAGTCCCAGCTACTCGGGAGGTTTGAGGCAGGAGGATTGCTTGAGCCCAGGAGTTTGAGGTTGCTGTGAGCTAGGCTGACGCCATGGCACTCTAGCCCAGACAACAGAGTGAGAATCTGTCTCAAAAAAAAAAAAAAGAATGGCAGAGCATCCTGTCTGGTCCCCAAGCTCCATGGAGCCACCATGTTAGCCCTGGGCTGCTTAAATGAGAATGAAATTTTTGCTTAAAAGCACTGTTATATGGGCCTTTGTTATGGCTGGTGCTACCTAATCAAGACATCTTGAACACCTGACAAGATAGCTCTGTTTAGATAAGGAAGATTAACAGCTGTGTCCCAAGTACCTGCCATGCCTAGCATATAGTGGGTCCTCTACAAATATTTTAATGAATCCTCAAAATCTCTCAGTTGACAGTACAGTAGAAGCCCTTGAAGAGTGGCAGAATATACCACCTCAAAATATGCCTCTTTGGCATAAGGATGCCTTTTAGCTAAAGGCATTTGAAAAACAGTAGGTACAAGAAGGGCACTCTAACCTCCCGTTTTCTTCCTGAAAGCAGGAAGTAAAACTCCCACATGAAAGATGCTCTCCTTATACCAGGAGGAATGAAGCATTCTTATCACCAGAGACAGGGGTTGAGGTTCAGAGAATTCTGTACAAACAGACCTTGTTAAAATAACTCTTATCTTCCTTTAGCCTCCCAATATATTTTAGTTGCTTTTCCACAGTTGCTTCTCTTTGTTGAAACTAGTATAAAACATTTAGGTTTTGCCACTTCTTTGGCTCTTCATTTCTTTATGAGGACTCCTGTGTATATCAAGTAAATCTGTACACTTTTCTCCTGTTAATCTGTTTTACATCAACTTAATTCTCAAGTCCAGCCAGAGACCCTAAGAGGGTAAGGTTCTGCCTCTCCTATACCCTCTTATCTGACATTATCAGAGCAGATTATTTTATTTTCAACTTAATACAGTCATTTTCCATCTGTCAAAGTGGGGCCAGGGACTTTTCTTTGAGGATGGGGCCAGTGACTGGAGTTTTCCATCTTTCTTACATAAACCTCACCAGTTATGTATCACCTGCAATTTCCAGTTTGCTTCCTTAAGGTAAAACAATTAATGCCATGTTTGAAGCAACTTGTGTGCAGAATTTATTTAGATTTTTATGATTTTCTCTGAATTTGTAATCTCCTTGCTCACATCTAATTCCACAGCAGCCTTTTTCCCTTTTCGCCACTTCTATTCAACATAGTACACAGCAGCGTTTAAAAGTGACTCATGTTAGTCAAATCTTCTAAAGATCCAACTTAGTTTTTATAGAAATGACACTTGTTTTCACTTAGTTCATCAACATATATAATATTTAATTAAATTACAAATTACAATAACACACACAACTGGCATAAACACACTTCACCACTAACTCTGGGTAAGCATGGCTTAGCTGTGGGAGTGGAAGTGCACAGCATTCTAGAAGATGCTGACTGCCTGGGTTTGAATCCCAATTCTCCACATACTAGTTGTGTAACCTGGGAATTCAAACTACTTAAGCTTTGTGCTCTATTTTCCTCATCTGTGAAAGGGGATAATATTAATAATAGTACCTCATAAACTCACGAGGATTAAAGGAGAAAACACTTGTGAAGCACTTAGAATAGTGTGGAGCACATGCTAAGTGCTCAATAAATGTTACATAATATCATTGTTGCTGGGCTGCAGGCAGCAGCTGTCCGACAGGTTGTAGGCAAGAGCCTGTGCCCAGCATCTCGTATCTTTCCTGGAGGAAGTGGGTGCCTCGATTGAGTAAGGTGTATCTTCTGTAGTATTATTAATATATCATATGGAAAAATTGAAGACTGAGAGTCAGTGACTCCAAAGCCACTTGACCAAGAAGTCATAGTTTTTAGAACTGCAAGGGCTTTAGCAATCATGAGGTTTGGATCCAGGAAAAAAAGTGAAATTCGCCATCCATTTTGGCTTTTTTTTTTTTTTTTATACCTATTGAGTCCAAAAATCCTAGTGAGGAGCAAACAGAACCTCTCAGAGGTGAGACTGCAGAGCCCTTGACCAGCCTCCTCAGGAAAACACTGGCTAACTACGTTGTGTTCCCTGTCCATACAGGGTTGGACAACTGGGAAAAGGCTCAGTCCCCTGAAACCCCTAGAGTGTGTGTGTTGGGGCAGGTTCCGCAGAGGTGAGGGCTATGGCCAGCAGCGGGGAGGTCACATGACTGTGCAGAAGCCAGATTCTGTGGGTTTCCTCGGGGAGCTCCTGCTGAGGGTTTCCCTGTGCCATTTGGGTGACCTGAAGGAGGCAAGGAGGGGGGCTTGCCAGTGAAGGTGACTGGGGAAAGAGCAGGAGGCAGCCTGCCCTGGCTCTGGCTCCCCCATGCCCTCTCTGGCCCTTACCTCTGCTGGTGGGCTCCAGAGCAGGAGGCAGTAGGCTTAAGTTTCATGTCCCCCCATTTTGCAGGACTGTCCTTTTCTCTGAGGCCTACCGTCAGGCCATGCAGGAGGCAGGGGATACCCCCGGCCTCCAAAGCTGGGTGAGGGTTGTTCAGATTGCTAAAGAGCAAAGACAAAGAGACTCAGGGCCCTATGTCCCAAGCACCAGATCACAGCTTCCTCTAACAGTGGTCATGTTCCATTAAAATCATCCCCAGCCACACCTTCTACTTTCTTTGCCATTCTCCAAGCCTCCCTCCCTCCCTCCCTCCCCCAGGGACCCACCTATTGGCTTGGGAGCCATTGGGTACCAGTATGCCAGGGTACTCCACTCTGGGAGGGCCTGGACCTCCAAATGGAAGGTGGGCCGTGGGTCCTGGACCTGGACAGAGAGACAGACACATTCACCACAGGCCTTTCTGTACCAAGAACCATCACAGTGGAAAAGAGAAAGCTCTGGGAGAAGAATATGGGGGGTAGGTGGCTGGGATGCACTGGTCACTGTACACAGAGGGTGTGTAAAGAACTGTTTCCTTTACAAGACAGGTGATTGGGAAACATGGGCCAACTAGAGGCTAGATGGTGGGAATGATTCACTGTGCCTGGAAGGAAACACACTGAAGAAAAGACATCAGTAAATTCAAGTCAGCTCAACAAGTAGCAGGGAACTCTCCTCCCACAGTTGCAAGCCTTTGGGGGAAAGAGACTAATGAACAGCGAGCTGGGGCCAGGAAACGAGCTGCATGGCAGAAGGCAAGCGGTGGGTGAGCGAGTGAAGCCCCAGAAGCCCCTCCTGCACCCACAGCCGCTTCCCATCGCTCGCATCACCTTAGCAGCCCCCGGCCCTCCGTCAGATCAGCAGCGGCATCAGATCCTCATAGGAGCCGGAACCCCACTGCAAACTGCATGCGAGGGATCCAGGTTGCGGTCTGATGAAAATCCAATGCCTGATGATCTGAGGCAGGGCACAGACGGCGACGCCCCCCCATTTCCCCAGTCCGCGGAAAAACTGTCTTCCACGAAACCGGTACCTGGTGTCAAAAAGGTTGGGGACCGCTGAGCTGGAGGAAGACAAGCACCCAGCGTGGTACTAGGCATGTGGCAGGCTTTCAACAAACCTTGGCACTCTAAGATGCAAAGTTAAGAAAGCCATGAGAGCAGGAAGACGTGATTCTAGAAAGGGTTAGAGGGTCGGGGGAGAATGGGCCAGGGCCCCCAGAAACAAACAGAAATGGGGGCGGGATGTTCTGGGGGTTGGGAAGCATAGGGGGGAATAGGGGCATGGGTGGTGAGGGAAGCAAGAGAGGTAGGTGGGGGAGAGTGCCACACGTGCGGGGAGGAGAGGCACTGGCCAGGGACAGCCTGCATCAACTCACGGGGCGTTCTCCCAGGCCCAGAAGTCTCGAGAACATTCGCCGACCCCTCCTCTGTTTTCTCCTGGTGGCCCGCCTCAAGCTCTTCGACTTCCCGCCCACCGGAAGATCTGTGGGGGTAGGGAACGGGCGCGGCGGGCAGAGCAGCACCCAGCCCCTTCCTCGCCGGGTACCAGCGAAGTCCCACCCCACGAAGTCTCCTCCCAACGCCCTCCAAAGGCCACGCCCATCCCGAAGCTCCGCCCCGTCCCCTCCTCACCCACGCTGTGCTTCTGCGGCGCTGCCTCGAACCCTGGCCGGGGTCCCCGCCGCGCGGCAGGCCCTGCCTGGAGCCTGGGGCCTTCCTAGAGCCGAGGTCTGGGAATGAAGGAGGATAAAAAGAATGGATTTGAGAAAAACGGCCGTCCCAGCTGTGTAAGTGTGCAGGAGTGTATGTTCCCTCCATCTACCTGCAGGAAGACACGATGGCCCCAGAGAGACCTGAGGTGTGCCGCTTGTCTCCGAGAATAAAATGTCAGGGTGAGGCCCTTTGTTCTGTTAAGGTCCCCACTTAGTAACTCTCAAGTTAGAGCTCAGGCTTAGGGACTATCAGACTGGGCCAGAACCTGACAACCATCCCATCCTGTCTGGAGCCTCAGGGGGCCAAGTCACTGAGAGCTGATAGCTGACCTTGGACGGGACCTGGGTCTTCTGACCCCCACTCCAATCCTCTGCTTGTACCAAGCTAATTTAATTTTGCTTGCAGATTGTAAATATGGTGTCCTAGTCTTTAAGAGGGCATAAAACGTATTAAATACACATAGTAAGTGTAAAATTTCAGTTCCTGGGGTGGAAAGAGGTTTTCTGAGGGTGTCTCAAAATGTGAGGAGGGAGGCCGTTGGAGAGACAACGAACTATGAAGACAGACAGGGTGAGGCAGAAACGGAGAAGGAAGAACACGGTGGAGATCCACAGAGAAATGCCCCCCGGAGACCTGGAGGTGGGAGAGAGACTTCCTTGGAGCACTATCCCCACCCTGTGGCCACTTATGGAACTGCAGCCAAGGACTTAAAACTTTCTACCTCCTCGCTCATAGCGTATTTTTCTGTATTTTGGGGTTTTTTTTAGACAGGGTCTTGCTCTGTCACCTAGGCTGGAGTGCAGCAGGCTGATCATAGGTCACTGTAACCTCAAACTCCTGGGGTCAGGGGATCCTCCAGCTTCAGCCTTCTGAGTAGCTAATACTACAGGTACACACTACCATGCCTAATTTTTTTTATTACTATTTTTGGTAGAGACAGGGTCTCACTATGTTGCCCAGACTGGTTTCAAACTCCTGGACTTAGCGATCTTCCTACCTTGGCCTTCCAAATTGCTGTGATTACAGGTGTGAGCCACTGCACCCGGCCAGGGCTCAGGATTCTTTATTGCACCCCTTGGCCTTCACCAAATGGGCCTGTTACCACCTAGCCAAAGCCTTGAAACAGCCCTTTGTGTTGGAAATGTGCCACAATCCCCCACCCACCTGTCCACCCCCTGGAAAGTGATATCTATCCCATAGGCAGGCTCAGAGCAGATGAACACAGATGAGCAGTCAAGCACAGCATCTCTGAGAACATCGGCTCTGCTTACCACCAACCCCTTCCCTGGGTAACCTTTCTCCACCCCTCCCTCCTTGTCTCAGGCGTCATCTAACCAGGGTGTGAGCCTGGACGAGCCCCACCTGGCCCAAGTGGGTCCTCATGGCATCTGCCAGCTTGGCCACCAGCCGTTCTCGCACAGAATCTGGCTCCTTCTGGGAAGAGGGTGGATAATGGAGAGGGAGAGGGTGATAGGGTAATGGGGGAGGCCTGGACTTCGTAGTCCTTTGGGGGTTGGGGAAGAAGGAAACAGAAAAGGGAGGAAGGAAGGGGGATTTTTCTCCCCTCTTTTCTATCCCATCCCCATGCTTTTCCCAGGGTCCTGCCACCATCTGCTCAGAATTGTGGATGGAGACCGACTCCTCCTCACAATAGTATCCCCAGGCCTAGCACACAGTATGTCCAATGCATGTTTGATGAGTGAATGAGTGGCGGGGAGAAGACAAGGACTGAGGCAGCAGTGTCTACCAAAGAAGCCTTCCTTGTGGAGGGATAGCAGGGAAGAGGTGGATTCCGGGATGGGGGGGGCGGGTCTCACCTGACACTGGGCCAATGCTTCCTTATAGTACTTCAAGGCCTGGTCATACTGCCCCAGTCTGGCTGCAGCAGCCCCCAGCCCCTCACAGGCCTGCCATTGCCCCTTCATGTCCCCTGAGGAAGAGAGCCTGAAAGGTCCTCTCACAGCTCCCTACCCCACTGACCCACCCCTGCAGAGGTACTCCCCACCCTCAGTTCCCCCCACCTGCCTGCCCACCAGCCCCAAAGACCCTCGGCCTTCAGGCACCTCCCCCAAGTCACATGCTAACCCCCTCACCCTTACCAGTGTCCCGGGCAGCTTGCAGGGCATGCAGGTAGTTGTCTCTGGCGGCCTTGTGGTCCTCCAGCTGGCTCAATGCAAATGCCAGGCTGCCAAAGCTCCGGCCCTGCTCCCACCGCTGCCCCATGGAGCCTGATGACAGAGCCCACCCCATCCTAAGAAGGGACTCTGCTGGTGCATCACAACCCTGCCCCCCAGCAACCAAGGTAGGGTTCCTAGGAGTCCTGGTGCTCAGCCTTGACACACCTCCAGATGGACCACAGAAGCCTGAACTCTCAATACCCAGCCTGTCCTCATCCTGAGTATTGGCCTAAATGTGTCCACCTGACTGGTTTGCGTTAGGCAACAACCCTGTGAGGTAGGCAAAGCAGGTGTCAATAGCCCCATTTACATATATGCATGGAAATTGAAGCTCAGAGAGCGAAAGTGATTCCCTGAGTGTCACACAAACAGAGGAGGGACTGGGCTTCAGGCCTCCTCTCCTGGCCGGTACCCTCCCCCTTAGCCTCTAAGCCCACAACCCTCCAGCCTGTCTGGCTATCCCATCTACTGTACTCCCAGTCCTCACTCCCCTGGTTCTGGGCTCCCAGGCCCCATAACTAGTCCTAGAGGTCCATCTACCCTTAAGCTTTGGGGCTTCTGCTGGAACCATCCTTAATCCCTTGGTCCCAGTCCCATTCCCCAGCCCCTGACACCCACCATGTAGGTCAGCAGCCTTCTGGTGAAACTCCCGAGCCTCCTGATAGTTGCCGAGGGCATTGTGGGCCATCCCGAGGTTTCTTAGCACGGTGGCCTGCTCTCCTAGCCCCCGGCACAGGGGCAGGGCCTGCAGGAAGGCCTCCATGGCCAATGGGAACAGCTGGAGCTGGGAGTAGCCCAGGCCTAGGTCATTATAGAGGTGCCCTGGAGGGCATAGCCAGGGTCACTGGTAGCCAGATCAGATGCAACTAAGGCTGTACTGGTGCAGCCTTGTCCCACACCTCCAGGCTCCCTCCAGCCCTTAGAGTATCACTAGACTCTGTGTCTTCCCAGATCCCACACCTTCCCTGCATAAAGCCCTTACCCAGCAGTCCCTGCTCAGTGCTCCTCTCAGCAAGCCTCCGGCTCTCCTCCAGCACCTGCACAACTTCACCTACCCCATGCCGCCCGCTCTTCAGCATACACCCTGCCGCAGCCCCCAGTGCCAGGGCTGCAGACCGGGGCTGCCTTGCTTGGGCATAGGCCCGGCTTGCTTCCTGTAGGCAGTGGGCTGCTAGCTCAGGCTGTCCCAGAGCCTGGTAGCAGGCTCCCATTTTTGCCTGGGCTTCCCCCTGGCCACCCTGTGGCTGGTAGTGGCTCAGGGCCCTGTGGTACCAGGCCAAAGCTTGAGGCAGGTCACCGAGGGCATGGTAGGCTAAAGCCACATTGAAACACTGGTCACCATGACGCCTGCCCTGTGCCTTCTCTTCAGGCTGGGCTCGCAGGAGCAGCTCAAGGCCTCTGGCTGGGTCCCCAGTCTCCACATAGGCAGCTCCCAGGTTGAAGGCACATGCCCGGAGCACAGGGGTGTCCCTGGTCTGTGGGGTCTTGGAGGCCAAAAGGAATGCCCTCTGGAAGCTGGTCAAGGCCTCATGGTTCCGGCCGGCCTGTAGGGCCACATGGCCAGCCCTGGTGAGGGCCTGGATGCTGGCCTCTGGCTGCAGCCTCTTTCTTTTCTTCTTTTTCTTCTTGGAGCTTGAGGGCTCAGGCTCAGGCTCTTGGGGGAGGATATCCTCAGGGTTGGGGGAAGACATAGGGCTGACAGCGAGGAACAGAGAGATCAGAAGTCAGCCTTGGCTTCCCCTAGAGCAGGATCCCTTTAGGGCAGTTCAGCTCTACGTTTGCCCTGGTGTGACCCTCAGGGTTTCCAGGATTTCTCTCTGACATCTCACTGTGCTTCATCTACCCCACTGGGCACCGTATCAACTCTCACTCTGACATCTTAATTCTTAGTCCTCCTTCAAGACTCAAATCCAGTGACAACTTCCTTCAGAAAGTCCCTTCTTCTCAACCAGCAACCAGCTGGGTACTCTGTGGTCCCACAGCACCCTACGCCTGTCTTTTATGATATTTATCACGCTGGGTCAGAGCTGCTGACTTTCTTGTCTTTCTCCCCCAGTACATTTGGAACAACCTGAAGGGCCTGGCACATACTAGATTCTCAATAAATGTTCATTGAATGAGATGGAAAAGTTCTGGAGATGGATGGTGGGAATAGTTGCACAAAAATGTGAGTGTCCTTAATGCCACTGAACCATGCATTTAAAATGGTTAACATGGTAGATTTTCTGTTACATATATTTTACCACAGCAAAAAAATGTTTATGGAATGAACAAATAAGTGGATGAAGAAACAGCACGTACAGGGCCTCTCTCCCATCCTCCCCCTGTGCGGCCACGTGCACCCACCCACTCATAATCCAGGCACTCCTGCGGTCTAGTCTCCAGATGTAGTGTAGGTCAGTTCAACAAATACTCAGTGAGTGCCAGCTATGTGCCGGGAGCCATAGTAGGCTCTGGGGGCCCAAAGCTGAACAGGCTATTGAATTGGCAAGGAGCCAACCTCCCGGAGAGCAGCATTCTGTGTCTCCATTTACTGCCTCTTCCCTGTTGCAGGGCCAACCCCCCCCCCCCCCCCCCCCCCCCCCCCCGGCTCCACGGCTTTCTGTCTGCTGGCTGATTCCAGTCCCCTGCCCTCTTAAGGTCTCAAGAGCCCTCTTAAACCCAAACACGTTCATCTCATCAGTGTGTATATCCTTCTAGTATCTTTCCCCTTGAAAGGCAAAGCCTTTTCATGAACCCTCCTCCCAGGGAATGGGAAAAGAAGTGGAAAAGACCCAGGAGCTATAGCCCCTCCCATTTTCTTCTTTCTTCTTCTTCTTTTTTTTTTTTTTTTTTCCCTTTCTTAGGAGGAGCAGGCAGGGGCAGTGCATTCTCTTTTTAAAGAAATTCTCCCAGCTTCTAAGAATACCTAGAAATCCTGCCTTTTCAAGGCCCTAAACCCCGGGGCAGTCCTGACTACTCCCACCCTGTCTGGGGTTCCCCCACGGCAGGACACCTTACCTCCTTCAGTCTTCTCGGCAGCTGGCCTCTGGAATGGCCCCTCTGGCTTGGGTTACCTCCCCTAGCTCTTCAAAGCCCCCAGGGTTGCTAGATAACCAGGTACCACCCTCCATTCCTAGGGAATTCTTTGAGTGACAGCTCAAAGGCCCTATCTGAGTGCTGAACTTGATGGTGCTTAGGCACGACACCCGAGTTCCATTGCCCTTCCTGCCCTGCCACCCCCAACCCTTGCAGACGCACCCCCTTGAATCCCTTACTTCAAGGAATAAATCAAAGCCTCGTGGCACTGGTTACTAGCTGCACCTCAGAAATTATCTATCTCATCCTTCTGTTTCACGGAGGAAGGGACCAATGCTCAGAGAGCAGGTGTGACTTGCCTAAGGTCACAGAGCAGTCATGTAGCTGGGGTTAGAACCCAGGTTTTCTGATTCAAGGTAATTAGCCTAGGGTCCCTTCCACTGCCCTTTGATTGCAAGCATCAATGGGGCTTGGGCTGTCCAGGAAGTGAACTTTCCCTGACACACACCCTCTCTTACATACTGTGTTTCTGTGTGTTAGTTTCATATCTGGGAACAGGGTGAAAGGTTGATGGTCAGGAAAAGCCTAGAGATCAGAAGAGCCTCCCTGTCCCCGGACTCCTTTTCCCAGCTCCACTGATCTGCAACCTACATGTTCTGCTTAATGAAAGGACAGCAGGCCCCAGGACAATGGGGACCTAATGGCCTGACTCACCAAGGGTGGCCTGCATCAGAAGGCAAATGACCTCATTTACCTAGGGAAAGGCCTCTTTTGAGTAAAGAAACCTTTGCCAGAAATAAAATTATGAGGAAGCAGTCGGGCTTACTTGCATTTGCCCCGCAGCCTTTACTAAAGGTCTGCTGTGTGCAGGTGTGGTGCTGGGAGCCTCAGATGGCTCTGTAAGGGAGTGGAAAATGGCTTTCTTCTACCCTTCTATGTTCTTTGTCTGAGCTACAAATTAAATTGACATAGGACAGATTAACAGGAGAAAAACCATTTTAATTGCAGTCATGCTTTGCTTAACAACAGGATACATTCTGAGAAATGCGTTGTTAGGTGATTTGTGGTTACGCAAATATCATAGAGTGTACTGTACTTACATAAATCTAGATGGTGTAGCCTACCACACACCTAGGCTGTATGGTATAGCCTGTTGCTCCTAGGCTACAAACCTGTGCAGCACGTTGCTGTACTTAATACTGTAACACAATAGGAAGTTTTTGTGTATTTAAATATATCTAAACAGAAAAGGTATAGTAAAAATACAGTATAAAAGATGAAAAATGGTACGCTTGTCTAGGGCACTTACAATAAATGGAGCCTGCAGGACTGGAAGTTGATTTGTGTGAGTTAGTGAGTGGTGAGTGAATGCAAAGACCTAGGACATTACTGTACACTTTTATACAACTGGCAGCACAGTAGGTTTGTTTACACCAGCATCGCCACAAACACGTGAGTAATGTGTTGCTCTAAGACATTATGATAGCCACATCAGTAGGTGATGGGAATTTTTTAGCTCCATATGAGGGTAGTCATTGACTGAAATGTTATGCAGAGCATGACTGTAGGTGCGTATGCACGGGAGTCCCACAAAACATGAGATCCGAAGAAGGGTCTGATGACTGGAAGTTTATATAGCATCCTGAGCTAGAGAAAGGAATAGGGGCTTGAGACATCTACAGGGTGGTGGCAATACAAGTTATTGGAGGGTCGGGGGAGGAAGTGCATGGTGAACAAAGGCTGTCCTGCTAGGTATTAGGTTATTAAGTATGAAATGTCCAATTTCCTTAAGTACTAAGTTTGACAGACGATATCTCTGACATTTCACTTTGACACTTCTTGTTTTATTTTTATCGTGAAGGTATAGCCTCAGTCTTTCAAACACATGTTTTGGCTTGTGATTATCTTTCAAACTGTTTTTTAGAGCAATTTTTGTGAAACCATGGATAAGTCAAAAATGCATGTTATTTTTTAATATGAGTTCCATCGTGGAACCAGTGCAGCACAGACAGCTCAAAATATCAATGAAGTGTTTAGGAAGGATGTGGCTAATGAATGCACAGTATGTCAATGGTTTGAGAAGTTCCATTCTGGTGATTTTAATCTTGAATATGAGCTACGTGAGCGACCTGAGACCAAGGTAGATAATGATGAGCTGAAAGCTGTAGTGGAAGCGAATCCATCTCAACCTATGAGTGAATTGCCAGCAAAGTCTGTCAATGTTCCAGCAATACTGGACCATTTGAAACAAATCAGCAAGGTAAAGAAGCTGGATAGATGGGACACCGCATGCAATAAATGAGAGCTTCAGAAGAGAAATCGTCTTGAACCTTGCCTTTCTTTGCTGTCACGACATAAAGGCGAACCATTTCTACACCTATTGTTATGTGTGAGGAAAATGGATTCTTTTTGACAATTGCAAGAGTTCAGCACAATGGTTGGATAAATATGAAGTGCTGAAACACAGTCCAAAACCGAATATTCATCAAAAAGAGATACCGGTATCTGTTTGGTGGTCCAGCGCTGGTATTCTCCACTACAGTTTCATAAAAACTGGTCAATCAATTGCAGTGAATGTCTCCTACAATCAACTGGACTAAATAATGAGGATGCTTACAAGTAAGAAGCTGAGATTGGTCAATAGAGACAGGCCAATTCTCTTGTAAGACAATGCTTTACCACGTCACACAAACAATGCTGCTCAAACTACGGAAGCTGGACTTGGAAATTCTATGTCATCTATCATATTCACCAGACCTTGCACCAACTGACAACCATTTCTTGCAAGGAAAAATATTCAATTTTCAGCAAGTTGTGGAAAACACCTTTCGAGATTTCCTCGCCACTCACTCTCCAGGCTTCTTTGCTGCTGGCATAAACAAGCTACCATTAAGATGGCAAAACTGTGTGGATAGTTTAGGTACATACTTTGATTAATTGTACTGCTTCTTGTTTGAGATATGATGAACTACACTTTTGATTTGAAATCGGACATTTCATATTTAATGACCTAAATAGATAAAAAGTCTCTAAGGTAACAAAAGTTATCTTAGAGCAGCCCTCTTCCTGATACAGATACTTTACTCATGTAGATTTCTTTCATATATTTAAATTTCTTTTCCAAAAGGACAGCTTTTCAGAGCTACTCCTGTATCTGCAGTTTCTCAGAATAACCACCTCAAAATATGCCAAGAAGTATATTTTGGGGTGGCATATTCTGGTTTCCTACAGTCATATTTTGGGGTGGTGTGTCCTGAGTCCCAACAGTGCCCATGCCTGAGATAGGCTCTCCCAGCTGCCTGCAGCTTCTGCCCGCAGGCTGGCCTTCGGGATGCTACGACAGCCTGGCCAGGGCCAAATATGCAGCTCAGTTTGCCCCTCACTCAGCAGGCTTCCCTTAAGGAGAGAGGATGACTTGGAGAGGGGGCAGGGACTGAAACTGCTCTCACCAAGGTTCTAATGACCTCCCAGTGATCCTGTGATCATTTCTGAATCATGTTCTTGATTGATTTCTCCGCTGTATCCATCACATCCTTGGAACTCTCTCCTCACTTGGCTTCCATAACCTACTGTATTCTGGCTCTCTCTTTCCTTCTTTGATAATTCTTTTTCCATCTCCTTTGCTGGGCCCTCTGTCCATCTCTTAAATCCTGTGTCCCCCAACACTCTGCCCTTTGTTATTGTCTCTTCTTACTTTACATATTCTTTCAAGAACATTTCATCCACTCTTCTGATTTTACCACTGATAAGCCAATAATTTCTAAGTGTGTAACTGTAGACTTAACTTGTCCAAATCAAACTCATATTTCCCCAGTCCACCCTTCCCATATTCTCAATGTTATTAGTGGACGACCAACACAGTCTCTAAACTAGAAACCAAGGAGCCATTCTTGACTCCTTCTCCATTCTCAGTCTCAGCCTATTGATTCTGCCTTTGAAATCCCTCTTCAGTGTACCCTCTTTTCTGCAGTCTCATGCCATGGAGGTGGGATAGTATATAGTGGTCAAAAACTAAAGGTTGGAGTGGGACCTATTTGGGTTTAATTCTTGGCTTTACCAGTTATTGGCTGTATGACCTTTCTAAGCCATAATTTCTCATTGTATTGTGAAGATTAAATAAGATGGTTTCTTGTAAGATGATGCTATGACCAGCAAATAATGACCAGCATATAAGAAGCACTCAACATTGATGTTGTGTGTTGGTCCATAACTCTGGTGTGGGAGAAATACCTCTCTAGTCAGCTTCTGTTTCAAGCCCCTCCAAGAAGAAAAGGGCAATTCATTCAGGTACTTCCCTTCTGGCTAGGTAGAGGGATACCTGTCCAAGGGTATATCTGCTTGGCTCATTATGCAACTGTTCCTTCTCAGGGTTCTTTACTCCTAGGATTCTTCTCAGGAGGCAGGGAAGGGGACCCTATCACCAGAAGCCACCAACATCTAGATTTTCTCTACTTCCCCCAGCTGGTGAGAGGCAAGGGGAATTGCTTACAAGGGAACACCACTCTCTTCAAACCTTACTTTCCCCAAACAGTTTGTCTCAGCCCTTGAGTCTCCTCTGTTCCTCCAACAGCTCTAGGTTTGGATATTTTATTTTCAGCCCCCTCACATCTCTCCCCCAAGGCTGTAAGTCTAGGCTGCCTGGCTGCTTAAAAGGAGTGTTGGGGAAGGGTAAAGGGAGAAATACCAAATGGGGAAAGCTTGTCGGATAATTTTTTTTCCAGCATAGTTGTTGTAATGTTATTTTTTATTAGTTCAGGCCCTTATTGTCTCTCACCTGTGCAAAGGCAACAGCCTCCCAATTGATCTCTGTCCCTAGCCTCACCCTCTTCCAAGCCCCTGCTGTTGGTGGGGGGAAGGGAGCTTCCTGAAATATAAATCTGGCCCTGACCTATGCCTAAAATGTTCCTTGGCTGGTGACTGCTCACCAGAGCCGATCCAGCACCGCAGAATGGTGCCTCCAGGCCCTCTTTCCGCCTCTCCCTGGCTGAGCTTTGTTCTCCTCTAAAACTGAACAGAGTTTAATTTCCCCAGCTCACCTCCTTGTTCTTGCACATGCGGTTTCCACCGACTGGAATGCCTCTCTCCTTCAGTCTGATGAATTCTTCTACATTCTTTAACCCAGATCAGCTGTCACCTCCACTGGGAAGTCTTCCCCGTCTTTCACTGCTCGTAGTCACAGCAATGATTCCGTTCCTCTGCGCATCACTGACCTCTAATTTACTTCACTGTATGTGTATCACTCATGCCAGAACAGCAAACTTTTTAAAGGATTAACTGAGCTTATGCATCTCTGCATCTGAACCTGCTAAACCACCTAGTTTAGCGCATAGTACCAAGTAGGCCCGCGAGTTAGCAGGACCCAGGAATACAGTACGAAGTGGAGCAGGGGTTAATGGGAATGCCAGGGGGAAATGACAGAGGCAAGGGCAGGGGCAGAGGCCACTTGAAATAAGTCTGTTAAGCGGCATAGGAGCCCAGAGGAACAGCAGAAGGAGGAACGGCCGAAGGCGAACGCCCCTACCCCAGCCGGGGATGGTTTCCTGTTCTCCACCTGGGCCGCGCGCCTTCGCTGCCTGAAACTACAGATCCCAGGGCTCTCTGCGGTGCGACCGGAAGTGTCCTGTCCGACTGTGGCGACGGTGAGGGGCGGTGGCCCAGCGGCGGGAGATTCAAACCTGGAAGGAGAAACATGGAGGGAAGAGGAGCGGGCCTGGGCCGGGCGGCCTGTGAGTGCCGGCAGGGTCGGAGGAGGGTTCCGCGGTGGCGCGGCTGGTCGGGGGCTTGGCAGTGCCAGGGGAGGCTGGGGCGGGGGCTGAGGGGCAAGGGGCGGTGGGACTGCTCTGTGGGGAGGGAGTCCTCAGTCCCGGGCGCCGAGTAGACCTGTGAGCAGTGACACGTCCCCTGACTAATGTGCCGCGCGTTAAAGCTTACAAAGAGCTTTCTCCCTTATTTCCAAGTGCTGGGGCTCTGGGATCCGGAGAACGTAGGTGATCTGGCTCCTTAGAAGGCAGCGGTTACTGATGGCTAACACATGTGCCAAGCGCTGCCACGGGACAGGACGCCCAAAGGGACTGGGGACTGAGATGCCTCTTTGAGACAATGCTTTTTAAACTTTAGGATGCCGAAATTACTTGGGAAGCTTGTTTAAAATGCAAATTCATGAGAACTATCCCAGAGCTTCAGCTCTAGTAGGTCTGGATTGAGGCCCGGAACCTGCACCCCAGGTGATTGTGCTGCAGGTAGTCCCTGGCCACGCTACTTTCAAAAACACTGCTTTAGAAAGAGAGACTGGGGTTGGAAGGATGGGGGGTGGGCAGAGAGATGTCCTTCTGATTTTCTGAACGAAAGGCAAAATCTGCTCCTTCTTCCACCCCGTCCTTCATCTCTGTTAGGATCCAAAAAGCAAAGTCCACGTCTACTCTTCTGTTAAAGGAATGCTAGTTCCAGACCTGAGAAGGAAAGGAAAACTTTTTTTTTTTTTTTTTTTTTTTGAGACAGTGTATGTGTGTGGACAAAGTCCCTCCCATGTCTCACAGTCCTCAGTTCATAACTCTGAGGTGATGTCACTCACTTACTGGTTTATTTTCCGTGCTTAACAACCAAGACTTGTTCCTTGTACACCCCATTGGAGGAACTGATGGCTTTCCTGCGGTTGGCCAGTGCTTTCAAATCTGTACTGGGAGGGGTGTGTGTGTGTGTGTGTGTGTGTGTGTGTTTTAACTTGCTTAACTGCCAATTCAAATAAGCCCTGCCCTTCTCCAAATCATATTGCAGAATATGCAATATAAGGAAATAGGAAAAGACTGAAAATGACATTAAGTGTTGAGTCAAAGACAGATGGACTAAACTCTGTCTTTTTTCAAGCTCTGTCAGTTTATTTTCTTGGTGTGTGTGTGTAGCTTTCTCTCACCCTGTTTGCTTTTTTTTTTTTTTTTTTTTTTTGAGATAGAGTCTCACTCTGTTGCCCTGGCTAGAGTGCCATGGCATCAGCCTAGCTCACAGCAACCTCAAACTCCTGGGCTCAAGCAATCCTACTGCCTCAGCCTCCTGAGTAGCTGGGACTATAGGCATGTGCCACCATGCCCGGCTAATTTTTTCTATATATTTTTAGTTGTCCATATAATTTCTTTCTATTTTTTTAGTAGAGATGGGGTCTCGCTCTTGCTCAGGCTGGTCTCGAACTCCTGAGCTCAAACAGTCCGCCTGCCTCAGCCTCCCAGAGTGCTAGGATTACAGGCAGTGAGCCGGTGAGCCCCTATGCCTGCTCCTGTTTGCTTTTGTATTGTCTTCCCTAAGGAGAATAGAGAGATAGGGGAGAGGAGGAGGGAGAAGGATAAAGTGAGGCTGTGGCTAAGGCAAAGTATGAGTGCTGTCTCATTTAAGGGATTCTCTGTTCTTGAGTTTGGAGGTCAGTATTGTCTGCATTTTGTTTAGCTTGAAGATTATTTTCCTTCTCAGGTAACCTATACCAGAAACGACAGTGAACGTATCTTTGTGATCTTTTAAAATTCTCTTTGGCTGGGCGCGGTGGCTCACGCCTGTAATCCTAGCACTCTGGGAGGCCAAGGCGGGAGGATTGCTTGAGCTCAGGAGTTCAAGACCAGCCTGAGCAAGAGCGAGACCCCCGTCTCTACTAAACATAGAAAGGAATTAGCCAAACAACTAAAAATAGAAAAAATTAGCTGGGCATGGTGGTGTGTGCCTGTAGTCCCAGCTACCCGGGAGGTTGAGGCAGGAGGATCGCTTGAGCCCAGGAGTTTGAGGTTGCTGTGAGCTAGGCTGACGCCACGGCACTCTAGACCAGGCAAGAGAGTGAGACGCTGTCTCAAAAAAAAAAAAAAAAAAAGAAAAGAAAAAAAAATTATCTTTGTCCTTCCACTTAACCCCAAGTGAGTGGTGTTCCTCTCTGGTGGACTGCCTTTTCCCTCTTTCCGCCTGTTTAAAACCTAGTTCATAGGTAGAATCCTTTGCTTCTTCTACTGCTTCCATAGATTTTTATTCATGGGCTATAATCATACTTATCACATTAGATTGTAGTTATTTACTTACATGTTTTTCTCTTCTAATAATAATCTGTGTATTTCATAAGAGTAGGGGTCCACTAGCCCAGTGCCTGACATAAAGGAGGAATTGAATGAATGAATGGCTATTGAATGATGAGTCCTAATTTGTTCTGTTACCTAGCCTCTGACAGAGTACCCGGCAAGGATGTCACAGGTCCAGTTCTTGGAAAATCAGTCTAATTAGGATAAGATAAGAAACAAGTTTCCAGCCAGTTAGGGCTCTGGACATCCCAGCTGGGAGACATAGAGGGAAGGGGCATGAGAAGACTTGAGGAGGAAGAGAACAGGGAGATGGCTGCAGAGGAAAGAGAAGGAATGCTTCCGGTACAGGAGGAGGCTGCCTATTTAAGGGTATCCTGGAAAGAGGAGGAGGAGGGACATATGGGATATGCTTCAGGTCTCGAGCAGGGTTGCCTAAGGAAGTCTGTTAAGAAGAACCTTCAAAGGCCCCCTAATGCTCCCTTCTTTGACCTTATCTACCTTTACTCCTCAGATGAACGCCTCACAGCTGAGGAGATGGATGAGCAGAGGCGGCAGAATGTTGCCTATCAGTACCTGTGCCGGCTGGAGGAAGCCAAGCGGTAAGTAAAGTCCAGAAAGATGGACACTTTCTGGTCTCCCTTTTCCACCCTTCCCCCACTAGGCATCTGCTCCCAAAGCCAATGCAACAGGACGGGGTCCATTCTGTGGGAGAGGGTGAGTTGAAATAGCTGTTGTTTTTATTTCTGAAGCAAATTCCAATCACATCCTTTTACTCCCTACATACTTCACTACATATCTCTAAAATATATGTCCATTCACTTATGTAACCACAATGCCATGATAATACCCAACCAAATTATTTGTAAATTTTTTCAAGATCAATACCCAGGCCATTTCCAAATTTTCTTGATTGTCAAAAAAAAATAAATAAATAAACTTCCTGTAGCTAGAGCTGGATAAACAGAGGAAAACAGAGAAAATTCTGTTTTTTATGGTTAGCTTATTTAAATAAGGATCTAAAACATTTCACTTATTACATTTTCTTGTATGTCTCTTAAGTCTTCTTTAATCCAGAGCAGCCCATCTCCCCTTTTCAGTTCTTTTTTTTTTTTTTTTTTTTTTCTTTAAGAGATGAGGTCTTGCTGTATTGCCCAGGCTGAAGTGCAGTGGTGGCACAATCATAGCTCACTGCAACCTCGAATTCCTGGGCTCAGATGATTTTCTGCCTCAGTCTCTTAACAAGTGTGTGCTACCATGCCCTGCTGATTTTTTTTTAAATATTTTTTTGTAGAGACAGGGATCTCACTGTTACCCTGGCTGGTCTTGAACTCCTGGTCTCAAAGGATCCTCCCACCTCGGTCTCCCAAAGTGCTGGGATTATAGGCGTGAGCCACTGTGCTCAGCCAGGTTCTTTGTATCATTGACTTGCTGAAGAAACTGGGTCATTTTTCCTTTAGAACATGCTATATTCTGGCCTTGTCTATTTTCTTTCTTTCTTTTTTTTTTTTAGAGACCTGTGTCTGTTTGCTTTCTTGTGTCATTAAGTTTGTTCCTCTATACCCTATATGTCCTATAAATGGACGTTGGCTCTAAAGGCTTAATTCGATTTGGGTTCAACATTTTTGACAAGAAGTCTTCATTGGTGGTAGTGTGTGTTTCATACCACATCTCATAGGGAGAATACAATGTCTGCTTGTCCCACTTTTAGTGATGCTGAGTCTGATCAGGGAGTTCAGGTGATAACCTGATCCGTACATTGTAAAATTTCCCGCTAACTCTTCGACTTATGTCTTGATCCATTGTTGGTCATCACTAGAATCTATTATTTTATTAGGGGTCAAAATGACTGTTTTCTAGTTCTGTCATTTCTTCCACATTTATTAGCTGAATTGTAAGGCAGAACTTTCCCTCATGATCTTAGGGCTATTTGGGTACCCTGAAATTCAATTTGTCCAGGAAAGTCAGGATAAATATTTAAGTCTTTTTTTTTTTTTTTTTTTGTTTGTTTGTTTGTTTTGAGACACAGTCTCACTCTGTTGCCCAGGCTAGAGTGCCGTGGCATCAGCCTAGCTCACAGCAACCTCAAACTCCTGGGCTCAAGTGATCCTCCTGCTTCAGCCTTCCAAGTAGCTGGGACTATAGGCATGTGCCACCATGCCTGGCTAATTTTTTCTATACATTTTTAGTTGTCCAATTAATTTCTTTCTATTTTTTAGTAGAGACGGAGTCTCGCTCTTGCTCAGGCTGGTCTCGAACTCCTGACTTCGAGCAATCCTCCCACCTCGGCCTCCCAGAGTGCTAGGATTACAGGCATGAGCCACTGCTCCCAGCCTTTTCTTTTAAAGAACAATTTTTTGTTTGTTTTTTTAAGAGACAGGGACTCACTCTGTCACCTCAGCTGCAGTGCAGTGGCATGATCATAGCTCTCTGTAACCTCAAATTTCTGGGCTCAAGGGATTTTCCTGTCTCAGTGTCCCAAGTAGCTAGGACTATAGGCATGTGCTGCCACACCCAGCTAATTTTTAAATTTTTTATAGTGACAGGGTCTTGCTTTGTGGTCCAGGTTGGTCTTGAACTCCTGGCCTCAAGCTGTCCTCCCACCTCAGCCTTCCAAAGTGCTGGGATTGCAGGCATGGACCACTGCACCTGGCCTCAGCGGTATATTTTTAATGCTCTCGAAGTAGGTAGAATAGGGCAATTGGGAAAAATCAGGTGTTTATGGCAGGAAAGTCATGAAGCAAGGTATGACTGACTCTCTGTTTGGAAACAGATACTTTCCTTTTAGACTCCAATATGTAGGGAAGTTTGGAGAGTCCATATGAGGAGCCCTTAATCTCCCTCATACAACCATCAGCAATGATAATACTTCACACTTGTATTCAAGCATTTTTACATTCATTAGCTTATGTGATCCTGGCAACTGCCCACTGAAGTAGGCAGCACAGGCCGGTTATCCTCATTTTGAAGATTATGTGACTGAGGCTCCCAGAGGTGAAGTGGGGGAGATGGTGTGGAAAGTGGGCCTTCTGATTCCAAGAGCTGTGACTTTTCTGTCCCTTTGTGCTGCTCCCCTTCCATCAACCCGGAGGTTCCCTACGACCCTCATCATCATCAAAGCTGGGTTATGAGCCGTGTAGATCACTTGGGCAGACATGACCTTTCCGTATCTGGGTTCTGAGAGAACAATGCAAAATGAGGGAGGTGAGCAGATTCAATTTGGTTCAACAGTCAAATATGTAACCAGAATAAGTGAGAAGTTATATTATGTAACAAGGTAAGAGTCTGTTTAAGCCTCACTGAAGATAGGCAGGTTAAGGATCTGTCAAGGAGGACTTTCTGGGGTGGGTAGGCCTGAAGGTTGGCTGATCCAGGTGTTTGGGGCAGCTTGAGAAAAGGTGGGAACAGCCAGGCAACGGGCAGAGGGGATTTGGGGTGGGGCAGGAACAGGAGGCAGGGGAGGGTCAGGGGCCACTTAAGGAGAGAGAAGGAGGGAAGTTTCTGCAGTTAGAATAAACCACTGTGGCCTGCCAGAGTGGATGAGAAGGTGCTCTCATGTTTGTAGCTGGATGGAGGCCTGCCTGAAGGAGGAGCTTCCTTCCCCGGTGGAGCTGGAGGAGAGCCTCCGGAACGGAGTGCTGCTGGCCAAGCTGGGCCACTGTTTTGCACCCTCCGTGGTTCCCTTGAAAAAGATCTATGACGTGGAGCAGCTGCGGTACCAGGTGGGGAACAGTGGACTCCACCTTCTACCTTCTTCCTCTCAAACTATCCATCCTCAAAGCTGTGAGGGTAGGGTGAACACATAATTTATTGTCCAAATCTGGACATTTTTGAGGATGAAAGGGGATGCTATTAATCATTGTGCTGGGACAAGCTATTCATCAGTGCCTCCCAGCCAGGTGGGTGTGTACTACCCTTAGCAGCAAGGGGCACCTGCTAGGTGGGCTGTACGATGCCCTGAGAGGAGAACTGCCCACAGTCTGCATTCAGAGGCATGCGGGCTTTGCCACCCTGCTTGTACTTCCTGGGCACGTTGTTCCTTCTCTATGCTCTCAGCAGCCTAACTTTCTTCTCCTTCCCATCCCAGCTCTGGATTCCCCTTTTCTAGGAAGCTTTATTGGATTGTTAATCCCATCCCTGTGCCATACTTCCCAAATGTCCAACTGGATCATCCATTCCTGGTGGTTTCTATCTATATTTCTCTGTCCTGGTGGGGATGGGCAATCCACAGGGTGGGGTTCCCCTGCCCCTCCCTCTTGAGTCTTTAAGCTGTGGTCGGGCTCTGCCCATAGGGAGCTCCAAGAACTGTGAAAATAGATTCTCTTCTTTATCCTTCCCTTTCAGGCAACTGGCTTGCATTTCCGTCACACAGACAACATCAACTTTTGGCTGTCTGCAATAGCCCACATCGGTCTGCCTTCGGTAACACTGGGCCTCAAGATTGGCATTCATCTTTACTCTTCACCCATTCCCCCAAGCCCCCACTTTGTCTCCCCAGACCTTTAGCCCCCATCTCCATGTGTCTTCTGAACTAACTTAATCTAAGAGAAGAGTTCCTTGGGGTAGTTTGTCTTTGAACTGGGTTATTATTATTTTTTCTCTGCTTCTCCTTCGCTGTGGATAAAAGGAGGTGAAGGCTCCCTGGCCTGAGTGGCCTCGTTCCCATTATGCAACAGGGCCCCTAAGTAATGCAGGAAATGGGGCTCATATCAGCCAGCCCTGTCTTCCCACCATCATTTCACAGTGTGAAGCAAGGGTATGCCCCATGCATAGGTGGTAGACTATGAGTTGGAAGCCTAGGCCCAAGACCCCACTGGACACATGATGCATGTGAATCTCAATTTGTTTCTTACCTGTAAAATGGGGATAGTGATTCCTGCCCTGTCTACCTTGTGATATTGGTCTGTGTGAATTCCCTTTGTGAATTATAAAGAGCTATACAAATTAATGCATGATAGGATTCCACAATGTATGGTTTCTCTCTGCTGTGTTTTTCTTCACTGTAGAAGGGAACTATAAGACAGGAAATAGCAGTAAAGAAAGACACTTTGGTGGGAGACAGAAACAATAGAGGGCATGTGTCCTCGGTGGGACTAGAACCCTTAAGTCTCTAGATTTGGTCCTTTATAATGAACCTAAACGTAACCAAGATATATTGAGGTTAGGCCTCATTACAGTCACTAGCTGGCATGGGAAGCCACCTTGGGGCAACTCAGTTCTTAGAGGGGCCCCCACTGATCAAGGCCTCTGGCTCGGGTACAGGGATGACACACCTGACACCTTTGTGGTCCTTTATAATATATGCCTCGTTGGGCCTCCATAGGAATATGGCCAGCTCCACAGCATCCCGCCTTTCTGGTGACAGTTTAAGGTGAGGCACACAGGGTCACTGTGTCTGTAAGATGGCTGAGGGCTTGTTTGTCCTGGAGGGTATGACTTGCACCCTATAGCCTGGATAGCCCCATCTGGTGTTCAGTTCCAGGGCATCCTGTGACTCTGTGTCTGTGGCTGAGTCTTGACTTAGTATGTGTCACCAGTGCCTTTCTTTTACACTGGGCTGACTGGAAATGGCTGGGGAGACTGACCTAGAAGCCTGAGGCAAAAAAGAAGCACACACCTCAAGTTGGGCAGGAAGACCCATTCTTTGGCCCACTCTCTCCTTATCTGGTGCTGCTTAAATGTCCCTTATGGCAGTAATGGTTGGTCTCCCCTCTAGACCTTCTTCCCAGAGACCACGGACATCTATGACAAGAAGAACATGCCCCGGGTAGTCTACTGCATCCATGCCCTCAGGTGAGAAACCTCAAATTTTGTTATCTAGGTTCCTGTAGTTAGATGCAACCAACAATCAACAGCAATAAACGTAGCAGGAAGGACGGAGGGTAGACGATAGAGAGCACTTCTCAGGAGAGTGAGGTTTTATTTTTTTATTTTTTTTTTTTGAGACAGAGTCTCACTCTGTTGCCCAGGCTAGAGTGAGTGCCGTGGCGTCAGCCTAGCTCACAGCAACCTCAAACTCCTGAGCTCAAGCGATCCTCCTGTCTCAGCCTCCCGAGTAGCTGGGACTACAGGCATGCACCACCATGCCCGGCTAATTTTTCCTATATATATTTTTAGCTGTCCATATAATTTCTTTCTATTTTTAGTAGAGATGGGGTCTCGCTCTTGCTCAGGCTGGTCTCGAACTCCTGAGCTCAAACGATCCGCCCACCTCGGCCTCCCAGAGTGCTAGGATTACAGGCGTGAGCCACCACGCCCGGCCATGAGAGTGAGGTTTTAGATTTACACGGTTGTGTTCAGGTGTATGTGCATGTGTGTGGACACATGTATGTGTGACTGTGCGGGTAAGGGAAAGGGCAGGCAGAGTAGCAGAGGCAGGAAGGTAGCAGGGTAGGGCCTTCGGCTTGTGACTGAGGTAGAAAGGAGTCAGAACAGGACCCACAGAGAGTGCCACATGCAAGCCACTTAGTTTGAACAGTGAAGGCTTTTCGATCCTACTCAAAGCCAGCCACAGCAACCAGTTAGCTAAATCATAGGAAGTGCCTGACCAGTTCCTTGTGTCCACCATGTCATCTCCTCCTGACTTCACTTCACATGTCCTTTTGTGCCTCTGTGCCTTAGCTCAGCAGGTCTCCGCTTGCTGTGCCCTTACTATCCTCCTCCATCCAGTGACCTACTACTACAATGTGTCCTTCTCTGTGAAGCCTCCCCAATCCCCCCAGACCTCTGACAGCATTTAATTTAGCTTCTGGACTTTCCTCAAGCTGATGTGCGATAACATTTCTTCCTGTGGATTGGGGGTGACTTGAGGGTAGATGCTGAGTGAGCTTCATCTCCAGGGCCCCACAGTATCTCCTATAAACCCACTGTGGGCAGAGTGTTGAAATGAATAGGCCCCAGTGCCTTCCAATGCCTTCCATTTTTTCCCCAGTCTCTTCCTCTTCCGTCTGGGATTGGCCCCTCAGATACATGATCTGTATGGGAAAGTGAAATTCACAGGTAAGCTCAGCTCCTTTCCTAACCACCACAGTCTGGACAGGGTCTTCGGGGTTCTGGGCCTTCTGATGGGTACCTGTGGTATCATTGCAGCCGAGGAACTCAGCAACATGGCCTCTGAACTGGCCAAATATGGCCTCCAGCTGCCTGCCTTCAGCAAAATTGGGGGCATCCTGGCCAATGAACTCTCGGTGGATGAGGCTGCAGGTAGGGACTGGGCTCTGTCCTGCTAGGAGTAGGCTTGGTGGCTATGAGAGGACCCCAAGCCTCATAGCCCTAAGATGGATTCTGGCCCCTCTCATCCACAGGCAAGGCCATCAGGCTACCTGGTTTGCCTGGCCCCTGAGGATGGAAAAAGGGGTGATGTCACAGTGGCCTGCAAGTGTTTGTGCTCTGGTCTGGGGTTTATTCTGGCCTCCTGACCTTGTTTCCATTCCACCTCCCAGTCCATGCAGCTGTTCTTGCCATCAATGAGGCAGTGGAGCGAGGGGTGGTTGAGGACACTCTGGCTGCCTTGCAGAATCCCAGTGCTCTTCTAGAGAATCTTCGAGAGCCTCTGGCAGCCATCTACCAGGAGTTGCTGGCCCAGGCCAAGATGGAGAAGGCTGCCAATGCCAGGAACCATGTAAGGAGGAGTTTTGGGTGCAGGGGCTACAAAGTTGAGTGGCCTGGAAAGTCTCAAATGAAACCAGGACTCCTATCTGTCCTGTCTCTACGTTCCAAATTTGCTTCTTGGAGAAACCGTAACTTGTCAGTGATTTTAGAGAAATAGGAGAAGAACTTGGGAGAATAATGAGAATTCAGAAGAGAAGACTAGAGAAGAGGTTTTGGGGGGACGGATCTGATGGGAGGCCTGAGAGGGGCTGTGGAATATATTATAGAACAGGATGCGACTGGACTGGAGATTCCAAAGGTTGGTTTGGCTTGACTGTGTCCATCCCAGGGGTTTAGACCCCACAATTTCCCTGGAGTCCTGAGCAGACTGACCCTTGGCTTTGGAAAGACACCCAGAAGAAGAAACAGGTATAGCCAGGGAGAGCAGAGTAGGAGAAGAGGATTGAATTGGTTTTCTCAGGTTCCCTCTCAATGTAGTTTTTCCAGGATGACAGAGAGAGCCAGGACATCTATGACCACTACCTGACTCAGGCTGAAATCCAGGGCAACATCAACCATGTCAACGGTGAGAGAGACAGGCCAGGAGCGGGTGGAGGGTGTCTCAGGGTAAGCTCCTGCACTGGGAGGTTTGAGGATGGCTTCTCTCAGGCCAGAAAGCCCCATGGTCTCACTTGGGCCAACTCTTGCCTCAGGGAAAAATCAGAATCCAAGGAGTATGTGTTCTGCTTTCTGGCCATCAGTGTCTGGAAGAAAAGTTGTCCCTGTCAGGGAGGCTTCTGTTTGAATGGAGAACCATGGAGAAGACAGAGGCAAAGGGGCAGGCCTTTCAGCTCTTGATGCTGGGGGCTATTGGACTGGGGTCCTTTGAGAAGGGAGTGTGGAGAATACCTGAGGGTAGGGGGCAATCTGGGCAGGAGGGGCTGTGTGAAGGCTCAAGATGGGTGGGCATTTGCCTATTTGGGTGAGGATATCCTCGGGCTCTGGGGTGGTGAGGTGAGAAGGCTGTGAAGACCAAGCCGAAGAATTCCGGCTGAACCAAATGGGCTCAGAAACCCAGGGGGCAAGGAGGGGTGATTCTGTTATGAGACTGATGCGCTGCTGGCTGCGTTAAGAGGATGACAGTGGGGAGGGGTAACTCTAGGTGGGCAGGAAAAGAGTAGATTCCCAGGACTGGGCTGTGGGATGGTGAGAGGTGGGCTTTCTCACACCGTCCAGTATGGAGTCTTGGTCTTTTTCAGTCCATGGGGCTCTAGAAATTGTTGATGATGCCCTGGAAAGAAGGAGCCCTGAGGCCTTGCTTAAGGCCCTTCAAGACCCTGCTCTGGCCCTACAAGGGGTGAGGAGAGACTTTGCTGACTGGTACCTGGAGCAGCTGAGCTCAGACAGAGAGCAGAAGGCACAGGTCAGACTCTATGTATTACCTGCCACCTCTATCTGACTATAGGATGGGAGAGGGCCTCTTACTCAGCCATTATCACTGTTGGTTCTTTGTATTCAGTAAGTGCTCGCTATATGTTTAAATGGCTAAATCATTCCAAAGCTTAGAGGACTAGACTGATCAGCTTCTGCCCTCTGAAAATCCCTCAGACTGACCGAGAAGGACCCAGGAGCCATCCCATTGGCAGTGATGTGCTCGCCCTATTGCTAAATTAGGGCCTCTATCAGCAGTCTTGTTTTCAATGCTGTTGACACTGTTTATACTTGCATTGTCTGTGTTGTTATTTCAGATGCTTGCTGGGTAAGAAAGGTTAAAGAAGGGTTAATAGAAATGGGTGGACCAGGCTATTCTGCCTAAAGGGGAGAGAGGTAGGATTGAGGGTAGGTGGTTGGGTGGACCTGGGAGTTCATGCTGGCAGCTCTTAAGGCGTGTTCACGCCCCAGGACTCTCTTCTACTTCATCTCTTCCCTCTTTTAGGAGCTGGGCCTGGTGGAGCTTCTGGAAAAGGAGGAGGTGCAGGCCGGAGTGGCAGCAGCCAACATGAAGGGTGATCAGGAACAAGCCAGTAAGTCATCTCCAGGCCTGAGGCCTACTCTCGGAGTATCACTGGCTCTCAGAAGAACATCCTATCCTTTGCTGGCGTCTGTACTGGGCAATGCAAAATGCTGCCCAATCTCCCAGCATGGCAAGGGACGTCTCCCCTCATGTAGTCAATCCTGTTCCTACTGCCTGGAGGGACACTACAGAAAAGTTCAATAAGGCCTTAGAGATAGTGACAATACTACACTGGGCTGGCCTACTGGAGCGGGCAGTTTCCTTTTAGGCAGTTCACCTGTATTTTTGACAGTTTCAACTCGCTTGAATTCCTTTGGCTTTTGAAACGTAATAATTTCCCAGATGAGAGAGAAACTCATGTTCTAACTCAGTTTCCCTTAAAAACATTATATACTTATATAATTGTTTATTAAAAGAATGTGTATAAGTTATTGTCTCCCTCCAAGAGACCAATCTGTACAGCAAGAGTGAAGAGAAATAGAGTGCCGAGGCCCAGTGCCGCAGCCTGTGGACACCAGACCTGTTACAGCCACTTGATCAGTCTGGACTTGCTGTCAGCTTTTGCGGTTGCTCAGTAACCATTTACCTTTGTCTAAGAGAGCTTTCAGATACTAGCTCACTAACTCCAAGTAGCCCCCGGGCCACTCCTCCCTACTGCTTGCCTGATCAGCTCAGTTCGTTCCTGATTGTTGCTACCAGAGCAATCTCTGAAACGCTGACCTGATCTTATCTCCCTGATGACCATCTTCAGACCTTCATGGGTTCTTCCATTATTTAGCCTACACTTTTGTCCTATCTTCTTGGCCTGGCAGGTAAGACCTTTTCAGAGTTCTTCCCCATCTCTTCCGTTCACATTGCACCCAGTTCAGCTGAGCCACACAACCTGTTCTTCCCAACTGCCCCCCAGCCTTTCCCATCACCAGGCCTCTGGTCCTCTGGGTTACATTTCTCCCACACTTTTACCTGTTGGAAGCAGGTAAAAACATCCTCCAGAGCTGTTTCAAAGGCTTCCTCCTCTGCGAAGTCGTCCTATTCTCTCCCAGCCAGAATCCCTCCTTCCCTGCACTGCCATAGCATTTTGCGAGGAAGAGGTTTGCATATGGGGAATGGACTTCTAACATGGCATTGGCAGCAGTGCACTGTAGATATTTTGGTTTGCTTCTTTCTCTCCAGTAGATTGTGCGCTCCTTGATGCCAATGCCTATATCTGCTTGGCATTTTATAAGCCCCAGAGTTTGTAAACTCAAATTACAATGATGCGTCTAGCCCTTTTTAGCTTACTCCCACTCTTTGCAACCCAAATGGCTCCACCCTGGAGCTGGTTCCTTGTTCCTCTGTGCCGTTGTCAAGGCTTGGTCCCTGGAGCCCCTTGCCTAACCTCATCTTAGTTATGCTCCATTAGTCCCCTGTCAATCTCGTGCTCACTACCTTAGGAACTCACCTCTGCCATGACAGTCACTCTGTGTTACATGCTGAGCTACTCAACTTCTAGGCCTGACATATTGCTTCTTATAGAGCTTCTTCTTAAAGCAACCCAGCCCCTTTTCCTCCTGAACATTTAGAAATGCATTTTAACCTAGCAGAAGGGTTTTTGAGAGCAGTTACAAAGCCATTTCCCCTCAGAGATCCCCAGCAGAGCCTAGTTGGCCAGGAGAGTGGCGATGACACTGAGTGCCCACCCTATGCGGCCTGTTGCTCTTCTCCCCTGCAGTGCTCCAGGCTGTGCGACGGATCAACAAAGCCATCCAGAGGGGAGTGGCAGCTGACACTGTGAAGGAGCTGCTGTGCCCTGAAGCCCAGCTGCCTCCAGTGTACCCCTTTGCCTCGGCAATGTACCAGCAGGAGCTGGCAGTGCTCCAGCGGCAGCAGCAGGGGGTAAGCCCCAGAAATGTGGGTCTAGCTCTGGGGTTCCCAAGCAGCTGGAAGGATCAGGACGGGCAGTCCAGAGCACCCTCTGAGGGCAGTCTGAGACGCTGGCAAGAGATTAGGGGGAGGAGGAGGGGACGACTGTCCTTTCCTTACTGAGCCATATTATAATAGCCAATACCCTTGAGCAAACACCGCTTTATACACTCATTTAATCCTTAAAAGAGCTCTATAAGGGAAGTCTTGTTATTTCTATTTTAGAGATGAGGACACTGAGATGCAGACTTTAAGTCACTTGCCCCACACTGCTGTGACTGGCAGTGCTGGGGTGGATGCAAAGCTGAAGGTACTTGAAGCCCCTGCTTTTAACCACCCTGCTGTCCCACCTCACCCCACTCCACGCAGCTTCCGTAACAGTGAGGTCCTCGCTTAGGTACTTGGCAGTCTGTTGGAGGAGTTAGAATACACCTGAGGGTCCAGATAGAGACACAGGGAGAGAAGAGGAGATGATGTAGGTGGAATAAGTCTTCAGACCAAGGAAATAGAGGAAGCAGAGCTAGGGGTAAGTCTGGGAAGGCTTCCTGGAAGAGAATCGATAGAGAAGCACACCCACAGCAGGCATCTATAGTGCACCTACTCCAGGCACAACCCGGACACAGGCATGACCCTCAGGAAAGGCACAGTTTCAACATCGAATAACTACAGCACAAGGGAGTGTAAAATAAGTACTAAGAGGGAAAACACAGTGACTAAAGTTGTGGACTTCAGAACCAGACTGCCTGAGTTCAAATCTGGCTCTGCTAGTCCTTAGCTATGTGACACTGGACAAGTTATTTTCCTTCTCTGCCCCTCAATTTCTTCATATATAAAATGGGAACAATAATATATTTACCTCATAGGGTTATTGAAAGGATTAAGTGAGTTAATATATGTGCTTAGAGAAGAGCCTAGAAAGTAAGATTTAGCTATTGTTGCTGCTGTTGTTATTATTCACAACATTCTGTTTGTAGAGGACAGGAAGGGTGCTCCGGACAGAGGGAACGGCATAAACAAATGTTTGAAAAGGAGGAGAACTGGGCAGGGAAATGGGGCCAGGGCCTCTTGGGTGTGCAGTGTCATATGGAGGTGACCACTTCATCTTCATCTCTGTACGCCCAGGGCCTAGTGCGGTTCTTGATGTGCAGCACAGACCAGGAGGGAGCTGGTAGAGCTCACTGGCTAAGTGTGGGCTCCAAAATCAGACACCTAGGTTCAACTTACATTATTGGGTATGGGCTTGTCTAGGAAATGGGATATTGATAGTACCTATGGTATTATACTATTATTGGCTTGTTATGAAAATTAAATGATAATGTATTTGAAGTACTTATAATTGAGCATATAGTAAACATTCCTGAGTGTTAAGTATGATTAATTGTTAGTGAGTGAATTAGATCAATGGGGTTTTGGGATGGAGATATTGGGATATTCGAGAACCTTGGGGGCAGGATGGTGGGTAGGCCCTCAGGCCCTTCACCTGCCCACTTGGGAATTGGTCCTCACCACTGTTGTAGGAGCTTGGCCAGGAGGAGCTCTTTGTGGCCGTGGAGATGCTCTCAGCTGTGGTCCTGATTAACCAGGCCCTGGAGGCCAGGGATGCCAGTGGCTTCTGGAGCAGCCTGGTGAACCCAGCCACAGGCCTGGCGGAGGTGGAAGGAGAAAATGCTCAGCGGTGAGAAAGGCTTAGCCGTGTGTTTGGAGTGAGGGGATGGGGGAAATGTAGCCAAGACTCAGAGTTCTGCTTGGAGACTAGCCTTCCGCATGCTGCCCCGTTGTTGGGTCCAGGCCCACCCTCTGGGTCTGTTCACAGTTCCTTTGCTTGTGTTTCTTCCTGGGAGTGGATGGGTTCATAGTCATTCCCCTTTCTTTCATTGACTCATTCTTGCATAGCAAACGTTTGAGTGCCCACCCCTGTGCCAGATACTATTCTAGGTGCTGGGAAACAGCAGTGAACAAAACAGTTTCTGTTCTCATCAAACTTACATGCTAGTAGAGGGAGACAGATGATTAGAAGAGAAGAGCTATAGAGAAAAATAAAACAAGACCTAGGGGATAAAGGGTAGGGACATAGTAGGGCTGGGTTTTCTGTTTTACATAATGTGGTTATGGAGGGCCTCTCTGCTAAGGAGGTCATGTATTGAGAGACCTAAAAGGCATAAGTGGTTGCCGCAGGGCTATCTGGGGCAGAAGCCCTGAGAAAGAAATGTCCTTGGTGTGTCCAGAGAATACCAGGAAGCCAGTGTGGTGGAGTGGGGTGAGGAAGGGAGAGGAGTGGGAGATGGAGACAGAGTCGCAGAGGCCAGACCATGTAGGCCTCTTGCTTTTACTCTGAGTGAGGAAGGAAGCCACGGGAGGGTTTTGAGCCAGGAGGGAGATGATCTGACCTACTTTAACAATCATTCTGGCTGCTATGCTGAGAATGGACTACCGGGGTGCAAGGGAAAAAGCAGGGTGACCTGTTAGCAAGTGAAGTAATCCATGCAGGAGATGATGGGGGCTTGGCCTAGAGCAGTAACAGTGGAGGTGGGGAAAAGGAGTCAGATTTTGGATATAGTCTGAAAGCAGAACTGGCAGGATTTGGTTATGTAGTGCATATGGGGTGTGAGAGAGAATGGAGTCAGGTGTGACTCCAAGATTTTTGGCAAGATGGGAGAGACCATGGGAGATGCAGGATGAGCAGGGGAATTAGGAATTCGGATGTCAGCTGTTGGGTTTGAGGTGCTTAGTAGATATTCACGTGGAGATCCCAAGGGGGCAGCTGGGGTAAATAAATGGGCTGGAGTTGTGCTTTTGGGAGCCATTAGCATAGGGTGATTAAAGCCATGAGATTAGGTAAGATCACCGAGAATATGAGTATGGAGAGAGAAGAGGTATAAAGACTGAAGATTGGGATGCTCCAATGTTTAGAGGTCAGGGAAGAAGCAGCAGAGGAGTCACAGAAAGAATAACCTGTGGGGTGAGAAGAGAACCGAGAGAGTATGTGTCCCGGAGGCCAAGTGAGGAAAATAGTTTAAATGTTCCCCCTGACTTCTGGCTGATGGTTCACATGCTGCTCACTTCACCTCTCTCTCCCTCACCCTGTTGCCAGTTACTTTGATGCCCTGGTGAAACTGCGACAGGCGCGTGGAGTGGATGAGGCCTTCCTGAGCTGGAATGACCTGCAAGCCACTGTGAGCCAGGTCAATGCTCAGGTTCAGGAAGAGACCGACCGTGAGTGCAGTCGGGAACGGGGGGTGGGGGGGAGAAGACGGCCTAACTTGGGAAGCCTCGTCCCTTAGCCGTAAGTCTGGGGCCCCTGCCCAGTTGGATCTCTCTTTCTCAGAGGTCCTGGCAGTCAGCCTCATCAACGATGCTCTGGACCAAGGCAGCCCTGAGAAAACTCTGTCTGCCCTCCTGCTTCCTGCTGCTGGCCTGGACGATGTCAGCCTCCCTGTTGCCCCTCGGTACCATCTCCTCCTTGTGGCAGCCAAAAGGCAGAAGGCCCAGGTGAGGTCAGGGCTAGCTGGGTTGGTCACCAGAGCAGGAAGAACATCCCCTGTGGGTAGAGCTGTGCCCAATTGCACCCTGGCAGAGCTCCAGTCTGATGGACAGTGTCTTCCAGTGGGGGAAAGGGATAGGGAGGGGTTCAGATCTGATGTGGGAAGATGGCCATCATTGCCAGGGCACTGGACAGAGCGTGGGAAGAGCACAGGCCCAGGAGCCAGAGAACCTGGGCTGGATTTCCTACTGTGACACTTGGTGACCACATGACCTTCAGCAAATCCCTTGAACTCCCTGAGTTCTATTTATTCATCTGTATAATACTGCACACCCTAGTCCTACCCACTTCCTAGAATAAGGGAGAAAATCAAATAAGTTGACAAATGGGGCAGGGTTTTGAACCCGAAATGCCCTGAGTATGTGGCAGTAGAGAGTGGTGGAGAGCTCGGGTTCCTAAGCGAGACTACTTGAGTTTGTATCCTGGCATTCTGACTCTGCACATGCTGCTTAACCCCTCTGTGCCTCTGCTTCCTTACCGACCAACTGACAATAATGAGTTTATCTCATAGTTACGGGATTTAAATGAGATAATTGACAGTAGTACTGGCTAACATTTCTTGAGTCCTCACTCTGTGCCAAGCATCATTTGCAAGTACTAATTCAAAAGAAAGTGTTTTAGAGTAATGCCTGGTATATAGCACTCAGTAAAATGTTAGTTTACAAAGCCTATTATTGATGAGGGGAGTTGAGAGGGAATAGAGTCTGGGGTTGGGTGAGGCGAGGGAGGGAACAAGCCTTTATCAGTCTGACAGTGTGGTAGGCACAGGCTTCCTTGACCTGTGGTTGCATGTAATTTTCCCACTGCCTTGTTGGGTTGAGGAGTGTGGAGCAAGAATAGGAAAAAGAAGGTGACGGTCAGGATCAGAATCAGCCTGAGAAGCTGTGAAATGAGGCACAGGGGAACAGGGAGTGGGGGCATATAGGAGCCTCCAGGGTGGGCTATCCTTGGGCATGGCTGAGGCACAGCACAGGGGATTGAGCAGCTGAGAAGGTGGTGGGTGCTGAGGGTTTGAGAGGGAGCCACAGGCCATGCCCACACAGGGCAGGCAGAGGAGAGTGGAGATTGCTACGCCTGTAGCTCCCGGTGTCTGCCTGCAGTTTGCTTCCCCTAGGCAACTTGGCCTGGGAAAGATGATCAGCCTGGGGTCTCGTCTTTTTCCATCTCTCTCAATCTGGCAGGTGACAGGGGATCCTGGAGCTGTGCTGTGGCTGGAGGAGATCCGCCAGGGAGTGGTCAGAGCCAACCAGGATACAAACACAGCTCAGAGCAGTAAGCGGGCTGGGCGAGAGGTGCTGGTATGGGAGGGACGGAGACTTGAGAGCAGCAGCCCAGATAATCAGGCAGCCTCCTAGCCACCTCCCTCTCCCTTCAACCTCTGTGGGGAGTCAGGCCAGAATCAGAACGGGAGGGCTGCAGGCAGCTTGGACCACAGGGTGGATTTCCTGGCAGTCAGCTGGGCAGGAAATTCTCAGGAGTTGAGAGCCCATAGTCCACCTGCTGCCTCCTTCCTTGCCTTCCTGTGGGCACTTTCCCTGCAACGTGAGCATGTGAAATCACTTGGTAGCCAGAAATCCATTCCATTTCTGATGGTAGCTTGAGTTTGGGTTCCAACAGTCAATTAGTTCTGGCTAGAAAATATTTAGACTTGGGGTGGGAGAAGAGAAGTTGGCAGGATTTGACGAAAATGGGCAGAATCAGTGCAATTAGACACTGGCATGCTGGTCTGGGGGTGCTGATGGTGTTAGTCTCAGTGTCTGGAGTCCCTCTGTCCATCTGTCTGTGAGTGACTGGAAGGCAGGTGGTGCCTAAACCATCCCCACTTTTTGGACTCTCTTCTTCTAAGAGATTGTCCCACAGTTCTCTGCCCGTATCCTGCCTTTAAGCTTCTGTACGAGCTGATTTTCCTTTTACCAAGCCCTAGCCCAGCCAACCCCCACACTGCCTCCCTCGACTGCTGCCTCTTGTCCCAAGCACAGCTGCGTGCTGCGGCTTTCCATGTATGTCTCTGTCCATCTGGGATGCTCCTTGTCCGCTCCATCAGACAGCTTGATTTTGTGTCCTCCTTCACCAAACCCCTCCCCAGTGGGCAGGACAAGGGCTATGGGAGGGACTCAGAGGGAAGGACTGACTGCTGTCTCCTGATGCCCCGGTCAGTGGCTCTTGGTGTGGCCGCCATCAATCAGGCCATCAAGGAGGGCAAGGCAACCCAGACAGAGCGGGTTTTGAGGAACCCCGCCGTGGCCCTCCGAGGTGTAGTTCCCGACTGTGCCGAAGGCTACCAGCGAGCCCTGGAAGGTGCTGTAGCAAAGAAACGGCATCCAGGTAATAGCCCCTGCTTGACCATCCTCTTCTGCCTGCCCCAGCCACCTCTTGCCTCCTCTGAACATTCTCTGCTTACGTGGTTTCTGCTTAGCAGACACAGCTTTCTGGGTTCAACATGACATGAAGGATGGCACTGCCTACTTCTTCCATCTGCAGACCTTCCAGGGGACCTGGGAGCGACCCCCCGGCTGCCGCCTCAACACCTCCCACCTGACTCGGGAGGAGATCCAGGTTGGCAGGGCCCCTGCAAGGGTGGGGGATCATGGATGGGGATGCCCTGAAAAAGAGGCTCCCATCTGCCAAAGGACCACAGCCTTTCTGTCCTGCCTCCACAGTCAGCCGTCACCAAGGTCACTGCTGCCCATGACCGCCAACAGCTCTGGAAAGCCAACGTCGGCTTTGTCATCCAGCTCCAGGCCCGCCTCCGCGGCTTCCTAGTTCGGCAGAAGTTTGCTGAGCATTCCCACTTTCTGAGGATCTGGCTCCCAGCAGTCATCAAGATCCAGGTGGCAGGCTCTGGCTTTCAAAGTCTACAGGGCCTGGCTTCTCTGAGCTCCAGAGCTCCTACTTCCTTTTACTGAGTAGAGGTGGGATGATTTTTAGGTCTCTAAACAGTAGCAGTTAAGTACACAGGTGCTGGAGCCAGACTACCTAGGTTTGAATCCCAGATCTACCACCTCTTAGCTGTTGACCTTGGCAAGTTACTTATTTTCTCTCTCCCTCAGCTTCGTCAACGGCCCCTCGGTTTCCTCATTGGTCCCCCAGTTTTCTCATCTGAAAAAATACAGATAATTGACAGCACCTACCTTATAGGGTTGTTATGAGGATTAAGTGAGGTAATATCTAAAGTGTCTATACATATCTGTATCTATAAACAGTGCCTGGTAGGTAGGTAAGAACATGGAATAAGTGCTAGTTACTATCGTCACCATCACTATCCAGACAGTATGAGAGCTGCTCTTCTAGCTTGCCCAAGGGAACAGTGAAATAAGATTTAGTAAGACACCAGTGTTTACACACTAGGAGGACTTCCTGACCAGAATAGGAGTTGTGAAGAGGTGGTGGTGTTAAACAGAGAAGGAGTGGAATATCCCTTAGGAAAAGAAGAGTGTCTACCTTTCCTCTCCAGCCAGGCCTTTCCATTTTTATTCTTCTAAAATGTGTCTGGTCCAGTGTGGACTGATCACAAGTAATTAGGAAGTGAGGCCAGCTGGGAAGATAGCCGGGGCACTGTGCAAGCCAGGATGATGGCAGTTAAGCAGAGACCTCCCCAGGCACATGTGATCTAGGGGGCCTCATGGAGATGCTAGCAATGTGAAGATACTTCATTTAATAAACAGCTTTGAATGCCTAGTGTCTGCAAAGCATGCTGCTTGGCACTGGGCAAGGGTGGGAGATAGGTGTGGACCCCCAGGTGAGTGATCACATCTCTCCCTCTGGAGTACAGTTGCTACTAGACATTGTAATAGTAGGGACACAAAGAAGACCAGAGGACCCCAAAGGAGACAGATGTGCAGACTGAGACTGGCAAGTTGCCCTTGATTATGACCTAGGGCATGTGGGGTAGTAATTGAAAGCTCAGGCTTTAGAGTCAGAAGCTGGAGTGTGCCTCCTGGTCCTACCACTTCTGGGTCACATGACCTTAGGCACCTTACTTAAGCCCTCTCTAGCACTCAGTGTCAAAATTCATAATGATGATACTCACCTCATGTTGACTGTGAGGATTAAGGAGGAAAATTACATGTAGCACTTGGTGTGCTAAGTGCTCCATTGGTGGTAGCCATTATAAGATGTTATTTTCAGGGCATTGGTCCCTGAACTCAATACAGAACTTCAGTAATCTGAATTTAGTGGTCTGAATCATAAGGATTTCTCCCTCCTGAGCCAAGACTGGAATTTCACACTAAGGAGAGGAAAAGCTACACCAACGGTGGGAGGGAAGATGGAGTCAGAGTGTGCATTTGTCATTAGTGCTGGAGTTGTGTGGGCTCTGGCCTGAATCCTCGGAGACAGAAAGAGGCAGGTAGCCCAGAGCTTTAGGCCCTTTGCCCTCCAGCTAAGTGAGAATCAGAAATGAGGCTGCCCAGGTGTGCTGAGACTTTAGTCTCTCCTGAAAGCTCTGACACTGGCCGGAACCCCACCCAGGGTCCTGAATCCTGACCAATCCAAATTAGGAGGTTTCATTCTTAAGGAGCCTGGTGGAGGCTGGGTAGGGGGTAAGTGCAGAGAGGAGTCTCCTCTGCCTTTTCCCCCAGCAACTTTCTAGGTAGTACCTGGAGTAGGAGAGGAAAGAGTGCTGACAGCAGGCATGGAAATGGGGGCTTCCTGGCCTCTAGGCTCCGACATGGACAGCTGGTGTCATGGGCCAAACTGCCTCTTACATCATATCCCAACAGGCTTAGGGGAAAGCCTGGCCAGGAGAACTGGCTTTAGGAAGAGCTAGGAGAACAACTGGATAAAAGTGGATGCTCTTAAATCTCACCAAACCATGACAATGTCAGTGGTAGAGTATCCTCCAGGGCCTGCACGGTGGGAGATGTTTGACATGGATCCTAAAAGACAGGAAGGATTTCAGTGGGTAGGGATAGGGCCGGGGATGAGAGTGAGTGTAAACAAAGGTTCAGGGCAGAAAATCATATGGCATGTTTAGAAGAAAACAAAATGTCTGCTGAGTCTAGAATCCTTAAGAAGATAGGGGACCAGTGGAAAGTCAGATAGGGAGTGTGGAGTCCGATGGTCAAGAATTTCTAGAGGCCTTGGTGCAGCGGGTCACACTGTAATCCTAGCACTTTGGGAGGATCACTTGAGCCCAGGAATTTGAGGTTGCAGTGAGCTATGATGACATCACTGCACTGCAGCTGGGGTGACAGAGTGAGACCCTGTCTCAAAAAAAAAAAAAGAAAAGAAAAAGAAAGAACTTCTAGGTACTTTGGGGCTTGGGGTAAGGCAGTCCAGATGGAGGCTTTAGGAAAATTAATCCCACACAAGCTTGGGGTGAAAGGAAAGAGGCTCCTAGAAAGGAACCATAATGAGGGGAGCCATGAGATTTGTGTTTTAGAGACCAAAGGGGGTGTGATTTATGGAGAAGATAGTCAGTTGGACCTTTGTGGCAGACCAGCCAGGGGAGAGGCCATCAGACTGACAGCTGAATTACTGGGGACCTTGTGGGGCAGATTTGCTGAGAGCTGGGGTTGAGCTGGATGGTGTCATTGTGAAGAGAAGTGTGAGTTATGAGAACATTAGTGACCTGCTGTTGCCCAGGTGGCCACTGGCAGAGATAGTGGGCACGGGACTCTGTGCCTATAGATGCTTCCCACCCACACCGTTATGTGCCTCTCCAGACTGCTCTCTACCCACTTCCTGTGTACGTGAGGGAGGGCTGTGTGAGACAGGGTGTGGGTGGTCTGCATATGGGTGTATGAGTATATTGTGCGGTGATACGGTACATGCTTTGGTGAAGTTGGTGAATAGGTGTATGATTTATTAGTATCTTTTAGGCCTTTATGTTATAGTTGAGTTTCTGGGAGGAGGTGTTGGTTGGGTGGGGGGGTATGTGTGTGCTGGGACCAGGGAGTGTGGCAGAGGGCATGGTTGTCTATGTGCAGCTGTTTGGTGTTCCCCAGGAGGGTGGAAGTTCTTTGAGAACCAGGCCAGTTTCCCCTTCCCCCTCTACTTATCTGCCCCCCTCCCTTCCCTGGAGAGCCTAAGACAAGGCTTTTCCCAAAACCCTCTCCAGCCAAAGGAGACCTGCTAGGGTTATCTCTGTTTTCTCCTGATTTGCAGGCTCTTTGGCGGGGTTACAGACAGCGGAAGATTTACCTGGAGCGGTTACAGTATTTAAAAGCAAACCTGGATGCCATAATCAAGGTAGCAATAGTGCTTCAGGCAAGTTCCCATCTCCCTTGAAGGACCCTCTGAGAACAATTCTGTAGTCCTCTCACCTCCTCGTAACCTCTGGAGTTGGCTGAATTGGCCTGGGGCTAAGGGTGTGGGCCCCAGGCCTGGAGCTCTGAGGCAGCATCTCTCCTCCAGATCCAGGCCTGGGCCCGGATGTGGGCAGCTCGGAGGCAATACCTGAGGCGTCTGCACTACTTCCAGAAGAATGTGAATATCACCCTGTTCCCCCTGCCCACATGCCCAACTTTACTCATGAGGCCAGAGCAAGGGCTGCCAGCAACCCTTTTCCCATCTGTGTTCATGGCAGGTTAACTCCATTGTGAAGATCCAGGCATTTTTCCGAGCCAGGAAAGCCCAGGGTGACTACAGGATATTAGGTGAGCTGCCTGTCTACCTTCCCCCAGCTTGATGGGAGAGATTCCAGATATCCCTCTTAAGATTGCACAGCAGATAAGGGGAAGGTAGTCACAAGTTGTCTGTGCAGGAATGTGGAACAGGGGTTATAACAACCCTCCCCCCCCCCCCCCCCCCCCCCGCCCCCGCTCACCCCTATTACAGACAGTCTTTTCACGGAGAAATTTCCTCTAACCACTTTCTTTTTGTACCAGGCTTAGATTATTACCTGTTGCTACTACCAAAGCACAAAGAAAAGGATCTTTCTCCTCTCCCTAGGGTTCCAACTTTCTCCCTCTTTGCCCCCCTCCCCATCCATGACTTCCACCTCCTGACCTCTGTTCCAGCGCACGTGAGACGTGGCAAGGCACGCAGAGTGCGTTCTGTGGTGCTGGGGAACGTGAGGAGAAGCACTTAAAGGAGTGCCATTTTCCTGCCCCGTATTTCCCGTTAGTTCAGTGTGTTTTTAAAGCCTTAAAGATGTCCTTCTAGGCTGCTCCTGGCCCTTGTCCTTCAAGTCCAGAAGCCCAGCCTTAGGAATCCCTTTCCTTTTTGTGAAATTGACCAGTGGTCCATTTCCACATTCATCTCTAGCCCCTGGGTTCCTGAAGTAGTAGGTCCCTTTCCCTCCTGGCCTTGAGGCTACACTTACATGTACCATTCAGGAGTCCTCTCTTGACGTCCTCAGTCCTTCTTCCCCCTGTCCTGCCCACACGAGCTTTGCCTGCCCCTTCTCTGGCCATGGGCACTTGGACCGTCTGCTTCCGGGCAACTAGCTTCTTTCCCTCCATCTCACCTCTCCCCAGCCTGGCCCTTTCTATTTTTGTCTCTTGCTGTTATAATAATACCACTGACCTGGCCATCTTTTATCTTCTTTTTCTTCTCTTCAGTTTATGATTTTTCTGGAAGAATTTGTTTTTCCTAGTCCTATCTCCCAACTTCATTAGCCTTGAAACTCTACTCGGAGCTCTGCCACTTACTAGCTGTGTAGCCCTAAGCAAGTCACTGACTTCTTTATTGCCCGGTTTTGTCCTTTATAAAATGAACATAATGATAATACCTATCTTGTAGGGTTGCTTTGAGGATTAAACGAGTTAACCCGCTGTATTTCATCAAATCCAAGATGCCATCAATTGTTTCAGACTACTGTTCTTCACTCCTCAAAGACCCATTCTCCTGCTGTGGCCAGATTAATCCATTAAACCTATACATGTGATCTTGTCACTCTCCTGCTTAAGACCTGTCATGACTCCTTGTTGCCCTGAGGATAAAGTCTAGTCTCCCAACCATGGTTTTCAAGGCTCTCTGTGACCCAGCCTCTCCCCGTACCTCTAACCTCCCTGACCTCCCGTCACTGCACCCTCTGCACTGTGCCCCAGACACGACGGACTCCCAGTACTTCCCAAACAGCCACATTCACCCTCTTTCACCTCCTTTTCACAGTCTCAGGTGGGGCCACTTTACTCCCCAGATGGGGTTGGGTGCCCCACTTTTGTTTTCCTAAAAATCCCTGTGCCGGCCCCTTTCTTAGCACTAACCACACTGTAGTGAATTGTGGTTTATTTCTCTAGATCACCTATCAGACTGCCTTTGGGGATAAGGCCTAGTTTTATTCATCCTCCAGATCTGACTCCTTCATTTATTACTAGCTGTGTAACCTAAGGCAAGTTACTTACCCTTTCTGTGCCTCAGTGATCTCACCTGTGAGATGGGATAGTTATAGTGTACTGACCTCATAGGGTTGTTTTAAGTACGCAAAAGCACTTAGAACAGTGTCTGCCCCATAGTAAACATTATTTAGTTGTTGTTTTGTTATAGCTCAGCTATAGCTCAGCTATAGCTTAGCTCAGAGGCTTCTTTTTGGTTGTTTTTGCTCAAATACCAACTCCAAAGGTGATCAAAGAGAATTGCCAGCTAATTCTGACCTCCCCTATACTATAAAGCCCATTGGCCATCCTGTCTTCTGGTGCTTCCTGCTGTGCACAGACACTCCTGACAGAGGACCCTTGTGAGGGCAGGCAGGGCTGAGTGGAGGCTAGCAGGTAGAAGGAGGAGAAACAGGTTGGCCCCACAGGAGTAGGCAGTAAGTCGGGGTAGACTAGGGAGGCCTGGGAGGATATCGGAGGGAGCAGGGGCTCTGACTTTGATGTGGGACATCACTGGGATATGCCCAGGTTGGGGGTGAATCCAGAGGAAAGGGAAGAACAGCTCTTGTGTCATTCCTGGTTATAAAACAAGGAGCCTGGGGACAGGCCTGGCTGGGAGGCTGCTCCCTGCCCTCCTAGTGCAAGTAGAACAGTTAGAAGAGGACTGGGGTCAGGGGCCTCAAGCAGAATGGGGACCAAGGGTAGGCTGACCCTGGGGTGGGGCTGGCAAAAGGCTTCTGGTGAGGCATGCCTGATCCTGATGTCTCCTCCCTTCCTCCCAGTACACGCACCCCACCCTCCTCTCAGTGTGGTACGAAGATTTGCCCATCTCTTAAATCAAAGCCAGCAGGACTTCTTGGCTGAGGCGGAGCTGCTGAAGCTTCAGGAAGAGGTAGTTAGGAAGATCCGGTCCAATCAGCAGCTGGAGCAGGACCTCAACATCATGGATATCAAGATTGGTCTGCTGGTAAAGAACCGGATCACCCTGCAGGTGAGAGGCCCACCTGCCTGCCCCTTCCCCCACATCTGGCTGCCTCTGGGGAGGTGATGCTGACCATTCTCTGGTTGTTAATCACATCTTTTAAAAATGGCGTGGATTTTATCACCTGGCTAAGGCTCTTGTTCCAGTGGTCCTCTGCCATTCTAGTAAGCCATTTGTTGGGGACACAAGATACAGTAGAAAGAGCACTCAACAGAATCGGAATGCCTGGCTCTGCTGGTTCCTAGTGATGGGACTGTGGGTAGTCATTTAACTTCTATGTCTGTTTCCTCATTAGCAAACTGGCAGTAATGAGAATGTCTGACCTTACTAGTCCAAATGTAGAGATGAATATGAAAGCTCTTAAACTGTAGATTACCATACAAATATGCAGTGACAGGGTAGTAGTAATATAGTGATAGCCCCACCTCAAATGTATACAACAGTCTAATAAAATATAATAGCAAACAACAAATAGACACGGTGCCTCCGCCTGGCAACCCAGCTCTCTTTGGGGACTCACCCCTGTGAGAGCAGAGGTGCCAGATGGAGTCTCAGGACAGTAGGAGGGGCTCTTCATCACCCCAGAACTGTATATCTCCCCTGGCTCATGCCTATTCCTTGAATAGCAGAAAGCCTCAGCTCTTCAAGCCACTGATTCTAGACCATATGTTCTGTGCTCTGTGCTGGTCTGGGCTGGTTGTATCACCTGGTTCCCAACCCCTATAGGAGGTGGTCTCCCACTGCAAGAAGCTGACCAAGAAGAATAAGGAACAGCTTTCGGATATGATGGTTCTAGACAAGCAGAAGGGATTGAAGTCACTGAGCAAAGAGAAACGGCAGAAGCTAGAAGCATACCAACACCTCTTCTACCTACTCCAGGTGAGCAGAGGACGTTAGAAGGAGAAGTCTCTACCATTCCCTGAAGGCCTAGGACCTTAAGGCCTTCTTGTCTGTGCCTTTGCCTCCATGCAAGGTGTCTTTTCTCATATCTTAGTGCCTTGAGTCCAGGGAAGGACACAACCTCTTCCCCAGTTTGTCTGGAATATTTCCAGTACCATGAGAAAGTGTGACAGTGGTTTCTCCATTTCAAGTTTCTATCAGGAAAGCCTTTCCTTTTCCAGTCACTAGTCCTTGAACTACACTGTCAGCCGTTCCTACCTCCCCTATTCCTTGCAGACTCAACCAATCTATCTGGCCAAGCTGATCTTCCAGATGCCACAGAACAAAACCACCAAGTTCATGGAGGCAGTGATTTTCAGTCTGTACAACTATGCCTCCAGCCGCCGAGAGGCCTATCTCCTGCTCCAGCTGTTCAAGACAGCGCTCCAAGAGGAAATCAAGTAGGCTCTCCAGACACTAAGCAGTGGGAAGAGAATGGGTTAAGAGACGCCCTGTTCGCTCCTTCACAAGGTGACATCCTATTGAGGTTTAAGGGTAGAAATGGAATCAGAAGACTTCTTTTCTCTGCTTCCTGTGGAGATACTGTAAAACATCTGGGACACCACAGTGGGAGGACATGGGCTGGGGATGAGAGAGAAAAAGATCAGGACATTCCTTAAGAGGGGGAACTCCAGAGCAGGCTTTGAACAGCCAAAATCTGAAAAAGGAAAAGCAACTATTTGTCCTACACAGAGGCAGGAGACCAGCTTCTGACCTCTTGAACCACAGGTCAAAGGTGGAGCATCCCCAGGACGTGGTGACTGGCAACCCAACTGTGGTGAGGCTGGTGGTGAGATTCTACCGTAATGAGCGGGGACAGAGTGCCCTGCGGGAGATCCTGGGCAAAGTTGTTCAGGACGTGCTGGAGGACAAGGTGCTCAGCGTCCACACAGACCCCGTCCACCTGTACAAGAGCTGGATCAACCAGACTGAGGCCCACACAGGGCAGCGCAGGTGAGCAGGGGAGCAAAGGGAGAGCTCTCTTTGATCAGCTGCATCTTGGGCCTCACTGGGGAAGCTTGGGTGTACTTTGAAGGTGGCATATAAATGTGCATGCTGATTTACGCAAATATGACACTAGCCCTATAGGAGTAAATAAGGTAGCCTTTTAGACCCCTCCTGGTAATTAACATGGAACTGATGTAAATGACTCCAGACCTGGTGGGCTTAACATAAAATGAGCACAGATGAATATGCAAATGTGGTTAATTGCTGTGTCAGTGCTTGCAAATGATATGTCAGATTTGCTGGGAGTTGGGATATGGACTCCTTATTGATAGGGACATAGATGAATATTCAGATTTACAGATGAATAGGCACATGAAATAGTGGAAGAAATAGGTTGGCCTTATAGATTGGGGGCATCACTCAGGTTCATAGGTATTAGGGAAATCTAGCCACTGAGGAAAGCAGGCAATCCTGGGGGCTGCTCTGGATGGCACAGGAGGCTTTAGGTGAGGGAACTACAAGGCCTTGGCCCAACCTCCCTCATTGTCCCAGTTGCCAAAGATCACTTGCAGGGTCGCCCCCTGGTTTCCATCAGTTCCCCGTAGAAGTCTCTCTGTAGATTCCAGGTTCTCCATTCCTTCCTACACTCTTTCAGCCTCCCTGCGGATACTCTCTCTTTCCACCTTCCACCCACATTTCTCCAGTCCTGTCTGAGTCCTTTCTCTTATTCTGGCCTATTCCCCTTTAGCATGCTGGGCTGCCCTTAGCATATCTATATAAGATCATGTGAGATGAAGAGTGTAAAGGATAGAGCCTGGGGAAGGGAGGCCGTGGGAGGGGGCTCCAGCTATACCTTGTCTCTCTCTGCCCACAGCCATCTCCCCTATGATGTCACCCCAGACCAGGCCTTGAGCCACCCTGAGATCCAAAGACGACTGGACATCTCCCTGCGCAACCTCCTCGCCATAACTGATAAGTTCCTTGTAGCCATCATCTCATCTGTGGACCAAATTCCGTATGTGCGACAGCCCCACCCAAGCCTAGACACAGTATTTCAAGAGAGCCAGGCCACGGTGGGGAGCAGAGCAGGGTCATAGTCCTAAAGGAACGCAGGAACGGAAATGGAGCTGGGGTACTCAGAGGGGTTCCAGGAGATGTGTGAAGAATGCACAAAGCCCCTGCTAGAGAGTTGAGCTGTAATGTAGCATGCAGTTCTGTGTGTGGCCTGTCAGGATATCCCAGGGAGCCAGAGGAAGGAAACCAAAATGATCACAGGGACATATTATTGTCTGAGAGCAAATGGGATAAAATAGGACTCTTCAGTTCACAATGTCAAAAGTAAGAAATACTTCAAACCGATAAAGCACTTTATAGTTCTCTTCCTTCTTTCTTTTTTTTTTTTTTTTTTTTTGAGACAGAGCCTTGCTCTGTCACCCAGGCTAGAATGCAGTGGCATCATCATAGCTCACTGCACCCTCAAACTCCTGGGCTCCAGCAATCCTCCTGTCTCAGCCTCCTGAGCAGCTGGTTTGACAGGTGTGCACCACCATACTCAGCTAATTTTTTTATTTTTTTTGTAAAAATGAGGTCTCACTTGCACTCAGGCTGGTCTCAAACTTCTGGGAGGATTGCCTCCTACCTCAGCCTAGGATTACAAGCATGAACCACCACATCTGGCCTCTTTTAGCTATTTTGAAATATACAATACATTAACTATAGTCACCCCTCTGTGCAATAGAACACCAGAACTTATTCCTCCTGTTTAACTGCAACTTTGTACTCATTGACCAACTTCTCCCCATCCTCTCTCTCCCTCCCCTCCTTACCTCTGGTAAGCACCATCTCCTTTCTCCTTTTATGACATCAATGTTTTTAGATTCCACATATGAATTAGATCATATGGTATTTGCCCTCCTGTGCCTGGCCTATTTCACTTAACATGATGTCCTCTAGGTTCATCCATGTTGTCACAAATGATAGGATTTGATTCCTTTTTATGACTGAATAGCATTCCATTATATATATATCACTTTTTTTAATCTATTCATCCATTGTGGGACATTTAGGTTGACTCCATATCTTGGCTATTTCAATAAATGTTTTTTGAAAAGCAAATGAGTGAAAATGTTGACAAAGTGGTCATCGTCTAGACCCATCCCTCAGCCAGCCAGCCAGCCTTCCTTGTGCTCAGTGCTGGCTGGGGCAAAGGTGGGGATGCCAGAGAGGGAACCCACAGAGTTCATAACCCTGCTCCCCAAACCTGGAGAACTGGATCAACAGTTTACAAGTTGGAGACATATAAGATTGTTCTAGGCCTAAGAAATAAGTACACAATGAGCTGTAAATTTCTGTCTCTAGTATCCTAGGAGTGGAAATAGCTTTTAAATTAATTTAATTAAATTTGTAGGTGGCACATCCATAATAGGAATAACAGTAATAATAAAGTCAAGCATATTTGAATAGCACTCTACCATTATGCACTATTCTCACAGACATAATTTCACTTGATCTTCATAAAAAGCCTGTAAGATGGAGCAAGTATGAGTATTCCTATTTTCCAGACTAGGGAACAGACTTACAAAAAGGAAGGAAATAGCCTAAGATGATATCTCTGGTTGTTAGTGGATTCAGGACTGGAGCTTCCTCTCGCAGCTCATTGATCTCCTCAGGCCCTGCCCGTAGCCCAGACCAGCCCCTCGCAGGTGCTCTGTGACAGCTGACAAGATTGACTGCCTCAGAGTCCCCTGGGCTGTCCTGGGACAGGGTTTGGCTGAGTGTCAGATACTCAAGGTATAGACTAAAGGTACCACAGTGGGGGAGTAAGGGGGCAGAGGAGATGGACATTGTGATCTGGGCTGTTCTGCAGGGGTGACTGGAGGGTCTCAAGGAAGAGGCTCTCTAACGGTGTTGGGGGCTGTGTGAGAGCTTCAGTAAATGACAGGGCTCCAGTCCTGGCTACTGACATAGGGCAAGAAGGGACAAGAAGGGACAAGACCCAGAGATGTCTGGAGGAGGGCAGCAGGGAGCTGGCTGTGGATAGTGGAGGGACAGTACTTGAGCTCGACTCTGGTGTGGCTGAGCCAGGGGAAGGAGAGGCAGCCAGACACTCATGCCCTGAGCTCTGGCAGAGAAAGAGACAACACAGCCACTGTGCACCTATTGCTTTGTCCCCAGATATGGGATGCGTTATGTGGCCAAAGTCCTAAAGACAACTCTGGCAGAGAAGTTCCCCAATGCCACGGAAAGCGAGGTCTATAAGGTAAGTGTTGTCTCCCTTCCGCCACCTCCCAATCTTCCATTGCCCTGCTGGTACCTATGATCCCCCAGACTGGGACAAAAGGACAGAAAACCCAATGCCATAAAAATCCAAGGAGGAAAGTACACTCCACCCTATAAATCAAACCTGGCTCACCAGCAGGGCTTTGGGTAGCAGATGGGAAGGCAGCTGGGCTGTGAGCTAACAGAGTGGACAACCCTGGGCTGCTTGTCAGGAGATCTGGGTTCTAGTCCCAGCTCTTGTTCAAGGTGGCTGCATGACCTTGAGCAAGTTGCCTCCCTGCTCTAGGTCTGTTTTCTGTAAAGTGAAGGGCTTGGCCCAGGTGTCTCTTCCAGCCAAGGGAGCTGGGAATGTGGGGCTGCGCAGTCAGGGCAGCCTCCGGGCACTTCTGGGAGGGTCTCCTCTACCCTCAGGTGGTAGGAAACCTCCTGTACTACCGCTTCCTGAACCCCGCTGTGGTGGCCCCCGATGCCTTCGACATTGTGGCTCTGGCAGCGGGTGGTGCCCTGGCTGCCCCCCAGCGCCACACCCTGGGGGCTGTGGCTCAGCTCCTGCAGCACGCTGCGGCTGGCAAGGCCTTCTCTGGGGAGAGCCAGCACCTGCAGGTCCTGAACAACTATCTGGAGGAGACGCACCTCAAGTTCAGGTCTTGTATTCTGGAGTCCCTTTCCTCCCTGTCTCATCGTTCATGTCCCGCTTCTCCCCTCCAGCATCCATGAGGAAGAGAGGCATGGAGGGGAGGGGTATAGTGATAGGGCCGGAGGACAGGGTGTTGCGAGGACTCCCCAGTGGAGAGAAAAGAGGTGCTATTACAGGAGATTGGCTTGAGGTGGGCATTGGGACAGAGGGCAGGAGCCAGGACTGGAGAGTCAGAATTGAGCAGTTGCTAGAGCAGCCTGGAGGAAATGATGGGGACAGAACATGTGTGGGGGTCCTGGCCCTCCCCACTGTCTCACGTGCCATCCTTCTGGAGACAGGAAGTTCATCTGCAGAGCCTGCCAGGTGCCAGAGCCAGAGGAGCGTTTTGTGATGGACGAGTACTCAGACATGGTGGCTGTGGCCAAACCCATGGTGTATATCACCGTGGGGGAGCTGGTCAACACACACAGGGTAAGGGGCTGCAACCTGGAGTGCTGGCTAGGTGGGCAGGGGTCTGGAAGCCCATGATGAGGTGGTGGGCTGGCCTCAGGAAGAAGGTCTGGCTCAGACCCTGCATCTCCTTTTCTTCCTCCCTCCTGCAGCTATTGCTGGAGCACCAGGACTGCATCGCCCCCGATCACCATGATCCCCTGCATGAGCTCCTGGAGGACCTTGGGGAGCTGCCCACCATTCCTGACCTCATTGGTGCGTACCCTCCTTGGCATCTGAGGCCAGCTGGGGGGCCCACAGGGAGGGATGGACAGGCGGGGGGCAGGGCATGTGAGCATGGCCACTCAGTCCAGGGTTGTGTCATGGGCAACTTACATACCCTCCCCCTCTCCCTCTGATCCTGATATGGACTCAGGGACAGACATGATATGGAAAGAGTAGACAGTGGAAGGACCCAGTACCATCATATAAGTGGCCAATTAAATCATGTAAGAGAGATGTTGCATAGATAGGGGCCTGGTGGGGTCTCAATAGGTTTCTCCAATGAGGAGGGATTTCAGGGCTGTGGGATGGCAGGAAGCTGGCTTACAGGGTGAAGGGCAGAATGAAGATGGTGACTGGAGAGAGCCAGGAGCTCCAGGCTCAGGGAGGCACAGCCCTCTGCTCCCAGGCACCCAGAGCTGAGGGTGTGGGGGAGGCACAGCCCCAATAACGCAAGGGTATGTATAATCCATGGGTAACAGTCCTTCCATTGGTGCTCAGGGTTGAGGGCACAGGGTGGTCCCCTGAGGCAGCGTGGGAAAGCCTCCTGGAAGAGGAGCCCATGGAGTAGCACGTTACCCTGGCCCTGTCGATGTGTGCATGTGTATGTGTGCCTGTCTCCCTCTCATTCCTCACCCTACCTCAGGGGAGAGCATAGCTGCAGATGGGTGCGTGGACCTGAGCAAGCTGGAAGTGTCCCTGACACTCACCAACAAGTTTGAAGGACTGGAGGTGGATGCTGATGATACTGATGCCCGAAGCCTACTTCTGAGGTTGGTGAGGCTGGCTCTGCCTCCGGCTCCCTGAGCTCCCCGAGCTCCCCAGCTCTGAGGCCAATAAAGCAGCCCTCCTCTGAGGGGGCAATTCCACCTTCTTCCTGGGCTCCCTTTTCTTCCAGAAGTTCTCTCTGAAGCCGAACTCACACTCCCCTCGCTGCAGTCTCAGCTATTTTCCTTCTGGCAATCTCAGCATTTTGCTCTGTGTTGTAGCTGAAGGCAAAGGAATGGCTATGATATTGACAACAATGGGTGTTTGCATATTGTTGTGCTATTTACCAAATGCCTTTTTATATGTTATCATTTAAGCTTAGGGACAAGCTATGAGGTAGATGGCGGCTTTCCCTCTTCATAGTTGAAGATGTGACTTGTCCAAAGTTTCACAGCCAGTGAGTCGTGGAGCTCGTGTTCTAATTCCCTGCTCTTGTGTGATGGGCAGGAGATGGGCATGGAGCTTCTCTTCCCCAGTTTTGTAGAAGTGAGGGAGGGCCTCCAGCAGGGCTGGGTTGATCATCCGCAGAGAAGAGGAGCCAGGTTACCAGCTCAAGCTCCCTGCCGACAAGGCACCTCCCTCCACTTGTTCATTCACTCAGTAGACAATGAGTGGGGTGTTGTGCTTTGTCCTGCCATCAAAAGGTGGAGAGCAGGGTAGAGCTACAGCCGAACACACAGTCAGAGAGGGAGGTGGGTGTCGGGTGCATTGAGAGCTCAGGAGAAGGGACACCTGGGTTGGGAGGGAGGAGGGCATGCATACTTCAGCCCAAGGACTCAAAGGAAGATAATTTGTGGGGAGGGTATTCTAGGCAACGACATGCCTCCCCTTGTGCTAATGCCTCGCTCTCCTTACCTCCCAAGCATCCCTGCCAGTCATGATGTGGGACAGTGTCCACTTACTGTCAGACCCCTGGCCAGCACCATGTCCATACCCTTCCCCTGCCCCTCACCTCTCTGCCATCATTGCCCTCCTCCTGCAGCACGAAGCAGATGCTGGCTGATATCATACAGTTCCACCCTGGGGACTCCCTCAAGGAGATCCTGTCCCTCTCAGCTTCCAGAGAGCAGGTGAGTGGCCAGGTCAGCCTGTAGGTTTGGTCTGGTTCATTCGCCACCTCACCCCACCTGCATTGCTGATTCCCTCCCCTGAACCTCACCCCTAGTCCACCATAAGCAGATACCTGTGTTTACCAGTAATGAGAGCTCTGGAAGGTCAAGGTCTCTGCCCTCAACCCCCGGAGGCCCACAGGCCTTGAGGAGCCTCGAGCTGCAGAGTCGTGGGACTCCACCTCCCTCCCCACAGCACACACTGAAACAAGAGCCCCCTATATCAGTGCTGGGGTGTCAGGGGAGTGCCGAGAGGCAGTCTGACAAGGCTACCTTGAGGAGCACGGAAGACCTGTGCTCAGAAAAGGAGAGGTCTCCTGAAGGCCTGGAGGCAGAAGGTGGTAGGTGGGTGGGGGGGCCAGGGGCAGGTTGGACCAGCTGGAGTGAGGACTAAGCCAGGGACTTCCCAGACAAAAGATGGTGATGGCCAGTAAGAGGCATGTCCCAAAACATAGAACAGGGAGGAAATGCCCCTGAACACCTGGTGCCATCACAAAGCTTCACTGTTGGAAAGTGACAGCCAATGTCTATTCAGAATCCTTGATGCTGTAGCTTGTTTGGGTCTCCTTTGGGCCACTCCTCCCCTGTGGCAATCCATGAGGCCCTTCCATGTATTACACCGTGTGTTATGATGTTACACCTTGATGTTCTCCAAAAGCTACACCCTGTCCCCAACCATTCCCCTCGAGAAGCTGGGCTTCAGGGTACTTTCCTGGTGGTGCCCAGAAAAGTGCCCAGGTCTCCCTTTGTTGCTGGTGCCCCGGGGCCTGCCCTGGGTTGGGGGCAGAATGGTAGATCCTGGCAGACCCTTCCAGCATCTGGCCTGCCCTCTCCACCCCCCAGGAAGCAGCCCACAAGCGGTTGATGTGCCGACGCCAGGCCTGTGAGGCCCAGACCCCAGAGCCGCTGCGACGACACCGCTCACTGACAGCACACTCCCTCCTGCCACTGGCAGAGAAGCAACGGCGTGTCCTGCGGAACCTGCGCCGACTCGAAGGCCTGGGGTTGGCCAGTGCCAGCAACGGCTACCAGGAGCTAGTGGACGAGTTGGCCAAGGTAACGGCCTGGGCCTGGGCTGTGTGTGCCTGTGTCTGCACATGTGTGTGCGGACACATGTACGTGCATGCGTGGGCAGATCATAGTGCAAGAGCAAGCCTCTCCCTGGTGAGCGCCCACCCCAAATCATTACCAGTTAGAGGAAGGCTGAGAGTCCTTTTTCAAGGGAAGATCTTGAAATTAGCCAGAGAGGGAGATGTTCTTGCAACTCTCTTTTACTAAAGAACAAGGAGCCTTGAAACCAATTGCTTCTCAGTGGTGGAGAAGCCCCACAGATATGTGTTAAGAGTTTGGGATGGGGTCCTTAGGTTGTCCTGCTCCTAGGAAAAACAACCTTGAAATCTCCCTCTTCCTGTTCTTCCTAAAGATCTTCACAGTGTGTTGTTCTTTGGCCTATGTCAGGCCCTGAGGCTCTCCTGCTGGGAGGGGCCACTCATCTTCTCCCTCGGTCCCCCAACTCCAGGACATCCGCAACCAACACAGGCACCGGCAACGGCGGAAGGCAGAGCTGGTGAAGCTTCAGGACACATTCCAGGGCCTGAGCACTAAGACCACCTTCTATGAGGAGCAGGGCGACTACTACAGCCAGTACATCCGGGCCTGCCTGGACCACCTGGCCCCCAACTCCAAGTAGGTCCTGCCTTTCTCCACTCAGAAGGTCATCCGTGACCTTGCACCCCTGCCCATGTTGCCCTCTGCCCCACTGTCTCCCAGCCTTGAAAGGGAATCTCCCCCCAGCACAGCACAGTCCCTTCCTGACTCTGGTCTTTGAACTTTGCTCAGAAAGTCTTGGGCTCCAGTGCAGCCCCTCTCCTCTGTCTTCCACCAGTGAGAAGTCTTCCAGGTCTAATTTCCTTCCTGCCAGCCACAGAGAAGGAATGTCTTGGGTGGTAAAAAGTTTGTTGGATGAATTCTCGGGGGCCTTCTTTTAATCAGGAGTTCTGGGAAGAGGAAGAAGCAGCCTTCTCTTCATTACACTGCAGCCCAGCTCCTGGAGAAGGGTGTCTTGGTGGAAATTGAAGATCTTCCCATCTCTCAGTACGTGTCTTTGGAGGGCAGGATGTCAGACCTTTCCTGTCCCCTAACGTGGGGGGGTGGAGCTCTGGGCTAGGCACCAGGTGGAAGGGCAGGAGGAGCATGGCCCTGGCCTAAAGGAGCTGCTAGAATAATGGTGGAGACAGGCACCCCAGACAGATGTTAAGGGCAGTGGGCGTGGTCTAGCACTAGATACCCTGAAGCAGGGCATGCTGGGAAAGCTTCCTGGAGGCAAGAACAGCTGGGTAGGACCTGGCAGATTAAAGAGGTGGTGTGGTAAGTAGAAGTAAAATTGGGAGAAGACAGCTGGGCACTCCTGGGAGTGACAGAGGGGAAGCCTGGCTCTGGATGACACACACCGCTCCCCAGCATGAGGAGTGGTGGATGCAAGAATTGGGCTGTGGCCCTGGAAGGAGGTGATAGGTTCCTGTTTTGAATCTTGTTCCTGACAGCTTCAGAAACGTCATCTTCGACATCACCCCTGGAGACGAGGCAGGAAAGTTTGAAGTAAATGCCAAGTTCCTGGGTGTGGACATGGAGCGATTTCAGCTTCACTATCAGGTGAGGGGACACTCCCGTGAGCCCTCAAGACACCTGCTGGGCTTTAGGTGCTGGCCAGCCTCACTTCCCTAGTCTTCAGATGACACCAACTCAGTTCCCCACCCAATCAGCATTATCTATTCCTGAAGAGAAAGGTACAGCCCACGCCTCCCGTTCCCCACACCCTGACACAGACCCCACTGCCAAGCATCAGGGCGAGTGAGTGGGCTGGCAGCGTGAGAGCGGGATTAATATGTGAAGCCCTATCACATGTTGGGGGCTTTACACGTTACCTCATTTAATCCTCTCCACAGCTCTGAGGTATTATCCCTGTTTTACATACTGTGTGGCTAAAAGGTTAAGAAGCCAGCCTAAGTCATAGACCAGTGTTCAGGGAAGCAGTGATTTTAAATCCAAATCTTTTTGCTCTGCTATTTCGCCTTTTGGGTGAGAAAACTGATTTCAAGCCCCGAGTCTGCTTGAGTTGACATTTGGTCAAGTCGCTGTACCTCTCTCTCTTGGCCTTGGTTTCCTCATTTGTGAGGTGGGGTTCCAATGCCCTACTTCAGTGGCCAGTGCCACTGGTGACTGAGTGAGTCTCTGTGATGTTAGTGTTTTGTAGACTGTCTGGCTGGACCACAGCCAGAAGCCTTTAAACTTCCCTCCCTGCCCCTTCCCTCCTAGGACCTCCTGCAGCTCCAGTATGAGGGTGTGGCTGTCATGAAACTCTTCAACAAGGCCAAAGTCAATGTCAACCTTCTCATCTTCCTCCTCAATAAGAAGTTCTTGCGGAAGTAACAGAGGCAGAGGGTGCTACCCAAGCCCCTCTTACCTTGCCGGATGCTTTTCTTTAACACTAACTCACTACTCCATTTCCCTGCAGATACCCAGAGCTCAGGACTGGGCAAGGCTCTAGGATCCTCACCCCTTCCCCAACTGGCAGGAGTGTGCGTCCCTGGTCACAGGTGTATCTCTTCTAATTGGCTAAAGTGGGCCTTGCCCTGGAGTCCAGCTGTGTGGCTTTTACCATGTACGGTAAACCCCACGGTTTTCCAGCTAGTTGGTAGGGTATGAACTTAGGGCCTGCCCCTTGGTTTGGGAAGGCTGTTGCTCTTGTGTGTGCTACTGCCTGCCCATGGTCACCCCAATATTACAACACTGCCCTAGCGGCCTGATTTCCCCTCTCCCTTCCTTCTTTCTGCGTGCCCACAAAGCCAGGGCCAGGCTCCCCATCCCCACCTGCCACTTCATCAGCAGTGGGTGTCCCTGCCCTGCTGAAGCCCAGGTCACTGTTCTGCTGTGGCACTGCATACACTCCAAGCCCTCGTCCTCACACCTGAGCGGGGAGTGGGGAGGTGCCTTGTTTGTGACTGCCCATGTGGCACTGTTGTCCTCCATGGCGGCGCAGGCAAGATGACCTTCCATTAACCTCAAATCTCATGCTCTTGTTTATTGTCTATTTTATACGTGGGTCACTAGGGTATTTATTCTGTCTCCCAGCCCTACCCTCTGGATCACTGTGCAGCCTTGATCATGGTTTTAATTCTTTCAATTTTTTTGAGCTCAAAGAAAAAGTTCTAATTTCCCCTATTCAAACTACTGCCCATGCCAGTCTTTTATACCTTTGTATTTAAAAGTCACTTTGGGTCAGGGCAGTAGGGTTCTCACTTGTGTTTAAGATCTCATTATTTCAGCTTCATGTGATAAAAGATGAGCCTTTCCCTTTTCTCTCGCATCCTCAGTTCTCTCATGCCTTAGAGATGACTCTTCCAGACAGTTTCCACAGATCTGCAGTCCTGCCTCTGCCACTGTCTCTCTGTTGTCCCCACATCTACCCAACTTCCTGTCCTATTGCCCTTCTGATTTCATTTTAATAAAAGCAGCTCTTATTCCCACATCTGTTTTTAACTCCTTATTTCATTTCCTTCAGAGCAGGCCTCCAAGTTCTGGAACACATCTTCCCTGAGAGAGCTGGGGAATCTTTCCTGTAGCCTCCCCCAGCCCTCTGCCTGCCTCCGGTGTGGGCCCACTCTGCTTGTCTGAGCTCGTAAAAGCTTAATGAGATGTGGCATTTATTCCTCTCTTCCCTCCCCCAGGGGACAGAGAGGAGGAAGGAATGCTTAAGTTTCAGTTCTGTTTTTATCGTCCACTCTGAAGACGAAAGCTGAGAGGAGAAACCGGTCCAAGTTCTACCCCACCCATTTTGCACACATGTCCAGCAGGTTCTTTTCCTGGGCCTTGGGTGGTGATACTGAAGGTGCTTGAGCCACTGCCCCTTAGGTATTGTAGGTATCCACTTCTGATCAAAATCCCCTTTCCCTGGGGAAAGCCCTCTTCCTCTCTTCCCTGCTTTTAGGAAGCAGGGAGGGAAGTCTGTGGGGGAGGGGACAGTACAGGCAGACACCTGCCCTGACATCTGAGCTCTCAAGCAGCCCCTACTGGGTACCCACATTTGCCCAGCACAGCCTGCCTCCCTCTACTTTGTTCCGTTCTGTCACTCAGGATCTGTCTTGCTGTCACATCCAATCTCAGTCACAGTCTCTCCCCCCTTAACATGTCACAGCAAAGACTTCAAGTACTGCCTTGCTCTGGGTGACAGTGACACTTACCAGTAGATCCAAGTTTCTCCACGTGATCAGTCATCATTAAAAATCTCACACTCGCTGAATGGCTCCAACACTATCCCACTGTGATGCTCCCCCGCAATCACATGATCTCAGCCTCATATACCACATACAGAAATGTCACAATAGCTACTGTTATTGAGGCCTGTCCTGGGCTGGGACATATACATTTACTCCTCACAATAACCCTATAAAGGTAAGCGGTCCCCATCAAGTTCAGAGGGTTGGATTTGACAACTACCCAAGACTACTCAGCTGATAGGGGGCAGAACAGGGCCTTAAACTCAGGCACATCCAGAGAGTTTGTATTCCCCTGCATTTTTCTCTTCTCTGAGAAAAACATTTTCACTTCCTTCAACCCACCCTCTTCTGCCACTCTCAAGCCCACTTCACACTTTACCTTAGTGATGGTCCCTGATAGCCTGGGTTCATCAATGTCCTTGCTAACCTTTAATGCCCAATCTGAGCTACAGCTGCGTGGCTCCTATGGGTGGGAGTACGCACCAGTGTGACCTCTTTGGAGAACAATTTGGCAACATCAAAAATGTAAGTGCAGGGTGCCAGGACAATTCAATGGGGAAAGTAGTCTTTTCAACAAATTGTGCTGGGGTGACTGGAAATCCACATACAAAAGGAGGAAGTTGGACCCCTACTCCCACACCATATACAAAAATTACCTCAAATGGTTCACAGACCTAAATGTAAGAGATAAAACTATAAAACTCTTAAAAGAAATCAGATATAAATTTTCCTGACTTCGGATTAGGCAATGGTTCCTTAGATAGGACTCCAAAAGCAAAAATGTCAAAAGAAAAAGTAGATAAATTGGACTTCATCAAAATTAAAAACTGGTGCTTCACTTAAGAAAATGAAAAGAGGCCCGGCGCAGTGGCTCACACCTGTAATCCTAGCACTCTGGGAGGCCAAGGCGGGAGGATCGCTCAAGGTCAGGAGTTCGAGACCAGCCTGAGCAAGAGCTCTACTGAAAAATAGAAAGAAATTAACCAGACAACCAAAAATATATAGAAAAAATTAGCCGGGCATAGTGGCACATGCCTGTAGTCCCAGCTACTCGGGATGCTGAGGGAGGAGGATCGCTTGAGCCCAGGAGTTTGAGGTTGCTGTGAGCTAGGCTGACTCCATGGCACTCTAGCCTGGGCAACAGAGTGAGACTCTGTCTCAAAAAAAAAAAAAAAAGTTAAAAATAAATAAATCCTTAAAAACATATATCCACATAAAAATCTACACATGGATGTCTATACCATCATTATTCATGATAGCCAAAAAGTGGAAACAATCCAAATGTCCATCAGCTGATGAATGGATAAACAAAGATAATATATCATACAGTGAAATATTATTCAGCCATCAACAGTAATAAAGTACTGGCACATGCATCAACATGGATGAACTGAAAACATCATGCTAAGTGAAAGAAGCCAGACATAAAAGGCCACATGTTCTATAATTTCATTTATGTGAAATGTCCAGAATAATCAGATCCATAGGAATAGAAAGTAGGTTAGGGATTGCAAGGCCTGGGAAAAGGGGAGAATGGACAGTGACTGCTAATGGGTATGGGATTTTTGGAGGGGTGATGAAAATGTCTTGTAATTAGTGGTGATGGCTGCACAACTCTATTATAGTAAAAACCACTCAATTAAATACTTTTTTTAATTTTAATTTTTTTTTAGAGATGGAGTCTATGTTGTGCCCAGGCTGGACTTGAACTCCTGGGGTCAAGCAATCCTCCTGCCTCAGCCTCCCAAATAGCTGGGATTACAGGTGGGCACCACTGCATCAGGCAATTGTATACGTTAAAAGGGTGAATTTTGGCTGAGCGATGGCTCACACCGGTAATCCTAGCACTTTGGGAGGCTGACATGGGAGGATTGCTTGAGGCCAGGAGTTTGAGACCAGCCTGGGCAAGAGTGAGACACCCCCCGACCACATCACTACAAAAAATAGAAAAATTAGCCAGACCTGGTGGCATGTGTCTGTAGTCCCAGCTATTCAGGAGGCTGAGGCAGGAAGATCACTTGAGGCCAGGAGTTTGAGGTTGCACTGAGCTATGATGACGTCACTGCACTCAACCCAGGGCAACAGAGTGAGACCCTGTCTCAAAAAAGAAAAGAAAAGGATGAATTTTATGGTATGTGAATTATATTTCAATAAAGCTATTATTTTTAAAAATGTAAGTGTACCTACTCAGCAAAGAATTTTTCCTGGGGGTATACCTGGATAAGTAGGCAAAGAACTCTGGAGTATTTGTTGCAGTATTCTTTGCAATGGCAATGAACTTAGTAGGGCAGCCACACAATGGAACATTATGCAGCCAAAAAGAAATGATGAGCTAGATTCATGTGTGCTGGTATGAAAAGCTGCTAATGGTACACAGTGTTTGGAATGCTATACAAGATATTTGGCAGTGGTCACCTTTGGGGAGTAGGAATGAGAGGGAAGTCTCTTTTTGTGTTGTTATTATAATGGATTTATACTACTCTTATGAAAAGAAAGCCAACTCACACTTTGGCTCTAGAACTGAGGTATGAGCAACATGGTGGAGCAGCATGTCGCTTGTTCTAGAGCAGTGCTTCTTAAAGTGGACTCCACAAGCTGTTACTGGTCCGGAACTAGATAAACGGAGGAATTGAGAGTGAGCATGTAGAAACTTAGAGCAAGCTGCCAGTAATTTCACACCTGAATATAACAATAAAAAAATTGAGGCTTGTATTTTAGGGTTTTTTTAATTTTATTTTTCTAGTAACTAGTTTTTATTGTATTTCACAAAAATATCAGTCCATAACAGAATGGAAATTTTTAAAAATGCATCCTTCACTATAGACAATTTGAGAACTGTTATAGAGGGTATACTTTAATAATGTGACATAATGCATTAGCTCTGTTGAATTAAACTAGAGAGACTTATATACAACTCTAATTTGTCAATTTACAATAAAAAATAAATAGACTGAGTTGAGGAGCTGAGATCATATTGTATATATAATTTTAGACTTTGCTTTATTCACTTAGCCATGAAAAACATTTCCTATGTCTTTAAAATTTCTTCAAAAATATTATTAATGGGCCAGGTGCGGTGTGTCACACCTGTAATCATAACACTTTGGGAGGTCAAGGTGGGAGGATTACTTGAGGCCAGGAGTTTGAGACCAGCCTGAGCAAGAGCAAGAACCTGTCTCTACAGAAAATAGAAAAATTAACCAGGCATGGGTGGCACACACATGTAGTCCCAGCTACTCAGGAGGCTGAGGCAGGAGGATTGCTTGAGCCTAGGAGTTTGAGGTTGCAGAGCTATGATGACGCCACTGCACTCTAGCCTAAGCAACAGAGAGAGACTCTGTCTCAAAAACAAACAAACAAATAAATAAATAAATAAATGATGTCTATAATATGGCCCACATATTTAATGTATTTAACATTTCTTTCTTTTTTTTTTTTTTTTTGAGACAGAGTCTCACTCTGTTGCCCGGGCTAGAGTGAGTGCCGTGGCGTCAGCCTAGCTCACAGCAACCTCAAACTCCTGAGCTCAAGCGATCCTCCTGTCTCAGCCTCCCGAGTAGCTGGGACTACAGGCATGCGCCACCATGCCCGGCTAATTTTTTCTGTATATATTTTTAGCTGTCCATATAATTTCTTTCTATTTTTAGTAGAGATGGGGTCTCGCTCTTGCTCAGGCTGGTCTCGAACTCCTGAGCTCAAACAATCCGCCCACCTCGGCCTCCCAGAGAGCTAGGATTACAGGCGTGAGCCACCGCGCCCGGCCAACATTTCTAATATATATTCCTAATATATATAAAATAATGCTGTTGCAAATCTGTTGGTGTTGTTCTCTCTGGGTCTCTTCCTTTAGGGAACTGACCCTTCCTCCCGCCACATGACTGGTAGGATTAAGGATTAGCAGAATCTGCCTCCTACTGACCAGAAGCGTGGGCTCACAACTCTAGACTAGCCACAGACTCTGTTTCCCTCTGCCATGTGAATTTGAACTCTGAAAGTGGCATCCAGAAAGGGGAGCCAGTTGGAACTGAGTCACCGTGGAGATTCAGCCACGAGTTTCAGGCACTGGGATCCCCAGAGGGGTCAGTGTGCGGTTCTTCCCAGGCCAACTCATCTCACTCCTCTCACAACACTGAGTGCTGCTCAGCACCCTCCCAACAAACCCCCACTAAAGTTCCAAAACGACCATGTTTTGTTGTTTACAAAGATTCCTTCCTGATACGTCCTTGTACATAATCTTTGTGCCCATGTTTATTCCTTTGGACTACATTTCTAGAAGGGAAGTTGCAAAGTCAAAGTGTATGCATTTTAGGCCAGGCGCGGTGGCTCACGCCTGTAATCCTAGCACTCTGGGAGGCCGAGGCGGGTGGATCGCTTAAGGTCAGGAGTTCGAGACCAGCCTGAGCAAGAGTGAGATCTCGTCTCTACTAAAACTAGGAAGAAATTATATGGACAGCTAAAAATATATATAGAAAAAAAAAAATTAGCCGGGCATGGTGGCGCATGCCTGTAGTCCCAGCTACTCGGGAGGCTGAGGCAGGAGGATTGCTTGAGCCCAGGAGTTTGAGGTTGCTGTGAGCTTAGGCTGATGCCACGGCACTCACTCTAGCCCGGGCAACAGAGTGAGACTTTGTCTCAAAAAAAAAAAAAAAAAAGTATGCATTTTACATGTGGCCTAATGTCCTCCAGAAAACTGGTACCAATTAAGAGAAAGAAAAAGGGGACAGAAAGTGAGAGAAAACTGGTACACACTATAGGGGCCAGTGGTCCAGGGTACAGAAAGAAGCCCAGACTGACTCTGTTGCAAAACAACACAAATCTGTCCTTGCAGGGGCTTGTAAAATCTCTCAGTTGCCTTTCCACTAGTGTAGCATAAGAGGGCTCCTTGCTCCACAAGAAATATGAATATTTTAAGAATATGTATTGTGAAATGCAATTTTGGTACCCCGGATTGGATCTTGGCACATAAAAAGGGACATTAATGGGAAAACCTGTGAAATCAAATAAATTCTGGAGTTTAGTTAATAGTAATATGTTCATATTGGTTTCTTAGTTTTGACAAACGTACCAAAGTAATGTAAGCTGTTAACCTAGGGGTAAATTCAGTGAGGGATACACAGGAACTCTGTACTGCGTTTGCAACTTTTCTGTAAATCTAAAATTATTACAAAATTAAAAGTTTATTTTTAAAAGTGTATTGCACCAATTCATAGTCCCACTAACAGGGCATGGAAGTGTTAGTCTAACCACACCCTTGCCAGCAGCTAGTATTTTTTTTAATTCAACAAATAAACAAATATTTATTTTAAGTACTCTCTGTGTGCCAGGCACTGTCCTAGGCACTTGGGATACATAATTGAACAAAGCAGACACAGATCAATGCCCCCATGGAGCTGATGTTTTGACAGAGAAAGACAGATACTTTAGCATGTTAGAATTAATAAGTGCTTTGGAAAAGGAGAAAAATGGGATAAGGGACATCAGGGTGGAGAAAAAGAGTGAGAGGTGGGTTGTAATTTTATTTTTTAATTTATTTTATTTATGTATTTTTTGAGACAGAGTCTCACTCTGATGCCTGGGCTAGAGTGCCGTGGCATCAGCCTAGCTCACAGCAACCTCAAACTCCTGGGCTCAAGTGATCCTCCTGCCTCAGCCTCGCAAGTAGCTGAGACTACAGGTGCTAGCTACCATGCCCAGCTAATTTTTTCTATTTTTTTAGTTGACCGATTAATTTTTTTCTATGTTTTAGTGGAGATGCGATCTCACTCTTGCTCAGGCTGTTCTCGAACTCCTGACCTTAAACCATCTGCCCGCCTCGGCCTCCCAGAGTGCTAGGATTACAGGCATGAGCCACCACACCTAGCCAGGGTTACAATTTTAAATAGGGTGATCAAGAGAGGTTTCATTGAGAAGACAACATCTCAGCAATGACTCGAAGGAGGTAAGCTACGTGGATATCTAGAAAAGAGGTCTGAGAGGTCAGGTGAAAGGACAGATCATGTCTGGCTTTGTAGGCTGTAAAGGTGTGGCAGAGACCACCAAACACTCACCAAAAACTCCATTTACTCTGATACATTTCCTACCCCCTTGCAGTTAGGCAGAACTATATTACTAGTTTAGGCCAATGAAATATGGCTAGAAGTATAGCATGTCACTTCCAGGCTCAAACAATAAAAATCCCATGTTATTCTCTTATCTTTCTTTCCCTGATGTGGTATCTGTCTTCCAGATGGTGCAGCTACAAGACGGTAGAGCCTTTCATCAGCCTGAGTCCCTGAGTGACTATGCGGAGCAGAGCCTCCCCTACTAGCCCATGTGTAACATGTCATAAGCCAAGTCACCAGCTAGTAGCACCCTGGACAGACAGCCACCGTCTGGCACTGAGACTCTTATTATGTTAAGCTACTGAGACTTGGGGGATGGCTATCACTGCAGCATAACTTAGCCCATCTGGCCTGACACAGAAGGATTTGGCTTTTACACTATGTCAACTGAGTCAATGTTACTTAAAAGAAAAGGGGGCCCAGGCACCATGGCTCACGCCTGTAGTCCCAGCTACTCAGGAAGCTGAGGCAGGTAGATTGCTTGTGCCCAGGAGTTCAAGGTTGCAGTGGGCTATGATCAAGCCTATGAATAGCTACTGCACTCCAGCCTGGGTGACAGAGTGAGACCTTGTCACTAAAAAAAAAAAAAAAAGAAAAAGAGAGAGAGAAAAGAAAATAAAAAGGAAAGCATCATGTTTAGTTTTTATTTATTTGATAATTAGTGAATGCAGCTGACTGTATTTTCTAAGATGGCCATAACAAAATCTCCCATCCCCCATCCCCCATGCTGTTCTTATTGGGGCATTCACGTTCCCTCCTCTTGAATCTGGGCGGGCCTCTAACTACAGTAAAGGTGAAGTATGGCTTCCATGTGGTCCTACTGGGCATGTGCTCTTGGAACCCTGCTGCCACGTTGTGAGGAAGTCGAGGTCACATGGAGAAGTCAAGGGTAGGTCCTCCTGTTGACCTTCCCAGCTAGGGCCCTAGCCGACAACCAGGCACACGAGGAAGCCTTGAGACGACTCTAGCCGCTATGTGCAATCATATTGAGAGATCTCAATCAAACAAGAACTGTCTAATTGAACTCAGTAGAGCCCAGAACCACAATATTAATAAAACTGTGTTGTTTTAAACCACCAAGTTTTAAGGTGGTTTGTTACATAGCAATAGATAACTGGAAGAATGAAGCTGAACATTTCCCACTGTTTTAGTCTAATATATTGAAATCTTTTTTTTTTTTTTTTTTTTGAGACAGAGTCTCACTCTGTTGCCCAGGCTAGAGTGAGTGCCGTGGCGTCAGCCTAGCTCACAGCAACCTCAAACTCCTGGGCTCAAGCGATCCTCCTGTCTCAGCCTCCCGAGTAGCTGGGACTACAGGCATGCGCCACCATGCCCGGCTAATTTTTTCTATATATATTTTTAGCTGTCCATATAATTTCTTTCTATTTTTAGTAGAGGTGGGGTCTCGCTCTTGCTCAGGCTGGTCTCGAACTCCTGAGCTCAAACGATCCGCCCACCTCGGCCTCCCAGAGTGCTAGGATTACAGGCGTGAGCCACCGCGCCCGGCCATATATTGAAATCTTTTTGCACCAAGATGCCACCGTCTTGACAAGCCTGCCTTTTCTCTCCAGGTAAAAGTGCTAAACAGGAGGAGGCAACGGATGGAGCTACCAGAGATGTCCCTCCAAGCTGACTCAGATCTATTAACAAGATTTTCTGAGTATAGTTGTTCAATTAACACACAGTAGGCACTCAATAAATATTTGTTAAATATATGATGTTGTCCACATTTCTGCATCTTATCTAAAAGATATTATAATCAATCTAATTAAATACTTTCATGAAATTCAGATGCATTATGCGACATTCCTCAGAAATACCAATCTATTAAACCCTTTTATTATGAAAAGCTTACAGCAAAGTTTTACTTTTCCTTTTTCTGCTTAGTTTCCTTTTCATTAAACACATAAAATAATGTATAATCATCTCAATGTAAAAGACTCAAATAATATGTACAAAAGTAAGGTAACATACATCTTCACCTTCCCCAAAGGTAAGCCTTGTTGACAGTTTGGTATAGACCCTTCTAGGCCTTCTTTCTACACATTTGCTTTCATGTATGTGCTCATATTGTGGCAGAATGTATTTTCCAAAAATGGCCACAACAACACCATTTCCCATCCCCCAGGCTCTTCCCAAACCCTGCCGATCCCCATGAGATGGAGGCTCCATCTCCTACCCCAGAACCCAGGCAGGCCTCAATTAACATATGATGAAATGATTCTAAGCAACCCCCAAGGCTGGGTCACAAAAAGCAATGATGATTCCCCTTGGCTCCCTACCTCAGGATAATGCTTTTGGAGCCCTAAGCCTCTTTGTCTCAAACTCCTGACCCCAAGACATCCTCCCGCCTCGGCCTCCCAGAGTGCTAGGATTACACGCGTGAGCCACTGCGTCTGGCCTCACCCTAAGCCTCTTTGCAAGAAGTCTGTCTACCCTGAAGGCCCCATGCTGAAGTGACCGCATGGAGAGACTAGGGAGAGAAAGAGATTGTAGCTGTTATGGATGCCACCTGCTTGAGTGTCCCCAGCCTAGATACCAGACTTGTAAAGAAGCCTTTGAGAAGACTCCTGACCCGAACCCTGTCATAGTGCAGCAGCACGACACCCTGGGTGAAACCATCCAGCTGAACCCAGTCAATCCCCAAAACCACAAGCAGCAATAATAGTGATTGTTGTTTTAAGCCACTAAGTTTAGATGGTTGATTAGTACTTATATATCCATATGTGCTTATTTGCATAAATGGCCTATTATATAGATTGCACTGAGACTTGCTTTTTTCATTGAACAATTTGTCTCTGAGACTGTTCTGTGTCACTGGGCCCAGATCCAGTTCATGCTTTGTAAGGCTGTGCGGCATTCCACGGCACAGATGTTCTATAACATAGCACAGATGATTTTCAAACATCTTTGGCTATAGCCTGGCTCTTCAAAAGAAGGCTTAGCTGGAAGCCCACTGCGTAAAACAAGTGAATGAAGCCACTGGGGCAAAGGAGGCAGGACCCTGCCCTGCACAGGACCCCTCCTCTCCCTTCCCCACCCCTCCCCTCCTCTCCTCTGTTCTCCTGGAGGAAGAGGCTCTTAAGGGAACTCCTAGCTTTGCGTGGCACATTTAAAACCACTCACCGGTTTATAGGGTCCAAGAACAGGTTACAGCAGCGCATCTCAGTCTTGAATGCACATTTGAATCCCCTATGATTCTTGTTAAAACGCAAACCGCGATTCATAGGTCTGGAGAGGGGCTGACAGTCTCTGCAGTGCTCACATCTTCCAGGTGTTGCCCATACTCATTTGAGTAGGGCTTAGCTAGTGAACCCCAACTAGCTCCTGGGGATCCCCCCTTTCTTCTCTAACCTTCCACAGTGGTTGTTGGGATTAAAGTCTGGAGTTTTGGAAATATCTTTCCCCCCACTTAAAGTTTGTTTAGAACCTATTTCTACCTCTCATCTTTGGCACCTCTTCTATTCCTCACACACTGGGGACAAGGCCACCATGACCATCTGGGCAAGCTCCCCCAGTGACTCTGGTGAACTCAGCAGGGTGGAGATAGGGACTCACTGAACGAATGGAGCTGTAGATTCGGTGCTCACATTTCCAGTACTTCAGTTCTCTTATTTCCACTCCAAACATCTGTCTTAGAGGAGAAACAGGAAGAAAAAAGAGTTGGGAGTTATAGTCTCTCCTCCGTCTGACACCACTACTCTACGTGCTTTAGTAGAAGCCCCTTTTTCGGCCTTTCTTGATACTCTTGCTCCGAATATGACACCCCTCAGAGAGAGAGAGAGAGGTCTTTTTGCTGTCCTTTGCGTGTTCCACAGGCTTTGGGCTTCCTGCTACTACACCAGCAGGCCTGCGCCTCTTGGATTCACCTTGGTTACATGTATCCCGTGGAGGATACAAGGAGAGGCTCCGTCCATTGTTGCAAGGCAACAAAGCACATGGCACATTATTTACATTACCTGTTGTAATCTTTGCAGCACTTTATGAGTACCGCTCTTTCATTATCACTGAGGAAACTGAGGCTCAGAGAGGGTCAGTGACTCACCCCAAGCTCACACAGCTAGAAATGACTGAGCTGGGATCGGATCTCAGGTCTGTTTGACCTGGCCTTCTCTTCTAGCCCTCTCTAAATCTGAGTAATTCAGAGGTCCCTGTGTGACCACACTGGATCTTTCAGTGTCATGTTCTTTCTCATACGCATTTTCAACGCTGAATTCATGAGGTATTGTCCTAACCACACTCTACCATCTTCCCTCTGCGTGGACCCCTGGGCCCCTGCAGCGTCCCTGTGAACACTGCCTGGGTTCTCTTCCTCCCAAGGGTGAGGCCGAAGCTGTTTTCTCCCTTGACCCTTGGCTGGGCACAGACAGTCCTAGGTCGGAATCCCATAACCACTTGCTGTATGAACGTGAATATGTTCCTTAGCTTCTCTGTGCTTTAGTTACATCATCTGTAAAATAAGGGTGATCATTCTTTGTCAGATAGGCTATTGTATGATGATGAAAATAGTGCACATAATGCCTTTCAGAGTGCCTGGCACAAAGCAGGAATGACAACAAAATAAGCTTGTACCCTTCTTATCCCCAAGATTTTACCTTTCTTTTGGGTCAGGAAGAAAGCCTCCCATCCTTCTCTCTCATGTCTTCTCAGCAGTGCAGCCCTCTAGGGCCAGGTCTGGGGCATGTGAGATGGAAGACTCGAGACTTCCTCACCCTTACTGAGGGAAGGAGGGGGCTGGAGCACACCCCATTCCGTGAGGAATTTGGGGATCATGCCAGCAAGAAGCTATCAACCAGTAGGCACAACGTGTGCAAGTGTGGTGTCTGACGGGAGGATGGGAGCCTCAAGATACCAGCGAGCAGACTGTCCCTACAGCGGAGGGGCTGGGTGTCGACCACCACGGTACCCACCCCTCGTCACTTCTGCAGCACCCTGGCTGGCACATCACGGGTGCTTAATAAATGTTTGTTGAATGAAGGTGCTCTCTTCCGGGTAGGAGTGGAACCAATACAGGAAGTGACAAAAAGAGTGGTGATGGCCCTGTGCTATGAGTGAAGGCCTGAGCTATTCCTCAGTGACAGGTCCACAGAGCTGTCAGGGACACAGTTAGGTGGGTGGCAGGAGAAAGAATAGAGTCTTTTCCTATGGAGGGCTACCTCTGTCAGACTCCAGTCCGCCTGCAAATAAAAATAAATAATCAGAGAAGAAAATGAAATACAGTGGAGAACTTGAGCTGAGAGGACGCTGAGTCCAGCAGACGGCTGATGGGACCCCTGCTGTCATGCGCCTCTGCCGGCTCCTCAGTAGCCTCTGTCACTGGGAGGCCAGTGCACGTCCACATCCACCCGGCTGCTCTTCCCATTCTGTCGTGTCCCCACCAAGTTCCCACCCCCGGGCCTTTGCATTTCCACCGAGGTTCCCACCTTGTAACCGAAAGGCAAGTCCTCAACGCCTCCTACAAGACTGGTCTTGGGAAAGGCTTCCCCTTGTCTTTCATGCCCTAGTCCCCACCCTGCGAACTCTCAGAGATAGTCCAATGTGTGTCACACAGGTTGGCACACACAATCACAGCAATGGGGGAAGGATCACTCCTCTACTCAACAGGCTTCCTGAGTGATGGAGTCCCTCCCTCCTCTGCAACCATCATGGGGAGGGTGCAGAGGGAGCCTTGAGCTTTGTCCAGCCTGTACTGTCTCCCTGCCTCCCCCAGTACAAACGGTGCCAGGGCCCCCTCCTATGCCCTCCAGGTGCACAGCCTCTTGTTGCTTAGCAACAGCGCCTCTTTCCCATACCTCAACAACCTCCCCTAGGAGCTCTAGTAGCAGCCGCAGCAGGGAGAGACGGGCTGGACCTTGCAGGAGCTGCCACTGCTGCTGACGGGGAACGTGTGGGAACAAGCCCCAAAATAGGCCTGAGTGTGAAACCCAAGGCTCTTTTTAACACTCAGGTCCCACACTGTCTCCGGGAAAGTCCTGCCATGCTCTCCTGCTCCTGGCACCTGCCCAGCTGCCGGTTCCCCCTCCCACACTGGGCATCTCACGCTACTTCTGTGCTCTCAGGTGTCTGCCCCTCTCTCTGCCCTGGGTCTCTGGGTCTGCTCCCGTGGTCTCTGCCTTTCTTGGGGCTCAAGTGTCACTTCCGCTGCCCCTGTCCTTTTGTCCATCCTGGAAGCCCTCATCCACATGCGTGTCTCTGGGGCTTTGTGGCTATCCCAGCCTCTCTTGGGCCTCTTCCTGCTCAGCCTGTGTAACTGCCGGGCTCCCCTTTGCTGACATGAATCCCCTCTCCCCACCTCCAAGGGCCAGTCACTGTGACAACCCCGCATTGCCTGAGTAACCATGGCCACAACCCCTCGTTACCACCTTACTAGGAAAGGCCTGTGGTAGGAGGGGGTCACAGAAGCGGTCCCCAGGGAAGTCTTGCTTTTCTCACTTAGCCCGCCCTGGGCTTCTGCTTCAGTGGAAACTGACATTGGACTTGGGGCCAATTAGAAGAGGACTAGGCCCAGAAAAGAAAGACCTTCCTCCTGCCTTACCAGCATACCTCCAGCTACAATGTCGGAGGTCCCAAACGAAGCTCCAGAAGAGGCCCCTGTACAGCCAGGAGCTGCCCCGGCCAGAACAGAGCTCTCCACCCCAAGCCCATAGTGAGTGCCATGCAAGGGCATGGTGTCCCTCTCTCTGTCTCTGTGTCAACCGGATTGTCCTCTGCCACCCCACCTCCCTTGGTCGCTGATGCTTGGGTCTCACAGTATTATCTGTGGGTTAAGAAGCCGGACTAGGCAGCAGGTCAACAAAGGGACAGCTGAGAGGAAATACTTCCAGAGTGAAGGGGGGATGGGGTGGAGGCCAGCTCCCAGGCAGCACAGGGGTTGGAGGAACTCTGAAATGAGGGCACGAGGAGCTTTAGGGAGGGAGGCCTGGATTCTGCCTTCTAGCAGAGGAAGCAGACAAACAGCAGAAGGAACTTTCAGGGAGGAGGCCGGACCAAGTGACCTCACCCAAACCCTGTGGTCTGCTGCTATTGCAACCTGGCGAGTCTCCCAGCTCTCTTGGGTCCCCAAGTAGGAGAGCTTTTTATAGTTCATTCCCCAACTTGGGTTTGAATAATTAAACAAGATGGACAGAAATAGCAGCCGGACAGCAAAGGCAGGTTATTTTGGGGTTTTCTGGAACACAGTGCTCCGAGGTGTCACCCCACCCATGCAGGGGGTGGAGCTAGCATCAAGGCTGATGGGAGATTCCTGTGGGGGAAACCCACCCAAACCCCCCAGGGTTCCTTGTATTGACAAGGTCGCTCTCAGCCAGAGGAGGGTCTCGGACTGCTTCCTTTTCTTCAAGGAAAGAGAGGGCTCTCATTGCCTTCTGGTCATAGTTACTCCCCTGGCAGGAGCAATTGTCTGTCAGGCCTTCTGCTTCAGAGATGGTGACATATATTGAAAATCAGATTGATAAGCAGCTGCAAGACAGGCTGAACCAGGACCAGGTGTCTACTGCTCCTCTGGCCAAGGAGCTGGATTCAGGTGATAGGAGGTCTTGTCCCTCCCCTCCCCTATAGCCACCGGCAACCATGGAGGGAATGAAGGTAGGGGTGGGGAGTGGGAGGCAGAGCCAGGAAGAGGAGAGGAATTGGTGGGGAGAAGGACAAGGCTCCAGAGAAGAAACACTGAAGATGACTTACTGTCTGGGGAAGAAGCTCTCCTCCTCTAGCTCCCTTCCGGCGCCCTCTGTCCCTGGCAGAAGCCCCACCTGGGTTCCTGGGTTTCAGTAGCTGAGCCAGGGATGGGGAGAGGTCAGGAGCCCTCCTCCCCACTCTAGGTCTCTATCGCAGACCAATCATTTGTGGCTTGTTTGCAGAATACAATAATTTTGGTTCAACTGCAGAGATTAACCTCAACTATACCTTAACGTTTTACCACAGACCTTTAAAAGCTGAGGCACAGAGGGGAAAAGAGAGGCAGTAAGGGGGGTATTTGTAATGTTTTCTCCCTTTGGAAAATAACTTCAGGGGTGGGTTTGGAGGTCAAATTGCATTAAATACTAAAATTGTTCAGTCATTTTTTTTTTTTTTTTTTTAAGAGATGAAGTCTCACTATATTGCCCAGACTGGTCTCGTACTCCTGGACTCAAGCAATCCTCTTGCCTCTGCTTCCTGGGTACCTGAGACTACAGGTGTATGTCACTCCTTCAGACTCCACTTATTCATTTTTATTCATTCAACAAACATTTTTAGGGCACCAGTTATAAGCCTCATATTGTCCTTGGTACTGGGAATAAATTAGTATGCCAATGTCCTTGTTTTCAAGATGCTCAATTTAGTGGGGGAGATAGCCCACAATTAAAACCTACCCCCCACAATTATTGCAATAGATCCCACATCAGAGCTTCACAGAAATTGTCCCATTTAATCTTCACAGCAAATCTGGGTCTAAGTAGCATTGGCCCCATACAACACTTACTAGAACTAAGATGAAGAGACTTGTCCAAAGTCATTCAACTAGTAAACAGTATTAATGGAATTGGAACCAAAATTTATATGATTCCAAGTTCTGTACTCTTAAACCATTGTCCCTATGGTCTCTAATGCATGAAAGAAACAGACAAGTTCATTAAATGCTCTGAGCGTTCAAAACAGAGTGAAACTGTCTTAAGCAGTGTTCATGCGCTGTGGGTGCTGGGTGGGGCAATTAGAGAAAGCCTGCTAAAGAAGGTGGCTTTGCATTGGACTCAATGGGTTAATTCATTTGTTCTACATATAGAGTTGGCCCTTTGCATCCATGGATTCAACCAACCTCCGATCGGAAACATTTGAAAAAAAAAAAAACTGCTTCTGTACTGAACACGTACAGATTTTTTTCCCATGTCATTATTCCCTAAACCAGCGGTCCCCAACCTTTTTGGCACCAGGGGCCGGTTTCACGGAAGACAATTTTTCCATGGATGGGATGGTGGAGGTGGGGGCGGGGAGGGGGGATGGTTTCGGGATGATTCAAGCACCTTACATTTATTGTGCAGTCAAACCTCTCTGCTAATGATAATCTGTATTTGCAGCCACCCTCCAGTGCTAGCATCACCGCCTCAGCTCTGCCTCAGATCATCAGGCATTAGACTCTCATAAGGAGCGCGGAACCTAGATCTCTCGCATGTGCAGTTTACGGTAGGGTTTGCCCTCCAGTGCCACTGCTGATCTGACAAGAGGCAGAGCTCATGCAGTGATGTGAGCGATGGGGAGTGGCTGTAAATACAGATGAAGCTTTGCTTGCTCACCTGCCGCTCACCTCCTGCTCTGGGGCCTGGTTCCTAACAGGCAGTCACCAACTGGTACCAGTCAGCAGCCTCTGGAAGTTGGGGACTGCAGCCCTAAACAACACAGTATAACAACTATTTACATAGCATTTACATTGTATTAGGTATTGTAAATAATCTAGAAATGATTTAAAGTGTATGGCAGGTTGCGCATAGGTCATATGCAAATACTATACCATTTTATATGTGGGGCTTGAGTGGATTTTGGTATGGGGTATGTCCTGGAACCAATCCCCCCACACATAGGAAGGGAGAATTGTACTCAAATTGAGTACCTACTACGTGCTCTGTTCTAGGTGCCGATGTTACAGAAGTTAATGAAGTCCTTGCATGGACATGGACATGCTGGACAGGAATTGGGAAAGGCTGAAATTATAATTGGGCGAGTCTTAAATGCCAAGCCTCCTTCACCTTCACAGTTGTTTTGCTCCTCCTGCCCCTGGGTCTCTCTCCCAGATACAAATACCCCAACTTCTGGGAAATCTAAAGGCGAGGTCTGACTGAGAATACACCCTCCTACTCTGGCAAGTCCTTCCTAACGTCTACCCTGCATCTCTTCCTGCACCAATAGATTTTCCCACATCCCATTTCATTCCTCCTTTCCAAGGCCAAATCTCAAAGCAGAAACCTGGCACGCCGCGAGCGTCTGTCCCTTTAAGACTACCTTCTTCCCCCCACGTGCCGTCTGGTTGGGCTGGCGACGCTGACGCACGCGTGACGTCAATGGCAGCTGGTGGAGTCTGGGCACGAGGAAAGAAGTTGGGCTGGGGGTGGGGGGACGAGAGAGAAGGCGGTTAATTTACATTTAAAGGGGCCACTCCTGGGTTAGTGATCAAGGCATTAAAGAAATGTGTATTTGGCAAACTTTCCTTCCTGGGGTATGGAGCAAGAAAAGGCCATGGTACAGCTGAAGTCGGTGGTGACTCAAGTTTGAGATAACAATTATGTCCTTCCGCGGAAAGGGGGAAATAGTCCATCGGTGCCCGAGTTGGGAGCACGTGACCGGGAGGGGGCGGATGGGGGGGGAAGAGAGAAGGAGGGAGGAGCTGGGGAGAAGACTGTCAGGCTGCGTTTCTGCTGCCCCCACCCCCACATCCTGCCCACCCTCCTGCAGCTGCCACCACATCCTGCCCAGCCGGGGGCAGGGAGCTCATGTGGGGGAGATGCAATGACCCAGGACCCAGCTTTGGCACCTTTTCTCCGCCCCTTTCAGCTCCAGGGTGGGCTGTCTGCGCTTTGCCCCAGGCCTGGCACTGAGCTTGGGGCTTAGCTCTGCTAGTACAACTTGACACCTCTCTGTGTGACTCCGCCTCCCCCCCCACCCCCCCACTCCCGGCCTAAAGGGACTTATTGGGGCCCCAAACCAGAGCCCCATCCCTGAGCTAGCACAGTTATCACTGGACAAATAGAGGTGTTCAATAAAGGTTTTTATAATCTCAACTCAGATACACAGCCACACACACACACACACACACAAATGTTCATGTAACACATTTGCTGAGCACATTCTGTGCCAGGCCCTGAAAAGCCCTGCAGACCCAAAGTTGAGTTAGACGGCTGCCCTCAAGGGGTTCAGGATCTGGTGAGGAAGAGAATTGGAAACCAAAGATGTCAGTACAGAATGGAATGTACTGAGGAGGTAGATAGCAGAACAGAGAGCACTATACAAGCAGGTGCAGGATGATACACAAATCCACACAAAGAATGCATCCACAGGATTATGTACCGTACAGCTGCTGGTAGTCTTTCCCCTCCCAAGCAAGGTGGCAGATGTGGGGAGTGATTGCTGGGATCACTCAAAAAGTGGGGGAAGAATGATCAGCCCAATGGAAGGGAGGAGGGGATGGAGGTAGGGGGTTGGAGATTGTCCTGATGGCTGAGAAGGTGAGAGGGGGCCAACCTAATAGCCAGACAGATTAGAGGCTGGACCTGCAGTAATGGCTTCCTAGGGTTATAGAACAACAGGCAGGGAGAGAAACAGCCCTTGGGAGGATGAGGAGGGGAAGACCTTTTCAAATTAAGTTAGATTAGGGATGCTTGGGAAGGTGTGAATAAAAGTTTTTGATGCCCCTTTGCCATATAAACTTATGAAGATGATACAGTAGAGAGGAGTTTACACACAGTTTTTAAGACTTCAGTGGACATCTAAGTGTCTGACACCTAGGGGATTTTATAGCAGCATTGGGTTGTTAGGTAACTTTCCTCTAGGAAAGATGAGTGGGTAGCCAGAGCGGGAGGAGGAAAAGGGAGAGCCAGGAGTCTGAGCCTGCTCAGGCATTTTCCACCCAGAGAACTCTGGGATGGGAAGTCCAGGGGCCAGAAGTAAAAGATTTAGTGAGTCACTTTCAGGAAGTCCTTATTTCCATGATCTAACTTCTAGCAGCATTACTCCTTAGACTCTTTCTTTGTCCATGAAAATCAAGGCTTCATATTTGTTACTTTTCCTCTCTCAAGTTTTCTCTATATTCTAAACTCTATCCCACTTAGAGTGTCAGCCTATCCTACTCTGTTCTCTAGTGAATTATGTCAGCATCTGTGGGGAGGGGGTAGTCACTGCACATTCCATCTCACCCACTGAGCTTTTCCCTCCCCTCCTTTTTTCCTCCAGCTCCTGGCCCTTTAAAACCCTCCCCAGGTGACTCACCTTCCTTCCTCATTCCTTTGTTAAGGACCCAACATTCCAAGACTGGGAGAACCAGCCAGCCAATCATAGCCCTGGCAAGCCTGCCTCAGGCTTGAGATTGGCTAGAGCTGTGTTTGGCGGAGGCACACCACACCAATATATAAGAAGTTGGGAGTGGGCTTCTGCGAATTGGCCTTAGGAAGGAATTTGTTCTGGGGATGCTTCTGTTTTTGGAGAGAATCCTTCCAGTAGAGCTGGAGCCATAAGTTTCCCTGGCTTGGAGAGCCTCAAGATTGGAGGCAAGCTGAGAACCCTGCTTTCTTGGTCTCCTAGGGGCTTAGCTGCCCCCTGCCCAATTTTTTTTTTTTTTTCTTTCTTTCTTTTTTTATTTTTTCCCCCTATGCTCTGAGACCCAGTGGTCTGAAGGCTGAGTTCTCAGGCCTGTTCCTAAGAAGTCTTTTACAGCAGCCCTGGATCTCTCCAGTCTCAACATTCTGCTTTCCCAACGTTGGAAACAGCCGGAAAATAAACACCCTGATGACTAAACGGTTTCTCCAGCTACAGCCTAGGGAAGCACTAAAAATAGAGGCCACAAGTGAGGGGAGGTTCCCCACTTGAGGGGGGGGGCACTTTCCCATCCTGCTACTGCCACAGCCTCAAGCCTGGCACAAGGATCTGTTCTTCTCCAAGTCCTTGGGGAAGGGTCAGATGGGCTCCCCCTGCCTACTCTGAAGTCTTCTGGGCAAGGTAGTTCTGCCTAGCAGAGAGGACTGACATCTTCTGCTGTTGGGGGCCTTGTCTCCCAGATCCAATGAGGAACCAGGAAGCTACATTTGGAGAGAAAGTGGGACATTGTATAAATCAGGTTTCCTGAAGGCGGGATAGGGTGGAAGGGTTGGAAACTGAGGCCAAGGAAATAGGAGCCTGCTGGCTTCCTGTCTTAGGACATATAAGATAAGCCTCCAACCTATTTGCAGAGCAGTTCCACTGAACTTACTTCCTTTGAGGCTTGCATGGGCTAACAGAGGCCTAAAGGGGTCTTTGCAGACCAACCCTTGGTCCAAAGGTCGGAGTTATTATAATATTAACATAATGCACTATGAGGCACTGCACTAAGCAATCTATGTATATGAACTAATTTAATCTTCACACCAAATTTATGAGTTAGGCACTATTTTCACCATCTCCATTTTACCCATGAGGATCATGAGGTAGAAGAAAGTTAAATAATGTGTCTGTGTTGATAGTTAATGAATGGTGGAGTAAGGATTTCAACCAAGGCAACTTGACGGCAAAGCTGACGTTTTTAACCACCATGACATGCCGCCTCTGTCTGTATACATTGGTCTCTCCATCACTAATCCAGAATTCTTTGTCCAGACCTAGCAAGATAGAAATCACGGTGTGTAAAGAACTGAGTGCTCTTCTGTTCTGCCAGGTTCTTTGAGATCTAAGCCAGATTCAATCATTTCCTCAAGCTCCAGGTAGAAAACAGCAGGACTTGGAAGTATTAGGGATGCTGGAGCGGAAGCCTGACAGGTCAGTTGTTCAGTAGGCATGGCACTCCTGTTGTAGGGCATTTAAAGATTCACCACACCCTGGGGCAACCAGGAATTTAAAAGAAAAAAAAATTTTTTTAAAGGGCTACTACTGCTTCTTTAATAAGATGCTTCTGGTGCTTCCTGTGCGGCGGGTGGGGGGAGCGGGCAATTAGGGTCCCGCCCCTTTAAATTGCCCCCTGGGCAGCAAGTGCTCTGCGGCCACAGGCACTGGAGATTAGGTCACCCAAGAACTATGAGCTGTCGCTTTAAATTGCTGGGCGTCTGCCGAGCCCTGAGAGGGGAGGGGGCCCGTCACAGGTAGAGGGAGCAACTGAGCTCGCTAGGTAACCCCCCAAGAAAAGCACGTCTCCCTTAAGTGGGGCTTTGTCACACACCAAGTGGGGGAGATGGAATCTTTTCACCACTTACAGTCTCCCCTTAATTTATCTACTTAGACTCCCATCTCCCAACTCTCCTGGGGCTGGGGTGGGGGGAATACCAAGGTAGCGTGCGTGTCTGGGAGAGTGTGCGTGCTGCTCACAGAGCCTCCCGGGAAAGGACCTCCTTGAGCGCATGGTGGCAGCAGTGTTAGGCGGCCGTCCGGCGTGCTCGGAGTGGGCACCATGGGCGCGGGCCGATCCCTTTAAAGGCCTCTGGGTCTCGCCTCCCTACTTTGCCTCGCTCCGTCCCTTCCTCCCTCCCTCCCGGCAGGCGGAGGGATCTGCCGCTGCCGGCGCTGCTGCCTAGCTTGGAACGGCGGTGGGGTGGAGCGGCCGGCCCGGCCCGGCCCGGCCCGGCCAGCCCGAGGGAAGCGAGAGGCGGGGCCGTGTCCCCGGGACCGCCCCTGCTCCGGCCCCGCCCCGCCACCCCCACAGGTTCCTCCCATTGGCCCCCCGCCTGTCCGTCACCCCGGTTGCCCCCACCCCTCAAGCTAGGCTGAGCTGTGCCTACGTCGGCCTCGACTCCCGGGGACTGGAGGAGTTACCTTTGGAGCCCGAAAGGAGGAAGGAAGCAAAATATCAACAACAGCCGAGGCGGCTCGGGCGCTCGGCCCCGGTCCCCCGCTTGCTCGCCGCCCGCCTGCTGGCCCCCGCCCCCAAGACGGGGGCCCAGGCCCCCCGGCGCCGCCCAGGGCCCGCGTGGACGCCCGCCTCATTTATTATTCCCCCCGTCCGGAGCTGCGGCTTCCCGGTGTTGAAGATCCCCCGGACAAGGGGCAAAGGCTACCCCCTTCCTGCCCTGACACCGCCTTTCCCCCAGCTGGGCCGGTGAGTAGAGAAAAATAATGTGCCTACCACTTTAAGAGGCCCCCTCCCCCACCCGGTCCTGGGGTTGGGGTGGAGGGTGGTCTAGACCGTCCCTCTGAGGGGTGGGATGGGGTAGCCCCCTGGGCTAGGAGGAACTCGCGGAGCTGGCTTTTTTCGTGTGGCGTTGGGGATTACATAGGGGACTGTTTGTGTTAGGGAGTCGGCTGTGGGGGACAAGTGGAGTGGGCTGTAATTCTCTTGGGTTTTGAGAGTACGGGGTGAGGACGGGCGGATTGGGGGCGCGCCGGCTTGTTGGTGTCCCGGGCTTACGACGGCCTCGGAGTGGTCTGGGAAGGGGCGCCATCCTCAGAAAGGGTCTCCGGTGACAGCCGGGCGCGACTGACATTTTAACAGCCGGGCCTCCCTCCCTCTCCCTCCTCTTGCCGCCTGTTCCCTCCTCCTTGGCCCGAAATGGTGCAGAAGGGGGCCTGGGAGGGCGGCGGGAGGGTGGGGGCGGGGGGAGCCGCAGCTGTTTGGGAAGCGGGGGAGGGAGGGGGGAATGTTGTTCAGATGACACCGGGGTAGTGGGTTGGGGTGTGTGAGTGTGTGTCTCCGGGGCCGTGTTTGCCCGGTGCCTGTGGAGTTGAGACGTGGAGTCGCCACGGAGGTGGGCACGCAGGACCCTTCCTTGGGACCTCCTAGCCCCGCTTCCGAGACCCCTGATCTGGTTTGTAAGCAGCCCCAGCTGGAGAACCCCCTGGCCAGAAGTTTGCAGCTGTTCAACATCTGGGCAAGAGTTCTCCAGTCCCTCTCTCCACCTATGACAGGCTGAACCAGGCTGGGAGTGGGGGTCTGGGGAGAGTTGGGGGCTTTTGGGAGGGTGTGCCAAGAAGACCAAGATGTGTTTAGTTCCTCACTCCAGTGCCAGCCTACGTCCTATGAGGTTGTCCTATCGGGTTCAGGTCTTACAGAAATGGGGGAAAGGCGCCCCTTCCCCCTAGTGAATCACGCTGACCTCTCAGCAGCCTTCTGAGGTCTCCTCATGAAAGGAGGGCTCCTGGGCATGGGCACACTTGGAGCCACTGACTGGGTTGTTCCAGGTTTGCCCTTGTGAGTGGGAGGCTCTCTCTGCCTCCCCTTGCAGGGTGAATTGTTGATGGGTTGGGGGAGGGTACGGTGGGTGGATCCTGTGTCCCCCTTTCCTGTGCCCAGCCCCCCTTTTGAGTTTCAGAGGCCTGGTTTCTTTGGTTTGTGAGGGTGGCTCTTATCCACCCATCCCCCTATCCTTTCAGTGGGTCTCTGCAGCAATTCAGGGGCCAGCCTGGACTATGGGAAGTTTGCCGTCTGGGGCGGTGACCTTGGGCTGCTCTGGCCTGGAGATAGGAGGGGAGCCCAGGCCAGCCTGAGATTGGGTGTTTTGGAGTTAGGGAGCTGTCTACCTCCCACTCCCCTCCAAACCCTCAACAGGAAGGTCTTAGTAGCTGAGGAGAGCATTGAAAAGGCACATGTCAGTATTCACAGATGTCCACCCGCTGGGTCACACCCGCCCCAGGATTTAGCCTCCCTGTCCCAGCTCCCACAGCCTGCCTGGGAATGAATTTCCTTCCTGTGGTTTCCCAGTGTGTTGAGCAGGAGATGGGGGTGGGGTGGGATCATTGTGGGAGTGGCTGACAACCTGTTTATATGGGGTGACTGGGGGACAACTGGAGCTTATGTATGGCTTTTTCCCCACTTGCCCCATCACAGGTTATTTGGGCCCTTGGGTCTCAGTGGTCATATTCTCTTTGTTGTAACTCCCTCACCTGCCTTCCATATAGCCCATGCGTGTTTGCATGGGTGGGTATGTATATGTGCGCGTGTATATTTGTAAGGGGAGGGGTCTCTGGTTTCTCTGGGGAAAGGAGGAGCTTTCACTCTCCTTTAGAGACCAGAGAGGTTGAGCTTTTTACCTGAGGTCACCCAGCACATCTGTGTCAGAGCTTTAGTCTTTCAGGCAGAGCTTCCTAGTAGGGAGAGACTCTGGGAAGGAAGACCTACAGTCCTTGTTCTTGGAGGCCATGGTCCAAAGACAAAAGCAGGGAGCATCATAACCCTCGTGTGGAGGAATGGGCATGGGGGAGTGGGCTAGAGCATCTGTCTGCTGTACTCTGTACCCAATGCCTGAAACAGTGGTGGAGGACTTGGAAGGGTGGCAGGTGCTCTCCATTGTCCACCACACACTGTGCCTGGTGCCCCTGAGCTGGAGGGCCTGGGCTTTCTGGCTCTGCTCCTCTTGGCTCCTGGCTCTTTTCATAGGTTGGGAGATATGATAGTCTTTCTGGCTGCTGTTATATAATCTCTCTCCAGCAGGGTGTTTTTTTTGTTTTTTTTAAATCTTCCCTAGGTCTTTCCTGGGAGGTGTGATGGGGAGGAGAAGGTAGAGGGAGATTCCTCAGGTTGGGGGCTAGAGGAGCAGCAGCGAGGAGGCTGGGGAGGGGGTGCCTTGGCCCCTGAGGAGGCCTCGTAGTTAGGCCCAGGCCTTCTTACCTTCCTCCTCTGACCCTGCCCTGGGAAAGTCCTCTGCCGTGGTCGTCCCTGGCCCTCGTGCCCCTACAGAGGCCTGGCCCTCTCCCCGTCCTGTCAACCTTCTCTTCCTGGCCAGCTGGGCCCTGTGCCCTCCCTGGTTGGCACTGGGTCCAGAATCTCAGTGCTTACCCTGGCCTGGTGTGGGCCCTTGTCGGACACTTTGCCATCCACCTGCATACTTCCATGGGGACAAGGGGAATCCAGGGACAAAGGAGTGGGCCCAGCATTTCCTTAGTTGTGTTTGAGCCAGGCCCCCTGCTTCTCTGCCCCTCTAGTCCAGAGAGTGGGTAGTGGCCTTACTGGAAAAGAGGAGTTGATGACCTGTTGGTAATACAGGTCTTGACCTCTTGGACACAAGTCATAGTTGGTGTTCACCCAGGTTCTGTAATTGGGTATGAGGATCATATGTGGGCCTGGAACCCATCATCAAGGGTCAGTTTCTGGGCTTTGTGGCACTGTGGTGGTGGGGTTCTCCCCGCCCTTTGGGACCATGGCTGAGACTCTGCAGGCTCTCTGAGGCCAACTGGTTTGAGGCAATTATCTCCCTTTTACAGGGAAGGAGGAGATGGTGGCAAGACCATCACAGCCTCAGCATCACTATAATCGCTAGTGGCTTTTATGAGCTATTCATGGGGCCGGAGTCCGGCCAACCGTCTGTCCTTCTGTCCCAGTTTGGTGACTTACTCATGGGGTGAGAGGGTAGTGTTCGGTGCTAGAAGCTCTGTTCTAGAAGCTGGACGTCTGGCTATGTTGTGGTTGATGTTGCTCTGTCTGCCCATGATTATGACAGGCAAGATGGAGCTTAGATTTCAGGAAGAACTTCCCAGTGGAGCTAGGTTGTGGGGAGGGAGATGGCTCTACTTTGGCCTAGGAAAGGAGGGGATCTTAAAGCACTTTCTTCTCTAGAAGCTCTACTGAAAGGCCTTGACCTTCGGCTAGTGGGATTGGTGCTGTTTGGCTCCTAAAATTTTTATTTTCTTTTCTCTCCCCCTGCCTGGGGCTGAAAGTATTTTGAGGAGTTTGTCCTAGAACTGTGGGAGAGCTAGCCTTTGGGCCCCTTTCCTCCAGAAGGGGGGGATGGGTAGGGGTCTTGTATAGATTAGCGTGTCCAGATACACCTGGCAGGTCTACAGCCTGTAGTGGCACACATGCCTGAAGGTGTGTAGACACCCGCGGAGCAGCTGCTGCCCTGCGGGAGGTGGGGGGTAGCGAATGGCAAAGATGATTAAAGGATTGGAGAGTAGGGATGGGGTTGAGGGGACCGGAGGCAAGAAGATGAAGGGCATAGCAAGAACTCTGAAGAGAGAAGGGCTGACTGGAGCAGGAGGGATTGAGGTTAGACCACAGATGGGCAGACGGAGCCCTGTCTGCGAAATAAAGAGCATGACTTGTGAGTCAAGGAGCCCTGGCTGACTTCCATGCCTGCCCCTCACTCCCTTCCCCCCCCCCACCGTCCTGGCCCATCCTGCCTCTGCCCCTCACACTGGCTGTGTGTCCCTGGGTAAGTCACTCCTATTCGGGCTGCAGCTTTCCAGATATATACAGGAGTTTCACCTTTCGGTTATCAGAACACCTGGGTGTTTTGGTGGTTTGTCTTGCTGGTCTCTGTTGCCCTCCCCACTCACCCTGATGAGCAATGTCACTCTGAGGCATCAAGGCTGCGTTGAACCCTCAGGCATTTGGGGGCAGATTTGGCCTAGGTGGAAGGCCCTCTTCATCTGCCTTTTTCCTTTTCCTGAGGCCTAGGCCACAGCCCTGCTTCTGACCAGCCCTGGCAGGTGTGGAGACGGGGGTTGCTGTTTATTGGGTCTGCATAGGACCCCGATAGCCTGGGAGTGGGAAGCAGCTGTGCCTGCTGTCTGATTTCTCTCCTTTCTGCTGTAGGCTGGGAGGGGAAGGACTTGTCCGAAGCTCTGGCCTGTCGCTGGCCACACCCAGGCGGGACCATATTTACTCATTTAAACTTACTCTCCCAGGAGGCTCTGGGCTCTCGGCCTGGTCACTGACCTTGGCTTGGTGCCTCTGGCTGGGTGCTCTTGCCACTCCCCTAGGAGTTGGGCAGACCGGGAAAGCATACAGAGGGAGCTCTTTTTGTCCCCTGGTCAAGGGAGCTTTACCCTCAGGCAGTACCCCACTCACCCAATTTTTCAGATCTCAAAAACTAAAACTTTTGAGATCCCTGGGAACGGGAGGAAGGAAACTGCCATTTGTTGTGTCCCTGTGTGCCAAATTCTGTGCTGGGCATGGTCACGTATTAAGACAATTTATTTCTCTCCACAACTGTTTTTTATAATTGGGAAACTGAGTCTCAAAGATTTAAGTGACTTACTCAAGCTTCCCAGTTACAAGGTTTAGTTAAAGGAGTTTAAAGGAGCAATCCTGCCCTGCAGGAGGGGCAATGGAGAGAAGGCCCAGGAGACCTGAGAGGAAGAGGAGGAGCAGCTGAAGGGAAGAGCAGACCTAGCAGGATTACTTGGCAGAGGGCAGAGAATTAGTATTTGGTGGCCAGTTGAGGAAGGATATTGTTTTGATTCCCTAAGAAGGTATTGTCTTCTGATTTGAGTGTCCTGGGAAGAAGCCCCCAAAGCACGGGTTGAGGGCAGGAACAAATGAAACTCAGAGACCCCTCCTGGGTCCCCTTGAGCTGCTGCCTGGGATTGATGGGGAGAGAGGCTAGAGTGGGATGGCTTGGACCACAAGAGCCTGGGCTTTTCTGAAGGCAAGGCTGTCATGACCTCAGAGGCCCAGAGTTGGGGAGTCTGCCCTGGAAGGAATGTGTGTAACTCCCAGGTGGAGGGAGTCTCCCCACTGCTCCCGTCCAGGTTGTGAGGAGAAGCACTCTGCTCAGCAGTCAGTCTACCTCTGCCACTTATTTCTGATGACCTTGGGCGAGTCCCTGCCTATCTCTGAGTCGGTTTCCATACCTGTGAAACCAACTACCAACCTGCTATCTCCCTCATAGGGGAAAGGAAGGAGGTTCAGTGGGAAAAGGTGTGGAGGGTGCTCAGAACATGGTTGCATCTTTTCTTCCAGACCTTCAGCCCCAGCTGGGCCCAGGACTTGACTGCCCAGGCAGCGACCCAGAAATGGGTGTAGGGGTAGGCAGTGCTTCTGGTGTCCGGGGTAGGGACTGAGGCATAGGCCACAGTTTGACCCTGGGATGGGTTGGGAAGTTAAGCTCAGCCCGTCCAGCTGTCTCCTTGTCTTAGAACCTGCCCCTCCACGCTTCTCCCCATGAGTCTTACCAGGTCCCTCTGGCTGCGTGCTTACTTATTCCTCCTCCGAATTCCTCATCTTCAGACCCACCAGCAAATACTAGGGGCTAAGGGTTGGGAGAACAAAGAATAAAAGAGATCACTCCCCCAAGCCTCAAGTGGAAACACACGGCAGGAGGGGGGGTGGGGAGAGGAGGGCTTGGTGTCTTTTCAGGGGGTCTTCTGCAGTTGGATCAAGTAACATGGAGGCAAGGGGATGGAGCAGGGGGGTGGAGGAATGACTTCAAACTTCGAATTTTTTTCTTTGGAGCACAGGTGTGTTCTGTGTTAGGTGAGGGATGATGGTGGGGGTAAACTAGGAGGATGAGCTGATTGAAGGGATGCTTCAGACCTTCCCGTCACCTCCGTGACCTCTGAGCCCCTTTCCTCCAGCCCCCACAGCTGCCTGCTCTGTGCTGACTCCCCTATGTATACCCCATGGCAGGCCCCTGGGGCCCATGCTGGCTGGGTGGGGACAGGTGTCCTGGCCCAGCTGCTCCTTCTTGTCTCTCCCACCTGTCAACCTGGGGTGGAGAGCTGAAGGGGAGGGGAGAGAGAGGAACCCCTCGGTCTCCTCACCTGTTCCTAGGGTTAGGGCCTTGGTTGTAAAGTACAGCAGAGAGATCAAGAGAGACAACAGGCAGGACTTCCCCCTCAGAGGAAGGATAGCTCCAGATCATAGGAATGGCAGGGAAAGCTTGGTAGGCGGAGGTCCTCACTGGCAAAAATCAGAGGGGTCTTTGCACAGTATCCTCAAGAAAGGGTAAGAAGCCAGGTATTGATGAGGGGCACCAGTCCGGGGACATGTATTTGCATAGCCTTGTGCAGGTACTGCTTCCCACCCCCCCTTCCCTCTGGGGCCCCCCTCCATCTGGCTGGGCATCTTAGCCTCACCTGGCACCTTTCCTGAAAGCAGCAAGCTAATCCTGTAAGAGCTGCCTGGCTGGCTGCCTCAGCAGGCCCACACAGCCACGATGCCCGCCCTCCCTCCCTGGCCAGGGGCTTAGAGGACTGTCCTTCCAGTCAGAAGGAGACCCAGCCATTGCCCCAGCGGCCCCTTTAAATCCTTGGTGGCTTCTCGAGGTCATGATGTCTCTAGGAGGATTTGCTTTCTCTGATTGGATTGGCCTCTTTCAGGTCCCCTGTTGTAATTGTAGGTGAACCCTTCATGTTCCAACCCTCTACCTCCCCTTTCCTCAGAATTGGTGCTATCTAGTCTGAGGGCCCAGCCTGAGCTGGGTACCTTTGCCCCCCCATCCCAGCAGTCAGGGCTCAGACCCCCTTCATCTGCTTCAGCCAGAGCAGCCCTGCCTCTGTTCTGTGGATGAGAAGAAAGGATCTGGCTGCTTTAAACAAGGGGACAAACCACTGCCCTGGAAGAAAATGCCCTTCTGAGACAGCCTACTGCCAATCTCTCTCCATTTTTTCCTCTTCAGCCTGCTCTTCCTTTGGCCAGGGGCCCATGCTCATCATTACCGCATGTCCTCATTTCCATGGGAAGTCCCTCCCCTAATCTAACCATCAGCCCACCCGCTGCAATGGCAGGCAGCCCAGACCCAGCACTGGTGGCATTATGCTCATCCCAACGGCTCTCAAGCTGACCCGCCCCCAAGGCCCCAGCTGCCACTTTCACTTCTGTCTCCTGAGACCCCAGAGGGAAGTTGGGTGGGGAGGTGGAAGGTGACACACTAACCGTCTCAACCGCCCCCACCTCTCCTCAGCCGAGGCTTCTGATGGCCAGGGGCCCTTGTCCACCACTCTTGTCTAGATGACTGAAATGGGCTTAGGCTGCAGTGAGAAAGACGGCAGTTAGACAGCAGGAATGACTTCCTAGGATAGTAGACACTGCTGGGCTTCATTGTTTCAGAGGGTATGCCTAGAAGTGTAGATGCTATAGCTGGATAAGTGGAGGTCAGACTTCAAGGTGGGTAGGGGACTGGTTGTCTGCAGCTCCCATTGGTTGGAGTACAATGCTAGGGCCTCCGTGCCCTCCCACATATCACCAGCTGCCATGCTTCGTTGGGTGGCTTCTGACAAAGCAAGTGTGAGCCCCAGAGACTACTTTGAGTCCAGGGACTTAGCCCTGAGAAGTCCACTCTGTGGTCTTACATCTGTTCTACCTGTACTAGGCCATTTCCTCTCACTCTGCAGTCTGTGGGTGGGTTTTAGAAATGGGGATAGAAATAAAAGTAAAGGCAGTTCACCTCCATCCTACTGCTGCCCCCAAATCCGGCACTAAGAAGGGGATTGGGATTCTTCTGGGGAGCCTCCAGGCAGTGGTGGAGCCACCACACTTTACCCCATGAATCTTATCAAATTCCTCTAGCTACAGCACTTACTTACTCAGCACCCTCGCCCCCATCCCTGCCTAGGCAAGAGTAGAGGACCCAGTTGGACTGAGAGCTCTAGACTGTGTTACTGAAGGTATTTATAAATTCAGGAATGTTTTCTGGAGGAGAAAGATGGGAACAGAGGCCTGAGGTGCCAGGAACTCCACTTGGGGTCCATAAGTGCCTAGGGATCCTGGGTAGGGGTAACCCATGTCCTGGAATGGGAAGTTGAGTCTAAAGGAATAAGGTCAGAGACACTATGCAAATTCCCATGCAAAAGACTGGCAGTGAGTCATTGCTGCTCGGCCTGCTGGGGTGCAGCATGAAGCAAGGCTTGGGATTGGGTTCTAGAACTGGCCCCACCAGCGGCTGTAACAGTGACCTTGGGCTAGTCACTACTTAACAAGCAGCAGGAGGCCCAAGCCCTGGGTCTGATAGGCATTCCAGGTGTATAAGGGGATTGAACCTCTGCCATGGGGGCCTGTGTGTCTCACCTGGTACTTGCCCTGGTTGACCATGAGCCTTTGTCAACCATTGGCCATCCTTTGGGGAGTACTATTCAGAAAGCACCTCCCCCTTTAGCCCCATTCCTGCTCTCTTCTGGTGCCCATGTTGCCTTTCCTCCCCAGCTGGAGGATGAGGGACCCAACCAGGCCATCTCTTTGGTTACCTTTCCATGGAATCACACAATCCTGACCTCCTTTCCTTTGGACCTCTCCAGAGAGCACAGGAACAGAATGTTAGGGCCAGAAGGGCACTTGAGTACCTAGTCCACTCCAGCTGCCCATAACACCGGCCAGTGGGGTGACACCTGGAGGGTGCAGTGACTTATTCAAGGTCATCCACTGAGTTAGAGCCAGAGCTGGGACTAGAACCCAGGCTTCCGAAATTCCAGTCCAGAGGCTCTATGTTCCCCTGAGCTGTTCATCGCCCGACCTCACTCACCTCTTTTCTACTAGGATCTCCTTTTGCCACCCCCTCCCCAAAATACTTCCTGAGATCAGTCTGGGTAGCTCTAGGAACTTGTGGGGGGTGGGGTTTACCTAGGAGCCAACCCAGAGGCCACGAAAGGAAGGCCAGAGCTGGGGTGGGAGGTGCTGGACCCTGGTGGGGGCAGGCTGCTGTCTCCATAGGGAGCCAGACAGCCTCACAGCTGCTACAGGAAGGATGAGAGCTAGACTACAGGAAGGACAAGCCAGGGTGGGGAAGAAGTAAAGGAGGCTCAGGAGACAGACCCTCACTAGAGAGGCATCTCCTGGGCAGAGAACAGGATGACCCCATCCCAGGAGATTTGCTAGGGAGAAGAGGGCAGGAATCTAGGGTGGGGCACGGGAGAGTTGTCCAGCGGAAGCTGGGGGAGGGCTCCCAGCCCTGCTCTCCGCAGTGGGTGCTCTTCTTGGCAAGTCAGTTCCTGTCCCTTAAGCTGAGGCTGCAGTGTCTGTCCCCCACTTGGATTCCTAGGGTGCCTGGGACCTGAGACCACCCCTTCCCCAGCTCCAGCTTTCCTGGACTGCCCCCCCACCCAGCCCGACAGCCCGCCCCCAGGTCCCCTGTTGGTGAGTTAAAATTAGCTCAGTGCCCAGGCTAAAAATAGCCCCTGCCCAGCCCTGAGGCTGCTGGGCTGGGGGAGGGGAGTCCCCGAGGGACAGGAAGATGGTGGGAACCAGGGATTTGGGTAGTGAGCTTGCCAGACAGAACTTTGAAGGGCTGGGATTGGGGCCCTGCCTTTGAGATCAGACCCTAGAAGCACTCCCGGGTGATGAAAAGAGGCTGCCATGGGAGGGGGCGGGATAGAGAGAGGCCCAGGAGCAGTGGGGTAGGGAGCAGGCCCTGCAGGGGGGCTGTGAGAATTGGGCTTCGTGTGGGATGGGGGAGAGGAGGGACCATGTGAGGCCTTGGGCTCTGCTTTGGCTTCGGCTTTAGAGGGGTAATGCCCCCCACCTCCTTGGCTAAGGAAGGGCTCACTGTGTGAACCACAGGAAAATGTCTCTCGGCCCCCTAGCCTGGGTGTTTGGGGGAGTCACTGGGTCACCTTCCCACCCCTCCTCTCGGAGCTCCTCAGTGTCTCCCCTCCAAGGGGAGAGGTCCCAGGGCTGAGGTTCAGACAGAGAATGACAAGGAAGGTTGTGCGCCCTGGGGGTAAGGTGGGAATTGAGGCAAGACCAGGGACTGAGTTGGGCAGCCTGGTCCTCAGTGCCCCCCTCCGCCTCCTGTCAGGGCCTGCCTGCCCTTGGAGGTGCTCCTTCCTGAAGCCATGCCTGGCCCCAGTCTAGGCCCCCAAGGGCCGCCTTTCCTCTCCCTGCCCCTCCCTCGTCTGTCTCCTGGCTGGACTGCGAGTTCTCAGAGGGCAGGGTGGTGTCCTGTCAAGTTACTCCCCCAGCGCCAGGCCGAGCTGGAGTCCTGCGAGCAGTTGTTGAACCTGTCTCTGAGTCTCTACCTGCTTCTCTCTGAATCTTTGTCTCTGGCGGTCTCCCTCCCGCCTCTCCCTCTCTCCTCTGGCCCTCCCCTTGTCTGTCTCTGCTCCACACTCTGCCTTCTGACCTCGCTGCCTCTTTTTCTCTGTCTCCGTTCCTGTCTGTGTGTCTGTCCCCCTCTGCCACCCTCCTCTGTGTCTGTCTCACCCACGCCTCCTCTCTCGTTAGTGAGCAGGCTGCTTGAGGCCGCCTGACTGTGGGGGTGACAGGTGGATTGGATTGTCACCCCCTCCCCCAGCGCCTGCTGCTTATTTCATGCCCTGCAGCCCAGCCACGGGGAAGGGGCGGGAGGAGGGATGACAGCTGTCTCCAGCGCCTCCTGCCTTCCCCTCCAGTCCACAGCCTGCAGCCCCGAGCAGCCTGGGAGGGAGGGATGAAGGGCTGCCTAATGAGAGCTCCCTTTCTCGCTGTGTGGAAGAGCAGGTTGAACCCCATTGCTCTGTGACATGGGACCACTCACTCAGCCTCTCTGGGCATCTGCCCCATTTTGACCTGTGCTGGTGTGGGAACTCTGGAAGCAGATGCTCTGGAGTTCCTCTGAGCCTCGGGGCCACTGGGATAGAGGGTGGATATGGGTGGAAAGGTGTCAGGGAAGAAGGAAAGGTGGGTACTCCCCTGTCAAGAGCAGGAGAGAGGGGTGGAGGGTAGCCATTGGAAGGACTTCTGCAGCTCCCAGGAAGGGCAGCCCTGCTCAGCCCTGTTGCAGCTGCAGCTCCAGGGAGGGTGCCCTGACCGCTCCCCCTCAACCCCCAGCCCCCACTGGCTCCAGGCCACCCTCACACAGGAACTGAGATAGCATCATTCTGAAACCCGAGAATGGTTTGAATATTGCTCAGGTACCAAGAGGTGTTACATTGGGGGAAGTAGGGGCCTGTTTCTTCTCCCATGCCCCCTCCAAACCAATCCCCCTTTAGGGTACATTTTGCATGTCATTTATGCCTCATTTGCAACCTGCTGGTTCCAGTTGGGTCTGTAGCTTGGAAAAATGGCTGTCCCTGGGGTCCTTCTGGATCCTCCATGGTCTTTGGTTCCCTCAGCTCTCCTTCCTTGTTGAGGGTGTTTTCAGATAGGCCTCCTGCCCTGCATACTCACCGCTCTCCATTTGCAAAGACTTCTCCTCAGCCACCCTGCTCCACAGAGGTGGGTCTGTGCCTGCCTCCTTGGGGCCAGCCTAACTCCCTCTCCTTGCCTCCACTTTGCTTCTCCTATCTCCATCAGGAAGGCCCTGCCTCTGCCTGCCCCTGCCCCACCACCTAGGAGGTGCACCCTGCCCAACCCTGCCCTGTCCACAGTCAAGGAGACAGAGCCTTCAAAGTGGGTGCTAGATGCTGCCAGCCCAAGGAGTCATAGCTATGGCCTGAGGTCAAGATTGGGCAGCCCTGGGACCATCAGAGCAGGAAGACCATCCTGGCCAAACCCCTGTCTTCTTTGGCAGCCCAAGCCCTCCCAAGCCTTGGGCTCCAGCTATCAGGCAGAGTGTAGGCTGGAGAGTTAGAAGGGAAGCAGCCAAGGGCCAGGTCATCTGAGAGGGCTTCCTAGAGGAGGAGTTGGCCGGAAAGGAGAAGAAGAATGGGGCCAGGCCAGGCTGGAGAGGAGAGACTCACATCTGGAGAACAGATGCCCAGGCCTCTGGCTCCTGGCAGTTGGTTAGGTAATTAGGCAGAGGGCTAATTAAGGAGTTCCAGGTGTTCATTAAAATCTCCCTAATTGGGTAGGAGGGAAGCTTGGACAGGATAGACCTCCACACCTTGGATAGGGTCAGTTTAGGGTTCTTTATGCCTACCTCAGCTCCAGCAACCCTTTCTTCCAAAGTCAGGGTTGAGTTCATGTTCTTGCCCCAGGGCTTTCAAAGACCCTGCAACAATGTGGAATGGATAGCTGAAGGGAAAGAGGTTAGTACAGACTGAGCCTGCTTTGTAGGAGGTTCCTGATTAGATAGGAGGGAGGACTGCCCAAGGCAGGGGCATCTCCTCCTCTGGCAGTGTTGGCATAGAGGGAGCAGCAATGGGATAAGGGCCCTGGGAAGCATGGAATTATAAAAAGTGCTTTGGGCTACCTTGACAAAGAGTGAGGATAGATGGGCCTGGTCTTTTTAACCCTGATGTCTCTCTACCAGAGGATGCTCAGTGGGTCTCTGTGGCTTCTCTGCCTTCTCAGCCCTGATCCCTCTCGCATCCAAGCTCCCCCAGCATGAGGCGGGGGTGGGGGGGGTGTAGGAGATCAGCCAGGGAGCTAGTTGCCAGGCGACAGTTGCCTAAGCAACCCCATCCTCTCCATCTCCATGTGCTCAGGGCTGCTCCTTAGAAGACTTTAGAGTCTCACCCTCTGCACCAAACCAACCTGAGGATAAGGAGGGTTGAGGACTGGGGTAGCAGGGGTGTTAGGAAGGTGGGTGGTGTCCAAATGGACAGTCTTCAGGAACAGCCAGGAAAGGAAGTGTTCTAGCTTCATAGAGGATAGAGTGAGAGGAACTGGTACTGCAGCAGGACTGACGAAGGTTAGACTGCAAGAAGGACTTCTCATAGGATCACAACAATGAACTCATCTTTTCTTCCTTTCAACAGACATTTCCTGAGCTCCTTCTTACAGGAGACAGAGTAGTGAAAAAGATAGCAGTGATTCCTGCCCTCATGAAATTTCAGTCTTATTAGGGGAGCCAGGCATTAAATAGAGGCATGGAATTATAATTATTTACAATTGCGATAAGTGCTAGAAAGACTGTAAGAGTGACTTTTCTGAGGGCCGAGAGAACAAAGAGAGTTTCTCTCCCAAGTTGAAGGAAGAGACAGTGTTGGTCATAAGCTTATAGAGGTTACATCTCAGCAAGGATGTGCTTATGAACAAAAGGGTGGGGAGATAGTAAAATGGGAGCAGGAAGGTAACTGCTGTAAGCCAGAGGAGTGCAGTAGTTATTGCAGTTACCAGTCTAGATTGGGGTTTTCACGGCCGGGCCAGAGAATCTCATTTAAGAAGCCAACTCTTCATACCTCCTCCCCTTTCCCTCTGTGTTCCCTCCTCACCTTCCCTGCCAAAGCCCACACCACTGTAGCTTTGGAAAGCACAGTCTTTGGATTGTTCTGGGAAGCAAGGGAGCTGAAGTCCTTGGGCTAGAGCCTTAGCAATGGGAGTTCGGCAGAGATTGGGGTCACAGGCGAGGAATGGGGTGGCTGGAGCTGTTTTGGGGCCCAGGTGTCTGTTGGGCCACTCAGGGCTGGCTGAGCTGTTGGTGGTGGTGTTCTGGGGTATGTGCAGGGGGGACAATAGGAGGCCCAAGGCCCATGGAGCACCTTGAGAACAAGGAGGAAGAGGAAGAGGGTGGGAAGAATTGGGGGGGGAGGGTCCTTTGAGAAGTGGGGAGAGAGCTGCATTGTTTTCTGTGGCTTTCTGGGTAGAGCAGAGGCTCTCTTTCCAGCTGGGCTGGGGAAAGCCTGAGGGACAGTCCTGGTAATGGGGCAAGTGCGGAGGGGTATTCCTGGTTCCTCCCAAGTCCATAGATACCCATCTTTCCTCTCCCGCTTCCCTCCATGCAAGATCCCAAGGCTAAACTTTGGCATCTACTGTGGTCCTTAGAGGCCATGTTGAGTGGGACTGGAAAGGCTCCAGGGAACCTCAGCAGCACTCCATTGGCCAGGGTAGGGAGTGGTTCTCTGTCATCAAACACCCCAGCAACACCTCTGCCCAGGTTGGGGTTGGGGGTCAGACAGAGGCGGGGAGCCCACCTCCCTGGACTCTGCAACTGGGTCTCTGGGTGGGGCCTCTATGGAGGGGGAAGTCTGGAGGGGAGGGCTGGCCTTCTCTGATGCAGGCTCCTCCCAGGGCCCAGATAGAGTGGCTTTAGAAGCATGGGCCCCATGCTCACTGCCCTCCAGCATCTTCCAGAAAGTTCTACTTTTGATGCAAGGATTCCTGGAATAACAGAGTTGGAGGGGCCCTGAGGTCATCTTGTGCTTCCATCCTCCGCCCTTCAGTCTTTGCGGCTTGCCTAGCCTGTATGGGCACTGCCCACACCTGAGAGCATGCACTTTTCTGGCTCTGGCTGTGCTACCATCCCTGTGTCCCCTCCTGTCCCATGGTTCCTCCTGGAGTTGGGCGGTGCAAGGCTCCGTTTCCCATCCTGCCTCTGGAATTGGAGCTGTCAACCAGTGGGCCGTGAGGAGGCTATAGATGTACTGAGATGGTGATTTCTCTGCCTGGTGCTTGCGTCCCCCTGGCTGCCAGTGGCCTCAACAGTATATGTTATTTGGCCCTTTATTTTCTCTGTGTGCCTCAAGGTGCCAGGTTCGGAAGCACTACTCTTAGACTAGACTTGGCCCATATCTCTAGAGTAAGAGTCGGCAAACTCTGACCCATGGGCGAAATCTGGCCCATGCCCATTTTTGTAAATATAGTTTTATTGGATCACAGCCATGCTCTTGCTCATTAGTTTACATGTTGCCGTCAGCTGCTTTCATGCTACAATGGCAGAGTTAAGTAGTTACAACAGAGACTTTATGGTCTGCAAAGCCTGAAATACTTACTATCTGGCCCAAAATTTGCTGTCCTCTGGTCTAAGGAAGTGGTTTGTTTGTTTGTTTTAAGCAACAAAATCCTTTCTTCAAACAAAAACTGTAGACCGAAGCCCACTGAGTAAAACTGACCAGTGTGGAGGAGGCCTGGTGAAGGGAGGTAGGGGTTCTGCAGCCCCAGCCCCGGCTACAGGCCTCCAGGCCCCAGGGTTCCATGAGTTAAGTGTGAGGACCACTGTTCTAGGCCTGCTCTAGTGTTCTTGAGCCAGGGACACCAGAGACGCCCTATCTTGGCACCAGGAACCATGGTTCTAGGCCAGAGGGCAGCTAGAAAGCCCAGGTGTCTCTACTCCGAGCAGGCCCTGGGGAGAAAAATGGGGCATGAAGTGTTTTCTAAGACCCAGACCCTTAGAAACCATGAGATCCATGTACTCTGTTTGACCTAGAGCCTGAGAGCAGCAGTGACTGTGGGGAAAGAGCCTGGGCAGAGTCCTGGGCTCTGGTGTGAGTTCCTGTGTGGCCTGGCTGTGGCATGCTGTTGCCTCAGGTAGACAGCATTGCCTCATTTTGAGGGTGAGGCTCAGATGCCACCAGCCTCTCACAGGGTTGCTGTGAGCCTGGCCCATGTGCCTAAGGAGCAAGACTAAGGAGCAAGGGGACCCTAAGCCCAAGCTTAGGGTCCTCTTGTGATCCTCCTCTTCCAGGAGGCTATGCAGAAGGTGTTTTGCAGACCATGAACTGAGCGCTGATCCCAGACCGTTCATGAGCACAGTGTAAGGTGTGCCGAGACCCACAACCCAGCAAGCCCCTCCCCTCCCTAGCACTGAGGACCCCCGGAGAAGATGGGGAGGAAAAAGATTCAGATCCAGCGAATCACCGATGAGCGGAACCGACAGGTGAGGAAGTCCTAGAGTCCCATGGAGTGGGCGAGGGCAGGGAGCTGGCCTCTGCCTCCACTCCTTCTAGGTACTCGAAGAGGGGGGACTCTAGAAGCTTTTACAGAAGGGGAAGGGCTAAGGTTGGGAGAAGATGAGCCCCCACCCCCTTGCAACTTTTGGAATGCTGTGTCCCAGAACTCTGAGGCTCATCTGCTGCTGCAACCAGATGGGACTGTGCCCCTATCCAGGAGCCACATGCAAGGCTTAGGCCACGCCTGGGCACTTCCTTTTCCCCAGATGAACGCTTCCCCTCTTTTGACCTTAGGAGGCCCTTCTCTTCTCCACTGACCTCTTCATAGCCCCCAGCACGGAGGTGTAGAGTTCTGTCCATCTGAATCCTCTCCCTTCAATGAGTTGGCTCTGGGCTGTACCTTAGCCATGTGTTGGTGGAGGAGTGCTAGCCTGCTCCTTCCCCAGACCAGGGACTCCTGAGAGCAAGGGCTGTGTCACCCTGAGAATGGGGGCACCTGAGGGCTGGGGCTATGCCCGGCTGCCTGTAGGCTGGGACTCCTGGGTAAGCCTTGACTAAGCCAGACTTGGCTACCCACCCGCCTTTCTGCAGGTGACATTCACCAAGCGGAAGTTTGGGCTGATGAAGAAGGCCTATGAGCTGAGTGTGCTATGCGACTGTGAGATTGCGCTCATCATCTTCAACCACTCCAACAAGCTGTTCCAGTACGCCAGCACCGACATGGACAAGGTGCTGCTCAAATACACGGAGTACAACGAGCCTCACGAGAGCCGCACCAATGCCGACATCATCGAGGTGGGCCCACACATCCCGACACCACCCCCTGCATCCACATGTACATGTGCCCATGCAGCAGGTACCTGCAGACCTGCCTGTGCACACGCACCTGTGTACCTTGCCCCTTGTGGCCCCTCACCTGTGTGCACACACACGTAAGCCCACATCTTCTCACGCAGAGCCTGGGCCCGAGGAGGAAGGAGGGGCATGCCGTATAGGTGAACAGGCCAGCACCAGGCTGCCTAGCTGCCGGGAGGGAGCAGCCCACCCGGCCCACTCCACCCCCTCTCTAAGAGTCTGTCTCCACCTGGGTCAGGCATGACATAACCTCTCTCTACTCTGTCTTCTCTCTCATTCTCTCTGTCTCTCCCCCTTTCTCCCGTCTTTTGGTCTGCTCCTGCATCTGCCTACTCCTTTTTTTGTCTCCGACTTTGTTTCCATCTCTCCTGCTCTGTCTCTGTCCCTTTGTGGGTCCCTGTGGTTCTATTTTCTGTTTCAAAGAGAGCCGACATTGTGAACTGTTGAAGGACACGAGCTTTGGAATTCAGCTCTGGCCTTTCCTGGCCATGTGGCCTTGGGCAGGTGCGTTGGCCTCCCGGAGCTTTGTCCTTTGGCCTCCCCGCACCTTGGTGTCCCTCTCCACAAAATGGGGCTAGTGCCTGCTTTGAAGGGTGCTGCGTGAATTGAATGTTCCTGCTTCTCACACTGAGGTGCGTGCACCTTGGGAGCACAGGACTTGTGGTGATGAAGAGGGTGCCTGGGAAGCCACAGGCCTACTCAGAGATTTAGAGGAAAGTCTCTTAGTTTTATGTTAGAGAAAACAGATTTACTCTAGACTAGAATGTAAAATTTCATTGATTTTAAAGACAAAGCGAGTATCTTTCAGGGTATTTTGAGCATGGAGAGGGCAGCTTTGAGGTCTGCTGCAGACCTACCAGGTATGCCTCCACCGGAGTAGGTGCTCATTCCCTCTTTGCTTGTCTGCATCTCCTTCCTGTCTCTCTGTCTCCATCTCTCTCTCTCTGTCCCCCGTTTCTCCTAAGCAGAGCCCAGGGATTGGGATGGGAAACCACCCTAGCTACCTCCCCCTGGGGAACGATTGGTACCTTCTGGCCAGCGCTCACCACGGGGTGGTCAGGCAGGGGCCGGCCCAGGGTACCAGCCCCTCAGCCCATCCCTGTGGAACCCCCTTCCTACCTGCACCTTGGAAGTAATATCTCCATGCAAAGTGCACCCCTGGTCTCGGCCCACCTGCCACGTGATCCCTGTATTCTGATGCTTTCCCCACCAAGCAGATCTTTACACAGTGTCCCGGGAGGCACCATCAGTGGGGAGGGGCAGGTGGCACTAAAGGAGGGGGTTGGGGAGATGCTGGGACCCCTGAGGAAGGAGGTCGGGGAAAAGTAGGGGGATCTCAGGCAAGGACCGGAAGGAACTCGGGGAAGGTGGGCAGGACCCTCACCCCGCTGATGGTAGTGGTGCGGTTACAGACCCTGAGGAAGAAGGGCTTCAACGGCTGCGACAGCCCAGAGCCCGACGGGGAGGACTCGCTGGAACAGAGCCCCCTGCTGGAGGACAAGTACCGGCGCGCCAGCGAGGAGCTGGACGGGCTCTTCCGGCGCTATGGGGTGAGCCCCACTCACTCTCTCTCTGTTGGCCCCCCTTCCGGCCCCTTCCCCCCCAGGCGCTGCACAAGAAGCACAGGGAATGTGAGAGCCCTGAGGTGGACGAGGTGTTTGCCCTGACCCCCCAGACGGAAGAGAAATATAAAAAGATAGACGAGGAGTTTGATAAAATGATGCAGAGTTATAGACTGGCCGTGAGTAGTCGCATGGAGGAGAGCCTCCCTGTGGTGCATGGTGTGGCTTCGCGCCCCGCCCCAGCCCTCGGCTGCCTCTGATGGATGTTCTGCTCTGAGCCATGCTGGGGCTGTTAGTGACCACTGAGGAACCTCTGACCTTGGTCGTGATAAACCTGTGACCCTTGTGAAGACTCATCTTGGATGGAGCATAACCCAGAGAGGCCTGCAGTGTCCCCCTCACCAGCAAGAAGTGTGTAGATGACGTAAGATCCTTAGAGGTCAGGAAAATAGAGTGTGCTCTTTGTCCAGATGCCCTCGTGCCCCAGCCAAAGGCACTCAGCATTGTTGAGGGGAAAGCAGTGAGCCCTCTGTGGCAGGCCGGATGTCCCAAGCCACGGTGCAGGCCTTTAACAGCTGTGTATGTAGATTTGTTCTCAGGGCCTCTAACCTGCTCCCGGTGTGTCCTGCCTGGCTGAGGACTAACCTGCCTCCACTAGGGGGTGTCCCTGGTCCAGTCTGCAGTAAGCAGAGCCTTGTTATTCTCCGGGCCGGAGCTGGATCCCAAAGTTTTTCCTTGCTGGGAGTGGCAGGCAGGACTCCAAGAGGGCCCAGGGCAAGGAGCTCGAGCTGCTGGCCCTAGGATGCACAGCCCAGAAATGAGAAGAACCCTGGCCTGCCCTCCCAAGCTAAGTGGGCTCAGGGTAAGGGTTGGCCTGGCCTGACCCTGCCCCTCCATCTTTCTGTCTAGTCAGCTGTCCCGGCCCCCAACTTTGCCATGCCTGTCACGGTGCCCGTGTCCAATCAGAGCTCACTGCAGTTCAGCAATCCCAGCGGCTCCCTGGTCACCCCCTCCCTGGTGACATCATCCCTCACGGACCCGCGGCTCCTGTCCCCCCAGCAGCCAGCACTACAGAGGAATAGTGTGTCTCCCGGCCTGCCCCAGCGGCCAGCTAGTGCGGGTAAGTGGGCTGGTAGGTAGGCGGGGGAGGTGGCAATGAGGTGTGATGGGGACTTTGGGATTCCATTTTCAACAGCGAGTATTTCTCTTCAGCCACCACAGTGTTCCCTCATTTGTGTGGCTCCTCCTCCTCATGGGGTCCCCTCTTCCTGTTCATTTCCCAGTACTTGCTCTGGAAGGGGTATAGTCTGTCAACTGTCATGATTCTGTTTCTCTTCCAGGGGCCATGCTGGGGGGAGACCTGAACAGTGCTAATGGAGCCTGCCCCAGCCCTGTCGGTGAGTGCAGCCGTCCTCGACACGGGGGCAGGGAGGTCTGCCCGCTCAGGGGCCCAAGGACCAAGAAGGACCTAGATTAGAGGAGAGTAAAATACCAGGGCCTGAACTGGATAAAGAGGCAGAGATTTTTAAACCAGTGGATTTTGCTATCTGTAGCAGTGCTTGATGTGAATGATCAGCAGAGATGTAGGCTCAGGGAATTCTGGGCAAACTGTGAGAATCAGCCAACATTTCTAGTTGGAGATGAAGATCCAAGTTTTTCCAGTTGTATAGGGGCATCTGGGTGGGATCTGGAGGATGAGAATGCCTGGCATTGCCTAGACAAACAATAGGCACAGACTCACACATCCATTCTCACACATACATGCATTCTCACTCTTGCAGAAATACCCAGGCATTAGATGTGCACTTGTGAGCTCACATACCTAAGCCACAGAAGAAAGGCTGCTCCTCCTGCCCCACCCTCACTGGCAGCTGACAGCCCCTCCTGCCCTGTGCTGTTGTCCGGCTGGGTGACTATGACTTCGAATGTCACCATTGACGTCACCCTGACATTCCTGCCATTCCCAGAATGATCTGGGAATTGGGATGGAGGCAGGCACACACTTCCAGGGCAACAGCGTGCTCTTAGGGGACAGAGCAAGGTGGCATTTACGACTGTGGTCACCCCCATATCCTTAGACCTAGAATCCTCAGCTCAGCCTCAGGCACTGTATAATAACTTCCCTGGCAGTAACTGTGTCCTGATGTGGGGAAATTGAAGGAATGGGTGAATACCCCTCCCTCTCCAAGGAGAGGGCCAGAGAAATGCTTGCACACCTTAAGGAAACAGTAGCGGCCCTTGAGTTCTGCATGTAGAAAGCAGGCGAGAGCCCTAGCTTGGCCTCTAGCCAGCTGTGTGGCCCTAGGCAGGTCATTGCACCTCTGCCAACCAGGCTCTAGTTTCTTCTTCTGTAAACGGGGCTAATGATACATGTCCTGTCCATCTGGCAGGGTTAATGTGAAGATTAAATGAGATAATCCGTGTGTGAACGGCCCATGTAGATCGTGGAGTGGTGAGCAAATGTAAAAGATAGTTATTATGCTTGTTATTACCAGTCTAATTATGGTGGTGGCTGTGTACCAACAACACCATCGCCACCAGTGAATGGCTTGTTTCCTCCAAGCTGCAGGCAACTTGTCATGTGCTGATCCCCAGCTCATGGCAAAGGGAGCAGGCCGAGTGGTTGGTGATTTGTCCTGGTGACCAGGCTTCTCACTGAGGCCCAGATTCCAGGCTGCCACCCCTTCCCCATCCTGGTCATTGTGGGTCCTGTCTGGGGCAGATGGTGGGATCTGAAAGTGGTAGACTTGCTACCTGTGGAGACCAAAGAAGAGAAAAGGCAGGAAGAGGTTGGGCTGCAGAAGAACCTCTTGGCCATTGTGGGGCCCAGAGGCAGTGGTTGCTTTCCAGTTCTTCCCACTGACCTCGGAGTCCCACCACCCAGCCCCGTCGCATGTAGCTTGGAGGCAGGGAAATAAACCCAGTGATTCAGGAGTGAGGAGTGTTCTCTTCCCCTTATTCCCAAGACATGAAGTTTTTGGAAAGCTCAGCATCCACACCAAGCCTAAGCATGGCTTTGAGAGGTTCTGGGTGACAGGAGTATTGGTATGGGGAAGTTAACAGGACTGAGGGGTAGGCCCATGGTTTTCCTTTTACCCTCATCTTGTCACTTCTCCAGGGAATGGCTATGTCAGTGCTCGGGCTTCCCCTGGCCTCCTCCCTGTGGCCAATGGCAACAGCCTAAACAAAGTCATCCCTGCCAAGTCTCCGCCCCCACCCACCCACAGCACCCAGCTTGGCGCCCCCAGCCGCAAGCCTGACCTGCGAGTCATCACTTCCCAGGGAGGAAAGGGGTTAATGCATCACTTGGTAAGTGGGTGCCGGCACCACGGGCAGGGGCTGGGGAATGGGAGAGTGCGGAGCGGAGAAGGAGCAGACTTCTAGCAGGTGAGGTGAAGGTCAGCTAGCAGTTAGGACTTCCCAAGAGAGATACGGAAGCGTGGCTTTTCCTCAGCTCTTTCTTCCCAGAGGGCCTTTTAAGAGATTGGTACCCAGAAAATACCAGCCTAAGGGCAGTAAAAAAGGGATATGAGGTGGGAGAGAAGCTTCTGTGATGGGGAGGATAGTAGGAAGGATTTGCCATTATAGTAGGAGGGATGGGGATTAGCTTGTAAGGATTTCCTAACTGGTGGAGATTGGGATGTAGCATCTTCTGGAAATCAGTCAGGACAGTGAAGAGCTCTGGCCCTATAGGCTGGGGAGAGCCATCCTGCTCTTACACAGAGAGGTGGATGGAATGGCTGTGGGGATAGAGGTGTGGGGGAGGGCAGAGGCCAGAGACTGAACGTCCCCTTGGTTTTATTTCTGCTCTCAGACTGAGGACCATTTAGATCTGGTAAGTGAGGCTGTGAAACGTTTGCTGTGGCTTTGCCCTGCGGTCCACCGGCATGAAGTATGAGTGTGCCCTTGTTCTCTTGCCTGTGTGTGTACTGTGCGTTGTTGGTTTATTTGGTTGTTTGCCAGGAGCTGTGTTCAGTGCCAAGCAGGACACAGAGGCGAATGGGGCACAGGTGAGAGGTTAGAGATGCATGTGTCTGTACCTGTGTGTACATGGATGTCTTTATGTGATGTTACATTCATTTGGACACACCTTTCTCCGTGTGTATGTATATGTGCAAGGGGGAGTGGCCCAGCCCCAGGCCTCGGGGTCCCAACCCTGCTGCCTGGATTAGGCCCTTGGACCAGGGGGTTGGATCCCACTAGTGTTCTGACTCCACTTAGGCCCACATAGTGTTCTTGGAACCCAGGTCAGGGACCTACTTAGGAGGGGTGCCAGCTGGACAGTAACGTTGGTTTTTCGGGGAAAGCTGAGGGCCAAGCCAAGGCCGGAGTTGTCCTTCTTAGGGGGTACTTCCCTGCCTCCCCTCTGTCTCCTGTGCTCCCCCCTACACTCAGCCCGTCTCACGGGCACATCAAAGGCACACACAGCCACTCTCTTTTTTCCTCTCTCTCTCATACTTACATACTCACCCTCAGCCAGGAGTGGGGCGGGGGCTCCTCCCTCCCCAACTCCCTGATGGGAGGCCAGAGAGGCTGGAAAAGGCAGGCAGGCTTTGGCGGCCAACACGGCGGCAGTTTCGGCCCCAGCGTGGAGTTGGAATAAACAAGTGACTCAGCGGCAGATGGAGCTGACAGCCCCACACACGTGTGTGCATACGCGCAGGCACACGCCACGCCAGGCTCCACATTCCCCTCACAGATGCCAGCACGCCTCTCCCGGGGCGTGTGCTGCGGCGTGACGGATGGAGAGTAGACTCCGGAGGGACGAGCCAGGCGAAGAACGGTGTCTCCCTTCTCTCACTCTGCCCCGGGAGACTGGGCCCGTGTTGGTGTTGGGGCCACAGGGCCAGCACCTGTGCCTTCCTCTTTGCATGTGTGTAGGTGTGAATGAATCTGTGTGTGCATGTTTCTCTCCATGGACTTGGCGTTTCTGTAATGCACCAATGTGTGTTTGTGTACCTACATGGGCCTCTGTGCTAAAATGCCCGACCTTGGTGTTGGGATTCAGGGACCCCATCTCAGCCTTGGAATGGAGGGCACAAGGCTGCCCACCCACCAGCCGCCTCCTGACAGACAGCTTTTCTCTTGCAGAATAATGCCCAGCGCCTTGGGGTCTCCCAGTCTACCCACTCGCTTACCACCCCAGTGGTTTCTGTGGCAACGCCGAGTTTACTCAGCCAGGGCCTCCCCTTCTCTTCCATGCCCACTGCCTACAACACAGGTGAGTATTCGTGTGACGTGTACGTGGTGTGCACTTGGGCTTGGACAGAGAAGTGACCGGAGAGGGAACGTTAGAAATATCCCCCAGGCAGGCCCCAATCTGAGGAAGGCCTGACTGGGGGGAGCCACCACCTAATAATGGTTGCCAGAGTTAGCAAATAAAAACATAGAATACCCAGTTAGATTTGAATTTCAGATAAAATGATGCATTATTCTTTAGTATAATATGTCTTTGGGATATGCATATACCAAAAAATTACTCATCTGAAATTTCAGATTTAACTGGGCATCTTTTATTTTTAAGAAAGGACCTAATGGAGAGGGGAGGCCCTGTCCTCAGGAAGCCTCCAGGCTGAGGAGGAGATAGGACAGAGGCGGGCTGAGCAAATGATTCAGGTTCGAGGAGTGGTGAGGGGACACGGTCAGTCCAGAAAGACTTTCTGGAGGAGAAGGGATGAGGGAGAGAAGAGAGAGGGAAGCTGAAGAGGCCACAGAGGAAGCATGGTCAGGGTCAACTTGCCAGCTTCCTAGGAAAGCCACTCAGGGGCTCCAGGGCAGGGGGAGGGGGAGGAAAGGGGTCCCTCCCTCTGATTCTGGCTTGGCAGTAGAATGATGGGGGGAAGGAAGGAGGAGGACAGATGAGGGTTGGGGGGATTTGATGGTGAAGAGCCACTTAAGGACATGGTAGAGGTCTCTGGGTAGAAGAATTCAGACAGGACACCCAGTGCCCAGGCTGTCTTGGGTCCCCAGGACAGTGTCACTCACTCACATCTGCCCAGGAGCAGCCTGTGACACTCTCAGCCATCCTTGTCTGCTGTCCAAGCTGCTGTGTCAGGAAAGACTGGGGAATTGCCTTGTCACCTTGTTACAGAGCATTGAGGTGGCTGGAAACCTGGGCTATTTCCAGCAGAAGCAACCTCTGCCTTCCCCCAGTTCTCTCACAGGTGAATGACTCACATTAGGGCTGTTTCTGTGACATCAGACTAGACCAGAAGAGTCACACTTCTCCCTCTTTCCCAAATCCCCACCCTGGAGTTAAACCATGCTGGGTATGAGACACCAGCACAAATACCCACAGAATCCCACCTCCTGCCATGTGTAAAAATCCAGAGCCCAGCCCCATGCATAGGAGAGCCTCTCATGGTAGGCAAGAGAGCTGAAGGAACCACCTCCTGTTGACGAGCCAGACTTTGGCATGTGCGTCCGTGTGTAGATATTACTGCCCAGGTATCTGTAAGCCCCTTGTCTGGTGCACGTGTACCCACTCCCAGGTGGTTAAGTCCTCACTGCTTCAGAGAGGACTGCTTCTGGAGCCACACCCTGTGGGCCAGTCTCCGTCTGTGAGACGACTGGGCGGACAGGGGGTCTATGGGGCTCTTCCAGCCCTGCCACTGAGGCTCTGGGGCCCCACTGGGAGATCTGGCTCCCTGGGCAGGGCGGCGTGGGAGCTGGGACGGTTAGCGGAGGGCAGCTCAGACCACTTTCCATACCACTTTTCAAGAGCTGTTGTTTATTTGGGAATCCCACAGCGGTGGTTTTCTGCCATCTTCTTGGGTCACGGTCTTTGTGAAACAGGAGAGAAGTTAGTTGGTGTCAGTGAACCTGGGACAGGGGCTCAGCAAGGCTAGACTTATAGACTCTATTTGTCACTCTGGTGTGAAAGCAGTTTCTGCCCTTGGGCCAGCCCTGGAAGCCCTGCTGGTAAGTATGTGGGATTTCTCACATCCTCTCAGAAACCAAGGGCTCCTGTTCCTCTTGCTGCAGGAACAGCTGAGCAGATCTCAGTTTAAACAACAGGTGCTTTCAGGTGACCCTAGGTGTATAAACAAAACCCCAGTGAAAACATTGCTATTTAGTTGTTCACTGCTTATAGTCCTTGGCCCCAGTTCAAGTTCCGGCTGAGGGTGATCTGGCTATGTTAATGCCTTGTGTAAGGGCGCTGGCCCCTTGTTGACACTGGCTGCAGAGGTCTGGCTGTGGTGGCTCTGGGAGCAGACCAGGTGGACTGCCAAGTGGCATGGGGGCCGTGTTCCTCCTGGCCATAGAGAGCCAGGCCTCCTTGTAGATAGGGCTGGAGTCTGGTGGGACAGTGCAGGACTGGGAGCTGTGTCTACCCTTCACTCGCTGTGGGACCCTGAGCAAGGCACCGCACTGTTCTGGCCTTGGCTTCCTGGTTTGTAAAGCACGTGTTGGAAATAATTGATCCTGGGGCCTGTTTCTGCCCTTGCTCTGCTTTTTAAATGTAAGCATTTCAAAACTCCTAGCCAATGTTAGCAGACCAGAAGCAAGCAGGGACCACCTCTAGAGTGAGATTGAAAGAAAATAAAGGAAACAAAGGGGTCTTGTCTCAGCTCGGCCACTGGCTTTCTCCATGACCCAGAGCATGTTCCTCAGATGAGGCTGCAGTTGCCTCATTTGTGAAGAATAATAGGTAAATCTTCTGAATATTTACTATGAACCAGACATTGTTTTATATGCTTTGTGTATTAACTTGCTCAGTCTTCACAACAGCTGCGTGATGTAGTAGGATTATTACCTCCAGTTTATAGGCAGGGAGTAAGTAACTTGCCCAAGGTCACACAGCCTAAGTGGAGGTAGCCTAGAAGTGTGACCTCATAGCTCGTGCCTTTAACCTTATTGCTGTATTGCAGAGATAATACTATCTTCCCTACAGAAAATCGGAGGGCCAGAGCAAACGACTCCCTGAGCAATAGCATAGTGGCAACGTGTTGGGGTGATGGGGGTGCACCATCACAGCACGCCCTCCCTTCCACTGTCACAGTGCAGTCTCCCTATGGCCCTCAGGCAGGACATTTTCTAGACTATCCCAAACAGGATGCAACATGAAACATGACAGTGCTGTGTAAGGTGTGAAACGTTTCATGGTTCTGTTTATTCTGTGGCTGTGCAGACATCACAGTCTCTTCGTTAAGGTAGACATTTTGGAAAGTAATGAGCAACCTCTCCACCCCACTCCGGGGAGATGTGCCAGAACCTTGGCCAGTGGCGCTCCCTGAGTGGCAGCCCCTCCGCCCCCGGGCTGAGAGGCCCGGGTGGCAAACATGCATCCTCTGGGTTTCCGTGTGTTGTGGGCACAGCAGCTCGAACCCTGCCACTACGGTAGCGTATGTGTCTGCAGGGGACTGGGGGCGGTGCGAGAGGTGGGACAGCAGCTGCGGTGACTGGCTTCTGAGGCCCCGTGCACGAAGCACTCGCCATGGCGCCCACCACCTCACCCAGGTGAAGAGGTGGCAGCTAGGCATGTATCAGACCTTCCCCGCTTACCTTTCCCCCTTCTTTCTCTTTTTTTAAAACTGCCATTATAAAAGTGATACCTACACATGATTTAGAAAAAAAAGTTCAACACTGTTTTTAAAAAACATCTCTTTTCATCCTGGTATAAAACAGCACCTCATGGTTATCATGGCCTGCGTTTCTTTAACTTTGAGTGCCTTATTCACGGATGCGAGCAGCAGCCGCGCTCTCTGTAGGCGCCAGGGAAGGGTCTGTTCCGGGCTTCTCTCCTGGCTCCTGGGAGTTCCCTGGCTTGTGGCAGCACAACTGCAGTCTGCACACGGTGTCCTCCCTGTGTATGTCTCTCTCCACGGAATTTTTGTGGTTTTCTTGAATTCTTCCCATCTGGCATTAACCGCCACCTGTCCTCTCTTCGCCGTGGTCCTCCGGGAGGCGGCTCCCCCGTGGGAGCCCTGGGGGCTGCGGTGCTCTGTCCCGCTCCAGGGTCACCTCACCTTTCCTCCCGTGCAGATTACCAGTTGACCAGTGCAGAGCTCTCCTCCTTACCAGCCTTCAGTTCACCTGGGGGGCTGTCGCTAGGCAACGTCACCGCCTGGCAGCAGCCGCAGCCCCAGCAGCCGCAGCAGACACAGCCTCCGCAGCCACAGCCGCAGCCACAGCAGCCACAGCCACAGCAGCCTCAGCAGCCGCAGCAGCCACCTCAGCAGCAGTCCCACCTGGTCCCCGTGTCTCTTAGCAACCTCATGTGAGTCCTTGGGAGACTTTCCACGTGAAGGTTTGGGAAGGGAGAGATGAGGAGCAGATAGAGGGGGGTCCTTTTGAGGGTTCCCTTCAGGGCCATCTGTCACCAGTGGACATCACGAGAAGCCGCGCGGTGCACAGCCTATAGAGGGATAGTGGCAGCCCTGGGGTCCCCTCTGCAGGCCTGGGAGACTCACTCTGACCCCTTCCCCCAACCAGCCCCAGGGTGGAGGTGGGGATGGAGGTGGGGGGCCCTGGGCTGTGGAAGATGACGTGGGATAGAAAGAGAACTAATATTTTTCATATCCCTTCTCTTCCCTTCATTCAACCCTCTCTCTTCTGGCCTCTTTCCCACACCCCTGCCCTCCCCCATTCTCACCCTCTGTTCTCTCTTACTCTCTGTCTCTGTCACCCATCCCCATTGCCCTCTTCCAGCCCGGGCAGTCCCCTGCCCCACGTGGGTGCCGCTCTCACAGTCACCACCCACCCCCACATCAGCATCAAGTCAGAACCGGTGTCCCCAAGCCGTGAGCGCAGCCCTGCGCCACCCCCTCCAGCTGTGTTCCCGGCTGCCCGCCCTGAGCCTGGCGATGGTCTCAGCAGCCCAGCCGGGGGATCCTATGAGACGGGGGACCGGGATGACGGACGGGGGGACTTCGGGCCAACACTGGGCTTGCTGCGCCCGGCCCCAGAGCCTGAGGCTGAGGGCTCAGCTGTGAAGAGGATGCGGCTCGATACCTGGGTACTGTAGCATCACCCCTCCTGTCCGCCAGTGTCTGCTACACCCAGGGACTGCCCCGTGTGCCCCCAACCTGTTTTATCTCCCACCTGAGAGGCCTTATGGCCGGCTAGCCCTTCTACCAGCCCTTTGGGGGCATCACTGACACCCCTTCACCCCCGCCGAAGGCCCATTTCCTCCCTCCCTCCAGCATCAGTCCTTCTGCTCGATGACCTCCTCCCCCCACAGCTGGCCCTGCCACTGGCATCCCGGCCCTATGGGGAGAGGGGAGTGGGGGGTGCATGCCCACAGTCTGGGCCACCCCCTCACACCCCCTTCTCCATCTCCTCTCTTCACAGACATTAAAGTGACGATTCCCACTCCCCTACTCCCAGCCTCCCTGATGAAGAGTTGACAATCTCACCGCCCACCCCCCTGTCCTGGGCTCCTCCCGCTCGACCCCCTCTTCCTTTCTTGTGCTCCGTGTCCTGTTGACAGTTACATTTGTGTATAATTATTATTATATTATTATTATTATTATATTTTTTTTAATTTGAATTCTCGCTTTGGAGAGGGGGATGCTCTCATCCCCTCTTTCTACACCTCCCACCATTTTCATTGGCTGGGAGGGCTCTCTTTTTTGCGGGAAGGGGGGACACTTTGCACGTTGTACACATATGCTGCAGGAAGGGGGTGGGGGGCCCGATAGGCCTTTGGGAAAGGACAGGTGCCGAGCCCTGCATGTGGAGCCCTCCCACCCCTCCCCCAGATAGAGGGAAATAACCAAAAAGACTACCAAACAACAAAAAACCCATACAATAGACTGAAACCCCAAAGTTGGCTTGACGGTGGGTTTGTGTTTCAAGGGGAAAGTGAGGCAGAGGTTCCGAAAAGTCCCTCTGCTTCCAGGCTGTTCATGAGGCCATACACACGTGGGGCAGAATACCCAAGCCTGGCCCCAAGATGCCCCTGCACACACATGCGACACACTCTCACCGACTCGCGTGTGCTGCACCCGCAAGGTGTGTGGGTGCTGGCCGAGCTTGGGGCTGGGAAGGCTGCCTGGGAATCTGAGGACGGGGCAGGGGTTTGAGGTGGGAGCCTCTCTTGGAAGCACATTATTGAGAGAAAGACTGAAAGCCATGAGAAGAGGGCTGAGGAGGGCAGAAGGGCTGGGCAAGGGGCAAATTGGGGTCCCCTCCCTTCCCCGGCTTTTTCTCTAACATATACAGTGCAATAGCTCCCCACCCCTCAATTGACGCCAGCCCAGGGCTGGCCACAGTGTGCAGGGAGAATGGGGAGAGGGACTTTAGTGAGGTGGCTCCGGGCAAGAGTCGGCCTGGGGCTTCCCTGGGGTGCCCAAAGGCGAGAGCCCTTTCACCAGGGCAAGTGTGGTGAGGGGACTTCCTGGGCCTTGCACGCACACTACCCAGAGGAGTGGACACTGGGATGGTTTGTGGAGGCGGGAGGTCCCTGTAGACGAGGTCCATGGAGGGCCCGCCTCCCGAACTCCTCGGCCCCTCGCCCCAGCCCCTCCAGTTAGTTCCTTCTGCACCTCGACCCACCCCCCTGCTCTTGGCGCCCCATTGTCTCTTGCTACCTCCTTGTCCCACCACCTCCAGGCTGCACCCCACCTTCCCTCTTGGCTACTGTAATTGTAAATAGCGACCTTTGGAAAACGTTAGCAGTGTAACAGTCCAGGAAACTGTTTTTTTTTGTTGTTGTTGTATTGATATGAAATGAGATTCTATTTTTGTCAAAGTATATTGTAATAATAATGACTCAAACGGCCCGTACTGTACAGACGAGATTCTTCTGCTGTTGTTTTTGCTCCCTTTCCCCTCCCTCGAGCCTGCCCCTCTCTGCTGCCCCCTCAGAGGGGCAGTGGGCAAGGGGCCCAGGGGCAGCCGAAGCTCGGGGTCCTGAGGCCTCAGGCTGGATCAGAGATCAAACTGGAGGGGACAGACCCCCAGCCTGCTCTCCCCAATGCACCCTGCCCCAAGGAGCCTGGCCTGGGTGACATGGGCAGGCAGACAGGGGTCTGCCCCACTCCTCACACAAGCCCAGCTCCTCTGCCCAAGGGGTGCAGTGCTCCCTTGGGGTTTCCTCCCAGTTGGAGAGTAGAATCAGACAAGGCCCAGTTTTGTGGCAGATGACCGTCTTTGCCCGTCTCTGTGACCCAGCCTCTTGCAGTATTCCAGCACTTGACAAGCAGGGAAGGAACCAGAAGCAGAGGGGCGTGCATGACCACACATGTACTGAGTGTGTTCATGAGGGCATCTGATGTTGATGTGTCTGAGTGTACCTTTGTATTTATGTGTGTATGTACGTACGGTTGCATGGCTGTACCTTTGTGTGTCTCTGAGCCTGTCTGGGTGTGTTTGTGAATCTGTGTGATTGGAGCTCTAGGGGCATCTCTGTGTTGTGTGGCTGATGTGAGTTTACAAAGGGGCAGGTGGCTGTTCCAGCTCCACAGCCCTGGCTTCCAGCTCTTCCTCCCTCCTTCCCTGCTTTCACCCTCGGTTCTGACATGGTCGAAATGCAGTTGGGGGACTGGCAGTTGGCCCTCTTTGCATCTCCCTACAGGCCTACCTCTGCCAGGGCCTCCCTCCATGAACCTTTGCCTCCACACAGTTGTCCTCGTAGTCCCCCACACCATGACACACAATTCCTGGAGTGCCCTTTGCCCCCACCCCAGGCCTGCTTTCAGAGCAAAACTCAAGTTCCTCTTCCTCCCTGAAGCTTTTTCCTCAACTGAGCAGCGATCCTTTCTTACTCACAGCTTACCCCCGACCTGCTGACCAGGCAGGGACACAGCGTCCAGCCTTCCCACGTCTCCTGCAGGTTCCTGGAGGGAGTTTCAAGAACCGATGAGACTTGATCAGGGGCTTGAAAGAAGCCAGGGTGCAGTCTGGTGCATGTGTGCAGAGCCTTGCCCAGTGCCTGGCACACAGTAGGCGCTCAATAAGTGTTGAATGGGTCAATGTTTGAATGATAGGTGCTCAGTAAACGTTGAATGACTGGCCTTCCCTTCTCAGGCTCTTCCCACTATTAGTCTACCCACTTTCTAGGCTGGGCTTGGCCACCATTAAGCATGGGGTGGGGGTGAGGGCCCCTACAGTTCACGGTGCAATATTCACCAGTTTTGCCCTCTGCCTCGTAAGGCAAACCTGGCTTTTGATTACCATGTGTGGATGTGTCTGTGTCCTTTCCTCTCTGTCCTTAGGGACAGAAGGTGGTCCGTGAATGAATATGTGACATTTCTGCAATTCAGTATCCTAAGGTTTCTCTTGAGGGTAGGGGCTCCTGGCTGGCCAGATGAATGGGTCCCTGGGAACCCAGACCTCAAATGGGGACTTAATTTCTTCTTCCTCTCACAAGCCAAATTTGCCTCCACCCACTCACTCCCTCTGAAGAACTGGGCATTTGCCAAAGTAACCACTGGAGTCATCCAATGCCCCTCTCCTCCCCAGGTTTCCCACAGCTTTCAGGGACAGTGGGCAAGAGGACCCCCCCACCTCAACGGAATACACCATCCCCCCAACTAGTGTACTCAATGCAGCGAGACTGACCCCTGACCCCTACTAAACCCTCCCCACCTTGGACAGGAAGGAAGTAATGCACCTTCTCTTGCTGATTATTTATTTGTTTGGAGAGACAAAAATGATGTAAAAGTGTATCTAGAAATATCTATATCTCTATATATTTTTAACTGACTCTTTGGAATCCCCTGGGGTGGGGTGAGGGTAAATTTAGGCTTTCAGGGAGGGGAGGAGACACGGAGCTTGGGAACTCCTTGTCCTCCCCTCTGCTGCCTCTCCCCGCCCCCTAAAGCAGTTGGTAGTAGGAATGGGATTTGTATAGGGGGAGGGGGGCTGGAATGTTACATGGAGAATCTGGAGTCTCTCCTCTTCCCTATTCAAGTCCCAGGCAGAGGGAGGGAGTGAGGAAGAGGAAGAGGGGGGCGGGACAGGCCGTGGAGGTGCCCCACCCCAAAACCCGACAATCACCCACACTCCTGGGGCTCCTCCTGGGTCCTGGGGCAGGGCGAGTCCAAGTGTGTGGCTGTTGATTTGTTTTCAATATTTCTTTTCGTGCTGTATGGTGATGCTTTCTTAGTATTCTACACAATAAGAAAAGACAAAGTCCTCGAGATTCTTATGAGTTTTGTTTGAAAACTCTTTCACTATATTTGTTGTAAAGAGGTTTACTATTAAAAGAAAAAGAATACACGTTTCTGATACTTCGGCTTGGGTTTTGGTTTCTTTGGTGCGGCCGAGGAGGGGAAGGAAGGATTGGTGTGGCCCCCCAGGGTGAGAGGCCAACCTCACCCTAGCGGGGAAGGTGGAGGTCAGCCTGCAGGGCAGGGTGCTTCCAGGTGTCTCAGGTAGGATTTGTAGGTGAGAATTTCTTCCAGGTGCTCTGTCAAGAGGAGGCAGCCCCAGGACTAAGGAAGGGTTGTCCAGTTAGAAGCCACAGGAGGGATCCTGGGACACAAGAAAAGCAGAAACACCACCGAAGGTCAGGTCTGGCATGCAGTGCTGTTTGGTGTAGGGGTGTAGCACCGTAGAGGACCTGTGACTGCTGACAGCCTTTCTGCAGCAGGAACTTGCCCAGGCACCGTGTCAGGCACAGACTCCACCTCCACGGGCCTCACAACATGCTTCCCTCTAGCAGGGGAAGCTGCCCTTGCTCTGCCTTTCGAAGTGTTTTAATAGTGCCCGGGAGCCTCTCCCTGCCTTCCTCACACATCCCAAAGCCAGGGTGGGCTACTCTTACTCCTGCCTCATGCCTGGCACAGCCATGCCATGGGGCAGATGCAGTGCATTAGCAGGCTTGGCCCACGACTAACAGGGTTTGGCCACTTCTCTGTCCCTAGCCCATGCTAGGCACTGCAGAGGCAAACATGGAGTGTGAGGGCCCATATACAGTGGTGGAAACAGGCCTACAAATGCCTAAAATCCACATCGTATGGTGAAGGCTGTGGTTGCCGCGTATACAGGCTGCTGCAAGAGCCCCGCTTCACTGACATGGGAATCAGGCAAGTCACAGAATGTCTCTGTGCGTTGGGTTTCCCACGCGACCATCCATACTGGTCCTGCTTCCCTCCTAAGGTCATTGCTGAGTTCACCTCACTTCTCCCTCAGCAGGGGCAGAGAGGAACGATGAGCTGAGCAGGACGTCCAAGATGACCTCCGATTATCCCTGCCCGGTATTCATGTCCTTGTGTGGTCTCCTCCCACAAAGAATCATGGTTGGTTTGTGTCACTTCTCTCTCCCTCCCAGATGCCATGTTGTGGGACACTTATGCAGCCCTATGGAGAGGCCCACATGTCCAAGAACTGAGGCTTCCTGCCAACAACCATTTGAGTCAGGTCATCCTCCCTTCTGTCCTTGTAGTTCCCCAGGTTCTGCAGACATGGCTACAAGTAAGAACCCACTAGTACAATGTGTACTCTAGCTTCCCCATGCCCATGAAAGAGGGGACCTTTTCCTGAAGTGGCCAGGACAGCCCTGACCTAACACCCAAATCATGAGCAAAGCCTCTCTCTTGTGTACACCTCCTGAATGTAGCTCAGACTGCCTGGCCCACCACTCCGTCCCTATAGGTATCACCCCATGGCATCTTGGGTGGGCATCACTATTGCCCACAAATATTTCCTGTTCTCTTCCCTTCCTGGATACACAAAAAGCTGTGCATCCCAGCCCCTGTGTAGTCAAGCTGGGCCATTGGACTAGTTCTGCCCACCAGACTGTAACAGGAAACAATGTATGTCCTTTCTGAAATGCAGCTAGTCCCTGATTCTCCAAGTGCCCTTTCCCTGTTGTGGGAATTGCAGAAGCATATGTTGGGGTGGAGTGCTAGAAGATCAAAGCAGCCTGGATTGCTGAGCCACCTTAAGGTGTTTGTCCATCACCAGAGTGTGAATAGAAAACATTAATAAGTGTGTTGTGTTAAGCTGCAGTGATTTGAGTATTATGCCTACAATTATAACCTATACATTGATGCAGTATCCATCTCACACTTGAACAACCTTGAAGCCCCATCTACTGCATACTCCTTGGGGTGTGGTACAAAGATATCTGGACTTGGCGTAGTCCAGAACTAGTTCAACTGCTAGTTCTGCCACTTACCAGCTGTGTGGCCTTGGGTAGTCATAATCTTCCTAAGCCTCTATTTCTGTATAACACAGCTAATAGCTGCCTGTTTTCTTTAATCCCTCCCTTTCCCTTCTACAATCCATCCTCCCCATCTTTGGCTCACCTCTGATAATCTAACACCTCATAGTTCTCCACTCCCCATCATATAAAGTCCAAACTCCTTGGTCTGGCTCCCAAGGCCTTCAAAGAGCCAGTACAACCCCCTTTTCCAGGCTTAGCCCATCCCACTCCATGTGTGTCCTTTGGACTCTAAACAGACCAGACCGACCACTTCTTTCCTTGACAGATCCTTTGTGGTTTGCTCATGCCATCTTCTGTCTGAAATGCAAGAAACACTTATTAAGCACCTATACTGTGTATTAGGCACTGGGGATATAGAAAGGAACAAGACAGCTCCTTCCTCTAGGCAACACACAGTCTAGTGGGGATAAGAGAAGAGTGAACCAACAATTAACACTTGAGTCCATGTTAAATGTCACATAAGAAGAATGTAAGTGGGATTTTGGGATCAGAGACAAGGCACACTCAAATCCAAACTAGTGGAGATCGGGGAGGCTTCTTAGAGGTGTTTGAGATGGATTTTGTAGACATGTAGGTGTTAACTGAGCAAAGGAGGGTGGAGAAGGCATTCCTTACGTCAGGAATAACACATAAGGTATGGAGAGACAATGGTGCCTTCAGGAAATCAAACATTATGGGGCAGGTCAAAGAAATGGTGCATAGAGTTGAAGAGGTAGGCAGAGGCCTCATTATGAAGGGCCTTGATTGCCAAGACGTGGACTTTATTCTGTGGAAGATTTTTAATCATCAAAAGATTTTAAGTAGAGGAGGGACTTGATGAGATTTGCATTTTAGGAAGCTCCTGCCAGCCAAAGCTTCCTTGATATTAGCTTAAAATCATTTGGAAGTAATGCAGCACTGGAGGTAAGTGGCCCAGTCAGGATCAAGTAGAAATAGTGAGAGCCTAAACCCAAGGAAGGCATGGAGAGAAGATGAGTTTAGAAGATATTTCCGAGCTAGAATACTTACTACTGCTACTTGTCAAAGACATGAAAATAGATAAACTTGGCCAGGCGCGGTGGCTCACGCCTGTAATCCTAGCACTCTGGGAGGCCGAGGCGGGTGGATCGCTCAAGGTCAGGAGTTCGAGACCAGCCTGAGCAAGAGTGAGACCCCGTCTCTACTAAAAAAAATAGAAAGAAATTATATGGACAACTAAAATATATATATACAAAAAATTAGCCGGGCATGGTGGCGCATGCCTGTAGTCCCAGCTACTCGGGAGGCTGAGGCAGTAGGATCGCTTAAGCCCGGGAGTTTGAGGTTGCTGTGAGCTAGACTGACGCCACGGCACTCACTCTAGCCTGGGCAACAGAGTGAGACTCTGTCTCAAAAAAAAGAAAAAAAAAAAAAAGAGAAAATAGATAAACTTACTTGGGTAAGAAGAGCAAAAAACTGCTCTAACACCCCTATTTTTAGCTTTGAAACCTTTCCTATCATTTAAGGTTTCACTCCTACAATTTTCCATCCATGAAACTTTTCCTGATTTCTCTCCCTCCCTTGTCCTGCCCAGCTGGCTCAGATAGCTTCCAATGAGATGTCCTAGGAATCTGCCCCTTCTTTATAGCACCTACCTCATTCTACCTGGAAATGTAGGTACTAGTTTCTAGTTTCTCTCTACAACTGGACTGAAAGCGCCTATTTAAAATTTACTGTCTCACCCATTTTTGTGTCTGGCTCAGTGAGGCAAAAATGAGATAATGCATGCGAAAGTGCACTTTGTAAACTGCAGAGTGCTGCAAACCCGATAGATTTTTTTCTTTTTTAACATTCAAGGGCGTGGTGACTTTTTGCGGTTTCTCCTCTACTTTCAAGCTGCGAGACCAGCTCCTGAAGGAGCGCCAGATCCTGAGGGTCCCAGTTTCCTGGACTCAGATATGATGCACGTTAGAATTAGCACCCATTGGGCTCCTAGCCTCAAAGAAGTGACTCTTGAGAGGCAGGAGGCAAAGGGTGGTATCTGATTGTTCCAGTCAAGAAGGCCAGGCCAATTCTCTAGCTCATATTCTTCTGACTCACCCCTCAGTCCCATGGGCTGGCTGAGTAACTTTTCCAGCCTTGTGATTGTGGAAACGTTTCAGGAACAGCGGATGTGGAAGGGACACAGGACCACCCCACCCCAGGCTCCAAAGTGGCTCCTACTCTGTTCGCAGTCTTAAATCATTGTATGCTACTGCCCGGCCAAGGGGCACATCCATTCCTGTGCCTTATTTCACAGCTGGTAAACCCGGGGCCCAAGAGGAAGAGGTGGCACTCGGAAGCTCACCATAGCCTCCTGCCTGGTTCTTACCTCCCCTCGCGCACTTCCCGGCTAGGTCTAGTTCAGATCAGCCTGGGGGCCCAGAATTAGTGCTTTCAGTTGGATTGCTTTACATTTATCCCCGCCCCCCCCCCCCCCCCCCCCCGGCCTTTGCTTTGTACGTGCTTCCACGTGTTTACAGCTCCAAGGGCCTCGCCCGGGCAGTTTGTTTGGTCTCGTAAAGAGCAGTCCCCGCCTTAGCAAGGGAGAGTCACTCCTATTTACTGCGCATCAGCCGCCACGTGCCCAATAAAAGCTGGGGACAAGGACGCCGGCCCGAGGGGGGACGAAAGGCCCGCCTACGGGCAGGTCACGCGTCTGCCAGGCCCCGCCCACACGGGACCCGTGGCGCCTGTCCTCGCCGTGTCACCACCACCCTCGCTTGAGTGGGAGAGGCTGGCGCCGGCCATGACGCCCAATCCCTGCCTTGCCAGCCAGAGCCCGGCTGGGACGACAGCGCCGTTCCGGGTTCAGAAAGAGAAAATCTCCATCTAAGGCGAAAGGATAGAAGAAAGGCAATAAAGTCACTTGTTCAGTCTCCTCAATGCTGTAAACTACCACGAAGGCAAAAATCGTCGTATTCCGAAGCGCCTCGGGCAGTATGCCTGGCACACGGGAGGAGCTCGATAAATGGTTGATTGGCAAGTAGCCCTAGGGCAGTGCTCGCAAGCAGAGCCGACCCGCCAGTCTTTGCATTAGTCTCCCACACCCTCCTCCCCACTTCCCTCCCCTCTGTGACACAGTAAACGAGGGCAATGGAGACAACCAACACTTCCATGCTTGTTGCCCACCGCCAGGACAGACACCTCAATCCCTTCGTCCACATCGGCCAGGGTGCGGACAAAGACCACAATCCACCCTCAGCGCCCCCTACCGTAGGGCGGGAAGTGGATCCCCAGGCTCACTCCATTGGCTCTTCCAATGACAGATAGGATCATCAGCCAACCGCGGCCTGGACAGGACGCATGCGTACACAAAAGATGTAGCCCCCTATATTGGGGGGGGAAACCAGCGGAGGGAACCAGTTTTGGCTGGGTCTCACCCGATCTTCAAGGAGAAGATACGCATGCGTGAACTGAACCGCCTCCATGGCCCGGCTCAATTTGACGGGACGATAGCGCCTTCAGTCCTTCTAGCAGTTTTCCGAAACCCTTAACCTCCGTAAGCACTACATCCGGACCTAGCGCTGCCTGGGAGATCCCGAAGAAAAGAAGCACCTCCGTCCCTGCCCTCGGGGACAACGCGACGGTCCCCAGACACAGCCAGCGAGTCACCTGCGTCTTTGTGCAGAGGCCCCTCTGGGAGCTGGGGACCAACAGTAGCGTGAACATTGATTTGAGGAGAACGCTTCGCAGTTTACAAACCGTGTTGCATCCACTATCTCAGGAATTCCTCACAACCCCTCCAGATAGGTTATCAAGTGAAGAAGCTGAGGCGCAGGAAGGTGAAGGAGACAAGTCTGAGGAGGACACTGCCGGTCGAGGTGAAATGGCCTGGAACCCAGGCGGCCCAACTCCCCATTCAGTCTTCTTTTACCATAAGCATCTCCCTGTTCTCCAAGGAGCTTGTGTCTAGTTGAGGTAATGACACTTATGATAAAGGAAAAGCAAAGGCACCGTCTCAGTCATTTAAAAAAAAAATAAACAGTGAGTGCTTAGAGGCGTTTGGAAGCGGGAAAGATCATTTTGTGCTCTGTGATCTGAGAAGGCTGGGTGAAGGAAATGAGGCTTGGAAGATGAGTACACAGTACATACTTGGTGTGTGTAAATCTTAGGAACATAATATTGAATGAAAAAAGAAATCCCAAAACCCTGCAAACATTTGAAACCATTTTTAGAAAGTTCAAAAGCAAGCAAAATTAAACAACATATTGTTTAGGTACAAATGGTAAAACACTGGAAAAAAGCAAGGACCAATAAACACAAAATGTATTAGTAGTTACCCTGGAGAGAGATTGGAGATGGGATGGGAAAAAACACAGGCGGATGCCATTGGTAATGTTCTAGTTATTGGGTTAAATGATAGATTTGGGGTATTTTATTATGTATATAACATATAAATTATAATTATTTTGTATGTATAAAATGTAACTTAAAAGATGATGATGGAATCACACTCCCCCCAATACAGTACATAGTTGGAGAGAAGGGGGAAAGCCTTACATAAATTGCACTTGGGCCTTGGCGCAGTGGCTCACGCCTGTAATCCTAGCACTCTGGGAGGCCAAGGTGGGAGGATCGCTTGAGGTCAGGAGTTCGAGACCAGCCTGAGCAAGAGTCAGACCCCACCTCTACTAAAAAATAGAAAGAAATTATCTGGACAACTAAAAATACATAGAAAAAATTAGCCGGGCATGGTGGCACATGCCTGTAGTCCCAGCTACTCGGGAGGCTGAGGCAGGAGAATTGCTTGAGCCAGGAGTTTGAGGTTGCTGTGAGCTAGGCTGATGCCACGGCACTCACTCTAGCCCAGGCAACAGAGTAAGATTCTGTCTCAAAAAAAAAAAAAAAAAATTGCACTTGGTAGCAGAGCATGTCTATGCATGTTATATCGGGTGACCCTCATAACAAGCCTTCAAGATAGATAGTATTATCTCCATCTTAGAGATGAAGAAACTCAACTGAAAGTCATTTCAAGCCAGTGGGGACCTTGTGCAGCTAAATCTCCAGTGTCTTGAGCAATGTATCCGGCATAGAGAACACTCTATGTCAGTAAACATGTTGAGTGGGTGAGTGACGGAACTTGATAATTACCTGGGTGTCTGCTAGTGCAATAAGCTTCCTCTGAAGGTAGGAAGTGCCCTGCACAGCAGCTGGCTGACCAGTGTCAGGATCGACAGTGCTATAGGAGCAATTCTTCCTTTGATTGAAGGTTGGATATAGACAGCCTCTAAGGATCTTTTCAACTCTCAGGCTCTATGAGTCTATCAGAGCTGAAGGCAAAACCATATTAAGATAATAAGGCTCTCCGCTGGGGTAGTGGAAGTGGTTGCGAAAGAAAGGCCCGGATAAAAGACATTTTGAGAGTGGGCACAGTGGCTCACACCTGTAATCCTAGCACTCCAGCAGGCCGAGGAGTGATGATTACTTGAAGTCAGGAATTTTAAGACCAGCCTGAGCAAAAGCAAGACCCATATCCACAAAAAATAGAAAAATTAGCCAGGTGTGGTGGTGCATGCCTGTAGTCCCAGCTACTTGGGAGGCTGAGGCAGGAGGATCACGTGAGCCCAGGAGTTTGAGGTTGCTGTGAGCTACGATGACACCACTGTACTCTAGCCAGGAAGACAGAGTGAGACCCTGTCTCAAAAAAAAAAAGTGCATTTTGAAGGACAACAGGATTTATTGCCTGAGGAGATATGGGATGTGTTGTTGTGGTGGTGTGTATTGTTGTATGTGGCTACAGGATTTTGATCCCCCTTAACTAGAAGGAATGCCTAGCAGGCTGTTGACAATACAGGATAGTGCTCCGGAGAGCTAAGGGCTGATATATCACACTGAGGTATAAAGGAAAGAGCGCTGCAGTTTGAGTCAGGGGACCTGATTTCTAGACCTAGGCTTGCCTTTAATTAACAGTGTCACCTTGGACAAATCCCTTAATCTGTGTGAGTCTGTTTCCTCGTATAATAAAGACACACACACAACAGCATTAGAACTGTGCTTCCCTCTGTTTTCCCACAATATTATGTTCTTTTCTCTGCTACCGGATTTACTGCATTTTACTTTGCGTGCATGTTGGTCTTCTCTGACAGAAGTGAGTTCCTTGAGGGAAGGTACATTGTCTTATTCAAGTTTATATTCCCCAACAGTGCCTTGCAGAAAGTAGGAGCTCAGTTGATGAATTGCACAGAATTGTGTGGTGAAATATAGCTGTCCAGATAATTTCTTTCTATTTTTAGTAGAGGCGGGGTCTCTTGCTCAGGCTGGTCTCGAACTCCTGAGCTCAAACGATCCACCCGCCTCAGCCTCCCAGAGTGCTAGGATTATAGGTGTGAGCCACCTTGCCCGGCCTGTGTGGGGAAGTATAGAGAGTGTTGTTTAATCTCTCTTAGACCTCAATTTCCTTATTCGTAAATTAAGCTAATTTCTAAAGTTCTTTTGAGTTACAGAATGTTACTATCCAACTATGTTCTATAGATTGAGACTATTAAACTATATAATCAATATTTAATGATTTTATTAATATAATACTGAGTTGCAGGCCAGGTGCGGTGGCTCACACCTCTAATCCTAGCACTCTGGGAGGCTGAGGGGGCAGATCGTTTGAACTCAGGAGTTCGAGACCAGCCTGAGCAAGAGCGAGACCCCGTCTCTACTAAAAAAATAGAAAGAATTTAGCTGGACAACTAAAAATATATATATATAAAAAAATTAGCCAGGCATGGTGGTGCATGCCTATAGTCCCAGCTACTCGGGAGGCTAAGGCAGTAGGATTGCTTGAGCCCAGGAGTTTGAGATTGCTGTGAGCTAAGCTGATGCCATGGCACTCTAGTCTGGGCAAAAGAGTGAGACTGTGTCTCAAAACAAAACAAAACAAAACAAAACTGAGTTGCAAGTAATCTACATAGAAGTGATAGTTGAACAACTTCTCAGAGGAAAAACATGTAGAAAATTGAGAACAGATGTAATATTCAGTTATCCAATGTAAGCAAGAGAAGCCACTGAAGGTGACATAGAAGAATCAGTATGAGAAGTAGGAGAGGTAATAATAGCAGGAGTGAAAAACTCAGGTTGCCTTGAGGAGTCAGCCAGATAATGTAAATGAGTGAGGTGGTCATGGGTAGACATTAGGGAGTGGTGGAGACTGGAGAGGCCATGACCTATCTAAAGAAGTCAGCTGTTTCATGTTATCAATGTGAGTGTTGCCACAGCTTCCAGTTTATAAGAGGAAGGTAGAAATACAGATTTTTATTTGAAATCTCATGATTTTTAAGCATTGGCAACCAATTCAGATTATTTTAAAACTCTTCACAGATCAAAGAACCCACATCTGTAGGCCAGATGTTTTGGTTCACCTCTCTAGTGTGGTACCAAAAGGAAGAATACTTTCCCACCCGCAAATCATACTTGCTTGATCAGGCACAGTGGCTCACACCTGTAATCCTAGCACTCTGGGAGGCTGAGGTGGGAGGATTGCAAGAAGTAAAGAGTTTGAGACTAGCCTGATCAAGAGTGAGACTCCATCTCTACAAAAATAGAAAACTTAGGCGGGCATGGTGGTGTGCACCTGTAGTCCCAGCTACTCAGGAGGCTGAGGCAGGAAGATCCCTTAAGCCCAGGAGTTTGAGGTTCCTGTGAGCTAAGATGACACCACTGCATTCTAGCTGGGGTGACAAAGCAAGACCCTGACTCAAAATAAACAAACAAACAAACAAAAAACCCCAAAACAATAACAAACACCAAAAATCATACATGCTTAAGTGTGATTTTAATGGAAGAGCTTTCTCTTTCTGTTCATACTAATTCTATGATACAGATTCCAACTCTTCTTGGTCCTTCCAGAACTTTGCCCCATCAATTTTCTCCTTACCCTCCTCTGTTTTCAACTTTTCCCTGTCTACTTCCACCTTTCCTTCAGTGTAAGAACACCTCATTGATAACACGAGACAGTTGACTTCTTTAGATGGGCCATGGTCTCTCCAGTCTCCACGGCTCCCTAACGCCTACCCTTGACCACCTTATTCATTTACGTTATCTCCCTGACTCCTGGAGGCATCTGAGTTTGTGACTCCTGCTATTACCTCTCCTACTTCTCTCCACATCCTGAAAACACTGCTCCCTTGTCCTATAGTCCCTTCTAGGCATTTTCTAGAAAGTTCTTCCTTTTTCCTTCAACAAATTTCTTGACAGAGTCTATTGCATTTGCTATTTCTTCTCCCTCTCCTCCCATTATAAGTTGGCTTTACTCCTCAGCTCACTGTAGTCTGAGGTCAGCCTCCGCTGCCCTCCTGAAGCCGTTCTCACCAGGGCATAGATCTCTGTTGCTAAATTCATTGACACTGCCCCAACTAGGCTAAACTCCTCACGCTCAAAGACCAAATATTATGTCTTTTTTTATTTTAGCACCTAAGGGTGTTCAATCAATGTTTATTGAACCAAAGGGGAAAGAGTTTTCAAGAAAGAAGAATGGTCAGCATCATCAAACTTGCAGAAAGATCAAAGACTGTGATGGCCAAATGAAACACATTGGCTTTTAAGATGAGATTGTTGACAACTTTTGAGAGGGCAGTTTCAGTTTAGGGATTTGGAAGACATTGTTGCAGTTAAAAGGAAGAGCGCTGTGGAAGCGATGACAGAGTGTAGACCATGCATTTGAGAAGTAGTTTGGCACTATAGGGAGGAAACATCAAGCAGGAAATATTGGAGACAATCATACCAACTGGAGTTCTTAAGATCGAGAAAATCCTGACATATTTCTAGGTAAAGGAGACAAAACCAGTGACACAGGCAGGACATGCTGAACATGCTTGAGAAAGGGTGTACTTGAGAATGCACCATCAGAGGCGACAGGAGAGAACTGGGAAATCAGCTGATTGAAGGGATTGGTTGGCCTTTACAAGGAGGTGAGAAGTCTCCTGAAGTAAAGGGTTAAAGGCATGGGTCATAATTACACACAGACCCTTAAGGTGGGGAAGGTAATGGAGGAGAGCGCCTGTGCATTTTATCAAGGTGGAAACAAGGTTACATGTTTCCAGTAACAGGGTGTGGTAGTACAACTATGGATTGCTAGCAGTCTTGCAGACATTATTCTTTGCTGTCTGTACTGCTTTTGCCCACCTTGTAAGTAGTAGTGCTCCCTGAGGTGGCGGTGGTGGTGGGGTCTGTCTTTGGTAGCCCTCTTTTCCTCACTCCTTTTCAGCGCAGTGTCATCTACTCCTGAAGTTTAAACAATCCCTAAATGCTGATGACTGCCAATCTATGTCTATAGCCTAAATCTCTCTCGAGCTTCAGACCTATGTATCCGGCCACCTGTGTGACATATTCCTAGGCTACTTCACAGGTTAAACTGAACAGAAACTCAGTATCTTCAGCACCGACACTGTTAATTTCTCCTAAATTCCTTGCCCTAGGTAATAGTCACACAACTTCCCCAGCTGCTCAAGCCAGATCCGTCTCTTTTTCTCTCCCTCCCTCCCTCTCTCTAAATGTGTGTGTGTGTGTGTGTGTGTGTGTGTGTAGATAGGTATTTAAAAGAATAGGAACATGCCTATATTTGTGTATCACATTTTCTTTTTCAATTACTAATGTCATGATCATGTCAATAAATCCTTTTTTACATTTTTTTAGTGGTTGATAGTATTATCTTCTAGTCACATATTGTATTCTATTGCCGTGTTGAAAATTTGGTTTCTTTTTGTTGTTGTTGCTATTTACAAGTAGCACTGAACATATCTGTACATATCTTTTATTTCCTTAGATTGAATACTTAGAACTGAAAATGGAGGGCCAAGGAGTATGCACATTTGAAAAGATTTTAATACATTGTGTCAAATTGACCTTCCAGAAAAATTATACCAGCAGTATATGAAAATGAAAAGCAGCAAATGAAAAGTTCATTTGCCTGTACTTTTGCCAATATTCGATATTATCACTTTTAATTTTTTGCTGCTGTAGTAGGTTACATTTGGCCCTCCAACTCTCAGCCACATCTGTCCCCTAAATCCTTCATCATTCCCTTCTGGGTACCCTCACAGCTCCCTTGGGACACACAGTTTACTTGAAAGATGGAGAGGGAAGCAACACCAATTTCCCATAGGGTTAATTCTCAATCTTCTACACTTTGTCTTACGCCTCTAACCCCACTTTTGCTGCTCTTGCTCATGATGGTTTCTAGGCCATCCTGTGTGAGCTTCCAAAATAAGTTTCTTGTGACTCTTTAGTGTCTTACCCTATCTCTTTCTTTTCCTAAATTCCTGTCTCAGAAGTTTCCACCCTGACCTCCTTGTTAAGGCTGACCCTCCAAAAGCACTCTTGTTCTTCCCTCCTCCCCTACATCTTTTATTTTATGTTATTACTATCTCCCATTAATAGAGTATTAATTTCTTCCCTCTGCCAATAAAATACTTAAATCTCTTCTGTACAAGAAAAAAGAAAAAATTCCATTGTCCTTTTTACTCTCTCAAACTACTACTTTTCTCCTTCCTTCACCATCAAACTTCTCCAAAGAATAATAAAAAAGTAGCTGTTGACTCTCATTTACCTCTAAGCCCCTTGAATTCTGGATTCTAGCCCCTTCTCATGCCTGAAATTGCAGTCTTCAAAGTCCCAAGCAACTTCAAAGCCCTATCGAAAGCCTTGTTCTTCACCGCTTAGCTTGTGATGCAAGACTGTGCCCTCCATCCTAAGGCTGTCTTCTCCTGGCTGCATGATTCTGTCCTCTCCTGATTCTCCTCTCTCAGTGAGAGCTGTGATTCTGCATGCCCTGTAAATGTTTGTGTGTTTCAGCCCTTATCTCTCCTCTCTCTGCGTTTTCTTACCCACTTCTGTGGCTTCAATTATCTCCCTTATATTGATGATTCATAGCCCAAATTGAACTCCAGACCCAAATTATATAGTTGCCTGTTAGACAGCTCTACCTGGATGTGATTCCTCCAATTCCACAAGTCCCAAACAAATTTTTTTTTTAGAGACAGGGTCTCCCTCTGTTACCCAGGCTGGAATGCAGTGGCATGATCACAGCTCACTATAACCTCAAACTCCTGGGCTCAAACAATCTTCCCACTTCAGCTTCCCAAGCAGCTGGGACTACATGCTATTTTTTTTTTTAAGCACAAAAACGAGGTTTATTGAGGAGAGAAAGACAGGATTATAGAGCAAGAGCAAGATACAGGTTTACAGAGTGAGAGCAAGATACATTCACTACAGACAATGAAAAGACCCCTTGTCACGAGAAAAAAAAAGGCCTAATTTTTTTTTATTGTTTTATTTTTGTAGAAATGGGATCTTGCTCTGTTGCCCAGACTGGGCTGAAACTCCTGGCCTCAATCAGTCCTCCTGCCTCATCTCCCAAAGCGCTGGGATTATAGGCATGAACCATTGTGCCTGGCCTCAAACTAAATTTGTTCGCCAACTCTCCCCCTGCTCACACACACAAAGAGAAAAACCTACACCTCCCACTGTGTTTCCCATTTCAGTCAATGTCATCATCATATTTCTAGTCATCATGTTCATTCAAAACCATAATAATAATAGCTGCCATGTATTGAGTGCCTGCTATATGCCAGGTGCTTTACATACATAATCAAATTCAATCCTCCCACAATTATCGTGTAAGGCTGATTTGCTGTTTCCATTTTTATAGATGAGGAAACTACCAGAAAGTGGTGGTATTCATTCAGTGAGTCTAGTTAGTGCACAAGCCTCTGTGTGGTGATTCACCACAATCTCTCCCTGCTCCTTAGTGCCATATCCAGCCAGTTTCCAGGGCCCCTGTATTTCTGCGTGTTCACTATACATCTGCCCCCTCTTTATCTGCCCACCTCCAACTCCTTAGGTCAGCATCACTGTTCTTTAGCCTGGAAATTAGTAAACCTGCTTCAACTGACAGATTTCATTCTAAAGCATAGTTTTAAATATTACTTCTTGCAAGTAAAAAATCCTACATGGCTCCTGTTGCTGAAAGAGGTTCTAACCCTTTAGCTTGGTATCCTGAGCTCCTCACCCTCTAATGCCAGCCTTTTCTCTTACCTATGCCCTTGGTGAACCGTACATTCCATCTAGCTGAGAACATGAGCTTTCAGCATGCCCTGTACTGTCTCCCACAAGTCTTTGCTCTTGCTGTTGCTTCCCTCTTTGATTCCCTTTCTTCCCTATCTGACCCCCCAATATGTGTCTGTTGAAATCCTACCACACTTAAAGCCCAATTCAGAAGCCACCTCCTGCAGAAAACCCTTTCAAATCCTCCAGGGATTCCTTAAGTTCTACCTTTTCCAACCCCCACTGTTAGTATTTTTGCCTTTTTTAACTTCGTATTTTTCCTCATCTCAGAATTATTTTTATATATATTTGTCTCCCCCACTAGTCTCTTATGTTCTTGGAAGAGATGGACTATTTCTTAGATATCTTTGTGTCTCCAACATTATCTCCCCCACTAGGCAGTGTCCAAAGTAGCCGTGTACAACATATAAATTTTAGTTTGACTGATTTGAACTAATCAAATAAACATTTGGTCCATTCTTGCTAATCCTTCAACTTCTGCATTCCAGGAGGCTCTTATCAGGTGAGCTGTTGTGTTTCTGAACTAAATTGCCTTGTAGGAGGCAGTCATTCCTGGAAGCTGGAATAGATCAGGGATACCCCTAAGAAAAGAGACTATTTTTTGTCCGTTGGATTGTGACCTAAATAAACGTTGCCCAGTTTAACACAGTCGATTCCCTTTTGATTGTTGGGCAGAGGGAGTGTGTTCCCGGCTTTGAAGTCAGACGGACCTGGGTTCAAGCCTTGGCTCTACCTCTTACTGTTTGTGTGACTGGGCACACACTGCTTAGCCTCTCAGGGTCTCCATGAGTACTTCATAAAGTTGTGGAGGTTAAATAAATGCAAGTAAAGCACTTAAAACCCTAGCTAGTAAAGATAAAGAGCTTAATAAATGTTAGGTATTATAGTAATAGTAGGAATAAATAAAATACATTCAAACTGGGTTTCATCTATTTATACTTCAGTACGAATGTGCCTGCCTTTCTGGAAATCCACATTAGTGCAGATTAAATGATGCTACTTCCTGGTCTCTCTTGCCAGCCCAGCGCAGCCCCTCCAGCCCTTCTGTCCCTCCTTCCTTCCTTTCCTCTCCCCTAACCGCCTGTGCAGAGGACACTGCCATAACCAGACATAGCCACTAGGGGGCGCATTTGTGCCACAGAAGGGGTCCCACCTCTCAGGCAGGAAAAAGCCTTCCTCACTCTTCGGGCCACATCCACTCCCCTCTGAAGCGCACTGCCTGTAATGTGCTGTTTTGTAATGACACCACTGGCATCTGCCTGTCTGCTCCTCCTCTCGGCATACATGGAGCTTTCTAGTTCTAGGTTTCCATTCTCTTCTTTTGGACAGCCTACTCTAAAGGAACAGGCCCTGCATGGGAGCCAGGAGACCTGTGACTCGCCCAGCTTTGCCACTGTATCCCTGTCAATCAATCAGTCACTTGACTTTCTTTAGCCTCAGTTTCCTCATCTGTGAAATGGGGAAACTAATACCTGCCCTGTGAGCCTCAATAAGGTGTTGTAAAAATTAAATGTCCTGATGTATGTTAACACTATTAGCTATAAAGTGCCAAATTGGTTACACCTTTATCTAATCTTACACTGTGTCATTTCTCCCTCCTGCTGTCTGTTCAGTGGACACTCCCATCAATCCTGCGTCGTGGGCTGGAAATTCATTGTTAGGAAGAGATTATAAGGCACCTAGTCTCCACTTCTGCTAACATAAGGGAATGTGTGTGAGCCATTGCAAGAGGGGTTGGAATTAAATTTACCTGGAATATATAGAGGAGAAAAACTGGAGTCTCTTCACAGAAAAGGGGAAGGGACTGTCCAGAGCAGCGTGACAGCAGGAATTCCTAGAAACAAGTGGAGGGTTGGGGCAACTTGCCTCATAGTTGGCCAGAGGGAAGGCTTAATATATTTTTGGTGAAAGATGGAATGAATCTGTGAATTAAAAAATGAATAAATGAATCTGAATGAGTGAACACGAGAAATATGGGTACGGTATTTTAAGGTCTTGGGACACTAGGTGGCAGCACAAGGCAACAAACCAAGAGAGGAGCGCCTCTTCTCATCTAGGGGCTTCCCTGGGAGGGCACCCTGTCTGTATTCTGCCGACTTTAAGCACCCTTCCTCTTTCTACATGTGTTCTTTCAAATGATGCCACTGTCTTCAGTGGTAAAGATATTGAATCAGGCAGGGAAGAGAAAACCTGGGGGGAGCCAAACACATATTACCTAGGATTTCTTTTCACATAGCCCCTGGAATTAGAGTTCTCCAGCACTCAAAAGGGTATAAGAAAGGGAAATATTGGCATGCTGTATGAACATTCTGGATTAGGGTGAGGAGGCATTTAGATAGGGCTTCCCAGTCTAATTTGATTGAGGAAAGAACTGGTGACAGGATTTTGTTGTAATCAAATAATAATACCCTGGGGAATTTACTGCCTCACCCATTCTTTCCTCGGGACTTCTCAGCCCTTGTACTCCAGTTTCTTCATGGAGAGAGAGAGAGATCATAGCCTTTCTTAACAAAGCAAAAGCAAAGCAGAAATCAGGCTATGTAGCTAATGGAAACTCTTCATTTTATCTTTCCATCAAGTATTGGTTCTTTGATAGAGAAAAGAAGGCTCTGCCAAAAGCCAAGGGCCTTTGAATAAATTCTATCTCAGCCAGGAAGCCCTAAAAAGCTCCTGTTGTAGTAGCAGCTACAGGGAGTTGATTATGCCACGTCGGCCACCATAATGCAAGCCTTCTGTGTCATGAACATAGTGCCAGTGGAAAGATGCCACCTTCTCCTTTGCTTCACTCTGCCTGGGTTTTATAATTCTAAGACAAAATCCCCCTTTCTGCATCACTTCCATTACTAATGTTGCTCTGTTCAATGTCCTTTTTTAGTGACCCTCCATGGATATGCAGCACAGCAATGCCCCTCCCAATCTCCTTTAGCACAATAAAACCAAGACCACCATTTTATCCTCTGTCCTTTCTCTCGTCTGTGGTTGTGATTCCATGGTCTCTCTTGTTTCCTTCAGACCTCACTTCTTCCCACTGTGGAAAGGAGAAGTAGTGAGCACTGTGTTTTTCCTCTCACTGAATTCTTGTAACACTTAACTGTCTTCATAATAATGCATACAAAACACTTGAAACAGAACACTCAATAAACAGCGATTATCATTGCTAACTATCTGCAGTCTTCTACAGTTTACAAGAACTTTGACATACATTGTCTTATTCCATTCACTCATTCATTCAACAAATATATTTATCAAATGCCTATAATATGCCCAACACTCTTCTGGGGAATTAATAGAGAAATGAACCACATGGGCATGATCCCCGCCTTCAGAAAACTTACAATTTTTAATTTAAGTTGACATATCCACTGCTTTGTATTAGAATTTTGGCATTGGAAAGAATGGCATTAGGAACCAGCTAGTCCATTTACCCAAAACAAAAATTACTTCTTCTGTTTCTAGGTCTATATCACCAAGAATGGGTGGCCATTCTTGACCAAACAGTCTCTATATTTGATCTTTTCTGACCATTTGTACATTCTTCTTTATGCCAAATCCTCATCTGCTTCTTTCTCATTTCTACTCACTGATTCTTTTCCTGTACCATTAAATAAATCTGCCCCTGTACTACACAGATGGCCCACTAAATAGTTAAAGACAGATACCATGTCTTCAGGATCAGTTTTTTCATTCACAATCCTTCACTTATGACGACTTCTTTTTCAAGAATCATTTGAAGTATTTCCCATGTGCCAGGCATTTTAGTAGATATTTTCATATAATCTCGTTTAACCCTATGAACCCTGTGCAACAAATCTAATTCTCATTTTACTAATAAGGAAACTGAAGATGAGAGAGGGGAAGTCACCTGCCTGTGGCCACACAGCCATATAGGCAGAGTCCCCCCATTGTTACGGTTAGTCCTCCTCTCAATGCTCTCTTGTGCGTCAGCGTCTCACTTCAGGTGGAGCCAGTTCCAAGTAGAGTAACACTTCATCTTTCTTGATCTGGATGTGATTCTTCCCCTCATGGAGCCAAAGACCACATTTGCTTTTAGCAGTTACATCACACTGTTGGCTCACAGTGAGCTTATGGTTACCTACATGTTCAGGTCTTTCTGATACGCATTATCATCAAGCACAGTCTCTCGGTCTCTCACATTCTCTACTTTCTTCCACACTCTGCATGTTTGGGTCCCATCCATCTTTCATAGACCAGCTCATGCCACTGCTTTAATGAAAACTTTCCTGATTCAACATTATCCCAATTGAATGTGATCTCTTTCTCTCTTCATACAATTTCTATCTATATTTTCTGACCAGTAGTTTGTGTCCTTGTTTTTGCTCTTTAATCAGGCCATATGTCTTATTCTGGCCCTTGTGTCCCTTAGTGCCTTGTACATAGGGGTATCCAGCAAACACTTTCAAATGAACAAATCTTGTACCTGGGAAATTCATATTTTGTCTCTAAATGAAATGCTTTACACATCCCTGTTAAATTTCTTAAGCAAATTCTTTCTAACTTCGCTACGGTTACGGGGCTCATTCTCTGCTCTGTCTTGCACAGTGCTTTGTACAGAGCACCCACCAGAAACTGTACATCATCTCATTCGATTTTCACAGCAGTCCTACAAATAGGCATGATCTCTGTTTTGCAAATGAGGAAATGGAGAGTCAGAGAGTCAAGGAGCCATACGCAGGATCACATAGGTCCTAAGTAGCAGAGTTGGGATTGATTCAAACTGAGATCTTCCTGATTCTGATGCCTTTGTTGTTTCTGTCACCCTGTGCTGCCTTTCTTTTTTTTTTTTTTTTTTTTTTGAGACAGAGTCTCACTCTGTTGCCCAGGCTAGAGTGAGTGCCGTGGCGTCAGCCTAGCTCACAGCAACCTCAAACTCCTGAGCTCAAGGGATCCTCCTGTCTCAGCCTCCCGAGTAGCTGGGACTACAGGCATGCGCCACCATGCCCGGCTAATTTTTTGTATATATATTTTTAGCTGTCCATATAATTTCTTTCTATTTTTAGTAGAGATGGGGTCTCGCTCTTGCTCAGGCTGGTCTCGAACTCCTGAGCTCAAACGATCCGCCCACCTCGGCCTCCCAGAGTGCTAGGATTACAGGCGTGAGCCACCGCGCCCGGCCTGTGCTGCCTTTCTGAAGTAAAGCATGTGTTCCTTCTGGAGACCAGTTGTGTCTGGGGCAGAGTCACCCCAAGCAGGCAGTTGTTTGGCTGAGCTGGGGAGACCGGCCTCTGCCGATCACCCTGCAGAGGATAACACAGGTTGCCAGGAGCACTTTTCGGTTCTTGAGCAGGTCAGAAAACAGGTAACAATGATGGTTGAAGGACAAAATGGGTAGACACAGCCAAGACAGAAGGAAATTATGGGAAGAGACTGGATATTCCTTGTACGTAGAACTCTCTCTCCTGGTTTCCTCGTGAATAACTCTCTCACGTCCTCTAAGTCTTTGCTAAAATGCCACTTTCTCCGATGGGGCCCCACCCCTCACTCCCTTACACAGTATTGTGTTTCATTTATTTTCCATAGCAGCTGTCATCTTTTAATATGTAACGTGCATAATCTAATTCCTGAAGCCCAATTTGCGCGTACACACTGCTGATTCTAGTCATCAACTTCCCCGGAGACCGAGACCTTGGGCTAGAAGGTGCCCTCCCAAAGCCTCTCTCTTCCCCATTTACGAAGTCCATTTCGGCAACAGAGTAAGAACGAATAAGAGAATAAATGTAAAAAGCCTATAGAACAAATGACTTTTAGAACGAATCAAATTAGTGTTTATAGGGATTTTCATGTCCTTTTTCCCACAGTTCTGCCAAGGGAGGGATGAAAGTTAGATTTCAATAATTATTTCCCAACAATCACAGGTGGGAGAAACTCAAAAAGACTAGAAAGAGACCAAAAATGGGCTGGGGCTAAGGTGGCCTCAGAGCAGAGACAGCAGGACAGTGGGGCATAGAACAGCCTGTCCCACACACCTCTGCAGGGGGCTGATCCTGAGAGACCCCCAGAGCCCCAGGCCCGCCCCTCTCCCCGATTCCCATCGTCGCAGGCTCCCGAGAATAATACAGGTCAGGAGCGTAAGTGACCTTTCACACCTCAGACAAGCTAAGTTTGTTTTCTCCTTTTCTGTCCAGCCCGCAGCAGGAGGGAGGGGGAAATGGGATGGGCCTTGTCGAACTTTCTCCTGCTACAATACCCCAGAGGAGTTGAAGTGGAGGGAGTAAAGGATCTATTTATTTTGGCTCAGGAGGGACAATGTAAGCAGATGGTCTTTGATGGGATTAGCGGCGTAATCTCTAAGACCCTGGTAAATTGGAAAATGATCCATTATATTCCACGAACCTTTGGCGGCTTCAGCTCCTGGGGAGGGAGGGGCAGGGCCCGGGGGCACCTTGTTAGAAAAGACCCCCCTCTGGGAGCAGCCAAATCCCGCACAGAGAATTTGGGAAGAGGTTCGTTAGCTGCGTGATGCAAGCCTCTCTCGTCTTGAGAGAGCACAGAAATAAGAATTCTGTCTGTGCCCTCTCAGAGCCTCTTTTTTCTCCCTTTCCCCCTCCCCCTCTTTTGGGTGTGCTGGGTGTCTTCACTGTCATCTCCCTGCCCCCACCAGTTTTCATTCCCAGGGTGCTCAGGGGACTCTTCTTGAGGAACAGAATGATATTGGGCCTTTTGCCTTGGAAAGTCAGAAGATTTGTCTTAGAATACAAATTATATCCCTCCCGCTGTAATTTCAGTCTATTTCCCACCCACTCACCTCCAACTCTGCAGCCCAGGAGGACCCCTCCATTCTCCACATACTTCAAGGCCAGGCAGAGAAAGAGCCAGGAGGGAGGAAGAGACAAACTGCTCAGGGAGGGGAGGGATGGGGAGGGGCAGAAATGCGAAAGGGGAAATAAGGTGATAATGAACCGCTCTGCCCAACCCTCCACACTCTCAACTCACCTCTATCCCCCAGAGCCCCAGCGCCTCCAGGCCTAAGATCCCCTCCATCTGGATCTCTGGGCCACTGAGTTGGGGGCTTGTGGGAGACCCGTTCAGTAGGAAATGTGGTGCGGTAAGAGGCATTGATGTAGGTTGAGTCATATAAGCTATTTGTGGTATATGTGAAAACTTGCATTTACATGGCACCTTGTAGTTTATAAAGAAACTTTGATAGAGAATATAATTTGGATTTCATAACAACTGAGTGAGGAGGGCATTTGAAAAAGATTGGAAAACCGGCCAGGTGTGTGGGTCACACCTGTAATCACCTGTAATCTCAGCATTTAGGGAGGCTGAGGCCAGAGGATTGCTTGAGGCCAGGAGTTTGAGACTGGCCTGGGCAATATAGCCAGATACCCATCCCCAACCCCAGGGTGCCACTCTCCCCCAACAAAGAATAGAAAAATTAGCTGAGCATGGTGGTGCACCTGTAGTCCCAGCTACTGGGAGACTGAGGTGAGAGGATCCCCTGAGCCCAGGGGTTCAAGGTTACAGTGAGCTATGATCGCACCACTGCACTCCAGCCTGGATGACAGAGGGAGACCCTATCTCTTAAAAAAAAAAAAAAGAAAGAAAAAAAGAATGATTGGAAAACAGGTTTATCAAGGGGTCAGTAACATGCCTCAGTTTAATAAGTGACGGAGGAGGACTGAAATTTCACCTTTTTTTGACTCTCAGTTCATGGCTTCTTCCCCTTCAGTCTGCCATCTTCACGATCCGAGACTTATGTTCCGTCCGCCTGTGCTTCCTGCAGTCACGTGTGGTGCTCACACACACACACACACACACACACACTCTCATGCATTTTCTTTCTTTGACTCTCTCTCTGTTTCTTTCCCAAATACACAAACATACTATGAATACTATATATGTTTATTTCATGTGTTTTTAATCTGTGTAAATGGAATAGTGTTATTTCTCTCATTCAGCTTTTGACTTTTTCACCCAACATTGTACTAGGAAATCTCTTCATGTTGGTAAATATGTCTACATTTTTCCTTTACTGCATAACATTTTATTTATTCATTTCAGCATTTGTCACTTTCAAAACTTTATTGTCACAGCCATTCTTGAACAGGTATCTGATTAGAATTGTATTGGATTTACAGATTTAACTTGGAATATTAAAAACCAAAACACAATCAAAATATATATTTTTCCATACATAGAATCTCTATAAGTCTCTGAAAATAAATACATAAATACATAAAGTGAGGGTGGACAGACAGAAAGGCAGTACAAACAAATTTACTCAATTCCAAATAGAAATTCCAACACTTTTGAGTGTATAAGCTTTTACTGTAAAAGATGCAGCGGGTACCTGGTGGAGGTTCCAGGAGGAATTTGACTTGTACAGTATTTTACTGCAGGCTATTTCAATGAATTGACGGATGTTTTATTTTAGTGTTATTTTTTAAAAGAGCAACACTTTATGGTATGTATGTATATATTTGAGATAATTTGAGGTTGACACAGGGATTCAGAAATTGGTTAACACAGGAAGGCAAGAGTGGAGAGGCAGGAAGCTACAGCCATTCTTCACCTCCCTGCCAGCCCCTCCCTGCACCCTCAAACAGGAAAATCAAAAGGTTAACATGACATTCCTGAATTGGAAGAAAAACTACTATTTCTTATCTACGAAGAGCCAAGTATGCAGACACTAGGGCACATGAATTCACTGAGTTCTTACCGTGACCCAGGGAAGCTGGTTTCCTCTCCTATATTTTACCTGTTCAGGAGGCTCGTAGAATTTAGGTAATTGGCTTAGAGTCACACAGCCAGCTAAGAAGTGGGACTGCCATCTCAGACTGCATTCTTCCCAATATCTGCACCCTCCCACCAAGCTGCATGGCTTTTATGCCATCCTCTTCTTCCTGGAGCACCCTGTCTGGTTATTCACCTCAGGGCAGGGACTCTCCTGGGATGCCCTCTTGTTCCCTGTTCTCCTGGGTTTCATCCACAAAAGCAGCCCATTCCTCGCCGCCCACTCCCACAGCTGATGTCTTTCTCTCAGGTTGGCCCACACCCAGCCACAAATTTGTACACAACATGTTTATTGATGAGGTCTAAAATGCTCTGGCATGAGCTAGACTGACCCACCAAATCTGAGTTGGTCTCATTTGGACTGGCTCACAAGTCCCGTGCATTCCCGGCTCTAAACATCTTTCCACTGGAAGGACTTTGATGGCTTCCAATCCCAGACCCTCCTTTTATAAAGGGGGAAAGGGGTGGAGGAAGTGACTTGGCCAAGGCCACATAACTGATCATAGCAGCCCTTTCCTCACCTGTCCACGGATGGGAGGGTGTGGGCAGGGAGGCTGAGGGAGGTATTTGTTCGATTTCCCCGACACTGAAGTCAGCCAGCCCTTTTTAAAGAAGGGTGAGCTCTGGACCAAGCAGTCTCCCCCTGGATGTGATCCCAGAAGCGACTGTGCGCCTGGATCCGGAGTTCTGCTTGCGGGGTCCTTCTCTGAGGCACCTTCCCTGTGCCCTACAAGGTTGCAGCTTCTCCCTTGCCCCGCAGTAGCTCCATCCCCTTTGCCTACTTCTGGCATCGTTGGATCCCGGCCCTGTCCGCTACTGGGAACATAGCGTCTCGGGACTGAATTTCGCAGCTTGGAAAGAAAAGAGGAGACCGGCTCCCAGCAGCCACGCGGGGGAGGGGGCATATCTGTGCCCCTGGCCCAACTCCCCGAGGGGCCGCGGCTGCCTCTTTCACCGCCCTTCTGCGTCTCTCTTTTCCCCTTCATTTCTTTGTATTTTCCCTTCTCTCTGGCCTCTCTTCCTCCTTTGGCCGCCTCGCTCGCAGCCCTCCTCTATTCGCGGTCTCTCTCTGTGTAACTCTGGGTCTCGCTCTGTGCCTCTGTTTCTGTCTCTGCCCCTCTCACCCCGGCTTCTCCCGGTTACTCATTATTCGGCCCGCTGCCCCGCACCGCGGTCCGGGACTCGCCGCGTGCAGTGTGCGCGGAGAGGGAAGCTGCGGCTCCGCGCCGGGGCCCGCGTCCGAGCGGGGGCGGCGGGCGGGGATGGGGCCGCGCGCCGCAGCACCCCGCGCGGGGGGCCGGCCGGGGCGTACCGGGGCTCCGCCTGGCGCCGCGAACCCAGGCGCGGCGTCTACAGGGCCTCGCGCCCAAGAACACGAAGCCTGGGGAGCCGGCAGGGGTCGGGTTGGAGGCTCACTGCTGGTTTTGTTTCCCCGGGGGATCGGTCCGGTGGCGGAGATGGGGGCAGTGGTGGCCATCTGTGTTCAGGTCCTCGGTGTCCCGCTGCCAACGGTGGGGCGGGAGCTGTCAGACGGCCAGGCGGGGCTCTTCGCCGGAGCCGGGTCGGGCGGCGGGCGGCGAGCGCAGGAGGTTCCCGGACGCCGCGTCGCCCCGTCTGGGCCCCCTCCCCTGAGGACTCCTCCGAGCTTTTTCTTTTACATTTTTTTCCTTGCCTTTTCTATCATTTAGTTTAACACCTTCCATATCTTTGGTATGTTTCTTTTCTATTTCATTTGGCGTTATTTTATCCCTTTCTTTTTAATGTTTATTTCTTTTCAAGTACGTTTTGTTTTTCCTTCTTATCTGTACCCGATTGATTCTCTTTTCTTTTTCTGCTGACTTCTCGCCTCAGCTCTTCTCGTGCTTTCATTTCCTTCCCTTTTCCGCGCGCCCGTGGTGGCGCAGCTCCCGCGTCGGGCAGCGTGCTCGGGAGTCGGGCCGGGACAGGGAGCGAGTGTCCCCCGCACATCTCGCCCTTCCGCCCGGAGCCCCCTCGGAGCCGCCCGGCGAGTCCGCGCCCGCGCCGCTGCGGAGCTGGCACTTTGTCGAAAGCCGGAGCCGGAGCTGCTGTAGCCCGCGGGAGTGCCGAGACAAGGCGGGGGCGCGGGCGGGATCGGGCTGGCGTCTCTGGCCTGGCTTTGGCCTGGCCCAGGGGCAGACAGAGGGCCAGATCGCAGTTCACACGCGGAAGGCACAGACCCGCACACAATGGGGACTCAGGGGCCTGCAGACCATCGTCCAGGCACGCACCGAATTACCCGCAAGCCTCAAGCCAACTCTAGGGCACGCGTACACACGGCGCACAGCGACAAACACACCGGGACCAACAAATGTCACACACACAGCCCAAAACCACACACAAACACTCACACAGTGCAGACGTATAGGTGATCATGGGACACACACACCGACCAGCACATACGATCGCACACTGCGGATAGACATGATAGACACGTAAACCTACTAGCACACTCAGCCTCCAGGGGCTATTTCAAGCGCTAACTCAACCCATCACAGCGGGAACTGAGGAGAGCACCCAGCAGCAGGACAGGGACTTGTCTGCTCACCAGTGGGCACAGCACTAGCCCGGCACCCGTATACGGCCACCCGGCGTTCAGTACCTTTGCCTGGCCTGAGGTTTTGGGGGCTCCAACACTGGCTGCTTGTTTAGCTGAGCGCTGCAGCCAAAATTGGAGAGCCCGAGCCCTAGAAATGAGCATCGGACCTAGAGAACCCCAAGTGAGGCAGACGGAAACCGCACTGCACCAAGAAATGGCACCGTGGTAGAGTATAAAGCAGGGATGCAACACTGTGTGCCAGTATGTATTCTGTGCCACATGTACCACGCGCAGTGCTAGTGTTTGGACAGGTGCCTACATAGAGACCATTATTTATGTGAAAACAAGCAGAGGAGATGTATATGGTTCTAGGAATAAAGGTAACATGTATGTACAAATATAGCTACCAATATACACCTAGGAAGATGTAAAGCAGAAAATCTCTTTGCAGCTTACGAGTATGGTTATCAAGCCGGCATACTAGCCCATGCGTCCCTGGTGAGCTCTAGTCTCCTTTCCAGGGCAGAGGGGATTGCTTGGTGCCATGGGAGTTCTGTGCTGAGGCTGGATTATGGAAGAACCGTATGTATCTGATATATAATCAAGCTGCCAAACGGAGGGATTTGGACAGCTTTCGGGGGGGGGGGGGGGGAACCCTGCATCCCCAGAAGATGTGGAAGGTGTTCTTGGCCACAGCGGCAGTGAAAGTGGTGTTCAGACCTGCCTGAATGATGACGGAGCCTGCCTGCAGGCAGGAGTCAGTGCTGCGCAGACCGTGCTGGGCAGAAACACAGACCTGCTCAAGGCACACACAGAGAGGTCCTGACAACCGAGCCCAGGAAGAGGCTGGCAATGTGTGGGCACAGATGTCCAACTGGATTGCCAGGGAGATGAATTTTGTAGGAGAGAAGATGAGGTTAAGAGATATTTATGTGCACACACAGAGCTCCACAGGTTTGGAGCTTAATTATTGTACAGGAGAGTTACAGAAGTAGCAAAGTGCATAGGTCAAAAGAGGAAGGCTGGTGAGTGCCCATCCTAGAATGCTGGGCTGTGTGGAGATGGGTTTCTGTGGGACAGACCCGGAGGGATCCATCCATTGTCCAAATGACTCCAGGTTATTATAATATCATAAATGCAGAGCAATGTGCCTAGTGAAGTTGCAAACCTACTCGCCAATTTCTGGGCTGAGCCTGGGGACAAACAAGCTGGTGAGAGGGCCATATCCCAGGTAGCTAAACATGGATGGAGAACAGAAAACTTGGCCGCTGGGGCTGGCTGTCATTCTCTTCATCTGTCCTATCCTTGACCCAGTTTCTGGTACCTCTCAGGACATTTCTCTTTTTCTCCTGTAGGTTTCAGTAGCCCCTCTCCAGGTCTCTACCCCTCTTGGTTTCTTTCTCTGCACAGTTTGCCTTTCTCTCACTGCCTCTTCAGCCCTTTTACTATTCTGTATCACCCAGCCACAAAGAAGGAGACACAGCCAGATCCGGGAGCAAATATAAACACAAACGCATGCCATAGGTGCAGGAATCATTGGTCATAAAGCCCATCCACCTTGCTGGTCTGTATAAATATACATGACATCAAATTTTCATTTTTGCATAAAAATCTAAGTACAACCTTGAAGTTTTGTGTCCTTTTAGTCTTTTGACTGCTGTCTCTTTGGGTGTGTGTCTCTCAGGGATGCTTCTTTATCTGTTTCTCTCAGGGACACTTCTTCGCTTCTTCATTATACCACTCTAGGCCGTCAGACCCACCACAGTTTTGATAATCCTACCTCTCCCCAATATTGTCTTCTTTGGAGTTTGCCTCAGGTGGGCAAAGGCTTTTTTGAGACAGAGATAGCTAGATAGCCACTTTGCAAGCAGGGACCTGGAGCGAGGCATTTGAAACTTGACAGAGATACTGTCTCTAGGATATAAAAAGGGTTTAGGAAAACTCCTTTAATCCACCTGGAGGTTGGAGGCCTCTTCCAAGTGGAGTGGAGGGAAGAATATGGTGAAGCTCTGGAATCCCAGTCACTGCTCCATGGTCACCAAGGGCCAGCAGAATCCTACCCAGCCAGGTAAAGGAAGAAGTGCCCAACTCAGTAGGGCAAGTCCCTGGAATGATATGGAGGAAAATCAATACAAACCATAAAGATCTGAATTTCCCAACCACTGATTTGGTGTAAATAATGTCTGAGTAAGAGAGGGATGGAGTATGAAAAAGGAGGCAGTGTTGTGACTCCCTGGAGACTGAGGCCCCTGTGGTGGAGATCTGGCTGGAAAGCCTGACACTGAACCTACCTACAACAGCACCAACCTAAGGGAAGAGGAGGGTCTGGAATTGGACCTTGTCTGTGTGATTTGTGCTTATCGTGTATTGGTTGGAATGAATGAATACACCAGAAACCACAGCTTGGGGTCCCAAGACCATTTACTAGGTGGTGGAAAAAAGGAAAGGCTTTGATAATGTGGGATGGGCTCTGGATTAAGACTCAGACTCAGCCTCCAAGTCAACAGGAGGGGGGCAGGCCTGGATCCCCAGGCTGGCCCCAAGTCTAGCGAACCTGGATGGAGAGGGTATGCCTCCTACCTCCGTATTAACAGATCCTTGTTTTCTGGCCACATCTGGACTATGTGTGCCTTATTCTATGTGAGTTTGCGACTCCAGCTCTGGCTCCCTCACTCTCTGCGAGCTGTGGCTCCGTCATTGCTTCAGAGCTTTTCTGGCTCCATCTGTCTCTGTTTTCAGGTCTCTGTCTCTCCCCTCCTACCCACCCCCCACCTTGAATTAGCCTTTGTTAATTCAAAGGCTTCTCACTGAGCTCCTCCCCACTCTTCCCAGAATAACATTGAGTAAAATGAGATAAAACTCTCCCGCCCCTAGGTTTTTTTCCTGTCCTACTCCCCTCAGCCCCCTCCTCCAGGGCTACAACCCCCTCTTATAATGTCAGATAATTGCTGGTGTGCAGCTCTGAGGAGCCAGAGCTGATACCAGGGAAGGAGAAAGGGGGAGAGAAATAAATAATAATCTGCCTCCATTCAGCGTATATAGGTTACCTGATTTGCATATATGCTAATAATGCTATAATTACCCTGCTGTTCTGGCCTATGATCAAGTTCTATAAATATATAGGATAGCGGAGCTAGGCCTAGCAACACCACCCCCAAAATCATACAGTATACGTATGTATATGTGTGCATTTTATGTGTCATCTAAACCTATGAGCCTGTCTTTGTTAGAGCACACTCCCTGGCAGATCCCAGCTCTCCTGGCTTTCAGCTACCCCTCCTGTGTTTTGAGGCATCTCCAAGGGAGGAGGAAAGAGATGCCTGAATGGGAAAATAGTCTAGGTCATATTTAATTCTTAGTATTAGTTTCGTTATGAATGTTATGGCTATTTTTAGGACCATCAAAGATTCAAAATTATTGAATTAGTTATCATCACCTAAATGCCCCCACCTCCTACAGGCCCTCACTTTGGGGTGTAGGTTGGGGATAGGAAGAGGAAGCCCGGATCTCTTGGGCCTATTGAGATGTTTCAGAAGGTGCTTTCTACAGGAGAGCAAGCAGAGTCCCTGTCCCCAAATCTGCACCTCATGCCTCAGTCTCCTAACACGCTCCGCACTCTCGCTGGAAACCAGGGGGAAGATGTGCAGGGGGGTGTGCAGATTTTTGGGTGATGGTGGCAGAAGTGGGGAGGAAGCTTGGAGGAACATAAAAGGCAATCCACAGCTGTCTGCTTTTAATTATAATTATCCCCTTTTGCTTCCTTTCTGGCTAATGAGGGGGGGGGAATTTAAATTTTTTTCTCCCTTTTCTCCCCTCCCTCCTCTCCCTGGAATTGAGGGATGGGGTGAATCAGGGTCCTCCTCCCCTTCCTCCCCATCCTCCCCATCCTCTGGTTACTGGGAGAAAGGCAGACTCCAGAGGGTGGTGACAGTATGAAGAGATTTGTAGGAACAAAAGAAGGACAGGTTTGGATTGCTGGACACGTCCCAGAGTTGGAGAGACCCCCCCCCCATTCCACTGGCACCCCCTCCCATCAACCCCCCAGCTCCCTAGACAAGGAACTCAATGTCTTCCAGCCGGTGAGAAAGGAGCTAACAGGAGCCCTGGTCTAGAGGGAAGGGGGAGGGCAGGGGTGGGGAGTTGGGGGGGTGCAAAATTAGTCTCAAAGGATCTTTATTTCTGAGCTAGTGAAGCAGATGTAATCAAGGGGAGAGCAAAATAATCATAATGGGAGGAATGGGGGGAGGGGAAGCTGGGGCTGGAATGGGGGGACTAGGCCAGGCCAGGGTGAGAACTGGGGGGCAGGGAACATGGAGTGGGGGAGTCTGTTGCCTTTTCTCACCCCTCTAAAGTCTCCCTACTTGGAGGTGGAGAAAGAAGGACCAGGTCTACAGACTCTGACCTTAGCCCTCAGAATCCCTCATTCGAAGCTTAGGGATCCAGGGGCCAGAAGGTGGCTGGGAAGGCAACTAGGGAGAAGAGAGCCCCCGCCCGGCTGGGGAGGTGGTGAGGAGAGGGGAGATTGAAAGCAGTGGGGGAGGGTGAGAGAGGGGGGCCAGCAGAGACTCAAGTGGCTCCAGGTCTGTGGGACAAAAGTTGGAGGGAGATTTGTGTATGAGAGAGGAAGGGAGGGGGCCGTGGGGAAGGGGGGGCTTTGACAATGAACTTGAGACAAACTTCATTAGCATGCAGGCCTGCTGTCTGTCACGTTGAGCTCAGACCGAGTTCCCATGCAGGCCAGGAAGAGTGGGAGGGGGGAAAGGGAGGAGCTGAGGGTGGGGGTGAGGGAGAGAAAAGAGACCCAACCATTGTGCCATTCTGGGCCCCAGCTTCCACCAAATATCGGGACCCCAGCCCTGGAAACCAACCCCCCAATTGCTCTCCCTCCTCTAAGAAAAAGATAATTTATCTCCCACTTTGACTCTGTGGTCCCACCCCTCCTCTCCTCTTGTCTAGACTTCCAAGTGCTGGCCTCCGTCTCCCCCCAGTCTGTTCCCCCCTCCAGCTCTCAGCCTTCATCTTCCGATTGTCACTTTCTCCTTTGCAACTAAGATCTGGATTTGTGATTAGTTAAGCTGACTGGGTTGGGGAGTTGGGGGAGGTTTGGGAAGGGGAGCCTGGGACACCCTGAGACTTCAAATGGCAAACTGTGTCCTCATCCCATGACTCCTTATCCGCTGTGCTCCTCACCCTAGACACACACATCATTTAATCATTCTCTCAAGTTCAAAAGTGAATTAAAACTCAAAGGAGACTGAGGGACAGGGGTATTTCTGTCGCACCCTTTCTCTAGCTTCCTTGGGAGACAAGGGTGGCCTGGAGGAACAATAGCTTCCCTTAGCCCCTTCTTCCTGCTTCAGGTTAGAAAACGCAATAGGGGAGATGGGACACAGAGTGGAGGTGACAAAGACCCCTTCCCACACAGGCACTGGAAGGAAGTAGGAGGGGGTTGCCTCAGAGTGGGCTGTTATTTTGGTGGTGGTAGTGTCTCCAGATAGGGGCAGCACCCCCTTTTTGCTGCCTTTCCAGGGAGAGCAGCAAGAGAAAGAAAGAGAGAGGCAAGCGAAATTCCTGAATGGATAGACAGATGCTACGTCATCGGAGCTGCATCCTCCACTCCACAAGAGGCTAGGAGCTGGGGGGAGAGAGGCAGTCCAGCCGCAGGGGCCACCCGAACAGTCTCTCCTCACAGAAGCCCGGTAAGTGGCCATCCGGGGCCAGGGAGGGTCCTAGCCCTGTCAGACACCTGGGCTGGGGGCGGGAAGCGATCCCCTAAAATCAGTCAGAGCGCCCTAACCTTCCTACTTTGCCTACTGGCTAATGGAGGCTGGTGCAATGATCACAGAAAGGAAAGGCTGATAAAAGATTTAGGGGGTCCCCAAAATGGATGAAGCGTGTGTGTGGAGGAGGAGTTGGCAGCGTGAGGTTTCACCTCCTGCTTCCTGGGCATCTGTCTCCGGAGGCAGTGGCTCTGCCCAGCTGCCCGAGTGCCTCTGGGTCCCCTTCCTTCCCCCAGCCCATGCCGGCTGGAGACAGCTCACTAAGTTTGTCAATGGGATTGGGAAGGGGGGGCTTTAGGGTCACGGTGCTACTGATCCTATTAATCTGCCCCTCCCTTCTCTCCACTAGACATGGCCAACATCTTAATGCTTGCACCAGAGGAGAGGCAGGAAGGAAAATTGTAGTGGAGCTGGGAGGGAAGAGAAAAAAACAGTTCTGTGTTTGGACTCCTGACCTTTCCTCGCTGTGGCTCTTATTCCTCTCTGCCCCAGAGACTTCAGGTTTTAAGGGAGGACAAAGTCTGAGGCACTTGCAGGGGTGGGAAAAAAGGAGCCACATTTCCAGAAAGGTGGAGACCAGAATTAGGAAAAATCCAAAAATATTTTATAAGATTTAGATGAATTTCATTCCCCTTCTCCCCCCCTTTTCCTACGAGCTGGCGGGTGTGAAAGGGACTGAAGGGGGCTTAAAGGCAAGTGAGGTTTTGAGGCAGATGCTTAGGGTCTGGAAGGGGAGAGAAACCTACTCCAGCACTCTTCAAACCCATCTAATGGAGGTTTTTTTGTTTTTGTTTTTTTAAAGGAGGGCCAGGGCACATAGGCAGAAAGCACCATTCCTGCCCCTAGTCCTCCACCCACACCGCGCTTTCTGGGAGACAGGGAGGGACCCTTGTGAAGTAGTGGAGGCTGGAGTGGAGCAGAGTGTTCCTGGTACCCCAGAGCCCACACTGCTGGGAGAGGCTGAGGCTGCCAGCCATCATATGTGCACACACATGTTCTGTGCCTGCTGGACTGTGCTCCTCATCACCATGGTCCCCTGGGCTTTGTGTGTGCTTGCTGGTGGGGTGACAGGGCAGAGATCAGTGAGGAGGGGCACTACTGCCCTAGGGACCCCCCACACCACTCTCAGGGATTAGAGTGGAAGGAGGAGCTAGAAGCTCCCCAACTGTCCTTGTGCCTGTTCTCTGGCTTGTCAGCAAATTGGCGTGGGGTGGGGGTGGCCCCTTCTTTGGTATAAAAATAATTTCACACTGAGACATCCCTTTATGAAATGGGAGGGCTGGCAGAGCTGAGGCTGAGAGTCAAATGAGTATGCATGGGTGTTAGAAGTGAGGAGGGGGCATTCAAAGCACCCCTCCTAGAAATCAGGCTTAGATTTAAGCCTCATCCCTGCTCTCCAGCCCTCTTCCTTTTTCTGATTTCCTCTGCTTTTAGGTAGGTTACCTTCCTGACTTAAAAAAAAAAAAAAAAAAAAGAATGAGTTGTGGAATTAAGTTTGAGGTAGAGGAATTCACCAATTTACCCCCCATCCACCCACCCACCCACATACATAAATACACACCTCCTAGCATTTTAGGAGCTGGGTCACCTGCGGTATACACGTCATTCTCCCAAACCGTAATTTAACAAGAAAGCAAAATACTGGGAAGGTGAGACTATAAAGTATTGAGCCTGGGTTCCATACCCAACATTCAGAGAATAATAATAAAAAATAACTGCTTTGTATTCATACCTTTTGTGTATGTGAAAAAGAGAGGGAAGAAACTGATAGCTAGAGGACATGTCTTTATGGGTCCCCAGAGCTACACAGGTGATAAGAAGATAGGTCATGAAGAGATGAGTGGAGATAGCTGGAGAGATAACATGATTGAGATCTTAAATGCACATAGCACTTTACAGCTCACAGGCAAAAATATATCCCTGGCCGTAGATCCATGATTCTGTCCTAAGTGTGGTCTCTGGTAGACCATGAGCAGCAGGAATCTGAGAGGAGATGGTGTCCCCTTGGGCAGGGGATTACTTCCTTAGGTCTCAGTCTGAGATCTCCACAGGCTCAGTTCAGATCCCGGGGCCGAAGGTTTTGGATGGAGGTAAGGGAGGTTGCGAGGACAAGGCTGGTTAGGGCTGTCCAGGCGAGATGGAGCTGAGAGGCTCCAGCCAGGGGCCCTGCCTGTCGTTCACATCTAGGCTTTTCTCTTTTGGCCATCTCCCTGTGCAGCCTCAAGCCTGGAGGTTGAAGAGGGGAACCAAGACTGTCTAGGTCCTGAAGGTGCAGGACTGGGAGAAAAGGAGTTGGTGAGAGGAGGATCGGGAGACGGGGGCCATTAGGGAAAGAGGATTGGAGCCTCTTGAAGGACTTTAACCTTTGTATTCTCCTCCTTGACAGGAGCTGGGCATCCAAGAAGCAGCAGCCTCATTTGTTTCTGGTGTCATCGTAGGTGGCCACTTTTGGCTTTTGGGGTATTTATTTTCTTTTTGTTGTTTTCGATGGTGGTGTGGGTAGGGGAGGAAAAGGACATCTAGCCTTGCATCGCCTGTGTTTTCCCCTGTTCTCTACACCTCTCTTCCCCACTCTCTGTCTTTTCCAGCTTTCAGCCCCTCATTTTGATTGCTTTCTCTGATTGTAGTAAGACCTGTACAGTCAATGATAATGGGAATGGAACAAGGTGGCTTGGGGAGGAAAGGCCACCCTGCTTCCAGTTCTGTGATAGAGAGGAAAGGCATTGGGGATACAGGGAACTCTTTTCCCTTCTCGCATAGGTTCCAGAGGGCAGAGATGGAGGCCAGTTGACCTTGGGGGAGGTGGTTCTTTGGGGAAGGGGGCAGAGATATCTGTACCTGGGCTACAGAAGTGAAAAAAGAGAGGAGTGTGCTCAAGGCAAATGGAAACCTGGGAAGCTTAAAGAACTGCGAGTGGCTGTGTGTGCCAGGGCATGTGCCTGTGAGCATCAGGAGATGGTACTGCTGGGAGTGTCCGGGGATTTGTCGTTGCATTGGTCTGAGTCGATAGGTTTGAACGTATTCGTGTGTGTGTACGTGCACAGCCCCTTTGCACACTCATGCCTATGTCCCATAAGGAGGCCATTTGCTGAGGGCCGAGGGTCTTGTAGAAAGGGCTCCATCTGGATGAACCAGCCGACCCTCTACCATCTCTGCCACCTTGTTCTCACCTCCCAGACACTCTAAGGCTCTCAGGTGAGTGAACAGTGTGAGGGCTTAAGAACAGAACTGGGAGCAGGCAGAGGAGGCAGACTGGCCCGTCTATGAGAGGAAAAAACCCACTCTTGTCGGGAAGAAGGGTGGTATCCCCAGGGACAAAATCCTCCAGATTATGTGTCAGACCTTCTGACATTTTCTGCCCATCTGAATGTGTATATATATATATATTTTCCACACAGCCTCAGCATTTTTTTAACTGCCAATTATTGCTTTCATTTGTCACTACCCCATAGACAATGCAAATATTCTATAGCAAAAGAATAATGCATGATAATGTTCATAATAATGATGCACTTATAAGACAAAAATAAATATCTGAACCCACCTTCCCCCAAATGCAGCTTTCATCTATATCTTCAAGGCAAATTAACCTGATAATTGAAACAAAGAAAAAAATATGCTCTTTATTTAATTACCTGAATATTTCAAGAGAGTGGTTTACTGCCAAAATGTATTTTGGAACCCAAATTATGAAGATCCGTCCAAGAGCTGCATCCAGAGAGCATAATTCAGGCCATGTTTTTCTCTACATGGGCCTCTTCAGGCACACAGACAATAGGTGGGCACCAGGGCTGTAGGGATGGGGGTGGGGAGGGCTCTGGCAAAGAATGCAGGCTCCTAGGCTAATTGAGACACACACAGACTCAGATCAGCAAGTGGGATTTGGTATGCTCTCCCCACAGTCCCCCAGAAATTCCCTGGAAGGACTCAGGGTGGGGTCTGCAGACCATCTTTCTAGAGAACACTACAGCTGGCTGTGCTGTGTGCTAGTAGCAGAGGGCTCTACTCCAACTGAGGCCTTCCGAGGGAGACTGAGGCTGGTGGACCAAGCCCAAAGGCACCTACCGCCCCCATGCTATTCCAGCTGTTAGCCTCTTCCACGCCTGCTCTATCCAGTTAGTAGAAGGGTCTCTTCTGGTCAAAGGAACAGTCAAATAGTCATGAACACACAACAGGGTAGACGCAACTGCCCCCTCTCCTGCCACACGCACCCATACACAGATCCCACAAAACACACAACTTATCAAGACCCTCATCCCGCATCCATAATCCACATGACAGCAAACACAGACTTGCAGATACATGCACAGGTACACACAGACCTTTATTAATTTATCCGTTACTAAATTCATAAATTTAATAATTTACATTTTAGTTATAGTGTTAGTTACTATACCTGGACAAGAATATGTTTGAAATTGCTCCTGTCCTTGAGAGACTGTCTCATCTGCCACCCTCCAAATACTTTCTTTTTTGAAACTGGAACAACATGGCTTGATATACAAACCAATCACATTTTACATGATGGTGGGGAGTTTTCTGCTTCTTTCGTGGCTTATAGCTCTGTCTCCATTGGAATAAAGACCGATGCCCTACTTACCTGCATCCCTGAGCAGTAGTGGTAGGAAATTGGGTTGTCAAGCACACCCAGACAAAACCAAACAAAAAATTACTGTGTGAGTGGTGGGGATTCCATGTGGATAGTGGCAGGACAATTTAGACTAATCTCCACTTTCTTTTGTTGGGGGGAGGGTGTCTCTCCTTAAATTTGAACACTGTTCAGGCTGAACTAATTGTGCAGAACCCAAAGCCACAGTAAAAGACAGAGAGATCTTGCTCTTTATCAAGCTATTTGGGGAAATTTAGATATATTTTCAGAAGTCATCTAAATGTACCCATTTCTCTCTTGATCTTGCTTTTTGAGGAAACTCAGCTGAGTTTGAATTTGGCCAACAGGGGTGGGGTGGGGGAATCTCCCCTGGGCAAAGAAGCCTTTCTGTCCCCTCCCCTCCACAACAAAAATACAGCAGTGGCTGAAAGAGAAGGGAGGTTTGCGCTGATCCCAACTGCCCCTTGCCAGACTGTCTGGACGCCCAGGCCAGGGGAAGAGGTTGTAGAGATAAGCTTGGGCCCCACAGAGGGCAAGGGACTTGGCTGGAAATTGTGACAGAGAAGAAAGGGGAGAGTTTTAGCCAGCAGGACAGCTCATCCCCACTGGTCTCAGCACCCCAGATGCTGGTGAGGGGAAGAATGAGGGGGAGAAGTGTTCGTTTAAGGTGCTTTTAAGGGATCCTGTGGGAGGGCAAATGGGGAGATATTTGTAGAGGAAGTTGGTGGTGTGTCTGGAGAAATGTAGGCGCTATGTAGAATTGCTGGAATGTTGGAGGATATTGGGCCTCTTATAAAGGGACAGGAGGTGGTATACTGAGAAATCTTTGAAGGGGGTTGTAAGCATGGACAGGAAAGGCCTGTTGTTTTTCTGGGTCCCTATCCGGGATGTATTTAGGGAATGCATTTAGCAGCAGGCCAATAGGTAGGTCTCTCTGTGAGAATACTTGAGAAGGGTCCCATTGTTCTGCAACTGTACTGGAGGGACGGGGACTCCAACACTCTGCTCCCCAGTGCTGCATTCTGAGCTGTGAGAGCACCTGGGAAGGGGCAGGAGGAAACAAAATAGGGAGTGGACACTAAGGCTCTGCCTCTTTCCTTTCCTCCTCACCATTGGCTGGTGTGCTCCCAGCTCTGGGAGGGTGAAAAATTGACATAGAAGCTTCTAGAATGCCTTTCCCTTGGGTAAGAGCCTTGGAACCCTGCAGAGTCTAATAGAAGGAAAAAGCCACAGTCAAGCCCAGTCCTGACAATGCCCTGAGTCCTGAGGAAATTGGGTTGTTTGCTTCAGCCTCTTACTACTATTCTGGTGAGAAAACACCTGGGCCCCTGGGCTTTAGTCTATTTCAAACTGTCCCCCACCCTGCAGTCATGCAACCAGTATCAATGGCAATGATTATTCAGACATTCTCCAGTCTTTGGGAGGAGCACCACATTGACCCATTGGCCATCAGCTTGCATCTACCCAAGACAAATAGCATTCAGGCTTGGCTTTGTCCTGGGCTGTGCAGAGGAACACATAAAACAGTCTGTCCAGGGGGCCTGATGGCCAGGGGGTGGTATCCTGGAGCACACCCCTGGTGGCCTAGTGTTCAAGGACCCCTGGTGGCAGCTGGCCCATGTTAATCTGACTGGCAGGCTCCAGATATCTGAGCCCTAGAGTTTGTTAGCAAAGGGGCTGAGAGTAGGGTGAGTGGAAGTGTAGGGTGGCCTAGGACAGGAATTCGAATTACTCCCTGGCAGGCACATCGGCTCAGATAGGGGCCCAAAACTCAATCTGAGAGCTCTGCCAAGCAGCAGGAATCTGGATCCTGCCTGCTGCCTCTGGGCCCGTGTATATCACCCAGGGTTGAGACTGGGTATTCTCTGATTCATCTCACAGAAAGGCTGAACCGGGAATGTCGCGCTGGGCCAGGCCAGATGGGTAGCCAGATCGGGAAAGTCCGGGACCGGAGCCTTGCTGTCCCGTGATCCTCCTCCCCATGACCCCAGCGTTCCAGACACCCGGAGAGGGTCCGCGGACTCGAGGTTGGAGGCGCACGGGGTGGGCGAAGGGAGAGAAGGCGCTAGGAAGGGCCTCTATGGCTGGGTCAAATTCTGTCGGCCTTGCCCAGGCTGACGCCAGCTGGGATCCTCACCCCCAACCTCTCCTACCTGGAACTTTGGTGCTGCGAACAGTCTTAAGATATAGTCCCGTTTCCGCAAGGCGGAAAAGGAAGCTCAGCCCCACTCAGACCCCACGTCTCCCTGCAGGAGTCCCAAACTTCCAGAATCTTTTCCTCACTATTTTGAGTTGAAAACCAGGAAGAGAGGTCTCTGTCCATGCTAAAAGATTAGGATCACAATCCGTAAGGATCAGAACCTGAGAAGCACAAAGAATATTCTGATGGGAGGAGGCAGGTAGGAGTAGTCTGCAGTCATCTGGTTCTTTCTGAGGAGATTTCACCGGATCTCTTTTCCACCTTTGCGCCCTGTCCTGGTGTAACATACCTAGGGCCAAAATGCAAAATGTAAGACCCATGAAAAGAGTGAGATTGGAGATCAAAACCCCAAACGGCAATGGATTAGAGCTGGAAGGCGGGTCTCGGAGTGGGTGAGGCAGCAAGAGGCTGAGAATCAGCACACAGACATAGTATTCCCCGCCCCCCCTTCTCCGGGGGGAGGGGCGCCCCAATTGCGCTCCCAGGGCCCGGCCGGGGCAGAGAGAGAGGCGGGGCTGGCGGGGAACGAGGCGGTGACGTCAGACTCGGTAGAGCCAATCAGAGGCTGGCCTGGGGAGGGAGTGTGAAAGGATGAATGAAAAGTCCGGAGCCGGAGCACGCCCGGGCCAGAGCCGCCGCAGAGGCTGAGGAGGGAGCTGGGGAGGTGAGACCTGCTCCACGCTGCTGGCCTAGGCTAGGCGGAGGCTAGATCTGGGCGGGCTCCTCCGCCCGGCGCCCGCTGAGTCCTGGCATCTGGGACCCTGCTCCGTGGCGCTCCATGGGCGGGAACCAGCGGGGAGGACCGCGCGGGAGAGCACGTTTGGGCACCCTGGGCTCGATGTAAGTGGCCTGGCCAGCGTGGGGCACGAGGTGGGCGAGCGCCTCGGAATCCAGTGTGTCCGCCACGAGGGGCTGGCCGAGTCCCCCACCCTCTTCGGGTCTTCCTGGAGCTCTTTCTGGTCCATTCCCATTCCTGATCGCACCTCCTGCCAGCCCCAGGGCACCTCTCATCTCGGACCCCCGGCCATTTTCACAACCCTGGGTAATTTCTGGTCCTCTTTGTACAAAGCCTTTTTTCAGGGGTCTGCGGCGCCCGGGACTTACCCAGCCGCCCTCGGCTTTCCTCCCCTCACCCCTTCTCATGGGTGCTCTCCTGGATCTCTTCCCGGGTGGGGTCTTTGCCCTTTCCCACCTCACCGCCACAGTCTTCCCTCTCTCTCTCTGGGTCGCCAGGATTTCCCTGTTTCCTACCGGGGCACCTCTGGGTTTTTTTACCTCCGGGGTTTCGCTGCCCGCTCCCCCTTTTAGTCGGCCGCTCGGATCCAGTTCTTTCCCTCGCACCAGCTCTGGTTCGCTTCCACCGCCCTTGTTAGTTGGAGACGTGGCTGGGCCGGCTCCGCAGCTCCCCCTTCTACCCCACGCGGAGGCTGCGGCTCCGCTGAAGGCTAAGGCTCTGGCTACTGGGTGCGCCCTCGACCTCCCAGAGGAGGGCAATGGAGACCCGGTAAGGTTAGGGAGGCCTCCGCCTTGGTCTCTGCCGTCTTCCCGGGTGGCACGAAAAGCCTGAGAGTCCCTTCTACCCGGGACCAGCGGAATTCCTACTTCTGTCTCGAGTGGGGGAGCGGGGAGAAGGGAGTTGGAAGCTTTTGGGGTCCGGGGTCAATCCCCGGACCTCGACGCCAACCGCCGTTGCGTCCTTTCCACTGCGTTTCGGTCTCTGTTGTGTCTATATTCCTATGTCTGAGTCTTTTTTGGTCTCGGACACCATTTCTTTCTCCACCCCCTACCTCCACCCGTGTACTTTCCCCCTAACTCCCACTGGCGTGCGACCGGGAGGCTGCGGAGGTACTGGCGGCATCTGCGGCGGCGGCAACCGGGAGGCTGCGTGGAAGAGGCGGCAGCGGCAGCGGCAGCCAGGAGGCGGGGTTGGTTGTTATCTTTGGTTATCTAGCTGTATGAGTGGTGTGGAGTCTTCATAAAGCTAGATAACCGAAAGTAAAAATAACCCCATACACGGCGCAGAGGGGCCCAGGGAAATCTGGCCTCAAGGGCGGGCGGGGGAGGCCGGGTTAGGGTCTAGAGCCGCGAGGACCGACCCGCTGTGGGAGGATGCAAGAGGACCGGCGGCTCACCAGCCTCGAGACTGCACTGGGCCGGGCGACTTCCCACTCCCTAACCCGGTTCTGCGAAGGTAGGAGTCAGCGTCCCATTTCACTTTAGCCAGGTGCAACATTTCCCCCCCGCGGAGTGAGGGAGCAAGGAAGCCTCATTGGAGTCCCCTCTGGTGGTCCCCGCTCCGGATGAAGCGGGAGAGATCTACTAAAATCGAGTTGCAAGGCCATTCGGGACGGTCCCTCGGGCTCTTGGCCCAGGCCTCTCCAGGGAGCGGGAGCTGGCGAGCAGTTTCCCCGCAGGCTATTAACAGCTACTGCTGGGATGGGAGGGTTTGGAGGAAGTCACCTGAGAACACTGGTCTTTGCTTGGGGCGGTTCCCTGAAGCCATCCAGAGCTATCCAGCTTGGTTGGGAGCTGAGAATGTCATAGGGGAAATAGGACTGAAGGTACTAAGTGGAGGCTGCTTTAAAAAAAAAAAAGAAAGAAAGAAAGAAAAGAAAAGAAAAGAAAACAGGGTGGCTGGAGAACCTTTTACCCGGCCAGGGTTCTGGGGCAATGGAGTGCAGAGTTGCTCTCTGCCCCATTTCTGTATTCTTTCCTCTTTCAGGACCAGCACCTGAGTCTGATGTCTTAAAAAGATTCTCACGTTGCTTTGTCATTACTGACCAAAGGGATTGAGTTGGGGTCTTTCAGGACACCCTACCTTCCCACCCCAATCTCACTCTTGGAAATCATCTCCAAGAACAAACGGCCTCAAGGAGCTCTGAGGAGCTCAAAAACAAAGGAATTTGTAGCTTAGTATCTATGCTGCCCAGAGAAAGCAAAGAATTAGGGAGATTAATCAGGGCCTTTCCTAAAAGAATCCATTTATCTGGCTTGACCTAAATATTTTAAGCAAAAGAGTGTTTAGGTGTAGTTAAAAGGAGAATAGTCCAGGGCCACTGTGTAGAAGAAAAGTAAATGCAGCGAAAGCTAGAAGTGGCCCCTCTGTACTGATTACCACTCCGCCCCATCCCCCATGGCCTGGCATTCCAGGACACAGCAGTCAGGAGTACTAAGGGGGCAGGAGAACTGGACAAAATGACCTTGTACTGATTCCAGTTTCTTGTGTAAATTTAAAATTTCCTCCCAGGACCTGATTTTATAGCTAGGAGATAATGATTTCATTATATATTATGTGGGAGAAATATTGGAGAATCCAAACTCAAAAAATTGGGCTTCAGGGAGCCTGGAGTACATGTCTCTTTCCTTTAGAGATTTGAAGGAAGCAGAGATTAGTGGCCTCTTACTTTCTCAGCCATTTGGAATTTGGGATTTCTAGAGGAGGGGAGGTGGAGACTGGATTAGGGAGAAAGGGAGCAGGTTTTAGGCAGGGACTAATAATCCCTAACACCACTTCCTGGGCACTCAGCCTACCTGCCTTTCTTTAATCTTCTAACACTGTGAGGTAACTGTTATTAACCCCATCTTACAGGTGAGGAGCCACAGGCTTAAATGCGTTGCTAATGTCACTCGGGGGTTTCAAACTCCATGCTTTTTCTACTGGACTTGCCTGTGAGAAGAGCTGGAGGAAGAGTGAGGTAGGGAGAGTGAGATGGGGCCGAGCTGCGAAGGGAGGGAGGGAGGGAACGGGGCCTGGTGGGGCAGGTGCACCCACAGGAAAGGCCTGCTTGTGAGCAGGGGCTGGGAGTTGAGAGGAGAGGAAGAGAAGCACCAAGAAAGATAGGCTTTCTTTTTTTAACCTTTAATGTAGCTTGTTAGAAATGTGTATTTGGGATTTGCTGAGGCTCATCCACATGAGACTTAGGACCTATATTATTAGCCACAATGGGTTTATATTATTCTAGTTGTCTCCTATCAGCACATTTGACCTCCAAAGGAGAATTGAGGGCCTAAGGGGACTGGCAGGTTGAGAGTTTACACTCTACCAAACTAGCACCTCAGTGGAAAGGGGGAACAGAGGCCAGGAGGGATGTGGGGGTGAGGGTTTGTGTCTGCCTTATGTGAGCATATGGTGTGTGCATGTGGGTGTGTGGGTGTGGTTGTCAGGAGAGTGATGGGTGACTGTGTTCGTGAGCTGTGTGTGTCTGCTTATGAGGGTGAGAAAGTGAGTGGTGTGTGACCTGGCGTGAGGTTGGATGTATGTGCCTCCATGGTGGGTAGAAAGCTTGGTTGCGAGATGAGGGATGCCTGGCTATGTATGGTTGTAAATCAGCTATAGGAGCAGGCTCTCCAGGATTTGGGAGGTTTTACCAAACACAGACATCAGGGTGACACCGCCGAGTTCTCCCCACCCCTCTGTGCCAGATAGCTTCCACCTAACCCAGTAGGAGAGCTGGCAGGCCTGGGGTGCAGCGAGGCCGGGATGAAAGGGGCTTAGAAAGGCCTCACCAGTCACCACTTAGGGCATTTCCTTCCTTGTATCATTACACCTCTGCTTGCATCCAAGAATTTTCAGTTCTGTTCTTCAGATCTTGCTACATCCATCTAGTTTTACTAGAAACCAAATTCTAAGCTGGTTTCTTTATCCATTTCTCTCCTGAGCCTCTTATCCTAATACCTTCCCATTGGATTCTAAGTCCAGGAGTCCAAAGGCAATTTTTTCCTAAATAGTTGACTCAAGTTTTGCATTATCACCCACACCCTTGCCCTGGGACAGATTTTTTTCCCAATTCCAGGCATGGAAAGGGTCTTATTGAAGGATCATTACAGCCATAAGAATCATCACAATCCACAGGCCTAGGGAGGGAAAGAAATAGAAAGAGCACATGTGACTGAACCAAGGTCCATGTTTAGGTGCCATCCTTTAGCAGCCATGCAAACCTCTGAGCCTTGGTTCAGGTATTTGTATAATGAGGATAAGAATTTATATCCTTAAGATTGTTATGTGCAGCAAAGAAAGAATTCTATATAGAAGACCATATAATATGTTATAACACCCATGGGTAAAGGGTAATTCTTAGATTGCAGAAGGGTTAAAGGATACAGTTTGGAAAGACTGATAGCATATGATTGATCTCAGAATGTAAAAAGTATGGCCCTCTGGCATGTTCTTGACTGAGGATTCAAAACATTTATAAACTTGAGGAACTCCCCCCACCTTTTCCAGCTTTGGGCTTCAGGGATGGACTCCTGGGAACATGGGGAGGAAGAGTCTGAAGCCTGTTAAGGGGAAGAGGCTGGGTCCATGTGGCAGAATGGCCATCGTGCTCTTTCTCCTCAATGGGTTTTGTCATTTATTGGTGAGAGTATTTATGACTGGTAAACTGATTTACGCAGACAGGGTAATATGGCATGTGTATGTAAATGATAATTTCAGGTTTACGCCATTAAATTTCTAGATTCTAGAGTTGCTAAAAAACCAGTTTATTAAATTAAGGGACCAGTTAGTGGATATAATTAGCACACCAAATAGAGACTTGCCTATCAGCATGAAGAATTTCTTCATCACTGAGTGACTTTAAAAAGGTATCTTCTCTTTCTTTGCCTCCCAAACAAATACAAATATTCCCCTTATCCCCAATGCTATTGCTGCTGCTTCTTCTACTTCTTCTTCTTTTTTTTTTTTTTTTGGAGACAGGGTCTCACTCTGTTGCTCTGGGTAGAGTGCAATGGTGTCATTGTAGCTCACTGCAACCTCAACCTCAAACTCCTGGGCTCAAGCAATCCTCCTGCCTCAGCCTCCCGAGTAGCTGGGACTATAGGCGCATGCCACCACACCTGGTTACTTTTTCTAGTTTTTTGCAGAGACAAGTCTCGCTCTTGTTCAGGCTGGTCTCGTACTCCTGGCTTCAAGCAACCTCCCGCCTTGGTCTCACAGAGTGCTAGGATGACAGGCGTGAGTCCCCGTGGCTGGCCTCCCCAAATGCTATTCCCAAAGGTGGTAACCCACCAGAGAAGCACAGACCCCTCTGCATTCTTCTATGTCTGGAAGTCCTTCTTGAAGTCTGCACTTTCAAGGTTTGGAAGTTGGAATCTGATGTTTATTTTTTTCACCTTCTTCCACCCCAATGTTTTAGGACAGATTGACTTTCCCACCTCCCTTCGTTTGCTGTTGGGACCTCAGAGATCTGGGGGTTACTGCACTGTCTCATTCAGAGGCCGGGTGTGCCAACTTCCTTAGGAGATCAAATAAGTTTAGGTAAATGCTTTAAAAATCACTGGAGGGAAGGAGTGGACAAAACTGTAAAAACATTCTTGGGGCTTTGAGGGGAATGAAGAGCAGGGTTATGGAAGGAAGGGTGGGTGGGTGCATATTTAGATAGGAGAGAAGTGAGAGAAAAGGGGAACCCCATCCTTGCCACACAGGCTCTCCCAGGGCTAGAGTGACACCCCCCCTCCTCCTGCCCTAATCCCCCCATTAAGGCAGCTCTGAGTTTGTTATGACAGCGGCTGAAGGCAGCTGAATTGCTGTTTGCTGTGTCTGCTAATTGGACTGAAGGGTTGGAGTCTGGACACTGAAAGGGACCATTGTTGCTGTTTACCTTCCACAGCCGCCTCCCTGGGGGACTCTCTGGGTGAAGGGGAGCAGCACCCCCTCAGGGTCATTGCACCCATTCCCTGTCTCTGCAAAGGGACTGTGATGGGGAGACAGTTCGTCATTGCCCTGGGGTGGTTTGAGCTTCCACAACACAGAAGAGACAAGCCCAACACCTGAATTGGTCTCTTCTCCTGGCCAAGCCCAGAGGCCATCCAGGAGCTCCTAGGAGGGGGAGTTACATGCTTGTCTTTCTCCTCCCTTTCATTTACTTCTTCTTTAGGGACCCTACCTTTGTCTCTTCCTCCAGCTAATCCAGCTTAACCCCTGCACCCTCTCTTACTGGATTTTTTTCTAGGCCAGCAATTCTCAACTTGGTTATGCAGTAAGTCAGTCACCTGGGGAGCTTTTTAAAAATACTGATTTTAGGCCCAGCCCCAGACCAATGAAATCAGAGTATCTGGGAATGAGGCCTAGGCATCAGTATCATTTAACATGCATCTAGGGTTAGGAACCACTGATATAGGCTCATCTTTCTGCCTGGGAAACACATAGACATGCACACACAGGAACACATGCATGCACATGGATGCACACATGCATACACAAACATGCCCTGATATTTTTCCTGCTTTTCCTCCAAAGCTCTTGATATCTATAATACTATAGGCAGGTTGTGTATCTTTATCATCGTTATTGCTAAATTGTAGGAGCCTTAGAATTTAGGATGGAATTTACAGGTCTGTATTCCCACCTCAACCTGAGTGTTCTTCCTTAAGGGCAGGAACTATGACTCCATCTCCCTGCAGATTTCCAAACAGCATCCAAAGGAGGACTGAGCTAATCTGGGGTATTTAAATCATTAGGGATGGAGGGGGTGGGAGGTTCAGAGATTCATTGACTTCTGTGCTCTTTCTCCCTCAAAGTAGTATTGGCAAATCGGAGGTCTTCAGAGAAGAGAAACTCTCTTCAGGGATACATCTTTCCTTTTCCTTACTGTTTCCAAATGTTTCTGCTTCTTCTCTTCCCTTAGCTTCTCACCTGGGGTGGGTGGGTGCTCCACCACCGCCCTGCCTGCCCTCTTTCCTCCTTGTGGAAGGCAGAGCCACATCCAGCACCACGGACAGCTCCCGGGGCGGTGAGTGAGATGGCTGTGCTGACCCCCTTTGGGAGGGTTAGGAGGGGGTCCTCCTGTCTGTATAGTCAGATATCAAAGACGCTAGATTTTTGAATCTGTGGGAGTTGTTTGCAGTCAGCTGTGGAGGCTCAGGAGAGACAAAGGCTGAGGGAAGTCGGCATTCCTGTCTCTAGGAAATTGGTTTGTCCTTACGTGGGAGATGAGGGGCTGCTCCAGTAGTAGGAAGGATGAAGGTTATATTTCAGGAAGGATTTAACCTGAGGTCATGTAATATATGGAGTGCACAGATCAAGTAGAGAGAGCTAAAATGTGCCTTAGAGATCATCAGTCCTATATCTCTCATTTTACAGATCTCATGGTAGTGGAAGAGATACGATCAGATTGCCCAACTAGTTAGTGGAAATGCCAAGATCCAGGCTTCTGAATTCCAGCCTGGCCCTTTCCATCGTGCCTGACACTTCCTTTTGGAATCTCCTGCCTGGGTTGGGGGGAAGAGGTCTGAGGCTAGTAGGGGAAATTTAGAGGTTGCCCCTATATTAAAAAGAACGGGATGCATGTCTGGGCATGTAAGGTGTCAAGGAAAGCCAGGTAGAGGTGGAACTGACTGTTTTCTCTGTCTGGGGAGGTTTGAAGGGAAGGTGCTGGGGAGAAGCACAGGGGAAGGCAGACCCAGCAAGAGCCGATGAGCCCATCGGAGAAAAGGGCAACCATCTGCCAGGGCACAGCAGCCACTGGATGGCCACAAGGAGTCTCCAGAGGCCAGCAGGAGTCATGCAAACTGGAACAGGGCCTGGGAAAGGCCCTTCTGTGTGCCCAGGCCTGCTCCCCCAACACCGTGAGCCTAGAAACAAAGAGGCCATTCTCTCTAGGATTTGATGCTACCATCTCTGGCTGGCAGTGCCAGGTGGTGGGGGCATCAGGGGATGTCAATCCATTACCCCCCCAACTCCTAGGTCCTCTGGGGCTGGATGTTGGGGAGGTGGGTGTTCCATGTTATGTTGCCATGGCAACCACCCCAGCCCCCACCCCCCAAAGCACAAAGAGAGATAGCTTTCTCTCCCACCCCCAGGAAGAACCTGGGTCTGGCTGGGAATCTTCCCTTGAGAATCCTCCTTTCTGATGCACAAGCCATGGCATGCATAAGCATCACCCTCTTTTCAGCACAGGGAATTAAGTTTCTGCCATCAGCAGGCCACATAGGCAAGGAGGCTGGTACATGCAGAGTCTCTGGGCAAGGCTGTGCAAGTGGGCACGGTCCCTTATACTTAACCCCTGTCTTCCCATGCTCTCCTGCCCCTCACCTATAGCCAAGGCCATCTTAGGCCTTCTCAGCTAAAGTGATGGGGCCTTGACTCTCTCAGAAGTGAGGGACACCCTGCTACCCCCAGCGCACCTCCAGGCTGTGGGAACAGAAAACAGGAGGGGGCCATTCCTGCCACCCTCCATCTGCACCCTCCGCCATTACTCATTAGGCATTCTGCCCCTCCTTCTGCTCGTTAAGCCTTATTTGCATACATTTGCATAATATAGTTCATTTGCATTCCAGGAGGCTCCTGGTAGAAGCCAGGGAAAAGGGGGAGGGGGGTTGGAGAAGAGAGAATAGGGGAGAGATTTTGTTTTCATCAAAGTGTGGGGGGAGGGGCCAGGGGGAGGTGGCAGGAAGAGGACAGAAATAAAAACTCACACTACTTTCTTTCTTCCCTCTACCCTCCCTCCCTGAGCTGGACTCAAATGCCAAAGAGAGATGCCAAGGGGCCGGCTTTTCTGTCCTTTTTTGTCTTGCTTCCTCCGGCCTTGGCTCCCCAGCCTGGCCCCCCACCTTGTTGGGCTCAGGCTTCAGAAAGAAAGAGGCAGGGGTAGGAGACGAGGCTGTGGGAACGGAAGTGGAGGGAGGCGGGAGGCCGCCATCTTAGGTAGCTGGCGCCTGTAAAATGGCCGCCTCTGACAGGTGTGCGCTGAGAGCCAGCCCTGGCTGGTGGGCATGGAGGGGAGTGAGACCACAAGAAGGACTTTCTTGCTGACCAGGAATATTGTTGAATCTTCCTACTGGTGGAACTAGGAGGAAAAGATAGGGGGAGAAGGAACGGGAGAGACCAGGAATGGTGGCTCCCAGAGGGCACGTGTACTTCTGCACAGGAGCAGGGGTAGTAGAGAGGCCCCAGCACTGGGCGTAGTTCCCAGAGGACTTGGAGGGCTGTGGGCAATGTAAAAGTACCGGGGGAATCAGAACTGGGACTATCTGCAGGAATAGGGGGAGGGGGAGGTGTGGGCAGGCAGTACCATCTGCCAGTTTGAGGGTCTCGCTGGGGCCTGTGAAAGGCCTTCCTGTACTTGAAGTGATGCTCCACCTTCTCTCCTCAGCCCGGCTCTCTGGCTTCCATCTTCCTAACTCGTGAAACTGCCCTCTCACAGACACAACAGGGCCCACTGGCCCTTCCTCAGGCCTGGTCCTCCCTGACCTCTGTGGAAAATTTCATTCTATCTTCCCAGTCTTCACCTTTGGCCTTTTGTTCTTCTGTTATATCCATGATTATTCATTCTTGGTTCCATTCATTCAGTCCTCTGAATCGACCAGTTCCCCATCCAGAATGGTTCCCCAAGGTTCTGCTGTTCGTCCTCTTTTTCTTTCCTTCTCTCTCTTCTTGCTCCACTTTTATCATTTCAGCCATTATCTGAAGTTCTAAACTCTCACTCATTTGTTTAGTCTTGACCCCGCCTAAACTCCAGATTCACACCCTCCCTAACTACCACCGGGGGTCCTGCTATTAGCTCCCAGATCAGAGGCTGGAATGGTGCAGCTGCTTGGCCAAGCCTGGATCACATGCCTGGGCCCTAGTGCAAGGAGGGCTGGGAAAGGACCTGCATTTCTAGCTTCTGTAGTGGCACATACGTACAATCTCCCACCAAAACTCAGGAGGTGGGCCTTCCCCGGGGCACCAGACACTCACCAGCATTGTGCTTTGAGTCTTGCCCCATGTTCCTGCTTCCTTATCTCTGTCAGTGGCATCATTAAACCTCTAGGCCTCCAAGTTCAAATCTTGAACTTCACCCTGGACTTGTTCCTGCATTAAAATCAGTCACATCAAAACCCATCACTTCCTTCTTCATTGCCCCTCCAGCATGCACCTTTCCTTTCCTGACCCCTGCCTCCATGTCAGTGCATTCATTCAGCAGGCATTTACTGAGTGCCACCTGCCTGCATGCCAGGCTCCATGCTGAAGGAAATGGTGGAATACAGAGCCGCTTTGAAGAGCCAGCAGTTGGGTGGGGAGGCAGACACACAAATAATGACAAAGCAGCGTGAAGAGGGCTGTCCTGAAGACGTGCACAGAGTGCTGTGGGGGCAGGGAAGGGATCGGGCCAGCTCAGAGGCACTCAGGAAGCCTTCCTGGAGGGCGTCAAGAGATACATGAAAGAAGACAAGCAGGAGCTGTCAGTGTCAGGAGTCTGGGGAGGTGGGTGGTGGAGAGCAGCCAGCATGTGTGAATGCAGGGAGGTGAGGGAGGGCAGGGCGTGGTGTGTTTGGGGACTCACTGCCCATCAAAGGGAGTCTGTGCCGGGAGGAGATGGGGAATGGAGGCAGAAGTCCCACTGTGAAGAGCCTTCTGTGTGGTGCCAGGGAGGCTGGATTTAGTGACGTGGGTACTGGGGAGGTTAGCCGACAGCCCAGGATGCCAGCGGCAGGGTGTGGTGAGGAGCAACACATAACCACTCCTAGGACGCGTGGGGACCCCTGCATCTGGCTGCCCACTGAGCCCAGCCAGACATTTAACTGGCTCTCACATATGGAAGGCCTGGAAGCCACCTGAGGAAGGGCTGCGTATCTACCTCCCCGCTCCCCGACACACACCTGGGGTTAGGCAGGCTTGTGGGGGCTCTCTGGAGAGGGGTGGGGAAGCTGAGGTTGCTGGTCCCCAGTACTGTGAGCAGGAGATGGGCCGTGGGGTCAGAGAGCAGGGATACCAGCCCTGACTGTGTGGGGCAACCAACTAGTGTCTGAGCTTTTGTACATACTTTAAAAAAAGGTTCAGTAGGGTCAAGGGCTGCAAGGCTGAGGAGGCTGGAGTGAAGAAGCAGAGAAGGGGATTCTGTCCTGGCAACTTCTGGGAGGAGGGAGTGAGGGAAGGGGTGAGGGGGATCCAGGGCCAGGGCTCCGAGGGAATTCTTGCTAGAGAAAGGGAGTGAGAGGCTAGAGAGACAGCTGGGGTGGAATGTAAGCAGGGGTGCCCGCTACCGCCCATCCCCCGGGCCCAGCCTGTGCACAAAGACCTCTCTGTGAGTGGCCATGGAAGTGGCCCTGTCAGGTGAGGGGGCTTAGCTCCCAGGGACTGGGGTGGAATGGGGTTGGAGGAAGGGAGGACTGAGGGGTGGCCTCAGGCTTTACCCAGGTCCAGGCAGGAAGTAAAGAGAAGTTGAGTCCAGGCCAGGGTCTCAGAGTGAGGCCATCGTGGTCTGGTTGAGCCGTTCCCAGGACGGGCTTTCTCTCCGTCATCCAGTTAGGGCCCAATTTCACCCTGGCTGTCACTCCTGATCCTGCTAGGCCTCTCCAGCCTTCTCTACCCAATGCATACCTTCCCTTTCAGGGCGCTCTTGGGACTGACCCCACCTGAGCCTCCTCTCCCCTCCCAACATAGGACTGTCGAGTCACCCTCCAGCTCCTGCACGGCGCTCCCCATCCAGGGAGGCCTGCGCCGGGAGGGGGGAAAGAGATTTACCAGAGCCAAAAAGGAGTCCTGAGGCCACCTCAGTCTCCATACCCACTCTTATCTTCCCCAGGGCAGGTTCCTTTCCTGGCCTGGCCTCAGTGACATTTCTCCCCTCCCTTCAAGTCCTTGTTGCGCACAATGGCCCTTCAAATAACTGTTTGCACTTGGGGTGCTTGAAGCAGAATGACAGCAGGCACAGCTTCAGCTTGCAGATGCCCACAGATTTGATAGGTAGAGGGGCTCTGTCCACCAGAACGACAACTAAAAAAGGAACTTTTGGGTTTTGACTCTGGAACTGAACAGGCTGGTCAGGATACAAATTCTGACTTTCCCAGCTTACTAGCTAGGTGACCTTAGGCAAGTCACTTAATGTCTTTGGTGCCTACTGCCTTCCTCGGTTATTGTGAAGATCATTTATAAGACAATGTGCAGATGCCCGGTGCTAAATACTAAATGCTGAGGGACACGGTTGCAGGGGCCATTGGAGGTAGGCAGGGGCAATCAGGGAGGGCTTCTGGGTTTGGCCGTGAAGGCCACGGATTCCTTGGGGGGAGAGCAGAGGGGCTCGGGTGCAGTGCAATCCATAATGAAGGCCCAACGGAGAAGCACAGCTGGGCCCTGTGGCTGGACTCCTGTGGTCTCCAGTAGGTGAGCATCGCGCTGAGTCTGCCGTTAACTCCACCACCACAGCTTCTTTCTTCCTTCTCAGAACACCCCCTGGCCATGTGCGAGTACAGTCCAGCAGTACCAGGAGGAAAGGACAGGTAGGGTGGAGTTCCATGTCCCTGTGGCCCTCAGCGTCAGGTCCTCCAGAGGGAGCATGAGCCAGGTGTGGCGGGACCTCCACTGTGCATAAGATGTGTAGCTCCAGCCCTGCCACGTGGGACCCTCTCAAGTCCCTGACTTTATGGTTCCTCAGCATTGTCAGGAGGGAGGTGAATCCAGACCTATTAGGTCCCCAGGCCCATGGGCCAGGGAGACTTTGAGCAGGAGGGTCTTTTGTCTCTAAGCAGTTATTCCTTGTCGTACAAGCAAGAGCCAGGAGGAGGAATGGTTTTGGCATCGGCCCCCACAGATAGCAATGGGCCCTTTAGGCCTGGAGGAAAGGACCAGGCTGAGGCTGGCATATGGAGGTTGAGCCCTGGGCACAGGGCATGAGCTTCACCCGGCTGGGGCTGCCTTCTGCTGGGTTTGTCCATCTGGCACCAGCTGGCTTCCCAGCACCACCCCCACAACCAACCAGACTCCTTCTTCTGCTGTTGCCATGACAATTGGCTGCCATCTTGTACTCAGGGCACCACCTCCGATCTGGATCTTCCCATGGGGTTCCTGGAGGGTGGGGGATAGGTCTCTAGGGATTTATCCCTTCTTCCTGACAGCCGTTCAATAAAAATTCATATTAATATATGATTTTTTTTAAATGGCCAAAGTGGAGACCTACTACGTGTCAGGCTCTGACCCAAATACTCTCGCTGTGTTATTTTATATGGCTAAGAAAAAATTAATGAGATAAGTTTCAAACTGAGTTCCTACCCAGTTTCCTGCTTCTATAACAGAACTTTCCTCTCTCTGGCCAGGAAATTCCATGACCTTGCTTATTACTGTCTTGGGAAGTCCTTTCCAATGTCTACCCAAGATCTATACTGCTGTGGCACCAGCTCTTTGACCCTTGGCTTGACATGGCTGAGTTGAGAGGTAAGGAAGGAACTGCCACCTAGCTTTAGTCACTTTATGAAGATTCCTGGACTTCAGCTGTAGGGAAACTGAGACTTAGCTAGCTTGGCAAGAGGTCCAAGTGCCCCTTAAAGACTTGGGGGCCCCCACTCAAACTTTTTTAGAGAAGAGGATTCAGTGCCACAAAATGCTTTGCAATTCCCTCCTTCTGTCCCCATCAGCACCCAAAAAAAGAGGCAGGAGCCAGAGATCTTTGGAGAGGGATAGTCTTCCAGGCTCTCTTGGGGGAGCTCCCCTTGGGACCCTCTCTCCCACCTCCTGACATTGGTTAGGTTCCAACAGGTTCCTAAAAACTCCTAGGATGGCAAGAGCTCCTTCCTTCTGCAGCCCAACTGGAAAACAGAATTGTCACCTTGACCTAGAGGGGCATCTATGAGGGGCACTAAACAGGGGCCAGCCTTGCTGAGGGAATCCTGAATGACGAGCAGGTGGAGAGAAAAAGGAGGCCCTTCTTAACTGAGGCAGGCAGGCTGGAAGGGAGGGGCTGGGGCTAATTTATGATATCATTGTTCCCCCGCCCCACTTTCCCAGCCACCACCCCTCTTCCCAGCCCCCTGCTACTGTACGGTTGCTAGGAGAGCCTCGCTCTGTCTGGGCTGGGAGAGGGTAACAGGCGGGACACTGTTCCATCTGGACTCCTCCTCCCCCACCCAGGGCCCTGCACTGAGCCATATCCACCACCTACCTCTTCCCAGACCCTGATGCACACCAGTCTCTTCTGTTCCCCCAAATCTAGCCAGCCTAGGCGTAGTCGGGCTCCCAGGCAGCTGAGGGTCTGGGGCAAGGAACAGGCAAGAGGGCATGGAAGGACAGGAGCTGACAGACTTGAAGGGGGCACTAAGGAACTGCTGGGCCACTGAGACCTGGGAGCCAGCCCAAGCTGGGAAGAGGACCAGAGGGATTCAGGGACACAGGCCTGGCGGAGCCCAGGTTTGGAGGAGTCAGAGTCCTTACCTTTGAGGGGCTCCAATATGGAGGGCAAGGCAGAGCTCCTATCCCTACCCCTCCACACTGTCAAGCTCAAGGTTAGAGACCTGGCAAAGGCAGGAGGAGGAGGAGGAGGAGCTGGGGCAGGGAGGAGGAGGTAAGTCTGAAAAGGCTGAGGAGAGAGCAAGAAGAAGGAAGGTGATACTGATCACTCAGGGGAGTGGGGCGACGCAGGGATGTGGCTGGGATCCTTTCCTCTTCTGGAAATTTTCTTCTCTGTTTTAAGGCTCCTGGAGAAGTAGGGTGAGGTGAACTCAGGGGGCTTCCAAAGCTGCTGGCTCCCAGCTCTGGATGGGCAGGGAAGGAATGCTGTACCCACAGCTGTGCTAGCATCTGATTTCTGAGCAGCCCCTACCGATTTTCTTGTCTTTCCCAGGCACAGCTTCCCCCAGCCTCAGGAAGGGAGGAGCTGACCTTGATTCGTACCCATTTGTTTGTACAGGCCCTTTTTCAACCATTACCTCAGTTGATCTTCCCAATAGTTCAGAAAACTGGGCGATGCTGTCCCTACTTTGCAAAAGAGAAATCAAAACCTCAAGAAGGATATGTCACTTTCCCAGAGTCACAAGACTAGCAAATTGGGCTGGGCTTTAAATGGGGCTTCATGGACCCCAAAGCATGTGCTCCATCCCTGCCGTGTGCTGACTTCTGAACACAGTTGGAGGGACTGAGTGAGGAGAGGACCAGGCAGGCAGGTGGAAGTGTCTACGCGTCTCCGGTGCAGGGGTGAAGTCTTCGGGATGCTGAAACAGTCCTTGCAGGTTGAAGACAGGACTGGGGAAGAGGTCACAGGAGCTATGGAAGTCACCAGAATCCTCCCAGGTTGGTCCCTAGCCCAAAAGAAGCATTCTCCCTGCCTTCCTGGAGCAAGTTCCCCGGGCCCCCTGCCTAATCGCTCGGGATCTGAGCTTCCACCCCAGGCATTCTCCTACCCCCACGGCCCTGGGTAGATCACCTAGAAGAGATGCCTATTCTCAAGCCACTGTCATGTTGGCTCCCTTTGTCATGGGTTCTGTCCAGCTCCTCACCTTTCCTGATGGAAGGGGCCCTTCCAGAGCTGCTGGAAGTTTGTCCTCTGCTTCCTCCTAAGGTCTCCATCCAAAGGATATTTTTTTTTCACTCTTGACAATTTTTCTTTTCAGACCAAAAAGAACCTAGCTAGCCTGAGTTCCCTCTGAGAAGTCTTCCTGTATTGACTGAAAGATGAGGCTAAGCTCTAGCAAGTTGAAGTTGACCGGCTCCTCAAGAAGCTTTGAGCAGATTGGAAGTGGGGAGGGCCCAGCCTCCAACCCAGGCGGCCCATTATACCTGGAGCCATCTATGATAAGACTGTGGTCCATCGCTCCCAGTCCACCAGCTGTCCATCCCGGCCCATCCCAGTTTATCCTATGTCATCTGAGCTGTGATTCCCATGTGCTCTGAGCTGGAAGTCCCATCTCATGCCTAATAAAAACTCTTGAATATTTAATAACAGTAATAATGGTAGTGGCTGTACCTGGGCAGAGTTGAAGGGGAGGGACTGAATGAGGGGGGTGATACTGGACTCCCCCTAACAGAGACTAAGGATAAGGAAGCCTCACTACAACCAGAACTCCCACCTGGTGGGGCTGGGCATGGTGAGTGAACACCTTGGCTTCTTCCACCTCTCTCACCCACCCCAAGGCTCCTGAGAACTCCATCTGTGATCTGTCAGTCCCAGCCCCGCCAAGTGCTGATGCCCCCAGCTAAGGAAGCATCTAGGTTCCATCCCAAGGACCAAGAGAATGGGAGAGGGTGGTGAGCTCCCCAGACTGCCTATGCAGGGGGTCACTGGGTGGCTCTCTGTCTCCTCCACAAAAGGATCCTCCCTCAGAAATGGCCTCATGAGTTTGGACAGACCACACAGGAGAACTTCTGCCCTGCAGGACCACCCACTCCTGCTTCCTCTCTGTCCACCCTCCATGGAAATAGAAGGGAATGAATATGACCACTAAGAGGAATTCAGGTTAGGCAGCAGGTAGGACTTTCTAGCATAACAAGACCTGCGAGAGACCTTAAGGGGGCAGGGAAGCCACAGTAAGAAACTGGGACTGCTCTTAACTCCATTTTCCCCATAACACATCTGTCTCCAACATGCTCCCCACAAAGCAAGGCCCCTACTCTCTCGAGAGTGCTTGCTCGGCAGTTAGCAGAGCCCAAACTGCCGGCACCATTTAAGCTCTCCATCACCTTCCAGAAAGTCATTCCTCCCATGTAGTCACAATCCCTCCATGGAACTATAGTTTGAATCCTGGAATGTTTCTAAATAGAAAAGGTTAAGATAATACACATGACACAATTCTAACAGCACAAAAGAGAAAGTATATCTCCTTCCTACCCCTGTCACCCACCTCCTCTCCCAAAACGCAACCACTAGTACCTGTGTCCCCCTGAGAAAATCCATGTGCATCCACGCACATATGTATGTACCCTCCCCTTCCTTTTCAACACTGACCATGGCTCCTCTAGACCAGGGCTGCTAGCCTGAGGTTAAGCTGGACTTCGGAGGAGCCTTACGTCTACTAAAATTGCATGTGGAATGCTGGCTGGGCACCTGAGCACTGTTTCCAGGAAGAAGGCTCACTTTAAGAGTCACCTGGTTTAGCCCAGTTCCTCATTTTACAGGTCAGAGAGGGAAAGGGCTATGTCCAAAGTCCTCAGCATGGTGGAGCCCCATCAGGAAAAGAACTCCAGGCTTCCCCAACCTACATACCCAGGAGCCCCAGGTCCCCCGCAAGGACTGGGACTTGGAGAACTGATTGAGACCAAGGATGCTGCGGGAAGGAGGAAGCAGTTCCCTCTGCATCACAGCCTGGTATATGTCAGGGCTGAACCCAGGCTCCCCAGGCCACTGGAGTGCGTCTGAGCTTCCCAGCCTCTTTTCGGGGCCCTCCCACTGCCTGGCCTCCCAGGACCCACTGTGGCCCCAAGGGTTGGTCTCTGGGGAGGCGGGGTCTGGCTTGGGGTCAGTCAGCCCAGAGGAAGCTTCTTGGATCTGCCCACCTCCTCCTCCTTGAGTCTGAGCATTAATCTTCATGGCCCCCTTTACCCTCTGGGTGTTGGGGGACCTAGGCATGCAGAGGCAGCCAGTCCCTGTGACCAGCCTCTGGGTCCACTAGGGGCCTCCTGCTTGGAGAGGGGAGGCTCCTGAGTGAAGGAGCTGGGGCTGGCAGGAGGAGATGGCGCAGGGGAGACAGCAGGCAGGAGAGGAGAGACAGAGGGTGGGCTGCCTTTTGGAAACAGAAAGACCCAGACCCAGACAGGGGGAGAAGGGGCGGGAGGGGCCCCTCCCTTGACAGAGATGCCAGGACTAGGGTGGGAGGACCCAGGCCGGACACTTTGGAATGTGCTCTCAGAGTCCCACTGAGCATATGCAGATGAGGCCTGTCTGTATGCAAACGAGCCGTCTGTATGCAGATGAGGAGAGAGGGCATTCTCTTCTCAGGGTTACCATAGAGCCCACCCCCTCCCCCTTCCCTCAGGGCTCCAGCTGCAGGGCAGTCTGGGAAGAGGCCAGACCTGGGAGAGGCAACCTGCAATAGAAGGTTAGACTGCAGGAAGGACTTACCAAAGAAAAACGGCCAGTTCTGAGAAAGGAACTGGAGAGGAAATAGGGACTATAGAAGGACTGCTGGGAGGGCCAGGCAAAAACGGTGGGGAGTGGACCAAGAAAGAAGAGCTCAGGCACAGGAAAACACAGACAAAGTGACAGAAAGCTTAGAGCGGGAGGCTGGGGAAGAGAAGAGGAAGGGAACCTCCACTGAGCACCCACTTCTTGCCAGAGTGCCTCCCACTCATGCTCTCACTGGAACCCCGTGAGGCTTTCACAGACAAGGCCTAGAGAGACTGAGAGACTCGTCCAGGCCACACAGTTTGCAAGTGGCAGAGCCTGGCCTGTGGACTCCTCGGCAGTAGCCACAGCTGAGAACCTGTCTACTCCTTCCTAGAGACTGGAACAGCTCTTCCTGACGTGAGGGGAGATGACAGGCATTGGGGGTTGGAGGGCTGTGCCTGGAGGAGGGGCCTGCTACACCCTGAGGGGAGATCTGATTGGGTCTCAGGCCCAGGCAGGGCCTGCAGAGGGCTGAGAAGTCCGTAGAGTGTGGGGTGAGGCTATTGGGGACAGCTGAGTGGAAAGAAACCAAGAGGGGACATTAGTGCTGGGAAAATGCCAGGGGTGAGCCAGTGGGGGAAACTGAGACCCAGAGAGGTTGGGAAAGTTGTCCCCTCACTCAGCAGATCCAAGTCGAGGCTGGGCCTGAACCCAGGCCCCTGGGCCCCAAGCCCAGGGCCCCTTCCTAGGAGTGCAAGGCTAGGGGTGGGGGGGTCTTTGAGAATAGCCTCTCCTCTTCCTCCGGTGGCCCCCGGCCCCCCACATCCAATGGCGCAGCCAAGGCCTTTGTGGAGAGGCCGTGGGGAAGAGAGGCCCCTTGTTGGCCCATTCATCGTGCCGGAGGCTCAGCTGATGCCAGCCCCCGGCACCGGCTGGGCTGTCCTTCCTGGGGGTGCCAGCCAGCCCCCACCCACTGCCACAGCCTGCTCCCCAGCTCTGTCGTTTCCTGGAGCCTCAGGGCTTTGGCCGTGGTCCCGGCTGAAGGATGGCGGGGAGCCCCGGCCCCCACACCCCCCGCACCTCGCCTTTCACACGCTGGCACCAGTGCCGTGGGAACGCCGGACGGCAGCTGGGCACCGGTGCCCGGCTCTGCCCACCCCCAGCCAGGCCGACCTCAGAGAGGGGAGAGGAACAGGCTGCCCCCAAAAAAGCCCCTCCAGGATGGGGCCCTAGAAATCCTTAGCACTAATTATGAATCTGGGGACAAACAAGGCATTTGCAAGTCAATTAGTGACAGAACTTTCCCAGGAAAGAGCTTCATCCAGGCTCAGCTTCAGACAGGGCCACACGCTGGGTCATCTTGTCCCTCCCTCTGCCTCTGCCTCTGCCCTGCTCGAAGCTCCAGGGATACAGACAGTGCGGACAGGCCCAGTGTTCTGCCAGCCCGTGTGGCTAAGGGCGCCAGGGCCCTGAGTGGACCTGAGGGACGGGAAGGCAAGGCTGGGCTCTGCTGTGGTCAGCCGGAGGTCAATACAGGGCTGCCACCAGGAGACGTCCTGCCAGGGCTCTGGCCTCAATTCCACCTTCAACAGAACCTAGCAGCTCTTGGAAGGAGATGCCAAGGGGACAGCTGGCCCAGACAGGGTGGCCTGGGTGGGTTGACAGGAAGGTAGAAGTCATTGTGAAAGGTCCAGGGGGAGATGCTTCCCAGAGAACACAGAGAAAGCAGGACAAGAGGACACCCGGGGGAAGATAAACGGTCTCCAGGCATCCCAGCGATGGTACCCAGGCCAGGAGGCACATAGCCGAGAGTTTCAGCTCTGCATGGAGGAACCTCCAGGTGGACCAGCACGCTACCCTCAGCCACTCCCCGCAGAGAAAGAGAGAGAATAGGGCCTTGCTCCTCCCAGGCTGAGAGGCCTTTTAGCTGGGAAAGGGGTTCTCTGCAGAGAGGATCCCTTAATTGGGGAAAGAAGGGGAGGGAAAGGGGTTATGCGGGGCAAAAGCCCTACAGCCAGCTCTGCCATCTGAGAGAGATTAAGGGATTATAATTAAAACGTGTTTGAGGGGCTCCAAGCAGGTGGGTGGGGGCTGGTGCTAACGATCTAATTGCTGCCTTTAGCTGGGGCTTTAGCCAGGGCCTGGCTGCTGGGGCTCTGTAATGAGTGGAGGTGTTTTTTAAAGGGAGGTGGGTGAGAAGAGGTGGGGCTGAGGGGCCAGGAGGGGAAGGCGTTTCCTTCGCTTTGAGCTCCAAGCCCAGGCGCTCTGGCCAGTCCTCCCCCCTGCTCGCCCCCTTCCCGAGGAACCCAGACGAAGGCTGCAGCATCCTGGAGTCTGGGAGCCAGGATTGAGCGAAGAGGATACTTAGGGCCCCACAGAGAGGGAGCATTGAGACAGGGGATGGTCAGAGGGAAAGAGGGGTGTCCTTGGAATAATTACAACAGCTAACATTAATCGAAAACGTTCTCTGTGTCAAGCATTGTGCTAAGCCCTTGATAAACTTCTGTAACCCTCACGCCCACACTGAAAGACTGAGAAGGAGACACCTGTCCCTACAGCCCAGCCCAACACCCCCAGCTAAGTATTAATAGATGCCAGGGGTCCTACAGGCCAGGGGCGGCCCCCTTCAGAACTTTCCTCCTTCCTAGGAAGGGACAGATGGTCAAATCCCCTCTGTTCTCTCAGAGACCCCAGGCTAGGGGTCAGGAGCACGCAGGTTGCAGCCCCAAGACCCGCGGCTACTACGAGAGCCCAGCCTCACCCTGTTTGTGCAGCTTCGTCTCTTGCCTCTCAAGCAAAAAGCATCTGTGAACCTGGACCCATCACTAGGCCTTGCACCTGCTATTCCCGCACCTTGGAAAGCCATCCCTTCTGCTCACTGTCCTATGAACGTCCACTCATGTGGCCCTGCTGAGGGGGGCCTTCCTCTTCTCCCCCTGTTCCCTGGGCTCCCCTGAGAGTTGAAGGTGGGTTATCTCTGGCCATGCAGAGCCTGGCTGAGAGGAAACTAATGAATGGCTGGGTAAGGGGTGGGCATTCTCTTTTATAAATAAAAGGCCTGAGACAGAGTAGCTCTGGCAGGACACACAGGGAACCAGGCACGTGGGTTGTCTCTGGGATGGGAACTGGGTAGTGGAGACCCAGCAGGATGGAGACTTCTTACTATCTAGTATACTTTCTTGTACCTTTAAAGTTTGTTCCATGTGAAGAAATCACTTATTCAGAAATAAATATAATTTAAAATATTAATTATTGCTTTTTCTTTTAAAGGCTAGGGAAGGACAGTGTTTAATCCCAAAGGCTAGAGCATAAGAGAATCCCTGAGACTCCTCATTTGAGAGGAACCAGTGGCATTTCAGTCCCTTCTCTCTACCTCCCCCTTCTGTCACTCTGCTCCTGCCTCCTCCCAGGCCACTGGGCCTAGGCACAGTGTCCCACACGCTGCCCACATCCTCTGAGAGCCTTTCAGGATTGGCCCCTCCCCACCTGGCACCTCCCAGCTGGTGTCGTGGGCAGAGCACCTGGATTCCCACTAGCTGTGTGCACAGGGGCAAGTCACGGAAGCCCTTGAACCAGTATCTGCCCTGTAAGGGATGCACCAGTGACAGCACTCGCCTACTGCAGAGGGGCAGGGGGGCAGTGAGACCTTGTCTAGAGAGCTGGAGGGGGGGCTGCCCCTTGCCCCCCTCTGCCCATGCCAGAGGGAGTCTTGCTGCCTGGTTTCTAATCTGCTATATGCTCTCCCCAGGCCACTTCCCTTCTCTGAACCTCAGGTGTCCCGTCTGGGACGTGGCTGTATCCCTGCCCTTCCCCTCCCTGTACAGCCAAGGTGAGGATAAAGGAACTCTCCTTCCCTAGTCTTAGCTTTCTCATCTGAAAAATGGGGATGCAAACACTAGCTATTTCCCAGAGCTGTTGGGGGAATTAAACGAGATATTGTGTATAAAGTGCTTGGCGTAGCTTGGGAAAGAAAGCGAGGACTAGACTTTTAAATGGTGGTCGTCATTATAGTTATTAAATGGGAGGGACCCTGCGAAATGTGCTAGTCTGGGGCTGGGGACTCCTCATTATTGCTCCGGCTGGGAATAATGAGGCCTTGTGGTAATAGCCCCTCGACCTCCCAGGCCCCTCTGACAAAAGGACGCAGCGGCCTGTGGATGGGCCGACAAAGTGAGAAGTGAATGGTGCATAATGGGACACTTAGGGGCTTATCCCGGGCTGGGGGCTCTGGGAAGGACCCTCCGGCTGTGGCTCCAGGTGCTGAAGGACCCCTCAGGACAGAAACACAAGCCGACAGGCCGCCCCTTCCCTCTCCAAGGTGGCTGGGCCAAGAGCCTTCAGCCCCGGGTCACCCAGGCCTTCACTGACATGTCCTGAGCGCTTCCTTGGTGCCAGGCGCCACTCTGCTTGCCGGGGGTGCTGGCCGACCAGCCTGCACAAACAGACCTCAGGACCTCTGACCTCATGACCTCTAACCTAGTGTGGCAGACTGACAAGAATCAAAACAAATAAGTAAAATACATAGAACGTCAGATGGTGCTAAATGAGCTGAAGAAAAACAGAGAGAGGAAGGGGGACAGCAAAGCTGGGCAGGGGGAGGTGAAGTGCAATTTAAAATAAGGTGCTTGGGGAAAATCAGATTTTGTTCAACTTTTTCTTGTGGAAATATTCTTTTCTTTTTCTTTTTCTTTTTCTTTTTTTTTTTTTTTTTGAGACAGAGACTCACTCTGGTGCCCTGGGTAGAGTACAGTAACATCATTGTAGCTCACAGCAACCTCAAACTCCTGGGCTCAAGCGATCCTCCTGCCTCAGCCTCCTGAGTAGCTGGGACTACAGGTGCGCACCACCACGCCTGGATAATTTTTCTATTTTTAGTAGAGATGGGATCTCGCTCTTGCTCATGCTGGTCTCGAACTCCTGAGCTCAAACAATCCAACCTGCCTCGGCCTCGCAGAGTGCTAGGATTACAGGTGTGAGCCACCGCTCCTGCACCCGGCCGGAATTTTTAAATAGATACAAAATAGATAGAATAGTATAACGAACCCTATTATCCCTCATCTAGCTTCAACAACTGCCAATCTTGTCTCATCTGTACTCCCACCTACTTTCCCCCACTTCCCATGTTATTTTGAAGCAAATCCCAGCCCTCTCCTCTCATGGAGGGTGTGATTTGAGCAGACACCGAAGGAAGCGACAAAGCCAGCCACATGGTCATTTGGGAGGTGAGCATTTCAGGCAGAGCGTCAGCAAGTGCAAAAGCCTCGAGCCTGGTACAGGTCTTTGAATATCGGGCTCCAGTCTCAGCTCTGCCCCTAACTGGGTGTGTAACCTTAGATAAGTCTCTTAACTGCTCAGTTTTGGCATCTGTGAAATGGGGCCAATGTCCTTATCCCACAGCGAATTTGTAGGCATGGAATGAGAATCCCTGTGTTTCATAAAATGAGAGCAACATGGCAGAGACAAGGGTCAATGTCTGCTCCCAGGCAGGTCTGGCCTTAGAGGAACTCAGTGTCTCTGGGGAGGTGAGACAAGACCCAAGGGTATTCCAGAGTATGTGGGGGTTGGGAAGGAGTCTGGGGGCAGTTCCCTGGAGAAGGCCACCCCTGAACTCAGTCCAGCATGCCACACTGATGGGGAGGGGGCCCCGAGCTGGAACTTGGCCGTGTTTGCTGGCCTACCCCTCACCCCACCCCCTATGGATGGGCCACTGGATCCCAGGCTGCTGAAGACAAGAGAAGGGCCAGAGGCCTGAATGGCCAACTGTTCTCTGGGGAGGCTTGGCCCCTTTTAAAGACTCTCATCACCACCTCCACCTCCCTCCCAGGGTGATTATCACCCACCAGGAGGGGCCTTTCCTGGGGGACACAAAAAGACCCTCAACTCCCATCCTCTAGGCAGGATAATGGGCCATTCACACTGAGGGGACCCCAGCCCCACACCTGGCCCTCTCAGGCAGCCCCCTGACCGCCCCATTGTCCCAGGCCCGCCTTGCACACGGGTGTCAGGGGTGGGGAAGCGCAAGCCCCCAGCTGGGGCACTCCTGGCCCTTCCCCCACCTCTCCAGCCGCCTGGACTCTGGGCCGATGCTGGGGGAGGTGGGCTTGCCATTCATCCCACAGGCTCACTCAGAACCTCTCTCCTCTCGAAAGTCCTTACAGAGCGATGGGAAAATGGGAGGGAATAATTAGGAAAATCATTAGCGTCTCAAGGCCCATCTGAGAGGGATTAAGGGATTAAAAGCCTTCCAACCAATCTCCCCCACTTTAAGGTTGTTGCAGGGGTTTTGTTTTCAGGACTTTTTTTTTTTCTCTTCTTTTTCCCTGGGTTTGGGAGACTATAGTCTTGGTGGATTCTTCCTTTAAAAGCTGCAGGAAAAAGTCAAGACATTGAAGTTGGAGTGGAGAATGGGGGTGGGGAGCAGGTGTGTGGGGGAGGGTCCCTTCCCAAGCTCTTTCCGGCTGCCTTGGATCACTTCTTGGGTGTGAGCGGATGGCAGAAGGGGGTGCAGAGGTCAGGCTGGGCCAGAGGGGAAGCCCAGGCAGACCTGCTAGGAGCAGATGGATGGCTCCTTAGAAGGTCCCCCAAGGGCCCAACCCTGCCTGGCAGGCCATGTCCCACCTCCTCCGAGTCCTAGCTGGGGTCAGGCAGGCTCTCCTGCCATGTCCCACCTCCTCCTGTCCAACTGGGGCAACCTGTGCCAAAGGGCTCCTTGCCACGCACCTGCTCTGGTAGCCCGAGGCTGGAGGTCCAGGAGGAGAGAGCATGCAGGAAGGGAGCGGAGGGAGAGATGTCAAGGAGACAGACAGGAAAGGCTGTGTGGACAGAGCTGAGTGGGCTTCTCTCGCTCGTGGTAAGTGACACACAGCCGCTGTCCTCAGAGCACAGTCTGTTTGGGGAGAGCGGATAATTGCAGAGCTGGTTAAACGCGATGTGAGGTGGGATGCAGTGTGAAAGCGGGTGAGGGCGAGACACAGAGGGGACAGACCTCATCTAGTCTGAGGAGATCGGGACAGTTCCCTGGAAGAGAGGGCTATATTTTATTTACGAGAGTGTCCCTCCGGCCTGGCAGAGGGCAGGTGCTCCCTAAGGGTGAGGTAAATGTTCTGTCAGATGCATCATCAACCCGTTTTACAGACTGTCTCGCTGAAATGGTCCCCTACCCCATGGGGTGAGGAACCACCAAGAGAAATTCAAGCACGCCATCGCCTGGTTAAAGCATCAGGCAAATGGGGACCGTGGAGGGCAGGGAAGGCTGTGGGCTGCGGGAGAGCAGAGCCGGGCGTCAGGGTACACGCTGTCCTGACCCGCCTTCCCGGTTCTGGGGAAGAGACTCTGGCACCAGGCTCACAGTCCCTCCCCCGCACACACACTGGCTTCCCTGGTTCCAGTCTGGGGGCTCCCTGGAGTGCAGGCTGTCCCACCATTTCTCTGGAAGGCTCAGCGAACTCCCCTCGGAGCCTCTGCATCCACCAAGCTCCCCGGCAGGGCCAGGCAGGGGGCGGTGAAATGGAGCCGCCCTTCCCAAGATGGAGGCAGGCGGAAGCCGGCCCGGCCCCGCACTTGCCAACGGAGCCCGTGATAGATGCCGGCGGCTGCTGTCTGCTACGGCATTAATAATCGCGTTTATTAATGGTCTTAATTAGCAACCGCCAACAAGAAGCCCGGTGCTAATTCCGCCAATAATCGAGGCTTGTGGGGCGTGGACAGGAAGGGTGGGTGAGGGGATGGATGGCTTGCAGCATGGGAATGAGGCAGACGCCATGGATGGTGCCCCAGCAGAGGCCAGCCGGGTGGCTGGAGAGTGGGGAGAAGGGGGACCCACCCCCAACCGGCTCTCACACCGGGGTTCCTTGACCCCCCACAGTGCAGCCTCCTCAGATGGTGTTGGGACAAAATGAGGTGTGAGGAATTGCAGGGAGGAGGGGGACTTCTGTCTGTGTGTTCAGAGCCAGCACCCAGACAACAGCCCGTGGGATGGAGGCAAGTCTATAAAAGCCCGAGTGAAATGAGCTAGAAGGGGATTGGGAACAAGCCCCACAGTGTCCTGAAGCCACATTCCTTGCTCTGGGGAGACGGAGATGGATGGTGCTGAGCTTGGAAGGAGGGGACGCTGGCGTGGGGCGGGGGCGACTTCTCCAGCTGAGGGCTCTCCTGCCAAGAAAAGCAGGGTGGGAAAATCGAGCTTAAGAATCCAGACGATGCCCAGGAACAACAAAGCCCACTTCCTCTCTCAGCCTCAGAGCCAAGCTGAGCCTGCTTGGGTCCTGCCTGGGGACCCAAAGGCCAACCCAGACAGCCCTAAAATCCAGCCGAAGGGAAAGGGAGGCCTTTGCGGGAGGGAGCTCTGGGGGCTGCCCAAAGCAAGGGTGACCATCTGCAAATGCCTTGGAGAGGGAGGGCGATGAGAGGGATGGGTGTGCTCTGGGGTCCAGGTGGGCAGAGCAGAGGGGTGAGGATGCTGGAGCAGCTTCTTTCAGAGGTGGCTCTTGGGGTCTCTGGAGGAGCTTCCATGAGGCTGTGCAGCCCCAGATCAGAATGCTTTGGAGGAATTCCAGGTTGGACCAAAGACCTGGACAAGAAATTGGCTGAATGAGGAGCAGCAGGAAGGCACATTTCCAAAGGGGAAGGAGGACAGAACTCTGGCTGCTTCCTTGGCACCATGAAATGCTGCAGCTCCCAGTCCTGGTCCCTTGTCCCCAACTTTCCTCTCATCTAATGGTCTCCCAAACGCTATCCCAGAGGCCAGGCCCTACTTTCCCCGCCCCAGAATGGGGTTGACATGCATGTTGCACCTGGATCTTTACAGAGGCCAGGGGACAGAAGGAAAGAGCTTCATCTTAGTGGAAGGCTGGGCCAAAGCACAAATGAACAGGCCTCTGAGCCCAGCTCTAGGGCCCTTGCCTGCCAGAAGACTGCCTGCCCTCCTTCTCTCTCCCTCCTCCCCTCATTCAGCCTCTCCTCCCTTCCTGTGACTGGAGACCTGGACTTTCAGGGACAGTTCTCATGTCAGTGTTGCCCTCATTGGTTTTGCCCTGAAAACCATCATGAGTCCTGGAAGCATCACTGCTGCAAGGGCCCAAGCACCATCTCCAAAGGAGCTTCTCGCTTGAATGCCATGAGCCCTTGCGCTGAGTCTTGGTGCAAGTTTAGAAAAGGTTAACTCAGGTCCTGCGCCTTGCTGAGTCTCAAGCCCATTTACTGGAGCTCAGCGTGTAAGTGCCCAAGTACAGGGTGCCAAGTTCCCAGCCAGGATGGGCTCTGCTCCTGGCACAGCGTTCCCTTGCCCACTGGCCAGGTATTTTCTGCTAGTGTTTGACCAGTGCCTTCTGTTAGATGGACACAGTCTCTTGGGCTAGGGTAGAGGGACACGGCCCTTTAGCTTGTGGGAGGGGACTGTATGTGGCAACCCCCCACCGCCATTGGAGAAGTTTATTTTAGTGCTGCCATGGCTGGCCTTTCTCCCAGTAAAAGGTGGGGCTCCTTAACTGGTGGTGGACCTCAGAGAGAGGCAGGAGGGAAGGCCTGGACTAGGCCTGGGGCTCACAGGCCAGAGAGGACCCTTGGGAGCTTCCCTGCCTGGTAACCTGCTTTCTTTGAGGGGCACCACAAGCATTTTTCTCAGGGCTCTGGAAAGGAATCAGCTTCAGAGACACCTGTCAGAGTTCAGGGGGTCAATACATGAAACAAATGGATTGTGGGGAGGGGGCTACTGGTGAGAAGAGCATCAACTACGGGCTAGGTTTAAACCCGCACTGGGAGAAATGAACTGACCTGTGCAGGCCACTAAACTAGTCAGTAGGGTAGCCAAGATGGGGGCCACCACGGTCTGATCCCAAAGTCAAGGCTCTTTGGGGAGAGGAGTAGGTATGCAGGGAACAGATGACCACCGCTTCTCCTCGCCCCAAGGCCTGGTTCCGGTCACACTCCGCCTTCCTCCCGGACTCCACTGGCGATCAGACGGCGGCGGCGTAGACAATGGCGCTCTGTCCCGGGTGCTCCGGCACGACAGCTCATCCCTATGCAGTGACCGCCTCCCCCACCCAGCCCCGGCCGCCAGCCCCTTTCAGGCTGTGGAAGCCGGGGCGGCGGCGGAGGGGATTCTCACAGGCCGTTGGGCATTTGCATAGCCGGCTCGCCCGCCCGGAGACATTGGCCCGCATTGTTCCCGGGCGGCGGTGGCGGCGGTGGTGGTGGCGGCGGCGGCGGGCGCACTGGCCCAGGCGCGCAGGGCGGCGGGCGGACCGGCTGGGAGCGGGCGAGCCAGACAAAGGCGAAGGGGCGCGCGGGGCCGGGAGGCGGCGGTGGGGGGATCCCGACGGTGGGAGCGCAATATCGGGGTGAGATGGGGGGACGCGGCTGCCGAGTTTGTCTGCCCCAGGACGGCCACCGCCCCGCACTGTGGACACCCACGCCGTGTCTAATTCCTCCCCGAGTTGGGGCCGCCGCGCCCGTGATGTGAATCCCAATAGGGGGGATCTCAGACCTTTCCCAGGCTGCGCGGGGTTCGGAGCGCCGGGTCCTCCAGAGGTCAGGGAGCAGCTCCCAGCTCCCGGCCGAGGGGGCTCTGGCCACAAAGGCGCGGAGGCACCCGGAGGCCCCTGGGGGACCTTGGGCCTCTTATCCATATGTCCTTGGACAGGAAACCCAAACAGTGGCTGCTTGCAGAGAGCCTTCCCTCAATGCCTCTGGTGACCCCAGAGCAGCCTGTCTCCCCCCATTAGTCTTCTCTGGAAGGCAAGCAGGGGCCATGTCCTCGTCCATCATTGTCCCCAGAGATCAGGCATTGGGGCTGGACAGAGTTCACGAGCAGGCAAGTGTCCGATTGTCCTGCATTGACAGTAATAATGGTGGTGATCAGAGGGGCTGTCCCTGAAGGGCAGAGGCCTCATTGTCCTGAAGGAGTGAGGAAGGAGCTCCCTTGACCCCTGTCCCTGCCATCTCCTTGACCTGCTCATTGTCACCCTGTTGACCCAGCCTGAATGGATGGGCCACCATGTGGGGACCAATGATGCTGAAGTAGGGGCTACATAGGGAAGAGTGGGGACTGGCTTGGTCTTATCTCAGCAGGGGACTCCAAGGAGCGCTGTCTTTCTGGCCCTCTGAGCTCCGTGACTGACATCAGTGAGGGGATGATCACCCACCCCACGCCAAACAGTGGCTCGGTCCTGTGAGATGGAACAATCCATGGAGGGCCCACCAGGTGCCCGGCACTAAATGCAGTGTGAGGAGGGAGAGGAGGAAATACAGAGTGGAAGGCCAAGGGCCTACTTTAGGACAGTGCAGCCCTGGGCAGAGTCCCCTGAACAAGGATGGGACCAGGGTGTAGGGGCTTGTGTTATAGTAGAGCTCAGCATCATTACTGCGTCACCATGGGAGGCTTCATGGGCATCATGGAGCTTGGAACTATCTGGCCACAGGGTACACAGGGCCACCTCTCATGGGCCAGCCCTCACTCCGACCCTCCTTTCTGAGGGATATCTTGACAGGCCATCCTTGGACCTGTAGCCTGGTGTGCTGGAAGCTGGCTGGGCAATTGTCCTCTCCCAAACAGGGTTCAGTTGTCCCTTCTCCAAGAAGCCTCCCTGGATTGAGATGCCCAGATGCTCCAGCCCAGGCTTGTCCCCCAGCAGTGACCAGCCTGGGCTGGAGCTGCCCATTTGTTCAGCCCTGGAGAAGACTTTGTTGTAGTCAAGAAGGAACCAGCAGTAGAGTGAGAAGGTCAGGTTGTAAAATGTTGGTGCCATGAATAAATGAATATTTACAGCTTTTCCCACCCAGAATGGGCTTGGGGCAGGGAGGGTCTTACCCTATCCTTGAATCCCTCCTTTCCTGAGAGTCTTCTTTCAGATCTCTGTTTGGGGACTGCTTGGGGAGCTCTGGGGTGAGGGCAGGTCAGCTGGCTGGACCCAAGCAGAGTTGGGAGCTGAGGGCCCATAGGATAGAATGAGGGACAGGGCCTCAGTTCTCCCAAACTCCCTCCCTTCATTGCAGCAGGGCCTGACTGGGAACCTTTCTGCAATCTCAGCAGTCATCCAGTCTCCTCCCAGCATGCCTCCTCTGGTCCAGCCAACAAAGGGCAGGTGGCTTTGGAGGAGGGAGGGGAGCTGCAGGCATAGAAGCATAGTTGGGCCTTGTGAGCGGGGATGGCTTCATAGAGGGCTCTCTTTGCTCTTCCCCTTCTCCTTCCCCCTGTGCTTGGCCTCTTGACCAGCCAAGCTCAGCCCCTCAGGCTGTGATGAGGACAGAGCCCCGATGGGGTCACCTTTTGCTCTTGTCCCAAGGGTATGCCCCAGGAACCCTCCATTTTGCCTCCTTGGGCTCCTAGGTCTCAGTGGTCTTGGTCTGGGAGCGGAGATGTCTGCAGTCATGCTCAACTCCTGCCAGAAGCCTGGGGTAAGGGCAGGAGAGGCCGAAGGGGGCTCCAGTCCACTGGAGGGATGGATTCTCTGCTGGAGGAGAGATCTGAAACCCCCAGCATCCTCATGACATGTAGTGGAGGGTAGAAGCCCAGAAAAGACTTGTGGCATGAATGCGTGAGGACCAGAGCTGAAGCAGACAGGAGTGGGGTTAGGCTGCTGGAAAGACTCCCGTGTATGGCAGAGAACCAAGGAGGGGCAGGAAGGCTGCCTCTTCCTTTGCTGGGTCTGGAGCGCCCTCTAGTGGTCCAATGACTTCAGGCCAACAGAGGTGCTGGGTGTCTTCCTGCTCTGCCACAGCCCCAATCCACACAATGCCCTTCCTATTCCCTACTCCTCAGTCTCGGGACAGGGACATAAAGTGGAACCTAGGTAATGGCTGCTTCCAGCTTCTGAGAGTTGGTGTCAAACTCCTTATGTCCCTCTTAGGCCCTGTGGGAGACCTCTTCCTACTCTGCCCAGAGGCTGCCCCAGTGAGGGTCAGCGTAGCAGCAGTTCTGGAATAGGAGAACTCTCTAGCAGCCCAAGCTGTCCTATAACAGATACAGGTTCCCTGTCCCTGGAGACAGGCAAGCCCAGGCTGGGCACTCACCTAGTAGGACATGGCATCCTAGAGGGCGTTCCACAGACCCAGAGAGGTAGGATTTTGTCACCACTAAAGTCCTTTCCTGCCTCGAGGTTTTAACATTGTGAGTTAGAAGGATTGAGGAACTTCCCATGCTCCCAGGGCACAAATAAAAGGAATCAGAGTCCTTAGTGACAGTGGTGTTTATTACCCTCAGAGAGCTGGGCCTGGCTTGGGCTTCCCTGTGACCGTGTGATGCTGGGTCAGTGGATCAGCAGTCACTTGGGTGCCTTGCACCTTGGGCTCTTCTACCCATACGTGCAGGCTGGGAGGGCAGTGGGTGGGGCGCTCATGAGGTTCTCCCCCCAAGTTATAGCTCCCCCACACATAGCATCTCCCAACCTTCTACCGTCCCTCTCCTGTGGAGACACTGCCTACAGAAGGAGGCTGCTTCCAGCTCATGACTCCTTTCTTGCAGCAGGAGGAATGGGAGCTAGAAAAGGACTTCCCAACTGTGGCCAATCATCTTCTAAAAGGAGCACATTCTCTTGGGTCTGGCAGCAGGTTAGGCCTGAGTGTCGGGTTCCTCCACCCTCAGAGGCTCCTGGGCTGTATCCTCATGCTCCCCAGGCACCTGGAAGGCAGGAGGGGATGGCAGGGGTAAAGGGGCAGCTCCAGGGGCCTGGAGGCCATGGCTTAGGGGTGTACCCTAGAGACGGAGCAGGCAAGGAAGGAAGAGGGCAGGTTGGGCCACAGGAAGTGAGGCAGGGAAGGGAGGGTCAGAGGGTCCAAGGGCTGCAGCTGTGCCTCACCTCCCAGTAAACCTGGTCCTCATAGCACTGGGAGTCTGAGGGGTAGTCCAGGCAGGGCAGCTTCAGCAGGAGCCCTGGTGTTGGTAGGGGAAGGGGGATACGTGAGGCTTCTCCACCCCCTACCGTGGGGATATTTCCACCCACATTACAGGGAACAGAGGGGCGGGATGCATGAGGTCAACGTGGTGCCTGGTGCAGGCAAAACACAGCTGTATTTGTTGAGCACCTACTATGTGCCAGGCCCTGTGCAAACAGCTTGCCCAGCACTGCCTTCCTGAGAAATCACAGCAACCCTGCCTAGTGAGTATTATTCCTGTATTACAGACAAAGAAACCAAGACTCAGAGAAGTTAAATAATTTGCTCAAGTTTGTACAGTCAGTAATAGACCAAATCATGATTCTGTCATGAACCACAGCTGTTGAGCATTCTGTGGCCTTGCACACAAGACAGGCACAGAAAATGTTTATTGAATAAATCAATTACTAAGTGAATGAATGAACTGAACCTGGTTAGAGAAGGAAAATCTCTGGATGAAAGCAGGAGGGTGGGGATGCTGAATCAGGTTTTATTTTGAAGGTCAAAAAGAATAAGGCCAAACTTGAGGAAGGACTGCCTGACCCAGGGCCCGGGGACAGTCTGCCTCCGTGGACGGTTTCTGTGCTCGGGTCTAGTGGTGAGCCAGGCAGCCCCCTTCCCGGCCTGGGCCTAACAGTCGGGTATAGTGCAGCCAGCCCTGGCTAGGCCTCAGCCCGAGGCCGGGCTGCCCTCTAGTGGGTAGAGGGAGCAGCACAGGGGAGCCACAGATTGGGAAGGGAGGGTCTCACTCAGCTCCTAGTGGCCCCCCAGCCTCCCTTGGCACCTAGAAGGAATAGGCACCAACCTGCACCTCCCCACTGAAAGGAGGTTACCCCTGAACCCACAATCCAACCCCTCACCTGGCACAATGTAAGTGCTCAATAAATATCTGTGAGTGAATGAATCAGTATGGGGCATAGGCAGTCCATCCTCCAGAGATTCCCCTTCCTCTGTCTTCTCCCCTCCCTGGAGCTCCTGCCAGCTCCCCACCAACAGCCAAGATCACTCAGGTCACTCACCTCCAAGGCCCCCACCCACAGAGGCAAACATCAGTGTGACAAACAGCCCAAACAGCTGGTGCATGGCCTGCGACGTGGCACTGCGCTGGCCCTCAGCTATGAGTGGAAACACATTCTCCAGGCTGCAGGGAGACCAGATTGCAGAGAGCCGGGGGTGGGAGGTGTAAGGTGGGGGGAGACAGGGATGGAGCACAGGGCCAGGGCTGGTCATTGCACTGGCACTTGCACAAGTGGACATGAAGCAGCCAAAAGGGCCTCAAGGGAGTCCGAGTCTCACCTCCAGGCCTTTGCTCAAGCCAGGCCCACAGCCTGGAACACCCTCCCACCCCCATACACCAGCAGATAGCCGCACACCTTTCAAGACTCAGTTTGAGGGTCGCTTTTGCCCACCCACTCCTCTGAGCCCTGATATGCAAAAATAGATCCAAAGTGTCATCATCTGTAACTGACCCTGTAGTAACACTTAACACTCTTGAAATCATTTGTTCAATGACCTTCTACTGCACTTGATTGAGGACCAGGAGGGCAGTCCCTGGGTTGATCTTGTTCACTCCAATTTCCTTGGCTCTCAGAATGTGGATGAATGAATGATTGAAAATACACACTGCTTTTTTTGTTGGCCCACGGAGAAGGAGAGTGAGGGGGGTCATTCCAAAGGGATAATGACTGCAGTGTGGGTTGGGGGAAACTCACCCATCTCCATAAGCTTCATGGGTGGCCAGCCCAGCCACAAGGACCCCCAGGAGGGCCCCCAGGATCCCTGGCATCCCATGGAGGTTGTGGACACCACATGTGTCTTGGACTTTGAATTTTGATTCAAGGATGGGCTGGAGGACAGGAAAGATGATGAGTCCCCTGTGCCCCCTCCCACCCCCACCCTAGGCCTGCTGGAGAGGTGGGAGGAAAGGTACTGAAGCCTCCATGTTCTGCCCAGGGCCCAAGAGGCATCTATACCGTGAAGAACTTGTACCCCAGTGTGGACACCGTCCCAGCCAAGAAGCCAGCTGCCAGAGCCCCAAAAGGTGTCAGCATCATTTCACTTGATGTCCCCACCACAACCCCTCCGGCCAGTGCTGCATTCTGGATGTGGACCTTATGGAATAGGAGAGAGCAAGGCATTGGTGGCCCTTTCAGATCATCACCCCACCCACACAGCCCAACCCCATCCAACCACAGTGACACCTACTACTTCTGGATGTCTCCCTGCAATCTAACCTCTAACTGTCCTATCATGTCATCTCCTCCCACTCTGACCCCACCACCACCAGTACAGGTAGAGTCCCTGTGCCTGTGTCCTTACCTGTTCCCCTGGGGGATCTTCCTTGCAGGGTCTCAGGTCTCTCCTCCCCTGCCCAGGCCATCCCTCTGCCTCTCCCAAGGCCTCCCCCCAATACCATGTCGAGCCGCCCATCCCTGCTGACGAGGGCTGACAAGGCGAAGGTGCTGAGGGTGCTCGCGGTCAGGGAATAGTACGTGTTGAGGGCCGTCCGATGCTGCCCGTCCCCCAGCGACGTGGGTGCAGAATTGAAGCTGGGCCAGAAGATCCACAGGAAGATGGTCCCTAAGTGGTCAGTGGGCAGAGGAAGAGGGAGTGAGTGGCTCCCCCACAAGGTATGAGCTGTGTAACTGCAGACAAGTCACCTGCCCCCAAGAGCCTCAGTTTCCTCATCTATAAAGTGGGATTGATAATAATACCACTTCATAAAGTGAGGATTAAGGAAGGCAATGATAAAATGCATAGTCCACAGCCCAGCAGGTGCTAAATGCTGACAAATGGCAGCTATCAAAGGCACCGGCACAGAGTGTTGAGAAAACGGAAGGAAAAAAGCAAAGGCCACCGCATGTCAGGCACCATGCTGGGTACTTGATATATGTATCAGGAAAACAATGTGTTTTATAACCTCAATTGCCTCCTAGAAAGGGTGGATCCTGCAGTGTTCAGGAGAGGCCTCTGTTTGCTGAGCACCAGATGGGCTGGCTGGGCCTGCATGTTTTCAGGTAAGAACTGGGAGTCCACAAACCCTGCCTGCTTGTGTGAGGTTCCCAGGTCAGTCCTGGAGGGAGAGGGAAAAGGAGCCAAAGGACAGGTGAGGCAGAAGGCTAGGCACCCTGTAGAGTATACCAGCAAGGTGAGAGGCTTGGGGACCACTCCTTAGTCCTGGGTGGTTCGTGGGGTGGGTGTGATTTCTCCCTGCAACCCCACAGTCTTTTTTTTTTTTTTTTTTTGAGACAGAGTCTCACTCTGTTGCCCAGGCTAGAGTGAGTGCCGTGGCATCAGCCTAGCTCACAGCAACCTCCAACTCCTGGGCTCAAGCGATCCTCCTGCCTCAGCCTCTCGAGTAGCTGGGACTACAGATGCACGCCACCACGCCCAGCTAATTTTTCTATTTTTAGTAGAGATGAGGTCTCGCTCTTGCTCAGGCTGGTCTCAAACTCCTGACCTCAAGAGATCCTCCCACCTCAGCCTCCCGGAGTGCTAGGATTACAGGCGTGAAACACCGCGCCTGGCCAACCCCACAGTCTTGGGTGAACTCTACCACACACACATATGTGTTCTCTAGGTGGAGAGTTTGTGGGAGACTCAAGGAAAGCTGCATGAAATACACACTAAAAAACAGGAGCTGGCAGGCAGAGATTTGAGAATGTAGATCTCCAGGAAATGCATGAAAATCTTGGCGAGGCCTTTGGACTTCAGAGCAAACTTATCTGGGTCTCAAAGGGCAAGGAGGCCTCAGCTGACCTAAGGTTACTTGTGCTCTATTTCACAACAAACCCAGAGGTGGGTGAGAAATACAAAACCAGCCTCTTTTTTCAAATGTAAGAGTAGGTAGTTTAGTCCCTATTCAATACCCTCTGTGAAAAAGTGAAATATGGATTTCCTCTCCTGCCTGAAGTTTGGGAAGGTAGGGAGAGGAGCCAAGGCCAAGGTGGAGGTACATGCTTAGGAGAAACAAGTGGTGGTGATGGGGCTCCCAGGTCAGACTCTACTGCTTTGCAAAGTGACCCAGGACCCACACCCCAACCCCATGCCTGAGAGTGCAGGGGCTTCCTGGGGAATTGCGTGGGAGGAAGTGTCCTCAGGAGGTGAAAGGCAGGCAGAGGTCATCTGTTTGCTGGGAAGCAAACATGCAAAGGCCTGGAGGCAAGGGGTGGGCAGAAGCTGGGGCTGGCTGGAGCCCAGAGTGAGGGGACAGTGGGTGAGGAGGAGAGGGAGGGCAGCCAAGACCTGCTGGAGCCAGTGTGCTGGGCAGAGGAGGCTGGTTTCTATCATGTGGGTGATGGGGGCACGGGAAGGTTTTAAACTGGATTGAAGTGGATTTAGAAAGGCCTCTGGGAATGAATGTGGGGCATGTGCGTACCCCAGGGCTGAGTTCTAAGAGCCTGTCTCAATGAGGAGCATGGATCCCAGGCTCTCCCAGCAGAATCCAGTGGGAAGAGAGTGCTCAGCCAGAACCCTGAGGACACAGAGGAATCTAGAACCAGCCCCCATACTACCCCACCTCAGCAAGCCTCACCAATCATGGCGAAGAGGTCCGAGTGGTAGACAGAGCCCTGGCGGTGCTTGCTCTTCTCCAGCCGGGGCCTGTAGAGGACCCGTGAGAGGACCAGCCCGAAGTAGGCACCAAAAGTGTGGATAGTCATGGAGCCACCTGCATCCCGCACCTGTGGTGGTGGAACGGAGCTGGACAGCAGCCCCCAGCCTGGCACTGACCACCCCACACCCAGCCCTGCCCAGACTCTTACCCCCAGGAGACTGAGAAGCACAAACTCGTTGACGCCGAACAGCACCACCTCCAGCAGGGCCATGAGCAGCAGCTGTGCGGGCCCCGTCTTGCCCAGGATGGCACCAAAGGAGATGAGCACGGCCCCAGCACAGAAGTCAGCGTTGATCATGCTGGGGGGGATGGGGCAGGGAGGGGGAAGTGGCTTCGAGACTTTTGCCAGGCATGAATTGGAGGCAGCACAAGCGGGGAAGCGGGAGGGAGAGCCCGAGAAGAGGCAAGGAGCTCAAGCTCTGCCCTGGGAATCAGAAGGGATCACCTGGCCCTTTTATTCAGATTAGGAAACCAAGTCTCAGGGAGGTTCTGTGACTTGGCTGACAAAGCCCATAGTAGGTGGAAGAGCCAGAACTTGAGCCAAGAGCTCCTGAAAACCCTGCCCTTCCCATTAGGCTATCAAGCCTCACAGCTCTCGGGTAACTGGGCCCTAAGAATGAGGGGGTGGGGCTGAGCGTGTGGGTCAAGGATGGGAGAAGAAACCAGGCAATGGGAATAGGCAGGGCACCTAGAGAAATCAATGGATGGGTCAAAAACACGGCTCTGGAAGCAGACTTGAAGGACAGGGTTTCAGGGGCCTCCCAAGTGGGTCTGGGGGAGCCAGGGAGGCTGCTGCTGCCCACCTCTCCACGCCAACGTGGATGTGGCCACCGTGGAAAGCATGGAGAAAGCCCTGAATCAGTGTGGACCACTGCAGGGCAAAGGCCGCCAGGAAGAAGGTAAAGCCCACGCTGCTGAAGCCGTATCGCTGCAGGAAGGCCATGAGGAAGCCGAAGCCCACGAAGATCATGACGTGCACATCCTGGAAGCCTGCAGCGGGTAGGGGCACACGGGAGCATTCAGGGGCTGCTCTGGCCACAACCTATAAATTAATCAGCCACCCTGCCAGTGTCCCCAGCTCTCACCAGCTAGGGCTGCCTTGAGCCGACCCTATAAAACTCCCCAGGCATGGCAGGGCCTTCCAGCCCTGAGCCAGCCAGCTTGGATCAGTGGGACCCAGACAGTCCCTGCTGTCCCCATGTTGGAGCAAGGTAGTAGAGCCTTCTGGTTACTCATTTGCTCATTCTCTGCCTCACTCACTTGCCCCATCCCCAAGTCTCTTACAACTGGCTGGCTGAAAATGCAACTTATGCTCTTTCCCGCTGCAGTCCCTGTCCCTCCATGCTCAGAGTTCTCTTCCCTACAGGCTTCTTTTCAACTTTTCCTTTCTGCTAGAAAGTCCTTCTTGATGTCTAACCTCCACACCTCATATTTTAGAGTCTATACCTCTTTGAGGAGTTTTATTTTTTTAAAAATAACTTAGGTAATAGCTTTAAAATGTTAACAGAGATGACCTTAGGGAAAAGAAATTGAAGGAAGGGGACAGGGCTGCTGTGTTGCACAACTTCAATAACAATGACGCCCCCTGGAGTTGTACAATATGGTGACTCTGGGAAGGAGAATTTTACTTTTTAGTTTGTTTCCTTCCATAGTTTGAATATTTAGCTTTATAGATGAATCCCTTGAATTTTTTTAAAGACTCGGTGGGGTTTATGGGCAGGAAGATTTGGGGGTCTTTTCTGTTTGCTTTCTATTCTGTACCATTCTGCACAAAAAGCTAAGCCAATAAAAATAACATACAGTAATACTGAAAATGAGATAAATATAAATAATTGCTTTAGTTTGTTCTGTAACAGCTCTCCTCCCCCATCTCTTGTAAATGGGGTTTGAAACAACCCAGTCTGACATTCAGCCAGTCCCTCTGGTCCTATCTCCTTTGTCGTAAGCCTACGTATGTAGCAATGCCATGCTAAATTTTTGGCTTCAATCAAGAAACACTAGAGAAAGAATGTCATGAGTGCTGTTATTGCATTTGTTGAAAATTTGTTATTGAGAAACAGGGTCCATCATTATCCTAAACTCCCGGCCTAGGGCTCCACATGAGAAATTTCTCTTGCAACTCACTACTAGGAAATGTCGCTTTCCCCGCAGGAACCGGTCTATTTTCCACATTCGTGGGACAGATGTGCAGAGTACCTGTGGACCAGGCTCTGGGAATGTAGCTGTCATCGAGGCAGTCACAGTCTCTGCTCTCACAGAGCATGGAAGACAGACATTGAAGAATCAGAGAATCACGAGCGTGAGGCTCTCTTAGTTCTGACGAGAACAACATAACTGTTCATATCTCTCTCTTTTCTTGACTTCCCGGAAGCTCAGAGTGTCACTGGAATCTCAACCACAACTATCGCTGGCCCTTACGGGGTTCGTTATTTGTGTCTGCTTTGCTGCTTTTCTTTTCTTATATACACGTTTTTGTTGTAAATGATCTCAAATCTCTTGTAGAAAAAGGTACATAATTTAAAAAAAAATCGTGGTCACCTTTTTTGTTTAATCTGAAGAGGCATCAACAAGTCAGATAATTATTATTAAACTTTGGAACGCAATCAATAACTGAAACACACTTTCATGCTTTTTTGTGCCATATATATGGACAGATAGGAAATGATTTTGCAAGTCCCTGGCAGAGGGTTGGGTGTGTGCTGAAATTAGAGATCTGCAGCTCAGCTGCCAGCCCCCATGGCTGAGGGGCATGAGGATATAGAGGCCCCCTGTCCTCACCAAATGTCCCCAACCCTGCTTCTCTAGATCCGCCCACTCCCCAGATCACCCAGATCTTAAAACCCAACAGTAACAGATGAATGGAGAAAGAAAATGTGGAACATAGACACAAAGGAGTACTATTCAGGCATAAAAAGGAATGAAAGCTGTCATTCGTGGCAACATGGATGGAATTAGAGGACATGATGTTAAGTGAAATAAGCTAAGAACGGAAAGTTAAACACTGCATGTTCTCACTCACGTGGAAGCTTAAAAAAATTGATCTCATGGAAGTAAAAAGTAGAATAGAGGATTCTAGAGGCTGAAAAGAATAATGGAAAGGGAGAATAGGGAGCGATTTGTTAAAGGATACAAAATCACAGTGAGATAGGAGGAATAAGTTCTAGTGTTCTATACCACTGCAGGATGACTATAGTTAACAATAATACATTAGTTTCAAATAGCTAGAGGGAGGATGTTGAATGTTGCCAACACAAAGAAATGACAAATGTTTGAGATGGTAAGGGGGAAAATCCCCAACAGAAAGGGAGAGGCATCACTTAAAACTCAGTTTAGCCGGGCATGGTGGCACAAGCCTGTAGTCGAAGCTACTCAGGAGGCTGAGGCAGGAAGATCACTTGAGCCCAGGAATTTGAGGTTGCTGTGAGCTAGGCTGACGCCACGGCACTCTAGCCCAGGCAACAGAGCAACACTCTGCCACAAAAAAAAAAAAAAAAAACTCAGCCTGCACCCTAACCACCCTAACTTCTTTTGGGTCTCACTACCTGACTTCTTTTCTCCTTGTACAAACAGTAAAGAGAATCCATGTCTATTCATGTGCTCAAGGACAGCAAGATAACAAAGCACACTGGGTCGAAGGGCTCCTGTCCATTACATGCCAAAACCACTCTAAAACTTGTCTTAAATGGCAGTAATCTTTACATCTCCCACCAGGTTTGTTTGGAATCAAAACTCAATCCCTTGCCCTTTCAATTGGAGTCTAAACATCAAGAAATCTCCTTCCTTGGGGAACATTCCACACAGAGAGATTCCCCTTGGGCTCTGATGAGTGAGGGGCTATTCCAGCTGGAGGCAGGGGGATGGATAAGATGACCTCTCAACATTCCCTTTAGAGGATCCCTATGGGGGCTGGAAGGAGCCTGTTGCCCACCCTGTCCCACCCTCACCAGACCCATGCACATTTGATTGGAGAGAAGATACAGCCCAGTAAAGCCACCTATTACCCAACCTCCTTCCCTTACAGCCCCTCCCCAACCCTGCTAGATGACTCCTGGACAAGACCAGATTATGGGACAAGGCAGCAGTTAAATCTGGAGCTTTAGCAACTGACAGAGTTGGATCTAAACCCCAGGTCTCCTCGCCCCCTTCTGACCCTATAACCTTGGACAAGCCACTTAACTTCTCTGAGCCTGGATTCCTCATCTGTAGAGTGTGGATATAAAAATATTAATATGATGAGCAAGGAAAAGAGAAGGGGAACTGGGGAGGCCATCTTCCCCAACTCCCACCCACCGCACCGACCCCTAGGAGGATAGTGGGGCTGCACTCTCCTGGAAGAGGTCACAAGCCACTCTCATCCGGGTCACATCCCCCATGGCCCCCTCTTCCAAGAAGATTCTGATTCGATCTATCCTGAATCCCCTCCCTGCAAGTAAGGTCTCTGAGATGTATAAAAAGGACCTGTCCACATTTTTTTCTTAGAACACTTTCTCATGTTTGCATCTGTGCCCCTTGTAGCCCGGGCTCTTTTCCTCTCTTTCTTATTTTCCATCGCTTGCCTCATGGCATTAGAGGCTTGTAGTGTAGGGAAAAGGCCACAGATGGAGAATCAAGAGACCTGGTTCTAGCTTGGCTCCTTCTGTATCTTGCTGTGTGACCTTGGGTGGGTCACATGACCTCTCTGGCTCTCTCTCCGTACATGAGAGGGGTAGACCAGATAGGCTCTGAGGGCCCTTCCTGTAAACAGACAGACCCTCAGAGCAGCCATGCCCTTGGCATTGGCTAGTCCCAGAGCTCAACAACAGCCACAGAACTCCCTTTCATCTCCCGAATCAAAGGGCAGTGGCTACACCTCCCTCTGGCCCTGACCCCTTTCCCTGGACAAATGGACAGGTAAGGACCCGGCTCATCAAAGGCCCAGGCTCTAGGGACCTCACACCTCCCTCCTCCCCTAACTTCCCCCACAGCACAGTCAAAGTCCACAGGGATGGAAACCTAGGGCAGAAAAAGAGGTAGGAATCCCACCTCTTACATCCCTCTTATTGCAATCCAAGAACAGAAAGCTGTATATCTGAGGAGAGCCCACCACTGCAGGAGAGGGGCGCGAGAAGTTGGACTCCAGGTAGGGCTTTATAACAAGCAGGGCTTTGAGGCCCTGAGTGAAACCCGTGGGAGAAGCAAGTGGAGGGTTCATGACAAACATCCAGGTCAGACCCTTGGACAAGGGCTACTTCTTTCAGCCTCTAGACTGTTCCTTCCCAACTCCCTACCTCTCCAGACAAACGAATGACTCCTGCTATTCCAGCCCTGTGGCTCTGATTTTGATCCCAGCTTCCATGGCTCATCTTTTCTAGCCAGGGCTGGAGGTAAAATATGGGGAGGGAAGAACCATAGCCCCTTCTGCCTAGGATGGCTGGGGGATCTCGTGCTTCATGCCTAAGTCCAAGATTTCACCTCACCCTCTATATCCTTAGTGTGAGCTTCATTTTGTTGGGTCTGGGAGAGGGCAAGGTGGAGACAGCCTGCCATCGGTTCTGCACATAGAAAGTAGGCCAATAACAGCCTGGGTTGTTTTTTTTTTTTTTTTTTTTTTCCAAGAGACTAACACTCTAGGCCTCGTTGAATGTATAGACTTCAAACTGAGGCATCCTTCTTTCTGTTGCTCAGATGGGGAAAACTAATGCTCAGAAGTATTTGTGATGAATTTTGGGAGGTCAGGTGTTCTTGGTTCTAGCTGCCTAGGTCCTAAGTTACAAGGCAGGGCCCACAACCTTGAAGGAGAGTCTCTGTTCCCATGGTCAGGGGGTGGGGGAAGGAGAGGAAGGTTAACTCTCTCCCTCTTGTACCTTGTCAGCAAGAGGTGACTTGTGAAGCAAGAAGTTTAAGGTACCTGAGTCCTAAGCTCTACCACTCACGTGATGGTGATCATGAACAAGTCACAACCCCTCTGAGACTCAGCTTCCTCCTCTGTGAAATGGGCTAATGATCCTGCCGTGCTTTCTGTCAGGTCTGGGGGCTGCTGCTCTGTGGTTAGATGGTAGGCAGTTGCATCATTTTCTCTCTGATTTTGGAAGGTCCAACTTTGGAGGACCAGGGAAGAAATGTCTGATCTCGCCCAGTCTTGGCTGCCTACAGGTACGAGGGCTTCATATCTACCAGCTGCCATTACTGCCTTTAGCACCCCCTCCACCTGTGGTCAGGATGGAGTCCCCACCCCCCAGGAAAGGCAAGTCCAGTTAGGCCAACTGGGAGGTGGGACAGGGAGTGGTTAAAGCTGGGGCTTCAGATCTGGGTTTGAATCCCAGCTCCCTCACTTCTGACTGTGTGACCCTGAGTCAGCCACTTAACCTCTCTGAGCCTCAGTTTCCCCACCTTTGTCTATCTCATAGACTAAATGAAATAATGTATGGGCAGCCCTTAGCACTGTACCTGGGTTATGGCAGACACTAGTGAAAGGGTTTCGTTTTAAATCCGGGGCCCCTTCACCTCAGAGGGAGAGGGTTGCCCACCTAGACCCAGGCAGATCCGGGCACCCAAGTGCCCCCTCCCAAGACACCAGAGAGCTTGAGGTCTTCGCTTCCCGCACGCCCTCACCCCGCACTCACTTGGGTAGCGAAAGTAAAATTCATTGGCCGCATTGCTGTGGTTGCCCCAGTGCCAGAGGGCAGCGTCGGTTTCGTGGTTGTAGCGGACGAAGACGGCAAAGAGGATGGCGGTGGCGCCCTGGAAGAAGAGGCACAGCAGGGGCAGCAGCAGCCGCCGGCCTGCGGCGCGGCGGGGAGACTCAGCCATGGGACAGGGACTGCGAGTTGCCGGCTCCCTGGGCTCCAGGCTCCGGCTGACAGTCCCGGGGCTGCCGGGCAGGTTTGGCCCGAGCCAGGCCCCGCCCAGCGGAGGCCCCGCCCAGCGGAGGCCCCGCCCAGCGGAGGCCCCGCCCAGCGGAGGCTTCGCCCACACGAAGGCTTCGCGGTCACCCGCCACAGGCCAGCGCCCTGGGTGTGAGGAGGGGGCCACAGCTGCCTGGGCCCTCTGCCTGAGGCGGGGATGTGTCAGCCTAGGGCCTGTCTCCCTTGGCCCAGCTGACTCTGGCTGTTGCAGTTGGGACGGGTCCTTGGAAGTGACCCTGGAAAGGTGCCCTATGTTCTGCCCTGCTGCGGCACAGCTGCAGGACCTGGCGGGTGGAGCAGGGGGTGTGAGGGAGGGGACGCACCCCCTCGCACACGGTGTTAGTTTACAGAGGGTCTCCCAAGAAAGAAGCGGCCCTTAAAGGCCCCGGCCTGGCCCCTCCACAGTTAACACAAGAGTTGGGGGATTACTCAATCTTTCCCTACTGAAAAAGCAGAGATGAAGAATGGAGATAAGCAGCTCTCCTGGCATTGATGATTAACCCGGCTGGGCTTTCTGGGCCTCCGCAGTGGAGTCCCTTACCCACTCCGAGCCTCCTCTGCCACCCCAGCCCCAATCTGTGCCCACCACAGTGCAGCAGGCTGGACAGGGGCCACACCCACACCTGGGCTCCCTCCCAGGGTGGATGTGAGAGGGCCTGGGCTGCCTCTGCAGCTGGAGAGAAGGGCGGCTGGATGGAAGGAGTGTCTTCTCAGTTAGGAGTCAAGAGTCCTTCTTTACACAAGCAAGATCTGCATGCACTGGGGTCCTGGTAGGCAGACAAGGAGACAGACATGTATTGAGCACTCACTGTGAGCCAGGCTGTGAAGATGGACCAGTTGGCCTCGCCCTCCAGAAGCCACTGTCCAGTCCAGAGACAGACACTTAGGAGGGAACCTAATTACCACTGGGGTAAGTTCATGACCCAGAGAAGCACAGGGGCCTTGGGAGTCCAGGAGACGGCTGCAGAGTCCCCAGGGATGGGGGTAAGTGAGGCGATGGAGATGGAGAATTGCTTCCTGGGAAGGTAATGTATGAAGGCAATCTGTAAGGACAACCAAGGAACTGAGTGAGCAAAGGAGAGGGGACAGTACAAGAAGTGGGAGCAGCAGAACCTGGCAGTGTAAGCACCCAGTGTGTTCAGGAACTGAGGCTGGGGGTGGGGGAGTCCAGGGAGGCCTTGAAGGCCCTGCTGAGGCACATGGCCTCTACTGCTAGACCATTGGAGGGCTCTAAACAGGTGGGGGACCCCTATGTTATTGGTTCTGACAGCTGACACCTGTAGTCCACAAGGGGCTTCAAAGAAAAAAAGCAGAAGGCAGTTTCAGTAGGGCTGGTGGGAGGGGAGGCCTCTGTCTACACTGCTGCCCATCCCAGTCCCACCTGTCTGAGGGGGCTGTTGTGTGGGAGGGGCCCGAGGGTGTTTGCAATGATGATGTACCAAACCCTGCCCTGAAGGAAAAACTGCCACTCCCAGCAGACATGGTCATAGGGGCCAATATGAACCAAGATATGGTTCATAGGGGCCAATCACTCCTCAGAACAGACGCAGGGTAGGGCTCCTCCTAGGAACCAGGCTTGCCCCTTCTCAGGAATGGGCAGGGTTGGGGTCAACCGAGGAGTCCCTAACTCTCCTCCTTTTCTCCCTTTTGCCCCTTCCCCAGTTCACCTCACCCCCACCTCCTCTCAGAGCTTGAGCCTCCAGCCCAGCTATGGGGTTGGATTCTAGGTTGGATTCTAGGAATCCAGTTTTCCTCACTTTAACACCCAGCCAGGGCACAGTGGGGAGCAGGGGTCAGCCTGTGGGTAGCAGCCTCCAGTAGCACTGCTCCCAGCTGGCTGAGCGGGCTGTTGGGCCCTCCATAGCACCTCTCCCAGAGACTCTCTGTCCTTACTTGGTCAGCAGGAAGGTTGTTTTCCAGCCCCTCCTGGGACAAGGGGGGATGTCTGGTCAGCAGGCTTTGGAAAATGATTCAGCATCTGGGAGCTCCACCCAGGCCTGGGCTTCAGCCCCAGAGATGCTTCTTGAGTCCTGTCTGGGACTGGACAGGCCCAGGAGGGAAAGAGCCATCAAGAGCTGCAGAACCACGGCCAGGCGCGTTGGCTCAAGCCTGTAATCCTAGCACTCTGGGAGGCGGAGGCGGGTGGATCGTTTGAGCTCAGGAGTTCAAGACCAGCCTGGGCAAGAGCAAGATCCTTTCTCTACTAAAAATAGAAAGAAATTAACTGAACAGCTAAAAACATATATAGAAAAAATTAGCCGGGCATGGTGGCACATGCCTGTAGTCCCAGCTACTCAGGAGGCTGAGGCAGGAGGATCGCTTGAGCCCAGGAGTTTGAGGTTGCTGTGAGCTAGGCTGATGCCACGGCACTCTAGCCCGGGGAACAGAGTGAGACTCTGTCTCAAAAAAAAGAAAAAAGAAGAAGAAGAAGAACTGCAGAACCAGGGAGAACAAGGAAGAGTGAGCTGGCCCTTCCCAGGGTCTTCTGGGAATTGCCTCCCTGATGCCAGCCTCCTGCATCTTTGTCTCACCTCTTGTCTCCCTTAGTCTCTCTGAATTTCTCTGGGTCTGATAGTCCCTCTCCTCCATTGCACATTCATTTCTTCAACAAATATTCTTTTAGTGCCAACCCAGGGGCTACAACCATAGGTTCTAGTCAAGGTTGTTACAGGCCTGGGTTCTGGAGGTCCCCTGCCTGTCAGGTGTTAACCCTTTAGTTGCTGGATTGTGGGTAGGTCTAGAGGAGCCCCTCTGGAAGGGCCAGGAGAGCTGGGCCACTCTCTGGAGAGTACAATTAGAGACCTTTGGACAAAGCTATTTACCAACCTATATGGTATGATCTTGATATTTTAACAACCAGTGGATACCAGCTGGTATCAGCCCTGGTCCAAGCACAGAGCAGGACCCTGACAGCCCTCCCCTACTGAGGGTCCCCCCAGGTTACCTTCCCCCTCTGAGGGCTCACCTGCCAGGCTGCTACCTGAGAGGGAAAGGCTTCCCTGAGCCCCCACCCACCAAGCAGTATGGAGGGGCTCAGTCCATGGTTTTCCTTTGGATCACCAAGTAATGTCAGAGCTCTTGGTCCTCCCTCCTGCCTCCTCGGGTGCTGGAATCTCTGATGGAATGGTGGGGTGAGGCTTCATCTCTCACTCCTCCCTCCACTCCAGGCCTCCTCTGAGGGGGGCCCCCGACTCCATCATCAGCTCTCATGCTGCCTGGCCTAAGGTTTGCCAATCTTTGCCCTTCCATCTCCAGTTTCCAGCTGTGACCAGCTGAGTGCCTGAAAGGTAGCCAAGGGGAACCAGTGTCTGCTGCCTGCCCTGGCCCAGGCTGGCCAGGTTGTCCCTGGGGACCAAGTATCTGAGGTTACTGAGTAACTTGGGGTTGCTCGGAGCTGATCTCTACTGCATTCAACTTCTGCTTACTCCCTGCTCTCTTGGCTAAGGAGACACTTGGCTCCTTTAGTTCCATGGAGCCATCCCCAGTGTTTATGGGAGAAAAAAAGAGAAGAATAGCAAAGGACCAGAGTTATCAAGGCACTTGTTTATTCATTCATTCATTCATCCATCTACCACACCGTTACTGTATGACCTCTGGCAAGTTATTGGGCCCTCTTTGAGTCTGTTTTCTTATATTTTGGTCTAATAATATTTCCTTTGCGGAATTGTTATGAGGATTCCAAATAATTGATATAGATCGCTGGCATTTTTGTAAGCATTCAACAGATGTGGTGATTATTACTGTTCTGATTGGCTGAGCAGGAAGGGCAAATGGGTCACTGGCTTCTCACACTACAGGGTGCATTGTGTCTCTGAGGACAGGAACAGATGAAGGAGACAGGCCCGTCTCCATGTGTTCTCCTGTCACTGGCTGGAGGGCGTGGGCAGCAGGGCCTGGGGGCCTGGGATAGGTACATTCAGGAAGGGCCATCAGACCAGTAGTCTCAGTGATGTAACAACCCTTGAACAGAGGAGATTTGGAAAAAGGCAAAGCCTTCCTTTATTCAACAAACATATATTGAGCACCTACTGTGTGCAAGACACTGTGCTAGGCACTGGGGATTCAATGGAACAAGATGTGTCCCCTGCCCTGGGCAGAGGTTCCACCCAGGGCAGATGTAAATGAGTGGGCAGATGTTCATACTGCAGAGGGCTATAATGGCAGAGACAGGTCCACGTGGGGACACTCGGGAGCAGCTCTTAACCTATGATGGGGGTGGTCAGGGAAGGCTTCCCAGAGGAAGTGATGCTTATACTGAGACCTGGCCTAATTTCATAGCTAGAATAGAGAGGAGAACAACTTTGTGTCTGAACACTCTGGTATGAAAATAGAAAAGAGGCTATACTAGAGAGTTCCACCTTCTGGGGGTAGACAAACTGCAGTACTACGCAAAATATTGTTATATTAGCATACTTGACATGGTAAAAATTTAATATGCCTTTTTCTCTCCAGGGGTTCACCACATTAGCCTCCACGTAAAAGTTTGTCAGAATCAGATTACTTGTGTTTGTTAAGCTTTCTTCATCTGTAAAATAAAAATGACAGTGCCTTAGGGAAAAGAAGTTTGTTGGAAGGCAATTATTTCAAAACAACTTCTTTCCCATTCCCTTATTCATTGAACACAGTCTGTTTGTGTTCCTGGTATGTGCCAGGTGCTATGCTAAAGTCTGGGGGAACGTCCTCCACACTCTGTCACCATCCAGTGGAACGCTCTGTTTTCAGGACATCAAGATGAATGAGACGTAGTCTCAGTTCCTGAGCCCAATAGCAGCCTTGCTTCAGCGATAAAAACTCACCTGTCCTGTTGAGGGTCTGTAGTCAATTCCTGACCAGTAAAAGTTTCGAAAGTCAGCGAAGTGCAGAAGGTAAGAGCATGGCCTCAGGGTGAGAGGAACGTAAGTCAGAGTCCCAGCTCTGTCCCAAAGAGATTCTGGACAAGTTGCTTAACATACCTTGAACCTCAGTTTCCTCATCTATTATATGGAGAGAATAATAGTACTTACCTCATAGGAGTTGTTGAGGGGAGTGATGTCCGCAAAGCACACGATGTGTAGTAATAAATGACGTGGCCGTTTATTTCTTTCCTTTCCATTCCTCCTGGCCTCTGTTAGTATTTAGCTGAGTGGATTTTGAGGGTCGGGTTGTTTTTATGTCCCTGAGAGGCTACTGGCCTTAGAAGAATTGTGTTAACTTCCTAGGCAGTAGGAAATCTGGGCCTCAGTCCTTAGTTTTGTGTGTGTGTGTGTCTCTGTGTGTGTGTGTTTTGTTTTGGCAGAGTCTCGCTCTGTTGCTCTGGCTAGAGTGCAGTGGCATTGTCACAGTTCACCACAACCTCAAACTCCTGGGCTCAAGCAATCCTCCTTCCTCAGTCTCCTGGGTAGCTGGGGCTACAGGTGCTCACCATGATGCTTGGCTAATGTTTTTTTTATTTCTGGTAGAGATGGGGTCTCGTTCTTGCTCAGGCTGGTCTCAAACTCCTGACTTTAGGTGATCCTCCTGCCTTGGCCTCCCAGAGTGCTAGGATTAGAGGCGTGAGCCACCGCACCCAGCCTCGTCCTTAGTTTTGAACATATAAAGAAGTGTGTTTGGTTAATTCTGGAGTGCCTGACTGGGGCCCCTTCAGGGAAGAACAGGAAGGAGTACCAGGGTGCAGTGGGCTGCTTCTAGGAGTGGGTTACACGGATGTGACGGCAGCCAAAGGGGAGCAGGCCACAGCTCCACCTCAGGATCTCTTCTCCAGTTCTCAGAATCCCTGAGCCACAGTCCCTGGCCTATACTATACTTTCTATCATTATTTTAGAGTGTATTCCTTCTACTTACTAAAAAAAGTTAACTGTAAAAATAGCCTCAGGCAGGTCCTTCAGAAGGTACTCCAGAAGGCACTGTTATCATAGGAGATGACAGCTCCATGTGTGTTATTGTCCCTGAAGACCTTCCAGTGGGACAAGATATGGACTTGGAAGACAGTGATATTGATCATTGTGACTCTGCGTATGTGGCTGATGTGTGTGTTTGTGTCTTTGTTTTTAAGAAAATAGTTTTAAAAATTTAAATAGAAAAAAGCTTATAGAAAAGGATATAAACAAGGAAAATATTTTTGTACAGCAATATAATGTATTTGTGTTTTAAGCTAAGTGTTATTTGAAAAGAGTCAAAAAGTTTTAAAAATTTTAAAGTTTATAGAGTAAAAAAGTTACAGTAAGCTAAGGTTAATTTATTATTTTCTTTTTCTTTTCTTTTTTTTTTTTTTTTGAGACAGACTCTCACTCTGTTGTCCAGGCTAGAGTGCTGTGGCATCAGCCTAGCTCACAGCAACCTCAAACTACTGGGCTCAAGCAATCCTTCTGCCTCAGCCTCCCGAGTAGCTGGGACTTCAGGCATGTGCCACCATACCTGGCTAATTTTTTCTAGATATATTTTTAGTTGTCCATATAATTTCTTTCTATTTTTAGTAGAGATGGGGTCTCGCTCTTGCTCAGGCTGGTCTTGAATTCCTGAGCTCAAACAATCCGCCTGCCTTGGCCTCCCAGAGTGCTAGGATTATAGGCGTGAGCCACCTCACCCGGCCAATTTATTACTAAAGAAAGAAAAAGTTTTAACATAAATTTAGTGTAGCCTAAATGTACAGTGTTTATAAAGTCTACAGTATTGTACAGTAATGTCCTTCACATTCATTCACCACTCACTCAATAACTTACCTAGCTCAACTTCCAGTCCTGCAAGCTCTATTCATGGTGAGTACTCTATACAGGTGTACCATATTTTATATTTTATGCCATATTGTTGTTACTGTATCTTTTTTTTTTTTTAAGAGACAGGGTCTCTCTGTCATCCATGCTGGAATGCAGTGGTGCAATCATCGTTCACTGCAATCTTGAACTGCAAGGGATCAAGGGATCCTTCCGCCTCAGCCTCAGGAGTAGCTGGGACTACAGGCTCATGCTACCATGCCCAGCTAATTTTTTTGTTTTTTGTAGAGATAGTGGTTCGCTATGTTGCCCAGGCTAGTCTTGAATTCCTGGTCTTAAGCAATCCTCTCACTTTGGCCTCCCAAAGTGCTAGAATTACAGGTGTGAGCCACCACACCTGTCCTCTTTTCTATGTTTGGATATCTGTAATTTGTGTTATAGTTGCCTATAATGTTCAGTACAGTAACATGCTGTACAGGTTTGTAGCTTAGGAGCAATAGGCTGTACCATATAGCCTAGGTGTGTAGTGGGCTATACCACCTCAGTTTGTGTAAATAACTTTATGATGTTAGCACAGTGACAAAATCACCTAATGATGCATTTCTCAGAACAGATCCCTGTCGTTAAATGACACATGACTGTATTTGGTTATGGCAGCCTGAGCTAATGTAAGAGTCAAAGGTGGTACCCAGGGTTTCCGCCCGAGCCACTAGTGGAATGGTGATGCCAATTGCCAAGCTTGGGGAGCACTGAGAGAGGAGCAGTTCTGGGGGCCATCAGGAGTTCCATTTCAAGATGTACAGTTTGAGATGTCTAGTAGATGTACACAAGGAGATGGACAGTAGGCAGTCAGATACAGGAGTCTGGAGTTCGGGAGAGAGGTCTGGGCTGGGATAGAAATGTGGGAGTCGTCAATGTGGAGCTGGCATTTAGTACTGAGACTGGGTGAGAACCTGAAGGTGAACAGAGAGAGAGAAAAGAGGGGGCACCCCAAAACTTAGAGATCAGGAAGAGAGGCGGGACAAGTATTTCAAGAAGGCGATGATCAGCTGCTTAGAGTGAGGACTGGGAACTGCCCATTGGATTTGACAAGATACTGGGTCTGGAAACCTTGGAATGAACGTGGGCTGGTGATGGTGAAAGCCTCATGGCAATGAGTTCAAGGGAGGATGGGATGAGAGAAGGGGAAACAGAGAGCTTAATCATCTTTTTTAAGGAGTTCTGCTGTAAGGGGAACAGAGAAATGAGGCAGTACGGGAATGAGGTGTCTTGGAATTCTTTTCTTGTTTTTAAAGATGGACAATGTTTTAGCAACTAGCTAATGGACTAAGGGAAATACAGCTAGCCCTGAAAGATGCAAAAAAAGAAGGATGAAAAATACAGTGTATGAATCTGCAGTTCAGCTGAAAAAAAAAGGAAAAAGAAAAATCCAGTGTAGTGCACTGGTGCCTGTGGTTTTTTGTTTTTTTCTCATTTGTCAAGTGAGTTGTTACACACTCCTTAGCGGATTACAACTTCCATGGGCACCAGCCTGCTTGGTACCTGTGTTTCTGTTTGTTTGTTTGTTTAATTAATTAATTAATTTTATTTACTTATTCATTTTTTTAGAGGCAGGATCTTGCTCTGTCACCCTGGTTGAAGTGCAGTGGTGCAATCATAGCTCACTACAGCCTTGAACTCCCGGCTTCAAGCGATCCTCCTGCCTCAGCCTCCCAAAGTGCTGGGATTACAGGCGTGAGCCACTGCACCCGGCCAGGCTTGTGTTTCTTTCATGTGGAACATAGCCAAGAAGTGCTTTTGAACTGGTAAAATGCTAGAATTTATCAAAACCATTGTTCATAAACTTGGTTACTGAACAAATGAGAGCAATAAAGACTAGTGAGCAGAAGTGTTGGAGGAAAATATTTTCTGAGCAGTTTACATATGGCAGCATGAGTTATGGGCCTAAAATCTTTAAATCCTAGTCATGAATTTGGGAGTAAAGTAGCAAAGGCTTAAATCTTCACAACTTCCCCAGATCCTAAAGGATCCTTATGACACACCATATAGGAAGATGCAGTGCAACTGCAAATACTCAGAAAATATTTCTGTTCCTTGAAGCATATATACCAGCGGCTAAAGAGGAAAGGAACTTCCAAATAGAAATTATGAAGATAAATGAGCCTGTTGGTGGCCCTTGGGAGAAGAGCCAGTCTGAGTGGAGAGAGCGAACAATCAGGAAGAGGAAGCGGCCTGGGAAACAGCCAGCTCCTCTCTCAGAGAGAAAAAAAGGGGAGTATATATTCAGGTCAACTAGAATCTATGTTCCCGAGAAATAAAAATTTCCTTTTAAATTTTTAAAAAATAAAAATAATTTTTTTTTTTTTTTTTTTTTTGAGACAGAGTCTCTCTCTGTTGCCCAGGCTAGAGTGAGTGCCGTGGCGTCAGCCTAGCTCACAGCAACCTCAAACTACTGGGCTCAAGGGATCCTCCTGTCTCAGCCTCCCGAGTAGCTGGGACTACAGGCATGCACCACCATGCCCGGCTAATTTTTTCTATATATATTTTTAGCTGTCCATATAATTTCTTTCTATTTTTAGTAGAGATGGGGTCTCGCTCTTGCTCAGGCTGGTCTCGAACTCCTGAGCTCAAACGATCCGCCCGCCTCGGCCTCCCAGAGTGCTAGGATTACAGGCGTGAGCCACCGCGCCCGGCCCAAAAAATAAAAATAATTTTAAAAGAATTTTCCTAAAAAAGAGGCCGGGCGCGGTGGCTCATGCCTGTAATCCTAGCACTCTGGGGGGCCAAGGCGGGCGGATTGTTTTCAGGAGTTCGAGACCAGCCTGAGCAAGAGTGAGACCCCGTCTCTACTAAAAATAGAAAGAAATTATATGGACAGCTAAAAATATATATAGAAAAAATTAGCCGGGCATGGTGGCACATCCCTGTAGTCCCAGCTACTCAGGAGGCTGAGGCAGGAGGATCGCTTGAGCCCAGGAGTTTGAGGTTGCTGTGAGCTAGGCTTACACCACAGCACTCTAGCCTGGGCAACAGAGTGAGACTCTGTCTCAAGAAATAAATAAATAAATAAATAAATAAATGAATGGAGGGAGGGAGGAATTTTCCTAAAAAAGAAAGAAAGATAGGCCCTGCCTCTGCTAGGCCAATTCCAGGCAAAAAGATTTCCAAAGACCTGGGTGAGCCTATTGCCATGGAGACCACTGGGCTGAGTGGCTGAGGGACTAGATGGTCCCTGGACAGGTGAGGTTATTTGCTTTTCCTGAAACACAGGGCACCTGGCCTCTGATGTCCTTCCCTTGGCTTGGAATCCCCCTTCTCCACCTGCCTCCAACTCATTCTCCAAGTCTTCTCACCCCCTTCTCACCCCAAGAATCGTCCACTGACTCCCATTCCTGTGCCTTCTTCCCAAGCGTGGACTCCTTAGGTAGGAATTTATGGTACAGTGGAAAGAGCACAGTTTTGGGGCCAAACACAACTGGATTTGAATCCTGGCTCTACGCAAATAAACTAGATGACCTTGAACTAACTACTTAATCTCTCTGAGCCTCCATTTCTCTATTTGTTAAAAGAGGATACTACACACACAAAAAGGAACTATCAATACAGGGTTAACCAGTTGGTTGTGACTCTAAGATGACATGTGTAAAGTATCCAGAATAAAGGAAACAATGAACAGAACTGTTGCTATTATAGTTTATTATGTAGTAGTACAATGAATACTACATAATATGAATTGAATTGTTTGTGTATCTTTCTGGGTAGACTGTGAACCCTTCAAGGGTAGGAGCCCTCTCTGATTTACTCTATCTGGTGCCCAGTGCAATGCCAGATGGAGGTAGATGCCCAGTGAATGTCTGTGGAATGAATGAATGAATGAAGCAACTAGTGGAGGATGCAGAACCACACCATCCGGTCCCCAGGTCTTCCATGATCATTTTGGAACGTTCCTTCCACCTCTCATTCCTAGAGATGCTAGAGAGCCAGCCACGATCAAGGTGCAGCTGGAAAGCGAGGTCTGCCTCCACACCCCTTCTTTGCTGCTCTGACACTTGCCACACACAGCCCCCCCACCACCACCTTTCCACCTCCAGCCCCCAAACCTCTTCCGACCGAAGCCTGTGGGCAGGCCCATCTCCAGCAGGGAACTGAGAAGGCCCCTCTCAAAAGCAGCCCGTTTCTCCCTCCAGGTTGAGAAGCTCACTTACCAGTCTCCGTACTTTAGTTCATACTACTACCTGCATGCCCTTTCTTCTGCTAAAAAGGACTCCGCCTTCAAGGCCCACCTCAAGTACGATTCCCTTAGAAAATGACCCCTGCCTTTGGACCCCTTGCTGTATTTTCCCCAAAATTAGAGCACAGGACGCCCCATTGGGAATTATACCGTCATCCCTTTCCCTTGACTGGGGCACCTTGAGGGTGACACCACCTCATCCTCCAACCCCGCCCAATACTGAGCATCCACTGAACATAGCATGGTCCCTGCTCCCAATTCCTGAATGAAATATTTGGCTGAAAGAGGTTGCAACCTCATCTCCACCGAAGTGAAGCATCCCCCAGCGTTGTTGGGAGTCCTAGGCAGACCTCTACCCTGCCCCTCCCTGCCAGGTTCCTTTCCTCCCGCTTTCGGGGCGGGGCCCACCCACCTTGAGGCAGCCCGCCACCTGGCGGCGGAGCGGAGTCAACACACCGCTCTCCGTCCCCCAACACCTCCACCTCGGGCATGCTGAGCTGGCGGCAGGGGGAGGGGAAACGGGTGCACCTCACATCCTTGGCTGGGCTGGGCTCCCTTGCTGGCTCTCTGTTTCGTCTTCACCTTCCTTTCTTCTCAGCCAGGTTAATTTGTAAGCAATTATCTTTCCCACTTATTCAGTCAATATCTTTAAATATTTAATTTTATTAGTCATCTTAATATGCAGCAACTATTTATTGAGCAGCAACTATTTATTGAGCGGCAACTATGTGCCAGGCTATGTTCTATGCTGTATTGGTTATACAACAATAGAAAAAACTGTCAAGAACAGAAGAAAAAGTCAGGTGTGGTAGCCTGTGCATGTAGTCACAGCTACTTGGGAGGCTGAGACAGGAGGATCCCTTGAGCCCAGGAGTTTAGGTTGTAGTGAATTATGGTGATGCCACAGCACTCTAGCCCAGGCAACAGAGTGAGACCCTGTCTCAAAAAAAAGAACAGGGGTAAAACAAAATCTCTGATTTTTCATTAATGTTAAACTTATTAATGAAATTTTTTTAAATTATTTTTTTAAATGTGTCACTCCTTGAAACTGGTGATCTGACTTTACACCATACTCCCACCAAGTGGTTTACAAATGTTAGAAAATGAAAAATCCCAGAAGATCCTGTTTTCAGAAAGGGCTGGGAGTGGGGCTGGACCCTAGACAGAAGGGAAGATGCTCCCTGGAACATGCCTCCAGGGTTCTGAATCTCTCCCTCCAAATTCCGTTTCTTCCAAACTCTGAATATACCTGGAGCTGTGGACTCAGCAGTGCCACATCTGATTTGGGCAATAAACAGAGGCAGGTTTGGATGAAAACTATAGGAGGGTGTTAAAGGAACTGGGGCTGCTTGATCTGGAAAGCCCTTGGATGGGAGCGGGGAACACAATTGGTCCCTGTCTTCATGATGGAATTGGTTCACCAAGAGCTTGGAGAAAGCTGTGGGAAACAGACCTGGGTCCAGGTATGGGAAGAGCCTTCTCACCCAGACCTGCTGCCCTGGCTGAGAGCCAGTGACTCCCAGCAGGAGAACCATGGACCCAGAGGGGTAGGGGGCCTAAAGCACACTCGCCAGAACCACTGGGGGCATTTTGAAAAAGCTCAGTTGATGATTCTGAGGGATCCCAAATAACAGCACCCACTCTCCTAAATGAACCACACTGGCCTGGCAGACTCTGGATCAGTGTCCTCAACCCTGACTGCACGTTAGAATCACCTGGGTTGGGGGAAAGTACTTTCAAAAAATACCAACACTTAGTCCCACCCCCAGTAATTTTGATTTAACAGGTTTGGGTGGAGTCTCAGCACCAGTATTTTTTTTTTTTAATCTCTCCAGACAATTACAACGTGTAGCCAGAGTTGCAGATCACAAACCTAGAATAGCAGCAGCAGCAGCCCACCCCCGGCCCCCACCCAGGAGCTTGTTAGAAAACAGAATTCTCGGTCCCATCCCAGTTCTACTGGGTCAGAAACTTTAAGAGCGTGGTCCAATGGTCTGCTTTTTAAGAAACTCTCTGGGTGATTCTGATCCATGTCAAAGTTTGAGAACCACAAATCTAGAGGAACTTTGAGGCCCTTTTAGCTTTGAGAGTCTAGGAACCTCTGGGAAACAAAAATCCATAATTGCTACACTCTTAACCAAGAGCATGGCTCAACCTGTGTACAGGACAAACCAGTCAAACCTGAGATCACAGAATGGTTTCACTTCTTTATTATAGGGTCATACATCATTAAAAAGCAAAACAAAACAAAACTACCTGTCCTCAGACTTTCTCAGTAAGTGTTCAGTTTGGCAGTAAACAGCAGTCCTTGAGTCGGGCTTACCCTTAGCCTGTCTCAGAAAATCTACTGCCTGGGCTTTGGGTCCTACTGTCCGGTTAATGAGGTCCTCACCTGTGATACCTTGATATTCCCTTGGTTTTCATCCCATCACCAAGAGTTGGGCTTCAGTGCAAGGAGAGAAGGACCTGCCCAGAGGAGAGTTGGCTCAGCTCAGCAGGGAAGAAAATGGTGGTGAAGTGAGCTTGAGCAGTAGTCCAGTCCCTGGGGTACGGTTTCATGCAGTGGCAAAAAGCTGATGTGGTATGGGAAAACCAAACCCCCATGTCAGAGAGAGCCCAAAGCAGAGGGCTTATTTGGGAGGGAGGTAGTTTAGAACCTGGCCCTGGAGGCTCTGGGTGAGGCTAGCAGGCTGTGAGGATCCCAGGGTTTCCAACCATGGGTCATGGATTCCACCAGGAGACACAGCAGAGGAGGAGAGAGCTGGGCTTCTCCCAGAGCTTTTCTCTGGGCCTTTCTCTCAGCCTCAGAGCAATTAGAAAGCCCCCAGAACTGGAAAAGGAGTCAGGACCTGGAGAAGAAGGAGTGGCAAAACCTGAGACTTCTAAGATAACACATTCAGGTAAGAGGAAGAGGGACAGTAATTAATGAAATCTCAGCCTCATTGAGGGGAAGACCAGGAGGAGAAGGACACTGTCCAGGAATCCTGCCTGGGCACAGCAGCCATCTTCTCTCTTCCATAACCCTCCTTGCAATTCCCTCTGAGACACTGTCATGAGGATGTCCCGAAGGTACTATCATCACTCATTATAACAGACACCTATTCTGTAAATTCTCTGGACTCAAAAAGCCTCAAACTCTTGGGCTTGAGCAATCCTCCTGCCTCAGCCTCCCGAGTAGCTGGGACTACAGGCATGCCCCACCATATCCAGCTAATTTATTTTTTTATTTTTTATTTTTGTAGAGACATGGTCTTGTTCTTACTCAGGCTGGTCTTGAACTCCTGGCCGCAAGTGATCCTCCTGCCTTGGCCTTCCAAAGTGCTAGGATTACAGGTGTGAGCCACCATGCCTGGCCTGCACTATGTACTTTCTATCTCCTGCCCTGGGGTTTCTTTGCAAGAACCCACAAAGACTCATGCATGTACAACCTGGAAGCATGGAAGAGTTAACAATGGTGGGACCACTCTTGCCCAGTGGGGGTCAGGAGCCAATAGATAAATTTTCCCTTTTTCATTCCCCTTGGCTGGTGGTTCTGAGATGCATTTCATAAAGCCCCTGAGAAGGCCCTGTGGGATGAAACACCAGTCACCTATGGTAGTAGCCAACTCAGTGACACATCTTTACATCATCTTTCCCTTATTTCCTATGCCTCTTCCCTTGTTCTATATATCTGCTCCCTTGATTGCATTCCCAGATAAACTAATGCATGCAAACCTTTGACTCAGGCTTTGCTTTTGGGAGAATCTGAGTAAAGCAATTGGTTCTAGACTTTCAGGATGGGATTTTGGAACTGGATCACTCTTTAGTCAGATGGCAAAAAAAGACTCCATTGCTGATAATTCCTGGTGTATGATAGCATCAGGTAACTAAGATTCTCACCAGTGGTGGATTAGAATGAGGTTCAAGTGTTGGGAAATATCATAGCTATGACTCTTAAATGGCATAGGGATGATGGTAATTATAAGGATTACTGACTTTTGTTAATTGCCTTGGAAGTCTTCAAAAAAAAGAAAATTACAGGCTCAGGTCAGCCTGCTATTAACTCAAGGCGTTCTGTGAAAGCCACAGAGCCTCTATGGCAATGTTTAAGGAGACTCTCTTCTCAGTTGCAAGGCAGACTGCACTGAAAATCAGATACGGAATCTAATTGATAGGTGTCAGAATTGCAAAGGAGACTGAATGCACAGTGTCAACAGGTCTCCTATATCAAAGTCAGGACTCTGACAGGAAGAGTAAGACCAAAAGACCTGGGAGGAGACATTTGGGTGCATGAGCCTGAGAATCTTGAACCTCCAGATTCTTTCTAATATTCCAGGTCAGCAGAAGCAACCCTCTCTCCTTGCTAGAGAAAAGCAGCCTTCCCTTGCATGCAGACCCTGCAAAGACCTCACATGAGAAAGATGTCTCAAATATGTTACTTGCTTTTATCAAGTACCACCCCTGCCATTCTTTTTTAATCTCCAAGGAGATAACTAAAATTAGACCTCAACACAGCTCAGAGATACACAGTTCTATGAAGAAGTAATTACATATCAAAAGAATTGCGTGACCTGGCTAATATGAACCAGTTGGAGCTTGGAGAGCACATGGAGTGAATCTGGAATGAGGGGGAGGCTATAGAACATAATGATGGATAGGGAAGAATTTACTGACATGAAACACTCACCTATATTTTGGGGTTCAATGTGCTGGCAAGCACATCTGGAGCCAGTACTAATCAAGGAGATGGTTCCTTGGAGCTTGGACTCAATGACAGCCTACAGTAGGTGAGGTAGAAATGCCAGAACTATCTTGACATGCTGTTGAAGGGCTGAGAAAGCTCAAAGAGGTGGGAGTTTTATAATGGATTTGTTATGTGAGACCCCGAGGACCACCACCTGACTATATTCTCCTAAAGGGCCCAGCATGCCCTTTACTAAGACAAGATGAAATGTGACAGGGGCCCCAGAATCTCTGCGAAACTTGAGAGTTGCTGTCATCCATATGCCAGAGTTGACAGTAGGAGATACTTAAATGGAACCAGGATTTCTAGTATTAATTAGAATGATGGAATTCCAAAAAGTCAAAGCCATAGAGCCCTTAACCTCCAGAGACAAAATAAACAAAAGTATCATAATGTTCAACAAAGCTAGGATAATAATCAGAGTGTCTTAATGTACAGGTATCTATGGCAATGGCTCATAGGTAAACAAGTTTCAAGGGGTATAAACAGGTATCAGAGAGAGAAACAGATGTTACTTGTAGAATTGGGAAAAAAATCACAAGAAGTAATCAGAAGTCACCACAGTGGAAAATCACAGTCCCTCCCCTTATTTTCAGAAGTCAGTCATTTCACAGATTCACAGTCCATCAGCTGAAGGGGAGACAAAATTCCTCTGAGCAAAGACCTTACGACATCATCACAAGTATTTCTGACAAATTTTCCTTGATCCTTCCCCAAAGTAGCCTGCATCCATTTATAAGGATAACTGTGCACTAGAAAGGGGGGGAATGCCCAGACATTTTGAGATTTATTGTACATGAGGTTTGAGCTAACACCAATACCCAAGGACCTAAAATGTCATTCATGGTTGTCTGGTTAGAATGGGAGCTTATGGATTCCACGCAGTAAGTGGAATTCTGGTCCAAGTCTGCCTTATAGTGTGTCAAATCGGTTCATGGATCCACCCTGTGGTTTCTCACCAGTTTTGGAAGGTAGAATTGGGATAAATATACTTAGTAGCTGGAATAAGGGCCATCACGGTAGGAAGAGCCAAGAAGTTCCAGAAACTGGCCTCCCGAGTTGGAGACTGACAGTAGGAGATACTTAAATGGAACTAGGATTTCTAGTATTAATTCGTAGAAGACAATAAATCAAAAGCACCACCTGTCCTGGGAAAAACTGCAGAAATTAGCACCACCACAAAATACAGGGATGGTGGTTTTGTTGCGACTGAGCAAGGAATACATGAGGGACTGCGCAGGTCCAGAAAACACATGTTAACTGCATGAACTGGTGGTCCAGACGTCCACGGCACCTATCTCCCTTGCACCAGTTGCTTTCCCTCAACTCACACCTATGGCCTCATGGGAAACTTTTCCAGACCAACTGCCAGACGAAGAAAAATTCAGGCCTGATTTTGAACACTCCCTAGATATTTGATATTAAGGTATTATTGTTATTTTCAGGCATAACCATGATTTTTAAAAATAATTCCTTGTCTTTTAGAGATACACATTAAAATATTTTCAGTGAAATTATATGTCTGGGACTTGTTTCTAGGTAACATGGGTGGGGAAAATGAATGGGACAGAAATGGCTGTGGTTTTAAGTCTGAGTTATGGATAGATGGGGGTTCATATAACTATTCTGTTTAATTACATGTATGTTCTAAATTCTCTGCAAACCAAAGTCAAAAACCAACAAGTCAGTCTGGTCCACAGACAGGTCAGCATGATGTATTTGTCTTCACCGTAAACAGGCTGCTGCAGCATTACAGCCTCATTCAGCATGGCCCTAAGGGACAGGGGTGAGGGGAGACGCTCCCAGGGGCAGGCTGGAGCATTACACTTGGTTGTCCACTTTGTATGGTGGGAAAAGTGGCCTGAGGTAAGACTGTATGCGGCATTCTGGAGAGCAGTAGTGAATGCCTTGGCTGATTGGCCAGGGGCCTGGAAGAAGAAAGATTGGAAAATTAGAGGCAAAGAAATATGAGAAAGAAATTATTGTCATCTCTAACCTGCAGGGAATAAAAAAAAAAAGAAATTATTGGTGGCCATTATGGAAAAATAATTAAGGTGACATTTTTCTCTCAGTAATCAAATTATTTTCCTAACAGTGAAAGAAATGTGATTTGGCTCTTGCATTCCTGAACATGTTCTCATCTAACACTACCCTAGTTTTTCCAACCAAAGCTCGGGAGAGGAGAGCCAGACAGTGCCCCTTCCTCTCCTGGAACTCTTAACATTGTGGTGCCCAGAGCTCAGTTCTTTCTCTTCTCATTCCCTAGATGATCTCCAGTTTTGTGGCTTTAAATATTATCAATATACTGATATCTACCAAATTTTTACCTCCTGCCCAGGCCTCCTATTGTATTCAAGTCACGTATCTAACTGCTTGGTGGACATCTCCACTTAAATATCGAACGGGCATCAAAAACCTAACATGATCAAAAACTAACCTCTGTATCCCCACCCCTACATCCTCCCTGAGGTTTCTGCATCTCATAAATGAAAACACCATCATTCCAGATATTCCAGGAATGATTTTTTCCCAGGTAAAAAATCTTGGGGTCATCCTTGTCTTCTCTTTCTCTCACATATTACATCCATTCATCACCAAATCCTGAGAGCTATACTTCCAAAATATATTCGGACTCCAAGTATTTTTCACCATCTCTGTGGCTCTACCACCCTGGTCCCAGCCCAGATTATTGAAGAACCCTCTTGCTTCTTCCTTTGCCTCTATACAATCTATTCTCAACATAGCAGTTAGACTCAGCCTATTAAAAAGTTTTTCTGGCTGGGTGCGATGGCTCATGCCTGTAATCCCAGCATTTTGGGAGGCCGAGGCAGGAGGATAGCTTGGGCCCAGGAGTTCGAGATCAGCCTGGTCAACACAACTCTAAAAAAAAAACCTCAGCCAGGCATGATGGTGCACATCTGTGGTCCCAGCTACTAGGGAGGCTGAGGTGGGAGGATCTCTTGAGCCCAGGAGTTCAAGGCTGCAATGAGCTATGCACTGCACTCTAGCCTGAGTGACAGAGCGAGACTCTTTTTAAAAAAGAAAAAAAAAAGAGTATTTCTGATTACATAACTCTTTCTTATAATCCTCCAATGTTCCAATAGCTTCCCATTTCACTCAGAGTAAAAGCCAAGACCCTTAAAATATCCTGCAATGCCCTGCACGTGACCTGGCATCCTCACCACCTTTCTGATCTCATCTTCGCAGTCACACCATTGCGAGCATACTGACTTCTTTGTTCTTCCAGAATTCCAGACACTCTTCTGCCTCGTGGCCTTTACATTCACTGTTTCTTTGGCCTGGAATGCTCCATTCCCAGAAATTCATATGGCTCATTCCCTCTCTTCAGGTCTCTGCTCAAATGTTACCTTATCAGCAAGGCCTCCTTGCCTCCCACAATCTCTTCCCTCCCCCCACTACACTACACCGGTGGTTCTCACAGGCTTTGGTTTTAGGACCTCTTTACAATCTTAAAAATTATGACAGATCCTAAAGAGCTCTTGTCTATGTGGGTTATGTCTATCAATATATTTCTTATTAGAAATTAGAACATTGAAAATATTCATATATTCATTTAAGAAACAATAAACCCATGACATGTTAACATAAAATATTTTTAATAAAAAATTTGATATTAGACTAAATTGGCCAAGGAAAAAAAAGTTTAAAAAAATAGCTATATTATCCAAAATAAAACACAATTAGTAAGAGCACTACTTTACATTTTCACAAATTTCTTTAATGTCTGGCTTATTAGAAAATACTGAATTCTCACATCTGCTTCTACATCCAATCTCTTACATATCACATGCCATTTAGTCTCTGGAAAACACTGTATATTCATGAGCGAATGAGAGTGGGGGCAAATGATGTCTTAGCATTATTATAAAAATTGTTTTGACTTCATGAATCCCCTAAAAGGGTTTTAGGAACACCCAGGAATATCTGGCCCCATTTTGGGAACTACTGTACTATGCTATTTTTTTAATAATCCTGCCACTGCACTCCAGCCTGGGTGACAGTGAATCCGTCTCAGAAAGTAAATTAAAAAATAAGAAAATAAAAACTATCCTTTTTCCACAAAGGATTGCCTTTGTTCCTTCATTGTGTGAGTCTTTTTCTGGACCCTCTATTCTGTTCCATTGATCTATGTCTATTCTTTTATGAATACTACACTGTCTTGATTAGTGTAGCTTTATATCATATTATATTATATTATTATTTATTATATTAAAGTCTTGAAGTTGGGAAGTGTCAGTCCTCCAACTTTGTTCTTCTTCTCCAACATTGTGTTGGCTAATCTGTGGGTTTTGCCTTTCCATATACATATTTTATTTTATTTTATTTTGTTTAGAGACAGGGTTCTCACTGTCACCGAGGCTGGAGTACAGTGGTACAATCATATTAATAGCTCACTGTAGCCTTGACCTCCTGGCCTCAAGCAATCCTCCCATCTTGGCCTCCCAAAGAGCTGGGATTACAGGCATGAGCCACCACCCTGGGCCCTCACATAAACTTTAGAATCAGTTTGTCAGTATCCACTAAGTACTTGCTGGGATTTTGACTGGGATTGCACTGAATCTATAGATCAAGTTGGGAAGACAAAGGGAAAAAAACACACCATAACTTTGTTCCACAATTCATTTACTGAATTGGGGCAGGTGATTTAACAACAGATGATGAGATAAAGATGGGAGAGAAGAGTTCTTACTTTCCCTCTCAGGAGCCAGTTGTGTCATGGATGCTTGCAAATACTAATATCTTAACAATATTGAGTCTTCCTATCCATGAGCATGGAGTATCATTCCATTAAGTATGATTTTTGAGATTTAAGTATGAACAGCAAAATCACCAGCCACATGAAGAGGGGATCCAGTTAAGATTTTATTCAAAACCTGCATTTTAATGAAAGTGATGGGATAATGGGACTAACAGAAATTTCCAGATATAACTTAACTTTCCCTTTGCATCCAAGCACAGTTAGGTCCACACTTATCCACAAATATGGGGACCTCTTCCATTATAAAATTATTTTAGTTACCTCCTTTTCTTCCCCCATGAGCAATAACCTAGATAACCAGAATTTCTTCCTAAGAGCCAAGCTCTAATTCCTCAAGCTTCACTGTCAGCCTTATTCTTGCTCTGTTCTCTTTAATGGTACAGAATAAAGAGGTCTCTCTGGAAATCCCTTCAGAGAGTTGAAGGCCAATGTAAAGTTCTCTTCTCCATCACTGCTTTCTCACTTCTTCCTCACCTCCTCCTCACCTCTGTATTCAAGCCTAACTTGTGTTTCATCTTCACATTCCACATAAAAATATGGCCTCTGTGGAAAGAAAGACTAATTTGCCAATAAACCTATAAGAGAAAGTGGTGTCCTAATGTATCTCAAATTGCTAAGTCAACCTGAGTTGTCTTCTCAAACACTGAAAACTTACCGCTGAACTTGAACCCTCATTAAATTCACTTCACAATTTAGAAATTTCAGGACACTGTCTCTTGGTGTTTCAAGCTTAAGACTAATCCTTCTCTAAAATATAGCTCAGATTTACCCATTGCCTATCTTCATTTCTAACCCCTTTACCCAGACCATGATGGTTTCACATCAGATTACTATTATTACTTTATGCAGGTCTCTCAACTTCCATTTTCCCTCCATGCCAAAATGTTTTGCCCACAGTGTTTCTACTATCTTATGTGTGTCTCACTGCTATCCGAAAGCTCCAGTGGTTTTCCAGAGCTTCTAAAATTTGCTATCCGAATAATTCTTCAGGGAAAGCTGACTTGCCTGCCCTCAGCTCCTCTACATTCTACTTCACGCTCTATATACAAGGGGATAAAGTTCTTCCCCTTACTTCTGATGACTTATTCTCCTAACTCTAGGTCTTTGTCCAAGATTCCCAACTGACATGGAACTATGTACATGACTCCATCTGTCCATGCCACCCAATCCCTCTCTTCTTCAAGTAGCATCATATGGTCACTTTCTTCAGCAAGATTCCAAGATTGATCCAGTTGTATCTTAGTAACTTCCATGTTATCTCTTAACCTCCATCCCACCTCAGAACAACACTAAATTTTGCAATGAATTATCTGTCTTATCTGCCTTGGTAGACAGTAAATCCCACAAACCTGTCCCTTCTGTAGTATATAACCACAAGTGCCTTGTATAATGCTTTACACTCAATGAGCACTTATTATGAACTTGTAAACTACCCATATGTAAAATATACATACCCAAATTCCAACAAAGGCTCACTGGGAAGACAAAGGGAAAAACACACCATAACTTTGTTCCACAATTCATTTACTGAATTGGGGCAGGTGATTTAACAACAGATGATGAGATAAAGATGGGAGAGAAGAGTTCTTACTTTCCCTCTCAGGAGCCAGTTGTGTCATGGATGCTTGCAAATTTTCCAAAATAGCCATCTGTTGTTGGGCGAGCTGAGTCTGAAGCTGGAGATTGGCATACATACATTCTAGGAGTCCTAGGCATTCCTTGGGCTTGTGGCCAACTCCTGAAGGAAGAGCAATGGAGGTGCAAGGGGACAAAGGAGAGAGATTTCATAATTGTATGAGGTTGGAAGAGCGCTAATAAAATGACCTCTCTAATCCTTCCAGGCACAACCAAATCCAGACACCTTTGCTCAGCTATCACCTTCTCAGTGATGTCTAGCTGGCTATCCTATTTTAATCTGAAACCAATCATTGAAACTCCTTACCCCTCTCCCTTATTTTTCCCATAGTATTTATGATAATATGGTATATTCTGTAATTGCTTCTTTAATTTTTGTCTAAGTCCCCCTTCTAGAATACAAGCTCCAGGAAGGTAAGCAAGGATTTTTGTCTGATTTGTGTACTGCTTTATCCTCTGCACCTAGAAGAGTGCCTGGCACATAAGTATTCAACAAATATTTGATGAATGAATGAAATGGCCTGGGAGTGAGACCTAACTTCCCTTTCAAGAGCTCAGGGGTTACCTTAGCCTCTTTCTCTTACCTGACATAGTGTCTCATTAGCAGTGACTTGAAGTTCTTCCTGTTGTCTAACTTCAACCACTCTTGCAGCACTTTTTCTGATGTTTTCAACTACATTATACACAGCCAGCTCTTAGTTAACCTTGGTAATTATATTATTTGTTGTTTTATATTTATTCATCTTGACTTCTTTTTTCAATTCTTTTTTAGACAAAGTCTCTCTCTGTCACCCTGGCTAGAGTACAGTAGCATCATCATAGCTCACTGCAACCTCAAACTCCTGGGCTTAAGGGATCTTTCTGCCTCAGCCTCCTGAATAGCTGGGACTATAGGCACTCACCATGATCCCTGGCTAATTATTTCTATTTTTAGTAGATGGGGGTCTCACTCTTGCTCAGGCTGGTCTTGAACTCCTGACCTCAAGCAATCCTCCTTCCTGGGTCTCCCAGAGTGCTAGGATTACAGGTATGAGCCACTGCGCCCAGCCCATCTTCACTTCTTTGTTGGACTCTAAGGTCCTCAAAAACTGCCTAGTGCCCTCTTGGGTTCCCCATAGGTCATCCAAATACCCATGACTTCCCCAGGGGAAGATAAATAATGGAAATTCAAAGAAACTGAGCCTCTTTCCTTTTAACTGGCCCCCTTTTCCTAACATTACTAGCAAGCAACAAAAGTTTCATTTCACTTCTGCCTAGTCTAGCAAAGATGCCAATAAGCAAGGAAGCAACACAAACAGGTAGAACTGGGAAGAAAATGAAATCAATAGACCTGAACAATCAACAAGCTGCCAATGAAAAATCTAGAGGTCTCTTGACACAGAGTTGGTACTAGATCAACAGCAGAAAGCTCAGGCCACCTTCTCCATGCAACCCCTCCCTCTGTTGAGTCCCTTTGGGAAAAACTCCCTACATCCTTACCTGAGGGCAGCTTTGTTGTCTGGATGTTGAGGAAAGTAGCTGGTGGGGAACTTGCTTGAAGATTAATATAGCTGGGGGAGGGTTTTGCTTTACAAAGAGGTACAGCATTACCCTCCTCTTTGGCTGGAACTAAATCAGAGGTAACTAAATCAGAGCTCATTCCAACAGGGATAGCCTTTCTAATTAGATCCCTGTACCTGGTCTATGAAAGCAGGTGCTGAGGCCCTGCCCTGAATACCTTATATATCAGAAGGATACATAGGACAAAAAGAAATCATAGTGGGATTAAGCAGGAGCGGAATAAGCTAATAAAGCTAATAAAATCTCATTTGCTTACATTTTACAAGTTCTTATTGATAGGCACTAAATGTTTACTATTGTACTAGATGCTAGGGCATAAATGAGATGTGTAAGACATAATTTCTTAGGTGCTTATTATCTAGTTAGGGAGACAAATCAGACACAGGTGAAACAATGATAAAACAACACAAGGACATAAACAATGAGTCTGATAGTCTGGGGTAAAAATAAGGCCTTTCATCTGTTAATTATAACAAGTATGGCATTAAATGTAAAAACAAATGTTTTTGAAAAGGGAGAAGAGATCAATATGAGTGCAATAGTCAGAGAAGGCTCCATGCAGGTGGAGGATATTTATTGAACCTTGAAAACTTGGGAAGTTTTGATAAACAAAAAAGATATTTCAAGTGGGAGGAAAAAGGATGCCTTAAGCAAAGGCAAGGAAGCAAGAATATGGCTGGAATGTTGAGAAGCCCTGGAAAACTGGCCAGAATTAGGAGTAGGGAGAGTGGGAAGGCAGGATGGGCCATGGAAGACTTTTTACAATAGCAAATCTGAGATGTTTAAGCTTTCTCTTGAATACAATGGAAAGCCACTGAGCCTTTTAGGATTAGAAAATATAATTAAGATGGTATTTTGATTAATCCATAGGTATTAAATATAATGGGTTGGACATGAAAGAGATTCTTAAATGGGTGAATAGATTACCTTTGGCGAAAATAGTTAAGTGAGAAGGAAAAGCTGATCTGTAGGAAGCTGATGAGTCCTGCAGTAGACATATATAATTTTTGTCTACTGAGCAACCCTTCCTCAGGGAAACTACTGTTTCTCCAGATTTCAGGACATACTGGTGAGACTGTAATCAAGGCTGCTTCCCCAACAAGGATGGGCCTGTGACCCAGTACAGGCCAATCATGGTATCCTGTCCCCTTTCGCAACTGTGACTGATCAAAGGCGGTAAGCACATGAGGTAAGTTGGGCCAGAGTCATTCCTGGGATCAATATATAGATTCTTTGTCAAACAAACATTCTTTCTTTTGATTTGCTATGCTGGGAAAATGTAAAATTGGGCCCAATGAAAGCTACCGAATTTGGCCAGCATACCATGAGAAGTGGATAAAAGCAAGAGATTAGGCACAAGAGAGAGGGTAGGAGAGATAGATGTATAGACAAATATTAATACCAATAGGTATTCAATCCCCAGTTCTAGTCCCTGAGACCCTGCTTTTTGCAGCTCCTTTTCCTATTCTGTGAGCTCCCTCAGCGTCTCTCCCAACTGCCCAAGCCCCTGAATTACTTTTTTTACTCAAGGGAATTTGAGCTGGGGTTCTGTTATATTAACATAATCACATTTGAATACATTGAATCTGAGTTAATTGTAGGAAATCCAAATAGAAATGCCTAGAAAAACAGCCAGAGAAATGGCACTGAGCTCAGGTGAAAGGTCAGCTGCCAGGCCAGCCCCCCAAAAGGATGAAGAAGCTGCAAAAATAAATTAGGTCTTCAAGGTAAAAAACCGAGAGAGAAAATTGGACCTTTAAAGAAGTCCTCCTCAGGAGTCTGGGAAATGAAAAGGAAGTGGCAAAGTAGACAGAACAGCAACGGATGGAAAGTCAGACAGCTGGGCTAGGAAAGAATTAAAGGGCTTAGGACAGTAGGGAGTCAATGATCGAACTGTCATAATGAATGAATGTCTCATTCACACACATAAGAGACAGCTAAGTGCCTACTATGTGTCAGTCACTGAGGATACCACAGTGAGCTAAACAGATGTGGTCGCTACTCTGCTGGAACTGTCAGTCTTGCAGTGTGGACAGTCATTAAGTGATCAAGTACGCACCTTATTACACTCCAGTAAGTGCTATGAGAGCACCTGACCTAGTCTATGGAGCCAGGGAATGTGTCCTTGAGGAAGTGATAGCTCAACTGGGATCTGAAGGATGAAGATAAAGAGGGGGCCTCTTCATGACAAACAAGTCTGGGGGCAGAGGTGTGACAAGTCGGTTGTATGAAGGAAGATGTCTTATTCTTGTCTTTTACTCAGAGTGCCACTGAAGGAATGGTCTGGTAGGAGGATGAAGTGCTCATATGTGGGTGCCAGGGTGAGGTGCTTTCTGTCTGGAAGGTCAATGAGCCTATGAAAATTGAAATCTGTTAAGTTCCCTGTCAGTTACTCTTGGTGAAAGAAATCTGGGTTTTTTTTCCCCCCACTAGGTTCGTGGATTTTCCAAGCTACTGTGGGTTCTCCATCTTCTCCTCCCTCCTGCTCCAGAGTCATCAGTCATTTGATGGCTCATGCAGAGTGTGGTAAGGAGACAGAACCTGAAACTCAGGTCTCAAGATGCTTCTTACCATTTGAAAAATGTGTTAATTTCCATGCAAATACACTTCTAAATAATTTGAGCCCTTCCTGGACATATGAAGATGCATTTGCTACTGAGTCACTAATATAAGGTTTGAAGAATACACACAATCGATACTAAAGGAACCATATTTCTGACTAGAGAATGTATAACAGAGGACGAGGCTGGGAGCAGCAAAAGGAGGCAGAATAGAGAAAATAATAATAAAAGTTGCTTTACATACATTCTCTTATATATTTCTCACAATGACCCTGAGAAGTAGGTAGCTTTTTTTTTTTTTTTTTTTTTTTGAGACAGAGTCTTGCTCTGTTGCCCAGGCTAGAGTGCCGTGGCGTCAGCCTAGCTCACAGCAACCTCAAACTCCTCAAAGCGATCCTTCTGCCTCGCCCTCCCGAGTAGCTGGGACTACAGGCATGTGCCACTATGCCCGGCTAATTTTTTCTATATATTTTAGTTGTTTGGCTAATTTCTTTCTATTTTTAGTAGAGATGGGGTCTCGCTCTTGCTCAGGCTGGCCTCGAACTCCTGGGCTCGAACGATCCTCCCACCTCAGTCTCCCAGAGTGCTAGGATTACAGGAGTGAGCTACCGCGCCCGGCCAGAAGTAGGCAGCTTTATCCACATTTTATTTGAGGAAACTTGAGCTAGGAAATTTGTTCAAGATCCCACAATTAGTATGTGTCAATGCTGGAATTAAATTCAGGCCCTGTAGACTCCAAAGTCATGCTCCTTATCACTGTACTATAAACTCTGTGAAAACAGCTAGTTAATTTACGTCCAGCTATAGTATAGTAGGTCCTCTCACATAAAATAATCACTCCGCCTATAATTAAGTGGATAAGCTCTAAAGTCAGAAGGCCTCAGGCATTTCCCTGGCCCAGTGTAACTGTCCCACTCAAACTGAGTATCTGTTCACTCTAGTTAATACCATGTCTTCTAAGATCCCTGTCTTGTTCTAAGTATTAAGAAGAAATACAAAGAAAGAATGGATTCATTCAACAAATAATTATTGAGCATCTACTAATTTAACAGAGTTCTAGGCACTGGGAATACAGCAATGTTCCCACTTAGTGGGTAATGCAGAACAAACACACATACTTCCAATTAAGTTTCCAAGTACTTTCCAAGTAATAGGAAAAAATATATGTACAACTAGAATAATTTTCCCAAATGCTGAGCAATTAGGGAGGTCTGGCATTTAAGGGAGGGGAAGCAGGGCCTCTGACACACACCTTTTCTGTTAGTTGGATGACTAGTGTCCTGCTCCATCTGAACACCAACAGGTGTGGTGCCTGGGGAAAAATCATAGCATCACATGATCAACAACCCACGCTATTATTAGTACCATGTACAATTTCATAAGTTCTCTCCAGCATATCTCCAATTTGGGGAGGAAAAAGGAAGAAAGGGTGTACTCTATTTCATGGCCAAACATAAGTGACTATTCTTGAATTGTTTGTGCTCTCATAGACCCTTCACTAGTTAGGAAAAGTTATTTTTTTTTTTTTTTTTTTTTTTTTTTTTTTTTTGTTGAGACAGAGTCTCACTTTGTTGCCCAGGCTAGAGTGAGTGCCGTGGCGTCAGCTTAGCTCACAGCAACCTCAAACTCCTGGGCTTAAGCGATCCTACTGCCTCAGCCTCCCGAGTAGCTGGGACTACAGGCATGCGCCACAATGCCCGGCTAATTTTTTCTATATAGATTTTTTTTTTAGGTGTCCATATAATGTCTTTCTATTTTTAGTAGAGACGGGGTCTCGCTCAGGCTGGTCTCGAACTCCTGACCTTGAGCAATCCACCCGCCTCGGCCTCCCAGAGTGCTAGGATTACAGGCGTGAGCCACCGCGCCCGGCCAGGAAAAGTTATTTTTATTATTATGGTTTCCTTTTCTTCTGGACAAAATAGTTATTTAACCAAACCCAAATCTTAAGAGTGTCCTACGAAAGGGCAATTACTCTCCGTCTTCCCTCCATGCTTAATTTCTGCATTATCCGTACTTTTCCTATCCTGTTTGGTAATTTTAAAACGCTGGCTCCCCATCATCTCTAACGTCGAAGAGTTGAGTGAGGAGAGCGGGAGAGAGATGGGTGTGGGTAAAGAAAATCTCAAAACACTACAGGGAATACTTGAGAAAATGTTTTGGATGGTATAACTTAGGGAGAATGCAAGCCACCGTCCTCTGGTACTGCTCACAGCTTCAGCAGAAAGTATTTGCCTAAGAAGGTAAAAGTACACACACAGCAACTAGTCCAGAGAGGATAAACCACAATTCCCAGTGTGCCCGGGGCGGGGGGGGGGTGGCGGGGGGGGGGGAATTGTTGCCACCCAGCCCTGCCCGATGGGACTACAACTCCCATTTCACCTTGCATCTAGTCAGCCAGGTCTTCCCTCAACTGCCGGCTGAATTCTCTCCCCTCTATTCCACCCTGTAGCTAAGGCTGGAATAAAAGAATGGAAACTGTCATGCCTTTCTTGACTTTCACAGTCCCATAAGAGCCGAGGAGCAACGCAGATTTTAATGTCCTCACCTACGGTGTTAATCGAAAGCCTCAACCCCAGCACCCACCCCTGTAGTTGACACGCATGCGTAATAGCGCGCCAGCCAACTGCCCGAGCCTTAGCGCTTGCGCTGATGTTCGCGTCGCACGCGGCCGGGAGCGGCCACCATATTGCGCAAGCGCCTACGCCTTCCTACGGCCATCATCGCGCTCTCTCTATCTAGCTTGCCTTGCCGGATTTTTTTTTTTTAGTTGGGGGGCGGGGCTATGGTAGCCATTGGTCTGTTTTCGTGCCGGTCAATGAGCTGGGTGCGGTGATTGGCGGCAACTCGGAGAGTAGCGGGTTTAGGTGTAAGCCCTGAGGAGGTAGCGTTTCCTGGGCTTCTGTCTGGTTCTCTCTCTCCAGAAGGTTCTGCCGGTTCCCCCAGCTCTGGGTACCCGGCTCTGCATCGCGCCGCCATGATGGGCCATCGTCCCGTTCTCGTCCTTAGTGAGTTCTGGGGAAGAGACCCCCCCCTTTTCGCCTTCCCTCCACACTTTGCAGTGCTGCCTCAGCCCTGTCCCACCCTGACCCGGCCTCTGAGCCTTTCAGTCATCGTCTTCATTTTGGAAGACTCTTCTCCCGCTTTCCTCTCTTCCCTTAACCTATTCCCCTCTCTTCACAAACGCAAACTGACTTTCCCCTCGCAAGCCTCTTTACATGTGCTCGTCTTGGGAAGCGCTTTCCCACTCCATGTTCCGTTTCTCAGCCCCGACCCTTCCCGCTGCCCCTGCACCCTTTCTAGCATTATTTTCAATGTGTAGCTGAATGAATAATGCTTTCTTAGTTAGGCCTGGCTTTATGTCCTGGGCCCATCCCTTAGTAGCGGTAATTTAAGTGCTTCCTTGTGTGTTATAGAGTTAATAGTATTTTTTTGTAGAATTGTGAGAATTAAATGAGGTTAGTAGGCAAACTGCTTAAATAGAGGGTCTGACATATAGCAGGTGGTATCCTTGGCCATTTTACTTTACATTTCTTTTCAGTAACAGTCGTTCAGTGACCTCTTGTTCCTGAAGTAACCATATTTCACCACTGATCTTAGATGTAATCCATTCCCTCAGTGTCTCCCACGTTGTAATCTTTCCCATTAACCAGTTGAGTTTTCCCAAATTTCTCGACTGGTTATCTTTCCCTTTGGGAATATCCCTTATTTCTTTCTAATGAGCACCACCTCCATTGTCTTCCCTTGATGTGTTTCTTTTCTGTGTGTAACTTCTGTACCTCATCTGCAGAATCACCCAGGATGCCTGACTAGCCATTTCCCCTCCTTTGCCTTCTGTATACCGAATGCTGTTCCGAGTTTTTATTCATTCTGTCTGTACCTGGGAAATAACTTTTCAGAAAAAAAAAAAAGATTTCCTTAACTCTCGAAAAAAAAAATCCCTATTCTGATGAATTGTAGGTTTTTGCAGGTTTTTGGTTACCACTGCCTGAGATAGAAGTGTGAATCCTGTTGTGGGTATTAGATTTGATGGGACTGTGTTGAAAGATTTACAGACATAAATTATAGGGGAATGTAAGAGGGGAGGGAGATAAGCATCGTGTTGGGTTGACTATAACCACTGGCTTGTCTCTACTGAGAGGGCCCTGGGATAAGTGGTGCATTGACAAAGCTTTTTTAGGGTCCGCATTAATCTCTCCCATTAGTGTCTGTAACCAGTTTAGGATCCCTATTAAAATATGTAATCAGCTATTACTGATCATGAATGGGTTACTGAGACTTTCTTATTACATCCAAGTATGGGGTGACCATATATAATTTGTCGCGCAAACTTGGACTCTGTTGAGAAAGTGTATTGTAATTCCACAGTACGCTGTGGAGGCACTGTCAGTGATTATGCATGGTAAACTGTCAGAGTATGATCCTCCTAGCCAAGCAGGAAAATGTGAACCCCCAAACTCTTTCCCTGTTTACATAAAGCAATGATTGATACTTTCTTAGGGTCATGTGCCCTTTGAGAATCTGATGATGACTATGGATCCTCTTCCCAGAAAAAAAAATTGCAGGCTCTCATTTTCTCACATAATCTCAAGGAGTTTGTTAGCCCATTGAGGCCCATTCATGAATCGTAGGTTATGAATCCCTGCTGTAAACACATGAATGTTTGGTTAGAGGGAAGGTGTTGACCAAGATTCCAAAGTTGAGGCATTATGGGTTATTTCTTAATGTACCAGGGGTTGAAATAAAGAAAGAAGTAGATAGCCATAAGTAGATACATACAGGAACACCAGGCACGGTGATTCATGTCTGTAATCCCAGCACTTTGAGAGGCCAAGGCAGGAGGATCACTTGAGGCCAGGAGCTCCAGACTAGCTTGGCCAACATAGCAAGACCTCATTTCTACAAAAAAATTTAAAAATTAACCAGGCATAGTGGCATATTCTGTAGTCCTAGCTACTAGGGAGCCTGAAGCAGGATGATCACTTGAACCATAAGTACATACGTTTAAGTTTTTTGAGGTATAATTGACATATAATAAGCTTTGCATATTTAAAGTGTACAATTTGATAAGCTTTCATCTATGTATACACCATGTGTGCTTTTTTTATTTTCAAAGGTCAGAGAATAAATAGCTTGTGTACAGTGGGGCATTCCTGGACGGTGTTGACGGTGTTGACTTCTGTTTTTGTCTGCTTTAGGCCAGAACACAAAGCGTGAATCCGGAAGAAAAGTTCAATCTGGAAACATCAATGCTGCCAAGGTAGCATACCTTTTAAGTGTTTATTTAGTTTGCCTCCAGCTGTCTTCCCTATTATATTCATATTTGGTCATAGCTGTGTTTCCCACACATGTAGACTTTAGAATGTGCACTTGGGCAGAGGAAAAAGTTGACTTCTCTTCTTTCAGGACATCTCCCTGATGGTGGTAGGAGGAAGGAAGCCCTACCCATCTGAAGACTAATAATCTCATATTAACCGGCACAGAATTCTATTGCTGTATATTGTTTTATAATATTCTATTTGTGTTTGTCTCTCATACGGGACTGAGATACATATCTACCTGAAAGCATTCTCAAGCTGGGAGAGGAGGGTGAGGACAAAAAACAGGAGCTAGCCACATAGTGTGCTACATCTAAAGTGGTTGCCAACCCTACTTTAGAGGTGTCGTTTTTTGTTTTTTGTTTTTTTTTTGAGACAAAGTGTCACTCTGTTACCTGGGCTAGAGTGAGTGCCGTGGCATCAGCCTAGCTCACAGCAACTTCAAACTCCTGGGCTTAAGCGATCCTACTGCTTTAGCCTCCCGAGTAGCTGGGACTACAGGCATGCGCCACCATGCCTGGCTAATTTTTTCTATATATATTTTTAGTTGGCTAGATAATTTCTTTCTATTTTTAGTAGAGATGGGGGTCTCGTTCTTGCTCAGGCTGGTCTCGAACTCCTGACCTCGAGTGATCCACCCACCTCGGCCTCCCAGAGTGCTAGGATTACAGGCGTGAGCCACGGCGCCTGGCCTAGAGGTGTCATTGTTAAAACATTGGCTCTGTAGGTTGCTCATGCCCTTCTCCCCTAACACTCCAGTGTACACTGTTCTGATTTATGCTTACATGTTTTATGTTGCCTTTCCATTAGACTATTGCAGATATCATCCGAACATGTTTGGGACCCAAGTCCATGATGAAGGTAGGCTTATCTTTTGTTAAAATTCTTAGACTACAGATTTTTCCCTTCTGTTATCTAGGTCACTTAAATACAACTTTTGCTTTTGTCTTAGATGCTTTTGGACCCAATGGGAGGCATTGTGATGACCAATGATGGCAATGCCATTCTTCGAGAGGTGTGATTTATTTATTTATTTTTCTTTCTAGCAGTTTTAAAAACTTAAAAGACCCTTTAAGGTATATGTAGACAGTGATTAGTTTCTAAGGGCTGCTGTAACAAATTAACACAAACTGATTGGCTTAAAACAATAGAAACTTATTATCATATAGAATGAAGCTAGAATCAAGGTGTCAGCTGGGCCATGCTCCTTCTGAAGGCTCTAAGGAAGAATCCTGTTTTGCCTTTTCTAGCTTCTGATGGTTGCCACCAATCCTTAGCATAAACTCAGTCTCTGCCTCATTCTTCACGTGGCATTCTCCTGTTGTGTCTCTTACTGTGACATGAATGATTGGATTTGGGGCCCACCGTAATCCAGCACAACCTTATCTTGACTTGATTGCATCTGCAAAGATCCTGTTGCCAAATAAAGTCGAATTCATAGGTTTGGGGGGTTAGGACTTCAACATATCTTTTTGAAGGACATATTTCAACCACAGTGGTGCTTCGAGTAAATAAGCTAAAAGATACTGTTCTGTCTTCAAGAAGTTTTAATAGTTAAGGTTGTGTGATTCATTTTTTTCCCAAAAGAAGAGGACGTGGAAAGGTGGTTTACTTAAGATATGTTGGGTGCCGTTTTTAATTTTTCAAAGTATGGTAAAACAATAAAGGGAAAGGAAATAATGTGTGGAAGCAAGAAGCTCAAGAGTTAAGGCCAAGCAAAATGAGTTAAGAGGTCTTTGAATAGTGTTTATTCAGCGGTGATCATTTTTTTTTTTTCTTTTAGATTCAAGTCCAGCACCCAGCAGCCAAGTCCATGATTGAAATTAGCCGGACCCAAGATGAAGAGGTTGGAGACGGGACCACATCCGTAATTATTCTTGGTAAGAGGAGAATGGAAGGTTGATAAGGAAAATATAAAATGTCCGCATCACATTTTAAGAAGGAAATTCTGTTACCAATCTAGTAATTACAAATATTTAAATAGCTTATTAATGATTTTCTATATATTCTAATTGGGCATAAAACATTTATGTAAATAGAATGGGCTGCTATATGTACAGGATCATATGTGTAGGATGACTGTGCAACTCTGTCTGGTTCAATAAATACAGTAAAAAAGTTATATTCTGTAGCATCACCACAAACACTGAATTGGCAAATACTAAACCATTGCTTCTAGGGTAAATACAGGGTTAGGTTCCTGCAAGCCTCTGGTCACAAATTTTCATCAACCAATAAATACATAGCTTGTTGTTTTAAAGAATTCTATTTAATATATATAGTTGTTTCATTATCATTGAACACATAGCCAATAGCAACATAACTCATGCCTGAACGAAGCTCACTTAATGTGTATTTTCTCTGTAGGGCACATCACAGCCTTTTTGCACTTAGGAACACCACTTAAGCACTACACTTGGGAGCCTTCTTAAATACTGAAAACCAACAAAAAGCACAAAAACGTGAAAAACATAGCCTTAAATATACTACATAAAGGACCCTTATTTACAGTGTGAAAGCTGAAACAAGGCCATATTTGACCTTACCTAGGAATATCTAGGTGACTCGAATTTTTCACCATTCTGTGCATGTCCATGAATGACCATGAATATTGAATTTGGGGTTAAAAATAAATTTTACCAAATGAATGAATTCATAAGTAAATGAAATTTTGAGAATAATGAGCCTTGGCTATATAAGTTTAAAGACTAATCTGTTTCTAAAAATCTTTTTTTTTTTTTTTTTTTTTTTTTTTTTTTGAGACAGAGTCTCACTTTGTTGCCCAGGCTAGAGTGAGTGCCGTGGCGTCAGCCTAGCTCACAGCAACCTCAAACTCCTGGGCTCAAGCGATCCTCCTGCCTCAGCCTCCCGAGTAGCTGGGACTACAGGCATGCGCCACTATGCCCGGCTAATTTTTTTCTATATATATTTTTTTAGTTGTCCATATAATTTCTTTCTATTTTTAGTAGAGACAGGGTCTCGCTCTTGCTCAGGCTGTCTCGAACTCCTGACCTTGAGCGATCCACCCGCCTCGGCCTCCCAGAGTGCTAGGATTACAGGCGTGAGCCACCGCGCCCGGCCCTAAAAATCTTTTAAAGCAGCCGGGCGCAGTGGCTCACGCCTGTAATCCTAGCACTCTAGGCTGAGGTGGGAGGATTGCTTGAGCTCAGGAGTTGGAGACCAGCCTGAGCAAGAGCGAGACCCCGTCTCTACTAAAAGTAGAAAGAAACTAGCCAAAACAACTAAAAATAGAAAAAATTAGCTGGGCGGTCCCAGCTTCCTGGGAGGCTGAGGCAGGAGGATCGCTTGAGCCCAGGAGTTTGAGGTTGCTCTGAGCTAGGTTGACCCTACGGCACTCTAGCCCAGGCAAGAGACTGAGACTCTGTCTCAAAAAAAAAAAAAAAAAAAAACATTTAAGATGACTGGGCTCAGTGGCTCACGCCTGTGTTCCCAACACTTTGGGAGGCCGAGGTGGAAGAGTCGCTTGAGACCAACCTAGACAACATAACAAGACCTGGTTTCTACAAAAAATTAGTCATGATGGCACGCACCTATAGTCCCAGCTACTTGGGAGGCTGAGGTGGGAGGATCACTTGAGCCCAGAAGTTGAGGGCTGCAGTGAGCTATGATTATGCCACTGCCCTCCATCCTAGACAACAGATCAAGACCTTGTCTCTTTAAAAAAAAAAAAGAATCTTTAAAGTGACCTTTTTTTTTTTTTTTTGAGACAGTCTTGCTCTGTTGCCTAGCTCACAGCAACCTCAAACTCCTAGGCTCAAGCAAGCCTCCTGTCTCAGCCTCCTGGCCTGGCTAATTTTTTCTATTTTTAGTTGACACGGGGTCTCTTGCTCAGGCTGGTCTCGAACTCCTGAGGTGAATCGATCCTCCCACCTTGGCCTCCAAGAGTGCTAGGATTACAGGCTTGAGCCACTGTGCCTGGCCTTAAATGATTTTTAGAATGCTTTTGTCCTTCATTTTGAGAATGGTGAGTTGGATGGAAATTTGAGAGTCACAGCCAACTAATCACATCCTTAGATCCAGTTCTCTTAAGGATGAAAAATTACATATGGCTAGTTCTGGACTTTAAAGAAAAAGTTGGAGGATGAAGAGGGAGGAAAGATTTTATATACTTTTTCACTCATTTTGGTAGAACATGAGCTTTAGATACCAGGGAGAATTTTCTAGTTGATATAATTTTAGTTGAATCACCTGGAGATACTAGGTATGTTAAATTGCCATGAGTCTAAGTATATTGGAAGTAGATGGCTTTAAGAAAGAAAAAACAACAAAAGTTGGGCATCCCTAAAGAAATCATCAATTACAGTGCTTAGTATTTCTTAACAGGGCATGTCCTTTTCTAAGTTATGTTACTTGGGCATCTTTTAAAAATACAGTCATGCGTCACCTAATGATGAGAAATGTGTCATTAAATGATTTCATTGTATAGACTCCATAGCATGTACTTACATGAACCTAGATGGTATAGCCTACTATATACCTAGGTTATATGGTGTAGCCTATTGGTCCTAGGCTACAGTTGTGTACGGCATGTTACTATACTGAATACAGTTGTAACACAATGCTAAGTATTTGTGTATCTATGTAAACATAGGAAAGGTACTTTAAAAAAATGTATGAAAATCTTAAGGGACCACCATGGTGTATGTGGTCCATTGTTAATTGAAACATAATTATGGGGTGCATGACTATTCTTACTGATTGACTTTCTGTTTATATATGTTGGGCACTTAGGAATGGAAGTAAAGTGTTGAATTTAAACATTGGAGCGCATGCTAAACCATATAACATGAACTTGGGTACCTTTGTGTACATTTTAAAAATTAGTGTCAGAAAGCAGGTAGTACAAGCAATTTCTGCAAAAGGCTTTTGACAAGAGGGATATTTACATTTCTCTAACCTTTTTTTAAAACTTGATGTTTGCGTCTATTTATTATTTTGTATATATTACTTATAAAATGAAGACAAATTTTGAAAGGTGACCAATCTTTCATCTAGAAGATAATTTTTGTAGATATTCTTCCAGGTATATAAGGTTTTATGTGTTTTGTACAAAATGTAAAACTTGGAATAGTATTAGCCAAATGGTATATCTTTTGGGAGAATGTGTTTTAGAAAAATAGGGTATTTTTTAGAAGTATAATGACATTGCTTTGATATCTAGGTGCTTTTAAAAATGTTACTGTGGTGCTTATATCTCTTTTCAGCAGGAGAAATGTTGTCTGTAGCTGAGCACTTCCTAGAGCAGCAGATGCACCCAACAGTGGTGATCAGTGCTTACCGCAAGGCATTGGATGATATGATCAGTACCCTAAAGAAAATCAGGTATTGAGTGGGGCCAGAAATGGGTAGTATCAAATAAAAGAGGCCTAAAAAAACTCACTGATCTATTCTTAGGTAGTAAAAAGGCCCGCACATCTCTCTTGCACATGTGTGCATGTGCACACACACACAGTGGCTTATACCGTGGTGTCATTTTGTGAAAGGAGAAACAACAGAAATATGAAGAGGAGGACATGGAAATAAAAGTTTAGAAAATGAGAAAGGATACAAAATAGACATATTAAAGTAACTACTAGAATCAACTCTCAAGTTTTGGGCTGGGCATAGTGGCTCACGCCTGTAATTCTTGAACTTTGGGAGGCTGAGGCCGGGAGTTCAAGGGAGACCCCGTCTCTACAAAAAAATTTAAAAATTAGCTCTGTGTACTGTGTGAGTGCCCATAGTCACAGCTACTCACAAGGCTGGGGCATTGTTTAATCCCAGGAGTTTGAGGTTGCAGTGAGCTATGATAACACTACTGCACTCTAGGATGGACAACAGAGTGAGACCCTGTCTCAAAATATATACTTAGTGGAGAAGGCGAAGGTTACATGCAATCTACATATTCCCATGTTAGGTACTGCTGTGGGAAATGTAAATAAGTCTACCTTCCAAGATTTCAGATTCTAGTAGGGGGAAGTTAAGGAATTATTCAGGACTTAGTATTAAAATATCCTACCATCATGTATGCTTATAGCCAATTCAGTACTCTGATAAAGTGCTATGAGGATGCTAGCGAGTAGTTTTCCACTGAAATCAAAAGGACTAGGACTGAAAGTGGCCATTTGAACCTGATAATCAAAGAACTTGCTGTTAGTCTGTATTTGCTAAGTGCTAATAGGGCAATCAATGAAGGGGGTATAAGAATGTGTGACTTCTAACCTTAGGGAATTTTAGTTAAGTTGTGACATATGCAGAGTCACAAGTGTTTTGAATAAAAAAATTTTGTTCAAAAAGTAAAAGTCTATGATATTCTACTCTTTTATATGGTTGGGTGATTGGGTGTGTGACTAATCAGTGATTTGGTGAACTTTATATTGTACTGCCTGCTGTTAAGAAACAGCATTCAGTAATATCTCTGGCACATTTAGGGAATGAAGTGTTTGACTAAATTAATGAAATAAGCTCTACAAGAATATACAGACACCCAAAAGTTTTATTTGAGCGTGTGGTGCTGAATCATTAGAAAGTTGTTCTTATTTTGTCAATCAATAACTGCTTGCTGGGAACCTTTTATCTTAGATAATGCTTTTGGAGTAATTGCCTCTTCCCTAAAGCCCATAATTCAACAACTATTTAATAATTGTATGATATGTACCTTACACTGTTATAAGAGGGATTTTAGCTATGTGAAAATTATCTTGTGAGGGGAGACTAAAGTAACACATAAAAACAATGGATACTATGTGGCACACCGTGAGTTACAGTGCTAGATAGAATAGAATTTGGTTTTCAGAGTATCCAGCATGGATAGTGAGACTGTGATTTGCTATGAAGAGAAACTCTTAAAATTGTAGGCCGGGTGTGGTGGCTCACGCCTGTAATCCTAGCACTCTGGGAGGCCGAGGCGTACAGATCATTTGAGCTCGGGAGTTTGAGACCAGCCTGAGCAAGAGCGAGACCCCGTCTCTACTAAAAATAGAAAGAAATTATATGGCCAACTAAAATATATATATAGAAAAAATTAGCCGGGCATGGTGGCGCATGCCTGTAGTCCCAGCTACTCGGGAGGCTGAGGCAGTAGGATTGCTTGAGCCCAGGAGTTTGAGGTTGCTGTGAGCTAGGCTGACGCCACGGCACTCACTCTAGCCTGGGCAACAGAGTGAGACTCTGTCTCAAAAAAAAAAAAAAAAAAAAAAAAAATTGACTAGTTATGGGAGAAGGTGTCAAAGAAAAAATGTGTCTTGACCCAAGTTGTAAAAGTTGAAGAGTTTGTTTTTGGTTGAAGCAGAAGATGAGATACAAATTATTTCACTGCAAGCTTTGTATGTAAGTGTGGAGAGTTGTCAGACATGGGAACACATCGCTCAGAGAATTAAGGCACCTTTCAGGGATGCGTTAGTTGTAATCTTGGCAGAGGGATGGACAAAGATTATTTCTTGGTGTCCCTTTTAGTTTCCTACAAAAGAATAGATCCCCATGTTCTTCTTCTTGGTCCATTATTATAGACACCAAGATATAGATGAGGGACTTCATCTAATATGCCTGCTGAGCATATTATCTCGTTTTGTCTGCTCTAGTACCCCTGTTGACATCAATAACCGTGATACGATGCTAAACATCATCAACAGCTCCATTACTACCAAAGCAATCAGTCGGTGGTCCTCTTTGGCTTGCAACATTGCCCTGGATGCTGTCAAGACTGTACAGTTTGAGGAGAATGGTCGGAAGGAGATTGACATCAAAAAATATGCAAGGGTAGAAAAGGTAAACCTTTTCAGTGTGTATTTGGCAGACAAATTATTCTCTAGCACGAATCATTTCACTTGTGGAGGAAGTAGTTTTAAATCAGAGCCAAGATATCTTTTAGAAATACAAAGAACTATATTGATGCCTAGAAAATAAAAACCTAAAGAGGCTACCAAGGAGAAATTCCTGACATAATTTTGATACTTTCACTGCTGTCCCTATACAGAGTTTACAAGGGCAAGGGAAAGGCTTATTGGAAAGCTTTCACCCATCTCTACTAATTTTCTTGTTTTTTAAGAGAGAGGGTTCTCACTACATTTTCCAGGCTAGTATTGAACTCCTGGCCTCAAGCGATCCTCCTGCCCTCAAGCGATCCTCCTGCCATGGTTTCCCAAAGTACTGGGATTACAGGCATAAGTCACTGCACCCAGCCTCTACTGAATTTTTTTTTTAAGATCAAAAAGTAAGTAACTAAAAAAACTAGCATAGTGGCCCACACCTGTAGTCTTAGCTACTCTGGAGGCTGAGGTAAGAGGATCACTTGAGCCCAGGAGTTTGAGGTTACTGTGAGCTATGATGGTGGCCACTGCACTCTAGGTCCTAGTGAAACCCTGTCTCAAAAAAAAAAAAAGTTAACGTTTATGGCCTGTAGGTGGAGCCCCAAGCCTAAAATTCTGTGGGAATATCTTTAAGGAAGTAGGAGAGACCTAAGCCCTTTAAATATTTGGTTAAGTCACTAAATTTCTGTGGGTCTTATCTAACCTTCTAATTGGGTGTCATGATCCAAGATTGATGTGTTTCCTAGAGGGGAAAAAATGCAGTTGCAACCATATTTTGTTTTTGAGCTTCATGGAAGAAAGCAACTTTAGAAACTTGAAATATTGGTCATTTGGGAAAGATGAACATATGGGAAGGGAGTTGAGAGATTGTCTCCTCTTAGTTGTGAAATAAAGTGGATTTTCTTTTGCTCAGATACCTGGGGGTATCATTGAAGACTCATGTGTCTTACGTGGAGTCATGATCAACAAGGATGTGACCCATCCACGAATGAGACGCTATATCAAGAACCCTCGCATTGTGCTGCTGGATTCTTCTCTGGAATACAAGAAAGGAGAAAGCCAGGTAAGGTTCCTGGCCCTATTCCTTAAGGTGGATGCAAGAATCTTGGGACATTAAAGGTATGTTTATTGCATACCTACTCTATGCTGTTTACTGTTCTCTGACTCATAGAACAGGCCTTTAAAATAATTGACTCCATTTTATAGATGAGGGATCTGAAGCTCAGAGAAGTTAGGTTATAAACTCAGAATTTCCATGCACGCTGATAGGACAGAGATAATGCTGAACTGGGTGGTCAGAGATCTCAGAAGGCCAAACTCACCACTAATTGCCATGTGACTTTGAATTCCAGTTGTTTAATAATGAAGAAGTTAAGCTAGATGATAACTAGAGCTAAACTGGCTTATGGAGGTGTGAGGTCACGGCTTTAACAATTCTGAATCTTTTTGGGATACATAGGAGGGTTGGGTAGAAGGAATATAGTATGAAACTGAAGAGCTTATCCAGTCCAGGAATTTTTAAATCAGAATGACTTTTCTTTGCCACACAGACTGACATTGAGATTACACGGGAGGAAGACTTCACCCGAATCCTCCAAATGGAAGAAGAGTACATCCAACAGCTCTGTGAGGACATTATCCAACTGAAGCCCGACGTGGTCATCACAGAAAAGGGCATCTCAGGTAGGACATTGTTAATTTTTACAGCCTACCTTTGAGAGGTTGGCACGGGTGGGTGATATTTTTTCCTCCTCGTGTTTGCATAGACATAATAAACATGCTGGTTAGAGTACTTTGAGGATCAAATTAGTTCAGAACCCAGCTTGATAGCCCTACTCTTGGATTTGCAGATTTAGCTCAGCACTACCTCATGCGAGCCAATATCACAGCCATCCGCAGAGTCCGGAAGACAGACAATAATCGCATTGCTAGGTGAGTAGGCCAGGTAAACATAAGATTCTTCCTCCCTTCCCACCCACCCCCAGTGTGTTCCCCTTGGTAGCTTTGTAATGTAGTTATCATTGCTTGAAAAGGTGTAATACACGGTACAGTAACAGATGAAAATAACTTGAGCTTGGCTGTCTGCCCTCTTCAGAAGTCCTCTAGTCCAGCATTTACTACTGCATGAATCTCTTCTATACTGCCTTTAACCATTAGTGAGCAACTTGTACTTAGATATCTGTGATTGCTACTTTGGTAGGTGTCCCTTACATTTCTAAATAACTACTTACAAAGAGTTCTTTTCTTTATTGTCATCCTGATGATTTTGAATGAACATTTCCACTGTAGTCTGTTTCTATTTTTGTAGAGATGGGGGTCTTGCTGTGTTTCCCAGGCTGGTCTTGAACTCCTGACCTCAAGCAATCCTCCTGCCTTGGTCTTCCAAAGTGCTGGGTTACAGACATGAGCCATAGTGCTGGACCCCCACAGTAGTTTGTTTTAACTGGCTCAGATTATAGCAGAACCATCAGTTTCCTTGATTGGGTTTCTCAGCTGCTGTTAATGCAACTCTAAATTATATTCACTACTTATGCACTAATGTCTGCGCTCAGAGACCTTTTTATTTTACTTATTTTTTTTTTTTAAAGAGACAAGATCTCACTATAGTATCCAGGCTGGTCTCAGACTCCTGGGCTCAAGCAGTCGTCCTACCTCAGCTTCCCATGTAGCTAGAATTACAAGAGTGCACCACTGTGTCTGACATAGACCATTCATTTTATTTATTAAAAAGCAGATAAATCCTACCCCAACATATATCACAGATCCGAATTGAATTTTATACTTCTCCCTGTGAAATGGTTCTGAGCATACATGCATGCATGTAGTTGACTCCACATGCCCATGAATTGGGGGGAAAAGTGAAACATAAACCATTAGCCCTACATTCATTAAAATTTGGTCAGACATACACAGTTGTCCCTTGGTGTCCACAGGGGACTGGTTCCAGGACCTCATCTTGAATACCCAAATCCGAAGATGCTCAAGTCCTTTATGGAAAACGGCGTGCTGTTTGCATATAACCTACACACATAATTCTGTACAGTTTAAATCATTGCTAGATTACTTACAATACTTAATACAATGTGTTATATAAATAGTTGTTATACTGTGGTTCTTCTTTGAATTTGCATTTTATTATAATATTGTCCATAACTACCTACCCCTGAGTATTTTTGATCCATGGTTGGTTGAACCCATAGATATAGAGAGATGACTGTACCTTATGTACTCATTCACCATCGTCCTTACTTGACATCTGTATCTTTCATACAGTCCTATTGACCTTGAGACCTAACTGGGTAGTACAGGATGGGTTATATCTAGAAATGACTATTATGTTAAATGTACATAAGAACTCATTTGTCCACATTTTAGTAACCACAAAGTATACTTTGAATTCAACTCTGGTTTTAGTAGCGATGACTAGCTGACCTAGGTATACAGTTGACCATTGAACAACACCCATGCAGTTGAAAATCCACACATAACTTTTGACTCCCTAAAAATTAAACTAGAATCCTCACCAATAACATAAACAGTTACACATTTTGTATGTTATTTGTATTATACACTGTATTCTTACAGTAAAGTAAGCTAGAGAAAAACATGTTAAAATCATATGGAAAATATATTTACTATACATTAAGTAGAAGTATATAAAGGTCTTCATCCTCATCCTCACATTGAGAAGGCTGAGGAAGAAGTGAAAGGGTTGGTCTAGCTGTCTTAGGGGTGGCAGAGGTAGAGGAGGTAGAAGGGAAGGCAAGACAAGCAGGTACACTCAGTGTAATGGAAATACATCATAATCCCTATCTGAGTTTTTGCTGCTTCATTTCTCTGAAAATGTTTCTATTCAATACCAATCCTACTCCCAACGTTTACTTCAGTTACATGGCCCCTGTCATAGAAGGGTCCATGTCATAAAAGAGTCAAAAGCCGTCTAGAATACTTAGAACCCTTCTGCCAGATTAATGTCAGTTTGTTTTCTCACTGCTTCTTCTACATCTTCCTCATCTTTTGCTACTGATTCAGGAGCACTCATCTCCACCAAGTTGTATTCCATTACTTCCTTTGGTGGGTGTCTGTTAGCTCCTAAATTTCTTCAAGATCTGCATCTTGAAACCGTTCACCTCCTTGTCTACCTTTTTTTGCCATATCCATAATCTCTTTCATTATTCCCTTGATTGACTCTGTCTTAAATCCTGTGACGTCATGTACAACATCTGGACAGAGTTTTCTCCTGCAGGCATTTGTTTCAGACTTGATGGCTCTCACAGATTTTTCTATGATGATGGCATCTTCAGTGGTACAATTCTTCCAGATTTTCATGATGATCTTCTGTCTGTTAGGGTTCTCTTCCATAGCGTTGAAAATCCTTTACATGGACTACCATGTGTAATGAGCTTTACAGGTCCTTATGACCCCTTGATCTAGACACTGAATTAGAGATAATATGTTTCGGGGCAAGTAGACCACTTGGTTGCTTTGAATGTTGAATTCTTGGGGTTTTGGGTGGCCAGGGGCATTGTCCAGTATCAGAAGAACTTTGGTTCTGCTGTAGAATGTGACCTGGCTACAAAAAAAAGAACTTTTGGAAGGCAATCTCTTTCTGTCAAGATACTTCTTGACTTCAGGGGGAAAAGCATCAGGGGAATCAATTCAGAAAATGGGCCTTCTTATGCAGCCAGAAGACTGGCAGCTGGTATTTATCTTTTCCCTTCAAGGCTCCTTTCAACTTAGTAATTTTCTTAGTGGTGTCTGGGAACTCATCTGCTGCCTCTTGGTCAGCAGAAGCTGTTTCTCCTGTTATCTTGACATTTTTTTAAAGTAGACCTCTTTCTATAATTACCAAACCATCCTTTGCTGGCATTGAATTCTCCAGCTTTAGATCCTTCGCCTTCCTTTTGCTTTGTTATGTGAGGACTTTGCTTTTTCTTGAATCAGATTAGAGTCTGTAGGCATGCCTTTCTTACTGTGATCCTGTACCTACATAAAAGCTGCATTTTCAGTACAAGACAAAAAGGTAGTTTTGCAAAAAGTGCAAGGTTTTTGCACGTGCTGGCATAGCTACAATGATAGCTTCACATATTTTTTTTTTTTAAACAGTGCTCCTTACACTGGATTCATTTATCTTGAAATGGCAGGCAACTATAGGTGCAGATCTCAATCTATAGTACATATAAGCAATTCCGGTTTTTCTTAATAATGTCATGACTTTTCTCTGTTTCTTGGGAGCACTTCCAGCATCACTAGTGGCACTAGGTATGGGTCTCATGGTGTTATCCAAGGTTTACAGTATTGCACTAAACACAGTGAAAAACACGTGAGAACCACAAGAAATTACTTTTTATTGCAATATGCAATTTACTGGAGAGATGAATTATTCACATGAAATGATTAGCATCACATTGTTTTAAGCAGATACTTGCAACATGTGAGCTCACCACAATAGCAACAGGATAGCTACGAAATTATAGTAGTACAGAGTATTACTACAGTTAATTTTATGCAGTTATGATTTAATACTGCATCATTTTATGCATTCGTGACATACCTTTTTCTTAATTTCTTCAGCATTACTAGGCTACACAGTGTGCCAGTTTTTTCTAATTGTCACAAATCTCATAAATTTTCCCGTATATTGGAAAAAATCCACATATAAGTAGCCCTATGCAGTTCAAATCCATGTTGTTCAAGGGTCAGCTGTGCAGTTTCATTTATTAACAAAGCCTTACTACTTTAAGGAAACTTCACCTGTTTATGTTTGAGAATCTTTCACCATGTAGGTAAGACCTCTCAAATGATGTTTCTAGCAATCTACTTTTGCCTTTATCCCCAGCTATAGACCCTAGGAATTAGGGAGATGGGTAAGTATCTGAAATCATCTGGTTCTCCCCACCCCCCTCCACCCAACAGAGCCTGTGGGGCCCGGATAGTCAGCCGACCAGAGGAACTTAGAGAAGATGATGTTGGAACAGGAGCAGGCCTGCTGGAAATCAAAAAAATTGGAGATGAGTACTTTACATTCATCACTGACTGCAAAGACCCCAAGGCCTGCACCATTCTCCTCCGGGGGGCCAGCAAAGAGATTCTCTCGGTGAGTCAGCCTTGGAAGTGTGACCAGATGGAAGTAGGCATTCCACTTTAGAGTTTTCTAGAAGGCCTAAAATCATCCTGTTTCCCATTTATAGCTATTGAATTTGGATCTGTAACCACAGATGCCTTTCCTGCTTCCTTTTTTATTTAAAAAAAATTTTTTTGGCCGGGCGCGGTGGCTCACGCCTGTAAATCCTAGCACTCTGGGAGGCCGAGGCGGGTGGATCGCTCAAGGTCAGGAGTTCGAGACCAGCCTGAGCAAGAGTGAGACCCCGTCTCTACTAAAAATAGAAAGAAATTATAAGGACAACTAAAATACATATATACAAAAAAAAAAAATTAGCCGGGCATGGTGGCGCATGCCTGTAGTCCCAGCTACTCGGGAGGCTGAGGCAGTAGGATCGCTTAAGCCCAGGAGTTTGAGGTTGCTGTGAGCTAGACTGACGCCACGGCACTCACTCTAGCCCGGGCAACAGAGTGAGACTCTGTCTCAAAAAAAAAAAAAAAAAAATTTTTTAATTGTGGCAAAAACAAAAAATTACCATCTTAACCATTTTCAGTGTTCAAGTGTGCAGTTCAGTAATGTTAAGTATATTCATATCCTTGTGCAAGAGATCTCCAGAACTTTTTCATCTTGCAAAACTGAGACACTGTATCCCTTGAACAAGACCCCTCATTTCCTCCCTGGCGACTACTGCTTCCTTCCCCACCCCCAAGACAGAGTCTTGTTCTGACACCCAGGCTAGAGTGCCGTGGTGCCAGCCTAGCTCACAGAAACCCCAAACTCCTGGGCTCAAGTGATCCTACTGTCTCAGCCTCCCGAGTAGCTGGAACTATAGGCTTGCACCACCATGCCTGGCTAATTTTTTCTATTTTTAATAGAGATGGAGTCTCATGCTGGTCTCAAACTCCTGACCTCAAGTGATCCTCCTACCTGGGCCTCCCAGAGTGCTAGGATTACAGGTGTGAGCCACCACGCCTGGCTTGCTTCCTTATTTTTTATGTTGAAATTACAAATATTGCTTTTTTTTTTCCTCATTGAAGCTAGGGAACTTTCCCAAAGGCACATAGCTAGTAAGTTAGAGTTTCCATTAACACCTTGTAGCCTCTGAAAGGACACAACTAGAAAGGGACAAAATAGGGTATAGCTCCAAAGACCTAACTTCGTGGTCAGAGTGACACCTCCCTGCTCTTTTCCAGTTATGAGTTACACGTTCTTCCCAGCTAAATAGCATCTGCCCTGCACAATAGGTTCCAAGGACCTGTCCTAGTTACCCTCCTTGGTGGTTTACTAACCTTGGCAGTCAGGAAGTCCTTTGGTACCTTTGATTTCTCCATGAGTCATTGAGATTTGGCTTCATACTGTCTGTCTGCTTTTCCAAGGAAGTAGAGCGCAACCTCCAGGATGCCATGCAAGTATGTCGCAACGTTCTTCTGGACCCCCAGCTGGTGCCAGGTGGTGGGGCCTCTGAGATGGCTGTGGCCCATGCCTTGACAGAAAAATCAAAGGCCATGACTGGTGTGGAACAATGGCCATACAGGGCTGTTGCTCAGGCCCTAGAGGTCATTCCCCGTACCCTGATCCAGAACTGTGGGGCCAGCACCATCCGTCTGCTTACCTCCCTTCGGGTAAGTTCCTCTCCATGCCGTTACCTTGATGGGATAGGGAAAGCTGTGTTTGGTTAGTTTGCATCTGTCTATCCAAGTTCTCCTAGTTTGTTCTCTTAAAATCTTTTTCTCCTTTTGATCTTTGACTTGTTTCCAGTCACTGCCATTTTCCTTTAACTACTTCTGCCTCCTCCATTTGCAGGCCAAGCATACCCAAGAGAATTGTGAGACCTGGGGTGTAAATGGTGAGACGGGTACTTTGGTGGACATGAAAGAACTAGGCATATGGGAGCCATTGGCTGTGAAGCTGCAGACATATAAGACCGCAGTGGAGGTGAGGCACCTTAAGACGTGTGCATGCTATTTATTTTCCAATAACCAGAAACTAGTGGTTTGGTCTAGTCTTGAAGGGAGGAGTATAGAAGACAGAGTATTCCACAAAGGTCCCCTAAGGAATTCCATCCCTCTGCTTATCTTTAGCTCATACTAAAAAGCAAGGTAACATAGCACACGCTGCATCTCTTGCTTAGGGAGAACTCCATTTACATTCAAGGCTCTAAAAAGGAAGATTTCAGATGAAACAGTCATTCTGTGGGAGTAGCTAGGTGATATGTCTGAAGGAAAAACAATCCTTCCCTTCTCTGCTGACCTTATTGAATCTGGTTTTTTTCCTAGACGGCAGTTCTGCTACTGCGGATTGATGACATTGTCTCAGGCCACAAAAAGAAGGGCGATGACCATAGCCGGCAAGGCGGGGCTCCTGATGCTGGCCAGGAATGAGTGCTGGGCGAGGTGACTTCAACGCACAAAACCAGCAAAGTCTCCCCCTTTCCTGAGCCAGAGTGCCAGGAACACTGTGGACGTCTTTGTTGGGAAGGGATCAAGTTGAGGGGCAACCCCAGTCCCTTTCTGTCCCAGCTCAGTTTGCAAAAAGCACTGACATGTAATTCTTCTCTATTGTAAGGTTTCCATTTAGTTTGCTTCCGATGATTAAATCTAAGTCATTTGAGAGAGTTGTGTGTTTTTCAACCTTGGGTCATATCTCTACCTCCTGACAGAAAACCTTACTAGGGAGGAAGAGAGATGAGAATGAGGTCATTCAGTCTTTCTTTTTTGCCTTCTTGAAGGGATATTCTTCAGACTTCTCAGTAGGTCTTGGTTGAGAAGACCCTTTTGGAGTTCAGAGGATGATGCTGTAAAGTTTATGAAGCACCACTTTGCATTTGCCACCCAAAGAACAAGAGGAACCTGGCTGAACCATGGGTGTTCCCTATCTGTGGTTGTATGTAGAACAACATTCAATATGTGCTAGGGCTCTGGCATCTAAAGGACATATAACATCTTTTTTTGTATTGCATAATTTTCAGAATTCTCCCTACCTTACCTGGAGTTCTTTTTCTCTGCCCTCTCCCAGTGTTCTTTCTGATTCCAGTCTATATTTTGGCTTGCTGGCTTATTCTCATGCCAGGATTATGTCACAGTCAGACCTCTGCCTTCCCTGATAGCAGAAACAAAAAAATTCAATCTCACTTTGTGCTTTGCTTTTATCAAGGGAGGAAGGGGGAAATCTGAATAGTGGCCCTGGGATGGTAGAAGCTAGGTGGGGCCAGCCTGTAATTTCTTCAGTGTGCTTCCTCTTAGTTACTGGGCCTTCCACCCTACCTTTGTCCCTATGATTCATACATTCAGCCTTGATTATGACCACAAGGCTTAGTCATATTAAGTTGAATACTCGGTGGTAGAATAACAGTAAGTACTGTATAACAGATGTGTTCTAGTCACTTTGCCTATGTTAACTAACTGATCCTTACAACGACCCTATAAAATAGGTATTAATATCCCCCGTTTTGTGAGGAGGAATCTAAAGCATAAAGTAACTTGTTCAAGGGTCTCAGCTGGTAAGTGGCACACCTGGAATTCATATGTAGGTGGTCTGGCTCTGGAAGCTGTGCTTTTACAGCTGGCTGTCCTGACTGAACTCAAATGGGGGGTAGAAAAGGGCTTGTGAGAGTGCCCCTGGAGACCCTTTCAGCTCAATCTAAAGCCCTCAGCTTTTACTCTTTTACAAGGGGCTCAAGATTAAGCCTGCCTGCCTTTTGCTGAAATCCCTGCCTCTTGCAGTGTTAATTCCCTTGGAGCTCTAACTCTTTAGAGAGAGACGATGAGTTAATTCTCAAATGAATTAGTAAACAAATAGGATCTTGAAGAAATACTGCTCATAAGACCTGAGAAATGGAGGTCCTGGGAAGGCTATGGATTCTTTCCTCCCATTTGTCCCTTGTATAGGTTAGTTCTGGCTTCAGCAATAATGTTAGACACTTGGATAGCATAGTTGTCTTTCCTATCATTGATACCTTTTGTTTTTTTAAAGCACCTATAATATTTTCTAAACCTACATAAATCCTTCTAGCATGTTAGATCAATGTGTACTCAGTCTAGTTTTCAAAGCCCCTCTTTGCTTTTAAAAATTTAAATTTAACTTAGTGAATAAAGGTCACCCAGGCCACCTTTTTTTATTCTCCCTTATCAGGTCCAAGAGTTGATACCTTAGAAGGTACAAGTATAGTAGTCCATCAGTATCTGAGAGAGATTAGTTTCAGGACATTCCCGTATATCAAAATCTGCGGCTGATCAAGTCCCTAATATAGATAAAATGGTGTAGTATTTGTATATAACCTATGCACATCATCCCATATACTTTAAATTTGCCAGGTGTGGTGGGTCATGCCCATAATCCTAGCGCTCTGGGAGGCTGAGGTAGGAGAATTGCTTGAGCTCAGGAGTTCGAGACCAGCCTGAGCAAGAGCGAGACCCCATCTCTACTAAAAATAGAAAAATTAGGTGGGTGTTGTGGTGCGTGCCTATAGTCCCAGCTACTTGGAGGCTGAGGCAGGAGGATCACTTGAGCCCAAGAGTTGAGGTTGCAGTGAGCTGTGATGATGCCACTGTAGTCTACTCAGGGCAACGGCAAAAAACTCTCGTCTCAAAAAAAAAAAGGAGGCCGGGCGAGGTGGCTCACGCCTGTAATCCTAGCACTCTGGGAGGCCGAGGCAGGAGGATCACTTAAGGTCAGGAGTTGGAGACCAGCCTGAGCAAGAGCAAGACCCCATCTCTACTAAAAATAGCAAGAAATGATTTGAACAACTAAAAATATATGGAAAAATTAGCTGGGCATGGTGGCACATGCCTGTAGTCCCAGCTACGCTAGAGGCTGAGGCAGAAGGATTGCTTGAGCCCAAGAGTTTGAGGTTGCTGTGAGCTAAGCTGACGCCACAGCACTCTAGCCAGGGCAAAAGAGCGAGACTCTGTCTCAAAAAAAAAAAAGGAAACCCATATACTTTAAATCATCTCCAGATTACTGATGACCTGATACAATGTAAGTGCTATGTAAATAGTTGTACTGTTATATTTTCTATTTTTTTCCTCACATATTTTCAATCCCTGGTTGGTTGAATCGGTGGATGTTGAACCAGCAGTACAGAGGGCCGACCATACTTTTTTCTCAAGAAAAATGAATTTTTGAGGAAGCTTCTGAGAGTATATAATTCCTAGAGTAGCCATTTGGGAGAAAAAAATGAAATTGGATCCCTACTTTATTTTTTTTATTTTTTTGAGACAGAGCCTCGCTCTGTTGTCTGGGCTAGAGTGCTGTGGCGTCAGCTTAGCTCACAGCAACCTCAAACTCCTGGGCTCAAGCGATCCTTCTGCCTCAGCCTCCCAGAGTGCTAGGATTACAGGCGTGAGCCACCGTGTCCGGCCTCTATTTCTTTTTTAAGAGAAAGGGTCTTGCAAAATTGCTCAGGCTGATCTTGAACTCCTGGCCTTGAGTGATCCTCCCACCTCAGCCACCCAAAGTGTTGGCATTACAGGTGTGAGCCAACCTGGCTGGATCCCCACTTTATTACAGCAAAATTAATTCCAGGCAGCTGAGAGCTTTAAATAGAAGAAAATGAAATCGTAAGAGTATTAGAATATTGTATTTAAAATGTGTCAGTGAGGGGTGGGAACCACATACAGAATTTGCATGGCAAAAAAACGGGAAGGAGAATGTTAGCAACAGCACGAGTTAATTTCCTTAAAGGACTTTTAGAACTTGGCAAGAAGAAAAGGCCTATAGAAAAATAGACAAGGTATAAATACCTCCAAATACATGAAAATTAATGACTAAAATATGAAGATATGCTTAACTTTTTTCATAGGGAAATATAAGCCAAGTTTGGTAAACACTTGCAATGGACATGCACATGGGTTGGGTTGAGTGTCAATTGGTAAACCTCATAAAAAGGGCAATTTAACCTGGTGATTCTACTGCTGGTTATTTATCCTACAGAACTGGTTACAAATATATGAAGTGGGATTGCAGCATTTCTCGTTGGTTGAGTCCATTTCAGTCAGGACCAGTACTGTTTGCCACAGGAAAATACTACTTTATCAACAGAATTCTGGTTAAATAGATCCATGAAAGTTCGAGGTTACAGTGTGCTATGGTCACACCACTGCAATACAGTCTGGGGGACAACAAGACCCTGTCTCTAAAATAGATCAATCCATGGAACATGCCACTGCAAGGAAAATGGGACAACTCCAAGGGCATTCATAAGGAACGGTCTTTATATATGAGCGAAAAGCAAATGAGAACAGTTTTTGGATACCAGATGTGCAATATTATATACAGTATTCTTAAGTAGAATATCTTCAGAAGGATATATAAGAGCTGGGCGTGGTGGCTTATGCCTGTAATACCAGGCCTTTGGGAGACTGAAGAGAGAGGATTACTTGAGGCCAGGAGTTTGAGACTGGCCTGGGCAACATAGTAAAGACCCCTGTCTCTACAAAATATTTTAAAAATTAGCCTGGCATGGTGGTGCACACCTGTAGTGCCAGCTACTCCGAGGCTGAGTCAGGAGGATTGCTTGAACCCAGGAGTTTGAGGCTGCAGTGAGCTATGATTGCACCACTGCACTCCAGCCTGGATGACAGGCCAAGGCCCTGTTTCTTTAAAAGAAAAAAAGGACACATAAGAAACTGGTAATGGTGGTTGTCCTAGGGAGGAACCAGTTGCTGGGGAATATGGGTAATACCTTTTGAATTTTGTACCATATGCGTTTATCAGTAAATACAATTTAAGATTAAGCAAAAACAAAATTTGCATTCAACCAGACTTGACCTCTGTCTTTTTTTTTTTTTTTTTTTTTTGGAGATAAAGTCTCCCTCTGTTGCCTGGGCTAGAGTGCCGTGGCGTCAGCCTAGCTCACAGCAACCTCAAACTCCTGGGATCAAGCAATCCTACTGCCTCAGCCTCCCGAGTACCTGGGACTACAGGCATGCGCCACCATGCCTGGCTAATTTTTTCTATATATTTTTAGTTGTCCAGCTAATTTCTTTCTATTTTCGGTAGAGACGGGGTCTCGCTTTTGCTCAGGCTGGTCTAAAACTCCTGAGCTCAAATGATCCTCCTGCCTCGGCCTCCCAGAGTGCTAGGATTACAGGCGTGAGCCACCACGCCCAGCCGACCTCTGTCTTCTGACAAATACTTGTATTGTTCTCATATCCTATTTTCTGAGGTATCTTTTCTCCACAATAAAATTGTGAACTCTTTTGGGACAAGAATCTGCATACCTAGGTGTTCAATAAATATTAGATTGACAAAAAGAACCCTCGGGTGCACTGTCTCATGTAATTCCTTCAAATTCCTCTCTGGACCTTTCAACCACAAAGTTGTATTATTGGGATCCCATTTGGATCTTGCCTAAGATCCGTAACTGTTCAGAGGGACCAGCTGGGTAGGAGAGGCTGGAAGTATGTCTGCATATCTGATCTTGATGTCTTGCTTACCAACCCAGTTAGGGATGACATACTCCCAATCTTTCTGATTCTTCTATTCTAACTTATGCTGGAATCTGGGTTAAGGGAAGCGGTCTCTTTAAGAACTGGTGTGGCGGCCCCGCCCTTGAAGGAGATCAGCTGAATCTGAGTCATGTGACTCTCTGGTGTGTGTGTGTCTCTCTCTCTTCCGCCAGCTGAAGTTGGGGCCGCATGTGCGGCCATGGCCAGGGATGCTGGGGTTAGGGGTCATCGTGCCCCCACCCCCATGCTTCTCTTGAGTCTACTTCTGTCTGCAGCCCCATTTGGCCTGCTGGGGGAGGAAACCCGCCAGGTGAGGGCTCTGGAACTGGAGCAATAGAGGTTTCAGGAAATGCTAACCTTACAGCGTGGCTAGAATCTGGGGCATCCAAAGGGTGGCGGTGGAGGGTGGCTGCCAAAAGGAGGGTGTTTCAACCAGGGAGAGGCGCGGAGGGACAGCCATGTGTTCTGGGACGGGATCGTGGAGTAGGGCAAATGTGAGGGTAAAGTCTGGATCCTAACACAGCCTTGGGTGACCTAGGTCTAGGCAAGTGTTGATTTTTTCTTCTTCCCAGCTCTGTGTCCTGACCTCCTCCTCATCAGGGTCAGGGCAGTCTTGGCTCTACACCCACCCCTCTTCTCCATCCCGCCACTGCCCTTTACCCCAGGATTCCCTTAGCTCCTTCTTTCCTAGACCCCCAAGGTCTAGGTAAGACCTTCTTACCTTTCCCCAGCATTTCCCAGACCCCCTGCCCCCAACCCTCAAGTTTCTCCTTTGCCTGTGTCTCTCCCTGATCCTGTTCCCTCCACCCTCCACTATTCCATGTTCCAGGTGTCTCTGGAGGTCATCCCTGGCTGGCTGGGTAACCCCCAGAACCTGCTTCATATCCGGGCAGTGGGCACCAATTCCACACTGCACTATGTGTGGAGCAGCCTGGGGCCTCCAGCAGTGGTGCTGGTGGCCACCAACACTCCCCACAGCACCCTGAGTGTCAACTGGAGCCGCCTGCTATCCCCTGAGCCTGATGGAGGCCTGATAGTGCTCCCCAAGGACAGCATCCAGTTTTCTTCTGCCCTTGTCTTTACCAGGGTGAGGAGGTTGGGGAGCTCCATGAAGAGTGCAGAGGAGGGAGTTCATCCCAGTCAGAGGGAGGAATTGAAGAGGGGGGGTGGGTGAAATAAATATGAGAGCCCTGGTGGTGGGGAAGGTGAGTGGGAGGGGTGATTCAGGAGAAAGCTAGATCAAGGTAAGCCCAGTTCCACCCCACCCCCACCTTCCAGCTGCTTGAGTTTGATGGCACCAACGTGTCCAATATGGCAGCAGAGCCCCCAGGAAAACCGTATCCTCCGTACTCCTTGGCCGAGTTCTCCTGGAACAACATCACTGACTCATTGGATCCTGCTACCCTGAGTGCCACATTTCAAGGCCGCCCCACACACGACCCTACCAGGGCTTTTGCCAACGGCAGCCTGGCCTTCAGGGTAAGGGATGGGGAATTAGAAGGAACTCAAAAGGCTGACCTATGAGGGCGGGAATTAATGATGGGGTGGCCCTCAACCACGAGCATCCAGCTGTTTCCCATATCTCCCATGCTTCCTTCCTAGGTCCAGGCCTTTTCCAGATCTGGCCGACCAGCCCAACCCCCTCGCCTCCTGCACACGGCAGATACTTCCCAGCTAGAGGTGGCCCTGGTTGGGGCCTCTCCCCAAGGAAACTGCTCCTTGTTTGGGCTGGAGGTAGCCACCTTGGGCCAGGGCCCTGACTGCCCCTCAATACAGGAGCAGCACTCTATCGACGATGAATATGCACCTGCTATCTTCCAGGTCAGGCTTCCAGTGGAGAGGCGGATGGGTGGGGAATGTAGGTGTGACTCGATTAGGACCTTACAGAATGGTTTGACCATTTACCATTTAGCAGCTCCTTTTAAGTGTGGACACTGTACTAATGAATCTGACCCAGTCACTGTCCCCCGTGGAGACAGAAGGCAGTATAGTATGAGTCATGCTCTGGCAGGTAGGGATCTGCAAGGCCTGGGGGCACTAAGGAGGGAGCTGAGTGCAAATTTGCAGGGCTGGAAAAGCACTCAGTGCCCACCCAGTCCAACTCTCCCCTTTTACAGAGGGAAGATTAAGGCCCTGCCTAGGACCCAGGACTCCTCTGCCCTTAGCACACTGCCTGTCAGTACTAGTGAGATGGAAGCTGGGAGAGGTGGGGAAGGGAGGGTTGGGCACAGGTTGGTCCTCACTCTGTCTTGTTTGCCTTTCTCCCCAGTTGGACCAGCTGCTCTGGGGCTCCCTCCCACCAGGCTTCGTGCAGTGGCGACCAGTGGCTTACTCCCAGAAGCAAGGGGGCCGAGAATCAGCCCTTCCCTGCCATGCTTCCCCTCTTCACCCCACCTTGGCATACCCTCTCCCCCAGTCACCCATTGTTCGAGCCTTCTTTGGGCCCCAGAACAACTTCTGTGCCTTCAATCTGACATTTGGGGCTTCCACAGGCCCTGGCTACTGGGACCAACACTACCTCAGCTGGTGAGATCCAGGGCCTGGCTGAGGGCCCGGGGGCTGAAGTGGAGGGCTGAGCCTCCCAGCCTTCCCTCCTAAGCCTACTTACGTCTCTCTCTCACTCTGCTTGGTCTAGGTCGATGCTCGTGGGTGTGGGCCCCCCTCCAATGGATGCCTTGTCCCCACTAGTCCTGGGCATCATGGCGGTGGCCCTGGGTGCCCCAGGGCTCATACTGCTGGGGGGAGGCCTGGTTCTGCTTCTGCGCCACAAGCAGTCTTCAGAGTACCAGTCCATCAATTGAGGCCCACTCTCTGGACGGAAGGACATTACTGGACCTGCCTTGCTGTGACAGACCTCTGGAGGTTGGAGGGTTAGTGTTCCAGCCGGCCCCTCCCCTCTCCCATCTTGCTTTTCTTAGACCCTCACAGACTAGCCTCAACTTCCTGGGGACCCCCAGGTGGGGCTTCCTTCGTACCTTGGGGAGGGGCCAGTGACAGGGGGTTATTGCTAAAGGAAGGAAAGAAGGGTCCCTTGGTGTTTCCTTCCTGTATACCCAACACCCCTGTTTCCTTTGGATGGGATTCGAGGCCTCAGTGAGAGGTCTTCTGACTGGCTGGCTGGCTGCCCTGGAGGGCAGGAAATAGACTTATTTTTTTCACAGGGCTCCAGTCTCTTAATGTGTGAATGTTGATGGGCTGGTTTGGAGCTGGTTCCAGGGAATGGAAGCGCTAAGTTTTTGTTTGAGACTCCATTTCCTCACCAGGACTTGTTCTCTCCTTCATGATGGAACCAAGCCTTCTGTCAGCCCTCCACCATGTGGAGCTGGAAGGTTTCTGTTGTAGTGTGAATCAAACAAGGAAGGGACGCTTGAGACCGGGGTACAAACTGGAAAAAAGAGCCAACAAAGACTGTGGTAGTAATTTATTCTTGCACATACACACTCACACTGGGTTAACGTCAGCCACTGTGCCTTCTAGCCACTCCCCAGCCACCACATGTGGGCACACGTTTGCGCACACACACACACACACACACACACACAGACACCACCCCCAACCCCTCTTGGGAGGCAGATTTCCCTGTCTACTCCTCTCTCCTGTGGGAGGGGTGTGACTTCTGGGCAGTTTAAAGGTGGGAAGTTAGAGAGGCCTAAATAGATTGGAAGAGAGAAGGCAGCAGCCAGGACTGGGGCAGCTATAATAGTCTTGAGTGAGGCTAAAGGGCCCTTATCGCCAGTCATGAGGGTCCTAAACCCAGACTCCCGAGGAAAGTTTTCACCAAACGTGGAAGTCCTATTTGATCTGATGCCCAGCCTCTATCCTTAGGCATGGGCAGTATTTCCAGTCTCCTTGAGGTCCTCTGCTTAGACAAATGACACAGAAATGGTCAGGGTTTTGGCTGTGGCCCTGCCACACAGAAAGCTGGGGGGAGTCTGGGGGGTGGGGCAGAGTCCAGCATTAGTGAGCCCTAATGGCCGTGGTGGGAGGCTGCTCAGCAAGGAACCATGCCTCTCCCCCGGTCCTGGCCCCTGCCCTCAGCATCCTTAAGGGATATGGGTGTCCACCTCTTTCCCTGCAAGAAAACTAAGGCCATCCTCTATGACTGTCCCAGGCCCCAAAGATGAAGGGCAGCCTGGCTAGGAAAGAGCTCTGATTGGATGGGCACCCTGTTGGGTCAGCTGAAGGGTTCCCCCTACCGAGTCCCAGGGCTGGGGGCAAAGTCCAGATCTGCAACCAGGTTCAGAGAAGTGTCCCGAGCCCACCCGGCTCGCCCCGCCCCGAGGCCGAGGGGGCGGAGCGGCTCAGCCCCAGGGGCGGGGCCTGTAGTCGGAGGCCGAGCGGGCGTGGTCTGGGTAGTCCAGGCGGCTCTCGGCGGCAGTGAGCATGCGCTCGGGCTCCACCGCGAACATGTAGTAGAGGTTCCACACCAGCATGGACAGCAGCGGCAGGAACGTCAGGCCGTACCCAAAGCCTCGGAAGGAGCGGCCCACGGCGAAGGTCAGCCAGTATATCAGCCTGTGGAGGCAAGAAAAGAGTCTGGCTCCTCTGAGGGAAGCGGTCAGCTGGTTGGCAATAGGCTGACGGTGGGGGAAATAGGGAGGCAGATGGGAGGGTGGATATGGCTGGTACTTCTGAAAATCGCCAAAGTTTACGCATTTAATATGTGCCAGGCACGGTGCTAATTGCTGTAAGTGAACTATTTAATTTTGCGTTCCCCACATCTCTATGAGGTTGAGTATACTATTCCCTTTCATTTATTTACTTTTCAAATTTTAATTAAAAAATTTTGAGTGGGCAGTATACATTTACATGGTTCCAGATTCAGTAAGTAGAGTAAAATATCTTCCTCCCTTTACTGATTCCCACCCTATTCTCCGCCCCCACCCACCCCCAGGCATACAACACTATGGCTTCTTGTGATTGGGTGATTTTTTGGCATATATGAGCAAAAAGTTTTGTTTTCTTTTCCCATTTTTTTAAGTATGGTAGCATACAATATAGAGTGCTCTGCATGTCGATTTTCCCCCCATTTAATATATCTTGGAGATCATTTTACATCGGATATAAAGTTTTCTCATTCTTTTACAGTTGCATTGTGTTCCATTGTATTTATTTTTATTTTATTTTATTTATTTTTTTTTTTTGAGACAGAGTCTCACTCTGTTGCTTAGGCTAGAGTGAGTGCCGTGGCGTCAGCCTAGCTCACAGCAACCTCAAACTCCTGAGCTCAAGCAATCCTCCTGTCTCAGCCTCCCGAGTAGCTGGGACTCCAGGCATGCACCACCATGCCCGGCTAATTTTTTCTATATATATTTTTAGCTGTCCATATAATTTCTTTCTATTTTTAGTAGAGATGGGGTCTCGCTCTTGCTCAGGCTGGTCTCGAACTCCTGAGCTCAAACGATCCGCCCACCTCGGCCTCCCAGAGTGCTAGGATTACAGGCGTGAGCCACCGCGCCCGGCCCAATCCATTGTTTTTATTTTACAGTTTTGCAGATGAAGAAACTAAGATTCCAAAGGGGTTAAGTAAGACTGGTCCAAGGTCACACATCTGAAAAATAGCAAAGCCATGATTTGAACCCAAGCCTGTTCATCACCCCCTCTTCTGCCATTTTAGAGCAGTAGAAGGACAGAGGAGAGTAAGGAAGGCAGCTTCAAGAGGGCTTGAAGCCCAGAGGAATGGGTCAACCACAACCAAATTTCTCCACTTGGAAAACTCATTCAAAATCCACACCCTGCCAGGCACAGTGGCTTGAGGCTGTAATCCCAGCTACTCAGGAGGCTGAGGTGGGAGGATTTCTTGAGCTCAGGAGTTCAAGGCTTTGCAGCTATGATCAGGCCACTGCACTCTAGCCTGGGCAATAGGGCGAGATTATGTCTCTAAAGAAATAAAATAAAATACACACCCTTCAATGGAAGGAGGGGGAGGAACTTCCTCTTAATACATGAAGGACCACTTATTACATAATTGACATGCCTCTACTCTTTTTACCTGCAAAAGGGAGGGAAGAGGGAGTAACTGCTGCTCCTCTACTGTACCAGGAAGCAGCATGGCATAGTAAGAGTGAACTCTTACCACAGTGCCAGATTGTTTTGTTTTTTTTTTCCTGGTGCCAACAGTTAAAGCTGAAGTGTCAGATTGTTTTAAGCACTCTACATAAATTAACTCATTTAATCCTCACAACTCCATTTTACAGATGGTGAAACTGAGGCACAAATTGCTTAAGAAACTTGCCCATGGTAGAGAAGAAAGGACCCTGGATGGTAGAGGCAAGGGACCTGGATTCTAGGCCTACCACTGTTGCTGACTAACCTGATCAGCTTTTCTCCCCCAATCTGCTGTGGTTTCCTCTCTCTAAAATGGGAAGTCTGGGCCGGGTGCAGTGGCTCACAGCTGTAATCCTAGCATTGGGAGGCTGAGGTGGAAGGATTGTTTAAGCCCAGGAGTTTGAGACCAGCCTGGCAATAGCAAGACCCCGTCTCTACAAAATACAAGAAAATTAGCCTGGCATGGTGGTGTGCACCTGTGGTCCCAGCTACTCAAGAGGCTGAGATTGGCTAGGCGTAGTGGCTCACGCCTGTAATCGTAGCACTCTGGGAGGCCGAGGCGGGAGGATCATTTGAGCTCAGGAGTTCGAAACCAGCCTGAGCAAGAGCGAGACCCCGTCTCTACTAAAAAATAGAAATTAGCTGGACAACTAAAATATATAGAAAAAATTAGCTGCACATGGTGGCGCATGCCTGTAGTCCCAGCTACTCGGGAGGCTGAGGCAGAAGGATTGTTTGAGCCCAAGAGTTTGAGGTTGCTGTGAGCCAGGCTGACGCCATGGCACTCTAGCCAGGGTGACAGAGCGGGACTCTGCCTCAAAAAAAAAAAAAAAAAAAAAAGAGGCTGAGATTGCTTGAGCCCAGAAGTTTAGGTTGCAGTGAGCTGTGATGACGCCACTGTACTCTAGCCAGGGCAGCAGAGCGAGACCCTGTCTCAAAATAAATAAATAAATAAATAAATAGAATAAAATGGGAAGTCTGGACCAGACAATTACTGAGTCTTCCTTTAGCTCCTTGCTGCTCCTTACTGTGTAAGCTAACTTCTATCTGAGACCAGTGTTCCCCACAGACAGAGATGGGAGTCTCAGTTACCTGAATAGAAACATATTTATCTTGGCAAAATCTACTGGGAGAAAATACAAGGCTGCATAATGGTCAGGAAGGAGGCTGGTGAGATAGCCAATCAGTCTACTATACTGCAATCAGAAGTGACAGGAAGACTAATTTTAGCTCAATAGGAAGAATGTTTTAGCAATTAAAGCAACCTGGAATCCTGTATTGAAAGTAAGAAGAGGAAATGTGTTAGGGAAAAATGGAAGACGTACACTTGGGTTCAGAAATTCAAAGGAGCCTTCTGGGTTTTATCAGTAGTTCACATGAAAACACCCCTAAGGATTTAGGTGACAGCAAACTCTGAATGAAAGGAGAGTAAGGACGCTGCCATGAGAGCCAATGTGGCCTTGGTTTGTAGGAAGAGGACAGCACCCTTGGACTAGGGCCTCCCCATTGACAAGAGGAAGAGAAGAGCAGTACCCTCAACCAGCCCCTTCCCACTGTGAAGCAGGAAAATTTTCTGCCCAGAGGGGAGAAGCCAGGACAGTGAAAGGAGGAGGGCGATTTAACAAAGTAGAGACTAGGGGAGTGGGGGGAATTGAGGGCTGTTTCCACATATCTGAATTTGTCCTAGGCAATTCTGGAGGGCAGAGACAGGGCAGAACCACAATATAAAGAACTTTCTAACAATAAGGACCTTAAGAAACTGAAACATATTGCTTTATATAAAGAACTGAGCATTTGATCACAGGAGGTGTTCAGCTAAAGGCCAAAAAAGCTACCTGACCAGGGTGCCACAGAGTGGCTGCAATGGGTGCATTGATTTAGATGACCCCTGAAAGCCTTCCAGTTAGACAGTGGTATATGTGTCTCTGAAATCAACTTCCTACGGGAAGACATAAAGCTGACCTCCTGCTACCAGGTGAGGTAAAGCGCAAGAGAGAAAGTGGACTCATCTCTCCAGGGCACACATTTGGGCCAGTGTAGACTCCAGAAAGCCTCTGACCCTAGCTCTCCAAACATTCAGATTCCTGGGTCCTCTAGTATCATCACCTCTCCCGTCCCCCACCCCCAGCCCCAACTCACCTGGAGATGGCAAAGAGACCAGTGAGCAGAGGGAGCAGCTTGAGGGCATCCTGGGGCAGGTAGGTGGAAAGCACGGCCAGGTTGAAGAAGTAGAGGATGAAGAGCTGGACCGACTGGGACACATATCGCCGGTGGATCTCCACCTCCCGCCGTGGCTCCCCAAAGGGCCGAAGAGCAGAAAAGCATAACAGGCTCAGCCCATACACCAGGAGCCCTGGGTGGGGTTGGGGAACACAGGGTCAGAATAGGCAGGAGGGTGCAAGAGGCTGTAAGCTGGGGGCAGGGTTCGTGGTGGATGGTGCACAGGAATGGGCTATCTACATAGTGGGGTGAAGGTGGTCCTGGGAGGAGATGGGTATGCAGAGGGGCAGGGTGCAAGAGGCCCTGAGGGGCCCAGGCCGAGTGAAGGGAAGCCAGGCAGGCCCTGCCCGCCTCAAGTCCACTTCCCAGATGCTCCCTTTCTTCTCACGGGGCCCAGGCTCACCCAGGATGATGGGGAAGGTGGCAAAGACCCCACAGCGCAGCGTGTAGACCAAGCGGGAACTCATGGTGGGCAGCCGTGGGGCATCAAAGGGCAGGAAGGCGTATGCCCCGTACAGTAGGCAGGGACAGAGGATGAGTGCAGCTCCCACAGAGGCCACAGCCCTCAGCCCCTCACGGCCTCCACAGATCCCACAGCCACCACAGGAACGGCCAGGCGGCCTCACCACTGCCTCGGCCCACTTGCACTCAGGGGGCTCGGGGTGGGTGACCCGGGTGGGCAGGAAGGTCCGGTGCTCGCCCTCGCCCGCCTCACAGCGCACAATGAGGTCTTCCTGGGGCCGCCGCTCAATGCACTGTAGGTCGATGGGCACGAAGGCACGGGCTGCCTTCTCAGGCAGCAGGTTGGCATCATCTTCGGGCAGCTCCTCTAGCTTGGTAGTGGGTTCTGACTTAAGGGGCTCTGGCTCAATGTCCCGCCAGCCAGGGGGATCCAGGAATGGAGCGCTGGGCTGGGGGCCAGTCCCCCAGGGCAAGGTGGCAGCCTCGCTTACTGTACTATCCAAACCATCCTCGGCCCCCTCTATGGCGGTGGGAGACCCAGCTGAAGACTCCATTCTGAGGGACTCAGCCCCGGGGGACTCTCCCCCACCTTCCCCTTCTGGCTGCCGGCCATTGGGGACCAAGGCCTCAGGTGGGCTCTTCTCCGGGGCCTCAGACCCCTTCACTTCCAGCAGGGCCAGGCTCTCAGGTTCTGTCATCCTGGAACCTCTGTTCTGGGGTCTACCACAAGGTCATGTCATCCTGGAGGGAGGAGATGAAAGCTGTTAGAAACCCCTGTCTTCTGGCCCATAGGACGGGTTGACAGAACTGGAACTCTCCAGGGCAACTGGCCTTATGGGCTTTAGCTCCTTCTAGAACCTTAGAGAGAACACGGTGCAGAGGAAGGTGTTGAAACAGGGAGGTGGAGGGAAATGAGCTGCTGAAATGGAGGCAGCCTTTCAACATCAAATGCCGCCCAGCAGGAGAAGGTGAGTCAGGGGGCACAGGCCCTGGCAGCTGTGACCTCAGTCAGTCCCCACCCACGCCTTCTACCCCCTCCACCAAAACCCCTGGAGTCATGGCCACCCTAATGCAGGAATGGGAGGAAGAGGAGGTGTCTACAACTTTGCCAAGAGTTTCTTTCCCACCAAGAATCTTCTTGTGGACAGAGAAGTTGCCCCTCCACCATCCCATTTCCCCTTCTTTCTGCAGATCTTCGCCTGGAACCCTCCTGGCAACTGATACCAGTGATCTGCCCACAGATCTGTCCCAAGGAGCTGAGTTGCAGAGTACCCTGTCCTTTCATCAGTACTTGGTCAGTTTCCAAACTCCTCACTAGCCCACCTCATCCATCTCCGCAGGGCCTGGGTCTGTTCATTCTGACTTTTAGGTCTAATCATGGCTGTTTCCCATGCCTTCTCTCCTGTTTTTCTCCCCTCCCTGCCACCCTCCACCTCACGGCTTCTGGATGGGGCTGATTCCCCTCCCTTGTCTCCTCAAAGGCCCTCCTACCCTTGCCATTTGGACCCATGACACCCTCTTACTTTTCATCTGGAGAGAGGCGAAGGGTCCCCAGTGTCCGGGAAGGAGCTGCCCAGCTCCCTGCTAGCTCTGTAAGTATTTCTCTCCGTCTCCCTCCCTTTACCTGTGTCTCCAAACCTGTCTGACCAGAGCAGGTGGGGCCCAGATTAAAGGGGAAGGCCCCGCCCTGCTGAATCTGCCGACAGAAAAAGCACTGGAGGAGGACGTCATCCTTTCTGAAAGTGGGGCTGCAGGTGGATATAAATGCAAGTTCATATTCTAGGCACCTGGAATGCTTAAGAACTCCCAGCCCAGGAAAGCAGAGGGGAAAGAGTGGGTTTGTGCACCAAAGGGTGCTTGGTGTAGGTTGGGAGACCCAGAAAAGAGATGGAATTTGTATACTTATTCATTCAGTAAATATTTATTGAACATCAGATTTTATTTTATTTTTTTCTTTTTTCTTTTTCTGTCGAACATCAGATTTTAGATAGGCACAGACACAGAAAAGAACAAAATGACAGTCAAGGTTTCTGCCCTCCAGGAGCTGATGTTCTATTGGGGTAACATAATAAAGAAGTCTAGCAACTAAATCACCAGACAATTTCAGTAGGGAAGACCACTTTGATAAAATGATATTTGAGCTGAGACCTGAAGGGAAATCAGGAGTATGAGTGTTTCAGACAAAGGAATAGCAAGTAAAGCCTAACGGATGGGAAAGACTTAGGCTGTTTCAACAACAGAAAGAAGGTGGGTGGCCAGAGCCAGGAGCATAGTGGTAGAAGGCAAATTTATGTTCCTGTTACAATGTGTACAAAGGCACAAAAACCCCTTGCTTTTTAGCTCAGGTTTAAGGGTAAGAGAGCAATAGGAATCCAAGTTAAACAAGAGGTGATCTTTCCAATGTGAGGATCAAGGGTCAGAAATGTGAGGGAGGGCCGGGCGTGGTGGCTCACGCCTGTAATCCTAGCACTCTGGGAGGCCGAGGCGTACAGATCATTTGAGCTCGGGAGTTTGAGACCAGCCTGAGCAAGAGTGAGACCCTGTCTCTATTAAAAAAAAAAAAAAATAGAAAGAAATTAGCTGGACAACTAATATATATATATAATTAGCCAGGCATGGTGGCACATGCCTGTAGTCCCAGCTACTTGGGAGGGTGAGGCAGGAGGATCGCTTGAGCCCAGGAGTTTGAGGTTGCTGTGAGCTAGGCTGACGCCAGGGCACTCTAGCCAGGGCAACAGAGTGAGACTCTGTCTCCAAAAAAAAAAAAAAAAAAAAAGAAAAAAGAAAGAAATGTGAGGGAGTAGTTTCTCATTCCTATGAGACCTTATACCTAAAGTCATTTGAGCTTTGCGAGGGCAGGGACGGTGTCTAGCTTGATCATCTCTGTGTCTCCAGAATCAAACACTGTGGCTGGAAGACAGCAGGAATTCAATAAATGTTTGCTAGGCTGGTGAGAGATGGACATATAAGCGGGAAATCTTTGGGAGGAGCTGAAGGGCAGAGGCGCTCGTACGAGAGTCATGTCTTCCAAGGCTTTCGTCCTATATGATGCTTAAACCTTTCCAAGGAAACTTTCACATGCATTTTTTTGTTTGTTCAAATGATGGGGAAAAGGGAGAACTGGAGTCATTCTCACCGGTAACCTGAAAGAGGCTTGGCTCAAATGAGGGAAGGGGGCGGTGACGGAGCAGAAGGATGGACCAAATGACCACTACAGCACAAAGCAACGTCACGCTCCTAACTGTGAGCGCACCTGCCCCGATACACTTTAGCTTCGGCCGCCTCATTGGGTCCACTGTCAGGTTTTTGACAGCTTTGCCAATAAAGTTTTACGCAAGGGCTTGGAGAAGCCGGAAAGAGGCCAATCTGCCCAGAGTTAGTTCTGGCAACTTCCCGGGAGGGAAAACTAGTTTCGCGAGATTTGGTAGCAGCAAGCCACTGGCCCGCAACTGTGCGGCTGGTATCGCGAGATTTGGCAGGCAGAGGAGGAGCTGTCGCGGGCAGCCGCCTCACAGCGATGGCGGCCGAGCAGGGCCGGCGGCGGTGGCGGCTGCGGCTCCGGCCGGAGACGGCAGTGGTAGCGGTAGTGGTGGGTGGCGGGGGCCTGTGACCGGGAACTGCCCCCGGACCCGGGCACCATGAGCCAAGGCCCCCCCTCAGGGGAGAGCAGTGAGCCCGAAGCAAAGGTCCTCCATACTAAGCGGCTTTACCGGTGAGAGGGGCCAGGGCGTGAGTGCAGGCGCCGAGGGAAGTGGGGGGACGGCAAGGGGCGGGGCCTTATGGACGGGCGGGCGGGGCCCGGGTGCCCGGCGGGGGTGCCAGCGAGGAAGGAGGGTGCAATTTTGGAGGAGGGCGCAGGGCACCGTAACCCGGGCTGGAGCTGAAAGGAGCAATTGGGTGGATGGGAGGTTTGGAGAGAAGCACGTGGAGGAATCTCCTCCGCAGTGAGCTTGGGGCGGCACGAAGCTTTGCGGAGTTGGGGTAATGGTGTGGGAATTGGGGCTGGAAAGATTGGGTAGGTGAGGTGGCGGTCACAGATGGAGAAAAACCTGGAAGGGAACGGTGCTTAGAACTCTGTAGGATTTACTGGGAAGAGTCCTGGACGAAAGTCAAGAGAGCCTGGTTCAGGTCCTTGCTTTGCCCCTCTCTCACTGTATGACCTTGGGCCTCAGTTTCCTTATGCTTAAAAGGAGAGATTTGAATTGAATGTGCTCTTATGTCCCATACAGCTCTAATTTTTGCGGGTCTGAATGAGAAGAAGGGAAGCTAGAAGACTAACTGTGTTGGCCTGGAGAGCCATGAAGGCCTTTGGGTCCAGAGTGTTCTTAGGACAAGGGAGCCCATTTCAGGGCACCTGGGGACTCCTAAGTCCTGCCTTCCTCCCAGCCTCATGACTACAGTCTCTTGCCAGGCAACTTCCATTCCTGGTTTCTGATTTCCATAGTGCCACCCACACTCCTCAAGTCACATCTTCAGTCCTTCAGCCCTCTGTTGGGAACAGGCCAGTAGGAGCTCCTCCCACCCTGGGTGGAGGATTTTTTTGTGTAGGTCAACTAGAACATGGGCTCCAGAACTAGATCAAAATAGGCTGCAACATAGAGATTAAGATGAATTTTCTGCCTTCTAGTAGGGAGTGAGGTTTGGGGTTTTCATTTCGCTCAGTCTATATAGAACAGGGTGTTTGCATGAGAAGACTACCCTCAGAGCCTTGGGCCTCATCTTGGCAGTGAAAGAGTCAAGAGCATATTGTCTTTTCCTCCTTGAGCAGACATCCTGCCTGTTCTGGCTTTGTAAGCTAGAAGGCAGAGGGGACTATAGGCTGCTCCAAAAATAGAAAAGTGATCCAATCCAGCAGCCCCTGAGCTCCCACTGTGGGATGCCCCAAGCAGTCCCCAGGCGGGTGAGGAGTTGTCTGGGGGTGGCACGTGTGCCTCATCATGCTGCTGAGTGTCAGTGCCGCCTGTCAGACAGAGCGTGGGCAGTGTCTGCAATGTTCCTTACTTGTTTCTAGCTTTTGGGACTGGCTCTGGTCATCCTAATTGTCCTCAAATCTAGTTCTTTCTCAAATCAGTCACAGAACTGACTGACCTGAGCTGGCATGTATGCCTAAATGGCTTACCTGTGTGAACATGGGTATCTGCCTGTAATTGTGTGTTGTTGGCTTTGAGTAGGGTAGGAATTTGAGGCAGCCAGTCTCTGTTTTTATTATTTATTATAGCAATGGTGATTGGTGGAAGGAACTGGGAGAAAGGTCTGATTTCTCTCCCCAAATAATTATATTGTTAGACTATAGACTTGTCACCCTGAGCTTCATAAATTTGGGAAACTGCCACACCTTGCTGTTTACAGATATGAGATTCTGAAATGTTTTAAGCCAGTCAGAAAAGAAGGCAGCAGGAGAAAGGATGCTGTTAGGGACACAAGCACCAATTAGTTAATTAGGCCAATTAATTAGTTACTTGTTTTTAAAAATATTTTTATTTTTTTAACACTGTGCTAGGCCTGGAATTATAGTAGTGAATGAAACACAAGACTAGTTTTTGTAGTTTTTGTTCTAAAGGCAATTATAGTTTAGTGGAGGAGCTTATAGTCTGATGGAAAATGGAGGAAAAATGTGCTGAGCCCGCTCAGATTTAAGCATTTGCCATTAGAACTTCCCAGAGTAGTGGTTATTAACCTGTTTTTGGATTGAGAATCTAAGGAGGGCTCTGGAGCCTGTCCATAAAAATACACACACTCCCATTAGACCTGTCCATGGCACTAAAGTTAAAAGCTCTGCCCTGGGGACTAAGCTGGCATAGAATAAATCACCAATGCTGCTCCTGGCATGGAGGGCCAGGCTGCTAAAAGGGCCTGGCTCCCATTTCTAGGGCGCCCAGAAGGTGATTGGAAAAGTGCTGAGCTCTCCACATTGCCTGTAAGAAGGCCTCAAATACCACCCCACTCAGCTGGGTGCTGGCAGTCACTTTGCCTTGTACAGGGCAGCTTTAGTGATGAGCCACTACTACCACAGGGTGTTGGCCAGCTGTGGCCCACCTTCCCTGGCCCAGGAGCACATCTTGGTTTGTTCTGGAAATCATTACTCCCTGTCTTTTGTTGGTTTTATGTCCACAGCTGTGCCTGATGCACCTGTTCTTATAGCTGCTGCCTGGTGTCCTCTGGGTTTTACCCTTCTAGATATGACACCTACCTCTGGGACTTTTTGGCTATTCATTATAGAGTTTCTGTGGCTTTTTCTTTGCTGTAATGATAGACTTACTTCTTAGTGTCTGGAGTTTCCCCCTCAGCCTTATTACAAGAAGGATGGAGACTAACACTTGTTGAACGCTCTCTGTGTACCAGGCACTATCTTGGGTGCTTAATGCATTAGCTAGTATGACTTAATCCTCAGAAAGTAGATGGTAATATTCCCATTTTATAGTTGGGTGAACTGATACGTAAGGAAGTTAAATATTTTGCCCAAGACCACATAGCTGGTAAGAAGTAGAGCTGGGATCTGAACCCAAGCAGTCTGGTTCCAAGTCTACACTCTTAACCACTATGCTAAATAGTTTCTTCAGCAGAATCCAGGAGACCTTACAACTAAGCAGCTTAGGAGTTCCCTCTACTTTCCCATACCCCACAATTCCAAAGCAGAATTTTATACTAGGAATGCCTTTCCTTTATGTCAGAGATAATAAGCCCTTACATAATAATAATTCACTCGTTCCATTATTATTTATTGATTGTTTACCATATACCAAAACTGTACATAAATTATTTCATTTAATCTTAACAACAATTCTCTGAAGTAGCTGCTGTTATTGTCTCCATTTTTATTGACTTGATAACTAAGGCTTTAAAATGTTAGGTAATTTGCCCAAAGTCACAGAGTTAGTAAGACACAACCAGGGTTCAAATCCTAGATTTTGTGCCTGGCATCACAACCTGCGATCTTTGCATTAGGAGAGTCTACCCTCCCATGTTACAGAGTTTCTCTGCCTTGACACTGTTGACATTTTGGGCAGGGTAATTCTTTATTGTGGTAGGCTGTCCTGTGCATGATAGGGTGTTGAGCAGTACCCACTAAATGCCAGTAGCAGCCCCTTTTCTCCCCAGTTGTGACAACCAAAGATGTTTCCATCATTGCCAAATGTCCCCTCGTGGAAGGAGAGTGCTGTATCAGGATGGAGACTGTTCGTCTTGTTTTGTACAGAGCTCAGCTTCCAGCCTTCTCCTGGAAGGCTTCTCTTAGAAAGGCTTCTCCTCACCTCTAATTCTTTAGCTTTTTCTCTATAATCGGTGTCCTAAGCATCCTGGTAGACCACGCACGTGGCTCAGGGGTTGTTTGCCTGTATTTCCCTGCAGGGCTGTGGTGGAGGCTGTGCATCGACTTGACCTCATCCTTTGCAACAAAACCGCTTATCAAGAAGTGTTCAAACCAGAGAATATTAGCCTGAGGAACAAGTAAGCTGGAGACTCTAAACCACAGATCCTTATTGTTTCCCTGCCCGTTTCCACCAGAAACCCTGTCAGTTACATAAACACAAGTTCTCTCTTAGCTCATGGGGCCATAATGGACTGTGAAGTCTCTGGCCTTCCTAAGAGAGGAGATGGGGATCCCTCACTCCATCTGCAGCTTCTATGTCAAATAAACTGGTGCCATAAGAATGGCATCTGTGTTGAGGGAGTTGGCAATACTGCAAAATGAAGGGAAAGGAGGGAATAAAAAGCAGAGAAGGGAGCAAAGGGTGCAGGAGAAAAAGACATGAAGATTATTAAAATTCTTACTGATTCCTGCTTCTATCTTTTGGGGCTCCCACTGCCTTCTTAGACTGCTGTTGTCCTGGGTTATATTGACCCTGGATGTCTCTTGGGAAGCACAGAGATCTGTTGGTGGGGTTATTGGCACATGACTCCTTCCCCTTAATTCTGTGTCCCCCACCAAGGGATGGTTGGTCTGTCTCATGCTCCCCTACCACCCTCCCAGGCTGCGTGAGCTCTGCGTCAAGCTTATGTTCCTGCACCCGGTGGACTATGGGAGGAAGGCTGAGGAGCTGCTGTGGAGGAAGGTATACTATGAAGTTATCCAGCTTATCAAGACTAACAAAAAGGTAAGGGGAGATCCTAGAACTTGGGAAGAAACTTGTCTAAAGAGGGGAAGCCAAGGATGTAAGAGATAGCTAGGAAAGTGGGCCCAGAGCATTGTTGGAAGTAGGAGAGCCAAGGAAGAGATGGCAGAAAGGAGGGAGGAAGTTAAACGTAATTAGGATTGGAGAAGGAGAAGAGCCTGGTCCCAGATGGGAAGACCAGAGAGGTAGATCTAAGGGTGTGAGGGTAACTTGTGAGTGAGAGGAGATATAGATGGAGTTTCAGAGCTAAGGAGATACGTTGATTTCCTCAGTGAGATGAACAGGGTAGGGAGGGGAGAGTGGGACTCTGAGCTTTTTGCTTAGCCAACCCCTTTCCTTTCCCAAACTCTAGCACATCCACAGCCGGAGCACTTTGGAATGTGCCTACAGGACACACTTGGTTGCTGGTATTGGCTTCTACCAGCATCTCCTTCTCTACATCCAGTCGCACTACCAGCTGGAACTGCAATGCTGCATCGACTGGACCCATGTCACCGACCCCCTCATAGGTCAGTGAAACCTGAAAGGAGGACTTGAGCAGGCTCTTATTCCTCCACCTCTGGCCTTATCCCTCAGGGTTCATGTAGCATGTGACCTAGGCAGGTAGAGTTTCCAGCAAGACCTACAAATGGTTCATGAAGTTTGGATTTATCCATACAATCATGTGAATTAGGGTAAAGATCTCAAGGAAAGAGATTCCTGGGACTGTGGACTGATGCAGAGGCAGGGGGAGGGACAGAAGGATCTAGAGTAGGTCTTGCACTGGAAGAGGGTATTCATAATATTTCTTTTCTTCTCTTAGTTGAATTTGGCCGGCACTGTTTCTTTTGACTTTAGAGATTGTTTCCCAATGTTTGATGAAAGTATTGAAATCTTTAGAAACGTTGGGAAAATTGTGGATAGTCTTTCAAGATAGTGCAAATCTCTTTTCTGCAAACTGAGTTACTGCCAGCTACAGTTAATCCTTTTCTAGTTAGTAGTTTTCTCTTCAGTTCAGCCACCCTTTAGAGCTCCTTCCCCAGCTCTCCTTGCTCTCTGTGTCCCCTTTCTCCCCCTATATTCATGCCCCTGTCCCTCACCAGGACAGATATTCTAGGTAAGAGATGGAGGTTGTGTCCATGCCACCACATGGCAGCATTCTCTGGCCAGAAGCAGAGTGTCTGGGTTTTATGCATTTTACAACATTATCCAAAAACAAAACAACATTATTCTAAGACCGTGTCCATAGGCTTTACCAGATTGCCAGAGGGGTCCACATAGCTCAGAAAAAAGATTACTTCAAAGGATCAGTTCCTCAAACCACTTTAGTTTTTCTCTTCATTAATGTTTTCTCCATTCAGCCAACTGCCAAGTGTCTGTAGAGAACATTAGGAAGGGCTTCTCAGAATGGGAGCTGTACACCTAGGAGAGAGGCTGTAAGGTGGAGTGGGTAAGAGGATGGTCTCTGAAGCCTCTTGGATGTTGGCTCTGCCACTCACCAGCTGTGTGACTTTGATTTCTTCAACTGTAAAATGGGAGTAATAAGGGTAACCTCATAGGGTTGCTGTGAGGATTAATTAATTTTAATACTATAGAACACTTAGACCTGGCACGTGGGAAAACTGCCTCCCAAAGAGCTCAAGCTCTCTCAACTGAAGTTACAAGGCAGTTTGAGTGAAGGGAGAGATGAGAGCTCAGGCATATTTGGCTTTGGCCATCACCAGTCCTCAGGCAAGGCAAGCTCACTTTTCTCTTTTATGGGCAGACTCTCCAATGGGCTGCCTTCTCCAGGGCCCTCCTCCACTAGGCAGAAGCAGGAGCCTGTGCACTGGCCTTATTCATACTCCATTCCTCTCGGGCAAGTTAGTTTTCCATCTTTACCCGCACCTTTTACCACTATGGAGGTAGCTTCTACCCAAGGCACTCATGAACTTCTCAACACTTGAGCCTTCTCTCTTCCGCCTTTCTGAAAGCCTTCTGACGATGACCTTCTCCCAGGGTGCTGTCCTGGGTTGAGGGCCCTGGCCCTTCTCTTTCAGTTCCTTCTTATCCTGTGATTGAATCCTACTTGTGAATCTGTGTCCCTGTCTATGTCTGCGTCTACCTGTGATCCTCTGTGTTCTCTCTATGTCCTGGATGAGTGTCTTCTCTGTCCCAGAAGACAGTGTTCCAAAGCTGGCCCAGGATTCCCGATTTCCTTTCTCTGCTTAGGAGAGGTATTCCCCATAGGTTGGGGGCAGAAGAATGGGCTCATAAATCTTTCTCTCTTTCTCTTTCAGGTTGCAAAAAGCCTGTGTCTGCCTCAGGGAAGGAGATGGATTGGGCACAGATGGCATGCCACCGATGTCTAGTGTACCTGGGTGATTTGTGTAAGAATCTGAACTTTCGGTTTTCTCTTTTAGGCTGCAGGACAGGCCAAGCTGCTTCAGTTGTTGGCACCACCCTTTACGTGATTAGAGAGCAGGAGGAATAGCTTGGCCCCTGGTAACTTTTTCCCTCCAGTCTGCCTGTGATCCTTTCTTTTCATTGCCCTTCTGCCAGTCAGAGAGGATCAGTGAATACAAAAAGAGGGAAATGTCTTTGAGTTTTAAGAAAGTGAGGATGATATCTCTGTTTCACTAATGGGTTAGGAAGATTTTAATTTGATATCACTCCCCTTCTTTGAGGGTTTCTTTTGTCGTATGGACTCCTAGATGAATAGGAACTTCAGCAGGATGGGAATTGAAGTTAGACCTCAGGAAGGATTTATCTGCCTGACAAATGTTTCTAAGAATGGAAAAGTACTCTCTTGCCTTATGGCTCCTGGGTCTATAGTCCTGACAAACAGTGGTTCCTCATTAGACTGCTAGTGTGTGGCTGCTGGGTGCATCATCTTTTATTGACTTGAGAATCCTATCCCTGCCCCCAGCCCACTCCTGGACCTCTCATGGGCAGTGTTTGCAGAGAGTCAGCTGTTTCCTGTTAGATGGACCAAAGCGTCATTAGTAATGTCTTCTTTCCATAACTGAGCAGTTGCATTCCAGAACCAAATATCAGAAGTCTCTGCAAGCAATTACATACGCTGCAGCTCCCCTTTATTAGGAGGAAGTAATCAAGAGAGCCTGTTTACAAACACTAAATATTCTTTACATTTTGAACCTACCAGCAAGGAAGAGTTGAACAATTTGCCCATAGTCATGCAGATTTAGGACTGTGCCAGAGACCCCAGCAACCTGCCTCCTAGCTCAGGTACCTTCTTCCAGGCTCTTGTTACAGCTCCTCAGAGTGGACTCCCAGATGAAGGGGTGAGGGTTTTCTGAAGCTTGAAATCATGACATTTTCCTTCCCTCTCTTCTGCAGCGCGTTATCAGAATGAATTAGCTGGTGTAGACACTGAGCTGCTAGCTGAGAGATTTTACTACCAAGCCCTGTCAGTAGCTCCCCAGATTGGTAAGTGGACCCACTTTGGGGCCTCCCAAACCAGCAGGATTTTCCAAGAGGAAGACAGTGTTGTTTTTTAGATGGCAGACAGGTGATGGCAGACAGGTCATGTTCACTTCCCCCAGCTCCTCCTCACCCTCAGCTCTTATTCTTCACCTTGGTTACACATTTTCCCCCTTGTAACACACTCAGAAGATGGTGGAAGGGAAAGAGAAATGGGAAAGTTTTGAACTAAGAAGGAGAGAGGCAGAGGAGAAGGAAGAGAGAAAATAGCATCCTTCTCTCTGAAGTCTCTGTAGAAAGAGGTGCACAGACAGCTGCCTCACAGGACGTGCAGTGAGTGAGAGAAGGGATAAGACTCCTTTACCGGGAGGGGGGCGGTTTGCATGTTGAAGGAGCATCCAGAGGTGAGAAACTGAGCTGGGCTAGAGGAGAGGGCTCCATGGAGTTCTGTCAACCTTGGAAGAGCCACAATGGAAGCTGAAGGGGTGGCACCCCATCAGTGCAGGTAACCCCTGGCAGACCAAGCAGACACAAGCTGATGGGAAGTAAGAAGCAGTCAGTAATCCTCTAAAGGAACAAGACTAAGCTGCTTGTCACCTGAGACACCAGTGTCACCTGCAGACCCAGCCGTTCTCCCCACGAGTTCTCTGATGCTTAGCATTGGTTGGGCCTGGCATCTTTGAATGAGTTGTGGCCTCAGACTGCATGGATTCTCTTTCTCTGCAGGAATGCCCTTCAACCAGCTGGGCACCCTGGCTGGCAGCAAGTACTATAATGTGGAAGCCATGTATTGCTACCTGCGCTGGTGAGTATTTGCCAGCTCTTTCCCTAGCCCTGCTTTCGTGTCCGTATCATTCCTACTTTGTCTTCAGTCTTTGCTTCCTCCCTTCCCCAGCTCCTGGCTGAGATACATAGGGGAATGCTGCGATTGAGGGGGCCCTCCACTCGGGGACCTTGACACAGTCCTGCTGCTTTTCACATAGCCACTTGGAATTGTAGGCACTGTGGCCGCTAAAATAGCTATTCAGTATCATGTGCAATATACAGGATTGCTGTCTTCCTGAAGAAGGAAATAAATTTGATATAGTTGGTAAAAATGTTACCAAAGTGGCCTCTGACAAGAACCTCAGAATTCTAGAGCTCCATTGTCTTAATGTGCTGTCAAGCACATGGAGGGACCAGTTAGCAGGCTAGGTCACTGCTTGCCTGGGTCTCGCCTTCAGCTTTTAGAATAAAAAATAAAGTTTTCAGAGCACCCAAAATCCATTAGGCTTAGGGTACTTAGTCACTATAACCAAGTGCACATGAGGCTGATAGGTAAACCAGAGTACTATTAAGTAATAGTGATTCAGGCCAGGCACAGTGGCTCACTCCTGTAACCCCAGCACTTTGGGAGGCCAAGGTAGGAGGATCGTTTGAGGCCAGGAATTCAAAACCAGCCCAGGCAACATAGTGAGACTCCATCCCTAGAAAAAATACAAAAATTAGCCAGGTGTGGTGACATGCATCTGTAGTCCCAGCTATGCAGAAGGATCCCCCTGAGCCCAGGTGTTTGAGGCTGCAGTGAGCTATGATTGCATCACTGCACTCCAGCCTGGGTGCAGAGCAATACCCTGTCTCAAAAATAAGTAAGTAAATGAAACAATTTGTGGCTATCTTCAATTTACCACAAACATATATTTCTTTTTTTTTTTTTGAGACAAGGTATCACTCTGTCACCCTGGCTAGAGTGCAGTGCAGTGGCATCATCATAGCTCACGGCAACCTCAAATTCTGGGCTCAACTTCCAAGTCTGGGCTCCTGCCTTGCTGAGTAGCTGGAACTACAGACACACACCACCACGCCTGGCCTATTTTTTATACCTCGCTTTTTAAATTAAAAACTTGTCTTTAAAAAACAGGGCACAAAAAGACAGTGTCAGATAGTGTTAAGGTCACTGGTTTTGTAGTAAGGCGGAGTTAGGTTGCAGATTCAGCTCTTCCATGTGTCAGCTGTGTGACCTTGGTCAATGTGTTTGCTCTCCAAGTGTGGACAATATTAGTTATAGTGCCTGACACAGTGGGTGCTCAGTACATGTTTGTGTTTGGGTGTTGGGAGGATTAACTGAAATAGTGCGTGTAAATATCCTTGCACATGGTAAATACTTGTTAAGTGTTATTTATTGGCCGGGCACGGTGGCTCACGTGTGTAATCCTAGCACTCTGGGAGGCCGAGGTGGGAGGATCGCTGGAGCTCAGGAGTTCGAGACCAGCCTGAGCAGGAGCAAGACCCTGTCTCTACTAAAAATAGAAAGAAATTAGCTGGACAACTGAAAATATATAGAAAAAATTAGCTGGGCATGGTGACACATGCCTGTAGTCCCAGCTACTCGGGAGGCTGAGGCAGTAGGATCGCTTAAGCCCAGGAGTTTGAGGTTGCTGTGAGCTAGGCTGATACCACAGCACCCTAGCCCGGGCAACAGAGTGAGACTCTATCTTGAAAACAAAAAAAAAAGCTATCTATTATAAAATGCTCTATGCTTAAAAAAAGATGGATAATATATTTTGAGGATAGGAACTAAGTTAAGTTTGTAACATAGAGCAGGATTGTCTCCTTTCTAGATACAGAGGAGTACTCAGATTAATCTGGAAGTTTTGTGTGTGTGTGTGTGTGTTTTATCAGGAAAGATAGCTCAGGAGTCTTTTACCCTGAGTGTGCTTGTGGAAGGTGAGGCAGGGGGTGGCCTATATCTACTAATAATGTTCCTTAAAGCCTCAGCAGAGTGACATTTCCCATCTCTACCTCTTCCCCTGCCAAGACTCAATAGCTCACCTCTGTATCTCCTTCAGCATCCAGTCAGAAGTGTCCTTTGAGGGGGCCTATGGGAACCTCAAGCGGCTGTATGACAAGGCAGCCAAAATGTACCACCAGCTAAAGAAGTGTGAGACTCGGAAACTCTCTCCCAGCAAAAAGCGGTGAGTGGGGCCTGTGGGAGGAAGGGGGGTCTTTCTGCACTTGGTGCAGTAAGACCATAGGGACTTGGGAGGCGTTCAGCGTTTACTTTGGGCTCCTTTCATTTCAGATGTAAAGACATTAAGAGGTTGCTGGTGAACTTCATGTATCTGCAAAGCCTCCTGCAGCCCAAAAGCAGGTGAGTAGAAGCCTAGAGGAACTGTCTTATGAGCCCCAGCCATAATGGCTCCTTTACTACCTTGAAGGGAGTAGACTGTTGAGTTCTGCCCTCATTTGGAAATTCTCTAGATAGTTGGTCCTTCCTTGGCATCCCTCGCGGTTTCACTCAAGGGTTCTCTGCCCATCCTCTCCCAGCACCTCTCCCTCTGGCACAAAATGGGTGCTTAAGAGATGCTGAAGAGGGAGGGACTGAATGGGAAGCCCACCCACACCCCTTCCTGTGTTTTGACTACTGTGGGATCAGTCCAGCACTGCCCTTCCCCGCTGCTCTCTCTGAGGTCTCCCTGCAGGATCCCATAGTCCTTTCTCTGAATCTTGTATTCTCCACTCTTCTCCCCCAGCCCCCACCACTGACCTCCCCTGTTACTCCTGCCCTTCCATAGCTCCGTGGACTCAGAGCTCACTGCACTTTGCCAGTCAGTCCTAGAGGATTTCAACCTCTGTCTCTTCTACCTGCCCTCCTCACCCAACCTCAGCCTGGCCAGTGAGGATGAGGAGGAGTATGAGAGTGGATATGCTTTCCTCCCGGACCTTCTCATCTTTCAGATGGTCATCATCTGCCTTATGGGTGTGCACAGCTTGAAGAGAGCAGGTAACCTTCCCCATGTCCCTCTTCTCTCTGCTGGCTTCTGGGATCCTTACTACCCTTCTCTGCAGTTCCCTATTCATAAACTTGCTTCCACAAGCAGTCCCTTCGCTGCCTGTGTCACTGCCTGGCTATGGGAGCGTAGGCCAAGGAGCCCTACCGTAAAGGAGCTCCTGTGAATGAGCACAGGCCATGGCACATTCCGTTCCCCACTCCCTCCCCTCTTCCTACAGACTTGCTCACCTTTGGCCAGGACCCAGGCAGCGAGCAGGGTCAGGATGTTTAGCCATCATCCAGACAGAATTCAGACCTTGCTGTTGGGAGCACTTAGGCAGTTCTGGAAACTTTTCTGGCCAAGGTGTATGTAGAGCAAGATTGGAAAGGAAGCAGGTAGGAGCAGGCTGGGTGTGAAGGTGCTTGTGGTACGGGAAGGAGCCTCAAAGCCAGAAAGGATCAGACAGGACAAGAGGATATGCTTACGTGAGGGAGCACAAGGTGAGCTGGTACACTGTAGATTACAGGAGGGATAAAAGAGCAGAGACCTAGGAAATTTACTGATAATTTTTACTTAAGAAGAAGCTGTGAGGGGTAGTTGGATCCTTGGAAGAGTTGAGAACGGGTGAGCTGGGGTTGGAGTTGATGGTGCTTGCTCTTCATCAGGGCCCCGGGCCCCTAACGCCTGGCTTTCCTGGCTTCAGGATCCAAGCAGTACAGTGCAGCCATTGCCTTTACCCTGGCCCTCTTTTCTCACCTCGTCAATCATGTCAACATACGACTGCAGGCTGAGCTGGAAGAGGGCGAGAACCCCGTCCCTGCGTTCCAGAGCGATGGCACAGGTGGGAGAATGGCGGAGGTCGTGGCTGGGAAGGCATGGGGCATGGGAACAAGGAAGGGAACACAGACTTGGGGCAGAAATGGTGTTGGAGAGCACGGTCCCGCCTTGAGGCTCCACCTGCTTGTTCCCTAGGCCCCACCTGACTTTCCTCTTTCCACAGATGAACCAGAGTCCAAGGAACCTCTGGAGAAAGAGGAGGAACCAGATCCTGAGCCACCTCCCTCAGCACCCCAAGCGAGTGAGGGCCGAAAGAGCCGTAAGTTCTCCCGCCTCTCCTGCCTTCGCCGCCGCCGCCACCCACCCAAAGCTGGTGATGACAGTGATTTGAGTGAAGGCTTTGAATCAGACTCAAGCCATGATTCAGCCCGGGCCAGTGAGGGCTCGGACAGTGGCTCCGATAAGAGTCTTGAAGGTGGGGGAACAGCCTTTGATGCCGAGACAGACTCGGAAATGAACAGCCAGGAGTCCCGATCAGATCTGGAAGATATGGAGGAGGAGGAGGGGACACGGTCCCCAGCCCTGGAGCCCCCTCGGGCCAGATCAGAGGCTCCTGATTCCCTCAATGGCCCCCTGGGCTCCAGTGAGGCTAGCATTGCCAGCAATCTTCAAGCCATGTCCACCCAGATGTTCCAGACCAAGCGCTGCTTCCGGCTGGCCCCCACCTTCAGCAACCTGCTCCTCCAGCCCACCACCGAACCTCACACCGTGGCCAGCCGCAGGCCCTGTGTCAATGGGGATGTGGACAAGCCCTCAGAGCCAGGTATTTGGGCCTCTTCTTCATATTGCTCTGGTCCACACCTTCATGCTATAGGCACTCACCTGAGAGAGATTGCTTCCTCTCTATGTGAGTGGCCTCTCATCTCTACCCTTGCTGCCGTGCCTTTGGCACCCTGCTGTCGTGTAGCCCAGAGTTTTTTCCCCAACTATCCCTCTCCTGCTTACATCCTCATTCCTAGCTCCCAACCCATTTCTGGGTTTTATTACTTTCCCACTCCACCCTGTCCTGTGGGTTTGGAGCTTTCCTCCCTACACAACAATTGCAGCTGCAGTTTCCTCCCCTGGTGCCATCCTAGGTCCCTCCAGGGCTCCTAGAAGCTAGAAAAACCGGCACCTGCCCAGGCAGGTGAATTAGAGTGAGACTTTTCTCCTCAGCATCTTGCCTGCAAAGGAAGTACCCATTCAGTAGCAGCAACCATTCGTTAAGCCTACTCTATGCCAGGCGCTAGGCTGGATTGTTCTATAGTATTATTTAACTTTCATGGCAACCTTGTGGTAGAAGAGTTTTTTTTTTTTTTTTTTTTCCCGGACAGAGTCTCACTCTGTTGCCCGGGCTAGAGTGCCATGGCGTCAGCCTAGCTCACAGCAACCTCAAACTCCTGGGCTTAAGTGATCCTACTGCCTCAGCCTCCCGAGTAGCTGGGACTACAGGCATGCGCCACCATGCCCGGCTAATTTTTTCTATATATTTTTAGTTGTACAGTTAATTTTTTTCTATTTTTTTTACTAGAGATGGGGTCTCGCTCTTGCTCAGGCTGGTCTCGAACTCCTGAGCTCAAACCATCTGCCCACCTTGGCCTCCCAGAGTGCTAGGATTACAGGCATGAGGCACTGCACCCAGCCAAAGAGTTATTGTTAAATATTACTTTAAATGCTGTCTTTTACCTACAAACTTTTTTTTTTTTTTTTTTTTTTGGTGAGACAGGTCTTGCTCTGTTGCCCAGGTTGGAGTGCAGTGGTGTGATCACAGCTCACTGCAACTTCCAACTCCCAGGCTCAAGTGGTCCTCCTGCCTCAGCCTCCTAAGTAGCTGGGACTACAGGCATGAGCCACCACTCCTGGCTAATTCTTTTATTTTTTTGTAGAGACAGAGTCTCATTGTATTGTCCAGAGTGGTCTCTAGCTCCTGGGCTCAAGTGATCCCTCCACCTCGGCCTCCCAGAGTGCCGGGATTGCAGGTGTGAGCCACGCACCCAGCCCCTCCAAACTTTTGTGTGTGGTGCTTCCTGTTTGGAACATACTTCTCCCTTGACTAAAACCTGTCACTTGGCTAATTCTTACTTGCCCCCAGATTTTAGCTCAAAAGTTGACTTGGTCTAGGACTCCTTCAAAGCCAGGTTAGATTTGCTTCCTGTGGGCTCCTGTGGGTGTCTGCAGCCTCCAGCCCTTTTCCACTTTAGTGAGGTTTATTGACTCGTCTGTCTCCCCAGCTAGACTGTGAGCTTCTTGAGAGCAGGACAGAATATGTTTTGTCTGTTGCTGTATCCCCAGTACCTAATACAGTACCTGGCACATGGGTGGGACTTAAGAAATATTGAATGAATGAAAGAAATGAGGAAGCTGATGCTCGGGGAGTTGAAGTGACCTGCCCAGTGTTCTGACTTACAAAGTAGAAGAGCTAGGAACTCTGTCCCCCTGGGTTTTCTCCCTCTCTGTACAGCTCCCCTCTGTCTGCCCTGCCTTCCAGCACAGAGTAGGCACTTGATAAATGTCAGTTGAATGAATAGCTATAGGCCAACCTCATTTAGCTTGAGTCTGAAAGAATCACACTGAAGAGGCACTAGGCTCTTGGTTTAAAAGCAGTTAGTGGGCCTGGAAAAGTTGGGCAAGGGTCTGTAAGTGAATTCCCCGCCTCTTTCATATCAGAATTCCTCTGAAGAGTCCAGGCGAGGTAGGGGCATGCTCCTCCCACAGAACGGAGGCCTGTTGGTTGTTTATCCCAGTTCTCTCTGCTCACCCACCCCCAGCATCTGAGGAGGGCTCTGAGTCGGAAGGCAGTGAGTCCAGTGGCCGCTCCTGTCGGAATGAGCGCAGCCTCCAGGAGAAGCTGCAGGTCCTGATGGCCGAAGGCTTGCTTCCCGCTGTGAAAGTCTTCCTGGACTGGCTGCGGACCAACCCCGACCTCATCATTGTGTGTGCACAGGTGTGTTAGCCCTCCACTGCCCCATCAGGTCCCACGGTGGTAGAGGAGGGGATGAGCCAGGGTGGGGCCCGGGAATCCCCTCAGATGGTCTGATCAATACAAGAGTTGTTGCCAAGCACCTGTCTGTGCTGAGCCCTTATGCTTTTTACAGGAAACGGTTAGGCGTGACCTTTGTCCTCGGAGAGCCTGTGGCCAGGGAACAGTGAGAGAGCTGTTTATTCTGCTTTGTGTCCCCAACGACAGGCATAATACCTGCCATTATGAGTAATGCCAATGAAAGTATGAGTTCAAGGGCTAAATTTGATAGATAAATACCGAAGAATCCAGAGAAGAGAGAGAGCATTGAGTAGAGGATAATGACAGAAGAGATGGAAACGTGTGACAAGGACTGTGAAGGTGTGCTAGGCAGGGGAACGGCATAAGGAGAGTCATACGGCAGGACTGTGGGGTCAGGCCGGCTGCTGTGCTGGCTGGGTGATGCCATGGCAGCTTTCTCGTCCTTCTCGGGCCTAGAGTCTCAGTCTTCAGCCTCTGGTTTCTAAGGCATTTATTCAGAGTGGTGTTTTCTTCTAGTAGCAGACCTGCCCTGCTGCGGAAGACCCTCTTCCATGAGGGTTGCCCCCTTCCCCAGAGAGTTTGGTCAGGGCTAGGCACACCCCTGGGTGTGTGTGTCTGATGACAGCTGGTTACTCAGTCATTAGTCATTGAGGGAGGTGTGGGAAAATGGAGATGCTGGGTCACATCCCCAGAGGTGCCCCAGTATGGGCACGTGGAGGGCTGAAGGGAAAGGTTTCTGCTAGACTTGGAAGAGCCACCTCTTCCCGCACTCTAGCTTTGCCCACTGCCCACATCCAGAAAGTCTTTCTTGTGGTCTCACTGCCTTCTCCTTTCATGAAGCATTCAGCTGGTGAAGAAATTCAGCAAGGCTCCGTGGTCCCCTTGTTCATTCCTCATAGGACCAGCCTTCCATTTTCTAAGTCTTCATGAGTTCTGTGACCTCTTTGGTTAATTTTGTTTGGTCAAATCCCTCCAGGCCTCTGAACATAGCCCCAGATCTCCCAGTGTGGTGCTTTTCTTGCTCACAGTGTTCTCCAGCACTGCTCCTGCCTGAAGGCCTCCTCTTCCCTCTTTCTCCAGAGCTCTCAAAGTTTGTGGAACCGCCTGTCCGTGTTGCTGAATCTGTTGCCAACTGCTGGCGAACTCCAGGAGTCTGGTGAGTGGGTCCCTGGCACCACTCTCCCATCCCCTCTTCCTTTTTGACCCCTCTAAGCCCATCCCCCTCCTGGTAACCTGGCCCTTGGGGTAAGGAGGTTAATGAGATTCACTGCCCAGCTTCCCGAGCACACAGCAGTCATTGTGTGGTCTGGGCCTCTCCGGTTTCCCACCCCAACACTGCCCCACTGTGGGCAGGTAGCCTGGCCTGCAAGGGAGTGTGCTCCCTGGGGAAGGTAGCGGGGTGGCCAAGCGCAGAGTGAGAGGAACCTGGGAGCCGGGCCCAGCCACTGCTGTCACACTGATCCCTGTGGTCACTGAGAATTGACTTTGACCTCCAGAGCTCATCCGTCTGGCTCATCCCCTCCTACCACCCTCCAGCTAGAAAACTCTACCTGCTCCTGCCTCTTGAGACTCACGAAGGGCTATTCAGTCCCCCAGAGCCCTCGATTTCATTTCCATCCTTCTGTCAGGGAGCCCTCCTGTTAGGAGCTATCTATCCTTGTTCTTCCACCTCCCTGCCCTATCCTAGATTGTGCCTCACTGGCTCTTTTATATCCGTCTCTCTTTCCTTCCCTCCTTCCATGTCTCCCCTACTCCTATCCTAGGGGTGTGTCCTGTCTACTCGGCCTGATAATTTCCACAGGGAAGGGCTGTGTCCCTCTGACTGGGACCTCCCACAGGGTAGATGATCGGATGTGTCTTTTTTCCACCCAGGCCTGGCCTTGTGTCCTGAGGTCCAGGATCTTCTTGAAGGTTGTGAACTGCCTGACCTCCCTTCTAGCCTGCTGCTCCCAGAGGACATGGCGCTTCGTAACCTGCCCCCGCTCCGTGCTGCTCACAGACGCTTTAACTTTGATACGGATCGGCCCCTGGTCAGCGCATTAGAGGAGGTGAGGTGTCATTTCTCATGCCACGAGCTCTGTTCGTTAGTCATACACAGAAGCAAAGCAGGGGCTCTGGGCTAGGCAGGGAGTGGCAAGACACCCCCTTCACCCAGACAGAAGAGTGTCCCTAGAGCGACAGGCTGTGCACCCTTCTTTATTCAGTGCCATTTTAGCTAGCTTCCCTTGCCTTGGCAGGGTGTCCTTCCAAAGGTCTGTTGTTGGTAGTTTCTGCTTTTGTAGAGCAACCCTCCCTTCCCTCGCCTTCTGTAGAGGACAGAACAAGTTTATTATTGGGGCTTTGAAACCTTTACCAGTCTCTTTTCTTTCTTTCTTTCTTTTTTTTTTTTTCCAGGCGAGCTTCATGGGTCCCGAGAGAGGGGCCCGAGAAGTCGCCTACCAGTCTCTTTTCTAACTCTGGGCCCGCCTTCTCTGAGCTGAACATCAATCAGAGAAAGTTAGGACTGGAATGGAACGCACTGCCCACTTAGTCCAGCAGCTTTCACCCTTGAATCTGTGTCACTGCATGGGCCGTGTGGGGGCAGCAGAGGGCAGCCAAGCAGACAGGCCACCCAGTCCCGTCCCCTGACACACACACCCGCCCTGGCTGTTCCCTGTCCAATCAGAGCAGCTTGGCTGGAGTCTGTTTTTTTCCCCAAGTTTTAAATATTTTATTATTCATACAGTATGAAGTTGTATCATGCAGAAGAAAACTAAACATTCAACATAAACCACCCTATCCCCTACCCACCCCCACACACAAACTAAAAAAAGAAGAAAAGAAAAAAAACCTTCATTCCCCAGTAAGGAAATAATGTTTGCACTATTCTTCTGTAATGCTAGCCAAGATATGCATAAGCAAGAGAAATAGAAAGCATTTGCTAAAATATTTGTAACAAATACTTATGTACAAAAATTCACAGAAGACTAGTTCCCCCTTGAAGCAGAGCACATGGCAGTTGACACTGGAACAGATCAAACCGCTGACTGGGATTATGAGCCACGTACCGATCCAGAGGAAGAAAGTTATATGTAGTGGAGATTTTCAGTTTGAAAATTAACATTTCCAAAGTTTGGCAACATTATCTTTTAAAATTATGCAGTCTGGGCGCAGTGGCTCACGCCTGTAATCCTAGCACTCTGGGAGGCCGAGGCAGGTGGATTGTTTGAGCTCAGGAGTTCGAGACCAGCCTGAGCAAGAGCGAGACCCCGTCTCTACTAAAAATAGAAAGAAATTATATGTGGACAACTAAAAATATATATATATATATAGCCGGGCATGCCTGTAGTCCCAGCTACTTGGGAGGCTGAGGCAGGAGGATTGCTTGGTCCCAGGAGTTTGAGGTTGCTGTGAGCTAGGCTGACGCCATGGCACTCTAGCCAGGGCAACAGGGTGAGACTCTGTCTCGAAAAAAAGAAAAAAAAATTGTGTAAACAAGAGGTACATTTTAAATTAATCTATATGCAAAACTCCATGTCATACAAGGACACCGAGCACCGGGATTTTTCTGTCACAGAGCCCATGACGTGCAGCACTCAGCTGAAGGAACAGGGGTGGCAGGCAGGTGTGCTCATTTAAGATTCATTCACCTTGATTCAACCTGCCCGTTTCCACTCGTGATTATAAAACCAGTTTTTATAGAAAAACTATGTAGGGAAAGACTACTGTCATACAAAGCTAACCAAAATGTTTTTCTTGCAGCCAGTAGTACCTTTGCAGACAAGGGAAGGGAGAACATGAAGTGGTAGAACATGATATACTACTTTTATATCACGCAAGTTTATTTTTTTTTATTTATTTTTTTTTTTTGAGACAGAGTCTCACTCTGTTGCCCAGGCTAGAGTGAGTGCCGTGGCGTCAGCCTAGCTCACAGCAACCTCAAACTCCTGAGCTCAAGCGATCCTCCTGTCTCAGCCTCCCAAGTAGCTGGGACTACAGGCATGCACCACCATGCCCGGCTAATTTTTTCTATATATATATTTTTAGCTGTCCATATCATTTCTTTCTTTTTTTTTTTTTTTTAGTAGAGATGGGGTCTCGCTCTTGCTCAGGCGGGCACACAAGTTTATTAAGTTATCCATTACCAATTATATGGGCACATCAAGGAAAAACCATCATGCATTCTCTATGCCTTACGGTAAGGAGAGGTACAAATTTGCATAGAATTTTGCTCTTCTGTGGCATATAATTAGCAAGACTTCTCCCACTTAAATCACAAATATATGTGGGTGTTTAGATACATATATGAACATTAAATATCACCAGATTTTTAGATTTGCTACAAGCCTTTTGAAACACAGAAGGGAAATTCATGGTTCAAACATGAGTTTAGTGACAAATTTCCTTCATGTAATGAAACAAATGGATGTCCTAAGCAGTTACATGGTTACTTCAGGTATCCTTCATTGAGTAATGCATACAGTAAGTCATGATTGCGTAAGATAGCTTCTAGCCTTTATGTGTAAAATCACAACTGGTAACTTACATTTACTCAGGGACATTTAACAAATGCAATGGCTCCTAGTTACAAAGTAACAGAATGAAGCAGCCATATTTATATTTTTGGGTTCTAAGTTAAGATTTTTATTTCAGGGGAAGAATGGTTTTACTGACTGCAAAAATCAGTTGGAAATGTTGATGTAGTTCAGTCTCCTTATTTTACATGTGAGGAGTTGAGACCTAGAGGACAGAGGTGGTATTAGAGATCTCATCACTGCCAGCCCAGTGCCCTTTTCCCTTTCTCCTCAGCCTGACTCCTGATCCCCCGTCCTCCTAGGAGCCTCCCTGGCCTGCTTACTCCTTTTCTGGCAGCTAGAAGCTCTGGGCCTCAGTGCTGCTCTTTCCCACCCCACAGACACTTTTCAGGGAGCCCTTGTTGCTGAGGTGGCTGGGCCAGCATGGAGGTGGGTGGGAGGCAGTCCTGGCAGGCAGGGTTGGCCTGGAGGGCCCTGCTCAGCTGGGCTGCCCCTGTCTCCCCACAGGCAGTGGTGCGCATCTGCTGCATCCGCAGCTTTGGTCACTTCATCTCCCGTCTGCAAGGCAGCATCCTGCAGTTCAACCCGGAGGTCGGCATCTTCGTCAGCATCGCCCAGTCCGAGCAGGAGAGCCTGCTGCAGCAGGCCCAGGCGCAGTTCCGCATGGTGAGTCAGGCCCGCCCCTCCTTGTTGGCTCTCTCCCACTGGGCTCACTGAGAAGCCAGGGAGAGAGGTTCGGGCACACTGGTGGTCTTCACCTGAAGAACGTGGTGAGAGGGGTTGGGGAAACCGAGCCTAGGGAGAGGGGAGGGGAGGCTGGGCTTCCAGAAGGAGGCCTGGGTGGGACTGAGGGATGGAGCTGACAGCCGGGGAGTGAGAGGTGCTTTGAACAGAGGCTGTGTGGCTCAGGACCTGCACCCAGGCTGACCTGGGGTTGAGGGCCTTCTCTGTTACCTCTTACTCTGTGAATTGAGCAGGTCACTTAACCTTACTAAGCCAGTTTCCTTAGCTGTGTGGGAAAAAACAGATTCAAATTTATGTGGTTTTTGTGAAGATGGAATGCTGGTGCTTATAAAGTACTTTGCAGTGTCTTAGGGAGCTTGTGCTGCTCAGCACACTTCTCTTCCCCTTCCCTTTGGATAACGACTGAGGACTGGAAGGGAGTGGAGAGCTCTTAGTATCAGGCACCATGCTGAAACCCTCCCGTCCCAGACATGGTCCCATCCCACGGGTGCCAAAGAATAGGAAGTGGCCTGTGTTACCTCTTCCATTCAGTAATTCATTCCACAAATACTACTGAGAGTCTACTTTGTGTCAGACACGTCGATATTCTAGGCACTGGGGTTATAGCAGTGGACGAGACAGTCCTTTCTCTTGTGGGGCTGATACTTTGTGAGCAACAATCTGGTTTCCACAGTGGGGCCTGCACAGCCCTGGGCATGTTGTCCTGGCCGAGCTAAGTGGCACCAGCACACTTGGGGTGTTAGTGTCTGGCACAGGAAGTACGGCCCACAGGCCTCAGCAAGCCGCAGAGTTTCTTCTTCATCCCGAGCCAGTCCTCTCCCCAACCTTCTTTCTTCCCCTCAGCCCCAGGCTGGCAGCTTCCCCACCCTCTGAGCCCCCTTTCCTGCGGACATTCTGCTTAGCTGGGAGGGGACATAGGCTTTGCAAAAACTCCCTTCCTTGCCATCTTAAAAACAAGCACATTTTATTAAAAACAAAGCTTTTGTGTTAAGGCTTTTATTGCTATTCCATAGGGGAAAACACAGGGGCTTACAAAAATAATCATGGGGAAGTTGCACAGTTTCAAAAAATGTCAAGAGTTTTTGCAGGCATTTCCTCCAGCCTAAAGCTCCTGAAGACTCCTGCTGAGGGGGGGGAGTAGCCCTCGCGGGTGGTGCTGGGCTTACAGGCCACCGCCCGCGGGGTCTGCCGTCGCTCTGCTGCAGTCACAGGCTTCCGCCCCACGGGGTTTAGCCCCCAGCAACAGGAGTGTTGTCATGCTGCCACCCCTGTCATTTACTAGAGCTTTCTGTGTGCAAAACCTGGTTTGCGTGTGACATCTCATTTAACCCTTGCAGCAGCCCTATGAGTAGGTGCTGGCGTCCTCATTTTATGGTTGAGAGAATGTAGAAAGATGAACATTCCCAGAGTCATAAAGGCACAGTCAGTGGTAGAGCCAGGCTCTGGAGGTGGACAAACCTGAGTTCTTACCGTGGCTGTTCTATGCTGCTTTAGGGACTTAGCTTCTCCGTAGGCTGGGCAGACACTAGGAGCCGCAGCACACTCTCACGGGGGCTCCAGTGTCTGCCTGGTCTGGGGACCCCTCCTTCCTGATGGGACCTTTGAAGGTAAGTTTTGCGTCTAAGGAACATGTAGGCCCACATGCGTGTGAACCGTTGGGCTGGTGAGATCAGAGCCTCCTGGTCCAGGTGGATCCCACTCACCTGTGTTAGTTGTCTGGGGGTGCTTACCCATGTGCCCCCAGCCTGCTCACTTGAACATGAGGTTTCACGGTTACAGTTTTAGCCTATAAGTGAGACTCACGGGCATGATTGCTACAGTGGGAAAGAGGGCAGTTTGTCCACAGTGCTGTCCTTCCTTGCCAGTCGCCCACAGGGCCCATAAGGAAATGGCTTTCACTTGGGCTCTGGTCTGCTTCCAGTCCTTCCTTCCGCTACCAGGATTTCTCAAAGGGACGCTATTGGTGTTTTGGGCAGGACAATTCTTTGTTACAGGACTCTGCAGGGGGTGAGGGTGGATCTTGCATAACCCTAACGTAATTATGAAAACTAAGAAATTAGGCTCAGTACAATACTATTTATTAACTACTGACTTTATTAATATTTCACTAGGAGGCCGGGCGTGGTGGCTCACTCTTGTAATCCTAGCACTCTGGGAGGCTGAGGCGGGAGGATCACTTGAGCTCAAGAGTTCGAGGCCAGCCTGAGCAAGAGCAAGACCCTGTCCATCTCTACTAAAAGTAGAAAAATTAGCCAGATGTGGTGGCACGTGCTTGTAGTCCCAGCTACTCAGGAGGCTGAGGCAGGAGGATCGCTTGAGCCCAGGAGTTTGAAGTTGCTATGAGCTAGGCTGACGCCACAGCACTCTAGCCTGGGCAACACAGCAAGACTCTGTCTCAAAAAAAAAATTTTTTTTTTTCCACTAGTTTTCTCACTAATATCTGTTTTGTCTTTTATGATCCAATCCAGGATCCCTTATATTTGATTGTTACGTATCCTTCATCTCCTCCAATCTTGGACAGTTCTTGGTTTTTCCTTGTCTTTCATAGCTTTGACACCTTTGAAGAGTACTGGTCAGTTATTTTTAGTTCCCTCAATTTGGGTTTGTCTGGTATCATCTCTTGATTAGAATGAGATTAATGTATTTTAAAGCACCACTTCGGTGATGTCACTTTGTTCATCGAAGAGCCTTCAGTGGCTCCCCGTATCTTAAAGGATAAAGTCGTCATCCTTAACCTCATCTTTTAGACCATATTAAGGAATTTGGACTTCATCTAGAAGACAGGGAAATAGTCAAAGGACTTTTAGGCAGGACTATGATGAACCCCAGAAGGTTTTTGAAAGATTGCCTTCATTGTGGGAGGAGAAAGGGGGCTGAATTAGAGGCAGAGAGCAGTAAGGAGGTTGCTACAATAGTCAAGGAGAGATGTTGGCTTTCACAGTGGACGTGGAGGGAGGCGGAAGGATCCACATGCTGTATGAAAGGCACAATTGACAGGACTGGGAAGCTGATAACTTCTGGGGCTGAGAGAGAGGCAGGTCTCAAAGCCAGCCCTGAGCTTTCTGATTTGGGCAGATGGTGGTTTATTTACCAAGCTAGGGAACACCAGAGGAAGAGAAGCAGATGGGGCTGCTGAGGAGGCAGTGGGATGTGTGGGTCTGGAACTCAGGCTGGTCAGGCCTGGGCTGAATCTGCAGATCTGGAAGATGCTGGCAAGTGGATGGGGATAGAAGGTGAGGGGTGTGTGTGGATGGCATCTCCTGGGAGGGGAGACCAGATTAGGAAGAGCAGAGCAGTGGAGATTGAACCCTGAGGCACAGCCGGGTGGTGTCCTGCATGGTAACGAGGCGTGGCTGTCTGCTCCCTCTCTCCCACAGTGCCGGGAATGGCCGACCTGCAGTGGGCTGGTAGCGGAAGTTGTTCAGAGTGCAACAGAGGAATATTTTTTCTTCTGTCCCTCTCTTCCCCTTATTTAGCAGGAGTGATAGGTGACTTTACATGAGGCCACAGTGGTGTTTCAGACCGAGGAATTCCTCTTGGTCCTTTTGACCAAGGGAAGGAAATACACTCCCAACTCCCCCCAACTTGTTTTTTTCTTTCATAGGCACAGGAGGAAGCTCGTCGGAACAGGCTCATGAGAGACATGGCTCAGCTGCGACTTCAGGTAGGAAATCAGGGCCCACGTGCTCTTTCTGCTCTTGGTCTAGCTCGGGGGTGGGGAACGTGCAGCCTTGGGGCCACGTGTGGCCTTCTGGATCCTTGAGTGTGGCCTTTTGACTGAATCCAAACTTTACAGAACAAATCCTGTTAATAAGCTAGACTCTAGCTTTTGCTTAAACCCCACTGGCAGGTCTTTCCTGCTTTCGCTGCAGTCCTGCTCTGTGCTGCTACACGCCTCGGCTTCTCCCGGATCCCCCTCCCTGTTCGCTCATTCATTTGCCCCCTTCTGCCTTCACTTTTCTTTCCCTTCACTTTTCACTTTCTCTTAACCCTTATTTCTGTCTCCTTTTCCCCCAAGGCCACTGGTAGAAAGGGTCTCTTTGTCCCCCTTAGCAACAGGAGGAGCCTCCTAAGAGCCACCTTGAGCACCGCTCTCCCCCTGCCCAGGCTGCAGGGGCCCCACACAGCTCTGCCCTCTGTGCCTTCTCTCACCAGCTTGAGGTCTCTCAGCTGGAGGGCAGCCTGCAGCAGCCCAAGGCCCAGTCAGCTATGTCTCCCTACCTCGTCCCTGACACCCAGGCCCTCTGCCACCACCTCCCTGTCATCCGCCAGCTGGCCACCAGTGGCCGCTTCATTGTCATCATCCCAAGGACAGGTAAGCATATTGGGGAGGTTGGGGGACAGATCGAGTGCGGCTAAAAGACACTCTGGGCTTGGAATTCAGAGAACCTTATTTGGGGTCCAGTTTATACACAGAAACCTTAGTCAAGATCTATCACCTCTCTGAACCTGTCACTTTATCTGTGAAATGGGCATAACAATCCCCGATATGCCTCACGAGACAGTTGGGAGACAGATGAGGAAATATGTGAGAGCGCTGGTAAGTACATTGCTGGCAGAAGGTCACATTTTCAGAGAACTTTGGGAGCCGTGTTTGGAGCCATGGTCCCTTCTCTTCCTGTAGTGTGTTCTGGGGTGAGCTCAGATACTTCCTACAGAGCCCCATGTCACAGCAGTCTGAACTCATCTGTTTTGTCCTTTCCTGCCCACACTTTGCCCACCAGTGATTGATGGCCTGGATTTACTGAAGAAAGAACACCCAGGGGCCCGGGATGGGATCCGGTACCTGGAGGCAGAGTTTAAAAAAGGAAACAGGTAAGTGCAGGCCTGGCTAGACTTGTGCTGAGACTTCTGGACAACACATGCTTATGAGCTCCTTGCTCCCTGTAGGTGAGACACAGCCCTCAGCCCCCACTCCCAGTTTGCTCGCTGCCTGGGGAGGGATACTAAACAGAAAATTAGAAGTCAAGGTCCTAGGTGCTAAAATAGAGCTTGCCCAGAGGAGCCAGGAGCCCTGTGGGGAGCACTGAGCAGCTGTCCTTTTACCTGTGGGGCAAACCTGTGATCAGCACCGACCGAGGAGAAAGGATCAGATCCCCCACTCCCCAGCTGGACGCTGTGGGCCCCTTTGCAGGAGGAGTTCTCCTGCGCTAGGGTTGGCAGGCCGTCAGTTTTCCCAGGGCGGGAGTGCCTTCCTCGGGCTGCCCAGGGGCTTCCCACCTCTCCACTGAGCTGAGGCAGTGGTAAGACTAAAGCCAACGAGGGACAAGCAGATGGCACCATGGACAGGTGCTCAGTACAGGCCTGCCCTTCTAGCCTTTGGGGCAGAGGGTGTAGGGGATAGGGAGAGAGCGTCCCCTCTCCCTGCCAGCTGGCCCTCCTTCTCCTCTGCATCTGCCCTGACTGGCCAGGAAGCTGCACAAAGCCTGCTTGTTTGGACTTTGCCTCCAGAAGTCCCAACTTGAAAAGCATCTGCTGCTTCTTCCCTCCCAGCTCCTCCCCTGGGAGGAACCAAAGAATTGATGTTATCAGGAGGAAAAGCGAGCTGGGCCCAGTGGCCAGGAAGCCACTTTGAAATGGCTCCAAACAGAGACCTGATGGGAGAGACATGTTCCCCACCCGCTTCTGCAAAACTGGGTTCCCAGAGCCACAATGGCTTGCTTTGTGTAAGATGCCCTCCTTATCCTCTGTCCTCACCTCCACTCTCACGTCTCCTTTGCAGGTACATTCGCTGCCAGAAAGAGGTGGGAAAGAGCTTTGAGCGGCATAAGCTGAAGAGGCAGGATGCAGATGCCTGGTAAAACTTCAGCCCTCACCCCTAGACCCTCAGTCAGGCCGCCTGCCTTGTTCCGCCATGGGCACTCCCAAGGGGAGTGGCGCAGGCCGGAGAATCCTGAAGCTTCACACTTAGCCTGCCAGGGCCCTCCTGCAGGCCTCAACTTGGAGCGAGTATGAAGTTGCTCCAGCACCTGCGCTCTGCCTTCCACACGTGGGGTCAGCCCCTTTAGGCCCTGAGATGCGTGGGCTTGGTGCTCTGGCTCAGCGCACCTCTGCCTGCTCCCCACAGCACATCCTCCAGAGCCAGCCTCAAGGGCCCGCTGCGGCCGGCTGGCTTCTCTTCCTCTCTCCAGAGAGAGCCCTCCCAGCTCCCAGCTTTCCCTGTCCCCTGGAGATCTTGGTGTTTAAGTGGTGCTGGTTCTGGGTCTTGGCCCATCTCACTACCCACCCTCGCCCCACCAGGACTCTCTATAAGATCCTAGATAGCTGCAAACAGCTGACTCTGGCCCAGGGGGCAGGTGAGGAGGATCCAAGCGGCATGGTGACCATCATCACAGGCCTTCCACTGGACAACCCCAGCGTGCTTTCAGGCCCCATGCAGGTGGGTCACGGGTGAGGTGAGGGGATGGTGTAGAACAGGGAAGAGGGACCAGAGTAGACACCATCCTCAGACCCTCCATATAGCTGCCCTTTCCTCTTCTGTCACTTCTTCCCCAGCCCCTCAATGACTTGTCCCTCAGTACAGGAGGTCAGGCCCTCCCCATCTTTCCTTCCCCCCATTTCACAGGCAGCCCTGCAGGCCGCTGCCCATGCCAGTGTGGACATCAAGAATGTTCTGGACTTCTACAAGCAGTGGAAGGAGATTGGTTGAGACTGCCCCCCAGGCCCTGCAGTGGGGCTGACTCCAGATCTCTCCTGCCCTCCCTGGCAGCCAGGACCACCTACCTGTAGTCACCCCACCACACGCAGACTCACGCACGCACGCAGGAAGGAAGCCTAGCTGCGCAGAGGCTGCAGGGAGGGCCCAGGAGCCAGCTGGGAGGGTGGGGTCCCCCTGTTGCCAAGATGACGTTAGGAAAGTGAGGAGAGTGCTTGGAGCAGGAAAGACCTGTGGGCCCCTAGCCAGCCTTCCTGCCTCAACTCCCCTGCTATCCCCAGGGGCAGGTGGCAGGCACGGGTATCTACATTTCATTGGAATGGTTCCTGGACCTTTGAGCAGAAGGAACAGCAGAAGAGGCCCTTCTTCCTCACCCAAGATGCAGGGTGGTTGGGGCCAGGAGTTTGGACCCTCCAGGCCCTGGGGGAAGAGTTGGGTAATGCCAGGTGTCTGGCTGGTTCTCTGCAGATCTTTCTGCCACTCAAGGACCACCCCTCCTCCTTTCATCGCCCTTTGCGGGGGCTGGGCAGCTCGAGCCAGCCATGGGGGCTCCTACAGGAGCGAGGCCTGGAGTGGCCTGCACTGAGCAGCAGGGTCCGGGTTTGTATACCCCTCTCCTGCCACAGGGGCTGCACACCCAGTCGCCCCACTCGTGCTTTCCGTCTCCCTCTGTCTGGCTTCCAGGGCAGGGAGCAGGCCCCACCTAGGGCTGCAGGCAGTCCGGCCTGTTTGCCAGTGCGGGTTCCTGTGCCCACCGGCCCCACAAGCGCTGCGCTTTGTGTTCTTGGCTGCTATGCGGGGACAGAATGGGATGCCAGTAAGGGAAGAAAGGGGTGCAGTCTGGGGCCACCCCCTTACTATCTAGGAAGGGCTGAACACAAGAGGATGGCATTCAGTGGCAACAGAAAGGAGAGGTCCCTTGAGGCTGCTCAGGCAGGGGCCCTCTGTCCTGAAGGACTTCCCTCCTCCTGCCCTCCCTAGGACTAAAGACCTGGAGGGGCTGCGTGTGGGGCTGGCTTTTGGAGTGTTGAGGTGAATATGTGGGAGCAGAGATCATGAATAGCTCAGGGCAGTGAATGGCGCGCCAAGAGCAGGGCTACGTGGGAGGATGGCCTCAGCCCCTCTCCTTCAGGCTGGAAGTGTAGCACAGGCTGGGGGCGGGGGTGGAAGATCTCAGCTCTGCTGCCCCCACCCCACCCCACCCCAACGCTAGCCTACCTTCCCAAGCTGCGCTTAGAGGAGAGCTGGCTTCCCGCTCCCATCCTCTAAGACAGCAAGTCTGAGAAAACCTGGGGGAAGTGGCAGTTCCCCCAGTTCCTGGCAGAGACTGAGACTAAAGCATCACTTTAATAAAGACCCTCCCCAAGCCCACTCCCTGTCTCCCGGTGCCTGTCTGTACAGAAGTGTTACTGGGAGAAGAGGGGTGTTGAAGATGCCATGCTGCAATGCATTTTGGAAAGGCTTCTTTGAAGTGGATGGAACAGAACAAGCAGCAGGCAATTGGAGTGAAAGCCTTGGAGATGGTTTTGTGATAGACATTGTCAAGTTCATCGACCCTGTGAACTGAGGTGGTACCTCTGCAAATCTGATAGATGAAAATATTTTGCCAGCAACAGCGCTGCCTGGGGTGGGGTTGCTGTCTCCAGCTGGATCCTCAAGGAGGTGGGGAGGTGAGCCTTGACCAGCCTCCGAGCCCTCAAACGTGTGTCCTCGAATTATGTCTTTGGTGGGTAATAAGCTTGGCAGATCCTTTGTGGTTGAACCAACAATTACCAAGGGCAATTTGCTCTGAACCCTACCCAGCACTAAGTGCTAGGAGGCAGCAAAGCATGGTAAGAGGTTTCTGAAATCCAGTCAAAATCTGGGGATTTAGATTCTTCTGCCCAGCCTAACGCAGAGCTGTCCTTGACTCCCAGGAGAACCTACAACTGGGGTGCACTGCTCTGAGGTGGGGTTGGACTCCACACTACGGCGTCGTCCTGGCTTGGGCCTCTAGCCTGTTCTAGCCAGTCAGCACAGGGATGTTGGGTCACGCTGGAGAGGCTGGCTGTGTGCAGGAGGCTGAGTGAGCTGCCTGCTAATGGGGCTGGGCCACCCCGTGCAGCTCCCTGGAGGCCGGACAAGGCTGGGATTGTTCCCTGGCTCCCTTTGTCTCCCCACTCCCCGCCCAGGCCTGGCCCGACTGCCTGGCCACTCCTCTCCCTCCATCAGCCCAGCTGGCAGGAGCCTGGGCCTCCGCCCGTGGAGCCCCAGCCTGCTGACCCACCAGCTTAGGAGCACCTGTCAGGCTCTGGGTAAGGAAGCTCACCTTCTGGGGCTTTGACACTCCTCTTCTGGGGAAATAGAGATACAGCACCTGCTCCAGCCCCCATTTCCACTGCAGCTGCACACACCCTACTCTACTCAGAGGTCCCCAAATCCTGCTAAGGCAAGGGACCCTGAAGGGAGACAGACCCCAGCATCTTCCTCTCACCCTTCTCCCAGATAGATGGGCAGCACTCTTGGGGTAGGCAAGACCTCCATCCCATTCCTGGGAGGGGGCAAGAGATACCCCGGGAGGCCTCATCCATCTTTAAGTTCTGCTGGGATGCAGGGACTAAGGACCAAGTTTGCCTTGTGCCCAGCAGGGTCCCCAGCACCCAGCTCAGGACCAGAGGGCCCCAAACTGTTGAATGACAGGAGCAGAGGTGCGGAGTGTGTGCAGCAAAAACAGGCACACAGATGGACAGTTGAAGCTGGCGGCAGGAAGAGGGGTGGGGCTAGGCTGTAGAGTTGCTGGGAAGTTTGGGCCTGGGAGGTGGGGGAGTGTCCCATTTCCTTCCTCTTGGGGCGGCTCCACCTACCTAGCTGGCCCAGCCCCTCCACTTGTGCCAAGGAATGTGCCGGGAGAGACGCTGGAGAGGTAGGCGGGGCAGCAGAGCCGGCACCGGAGGGAGGCAGCGCGCAGGTCTGGGGGCTGAGGGGCACGGGGCTCAGGAGGGGCAGGGACCCCGAATGCTACCGGGGGCACAAGTGTAGTCCTCAGAGAAAAGCCAGGCGTCCCCCTAATTCTTTGTGCCACCTGATGGCATCCTGCTTCTCCAGGAATTCTGAAGAGCCGGGAGTTTCCTGTGCTCAGTTCGGGCACTGTGAGCCAAAGCGCTTTCTGGTGGGGCGGGGATGCTTAGGTTCTCTGCTGGCCACCAGGAATCAGGGTTCTCTCTGACAAAAATTGGGGGCTGGGGAGCTGGGATTACTAACCGAGGCAGCCTCCTAACTGGGTAAGACCATCAACTCCCTGCCGGGCTGAGGCTGGCCGGGGGCTGCCGAATGCCCCCAGGCTAAGATGGGGGGTTGGGGTTATGTGATGTGACTGGGGAAGCTGAGCCACCCTCCCCTGGCTTGAAGGAAGCCACTCTGGCCAGCTACTTCCCACACGTGTGCACCTGCCTGTGCACATGCAGCCCACCCTGGGGCTCAGTGACCAGGTCCAGCCTGAACCTGGGTGAAAAAGGGCCTGTGGCTGGGGACAGATACCTGATCCCCCCGCCCACCTCTGTTTCTAGGTCAACGTGGAGGTGCCAGGCCACCATGCTCAGTCTCAAGCTGCCTCAACTCCTTCGAGTGCACCAGGTCCCCAGGGTGAGGGGCTCCATCCGCCAACCCTGACTCTGCAGAGGACGGGGGCAGAGGTCCTCTGTTAGCTATTGGGGAAGTGCCTCTGGGAGGTTCTTATCCCTCACATTCCAGTGAGACTCTTCCTCTGTTCTCTAAGGAACAAGCGTGTGACCCCCTCCTACAGCCCAGAAGGTCCTTCCATCCAGACTTCCCTTCCTCAGAGTGCCCAGTCTGCACTCCCCCTCCCCAATCCTATCTTGTCCTCTTACTCTGGCTCTTTGGTTTCTTAGCTGCCCTGTGGGTACTGGAACCTGTGGTAAGATGGGGGTCGCATTTAGTATGGCTTTGGGGCCACTGTGATCTCCAGCCCCTCCTCAACCCTCCTTCCAGAGATCTCTCATGGAAGGAAAGGGTCCTGGCACAATGACTTCCCTACTCTCTCCCTCCCACTATTGCCCCAGGTGTTCTGGGAAGATGGCATCATGTCTGGCTACCGCCGCCCCACCAGCTCGGCCTTGGACTGTGTCCTCAGCTCTTTCCAGATGACCAACGAGACGGTCAACATTTGGACGCACTTCCTGCCCACCTGGTGAGGGGAGGCTCTGCCCCAGCCCACACCTTGAGCTCAGAGGGGGTACCCAGGTGGACAGGAACCGTCCAGGCCCATGGGCTGCAGTGGCAGTCGGGGGTCCGCGGCGGCCTGAGCACGTGCCCGCTGCAGGTACTTCCTGTGGCGCCTCCTAGTGCTGGCGGGGGGCCTGGGCTTCCGCGCGGAGCCGTACCACTGGCCGCTGCTCGTCTTCCTGCTGCCCGCCTGCCTCTACCCCTTTGCGTCGTGCTGCGCGCACACCTTCAGCTCCATGTCGCCCCGCGCGCGTCACATCTGCTACTTCCTGGACTACGGCGCGCTCAGCCTATACAGTCTGGGTGAGCCGAAGGGCGGCGGGCCAGGCGCTCCGCATCGGGGTGGCGATGGGGCGGACGGGGTGACGATTGGGGGAACGCAAGAGGGAGGGGCGCGCCTCCCGGCCTCAGCTCCATGCCCCAACCTCCCCATAGGCTGCGCCTTCCCCTATGCCGCCTACTCCATGCCGGCCTCCTGGCTGCACGGCCGCTTGCACCAGCTCTTTGTGCCTGCCGCCGCACTCAATTCCTTCCTGTGCACGGGCCTCTCCTGCTACTCCCGGTGGGTTCTCAGGCACCTTCAGTGGGGACCGGGAAGGTGGAGGCACAGGAGAGGGCACACCTCACTGCTCTTGAATAGTGTTAGTAACAGCGGGACCATGTATTGAGGACTTACTCTGTCAGACCCTGTATGCTAGCGTCATACCCATGCTGGTCTCCTTTGATTCTCACAGCCACCTGACAGGCAGGTGTCTTTATCCCCACATGCAGAAGTGCTCATTTACAGAGGGGGCCACGTGCCTAAGGGCTTTCTTAGGTTAAGCTGCATTGACATTCCATCTTGGCCTTGCCCTTGCCCTTCTCTTGCCCCTACCCAGAGCACAGGGATGGTGACCAGCCTTTCCCTCCTACTTCCCAGGTTCCCCGAGCTAGAAAGCCCTGGGCTCAGTAAGGTCCTCCGCACAGCAGCCTTCGCCTATCCCTTCCTGTTCGACAACCTCCCACTCTTCTATCGGGTAAGGGTGCCTGGGGCCCCTGCCCTAACCGTCTCCGTGCCCACTTCCAGCCCTGCCCCCTCAGTCCCTGACCTGAGCCCCGCTGCCTTCTCTTCAGGCCCAGCGCCCAGCCTGTGCCCCTCCTCCGCATCCTCACCAGATCCCAGACACATCCTGTGTTTCCACTCCTGAGCCCGTCCCCACCAGCCCTGCTTTTCCTTTGCCAGCTCGGGCTGTGCTGGGGCAGGGGCCACAACTGTGGCCAGGAGATGCTGAGCACCAGCCATGGCTACCACCTCTTTTGCGCGCTGCTCACTGGCTTCCTCTTCGCCTCCCACCTGCCCGAGCGCCTGGCACCAGGACGCTTTGACTACATTGGTGAGAGCACACATGGCCTGGCCCAGGAAGGGGTGGGAGAGACAGCTTCCCAGAGCAGAGGAGTGAACTGGGTAAATGGGGTATCACAGCCCGAGGATGGAAGCAAATATAGGAAGGACTTGCCTGTCTTCCTGTAACTAGAAAGCATGGCTGGAAGGGTCCTCAGGTCCAGGCCCATCCTCCACCCACCCTTCTCAGATGAACAGCAAAACTAGTAGCACTCAGCTCATTCACTCCTTCCAGTAACTCTGCAGTCAGGGTTTCTTGCTCTCAATTTATAGGGGAATAGCAGGCCCAGAGGATGGGGTGACTTGCCCTGGGTCACAGGGTGAGTCAGGGCAGCCCTGGGACTAAGTACATGCCCTGACCCGCCCATCCTCCCCACAGGCCACAGTCACCAGCTGTTCCACATCTGTGCAGTGCTGGGCACCCACTTCCAGCTGGAAGCAGTGCTGGCTGATATGGGATCTCGCCGAGCCTGGCTGGCCACACAGGAACCCCCCCTGGACCTGGTGGGCACAGTGGCCACACTGAGCTTGGCAGTGGCTGGAAACCTACTCATCATTGCTGCTTTCACAGCCTCCCTGCTTCGGGCCCCCGGTACATGCCCTTTGCTGCAGGATGGCCAACCAGAGGCGGGTACCCAAGCCAAACAGCAGTGAGGCCCCATTCCTAACCCTGCCCTGGAGGAAGGCAGAGGCCAGGCCCCAGTGCTGGGGGGAGCCCAGACCTGGGCCTGATAAGGTGGAGACACATCTCAACCTGGAAACAAGAGTGGCTGAGGAGAGAGGGCAGAGGAGAGAGGGCAGCAAAGAGGGATGTTCAGGGGGATTGGGGGGGGGGACTAGCAGAGAATGAGAGGGACCGTGAGGGGCTCTTGATGGGAGCGAGGGAAGTGCTGAGGGTCTGAGAGGGGAGGTGCGTGTGTCCAGGCTGGGGCTGTACCCATGCCCTATGGGAGTTTGGGGTGGGGAGATGTGGGGGCCCTTTCATCTGGCCCCGTTTCTGGTGCTCCTAGAAGTCTCTGCTCAGCCCAGGGAAGAATTAACATGACTAACCCAGGCCTACCCCAAATGCTTGTTAACCAGGCTGGGAGGCTACACACTTGGCCCCCACCCCCAAACCAGGTAGTGCCCGGGTTGCCAGCAGCTGTTTGTCTCTGGCGATGAGTCAGTCTGTCTTGGTCCTAACTGTGTACTTGAGGAGTCCAGGCTTTTGGGGACTGGGTCTATCTGGGTGTGTCACTGACAGGAGAGTGGATTGAGGTGGGGGGAGGGGAGTGCTAGGCTGGCTGGGGGGAACCATAGTTAGACTTTAGGAAGCCATCCTCAATGCTTTCTGGAACAAGGCAGCTACAAATAAAAAAATAAATAACAGGCTTTGGGAAGCACTTTCTGGGACTGCAAAAGGTAAAACCTTTCCACCCCCATCCTTCTAACACCTCCCTCCCACACTCCATAGACCGGACAGACTCATAGGCCCACCAATTCCTCTTCTGGAGTTTATTCTGGAGCAGCTGGGATGATGGGGACCCCACACTCGCAGGGCAGGGAGGTCAGGGTGAGGGAAGGGAACGGACGTGGTGAGGAGCCAGAGCTGGGGTCACCAGCTGGGCCAGCAGGATGGATGCCCTAGGCTGTGCCATAGAAGCGCCGATAGGCCTCTTGGAAGCCGATGTGGTCAGCCAGCTCGTCACAGTCCGGGTTGAGCTCGCACACCTCCCTCTTGGGCTCCAGGGGATCCGGGTACGGGTAGGGGGCTGGGGCTCTGAGATACCAACAAAATGGCATCAGCCCCTGTGCAAAATGCCCACCCCCTCCTCCCACTGCACATATGGGGCACCAGTCCCCGCCAGAGAGGACTGCCTGTACCCCGCCAGCAGCCCATAGAGGCCACTCCCCGCTGCAGCTCCTCCCCAGCCCACCCTGCAGACGCAGGGCCCTGCCCCAGCGCCTCCCTTTCTCTTACCCCAGCCAGTGATACAGGTAGCGCTTGGGTCTCTTTATCACCTCACTGCCCGCCTGCTTAGACATGAAGGCTGTGGGGCAGAGGGGCAGGGATCAGGTGGGGAGCAGGCTGCTTTCCTGACAGCCAGGCAAGAGGTGGCAGGAATAGGGAATTGGGACTGAGGGGACCAGGGTGAGAGGGGTGGTGCTAGGAGCCCCCTACCAGGCCCATCCTCATACCTGCACCTTTGTCAGACTCTGCACTGCTGGGCTTCGCATCTGCAAAGGAAAGGAGCCCGGTTCACCTCTGCTCATCCCTAGGGCCCTCATCCTCCTTCCCCTCCCTCTCTGGCAGCTTGCTCTTCCCTTCTCTCCGTCTACAAGGATAAGGCTGGGGGCAAATAGATTGAGCCTCCAGGAGGGTGGTTAGACTGCAGAAGGGACTGCCAGTGGAAGGAGCAAGAGAGGAGCCACGGCACTTTCCCCTCACAGCCCCCAGTGAAGTGCATCCTGGGCGGAGGTGGGCCACTCACCTGCCAGTCCAGCGAGGCAAAGCAAGGCCAGGGCCAGCAGAGCGAGCAGTGTGAGGGCCCTCATGGTGTGTCCGCCGGTGGCTGCGTTAGGGCTGCTGTCCAGGGCTCAGCTGGTCCGCCCGTTCCTGCCTCCAGCACTGTTTATACCCTCCGGGCTGTGCCCTGGAGGTGGGGGCGGGGGCACCTGACCATGTTGTGGGCGGGTCACAGGAATCTGCCAGGGCTATTTGGGGGTCATCCGCCCCAGCTCTGTAGGCCAAACCCCAAAGGATGTTGTGGTCGGGAGCTGTGGCTGCCTGGGCAGGGGCCCGGAGTGATGGAGGAGGATGGGCCACTATCAGACTTCCAGGCTCTCGACATTGCCCTTTGCCCCTTCCCCAGGGCCTCTAACCCCTATTCACTCTTCCTCGGAGACCCCCAGCCTGGCTAAGCACTGGCTGGGCTCTAGGGGGGCCTAAAGAGAAGCGGGGCTCAGAGTCTGAAATAGATTTGAGCAGAACTTGGCTCCACCTCTCTCACAGCCTGTGATTTCTACTGCAGCCCCATGGGCAGGAGCCAAACCCCAGGGAGGGAGTGCCGGGCAATGCCCTCATTCACCCAGCGACACACCAAAGGCAGCCAGTGTGGGGGCAGCCCCACTGCTCAGGCCCTGTGCGTCAAGACGGGGAAAGGGTCCGGGCAGCACCGGGCCAAGAGCCAAAGGCCGATACAGGTGGGGGCAGGTGTGAGATAAGGAAGGCCTCTCGATCTCTGGAGCAGGCCAGGTGGCTATGACTACCAGGTATGCAGGGCACAGGACAGGGAGGTGGGGCACTGGGTGGGGAGCCAAGGCCTGTGAGGAGCGGGGAGATGGAGTGCAGCTCTAGGCTCCTGACCCTCGGGTTCTCCTCCTGTCCTTGCAGCCTCCCCAGTGGTAACAACCTCGGGGGGAGACCTGCCCTCCCCGTAGTGCTCCCGTAAGTGATAGGAAGGCCTATCCTTTATGGGACAGAACATCCCAGCCCGGAAAAACCCCATCCCACACCTAAGAGCTGCCACTGCCTCAGGTCAGCCTGGAGAGGGAAGGGAGGGTGTCCTGGCACCTTCCCCTCTGTCGTCCTGTGTCCTCACTCACCTACCCACCCACCAGGGCTCAAGACTGTCTGCCCCACCTGACAAACAAAGAAAGCACTCAATGGAGCATGCTGGACAGGAGAGCAGCCTCTGATGCTTGAGTTTGGCAGCTCCACGGTGAAGAAGCGGGCAGAGGGGGACAGAGCTTGAGCTCAGGTTATGGTGATGGGGGTGGCAAGCAGGGGTCACCTGATGTCTCCCTGTCTGCCCCCCCTGTGCCTCAGACAGACCCAACCAAATCTCTCCCCAAGGGGTTAGGGTGAGGCCCTCACCATGGAAAAAATTTTGCCATGCATACCCAATCCCCTACACCCTCTGGTCTGGGAAGCACCATCCTGCCTTTGGCTGGCCCTGGCTGGAGAACGGTGAAGCAGAGCAGCAGGAGGACAAAGTGACCGGCTATTCTGGAGGGCCCACCTTGCTCTGTGCACTGTCCCCAAGCACAAACACCAAGTGAGGCCCACCGTGGACACTCTGCCCAAACGGCAAAGAGAAGCGTGGCTTGGGCTGGACAGAGGGATACCCCCTTGGCACTTGTCCTGGCCACAGGGAACCCAGGGGTTCTGGTTTCTGTGCTGCCCTCTGCACATGATGGTCAAATACACCCCCTGCCAACCCGCGCAACCTGGAGGCTCTCAGAGGACTACAACCGAGGCCTTGACTGGCGCCAGAACTTAGAGGCCCAACAGCAGGTCTTGGCCCCAGAAAGGCCCAGGCAGAGGAAGCATCCTCACAGATTACAGTGTAGTGGAGGAAGTTTATTTACGGATGTGGGGAGAACGTGGTAAGAGCCCTTGGGCTGGCCAGCAAGGGGACAATCAGTGGAGATTGAAAACAGATTCCCCAAGCTAGGTCCTAGGGAGGGCTCAGGAACCAGCAGGAGCGGGTTGGCAGAGTTGACCGGAACCAGGAGGAAAGAAGCTAGCGCTTGATTCCCAGGTGGGAGCTGGCCAAGAACCCTCCAGTTAGAAGAAAATAGGGAGGAATCTGAAGGTGGGGGCGTGTTTGAGATCAACCCTAAGGGAGCCCCAAAAGGCACAGTGGCAGTGGGGCTTGCTCTAGCCTGGTCCGCTGGCAAATTCCATCACTGCTTAAGGACTGGGCACCATTTCAGCTGTTCTCAGAGGACAGGCCCAGGCCCAGCATGCTAGACCACAGGCCCTCGACCTTGACTGCCCTCTGCTTCTGGGCCCAGCCATCTCCTCACTCAGGCTCTCTCAGCACAGCCACCAGCTCCCTCTGTTCTCTGTGTAGAGCCTGAAATCAACAGGAGAGAACAGACAAATCGGGATGAGAGAAAACCCAAATCCTTTCCCTCCGCTGTCCCTGACTCCCGGCCTGGGTTCCTCCAGGACAATACGGATGGGGTCTGTGGCTCATGTCACTGGCCCAGCCGGGCTTGTTAGGACAAAGGCACATTAGCAAGTCCCCGCCACTCGGCAGATACTTATGGCAAGCTGGGTGGTGACCGCCTGGGCTAGGCCTCCCCTAACCTGAGCCCATCTGCAATAAGGGCCTCCAAAGTGGCCTTCCAATCCTCTGACCTCTCCAGAGCTTTCTAGCAGAGAAATTTTCTTGAATTAAGTGAACTTTCAGTTAGGCTACTGACATGGAAATTGTGGTAAAAAATAGCTCTCTGAAGCTGCCACACAGGCCTCAGCGCCGAACACAGTCCAGTAGACCCACTTCAAGCAACGTGAGGATCTGCAGCTGGAGTGGATGAGGGGTGGCTGTAAGAGCAGGGGGCTTTATTCCCCCTCTTAAAATGCCTGCCCCAAGACAGCCCCAGACTGAAGGCCTTGGTCACTCCCACCCTCATGCCTATTGTCCAGTCCCCCAGGACTAGTCTGTGACATGGGGAGACTGGAGGGGGTGGGGACAAGAGGGAACAGAGCAGGCTGCCAACTTCCACCTGCTGCCACCTCCCCAAGGCTTGGGACCCTTGCTGAGCTGGGCAGGGCCTTTGGGCTACAGCTAAGCGGTCTTGGGAAGAGAAGACCAGGGGATCTGGGGACCACAGATCTGGGGCCCTGTCCTCCTCAGGAATAGGAAGGTCTGCCTCAGGAAGGGGGCTGTCAAATAGCTCTAAGTAGATTTAAGTTGGACATCTAAATGCTGGCTGGAGAGAATCCAACAGGGATGCTACCACTCAAGGCCTGCTGGAAACCTTCTCTTGGAGTCACACCTCAAGCCAGTAAGAAAGTCCTTCTCATCACTCTGCAGCCACACCTGCTTCTCGTGTTGTCCAGCTTGATCACCTTCACCCACCTTGGCCCCAAGTGACTTTGGGCCACTTTCAAAAATTAAGTTCACCCTCAAAGGACACACATTTCTTGCATGGAAGATATATTTTACATGTGGTGAAGACTCTAGAAGTCATTCTAATGTATACATTTAAAATATACTGGGCAAAGGTCACATGAAGTAGAACGACCACTGGATACACAAGGTTTAACTCCAACTGTGATATGGAGGAGCTGTTATCCTGGGCAAGTCACCTGCCCTCTCTGGGCCTGTGTCCTCACCTGCTGCAGCAGGGGAACGCATGCCTGCAGCTAGACTTCAGCCAAGAGCAGGTGTGCCCCAAGGAGAGGAGAGGATTTGGGGAGCCTGTCTGCTGAGGTCAGCAAAGAGACGTCCAAGGAGCGGTGATGGGACTGTCCTGCAGCAGCAGACTCTTCTACTCCCTACGGGGATCCCTTATGTTGGAATGGAGGAAGCCACCAATTTGGGGATCTCAGGGGGCCTATCAGGGAAGGAAGAGAAAGCAGGTAGGACCGGGACATTTACCTGCCAGGCCTGTTGCCGCGCCTGGATCTGTAGCTGCAGCTCCTCCACCTGCCTGCGCCCAGCCAGGACGGCCTCTGCCAGCTGCTGGTTCTCGGCCTCCTGTTTCTGCACACGGCGCTGTAGGGTGTCCCGTTGCTGCAAGAGGTAGGGTGCCATGGCGCTGTGCAGGTCTTTCTCTGGGATCCCACTGGGGCGCCTAGAGAGCCGCATGGAACACAAGGGATGAGGGAGGGGAGGATTTTGGGGGGAGAGTTCCACTTCCGAGCCCAATCAGTGACATTCCCACCTCCAGTCCAAGCTGGGCTGGCTTCCAAGGCCTCTCCTGCAGTCTGTCTCACCTCCCGAGACCTGCTGTTGATGGGAGCGCTCACCTCCTATCCCTCAGCTTCAATGCCTAGGGGTACGCCTCTCCCCCTTCTCACTTTAGCTCCTGTCTTAGCCTTCCCAACCACACTCCACATTCTCCTCTTCTCTTCCACATATAGTCTCTCATCTAGAACACTCCAGGGCAAAGGGTGACTTTTCAGCCCCTGCCTCTGTCCTTGTGACCATGTGCCCTGCTGGTGCATCCACTCCAGCAGACTGTGAGCTGGAGAGATTGTGGGTGGCTGAGAGGCCCTGGTAAGTGTTGGCTGATGTGGGAAGATAAGGAAAGACAGGTCTAAGGAGGCAAGACTATTGGGGTGGGGGGGTGTTAAGAAGCCACTGTGAGTTCTTTTAAAAATTCTTTTTCAGCTGTAAAACTTAATTCTCTTAAGTATTAAGGTCACAAAGCATAACAAAATTGGAGGTACAAAAAATATATCTACTCCATCTGGCCTAGTATCCCATTGAGGGAGGGAGGGAGGGTTGTATGAGGCAGCGCTCAGGCCACTGTGGTCTTGATGGCCTCTGCTCTCTACTCCTTGCCCCAGGCCCCACTTCTCCATCTTGCACTTGACCTATACTGGGCAGCCAGGCTGCCCACTGAAATGTCAGCGCCAGGAGAGCAGGTGTTTTATCTGTCTTGTTCAATGCTACGTCTCTGGCATCTAAAACAGTATCGAGCATATAGTGGGTGCTCCCTAAATATCTGCTGAATAAACGAATGAATAAAAGCCAGTTCCAGGCAGGGTGCAGTGGCTCACGCCTGTAATCCTAGCACTCTGGGAGGCCGAGGCAGGCGGATCGTTTGAGCTCAGGAGTTCAAGACCAGCCTGAGCAAGAGCGAGACCCCGTCTCTACTAAAAATAGAAAGAAATTAGCTGGACAACTAAAAAAATACATATATAAAAAATTAGCCGGCTGTGGTGACACATGCCTGTAGTCCCAGCTACTCGGGAGGCTGAGGCAGGAGGATCGCTTGAGCCCAGGAGTTGGAGGTTGCTGTGAGCTAGGCTGACGCCACCGCACTCTAGCCCAGGCAACAGAGCGAGACTCTGTCTAAAAAAAAAAAAAAAAAGCCAGTTCCTCAGCCAGCCTACTCTACACATGATTCCAAACCTTGCTATTCTGTCCCTTCCCACGCCCCCCGCCTGCCCTTTCTCCCACAGGTCCAACAGGGCCTCAGATGAGCTCCCCCAGGAGGGCTTCCTCAGTCTTGTCTCGAACCACTCCCCTCCCTGAACCCCTGGACAACATGCTTGCCCTGGGGCTCCCCTCCCCCGGTGGGAACCTGTGGGTTTCAACTGTTCTTGATTACTGTTTGGTGTCTGTCCTTTTTACTTGTCCCTGTCAAAGGGTCCTCTCTCAGGGGCCAGAGCCCAAAGTCTCACAGATGTGGGTCAGTCTGAAAGTCTCCTTCAAGAAGCTGAATTGGTGCCCCTTCCCCAGGCACCTTCTGTCACTCTTCTCACCTCCCCGCACCCATGCTCACCAGGCTGGTTCCTTGTGGGCTCTGCCTTCTTCCACAACTTTATCCAAGGCATTCAAGACAGCTTCCAGGTTCCCTTCCTCTTTGATTTCGGAAATTTCCTCCTGAAGAGAAAGGAGAAAAGAGCTGTAATGACACGAGACAAACTCATAGTGGAAATATACTAAACTGCTAACAGCACTTAGTAAGATTTTGGCTAATTTCTTTTTTTTTTTTTTTTTTTTGTTGTTGTTGTTGAGACAGAGTCTCACTTTGTTGCCCAGGCTAGAGTGAGTGCCGTGGCGTCAGCTTAGCTCACAGCAACCTCAGACTCCTCGGCTTAAGCGATCCTACTGCCTCAGCCTCCCGAGTAGCTGGGACTACAGGCATGCGCCACTATGCCCGGCTAATTTTTTCTATGTAGATTTTTAGTTGTCCATATAATGTCTTTCCATTTTTAGTAGAGACGGGGTCTCGCTCAGGCTGGTCTCGAACTCCTGACCTTGAGCAATCCACCCGCCTCGGCCTCCCAGAGTGCTAGGATTACAGGCGTGAGCCACCGCGCCCGGCTTGGCTAATTTCTGTTCTGTCTTTGTACCTTCCCAAGCATTCCAACTTTTCTACAACATGTGGCTTTTATAATTAAGAAGATAAAATATACAATGGGAAACAGTTAAAGAGCCTGCAGCAAGCCTCTCCCCTCCCCTGCCATCTCTGAATGCTGCACCCTTGCCGCCATCCCCACTCCCCAAGCACGCTTTGCTGAAACCACACATTGTGATGCTGAACAGGACCAGCCTGGAGTGTAGCAGCATGGAAGTTTAACTCTGTACAGATACCAGTTACTTAGAGACAATGGAATCATATCCTTTTTTGTATTCCCAGTAGTACTCAGTTCCTCTGAATTCAAACAACTTGTTAAATGCCTTCTCTGTGCCAGGTATCCCACCAGGAGCTGGAGGTACAAAGATGAGTGAGCCCCCATCCTGCCCTCACTGAGCTCGCACAGTAGGGCAGACACATATAAACACGTAATTACAATACAGGACAATGAGAGAAAGGGGCATTTAAGATATCCGTAACACTTGGAGGGGAGGGATGACAGATGCTGCAGCCTGCTGGGCACCAAGGAAGTTCTAGGGGCTGAGGAGACAGGGGCAGAGGGTGGGGTCACTGCCCCCAGGGGACTGACAATCTAGAGACAGAACCCAAGTCAATAGTACCTGCTGGGCTTCTTGCCACTCACCCGAATAGATGCCTGCAACTGAGTTATAAACTTGTCATAGATTCGCTGTGTCATCTCAGGCTGCAACTGGTAGAAGCACTTGTAACAGTCCGTGAATCTCTGGTAGCTGGTGGGAAGGAGAGAGAACAGAGGTGGGGAGGGTCAAGTGCACAGCCAGTCTCCAGGCTACCTGGGCACCTCTGCTTCTCATCACAGGACTCTAAGCTTTGTCCACTTCCTGGCCCTGGTTAAAGGCAGTGGATGCAAATCTCTCATCTGCAGCTCGAGTCACTGAGGATGGCTCAACCCCACCAGTGCCCATCAGCATCCCTACTTCCACTCAAGAGAGCCCTAAGTGATATTCAACTGTTTATCCTTTAAAGATCACTGCCCCTCAACCCCTTTTTTTGTTTGTTTGTTTGGTTGGTTTTTTTTTTTTTTTTTTGAGACAGAGTCTTACTCTGTTGCCTGGGCTAGAGTGCTGTGGCGTTAGCCTAGCTCACAGCGACCTCAAACTCCTGGGTTCAAGCGATCCTTCTGCCTCAGCCTCCCGATAGCTGGGACTACAGGCATGCGCCACCATGCCCGGCTAATTTTTTTTCTATATATATTTTTAGTTGTCCAGCTAATTTCTTTTCTATTTTTAGTAGAGACAGGGTCTCGCTCTTGTTCAGGCTGGTCTCGAACTCTTGACCTCGAGCGATCCACCCGCCTCGGCCTCCCAGAGTGCGAGGATTACTGGCATGAGCCACCATGCCCGGCCAACCCCCCAGTTTCTAATGAGCTTCCAGGTGAGGCTGATGGTGCTGGTCTGGGAACCACACTCTGAAAATTTCAGGTCATTTCAGTTCCTGGATGAGGGCCGGGCTTGTGGCCTCTGGGAAAGATTGCCTTACTCCTAAAGAGCCACACAGGAGGTGACTGATGCCCTTTCTGTAGGACATTACTGTACCCAGGTGATGCCTCCAGCTACTGGCAACTATGGGGCCCTGGTTTACACCAACCTGCAGCCACTCTACTTTGGGGCTTCTTATTACATGAGATAATAGATTTGTTGTATTGTTCAAGCCTGATTTAAAAAAAATTTTTTTTTGAGACAGAGTCTCACTCTGTCTTCCTGGGTAGAGTGAAATGGCATCGTCGTAGCTCTCTGCAGCCTCAAATTCCTGGGCTCAATCCATCCTCCTGCCTCAGCCTCCCGAGTAGTAGGACTACAGGCCCACGCCATAATACCCAGCTCATTTTTGTATTTTTAGTAGAGATGGGGGGGGTGTCTCACTCTTGCTCAGGGTGGTCTCGAACTCCTGGCCTCAAGCAATCCTCCCCCCTCAGCCTCCCAAAGTGCTAGGATTACAGATATGAGCCACCCAAGTGTGTGCCTGGCCCAAAGCCTGATTTGCAATCAGGTCTCTGACACTAACAGCTGAGACCTCCTCATTGCTACATCCCTGGTAGCTGGACGGATCAAAAGGGATCCAGTATATTCCCAATGGCTTATTCCTCTTGGATAAAGATACTCAAACAAGTTAAATGAACTCTCTTGGTGGTTGCCTCTCCCTCCCCTTTGTTTTCCTGCCAGTCTCTCTGTCTGCTCTCTCAGGCCCTTGCCCTTCAACAAATATTCACTGAGTGCCTGCTGCATGCCGGTCACCCACCAGGAACTGGGTATTCAGGGGTGAATGAGAGCTTCCAGTGCGGAGGGAGAGATGGCAGCAAATGCAGAAACACACATGAATATGGTAATCACCACTTGTGAAAGAAAAGGGCCAGGGTTATGGGGCTGAGAGAGTGTATCATAAGGATCATCTTTAAGTTGGGGGGAGGTGGTGTCAGATGAAGCAATGTTCAAGTGACCTACGGAGAGTTTCTGAGCTCAGGAAGAGTCCTCAAACACCCAAAAGCTCACATCTGTGCTCTAGTACGGGTCAGGATGCGCCTCAGCCGTGGGGATCAGGCTGGTGGGCCACGGGGTAAACAGGTCATTAGGTATCAGAGCCCAGTGCAGAGCCCTAGCCAGGGAATCACTGCGGGGTCCTCCCTTTCTCATGGCTCTTTAGGCCTCCCCCATGATCCCCACCCCGACACGATGTTTTTGGAAACAGGTGCAGACTAACAGCAGTGGTGTGGGGGAGCCAGCTCATAGTGGCTTGCAAGGGACGATTGCTAAAATTTCAGGAATTTTGTGAGCCAGATGTCGAATACAGTCATTATTAAAAATTAAATTATATAAACTTACAATAAATTATATTAAAGAACAAAGGTACTAACTACTCCAAACATACCACTTCCTAATCCCTCTACCACATTTTACTCTGCTTGTGAGGTAGTTTATATCCGTTGTCGGCCTGGTGGAAATACCACGTAAAGGTGGGCCGCTGCCCATCTCTTCTCAACTCTGTATTTAGTGATGCCATGTTGGTAACTTAGGAGTATTTACACCTTGGAAATTGGCAAATGCTGAAAACCAGGGCTTTATTTTCGGAGTCGGTGGTAAGCACCCACCAGCACACCCCTGAGTCAGGGCGACACAGTCTCCTACCTTTTCAATGGTATACATTCCATATCGGTACACCTTGGAGGCTAAACCTAGGAGGGCAATACTGTACAAAGAACAGATGGTGGGTGTCCTTTCAACCCTCAGCAGAGTCCCAGACATCTTGTTTTGCTGCTGGCCTCACCAGCCACGCAGCCTGTGGCTACCGGGAGGAATGTGGAGGAACACATGATGCCTGACCAAGCAAGGCTGGAATTGAGACCGGGTAATTGTGGCTTGAAACAGGTTTGGCTTGGACACGGGGAGATCCTGTTCCTCCTCCCAGCCCCCTCAGCAGGCGGAGGGTCTGAGCTGGGCGCATCTCTCCCCAGCTCAGACGGGCCGACAGGGCCCAGGGCAGGGGTGAAGAAAACTCTGACCACTAGTGCTGCTTGTGAACTCTTCTGGGGTCTCCTTTATGGTTGAGAATACAATGAAAGTGAAGGACCCCAGAAACATGCACATTCATATGAATACACAAGACAAGAATATGTGCTGAACAGGACAATGCGGCTTAATGAAGGAGAGAAGGCAGCCAGATTGGGGCTGGTGTCAGTGAGTGCAGGAGGAATGTCATCCCTTCCTTGAGAGCCAATGCAGACTTGGAAATAGTTTGAATGCCCTTGTGGATTTCCTGAAAAGTATGCTCAGGGAGAAGCAGGAAAGCAATATATTTTATTTAATAGAAAACATTCAAGACCATCTGTCCCCCAAGTGTCAAATCTTATCTTCTCATGCAAACTGTAATATCTCTGTGGATAGGATGCCCTCTGCAGTGTTGCTGGGATCTCCAGTGTGCCCAGAATAGTGCAGATGCACAGCAGCACATAGGACACCCACAGACTGGGCAACTGGGGCTGAGGTGAGGCCTGGGCTACCCAGCCCTAGACCTGCCCTGCTCCCACCCTGGACCCCTTGCTTGGGCAGAGGAGTCCTCCTCCCCCAGGAGTCTCCCCCACATGCTCTCTGCCAATAACCCCCTTCACCCCATGAAGGAATGGTCTCCTGGCCTTGGCCTTCCAAGGGTACACAAGAGGCCACCCAGCTATGCACTGCGTTAAGGGTACTGCTCTGAAGATGGACTGCCTGCCCTTTTGCCTGGATTCAAATCCTACCTCTACCACTCATTAGCTGAGTAACCTCAGTTAACTTCTTTATCTTTATAAGTCTCAGTTTCCTCCTCTGTCAAATGGGGATTATAACTATCTATATCTCACAAAATTACTATGAGGATTAAATGAGGTTACATATATGAAGTGCTTAGTACACTGCCCAGCACACTGAGATGCTCCATGTTAGCTACAATTATTCAGTCCTGTGGCCCCTCAGAGGTGTAGAACAGACAGTAACTTGGCTCCCCAGAGCAGAAAAGTCTCTTCCACCATGGAAGGCAAAGGCTAGTAAATGTGGCTTGTGTACAATTGCACGTGCAGAAACCAACCCAACAGCAGGAAGAACCAGCCATCGGGATTTGTCCCCACCACTGAGAAAAGGCTAAATTGTGGGGGGGAAAAAAAAAAAAGTTGGGGGTGGGGAGAGGAGAGCTAAATTTATCATCAATGAAAATAACTTTTAAAAATTACATTTAGGTCGGGCACAGTGGCTCACACCTGTAATCCTAGCACTCCGGGAGGCCAAGGCAGGAGGATCGCTTGAGTTCAGGAGTTGGAGACCAGCCTGAGCAAGAGTGAGACCCCATCTCTATTAAATAGAAAAGATCAGTCAGACAAGGTGGTGCATGCCTGTAGTCCCAGCTTAATACTTGGGATGCTGAGGCAAGAGGATCACTTGAGCTCAGGAGTTTGAGGTTACAGTGAGCTACAATGACACCACTGCATTCTACCTAGGGCAACAGAGCAAGACTCTGACTCAAAAAATAAAAATAAAATTAAAAACTACATTTACTTAGTTTCAAAATTGAGATGACTATATTAACTGATTTTAAACCATTATTTTTTTCTTAAATATTTATTATGCAATACTGAGAAGCCTTCACTGTTTTGAACTCACTGAAGAAGCATTTCATTTACTGCACTGAAAACTCATTGTAAATTATAATATAAATTTGACTTCTAAAAAAAATTGAACTTCAAAATATTTAAGCACAGAATCAAGCTTTGGTGGGTTGTCAGTCTTTTGGTTTATATATGCAAATAAATTATGCAGGACACCATGGAAAGTTAAAAGAGGCACAGACAATACAAAATAGGGCAATACCACAAGTGTACCCAATGCTAAGGGAGCCAAAAAGGGAGGTGGGGCTTGGCTCGCCTTCCTCCCTGGTAACCGGCATGCTGCCCAGCTGAAAGCCTGTTGCACAGGTTGTCCAGCAGAGGGCAGGCAGGGACTGGCACTTCCATCTCTACTAAGGAGCAGGGGGCTGGGAAGGCTGAGAACAAGACAAATAGAAGCTGGCGATCAAAGTGACAGACATTCATACTCTTCATCCCACACCCACCAACTATGCGGCTGCCCATTTCATTAAGAAATGGTTTTGTTTGGTCTTTTTCTCTCTTCCCTTTCTAGGCCTGTGTACACTGTGCAGCCCCAGGTCTGAGACATGGAAAAGAGAAACGACCAAACAGAGCAATGTTTCTTTCTTTTTTTTCTTTTTTTGAGACAGAGTCTTGCTCTTTTTGCCCTGGCTAGAGTGCTGTGGCGTCAGCCTAGCTCACAGCAATCTCAAACTCCTGGGCTCAAGCAATCCTCCTGCCTCAGCCTCCCGAGTCACTAGGACTACAGGCATACGCCACCATGCCCAGCTAATTTTTTTCTATATATATATTTTTAGCTGTCCAGATAATTTCTTTCTATTTTTTTTTTTTTTTTTTTTAGTAGAGACGGGGTCTCACTCTTGGTCAGGCTGGTCTCGAACTCCTGACCTCGAGCGATTCTCCCACCTCGGCCTCCCAGAGTTCTAGGATTACAGGCGTGAGCCACTGCGCCTGGCCTGAGAAATGTTTCTTAATGAAAATAAGAGGAAAATGAAAACCTCCAGGTGTTATTCAGGATGAACAGCTGTATTAAAAAGTTACCTTGGGGCTGGGTGTGGTGGCTCATGCCTGTAATCCTAGCATTTTGGGAGGCTGAGGCAGGAGGATCACTTGAACCCAGGAGTTGGAAACCAGCCTGGACAACATAGTAAGACCTTATCTCTACTAAAAATAGAAAAATTAGGCAGATGTGGTGGCAAACGCCTGTGGTCCCAGCTACTTGGAAGGCTGAGGCAAGAGGATTGCTTGAGCCCAGGAGTTTGAGGTTGCTGTGAGCTATGACAGCACTACTGCACTCTAGCTGGGGTGACAGAGCAAGACCCTGTCTCAAAAAAAAAAAAAAAAAGTACCATGAGGATAATCGTATTCATTCATTCAATAAACACTTGCTGAGCACTAACCATGCCAAGCTCGGTGGTATAAACTCGAAGATGAGACAGTATGACTCCTGCTCTCAGAAGTGTTACAGATCAGTGCTCAGGAAAATGAGTATGGGACAGCATAGGGGCTGACAGGGGCTCAGGGAAGGCTCCCTGGAGGAAGCAATGTCTGAGAGAGAAAGAAGCAGGAGCTGGGCAGAGTGCAGGAGAAAAGCAGTGTGTACCAAGGCCCAGGCAGCATAGTGTGGCGTATGTGCACACGTGTGTGGGTGTGCACATATGTGCATATATATGGAGATGTGATAATAAGAAACGTTTACTGAGGATTGACTAGCACCAGGTCCTGTTCTAAACATTCTACATGGAGTAAGTCATTAAACTCTCACCACAACCCTATCAGGGAGGTTCTATTATCCTCACCCCCATTTTTCAGATGAAGAAGCTGACAGAGCCAGCTGGGACTCAACGCAGGCCATCTGGTCATCTTGGCTTCCACAGCACATGGCCTGCAGGCTGGTGGGGCAGGGAAGGGCCAGACGCATACAGAGTCTGGGCTGTATCATGACCAGAATTGCCAGAAAGACGGTTTGGAGCAGCATGTGATATGATCAGATCTGCACTTGAGAACGCTCACTCAGCTGCCGTGTGAGGGTGGATTCAGCAGGCATAGCGGAGACGACAGCAGCCTCAAGCAAGGCAGAAACAGTGGGGATGGTCTGGAAACACGAGAGAGCATTAGCATGCCAGGCCTGAAGCCACACACCAGTCTGATGAGTCACCCCCCACATGTCAGAAACGAATCACCACCAGTAGCACGAATTACTTGCACAAAGAGGGCAGGGTATTTCCAAGGCATTTGTGGTCAGAATAGTTTATGTATTAAACTCTTTTTCCTGTGAAGAACTCTTTCCTATGAACACTAACAGTCTAGTTTAAAATTACCAGTTCATGTACAAATCCAATTAGCTCTCTTTCTTTGGTCACTGTCAGATATAGGCTTTGAGTCACTTTACACAAATCATACCCTGCACAACACATCCCAGGCCAGAATACTAGACCAGAAGGACATCTGAGTACGGCATCGAAGAACTTAAGAACTGTCAATCACCTCTTGCTCCCTCAGCCCCTGTGGGCCCAACCCCACATGTGGCACAGCAGGCAGGGTATCAAGGGTACCTGTGGCAAACCTAGCTTTTCTCTGAATAGTACTAACCGATCTTCAACCTGGGCCCCACTAACAAAATCTGACTGCCTCTCTTGGCAGGTCCTAATTTGTTTTTGGGGTTCCCCCCCCCTTTTTTTTAATATTTTTTTCTCTTTCCCCTTCAATGAAGATCCTAATTTGTAACAAAACACAGAAAGGGAGCACCCTTGTCAGCTTGCTTTAGCTCAGCAGGAGAATGGCTGTTTTCAGATGGTTCAGGAGGCCATGGGGGACAGAAAAGAATCCTTCATTTTCAGAGACCAAGGCCGAGGTTGCAAATGGTAGGCTCCGATAGGGCCATGTTTCTCTATTCTGAAGCCTGAGGGAGGACAGATTTGAGAGTTTTTACCACAGCCAAGACAGTGAAAGGAAGATGCCTTAACTGATGACAGTGGGGTGTGGATCCCCAAAATCTGAGAGCCCAGCACAGCAGATAATCTTCCAGTCACTCTGGGGTTTATCACATAATTTGCCCTCCTACTCAAGCTGATATTTACACTGAAAATATGCTGAGTTGTGAGGAAAGTCAATCTGGGATTTAAAATATCCCTTTGGATAACTGACATATGAATAAACCAGCAATCACTATGTATAGACTCCTGTCCCAGGTATAACTACTTCATCCTTGGGACTGAGGACTTTAAGCATCTTTAATTTAATGGCTTGGGGCTGGAAGAGTGTCAAGTATTTGCATACATCTTAAACATCTGTATTCATATAGGACATTTATTGAGTCCTTACTATGTGGAAACCAGCTGTAAGTTCCTATTTAACCAAATGAGGGGAAGGATGTTTTAGTGAGGAGAAGTAGCAAGTGAAAAGGCAAGGTGGCAGGGATGGAGGCACAGGGGCAGCACGTGACGCAGAAGAGCTTACGTGCATGTGTGTGTCTGCACTGGCAAGCAAGTGTGCACGTGCTAACGCCCAAGGCCTTGACTTGCAGCTGCAGAACTGGGGAGGGGCTGAGGAGTGAATTCCCTTGCATGCTGAGCTAAGGAGCTTGCATCTGATCCTGGAAGCAATTAAACCAATTAAACACTGAAAGCAGAAGGACATGATCAAATGGAGGGCCACTTTGGAGGCTGGTGCAACAGTTCAGTGAGAGACAGGGAGGGCCTGAACTCGGGCAGTGGTGGCAAGGGTGAAAGGAGGGGACCGAGGAGAGAGAGGCTGGAGCCAACAGGGCTGGGTGGTTGACAAGAAGTGAGGGGGAAGGAGGGATCAATGAGGACTCCCAAGTCTCTGGCCTAGAGAATGGGTAGACAGTGGTTCCTTCAACCAAGTTAGGGACCACAGGAAGACAGGAGGAGGAGGACAAATGCTGCTTCCACTGTGCTGAGCTTGATGGTTCTGTGGGACACCAAGTGGAGATTTCTGGTAGCAGACTGTTGGAGACAGAGGTCTGAAACTCAGGAGACATATGGCTTAAGAATCCCCGTTTATTCCAAAACTATTGAGTGTCTCCTGTGTGCCAGGCACCGTGATAAGCAATGAGTAGAGAGTGATGAACAAGACAGACAAGATCCTGCCCTCCAGGACCTTACATTTTATGTGAGGAAGACAGACCACAAAGCAAGCAAGCAGACAACAGAACTGCAGACTGTGATAAGTGCTATGAAGGGACAAATAACCAGAGGATATTATGACAGATAACCAGGGCAGAAAGACAGCTTTAGGGAGGGTCAGGGAAGAGATGGAGGAAGACCATTCCACACAGAGCAAACAGCAAGTGCAGACACCCTGAGGCAGGAAAGCACATGACACTCTAGGCAAGGAGGAGGTCAGTATGACTGAGTGTGGCTGGAGGGGGAGCAGGCAGGGCCTGGAAGCCACGGTAAGCAGCAATGAACAGTCTCTGAGGGGCTCCAGCAGGCTCGAGACATCAGATGGGATGTGATCATTCACATGTGGAGGTGAAGTAAGGGCAGGGCAATGGTCACACATTTAAAAGACAGGAGGGGGAACAAGAGCCCAAGAAGGAGCTGCTAGTGAGGTAAAGGGTCAGAGAATGATGTCAGAAGCTAAGGGGAAAATTCCAAGGACAGAGAAGTGGTTAACAGTGTCAAATGCTACAAGGAAAGAAAGTAGGTTAAAGATTAAAAAATATCCACAGTATTTAGCAACAAAGAGGTTATCAATGACCTTGAAAAGAATAGTTTTAAGGGAATGACGGCAGACTGCCCTGGGCTGAGGAAAGCACTGGAGATGGGGAACTAGAACCTGGTAACGTAGAACCTGAAGCTACAGCCTTGGATGTAAAGGGAAGGAAGTCGATAGGGAGGTAGCTAGGAGGACACAGCATTGGGTATCTCTCAGGCAAATTTACAGATGTAGAAATGCCCACCTGGTGGCCTTAATTTTTTCTATGAACCCCAAATGTTGAGGTCATTTTCACTAAGAGGGTGCAGGTGTCAAAAAAATGGCCTGAGGGACATGATGAAGATTTGAAATAGCTGCTGTGCAGAAGGGGCAGAGCTGGCTGGGGGCATGATGATTGCAGGCTAACTGAGCACCACGCTGAAGTCCAAGCCCATGACTTTGCGGAGGCATCATTTTCCACTACGGGTAAGACTCTACAGAGCTCTCAGCAGGCTGGGTGTGGGGGCAGAGGAGTGCAGACTTGGGAGGTTGGAAGGATGAGGGCTCAAAGGAGCTGAGAAACAGGAGTGTGGCTGCCGTCCATCTCCAACTGATCCTGGCCAAAGATATGTCTTGATCTCCACCCCAGTCCCATTTCTCTCCTCCAGCTCTCACCTCCGTTATTCCCCATCTTAGTAGGTGGCACCACCCTCCACCCAACCACTGTCATGAAGAGGCAACATCCTCTTGGTGTTCCACTTTCCCTCACCTTCCCTTCCATTCTACCCCCAATCAGCTCAAATCCACCCATGTTCTCATGCGCAGTCTCTTGCCTGGACCATGGTGACAGCCCTCTTTGCTTCTCCCGACCACACAGTTGGCTCCCCAGGCACAGGGCTTTGGACTGACAAACTTCTTAAGAGCAAACAAAATACTTTAGACTTAAAAAAGTGGAATGGCTTCAAATACAAAAGCTCAAAATAGAACTAATAATTATTATCTTGAATGAATATAAATGTAACATTACATAAGCTAGTCAATTGCAATTTTAATATAATTAGATAAGAATTATATTTAATATGGAATGTTGATGCTTCCCCCATAACCTGAGTTTTTAATTTCTCATTACAACAGATCATTGCCCCACAACTCAATATTGTTCAAAATGTAATTTTAAATACCTGTATAGTATTTATTAGAGTTATCATACTTATATGACCACCATTCTTCAAATGTTGGACACCTTAGGTGGTTTTCAATTATTTTCAACTAAACACTGTGCTATGTATTAATACATATACATTTTTGAACTTTTTAGTTTGAAATAATTATAGATTTGTAGGAAGTTGTGAAGAAATGTATCCTTCCCAATGTTAACATCTTAAACAACTATAGTACAATAGCAAAACCAAGAAGTTGACATTGGTACAATCCATAGAGCTCATTCGAATTTCACCAGTTATATACGCATTCATTTGTGTGTGTGTGCGTATGTACGTCTTTGCAATTTTATCACATGTGTAGCCTTGTGTAATTACCACCTTAGTCAAGATACTGGATGCTTTTTTTCTTTCTTTCTTTTTTTGAGACAGACTCTTGCTCTTCTCATCCGGACTAGAGTGCAGTGGTGTTATCATAGCTCACTGCAACCTCAAACTCCTGGGCCGAAGTGATCTTCCTGCCTCAGCATCCCAAGTAGCTGGGACTACAGGTGCACACAACTACATCTGGCTAATCTTTTCTATTTTTAATAGAGATGGAGTCTCGCTCTTGCTCAGGCTGGTCTTAAACTCCTGAACTCAAGCTATCCTCCCACCTTGGCCTCCCTGAGTGCTAGGGTTACAGGTGTGAGTGAGCCACCTCACCCAGCCTGGATACTTTTTAATAGATTTGACATTATGTGGGCTGGGGTCCAATAAAACAAATCTAAAAAAATAATAAAGATAAGCCTAGATTCCAAAGACATAGAGAACAACAATAACCTCAAACAGAAAATTAAAAAAAAAAAAAAAAAAAAGCTAATTCTTTAAAAAGATTAAGATAGACCTGTGGCTAGATCAAGTCTAAAAAAGAGAAACAACATATAATGGAAAAAGGGGAAATAATAAAATTTAAATAATTAAAAATTTTTGAACAGTTATAAAATAAAACAGACAAAAGAGGCAAATTTGGGGGACGCAAGTCTGTCATGAGAAGAAATAAAATCTGAAAAGACCTGTAGCCATTAAAGACGTAGTTATATACCAAAAACCTGTAACAAATACGGAGACACTTTGAGGCTAAGACAAGATGCCTATTAGCATCATTACTAGAAGTTCTTAACAACCCCCAAAAGCCCTAGGTCTAAATGAACTCTTCCAAACTTTTAAAGAATCTACTGGCCAGGCGCGGTGGCTCACGCCTGTAATCCTAGCACTCTGGGAGGCCGAGGCGGGTGGATCGTTTGAGCTCAGGAGTTTGAGACCAGCCTGAGCAAGAGTGAGACCCTGTCTCTACTAAAAATAGAAAGAAATTATATGGACAACTAAAATATATACAGAAAAAATTAGCTGGGCATAGTGGTGCATGCCTGTAGTCCCAGCTACTCGGGAGGCTGAGGCAGGAGGATTGCTTGAGCCCAGGAGTTTGAGGTTGCTGTGAGGTAGGCTGACGCCATGGCACTCACTCTAGCCTGGGCAACAGAGTGAGACTCTGTCTCAAAAAAAAAAAAAAAAAAAAAAAAGACTGGTTTGAGACTACCACCTTACACCTTAATCCAGACAGATTAAAGGTTTAAAGTAAAAAGTTAAAACAATGAATAGAAGAAAACACTAGATATTATCTTTGTGGCCTACATGCAAGCACAGCTTTTATAAACAAGACCCCAAAAGCCCAAATCGCAAGGAGAAAAAAATGAATGGAAGTAATTATATGAAAATTAGGATTTTAAAAAATAAATCAATTAGGCAATATCTAGCATTTTATTATGGCTCTTTGAGTTAGTGTAGAGGCTGAGAAAAGGAGAGTCATGAGGATCCATACAGCTTGTGAGGGGTCCTCTGGCACGATTGCATTTTTCTTCTGATTCATCCTCTTAGGGTAAAGTATAAACAATTAAATTCTGTGTTGCTTGCTAATTAGTTATTCACTCATTCATTCATTTATTTATTTTTGAGTCAGGGTCTTGCTCTGTCACTCAAGCTGAATGCAGTGCCACGATCATAGCTCACTACAGCATTGAACTCCTGTGCTCAAGAGACCCTCCCACCTTAGCCTCCCAAGTAGCTAGAACTACAGGTGCATGCTCCCACACCCAGCTAATTTTTTAAAAATTTTTTGTAGAGACAGGGTCTCACTATGTTGTCCAGGCTGGTCTTGAATTCCTGGGCTCAAGTGATCCTCCCACCTCAGTCTTCCAAAGTGCTGGGGATTACAGGCATGAGATGAGTCACAGGACCTGGCCACTTTTTATTTAATTAAAGATGTCTGTTCCTCAATAGAGTTAACACCTGATAGAAAGATATTTCCTTCTAGAGTAGGAATTCCAACCAGTCGACAAGATAAAAACCCCCATTAAAAAAAAATGGGTCTGAAAAAAAGGTGGAAATGAGCAGGCAGTTCACAGAAGAGGAAGCCCAAATGACCAACAAGTACATGAAGAAATGCCCAAACCTACCAGGAATCAGGGACATGCAAACTGAAACAATAATGAGATACCCCTTTCAGACCTATTAGAATGGCAAATATAAGAATGGTAAATATCCAGTGATGGTAAAGATGTGGGGACAGAAATAGCTTTTCTGGAAAGCAATCTGACAGGACACAGGTAGTATAAACCCTGGGATCCAGTGATCCCTCTCCCATTTATAGGCCTCAGAGAAATTCTAGCACTAGCCCATAAGGGATGTAAAAGGATATTCACTCTGAATAATTTGTGGAGGAGAGAGTTGGAGGCAATGACGTGTCCATGATAGGAAATGGATAAGAGGTGGATGCATATCATGGAATGACAAGCAGCACTGAGAAGCTATGAACCATATGCACTGATAGGACATGGTTAGATTTTTAAAACAATGGTGTTGAGTGAAAAAAGATATATGTAGGCCGGGCGCGGTGGCTCACACCTGTAATCCTAGCACTCTGGGAGGCCGAGGTGGGCGGATCGTTTGAGCTCAGGAGTTCGAGACCAGCCTGAGCAAGAGCGAGACCCCATCTCTACTAAAAATAGAAAGAAATTATATGGACAGCTAAAAATATATATAGAAAAAATTAGCCGGGCATGGTGGTGCATGCCTGTAGTCCCAGCTACTCGGGAGGCTGAGACAGGAGGATCGCTTGAGCCCAGGAGTTTGAGGTTGCTGTGAGCTAGGCTGATGCCACGGCACTCACTCTAGCCTGGGCAACAGAGTGAGACTCTGTCTCAAAAAAAAAAAAAAAAAAAGACATATGTAACACAATATCATTTATATAAATTTAAAACATACACAAACAAAAAAAAAACCTATTTTACAAGGATAGGAACATATTCAAATGTCACTTCTTCACTCTTACCCTAACCCTGACCCCTCCCTACTGCTCTCTCTTCCTTTACCTTGATTTATTTTTTATTTTTATGGCACTAGAATGTCTACTCCATGAGGACAGGGACCTTATCTCTCTTGATCACTGCTGTATCTCCAGCAACTGGAACAGAGCCTGGGACATTGGTGATGGTCAATAAATATTTGTATTAGGAATAAATGGAAGACATACAGCCAACAGAAAGTGAGGCCTAGAGGGAGAGGAGGGCAAGAATGAGCAGGGAAAAATAAATAAGACAAAGGAGGGACTTTGCCTGAACGTGTTATGATGACGTGCCATGATTGGTCCATAACAATAATTACAAATTATTTTATCACATTATTATGGCAAACTAGGCCCTGCATGATAAGGCTGTCACCTGCCTCCTCCAGCTTCCTCTGATTTTACTTTCCTTCTGACCACTATGCTGTAGTCAAGAAGGCTTCTGCCAGTTCCTAGAACATTTGATCACCTCAGGGCCTTTGCACAAGCTGTCCCCATTGTCTAGAAGCCCTTTTTCTACTTCTTCAAAAAGCCGGTTCTGTATCCTTCAAGTTTCAGCTGAAATGTCAACTCCTCAGAGTGGGCTCCCCTAACCATCCTATCTAGTGCTCTCGATCACATCTTACCAAGCTTTGGGATGATCTTGTTGGCATGTGTCTCTACCCACTGAATACAAGCTCCAAGATGGAGGCCTTGTCTGCTTTATGGTATTCTCAGCACCGGACACCGAGTAGGCATTCAAATATTTGCCGAGTCATGAGTGAAGAGACAGATCATCAGGTAGGAAAGGAAAGTACTGAACCCAGGTGGTTCAGAGAGTGGGAGAGGATGGGAGTCTCCTTGTGGCCCAAGAACAAAGGAAGTGGGGACAGGGAGAGCTGGAGGGAGAAGAGGCCATGGTCAGGGCACCAAACTCCTGGAGTGTTTCAGCATTAATGTGCTGGGGCGGTGGGATCATGGGCAAAATTCTCCTTTAAGAACCAATAGGCCAAGCAAGGTGGCTCACACCTATAATCCTAGCACTTTGGGAGGCTGAGGCAGGCGGATCGCGTAAGGCTAGGAGTTCCAGAACAGCCTGAGCAAGAGCGAGACCCCATCTCTACAGAAAGTAGACGTGGTGTCCTGTGCCTGAAGTCCCAGCTATTTAGGAGGCTGAGGAAGGAGGTTCGCTTGAGCCCAGGAGTTTAAAGCTGTAGTGAGCTATGATATCCCTGCACTCTAGCCCGGGCGACAGAGTAAGACCTTGTCTCAAAACAAAAACAAAAACAAAAAACCCCACCAGTACATCATACAAAAATCAAGACAGGGCCGGGCGCGGTGGCTCACGCCTGTAATCCTAGCACTCTGGGAGGCCAAGGCGGGTGGATCGCTCGAGGTCAGGAGTTCGAGACCAGCCTGAGCAAGAGCGAGACCCCCATCTCTACTAAAAACAGAAAGAAATTATCTGGCCAACTAAAACATATATAGAAAAAATTAGCCGGGCATGGTGGCGCATGCCTGTAGTCCCAGCTACTCGGCAGGCTGAGGCAGTAGGATGGCTTAAGCCCAGGAGTTTGAGGTTGCTGTGAGCTAGGCTGAAGCCACAGCACTCACTCTAGCCCGGGCAACACAGTGAGACTCTGTCTCAAAAAAAAAAAAAAAAAAAAAAAAAAAAAAATCAAGACAGGAAAATGTTTCTTTCCATGGTAATACATTTAGTCCTTGCAACTTCCCAGAAAGATACTACTCTCCACAATAGCTAACAAAGCTTTCTATGTGGCAGGCCCTGTCCTAGGTATATTACGTATATTACGTATATTTACTTATTTAATTCTCAAAACGACCCGATAAGAAAGGTACTACCGTCACCATTTCACTTCTGAGGAGCCGACAAGGCAGGCGGCGGTTAAGCGTTGCTCAGATAGCGGTGGGCCCCGTGATTAAACCCTGATCTAACTGCAAAGGCTCTGTCTTTCCTTGCAACCACTTTAAGTTTTACTCAAAACGAGGCTTCCTGGAAGAAGGAATAGGTAATTGTCTGCTACACGTTATCTGTGTTGGTAAACATCCCCTGACTTCTCTAAGCTCCAGATTCGACAGGAGCGTCTGATCACGTTGCCACCCAAACCCGCCCCCGCCACGAGACCACGCGCCTGCGCCGCCGGCGGCTGCCGTCCCGATCTCGCGGGGCTTGGACTTTCGTGGGACAAACCTCATTACCTCTCTACCTCTCACTGTCCTCCACCTTACCTCCCAGCGGCGACTAGCTTCTGCAGAAAAGTGTCCACCATGGTGTCGAGGAGCTTCACCCTCGAAATGGTAGTGCCGGGTGGCACAGCTTCCGAAGACGACCCCTCAAGCCCTTTTTCCTCACAAGCGCCGTCTACGTTAGCGTTGCTTGCTTCGGCCATCTTGAAGTCGAACCGCCAAATCTAACTGGCCCGGCCGCCCCGCCCGCCGAAGCTCCCGATTGGCCGCTCTCGCACTGGGCGCCTCCGATTGGAACTGGCGGAATGTCTATCACCGAGCCCGGCAGGGGAGGGGAAGTTGCCGGAGGCTGAGGGTTGAGGGAAGATAAGAAGTGAACAGATGTATCTCGGCAACCAGGCAACCAGAAAAATACGCGCAAGCCAAGGCTCAGGGGCTCAATAAAAACTTTTAATTACACTTAACAGACTTCGTACAGTGTAACAGTGAACATTCACTGTTATATTCACAAGAGTCCATTTTATCGAATGTGAAGAGAGTGTGCATTTTCATTCCCCTGTCCCTTAAGAATCAGGTTTCCTGTCTCGCCCAGTGTTCAGGAGTTTCTTGTAGTTTTGGTTACCGACCAATACATAAACATTCTGGCTGCTTTGGCCTCCAGTTTGGGGAGAACAGAAGTCCACTGTCCCATCCACACCAAGACATGTTTTAATCAAACCCAATCCCAATCCCTAAACTATTAGATGGGAAAGTAGGAGCCAAGAGTCTTTAACTATACACACATCATAATTTAAAACTATGTGTGTCCACTCTGTTCTGAGGGGTCAAAATAAAATAAAATAAATAAAACTGTGTATGTATGAGAGAGAAACAGAAAGAAACAAGTGAAAGGCTGTGAAATACTGTATAAGGTAATAAAACCGAAGAGGTCTTGGAGGGAGAAACACACAAAGACATGAGAGGCAAGACACTACCTCCTGTCCCTGATACCTTACCCACTTTGCCATGGTGAGGAAGGATTGAAGACAAGTCTCTAGGGAAAGGAAGGTGTGGAACTGAGAACAACCTCCAAAGGTCTCACTAGAATGAAAGAGAGGAAGGGCCTGGTGCTTCCATTATATTGGTGGTTCTTAGGGTAAAGAGGTGAGTAAGGGGCAGGAGGATTCAGATGATCTATGGGCCCAACCCTTTGGATATAACCATTTGTGGATAGAAATTGGAGGACTCACTTGACAAAGTACAGGGAGGGACAAATAAAAATAAACATTAAGATAAGTGAAAGGGGGAAACCCTCAAAGATGGAGACCAAAATTAGTAGTGGTGGTGGTGAAGGTAGGGAAGTAGGGTTTTCAGAATCTGTTCTGGCCAGGTTGGAAGAATGTGCAGCAGCCGTAAGAAATATCAAGGCTTCAGGTAGCTAGCACCTTTCAAATTGGCACCATGGCCTTTCCCAGGGTATGGGACCAATAAGAAGGGAGGATCTTCCAGGCCAAATGTCTCAGGAGGAAATGCAGGGTTTGGCATGCCTTCTTCTCTTTCAATTTGCTGCACCTCTCTGCCTGCAACACAGGCTTGGGGGTGGGGCAGGGTAGGAAGGATGAGGCAGGGAAGGAGTGCTCATCTCCTAGCTCCTGAGGAGAGCTTTAGCAGATAATCTTGGCAGTATCAGGCTGGTAAATGCAGTGGTCCTAGTATTGGGTGACTTCCTGAACTACTTTTTATTCTCTTTCTAGTATCCCTCCACAGGGTACACATGACTGGGACGATTCCACATCTTAGAGATTCCCATTGTGAGACAACACCTGCTGCCATGAGTCTAAGTGACTGGGGTATAGACTTGTATGTCATGGCCATCTGGGGCTGAGAACCTCCACTTCCGTCTCCTCGGCTTGGCTCAGCTGGCCTGGGGAGATGTGCCGGAGAACACATATCCTCCTATTGCCTTTCAGATCAAGTCCTTTCTTAGCCTGACTTTTCAGGGTAGTGCTTCGAGTCCAGTGCACCCCCGACAGCCTGATCCGTGTAGAACTGTGCCCACCACTGTAGTTATCTGGGCCAGGGGAAGCCCACAGCTTATATTGTCTCAGGGCTGCTGGGACTGAAGGGACACTGAAGGGAGAGGGAACTGGGGTTGAGGAAAAAGCTACATTACATTTTTCCACCTGTCTGAGGAAGGGGTGGGCTCTGACAGTAGGATTGGTGCTTTAGCAGGACTAAGACACTAGCTTGGTTCACAGATGTTTAAAAAAAATACACACACAAAATAAAGTACCCACATTTCTCCCCAGTCTATTAACTCCTCTAAAGAGAAGACAAATGCTCTGGAGAACCAGAGGTTTTTGCTGCTCCTGCTCCCTGTGCAAAAGTGCCTGGCACCTTAGCCCCAAGTGGCAGGGAAAAGCAGAGTAGTCTGGTGGGCAGCTCAGTCCCAAAATAAAAATAAGCCTAAGATATGAAGAGGGAGAGGGCTCATGGCAGCTGCTTGGAGCCTGGGCGCAAAGCCTAAGAGGAAGAACCAGTGGTAGGAAACAAGCTCTATGTATAGCTCTTCTCAGGGTCTCAGGGACACAGATGGAGGGGGTGAGCCAGAGGAAGGGTTAGCAGGATGGGGTCCTTAAGGCAGGATTGAGAACAGGGACTGAGTGAGGGAGCCCAGCTCAGCAAGAGAATTAAAAATAGTGGGGGCAAGGAATCCAGGCATGGATCCTCTTCAGCAAGAGCAGTTCAAAGTCTCTGTCCCTGTCCCAGATAGGCCACCTGACCGAGGGCAGGGCTCAGTATGCAGTGGGGGCACTTGGAGAGGGTGCTGTCCTCCCCACTCTGCCTCCAACCCAGAGTAGTGTGGAAAAGAGCAGGCTTCTCTCCCCACCACTGGTTACCAGTGTCTTGAGTCCACCAGCTCAGGTCGGAGGCTGAGTTTCTTGAGGCTCTCATAGCCCACCACGATGACAATGGTGGAAGGTGTGGCTGAGATGATTCTGGCCGAGAGGCCCTTCATGAGGCCCCAAGGCCCTTCTTCTGCCATCAGCTGTCTGAAGGTCAGGATGATGGAGTTCTTGCCCTCAACCTGGAAAAGTCAACACAGTGGAGGGCCATTGTCTGTAGTCAAAGCCCCTCTGCTTAATCTCCCTCTGCCTTAGGCTAAAGCAGGGAGAACTAGACTTGGGAAGTCCAAAGGCCTGGATTCTGCCTCTGAGAGACAGTACAGCACAGTGGTTTAGTATGAGCTCTGGCGCCGGACTGCCTGGGCTTGAATTCTGCTGCCCAACTTACTAACAGCATAGCCTTGGGTAATTTACTTAATTTAACTTTGTGCCTCACTTTCCTCAAATATAAAACTGTGATAATAGTACCTACACCATGAGGTTGTTATGAGTAAGAAAGAAAATAGTACTCACAAATGCTAACAACAGTGGTGGCAGATATTAAGTGTTCAATAAATGTTAGTTATTATTAATATCATTAGATAAGCTATGTAGCTACAAGTCTTTGTACCGGGTGCCTCTCCCTGGTCTTAGGGAGGCTGGATTAAATCTCCTCTAAGGTCCTCTGCAGCTCTGCTAGTCCTAGTCCATGATTTTGATACTGGTCATCTCAATCCCTCTGAAGCCCCAGGGCTAGAACTGTCCGCTCCATCCCTGTCATCTCTCATGTACTCCATGAATGAATACAGGCATCTTCCCTATTACACTGGAAAACCTGGCCAAGGCAGGAATCTCTTCCTTCTTCCTCAACAGTCCCACCCGCTTCCCAGTCCCACCCCTAAACTACCCCTTTAGAGACCACCCCATTCAGCCCCTGAACCAATGTGGGACAGATGCATTCCTTGTTCCTGCCTCCCCCTATATGGTATGACCTTCAAAAGGTAACCTAGCTATTGCTAAGAACATCTCCCCATTCCACCCTGTCTCCTTTCAGCACCCTCCTCCACACTCCCTTCTTCCTCTCCAGTACTCTCTCGTCCACCACCTCTGCTTCCCTAACCCTCCCATTTATCCACAGGACATCAAGGGCTTTTCCAGCCTTGTCCCTGGTCCTCCAGCCTGGAGCTCCTCAAAGTAGAGATCTGTCCTTTCCCTTGGATCTCCTCCTAGAACACCCAGGACAAGGCTCAGAACAGAATGGGGACTCAGCCTGTGCACTTTATTATCTGCAAACCAACAAGACTCCAGTGTATTTATTTTCAACTGGGGGAGGGTGGCACACTTTGCTAGGGACAAAAATACCTATATTTATTATGCATTTCCTTCCTGATATCCTGGTACCAGGGAAGCTGATTTTATCCCCAACCTGTTAAGGTTATTTTCCTTCCCTTCTCTCCTCACCACAACCCAAGGACCCCACTCTCCTGTATACCTTTGATTCTCCTCTTCTCTTAAGTTACCCAAATAGGACATTAAAATCCCCCATGCTTTCTACCTAAAACTTTATACAGCAAAACCTATCAATGGCATTTTATATATCATCATTCAGATTCTATTTCCTTGCTCTAATTGTCTTTGAGCTGAATGAACACGAGGACTATAATTTCTGGACAGCACCACCAAGGGCTTTGTCAGGGTTTTTGCTGAGTCCACACAGTACAATCTGTGAAACCTATTTGAGAATAGTCACTCTCATAATCTGTAGAGAGCTCATAGCTTAGTGGAAAAACCAGACAGACTTAGAACATTAACTGAAATCAATATTTCTAATAACCACAAAGCTGCAAGGTAAAGGAAAGAGTGGTTGATAGACTATGTTAATAGGCTATGGAATAGGATTCCTGTAAAGGCTGGAAGAAACCAGTAAGGTTTCCTGGAGGCATGGGCATGTAATGGAGTAGGAGACACATGCAAACTAGCAGACAAAGTGAGAGAAGCATTCTAGGTGCTTCCAAGTGCTCAGCTGGTGTCTGTAGATGGTAAGCTCAAAGAAGGGGTTTGGATGGCCAGAAGAAGCCTGACTTTACAGGGGAAGACTGGAGGGCTTGGAAGATCACACTTCTAATGGCTTATCCAGGAGGCTGAAGGAGGCCAGTCTTACCTGAACGCGGGTTCGGATGACATCCATGGGATTGGTGAGGATGGAGGCAGTGGCTGCAGCCAAAGGCCCTGAGATGGCTTGAAAGACAATGTGAGGGCACTCCTTAGGAGACAGGTAGGAGAGCTGCTCTGGAATCCAGGGAAAGACAATACCTCAAGACATGACGTATCACCCACTGCCCCTCACTACGCTTGCTGCTTCTACCGGTTGGCCTTCCCTCCTATGACAAACCCTCCATCCTCTGCCACCATAGACCCATAACTCCCATCTTTTCTTTTCTCTGCTTCCATCTGCATCCAAAAAAATTATATTATAAATATCAGGCCCCTTTCAGAAGTCACCTTGGTGACATCACCCATTTAAACAAGACAAGATTCCTCTGGAAGAGAATTTCAAACCTCTTTGCTTGTTGACTCCTTTTACTTGCTGGATAGAAAATCCTTCCTGATATAAAAACCTCTGTCTCTTGCTCTGTTCCTCCCAACTCACAGGCTAGGAAAGCACACACTAAATATTTGCTTACATACGCATTGAATAACTCCAGTAGGATACATTAAAAACTGGTACACCCAGGAGTTTGAGGCTGCAGTGAGCTATGATGGCACCATTGCACTTCATGCACTCCTTCCTGGGCAACAGAGTGAGACCCTGTCTCTTTTCATTGCATCCTTAAATTCCTGGGCTCAAGCAATCTTCCTGCCTCAGCCTCCCTAGTAGCTGGGACTACAGGCACGTGCCACCAAGCCTAGATAATTTTTCTATTTTTTGTAGAGACAGAGTATCACTCTCGTTCAGGCTGGTCTTGAACTCCTGGCCCCAAGTAATTCTCCTGCCTCAGCCTCCCAAAGTGCTAGGATTACAGACGTGAGCCACCATACCCAGCCCCTGTCTCTCAAAAACAACAAAAACAAAACAACTGGTGACAGGGATTGTCTCCACAGAAGGGAACTGAGTACCTACAGTAGGTGAGGATACTTTGCACTGCATATTACATACCTTTTCCTATCTTTTGAATTTTGAACCATGTAAATGTTTTTAAAAATAAAAACAATTAATATTAAAACAGAAAGTCATTCTACAGTGAGAACTTCTCTCCAGCCTATATCAAGAAAGAAAAATTCATTTTCCAAAATGCTAATCAAGATAGACTGGCATCCAGATTCATCCACTCCTAGTGCCACTGGGAAATCTACCTGTATTTGAATTTTTGCTTTACCCTCTCTGGAGGTGAGAGATATGAGTTCATGCATTTATTCAACAAAGATGTATTGAGTGACTACCATGAGCTGATCATCCTGGGACCTGACGATTTAACAGTGAATAAAAAAACCTCAAATTCCTGCCCTTAGGAAATTTACATTCTAGTGAAAAAAGACAGATCATTAACAAATAAAAAGCAAAATCTATAGCTATGTCAGAAGGTATGTGCTATAGGTAAAAATAAAGCAGAAAAGGGAGATAGGGAATGCCATGGGTAGAGGGTAAAGGGATTGCCATTGTAAACAAGGTAGTTATGGACGCCCATTCCAAGAAGGTGAAGTTTGAGCAAAGGCCTGAAGGAGGCAGTACAAGCCACGTGCATCTATGGAAAGAGCTTTTCAAGGAAGGGATAATATTCTATGCAAAAGCCCTGAGGCAGGAGCACCCAACAAATATTTGAGGGACAGCAACTCCAGTAGCCTGGAACAGAAATGAGCAAGGGCAAGAACAGTAGATGAGATCAAAGAAGTAAGCCAGTTAGGGTTTTCTCTTCTATAGTTCAGTTGCAATACCTTTAAGAATTTTTTTCTCATGCTCCTAGTTTTGGTAGTTTGTGGCCAGAGAGAAGTAGGGAGGTGGAGGTTGGCAGGGCAGAAGTAAAGGCTTCTAAGTCCCAGCTGACATGGTTAAGCCCTACCAGAACCACCTCTCCTCCAGTTTCTAAACACTTTCTCCCCAGAATCAGCACACAAACAGAAACAAAGTGAACTGTGGCAATGCCTCATGGGTGTCTGGTTTCTCCTGAGAAGGCATTTTGCAATTATTAGAATGTAGCATCTGGACTGGCACTGCCCACCTTCTTGGGCCCGTCTACACTGGCACCCAGGCCTGCAAGCTGCAGATTCCAACTCTGATCATGCACACATGCCATTTTCTTGGGGCTTAGGGAAAGGATGAAAACACAAAGGCAAGAAGGTGGGGGAAAGAGCCCCATGTTTTTCCTCTTCCTCCGTTATTCATTCAATAAACATTTATTTTAAGAACCCCTTATCTATAAGGTAGAAGATAACCTCAGATTTGTTTTAAGTCCTTCCTGGCTAAATGACTTTGGACAAGTGCCAAGGCGGGAGGAGAGCTTGAGGCCAGGAGTTCAACACCAGCCTGGGAAACATAGTGAGACCACATTCTCCGAAAAAAAATTTTTAAATTAGCCAGTGTGGTGGCACATGCCTGTTGTCCTAGCTACTTGGGATGGGAGGCTGGGCTGAGGCTGAAGCAGGAGGATTGCTTGAGCCCAGGAGTTCGAGGCTGCAGTAACCTATGATTACGCCGCTGCACTACAGCCTGGGTGACAGAGCAAGACCCTGTCTCAAAAAAAATAAACAATAACAACAACAACAACAACAGAAACCAAAACACAAAGAAATGCACAGGGAAATGCCTTCATGAAACTTTGAAACTTGCATTCTAATTAAGAAACTGGGGGTTGGGGGCAAAATAATTGAAAATTATGATGAGTGCTAAGACAGAAACAACGTGCTGAAATATAAAACAGAAAAAGCTCTCTTTCCAATAGGGTAAATAAGTCATCTTTGCAAAGGTGGCACATAAGCTGAGGCTTGAAGAATGAGGAGCCAGCCACACAAAGAATAGAGGAAAGGGTGTCCCAGGCAGAGAGAACATTTATCTGCAAAGGCCTTGGGACAACAGAGTTTGCAGTGTACCAGGAACTGACAGAGGAGCAGCACAGATGGACCAGAGTGAGGAAGGGGTAAGTGGCAGGGGATGGGGATGGAGAAGCAGACAGGGACCAGATCAACAGAGCTGTGTAGACCACGGGAAGGAAACTGGATTTTATTCTCCATGCCCATAAGGCAGTATCAGCCAATTTTAAGCACAAGGGAGTGACAAAAACCAATCTACTCATTCAACAAATATTTATTGAGCACTTACGATTCACCAGACCCTAAGCCAGGCATTGGGAGGTACATGGTCCCTGTTGCTATAGAACACCTACATCACAGTTATGAGATATGTAAGCTCGCACATGGAGCCTGGCACACAGTGAGCATTCAATAAATGTTAGTTCCCTCCCCCTTCTAAGAACCTTCCCATGCAGTAGAAGAGATAAGACACATACAAATAACATCAAAGCAAATGTTACAACTGTCTTAAGAAACATTCAAGCAATGTCATGGGGTTGAACAAAGGAAGAATCACTTCTGGGTTAAGGAGTACATGGAGAGGATGGGAGAAGAGGCAGTAAGCAGCACTTAAGGTAAATCGTGTGCTTTGGGAAGCTGAGGCAGGAGGACCACTTGAGCCCAGAAGTTGAGACCAGCCTGGTCAACATAGCAAGATCCCATTTCTAAAAAAACAGTTTTTAAATTAGCAGGGCATGGTGGTGCATGCTTGTAGTCCTAGCTACTTGGGAGGCTGAGGTGAGAAGATCGCTTGAGCCCAGGAGTTCAAAGTTATAGCGAGCTATGATCATGCCACTATACTGAGTCTGGGTGACAGAATGAGACCATGTCTCTAAAAAAAAAAAAAAAAATTAAGTCATGATTTTACCAAGAGTAAGCTAATCTGGAAGGCATGTAGGCAGAAGATGGCACAAACAAAGCACAAGAGGTAGGAAAGAAGATGCATGGGTGAGGAATTGTGCATTATCTGTCCAGACTGCAGCACAAACGGCCTGTACATAGGGAAGCAATAGGAGATTTCGCTTTAAAGGGAGGACGAATCCAGGCTGAAGGGTTTGGATTTTATTCAGTAAGCAGTGGGAGCCTCTAAACACCACAACTAGGGTTTAAAAGATTAATCTATTAGTATGTGTGCAATGGATGGGAAAGAAGAGAAGTTAGACCAGCTAGAAGGCTGATGCAGCAGGCTAGGAGGATGGTAACAGAGGCATGGTTTCCAGAGAAGGCAGTAGGAATGAAGAGAAAGTTGGGAGAGGCATTTTAGAGTTCCCAGGACTAGATGTGGGAACAAAGAAGAGGGAGTGGTCAAGTACAATCCCCAAGGCTTCAGTATCAGTGATTTGGAGAATAACAAGGCCATGGACAAATGAAAGTAAGTCAGAAAGAATAGCCAGCTTGGGACCAAGAATAGTTAATTGAATAAAATTTCAGACATAAGTAGATGCATCCGAGTGGAGAGGTCCAACAGTCAGAATGTCCGTCTATGGCCGGGCTCACGCCTGTAATCCCAGCACTCTAGGAGGCCAAGGTGGGCGGATCGTTTGAGCTCAGGAGTTCGAGACCAGCCTGAGCAAGAGCGAGACCCTGTCTCTACTAAAATAGAAAGAAATTATATGGACAACTAAAATATACAGAGAAAAAATTAGCCGGGCATGGTGGCGCATGTCTGTTGTCCCCGCTACTCGGGAGGCTGAGGCAGGAGGATTCCTTGAGCCCAGGAGTTTGAGGTTGCTGTGAGCTAGGCTGACGCCACAGCACTCTAGCCTGGGCAACAGAGTGAGACTCTGTCTCACACACACAAAAAAGAATGTCCATCTAGAGCTTTGGAAAGATTAGTCTAGGGATAGAAATAGAGGTGTTGGACAGATCTGAAAAGTGTAGCTGTAATTATAAATAAAATCAAATGAAGAGAGAAGGCTCAAGACAGACTCAAGAGAAGATGCTCACATTTCCCAGGAAGATTTTTTTTTTTTTAAATAATTAATTCTAGCCAGGTACGGTGGCTCACACCTGTAATCCTAACACTGTGGGAGGCCGAGATGGGAGGATTGCTTGAGGCCAGGAGTTTGAGACCAGGCAGAGCAAGAGTGAGAACCTGTCTCTACAAAAAGCAGAAAAATTAGTCGCACATAGTGGCATGCACCTGTAGTCCCAGCTACTTGGGAGGCTGAGGCAGAGGGATTGCTTGAGTCCAGGAGTTTGAGGTTGCAGTGAGCTATGATGACGCCACTGCACTCTAGTCTGGGTGACAGAGTGAGACTCTGTCACAAAAAAAAAAAAAAAGAAAAAGAAAAAATTAATTCCCCACTGGGGAATCAAACCCCAGTCTCCCACTTGACGTCAGAAGCTTCCAGGAATCTGACGTTTACCAAATGCTCTACATCAAAGATTATGCTAAACAAAAGAAACAGAGCTGGCAAAAAGAAGTTTTAATCAGAAAAACAGAAGGAGCACCAGAAAAGCACAGTGCCACAGAAACAAAATGATTACAGGTTAGGAAGTCATTACAAAATTTGGACAGAAAAGGCCAGGTGTGGTAGCTCATGACTGTAATCCTAGCACTCTGGGAGGCCAAGGCAGGAGGATCACTTGAGGTCAGGAGTTCAAGACCAGCCTAAGCAAGAGCGAGACCCCATCTCTACTAAAAATAGAAAGAAATTAGCTGGACAACTAAAAATATATAGAAAACATTAGCCGGGCATGGTGGTATATTCCTATAGTCCCAGCTACCTGGGAGGCTGAGGCAGGAACAATGCTTGAGCCAGGAGTTTGAGGTTGCTGTGAGCTAGGCTGACGCCACGGCACTCTAGCCCGGGCAACAGAGTGAGACTCTGTCTCAAAAAAAAAAAAAAAAAAATTTGGACAGAAAAGTTCTAGATGGGTACTCTCAGCTCACATGTGCTAAAAATAAGAAAAAAGAAAGAAAGAAAAATTCCAGATGGGATGGGACAGAATGCCAATTCCAAGGGTTAGGGGGCAGCAGCAAGGATTAGGGAGGGTGCAAGCGTAGTCTGCCCTAACAGAAGCTCGGTCGTTACTCAAATAGTGGACGGACATCCCAGGGTAGCAGGCACACTCAAGTCCTGCTCTTCACAATGTACCCTGCCCTTTCAGAAGGCAATCTGGCACTATGTCTAGGGAAACCCTCAAAAATGTTCTCTTTTGACCCAGTAATCCCAATCTGGGAAATACTTAAAGTCTTATGAACAAAGATATATTATTATAGTAGAGAGGTTCAAAGTTATGTTACACCTTGAATTTAACAATGCTGAGGGAAAATATCCAACTCAAAAGCTCACTATTATCTGTCAATTTTATCTTCAAATTCCAAACATCTCATGGCAGCTTTTGTCCTCCCCCACCTTCCAAAGATCTGCTAATATTCTGTTAATCTAAATTGATTCCAATGCACCTAGAGCATACATTATACCCTGTTTTACAGTCATCTATTTCACTTGTCTGCTTCCCCTCACTATGTTGTAAGATCTTTGAAGGCAAGAACCACGTCTTATTCATCTTTGAATCATCTTGAATTCAAATATTTGCTGAATGAATGACCCATTCCCCCCGTTAAATCTCACCTCCACTCCAACATGAACAAAGCAACAGTATCTCAGCTTCACTGATAACCCCACTCCCCCTCCCCACTCTCGTGGCCCCGCTTACCTGCGTAGAAGTGATAGAAGGGCCACCAGACAGCACTGTTTGGGATATAGGTAAGCAGTGAAGCCACGTAGCCTCGGTAGAAGCCACGAAGCCCATCGGCCCGCAGGATCTGCCTGATGATGTCCTTGGTTTGGCCAAAGGCAACAACCCCTTGTCCCTCCGGGTTCCCTCGCACCTGGAAACGGCCCATTTTTTCACCTTTGCGCTGCATCATCAGGTGCTGAGAGACTACATCAATGGGCACTGTGATGCTCTGGGCTACGAGGGAAGCCGAGCCACCAGCCACCAGGGATTTGACTGTGTTGCTCTGGCTGTAGTCAGCTACAAACTTCCGGGTGAGTTCATAAGTGGTGACGTAGCACTGGCCAGAGATGAGGGTGAAGGTGTTGACTAGGAACCCCCGGTAGAGGCCAGTCACACCATCTGCTCGCAGGATCTTGATGAAGGCATCAAAGGTCCCATGGTAGAGGCTCTTGCCCTTCTGAACCTGCAGCCGGGTGCGGATGAGAGTGAATGGGTAGACGCTGACACGGATCATCATTGTCATTGCCACGCCAAACACGTAGAACTTCTTCTTGTCCAGGTGTTCCCACTCTATGATCTGGATGTTGCGTTTGTCCTCCATTGTGACTGAAGACCTGGGATATGAGCAGGTTGGAGGGCTGTGAGGAAGGAGGTAAGAAATTTGCACTTTCCCCTCCTGGCTAGGTTCTGAAGCCATTCTCAGGCTTCCTCTCCTGGACACTCGCCTCGATGAAGCTTAGACTATACCCAGCCTGGCTCTGCCGATCCCCACCTGAGTCGTCCTTCACAGATCAGGATACTGCCCCCTTCTCTGTCCATGCCCAGTCCTTCCCAACTCCAGTTCCGTCCTCCACAGTCGTTCCTCACCACAGTGATTCCCCTGGCCCACCGCAGCTCCGTGCCCCCAGCTTACAGGATCTTCTAGCCTGACTCTCTGTCTCTGCCTGGGCCCGGGCCCTGGTGTCACCACCCTGGCCAGGGACCATTCTCCTTGTCTGGCTCACCCAGGCAGAGCTCAGGATGCTGTGGACAAACCGACTACCTGGTGGGATGCAGGGCCTTTAAGTGTGCTAATGGGATGTTACTGAGTGACATTTAGAAGGTTCCCAGAGGCTGAAAAGGAGTGCTCCATTTTTGATGCTCCTGGGCACACTGAAGAGGCACCACCTTGGCCCTTCCTCCTCAGCAGGACGTTTCTTACCACCATTTACCAGTTGACCCGTTTCGTTTCTGGTTTCCTATGCTGGCCCCTCTGAGCTCCCCTGACCCACACTCACTACACTTCTGCAGTATTTTCTCCAGTCTGCATTAGAAGAAAGTGTGGGGAAGAGGGCAAGCGGGGCTTTCACACAACAGGGCACCCCCCTCCCTCCAACGAAAGGAGTTAAAAAGTCAGGAACAGGCCAAAGGTCAGAGTCCTCTTTGGTTATTAGATAACTCACTCTGAGAAAGACAGAAAAGAACTACCTGAGAGCTAACTAGTTTCCCTGAAGTCTGGAGAACTACAAAGTAGAGAATACGTTTGACCCCATGCTTTCAACTCTAAGAATATAAACCACAATCTCAGCCCTAGACAACGAAGGGAGAGAAGTGACAGATAAGATAGACTCAGGCTTTGAGAAACTCAGGCAAGGAGATACGTATCACACTGGGAATGGGTATAAGATACAGAGGGAAAGAAACCAGGACAAGTTAATGTACACGTGGCCCTCATGTTAAGTGTATCCAATGCCTAGGATTTCAAAAAACTAATAAGCTTACTAATGTAAAAATTGTGTAAGGTGGTGTCAAACCAGAGGACATCATATATTAGACATATACTTAGTGGTAACATAATGTGCTCCAGTGTAGCCCACCCCCATTCTTTACGACAATGGAAATTTTTGGCCAGAAAGGGAGAGTAGGAAGATAAATTCCAGGAAGTAAGAAGCAGGGGCTTCCCAGGCTTTAAGAAAAACCCCTAAAGGAAGAGAAAGCAGGTGGCCACATCACAGGGATGACTCCAAAGGGCTAAAACATTCTATACCAGCAGTTCCAGTGGCAAACCTCATGCCAAGTGCCTAATCAGAGTTCATCCTCAACCAGCTTCCCCAACCAAAGGTCCCAACTCAGGCTTCAGATAGCTTTTGTCCCATGGGAGTCAGTGAGGAAGCAAGGTTGGCTTTTGGGACTCCCTGAGCTGGAGTGTATCATTTTCATTAAAGTATAGACTACCCACAGTGCAAATTGAGTACTTGAGAGCTGAGGGAAAACCTTAGCTTCAAGGTGAGGAATGGATAGCCTGGACAACATACAAGATCTCATCTCTACAAAATTTTTTTTTTAAAAATGAGCCAGGCATGGTGGCACACACCTGCAGTCCTAGCTACTCGGTGGCTGAGCCAGGAGGATTGTTTGAGCCCAGGAGTTCAAGGTTACAGTGAGCTATGATTATGCCACTGCATTCCAGCCTTGGTGACAGAGCAAAACTCTGTCTCTTAAAAAAAAAAGGGGGGGGGGCAGCGAGAAATGGGTAAGGTGCTCCTAACCAGGTCAGACTGTCTGCAGGACAAAAAAGTTTGAATGAAAGAGGAATACATATAGACAGTGGAAGGGAGAGAGAAGACAAGGTCAACTGGGTTGGGCAGAATGGAAAATCTAGGTTGTGGAAAATGAGCTAGAGGTAGGGTTCTGCAGTCAGGAGGACCCCTGGAACATGGATGTACCACTTGCTGTAGGCAAAGGTGGACTTCATCCCCAGCCTCAGCCTGGGACACCCACCAAGTCCAGTGGGGCAATCTTCTCCTCTGAGCCCTTCAACCAAAAGGCCACTGACTCTCCTGCCCCAGGATGAATGTCATCCAGGTTCCCAAGATCATGTTTCCAACATCACTGAGGTGAGAAGATACAGAGAAACACTAGGATTTACTGAATAGCTATTACCGCATGTAATCCTTACAACTTACCCATGTACAGTTAGAGACTTCTGATAAATGAGGAAATGGAGGGTCAGCTAGGTTAAAAGTAACAGACTCAATGTCATAGAGTTGGTCAAAGGTAGACGAAGGATATGAGCCAAGATTTCTCCTCTACTCTACCTGCCTCCTACCCCACGGGGTTGAGGAATTCTAACACAAATCACTGTTTAAAGCCAAGTCATTCCCACCCCTCGGAGGCAAAATTAATGCTCTCATGACTGCAGGTCACTCAAGGGTTAAGCATAATCTCCTGGCCATGCAAATGCCCAAGGCCTTCTCTCAGTTTTGTTCCAGAGAAACCAAGAGCTGCCTCTGCTTTCCCAGTGTGTTTGTGGAGGGACTGAGCTCAGTGGCTGAGCAGTCACATTGTCAACACAGGACATACAGCAGGGCTCAAGCAAGAGAGCCTCCTGGTGGGCACATGCAAACTGCGTGTTCTGTAGGGCAGAGGGTCAGAGAAACTGAAAGACAGAGCAACGATGGATTCTGTTCCAGGACCTGGCTTCATGATGCCATCTCAACTTATCAAGCTGAATCACCAAGTACTGGCATCTCCTGATGAGAAATCCTAGGGCAGGACCCACTGCCCCATTTTCCCCTTGCCTCCATCTCGCACACATGCCAGTCTATTTGAAATTCCCAGAAGAAAACGGGGACTCTCTGAGGCAGTTAACTCCTATATTCTCGTGGTGACAGGAGAAGCCACTAAGGGTCATGCCTCAAAGAGGTAAGCCACTACAGTAGAAGAGGAGAGGGCATAGCACCCACTCCCTTTACCCCCTCAAAAGGAGGAGGCTGCTCCTAAAAGGTGGGATCTCAACCTGCTCTTTGTTATGTAACTTCCAAACTTCCTGCTGAAATATCAAAACCAGTTCCTCTTGTTTTACCCTCTGAAAAATTTTGCATTTACCTGTAAACAAAGTTCCTTCAGCCTTCCTCTTCCCCAAGGCAGTCAGCCCAATTCTTTATGGCTCTTTCCCAGACCCTTATTTGTGTGCATGGCTCCAATTCTGGATTTTCTCCCACCTATTAACACTGCTCAGGCACAAATGTTGAAGTGCTTCCTGTGGGGACCGAACAGGTGACTAAGGATTAGTAAACGCTTTGTCCTGAAGCCATCAAGTAAAATGTTACAGATGGAGCTCCCACTAGTGACCCTGCCAATGGGAAAGGACAACTAAACTGGCCCAGGTATGTACACCTCCTCTCCACTGCCATGCTCCTTGTACGAGAAAACTCACATGGAACTATTCACTAGGTTCTGAGATAAGATTCTAGCTCTGGAGAAGGCAGAGTCACTTGGAAGGCGAAGTCATACAATGGAAAGAACATCAGTAGTCAGGAGATCTATATTTAAGTTCCACTTCCATTACTTACTAGTGTATGATAGGACCTAGTCACTTCACTGAAATTCAGTTTCCTCATTTAACACGAGCTAATAAAGCCTGCCAACGCTACGTAACAGTTGTGGTACAACTCATATGAGCTAATAATTACAAAAGTGTTTTGTTAACAGTAAAGCATTTCTATCATTGCAGAAAGTTCTATTGGACAATGATGCTCTAACTCCTTGCCACTCAAGTGGTCCACAGACCAGCCACATGGGCACCACCTAGGAGCTTGTTAGAAATACAGAATTTCAGGCCGGGCGCGGTGGCTCATGCCTGTAATCCTAGCACTCTGGGAGGCCGAGGTGGGCGGATCGTTTGAGCTCAGGAGTTCGAGACCAGCCTGAGCAAGAGCGAGACCCCATCTCTACTAAAAATAGAAAGAAATTATATGGACAGCTAAAAACATATATAGAAAAAATTAGCCGGGCATGGTGGTGCATGCCTGTAGTCCCAGCTACTCGGGAGGCTGAGACAGGAGGATCGCTTGAGCTCAGGAGTTTGAGGTTGCTGTGAGCTAGGCTGACGCCACGGCACTCACTCTGGCCTGGGCAACAAAGTGAGACTCTGTCTCAAAAAAAAAAAAAAAAGAAATACAGAATTTCAGGTTGCACTCCAGACCTGCTGAGTAAGAACCAACATTTGAACAAGATCTCTGAGTGATGTGTATCAAAATTTGAGAAGCATTGCTTTAAATATTAAGGGTTTTCAGTATTACAAGAATTATAACAACTACTCTAGAAGTCCGGGACCATTAAGACTAGGTTAGGAGCCCTCTGACTCCATCCTGACTTGTCACTGGAGCTGAGCACAACGATGACCACTTCTTCCATTCTGATCTTTTCAATCAATCATTCCCACCAAATCAAAGCACCTTCTGCAACTCCTGACAAGACACCCATGGGTTCCCACTTCTCAGCTGGAAACAAGGAGTAGAGACCAGCATCTTCTATTCCTTCGGTTCTCTACTGCATCTGCATCAAGGCTCTGCATCCTGGGAGCTGTCCACTACATGAATATGAATATATTTACATGCCTGCCCTCCTGTCCTACTGAACATACATTTCCCTATGTGAGGTCCCTGGCCATGCCTCCAACTCCACCTCTGAGACAATCTCCTCCCTCCCTCAGACAAGGTGAGATTCCCACCCAGCCTTCGTTTGATCTCCCATAGGTTCCCATGTGATTCCCTCATCACAGACACCACATGACAATCTTCTCCACACGTTCCACGTGACACCCCCTTTATGCAGCTTCTGTCCTGGCCCCCGCACAGCTGACTCTGGGTCCTGGAACATGCCCCTCGCCATGCCTCTTGCCATGCTTCTTTCGCTGTCAGCGAATTTCATGCTCCTCTGCCAGGAAGATGCCTCGCCGGAGTTGTCCTTCATTCCCAAAACTGCATGGCACCGCAACCTGGCACCGCAGCTATCCTTTGCCTCCTTGACAAGTCCAGGTCTTCAGAGACCTTAGTCCTCAGGCACCCCAAGCCAGTGGCTTCTTACCTTCTCAGACTCCGGCAGTTCCACCGCGTCTGAGGCGAACTCCAAGCCCAGGCATCTAGGCCGCAGGCCCCACTCTCTCCTCCCTTCCCAGCGATTGCCGGCCTCCGCTCGCATCTTCCTCCATCTCGAATCGACCTCCTGGTACTGCCGGAACCGGAAATTGGGACGCTGTCATTACCGCCTCCTGCAGGGGGCGGGGATGAGCAGTGGACAATTCTGCCAATGGCATTTGAGCCTTTGAGCCTCCCCCAGGAGCAAAGATGGGCGGTTCTCGTGGTCATCTTGGATTTGGGCAATAGCCACGCCTTCCTTAGCTTCGCCATGCCCTCAGCCTTAGAGCATGCGTGTGGTCGGCTTGGGCGCTTTCTGTAATTCAAGGAAATTGAGTAACCCGGCGCTTCTCGAAGATCCAGTTGTAAATGCGTCACTTTCTGTTTGGAGATCTATTGGAATCTTTATGTTCATATCTAATGTGTGATTTTTTTTCAAAATTTTTTAATTCTTTCTGAGACAGAGTCTCACTCTGTTGCCCGGGCTAGAGTGCCGTGGCGTCAGCCTAGCTCACAGCAACCTCAAACTCCTGGGCTCAAGCGATCCTCCTGCCTCAGCCTCCCGAGTAGCTGGGACTACAGGCATGCGCCACCATGCCCGGCTAATTTTTTTCTATATATATTTTTAGTTGTCCGGATAATTTCTTTCTATTTTTAGTAGAGATGGGGTCTCACTCTATGCTCAGGCTGGTCTCAAACCCCTGAGCTCAAATGATCCACCCACCTCGGCCTCCCAGAGTGCTAGGATTACAGGCGTGAGCCTCGGCGCCCGGCCTTAATCTGTGGTTTTTTATGTAACTTTTCTCATTTATGGAGCGAAAATAGTAGGGGCCAAAGTGCAGCAGGAAGGACTGAAGTTACGTAACCAATTTTGAGATTTGGGAACTTAAATTGCAGGAATGGGGACATCCTGGTGGCGGAGAAAATTGCATTAATGTTCTGAAACTTCCAGCTCTGATCTGAAACTATTTGCCCATATATATACACACACACACACACACACACACACACGCACACACACATACTTAAAAGAAGAGGAGGAGCTCTTTAAATGAGCTGGGAGGCCTGAGGTGGAGAGTCAATTCATTTCAAAATTAGTATCTCTACAACTCAACAACAAAAAGACAAACAACCCTATGTATTTTATTTATTTATTTTTATTTTTTTCATGTCAGACAGCTAATGTGCCGACGTCGTAACAAGATTTGAGGGAGGCACATCTCACGCATGCATGTGAAAACCCAATCATACAGCTTATGAACTACAAAAGGATAAAACAACCCTATTTAAAAATGAGCAAAGGTAAGCTTCTATGACTTGGACCAGGAAAATTTTTTTTTTTTTTTTGAGACAGACTCTCACTCTGTTGTCCAGGCTAGAGTGCGTGCCGTGGCGTCAGCCTAGCTCACAGCAACCTCAAACTCCTGAGCTCAAGTGATCCTCCTGTCTCAGCCTCCCGAGTAGCTGGGACTACAGGCATGCGCCACCATGCCCGGCTAATTTTTTCTATATATATTTTTAGCTGTCCATATGATTTCTTTCTATTTTTAGTAGAGATGGGGTCTCGCTCTTGCTCAGGCTGAGAAAAATTTTTTTAAATTTAAAAAAATGAGGCTAGGCGCAGTGGCTCACGCCTGTAATCCTAGCACTCTGGGAGACTGAGGCGGGTGGATCCTTTGAGCTCAGGGGTTTGAGACCAGCCTGAGCAAGAGCAAGACCCGTCTCTACTATAAATAGAAAGAAATTAGCCAAACAACTAAAAATAGAAAAAATTAGTCGGGCATGGTGGCGCATGCCTGTAGTCCCAGCTACCCTGGAGGCTGAGGCAGGAGGATGGCTTGAGTTCAGGAGTTTGAGGTTGCTGTGAGCTAGGCTGACGCCACGGCACTCCAGCCCAGGCAAGAGAGTGAAACTCTGTCTCAAAAAAAAAAAAAAAAAAAAAAATTAAAAAAAAAAAATGAACATGGCCGGGCGCGGTGGCTCACGCCTGTAATCCTAGCACTCTGGGAGGCCGAGGTGGGCGGATCGTTTGAGCTCAGGAGTTCAAGACCAGCCTGAGCAAGAGCGAGACCCCACCTCTACTAAAAAAATAGAAAGAAATCATATGGACAGCTAAAAATATATGTAGAAAAAATTAGCCGGGCATGGTGGCGCATGCCTGTAGTCCCAGCTACTCGGGAGGCTGAGACAGGAGGATCACTTGAGCTCAGGAGTTTGAGGTTGCTGTGAGCTAGGCTGACGCCACGGCACTCACTCTAGCCTGGGCAACAGAGTGAGACTCTGTCTCAAAAAAAAAAAAAAAAATGAACAAAGGACTTGAATAGACATTTCTGCAAAGGAAATATACAAGTGGCCAATAAGCACATGAAAAGATACTCAGCATCATCAGTCTTTAGGGAAATGCGAATCAAAACCAAGTCGATGTGATACCACTTCACAGCCACTAGGATGGCTAAAATTAAAACAAACAAAAAACAGAAAATAACAATCATTGGTAAGGATGTGCAGAAATGGGAGCCTTCAGACATTGCTGGTAGGAATGTAAAATAGTGCAGCTGCAGTGGAAACCAGTTTGGCAGTTCTTCAATAAACTAAGCATAAAATTAGCATATGACCCAGAAGTTTCACTCCTGAGTATATATACAAAAGAACTGAAAACAAACATTCAAACAAAACCTTGGGCCGGTGCAGTGGCTCACATTTGTAATCCTTGCAGTGGCTCACATTTGTAATCCTAGCATTCTGGGAGGCCGAGGCGGGAGGATCACTTGAGCTCAGGAGTTTGAGACCAGCCTGAGCAAAAACAACACCCCATTTCTACAAAAAAATAGAAAAACTGGCCAGGCACAGTGGCTTGTGCCTGTAGTCCCAGCTACTTGGGAGACTGAAGCAGGAGGATCACTTGAGCCCAGGAATTGGAGATTTCAGTAAGCTATGATGATGCCACTGCACTCTAGCCCAGATGACAGAGTGAGACCCTGTCTCAAAAAAAAAAAAAAAGCCATAATAGACATAGACAGGATTGTTTTTAATTTTTTAGAGATGGGGTCTCACTGCATTGCCCAGGTTGGAGTGCACTGGCTATACACAGGCATGATCATAACAAACTACAGCCTCAGACTTCTGGGCTCAAGCAATCCTCTTGCCTCAGGCTCCCAAGTGGCAGGGACTACAGGCACATGCCACTGTACCCAGCAGTAGACAGGATCTTGAAGAGATATTTGCCTACTCATGTTCATTGCAGTATTATTCACAATAGCCAAGTGGCAGAAGCACCCAAATATCCATTTGGGTTGAATGGATAAAGAAAATGTGAGATATATATATATATACACACATAATGGAATAGTATTCAGTCTTAAAAAAGAAAGAAATCCTGTCACCTGCTACAACATAGACGAACATTATGGAGGACATTGTGCTAAGAGAAATAAGCCAGTCACAAAAGGACAAATACTGTATGGGATATCTAGGGTGCTCAAAATCATGGAAACAGAAAGTATAATAGAATGGTAGTTGCCAGGGGCAGGGAGAGGGGCAATGGGGAATTACTGTTCGATGGGTATAGAGTTTCAGTTTTGCAAGATGGAAAAGTTCTAGCGATCCGTTACACAAGAATGTGAATATAGTTAATATTACTGAACTGTACACTTATAATGGCTAAGAAGGTAAAGTTTATAGTATTTGTTTTTTTACCGCAATTAAAGTTTTTTTTTAAAAAGAACCCATAGTAGAAAAGAGTTGTGGGAATAGGATGGCCAAGGTGTGAAGGTTACACAGAGGTCATAGTCAAGTTTGGCAGTTAGTGGCTTATGGGTAGTCTTGGAGAAAGTCCGGTGAGCAGAAAGGTAGGGAAAGAAGCCAGCCCACAGGGGATTAAAGAGAGCTGGGGCAACTCTGGGGGGCAGTGGGGGCGGCCAGAATGGACCCTCTCTGGTGAAAGAGACCAAGTGGGCACGGTGAATGGGTAGGGTCGTAGGAAGGGTTGTTGTTTTGCTTTTTCATACAGAGAACACCTGAGTACACCTGTAGGTGGGAGAGGGGAGATTAAAGTTGAGGGAGGGGGTAAAGTGAGGGAGGGAATGCTGGGGGCAGATAATTTATAGAACAAATTCGAGCAGTGATAGAGAGGAGGGTGCAACGCACTGGCTGGCCTCGGTTGGAAGAGGGACATGTGCCTTCGTGACAGGGGAGAGGAGGAAGGTGGTGTAGAGGTGTGGACAGGGTGTTATTTGTCAGATATGGGAATGGATGTGGCCAGGATGGGGGTGGCTGCACAGTCTTTCTATAAATTCATCTACCAAGAGTTGAAGCCAACTGCTGCAGTGGGGAAGGGGGCTGAGCTGGAGTCACGAGAAGTGTGGGAGAGCTGGGGACAGCAGCTGTGGGGGCCGCAGTAGGGGAGTCCGTGATGCATGAGGTGTTGCCTGTCTAGCAGACACAGCTGAGGCTGGCCAACACCGGCCTGTAGTTGCCCAGTGGGGGAAATTTGAGGCACTCGCTAGCAATGCTTGGCGTGCAGCGAAGGGCTGTGGGGCTGGCTGGCTCCGGGTGGGGAGCTGGCAGGGCAGAGGAGATAGTCTGGAGTTGGCAAGAACAGTCACCCACAAACCGAATCTTCTTCGATGCTCTCAAGCTGCTTACTCCCTTCACATCCTGGCAGGGTGCTCCAGCAAAAACAGCACCAGTCATAAGTTTTATCTTTTTAATAAAAAATAAACCGTCTGTGACAAGCAGTTTTCTGAATCTCAAAACAAAGGGAAGGGGAGAAGAGAGAGGTCAAGGGGTCAGCCAGGGGAAATAAGTGAATGAGGCTCAGATTACCCCTGCCATTCTAGCCAGAGCAGAAAGGATCCCAATCTGCCCCAGCTGAAGCAAGAAGGAAAGTGGTCAGACTTCAGGAAAGACTTCCTGGGAGTCTGCAATGCATGACTGGTAAGGGGAGCAGGAGGAAGCAGATCCCTGAAGAACCCTAGAAACCCCTGGGAGAGGGGAGTGTCCAAGGTGGTGTCTTCCGAGTGGTGTGTCCAGGAGTGGCAAGTTAGCTTACGGTTGTTGAGATGTTTGGTGTCTATTACCACAGGGTCCTGGAACAGTTAGGATTTTTAGGGTCTCCTGGAACAATATGTTTCTAGAGGGTCCCTGGAATGGCCAGAACTAAAGGACTCTCCCCAGGTCCTCCTATCACCGAGTAGGTGCAGTTCTGGGGTAGCTCCCTGTTAGAGAGCCATGTGCTTGGTAGAAGGGCGTCAGTCCCACAGGGGAGGTGGGCTGCTGTGGTGACCCTGCTGAGTGCTACCAGTGGTGCAGAGTGGCAGGAGAAGCTCCTCTCATGGAAGAAAGGTGGTCTTTTGTGCCACTCCCACCCTAGTCGGGGCTGCACTGCTCCAGGGGTCCTCGGCCAGCATGGCCAGGTGCCTGCCCTATGCTGCCGCCCCAGCCTGTGCCCAGAGTCTAAACCACCTCAGTACCCAGGCAGTTGTTGTCAGCGTCCACATCACTGGCAGAGGTCCTGTGTTCCTTAGGCGGCTGGAGGTGCTGCTCCCTGCTCAATGGGGCCTTCTCCCTAGGGGGCAGGGTCCCGCAGCCCTGGACCTTGCCCCGAGCCCGGAGTGCCCCCAGTGGGGAGGCCAGGAGGACGATGAGGGCTCCCGAAAGCACTAAGGCGAGGAGGACAGTGACCGTGAGAAAGTGGGGCCAATAGGACCGCTGGGCAGCCAGAGCAGTCCCACCACTGACCCTGGTCAGAGGAACCTCCACGTGCTCCCGGGGAATGCCTGCCAGTTCAGGATCCAGGGCCAAGGTCTGGTCCTGGCTGTCCACCCAGTAGGAGACCACAGGGTATGAGAAGCCATTCTCAGTGGCCCAGCACTGATAGAGACCCCCAACTCCATCCTGCAGTATCAGCAAGAGGGAGCCATTGTAGACCGTGGAAGAGGCTTCTGGGGCTGGGGCTGTGCCACGACTCCAGTGGTAAGAGGCCAGGGCTGATTGGTGGGGGCAAGGGAGCTCCAGGATGGAGCTGGGGACAGCCAGGACTTCTTTAACTGTAGGAGAAGGAAAGGGGAAAAGGGTTAAGGGAGGGGAAAGATGAAAGACAGAAGAGAGTCACTAGGCCAGCTTTGGACCCCAACTCTTAGCTCCAACTTCCATTTCAACTCCCAAACTCAACTCTCACCACTCTCAATCTCCAGTCTGGACCCCAGGCTAACCCCCAGTCCATTGAACTCCAACTCTGACGCCAAAACCAATTGCAACCTCAAACCTGAATCCCAGCTTGGTCCCCGGCTCAGAATTCCTATCTCTCCTCCCTACAGCCAGGACCCAAATCCATCCCAATTCTAGAGTTCAGATCTCAATCCAGGCAGGTGCTGGGGGAGGAAACCAAAGCAGGAATGCCCATCCCTGCCCAGAAGTCCTGCAGAGCCTTCGTGCCTCCCCTGGCTCCACACTCACTGATTTGCGGGCGGATCTGAGGCCGGAAGCTCCTGCCCATGGGGCCATTGGCACATGCCCACCCTGGGTTCCCTTGCTCCATGTCCTGCTTCCAGGAGTTCCTGAGAGGGCAGGAAAACAAAAATCATCCCTTGAAACAGCCTAAAGTGGGAAGAGGAAGGAGGGAGGGAGGGAAGTGCAGTGGGGAACAAGACAGCCTGGGGCAGACAAGACAGAAGAGAGAGGAGAGGAAGAGGAACCCGGGAAGGCGGGAGCAGCTTCAAAACTGCCTAGCGACACTCCATCCCTGGAGGAACCACCATGGGACAGGTGGACCCTCAGAGTAAATGTATCGGTAGCCCCTGCAGAGAGGAAGAACAGTAGCAGAAGCTTGGTAAGAAGGGTCCTGGCTGGCCATCTTCAGCTGCCATCCAGGAATGGCACTCACAGGTTGGGGGAAGACAGGAGGCGACAGATTTGCGACTGAGGATCCCAGGCGCAATGGGGGTCGCGGGCAAGGACGCAGTCCACACAGCTCTCATAGACACTACAGTTGGCTCGGGGCACCCTCCAGACACCTCCTGAGAAGCCTACAAACACTGCGCCCTGGAAGAGAATTGGAGAGTGTCGGGGAGCCCCAGCCACAGCTAGTAAAGTCCTGGCCAGGGAGCCGGCCCAACCTGCCCCCAAGGCCAGCCCCACCAGAAGGCCATTTAATGGTTGAGTCCCTTCCCACCTGGGTGGGGGCCAGCAGCAGGTTGCGGACAGGTTCAGGGTCAGGGAACAGCTGGATCTCTTCCACCAGATGAGCACCGCTGTCCCCACTCACCACAGCCTTGTGAAGGGACCCTGTGGCTGTGGGCAGATGGAGAGAGCTGAAGTCAGCTCACCTCATCCACACAGCCCTCTCTGACTCAGGTGGTCTCCCCAGCTGTCAGAAGGCTCCTTCTGAAGTGTGACGTGCACTGGCACAGGTCAGCCAGACCACTCCCTTCCCCTTGTGCCATGGAGATGGAGTTCTCGCAAACGCCTCGGCCCCCGTCCTCCCTTCGCATCCCTCGAGACACCCAACTGTCGGCGTTCTCCACAGGCATGAGGCAGCGGGCACCTGAGTGCTCCTGTAGAAAGTCACGCCACAGCCTCCCTCACTGCTACCAAGTGTCTCTACTCAAAGGCATGTTAGGGAGCCTTTTAAAAATTGCAACCTCCCCAACTGGCTTCCTGATTCCCCCGCACACTGCTCTACTTGACTTCCAAATCGCATAACGTACTATGCGTTTACGTACTCGGTATGCTCATTGTCTGTCTTCACCCACTCCGCTGTGGTTTTTGTGTGTGTTGCTCTCTACTGTATACCCAATATATGCACAGCTGATAACAGTGCCTAGTAACATGGCCTGAAGGAATGAATGAACTTGGTTGGCTTCTTCCATTAAAGCTCAAGGTCATCCCCTTCAGCGAGGCCCTCAATATGCTTGGGATTTGTCGCATTCCCCGCTGACTCTCTCTCTCTTTCCACAATGACCATTTGAATCTACCCCTCTCTCCTCAAACTTCCCACCTTTCCCGCCCCGGTCACTCCCAGCTCGTGACCTTGTGTCCTCCTACTTCATAGAGAGAAGACCTCCCTTGGCTTCCAGCCCCCTGAGTCTACACACTCACCAGGTCTCACCCTCTACAACTTCAGAGGCCTCTGCCATCCGTGGCTAATCACTCCTCCTGCATCTGGGACTCCAGCCTCCTGCTCCCTCCACAATTTTATCTGCTCATTATCCCCTCTCCTGCCCATCTCTTCCCCATTCTGCCTGTCTAGGAGGTCCTCACAGTCTTTCCCATCTATAAAACAAGAACCCTAGCTGGGCCCCGCACCCCTCTCCACTCACCCCCAATCTCCTCTCCCCCTTCACAGCCAAGCTTTCTGAAGGAGTGATCTCTACACCCGCGGTGTCCACCTCTCTCTCTGCCCATTCACCCTTCACCCCTCTAACATGGCTCCTCCATAAGGTAACCAGCTCTTGCTAAGGTCACCAAAAACCTCCCTGTCTTTCCCACCAGACAAAGCTTGGAAAGGGTAGGGACTGGACTGTTTTGCTCCCCTGATGTATTTTCAGAGCCAGCAGAGTGCCAGACACATAGTGGGTGCTCAATAAACAGTTGTTGCATGAATGAGTGAATGAATGAGCTCAGGGATTTCCCTCCTCAACCTGAGTGCAGCCCCTGCCCTAGTTCTCTGAGGATGTCCTGGAGCCCTTTACTCACTGGTACCCAGGTACATGACCAGATGGCTGCGCCCATCAAGGCCCTGGGCTGTCTCCACCGCAAGCTGTGTGTACTCCACGCCAGACTTCACCAGCAGAGGTGTCCCCACCACCTGCTCATCCATCAGGAAGTGGTCCTTCATGAAGGTCAAGGCCTTATCAGAGGAGGGGCCCACCGAGCACTGAGGGAGGAAGCAGGCAGATCAGAGGGGCTTGCCCCTTCCCTTCAGCTCAACCACTGCCACTTCCTTCCCCTTGCCTCCCCCCTCCTCAGCAAGCCTCCATTGCCTCCCTTCCTCCTGGCAGTCCTCATTGCAGGGTGCTGATCGCAGGTTAAAGCTCAGACTCTGGAGCTGCCTGGCTTTGAATTCCAGGCTCTGCATGCCTGAGGTTCCTCACCTGTGAAGTGGGCATATTACCAATACCTACCTCATAGGCTCGCTGTGAAAATATAATGCACTAATACATGAATAATAACTAGGACAGTGCTTGGCATGAGGTGAGTACTCAGTAAAAGTACTGTTATTACTGCTCTCCTCCTCAGCAGCTCCATCAAGGGCGCCTAGCAGCCAGCAGGAAGCAGGGGGAAGCCTCCTTGCAGGCAAGGACCAAGTTTTACTCATGTCTGTGGTCCCAGGCAGAGCACAGGACCTGGCACACAGTTGGTGCTCAATAAATGTTTGCTTAGTCATGACTGAATGAAGGTCACAGCAAGGGGTGGTATAGCAGGGAGTGTTTCTTATCAAGGTTTTGCATGAACTTGTTGCATGACTGTGGGAGAGTCCTTTCTCCATGCGAACCTCCCTTTTCTCACCATAAAATGTGGGGGTTGGACCAGCTGCTCTCTAAAGGCCCCGCTAACATGAATGTGCTGTGGCTCTGGGACACCTGTGTCCTGATCTTTGGTCAGGACCGTTGTCCTCTATACCCAACAGCACTGCCTTAGGGCCAGCCCCAACTCTGTCACCCTCAAGCTGTGCCCTTAGACAAGTTGCTTCACCTCTCTGAGCTTCAACTTCTTCATTTAAAAAGTGAGGTAATAACATCTGCAACTCATTTTGATGCCAGAATGAGCACATAAGCCTGCTCTCACATCCTCCCAAAAGGATTTTTTTAAAAGATATAAACCAGGGATGAGGAGAACAAGAGACAAGTACCAAAGCATTCACATTTTGGAAGCTGGAAAGCAAATGAACAGTAAATGACTTGAGAGAGAGAGAGAGAGAGAGAGAATCTTCTTTAGCCAGCCCTGAAGGAAGCCTCAAACCATGTGATTAATAAGGCAGATTCCTAAAGTTCATGAATTAGTGGCCCCAGTTACCTTTGGAAATGAGGTTAAAGGGGAAGCTAAATAAGGAGGATTAATTGAAAAATCTGTTTAAGAAGCAGACAGATCCCGTCCAAGCTCCACACAGCTGGGTGACTGCCCCTTCCACATCCTGGTCCAAGGTTTACCTTCTGGAGAGGGTAAAATCAAGGGTTTCTGGCTGGAGAACAGCAGGCACAGTTGAGGGGGACGGCATCCTGAGCACAGGGGGATTAAAGACAGGTAGGCACACTACATGATGAGACTCCTTCCCCAAGCCCAACCCTCTTCCCCTGTGGCTCCCAGACACCAGGAGCCAGGCCATCTACCTCCAAGCAGAAGACTAGAAGAGTCTGCTTTGGGAAAAGTGACTAGAGGTCAAAGAGAAAAGACCTAAACATACTGACATTGAAGATCCCCAACAAAACAGCCCAGCCAGGCCGTCCTCAGTGGGAACATAATGGAACCCAAATTGCCAAGCCTTACTCATGGGCACAGAGATTCCAAACAGCATCAATGTCCTCATTTTAGATATGAGTAGATAGCCCAAGGACTTCCAGACATGTGGGTAGAACCAGGAGCATGAAAGAAAGAAACCGAAACAAACAAATAGAAAAAACAAATAAAAATAAGAGGAGGCCGGGCACGGTGGCTCATGCCTGTAATCCTAGCACTCTGGGAGGCCGAGGTGGGAAGATCACTCGAGGTCAGGGGTTCGAGACCAGCCAACAAGAGCAAGACCCCGTCTCTACTAAAAAATAGAAAGAAATGATCTGGACAGCTAAAAATATATAGAAAAAATTAGCCGGGCATAGTGGCGCATGCCTGTAGTCCCAGCTACTCGGGAGGCTGAGGCAGTAGGATCGCTTAAGCCCAGGAGTTTGAGGTTGCTGTGAGCTAGGCTGATGCCACAGCACTCTAGCCCTGGCAAAAGAGCGAGACTCTGTCTCAAAAAAAAAACCTAAGAAGAGATCAGGCAAGGTGGCTCACACCTATAATCCCAGCACTTTGGGAGGCCAAGGCAGGAGGATCACTTGAACCCCGGAGCTGGAGACTAGCCTGGGCAACACAGTGAGATCCTGTCTCAAAAAAATAAATGAATAAAATAAAAATTTTTTAAAAAGAAATTTGAACACTGAATGCATATTAGATTAAGTAAATATTAATTTTGAAAGATGTGAAAATGGTACCATGGCTATGGTTTTTTTTAAAGCCCTTCTCTTTTGGAGATACTTGCTAAAATATTTATGTAAAATATTTATGGATGGGCCGAGCGCGGTGGCTCACACCTGTAGTCCTAGCACTCTGGGAGGCCGAGGCGGGTGGATCATTTAAGCTCAGGAGTTCAAGACTAGCCTGAGCAAAAGTGAGACCCCGTCTCTACTAAAAATAGAAGGAAATTAGCTGCACAACTAAAAATACATAGAAAAAATTAGCCAGGCATGGTGGCACATGCCTGTAGTCGCAGCTACTCGGGAGGCTGAGGCAGGAGGATCACTAGAGCTGAGGAGTTTGAGGTTGCTGTGAGCTAGGCTGACGCCACAGCACTCTAGTTCGGGCAACAGAGTGAGACTCTGTCTCAAAAAAAAAAAAAAGAAAGAAAAAAGAAAAAAATACATTTATGGATGATGTAGCGGGTTGGGAAGATAAAGTCCATTCAGAACCTGTGAATGTGACTTTATTTGGAAAAAGGTCTTTGCAGAAGTAATCAAATTAAAGATCTCAAGGTGAAATCATTCTGGATTAGCATGAGCCCTAAATCCAATGCCAAGTATCCTTTTAAGAGGTGAGGAGATACACAGAGGAGAAGGTGAAGTAACAACAGAGGCAGAGACTGGGGTGATGTGTCTACAAGCCAAGGAACAACAAGGATTGCTGGTTGCCACCAGAGAGCAGGAGAAAGACATAGAATGATTCTCCATCAGAGCCTAGAGAAGGAACCAATCCTGCTGACACATTGATTTCAAACTCTGGGCCTGCAGAACTGTGAGAGAATAAATTTCTGTTATTTTTAGCCACCAAGATTGTGGTAATTTGCCATGGACACCATAGGAAAATAATAACAGATGAAATGATATGATTTCCAGGATTTGCTTCAAAATAATAGTGGGGGCTGCGGCCGGGTGCAGTGGCTCACGCCTGTAATCCTAGCACTCTGGGAGGCCGAGGCAGGCGAATTGTTTGAGCTCAGGAGTTCGAGACCAGCCTGAGCAAGAGCAAGACCCCATCTCTACTAAAAATAGAAAGAAATTATATGGACAGCTAAAAATATGTATAGAAAAATTAGCCGGGCATGGTGGCGCATGCCTGTAGTCCCAGCTACTTGGGAGGCTGAAGCAGAAGGATTCCTTGAGCCCAAGAGTTTGAGGTTGCTGTGAGCTAGGCTGATGCCATGGCACTCTAGCCGGGGCAACAGAGGGAGACTCTGTCTCAAAAAAAATAAATAAAAAATAACAGGGGCTGCACATGGTGGCTCACACCTGTAATCTCACAGTTTCGGAGGCCAAGGTGAGAGGATTGCTTGAGGCAAGCAGTTCAAGACCAGCCTGGGCAACACAGTGAGACCCTGTCTCTGCAAAAAATTTAAAAATTAGCCAGGCATGGTGGCACACACTTGTAATTCCAGCTACTCGAGAGCCTGAGGCGAGAGGATCACTTCAGCCAAGGAATATGAGGTTACAGTGAGCTATGATCACTCCACTGCACTCCAGCCTAGGCAACAGAGCGAGACCCTGTCTCATAAAAAAAATAATAATAATAAGGGAGGAAGTAGGTGGGGTATAGCTGAAACAAGTTCGATTGGCTGTAAGTTGAAGCTGGTCAATAGAAAGTCCACTATACTATTCTTTTTTTTTTCTTTTGAGATAGAGTCTCTCTCTGTTGCCAGGGCTAGAGTGCCGTGGCATCAGCCTAGCTCACAGCAACCTCAAACTCCTGAGCTCAAGGGATCCTCCTGGCTCAGCCTCCCGAGTAGCTGGGACTACAGGTGCAGGCCACCACACCCAGCTAATTTTTTTATTTTTAGTAGAGACGGGTCATGCTCTTGCTCAGGCTGCTCTTGAACTCCTGACCTCAAGCGATCCTCCTGCCTCAGCCTCCCAGAGTGTTAGCACTATACTATTCTGTCTACTTTTTATATGTTTGAAATTCTCTATAATGAAATATTTTTATAAAAAGGATATTCGAGGCTCAAAAAAATCCAGGAAAGTAAACATTTCAGCAGAAATGAAATATCTGATAGAAGGATTGGAATATTCAAGTTGACCAAAGAGGAACAATACTATTAAAAAAAGAAAAAAAAGAAGGATCAGCAGATAAAGTTGAGACACTTCCAGAAAGTAGAACAAAACCAAAGACTTGGAAAATAGAAAAAGTTCTAAAGAGTTAGAGGACCAGTCTAGGAGTTTCAGAAAGAAGAGAGAAAAACACTCCATTAAAATGTAAGCTCTGGGCCGGGCACAGTGGCTCACGCCTGTAATCCTAGCACTCTGGGAGGCCAAGGCAGGAGGATCGCTCGAGGTCAGGAGTTCGAGACCAGCCTGAGCAAGAGCGAGACCCCCCCCCGCCCCGTCTCTACTAAAAATAGAAAGAAATGATTTGGACAGCTAAAAATATATATAGAAAAAATTAGCTGGGCATGGTGGCGCATGCCTGTAGTCCCAGTTACTCGGGAGGCTGAGGCAGGAGGATGGCTTGAGCCCAGGAGTTTGAGGTTGCTGTGAGCTAGGCTGACGCCACGGCACTCTAACCTGGGCAACAGAGTGAGACTCTGTCTCAAAAAACAAAAAAAAAATGTAAGCTCTGCAGTGGTGTTTACAGCTAATTGATCACAACCAGTTACAGATTCCTTAGTTCCTTCTCCACTTCCACTGCTTCACTTGACCAGCCTTACAAAAGAAAAAAGAAAAAAAGAAAAAGACAAAACAAAATGTAAGCTCCATGAGGGAAGGGACTTGAGTTTGTTTTGCTCACTGCTATATCCCCAGTGTCTTTAATAGCATGTATCGTCCATAAATATTTGTGAATGAAAAGGAAATAGGAAGAAATAGTTCAAGAAAACTTCTCAAAACTAAAGGAACTAAATTTCCAGGCTGAAGTGGCCCATTGAATGCCCAGCACAACAAATGAACAGAGTTCCATCGAAGCACACCACCATGAAATTTCAAAACACCAGGGACAAAGAAAAGACACTATAAGATTCCAGTGAGAAAAAAACAGGTTACACTCGGAGGGTTAGGGATTGCAATAGCTTTAGACTTCTCAACAGCAGCACTGGAAGCTAGAAGAGAATAGAGCAAGACCTTCAAAGTTTGAAGGAAAATTATTTCTATTCTAGAATTACATATACCCAGCCAAACTATCAAATGTCAAAGTAGAATGAAGACATTTTCAGACATTCAAGGTCTCAAAAAATTTTACCTGCATGTATCCTTTTCCAGGAATCTGTGGAGGGTAACCTCCACTAAAATGAGATGGTAAAAAAAAAAAAAAAAAAAAAAAGAGGAAGCCATGGGATTCAAGAAACACGAGATCTGTCACAGGAAAGAGGAAAAGGAAATCCCCCGGATGATGAAAAAGGGAGATTCTAGGTTGGCAGCTGTGCTCCGGATATAGAGGTGCCCTGTCTAGACTGGAGCCGATAGATATATAGGATCTCCAGAAAGATGATACTGTTAGAGCAGCCAATAGGTGCTGGGCACAGTGGCTCACACCTGTAATCCCAGCTACTCAGGAGGCTGAGACGGGAGGATCACTTGAGGCCAGTTCAAGACCAGCTTGGACAAAACAGCAAGATTCCATCTCTAAAAAAAAAAAAAGAATAGCTAATAGGTCTGTCTTGAGAAGATAGTCAGATAATTCCAGAAGAGTTTGGGGTTGAATTAAAGATAAGAGCTTAGAAAACAGGTCGGGCAAGGTGGCTCATGCCTATAATCCTAGGACTCTGGGAGGCCGAGGCAGGTGGATCACTCGAGGTCAGGAGTTCAAGACCAGCCTGAGCAAAAGCGAGACCCTGTCTCTACTAAAAATAGGAAGAAATTATCTGGCCAACTAAAAATGTATATAGAAAAAATTAGATGGGGATCGTGGCACATGCCTGTAGTCCCAGCTACTCGGGAGGCCGAGGCAGGAGGATGGCTTAAGCCCAGGAGTTTGAGGTTGCTGTGAGCTAGGCTGACGCCATGGCACTCACTCTAGCCCGGGCAACAGAGCGAGACTCTGTCTTAACAAAAAAAAAAAAAAAAAGAGCTTAGAAAACAAAGCAAGCAAAAAAAATCAAGATAATTACTAACCCCAAGGAAAGCAAAAAATTATGCAAAAAGAAAAGTAATAATGGCTGACTACCTGGCTCAGCTGTGAATAAGAGTCATTATATGAATATTGATCTTACCAAAATTACTATAAAACTATGTTGAAGATTGGGAGTGGGTGCAGTTAGGGGTGGGTGCAGTTATTGTATGCTGGTAAGCTAGTTTGGTGGGGGTGTGGGGGTATGGAAACACTGATTTGCAGTGTTTGTGGATTTCTGCGGTATATACTTCCACCACGGCTAATTTCAAGCTACCAGTGTGATGTCACTGAACACAAATTTGGAAAGAGATGTGCCAAAACAGTTCTCGCTAGGTGCTGCAAGCTGGTTCCAGCACGCCACCGAAAGCGGGTGGGGTGCAGGTGGGGTGACACAGTTAAATCCTCCCCTTCTAGAATGAGAATTCAATAGATACTGTCTGAAACTGAAATATCAAGAAGTAGCAATAAAAGCATGGTATTACATATTTTGAGATAAATACAAAAAGAATCAGTTAAAGGAGCTAAAGGTGGTTGGGGAAAAGTGGAGGATAGGGAAGAGGGCTGCTTTTTGTAACCTACAGAACTGTTGGATTGTTTAAGTCCTTGATATATATAACTCTGATTTTTTAAAAAGTTAAACAAGAAATGCAAGTAGAGATGCCCAAGACAGTCTTGGCAGACAGCCCGTGTTCCCTTGTTTCCTCAGTGATATACCCAGATACTGGTGTGCACTTAGCCTTGTGGGGGACGTGGTTCCAACAACTGTTGTGTGTACAGGATGGTGTTGGCCACTTGCGGAACTATACCAGGGGTATGTCTGAGTACACAGGACTGATGCGGTGCGAGCACTAACATTTACTGGCCATTTACTATGCCGTGATAGGAGCTTTCACATGCACATTATGTGTGTGTTTGTGTGTGTGGACTTTGCTCAGCGCTGCAGAGTGGGAGGTGTAAGTACTCACGCTGCCAGGCCGGGGGTTGGTCTCAGGGCCCCTATAAGTAGTCCAGCGTGAAGTTTCTTTGTTCAACTCCTTGTACTTCCCCTTGAAGACATGCTCAATGTCAGTGAGAGAGAAGGCACAAACTGCGGAGCTCCTGGTTCCTCCAACCTGCCTGGAGATAGCCAGAGGGACATTGTCTGCGGTCTCCTCTGCCATACCAGGCAGCTCCCCCTCAGTGAGAAACCCCTGGAGGTTAGGAGTTCTCCTTGCTGTGGTGATAAGAGCTAGGAGAGCCCTATGGAGTTCCCTCACTCTGGCCCAGGGCCTGGCTCTATGCCTATCCTAGGATCTGAAGTATGATTATCCTTAATGAGAATTAATTGGGGCTAAGCCCCTGGGGTGGCTCCTACCTGTCCTGCGTAGGCTGGGCTGTACCCACGGGAGGTGCAGTGGAACCTGCTCCAGACTGGCTCTACATGAAGCCCTCCTCCTCTGAGTTCCTTGGATTCCTGGTGCTCAGAGAACTGACCAGAGCCTGACTACCACACTATTTTTATTTCTTCAGCCCCTGTCTGTGGGGACAGAAGGTCTGTCTCTCTCTCTCTCTCTCTCTCTCTCTTTTTAAGAGACAGATCTCTCTGTGTTGCCCAGGCTGACTTTGAACTCTGTGGGTTCAAGTAATCCCCCTGCCTCAGCCTCCCGAGTAGCTGGGACTACAGGCACGTGCCACCATGCCAGTCTCTCTCTCACTCTCTTTGACTGACTGTTGAACACACCATGTTCTCAGTTCTGGATTTCACTTACACCAGATACCTTTGGTACCTGACTTCTTGTTAGCAGGTACCTAAACACCGTAGGGCTAGACCATGGCTGTGCGACCTTGAACAAATCAGTTAACCTTTCTCAACCTCCATGCAATGGCTTTATTTTTATCTTATGATACTGATGGTGTTTCCCTCTTTGCCCTGGCCATTAGGAAGTGCAGAGCTAAATTTCCCAGATGTGAGAGCCTGGTGTTCTGCAGGCATCCAGGGACTATACCAGATCTATGACTAGCATTTGTAACGTGCTGCCCTATCCCTGGCTTTTCCCATCCTCCCTTTATTCCCATTTCCTTATCCATTTTATTGATTTTAATGCCTGCCTTTTGTAAACCGCTTCCCACTCTTTTTGGAACCAGGCAGAATATAAACTAATCAGAACCTCCCTGAGCTTTATTTTTCCCAGCTACATAAAGGGCATGGATCAAATTCCTGGGAGGTGGTGCAGAGTAGGAGCTCGCCCACGTCCGTTCCTGCCCCAGCCTCACGAGCCAGGGCCACGCTGGACTCAGACCCCACGGCCAGCTTCCCGCGCTGTCGCTCACCACTGGGAGGTGAAGACTGCGTAGACGTGGGGGACTGTGGAGGAATCGGCGGGCAGCAGGACGGCGTGGCGGATGACGTTGAAAGGCAGCTGCCCCGGCTGCGTGCACAGCAGCTGGGCCTTCAGGAAGGTGGTCCACTTCTTCTGCAGCAGCTTTTCGCCGCCCACGTCGTTCTGTGGGCACCGGAGTCAGCCTCCCGCCCCGCGTGTCCCCGCCTCCCCCCGCCCCCGCAGGGCCCCAGCCACTCAGCCCCGCCTCCCTCGCAGGCTGCAGACCTTGCAAACTCGAGCCACCCTCGATGTGTGGAGCTTCTCGAAGAAGTCAAATTCGCTGGCGGTCTCCTCGAAGAAGAAGTAGACGACCTGCGTCGAAGGGATGGCTGCCACGAAGGCGGCGTCCGCTGCGGGGGCGGGGCAGAGGGCCTGAGCACCGGGAGGCCCCGGGTCCCCTTGGTGAAAACCGGTGGGTTGGCTCTAGAGGCCAGGGGACAGGCTGCCGTATCCCATAGCTTATCCAAGGCTGGTGAGGGGGGATGGGGGTGACTGGTACTTCTTCAATGCATTTGTATAAGACGGAAGCTTCGTGAGGACCGGAAGCTTCGTCTTCTTCCCTGCTATGCCCCCCAGCGCCTACCAGTAATGCCCATAATGTGCCCTCAACAAATGAGAGTTGCGTGAATTAACAGCAATTCACAGTGCCAAGTCTCCGGGGCTCAGGAGATGGGGCCAGACCTGTGCTGGCTGGGGGTCAGGTCCTTACGATGCAGCCAGCGGAGGAAGGTGTCGGTCTTGAGGACAGGCTGGGATCCCAGCGTGCGCATCAGGATGGGCTCACTGCCCAGGAAGTTGTTCATGGTGCCAGAATAGAGCATCCCATCTAGGGGAGGGGGAGGGGAGGAGAGGAGCCCATCAGGGGGAGGCCTCCCCTGCCCTCCTCAGACCTGCCTGGGCCGCCAGCATCAGTATCAGTCTCGAGGCCCTGCATTAGTTCTGCACCTTCCTGAGGAGCCCCAAAGCCCAGCTCGTCCTGACCACCACCACTGAGCCCCCTTCTCAGGTCCCTCTCTGCACAGGAAATGGCCAGCCTATGTGGTACTTTTCCAGCCATTCTCTGGCTACTCCCTCACACGAGCAGCTGAAACGCTTGCCAAATAGACTCACTCATTGATCTCAGAAAGTGACTGTGTTTTCTGCTTCTACACCTTGGACCCTACCCTTCTCTTCCTGGAACACCTTTCCTGCCCATCTATCTACCTATCTTTCAAGGTCCTGCTCAAAAGCCAAAGGCCACCTCCTCCAGGAAGCCAGGGTGGGAAGTCTGTAATGGTTGGTGTGAAGGAGTGCCGGGGCCATGATTTCTTCTTTGTGATTCCTATGGTAGCCAGCACGATGCCTGCTACACCAGAGGAGGTATTCGCACAGTGCACATTTGTTTAAAAAAAGACTGAATCTCAGGCCTCTTCTCTACCTGATACTTTCCCCGACCCTCATGCCTCTGTGTCTCTCCGCATCCGCCTCTCTCCACCTCCTTTGTGGCAGTTTCAGCAGGAGCTGGTGGCCTAACTCTCCCTCCGATCTTGTGCTCTGAGGCTCCTGGCTTCCTTCTCTGTCCCCCACCTTTTAGGAAACTCTGTAACAGTCCATATTTCACAGAGTGACTAGAGAAAGCAGACATTGGGATGCACCAGGAAAGCTGATACTCACCCACCAAGACAGCTGTGTGCTTGTGGGCAGGGTCAAAGGGGCTCTGGCCTTTCCCCTCCATGACCTTGTCCTCTGAGATGGGCAACAGGTGGGAATCTCGGAGTTCCTAGAGGGGGGGAGAGGCTGGGGGGCCAGAACGCCAGGGTCTCACATCTGGGAAATGAGGGGCACGAGGGAGGAAGGGAGAGGGGCATAGAGGGAAATTGGTCTGGGGCCAGGAAGCTCATGAGGGTCCTGAGTCTGGAAGGCCAGAGTTTTCCAGAGCTACAGAGGAAAGTCTGGGGGTAGATGTGAGAAGGGATGCTTGAGAGCTTGAGAGCTAGGCACCAGGTAACTCACAATGAAGGTACAAGCAGGGCTGAAGGCGAAGGTGCCGCAGGCGTAGAGATGGGTGGCATTGAAAGGGACCAGGACACGAATGAAGTTGAAACACTGTGTCTGGGAGAGACAGAGAATTCAGGACACTTGCCTCAAACTCCTGGGCCCCCCAAGGCTGCCCCTCCTAGTGGGGAGAAGGGCCAGGCACTGCTGGGGCAGTCCCCGTACATCTTTATAGAACATAATCCAAGCGACAATCATGACAAGTGTCCTCCACTGCCTGCCCAACCTGAGGTCACCCGGTGCTGGTCTACAGAAGCCAGGGCTCTCCGCCCAGACCCCCATGCCCCCACCTCCACTTACCTCATTGCTCTTCTTCTTGAAGGCACATTCACTCTTTTTTCTGTCACTGGCTGGCCAGGGTATCTGAAAGTGGGGAGTTGGGGATGGGAGGGAGATGAAAAGAAATGAGGTCTTCAGGCCGGGCGCGGTGGCTCACGCCTATAATCCTAGCACTCTGGGAGGCCGAGGCGGTGGATCATTTGAGCTCAGGAGTTTGAGACCAGCCTGAGCAAAAGCGAGACCCGGTCTCTACTGAAAATAGAAAGAAATTAGCTGGACAACTAAAAATACATACAAAAAATTAGCCGGGCATGGTGGCACATGCCTGTAGTCCCAGCTACTTGGAAGGCTGAGGCAGGAAGATTGCTTGAGCCCAGGAGGTTGAGGTTGCTGTGAGCTAGGCTGACGCCATGGCACTCTAGCCCAGGCAACAGGCCTCTAGAGCCAACCCAACGGTTTTCACTCAAAAGACAAAAAAGTTAAAAAGAAAAGAAAAGAAATGAGGTCTTCAGCTCTGTGACCTGCCATCCCCTCCTCAGCTCTGGCATGAAATGACCAGCAGGCATGAGGGTTAGTGACATAGTGATGGGTGGTAAGAACACCAATTTGTGACTACGGCTGTCACACTGATGATACTGATATTGATCAGACACAGCTCCATGGTCGAACATGGGCCAAGGAATCAGACAGACCTGAGTTTGAATATAGGCTCAGACACTCACCGACTGAGTGATTGTGATCGATTTCATAGGCTGCTGGTGGGGACAATTAGGTGGCACATGTAAAGCACCTAATACAATGCATGGCATACACAGGAGCAGCTGTCAAACCACACATTTCCTGAGGAAATTGTTAAAAATGTTGGTTCCTGGGTCACACCTTAGAGAATGTGCATTTCCAACCAGCACCTTATACATGCAGGTGGCCAACAGACTACACACCGAGAAACACAAACCACAGAGGTGATCGGTATTGCTAGCTCCCTCTCTCCCTTTCTTCTTTCCTCTCCCTCTCTCCCTCACATTGTTCACGTTGGTAGAGTGACTATAACACACAAGCCGCGTGATTTCTACCCAGTGGGTGGATATCAAATTATTGATATAATTTAGCCAAGGTTGATCTCTTATGTCAATGATTTCCATGTCAGCCATTTTAGAAATTAATATTATTCAACCAGTATTCGTGATTCCAATGAAGAGTGAGGCCACTATAATATTTTGTGTCTGTTACATTGTCAAGATACATATAACAAGAATTGCTGATTGTCGCTGATTATAAATAATCACAATTGGCCTGTGATTCACGCTTAGGTGGCCCAGGGGCAGGGTGGCTCCTGGCCCCCTTCTCACTCCCAGCCCACACCCTTTGTCCCTGGCCTCCTTACCATATTCTTCAGCCTTGGGACCCCTGGATCCTGGATGTTCAAGGCCAGAATGGCCTCTCGAGCCCCCACATAGAGAGTATTTCCATCAGCACTCAGGAGCAGAGTGTCAAAATCCTGGAGGCCCTTCTGGTGGAAGAAGCTAAGCGCCCTGCATCCATCGCCTGTGGGAGGTGTGAGAGAGAGTGGTGAGGAGTTGGTGGGTGGGCAGCTGATTCCTGGGATAAAAGTGGGGGAAGGGAAGGGTTGGCAGAGTGTCCTCCCCAGGCCCTGGCAGCTGGACCCCCCCTTCTCCACCAGCAACTTTCCTGTTCACCCCACTCGGCTGGCAGCTGTGGGAGCTTTGTGTGTTGAGCCCAGAGTAGACAGGAGAGGCAGCCAGAGACAGGGTAAGGACAGCCTGGGGCTCGGGAAGAGTAGCCCTGCACCCATGACAAAAGGGATAGGAAATAAAGTGAGAGACAATGGATGCTCTTCCAGGCCCAGGGGTGCTGCAGTGGGGAGGACACCTTGGTCCCCACTGGGAGGGGGAACAGCAGGCAGACCAATGGACAGGAAGGTGTTAGCAGCCACAGCAGGAAAGCTAGCCGCAGACAAGACTGTATGTCAGAGGGTCCCTCTCGTCACCCCACCACCACTCCCGCTTCCTTCCCCTCCTGTTACAGGAAATTTCCACCACCAGAATCACTGCAAACAGAAAGGAAGCACGTTTCTTCAAAGGTCTGTGTAGACATGCTATGTGGCCAGGGGAGAGAAGCCTGTTGTCGGAGACTCACCTAGGTCCTCTCCATTACCGTGGTGCAGCCGTGTGCGTGTGCGTTTGTGTGTGTGCATGTGCGTGTGTGTGTGTGTGTGTGTGTGTGTTCCTGTCCCACTAGCACATCAGCAAGGGGGACTAAAAGGCAGCCCTCAAATCCTCTCTCATTAGCATCTGTGCACTTTTGCATGAGTTAAGAGGACTGACTGGCTAATTGTTATCTTTGCAGGCTCAGGGAGTCTTAAATAGGACCAAGAGGAGGAGCTGGGGAGTAAAGATATAGTGTGGCAAAGTGTTGGAAGGGCCGGCCTGGGGGCAGGGGTGTCTCCTGGAGGCCAGACCTCTCCCAGAGATGTATAGACACCTCAGTTACTGACTTGATCTCCCTGCAGTGTGACTGCTCATCTGCCTCCGCCTGAGACTGTGAACACTTTAAGGGCAGGGGCTGAGTCTGGTCCATGTTTGTATTCCCAGCATCCAACACACAGGAGGTATCTCCATCAATGGGGAACATACATTTCCTTTACCAGGCTGCCCCAGAAAGATGCTAAAGACACAGCCATGCCCACAAGACCCTGCCCCTACAATGCCTGCAGGGTCTGTATCCTTTCCCGAATCTTCTCCCTGGAGGGAAGAGGGCCAGCAGCCGCCACAACCTCAATAAGAAACCAGCCAAGCTGTACGTGTGTGGGGGTTCCAGGGCCCACACCCCAGCCAAGCCATGCCACAGTAGTGGATTCTTATGATCCAGCATGACCTGTGTGGTTGGCATGGGCCTGGCATGCCCTGGGTCACTAGGTCCACACATGGTCTTCTAGCATGGGCCTTGACTTTGGGGCACTTGGGAGTAAGAAAGCAGTTGGGGTTTGAAGTACCCAGCTTGATGACAGTGACATTTAAGAAGAGAAAGAGAAATCACCAGCTTTGGAGAACTAGAAGGAGCGGTGCCCTGGAAAAGCCCCCTCTCTTCCCTTTTCTCAATCTGTGTCTTAAGTGGGTTTCCTCTCAGTTTGAATTTCTATTTCTGGCTGTCTCTTTCTGTTTCTCTGAGGCCCTCTGTTTCTCCCTGGCATCTCTCCGCATGTCTCTGTTTCTCCATGTCCATTCCCCCCCACCCCCATTCCCTCTCTCTCCATCCTCCACCCCCCCTCCAGCTCTGTGCTGCCATCCCCACACTTCCTGGCCATCAGACACTTACCTGCATAGTATCTGACCCTGGGCACAGGCCCCTGCCCCCCTCCGTCCGCGGTCGTTGTTGGCAGCAACAGCTGGAGAAGTTGAAACACGAAAAGGCCCAGGAGGCTCCAGGGGTCCAGGCCCAGGGCTGGGAGGGCCATGCTCAGCCAACTGCTGTCACCAGATGGCTCTGGGGAAACAGGCACCCGGGTACTTTCTGGGTGAGTAGTCCTTACCACATCCCCCTGGGGACCAATCAGCGAACCCTGGGCAGCAGAAGTGTGGGGGCGGGGGAGCACGAGGCCGGGGTGGTTCCCTATCTGGAAGGGCCCTCGCAGAATCTCACTTCCATCACCCTCGCAGGCCTCAGCCTGATGCCTCACTTTCCCCTCTGGGCAGAAGCCCAGGTATTCTCTACCCTGCGTCCTGCCCTCTGCTCTGCCTGTTTTCGCCTTACTCCCAGGGAAGTCCTTCGTGCTGTCCCTCCTTTGCCTTCCCTGTTCCCACAGCTCATAGCCAAAACTGTTGCCTGGCCCTGGGCAGGAGACCTTCTGGGGAGTGGGTACCTATACTCGAAGCATAAATTCCTCAGACCTTACTCTCCTGCCACTTTCAGATCTCTTGATACCTCGTGCTTCACACTCACCCCTGATCCAGGCCAGCAGACCAGGTCTGAGTCAGCCTCCTCTAACCTCTCCCCCAGCCCCAGCTGGGCTCAGGGTCTTTGATGCTCAGGCCTACCTGGCCCTCTTCCTCCATCCTGCCAGTTTGGCTGTCAGCACTTCCCGGGGAGTGGCCTGGGCAGGGGTGGCTGGCTGGCTCCCAGCCGCTGCAGCTCCCCGTCTCCTTGTCTTTGCTCCTGCTGTCTGCTTCCTTGGGCCTCTGCATAATTTTCCCCCAAGTCCAGCAACCCCAAGCCACCCACCTCACCTCACATACCCTTGAACCAGCCACAGTGGGAAATCCGGGTGTTCAGACTCTGGGGCAGGGGTGCCATCCAAGGGAAAGAAGGAGGAGGGTTCCCAACCCCCAGAGGCAGGGGGCAGAAGGCTCAGCCTGGCTGGAACGGGAGCGCGGCCCTCCAGGTGCCCATCGTGCCAAAGCCAGCTCTGGGAGCTCTGGGCTAGGGAAACCAGAATTTCCACCTCTCGAGTTGTGACAGATCCTGGCTCGGGCGGAAGTTGGTGAATTGGGAGGGAATAAAAAGAGGCTCACCCGCCTCTCAGGAGACACACCTCTCTTTCTGCCTCCTTTTGCCTCGGTCCATCCAGAAGGTTGGACCTTCTCGGTCGTTTCAGCAAGTCCCCTGCCTCTCCATGTCACATGCAGTCTAACTAGCCTGGTAGTGTTTTCTCCTCTTGCTCAAGATTCCCCAGATATGGGACATAACAACGTCTTTCCTATTCCTCTTTTCATGTACCCACAAGGTGGGGTCTTTCCACTTTTACCTACTGGGAAGTCCCTGCAGTGCTCTGGCCTTCAAACCCCCTCTCAGCTAGGCCATAATCTTTTAAAAAATAAACGTATTAGCTTCTTATCCTTGATTTTGCTGAGGAGGTCTCTCCTGTAGTCTAATCTCCATCACTCTTAGGGTGGCATCAGGCCAGTAGGAAGTCCCGAAAACTTCCTGTCTGAGCTCATGCTTAATGGAACACACTTCTGAGGCCCCCAACCTCCAGTGGTGGCTGTTCACCCCTCCCCAAAGGCTCTGGGGGAGCCTCATAATGCAGGGTTAATAAGGCATCTGGCGCCAAGAACTCCATGACCTATAAAGTGGGTAGGCTCCTGCCCACTCAGCCAGTTCAGCTGACTGCAGGTTAAAGAGCACAGACAACCCAGGGCTAATCCAACTCTCATAAATAATCCACCTCCATCTTAAACACACATTCCTCACCTCCAGGAAGTCCTTCCTGTAGTATAACTTCCATCTCTCCTGCTCCAGCACCAGCCAACATGGGTGATGTTACAACCCAGGCTACTTCTTAGAATTCCTTGTCTGAGCCCACTCAGCCTTCTTTCATCTCTCTCAATTTCCCCAGGAGTTGGTCTCAGACATGCTCCTCTTGACAACTGTTTCTGTCTAGACTTGCATAAGACTTCCCCACACTCTCCTGAAGGTTGGTTGCCAGGTCCCTTTCAGGTTCTTAGAATCAAGAGAAACTCCCATTTACCCAGATCCTATCTTCTGTGTCTCCCCAAGCCCCAGCCCAGGTTTGGGAAGCCACTCTGCCCCTGGGCCTCTCTGCTTAAACAGATTGGCTTATCTGGGTCACCGGGAGGAGTTCCGATGGCGGGAAGAGGGGGAAGTTCCAGCCCCACCCTCCCACCCCGACAACCTATTCCCGCTTCTCTGGAAGTGGCAGACTCAATGCCCTGCCCCCAGTTCTTTCTCCAGAGGCCCAGAATCCTCCCAGCCCCGACATCCTCTTCCCCAGCCCCTCCATCCAATATGAATGGTTTACACTATCAGGTTTTGGTCCTCCCAGCAATTTTAGCAGATAGGTACCACCATAATCCCATTTACAGATAAGGAAGGGAGGTTACACAGCTAGAACCCAAGCTAAATTCAGATCTACCTCATTCCAAAGCAAATCTCTCAGCTACACAGTCTCTGCAGAGTCCTGCTCCCTCCGTTCCGCCTCCTGCCCAGTCTGGGAAACTCAGTTCTGGGCCACTTGGATAGAGAAGGCGAGTGCGAGGGGTGGGAGGGTAGCAAGCTGTCTCCTCTGGGCTAAGAAACAATATCTCTGGGGTGATTCCTGACTCAGAGGAAACAGCAACCTCACTGAAGAAAGGCCATCAGGTGCCACCCTCTGCCTCCGCAGCGCCTCCTGGTGAAGGAGAGCCCAGTGGGGAGGAAGGGCACCCTGCCCCTCAGCAGCGCCCCCGAGCTCCAGAGTCAGGTCCACAGTGCCACTGCCATCTCCGCAGAACTCACAGCCAGGGCTGGCTTCGCAGGTGCGTGACCTGTGCAGTCACACAGTGGCCTGTACTCAGGAGGGCCCACGCTTGCTGTGATGCTCTGCTGTTGCCCTCTTGAAAGTCTTAATAATTTTTAAACAAGGGACCCCACATTTTCATTTTGCACTGGGCTCCACAAGTTATGTAGCAGGTCTTGCCGAGAGCATCAAGGAAGCTCCGAGCTGAGAGGGTCCCACCGCCTCCCTCGCTGTACAAATGAGGAAACCAAAGCCAAGGAGGGGAAGTACCTTGGCTGGGGTTGGAGTCAGGCAGCATGTCTGGTGGGGTGGTGGAGGGAAGGGGTCAGATGTTCAGGGACCAGGTCATAGGGGTCGTGCCACCTTCAGGCACCTATCTGGGGGTTCCCCCAGCCCATTTCTCCACAGGCCCTGGAGCTCAGCCTGGGGAACACCCATGACAATAAGACTGAGTTCAACCTCTCCCTGCCAAAGTCCAGCTCTTCCCGAGACTCCTCCCCCATAACCCTGAGACCACATCGAACAGTAGCCCCTTCCTGCCAGGCTTTATCCCCCCGAGCAGAGGTCTAGATGTGGGGGTGCAGGTGGGAGGGGAGATGGAGGTTGCTTCTCATCCTTACTCCATGCCACCTCCGAGCCCCACCACCCCAGGGGCTCAGCCTCCTCGGAGCCCTGCGGAGCTTGGGTGCCTCACTGAAGGAGGGGCTCCTGGAGCCGGGAGAGAAGCCACTTCTGGCTTTACCACCAATGACCTGGCAAATCCAGTGTCCCCCACCTCCTTCTCCCATCCAGCCTCAGGGGCAGCCACCAGAGGAGCAGAGTCCCGGGGCATGTGCTTCCTGGCTCCCCTTCCTTAGCCCTACCTGTCCTCCCCTCATCTGCTCTCTTTGTATGATCACAAGCAAGTCAAGTCAACTTATATGTATTGAGCGCCTACCGTGTGTAGGCGCTAGGGATGTCCCCAAGCCTCCACACCCCCAGCGCCCCCCACCCCTTCCCACTCCCACTGTCTCCCAGCCTTCTTGTCACCCGCCAGCCCAATCCCTCCTAACCCCTTACCCAATGCCTCCTGGGTCCCCTCCTCCAGTCTGACTAGCACTGGAAGGCTGTGCTGAGCATCCTACACAATGGCCCGACCCCTCTGTCTGCCCCCTCCTCAGGGCAGAGCCAGCGCCAGACAATGCCCGCCCCCTCCTTTCAGAACTGTCTGTCAGCTCTCCCGCTCCCTTACCTGGAGCCCGGGGATGCCGCCACGTTTGCCTCCCGCTGGAATGCCAGGCGTACTGGTCTCCCGGTGCCTCAGTCCCTGCCACACCCCCACCCCCATTCCCAACCCCATCCCGCCTCACTGGTCCTCAGTCACCATGGCAACTGCATCTCTAAGTGGGAGGGACTAGAATCTCCCCATATTCTTCCTCCTCCTACCCGTGTCCCACTGCGCCCCACCTTTTATGGCTCCTGGATCCACATGTGTGGAGAGGAATGGCTCCAGATGTGGGGAGAAGGTGAGGAGGGGGTACACTGGCCCCCAGGTCCCCGCTCAGCTCCCTTGCCCACCTTCAGGCAGGCGCCACCGTGTAGATATCCCCAGCTGGGTTCAGGAGGTCAGCTGAGGCCAGTTCCCCTGTACGGCCAGTTTCTCTGTGTTTCTCCTTCCCCGGGAACTGCGTGCGTACAGGGGAGACACACCTGGATGCTGGCCTGACACTATGCAAATTGAGTTAGCCAATGATAGTGAAAATGAACACATGAATAACTATGCAAATAAACCAAGGGACAAAGTCTCTGTCAAGAAGCCCAAGAAGCCCTCTTCTATTAATATTATCCTGATTTCCGAGGGAAGGCGTCCACTGCCAGGTTCAGGTTCTGCCTTTTCTTCCTAGGCCACCTTGCAACGAAGGTGCCACCTCCAGAAGCCTTCTTTGGCTAACACCCCCTGAGACCTATTAGGAGGGAAAGGTTTGTGCCGTAGGAGGAGGGGTGAAGGGCAGACTTCAGAAAGGACTTTCCAAAGATCTAGACTAGATCGAGATAGAAAAAGAGACAAGACTGAGCTGGATTCTTTTCCCTCTGGGAAGGAGCAGAGGCAGGCAGAGGTTTGGGTGAAGACTTTGGGAGCTGGGCCTTGTGTCCTCTTCCAGCCCTGATACTAAGCAACCCTATTACTGGAGCTCCCTTCTGTCCCTGCTGGGCCTCAACTTATGCATTGGTAAGCTGAGTTGTTGAAAAAGCCCCTTCCAGGTTGGCGTTCTCAGCTTTCGAGGGGACTGAAAAAAGCTCCCTGAGGCTGGGAGCGAGAGCCCTGGGTCCCAGGCCTGGTTGCCTGTAACTTCCTCTGTGATCCTGGGCAGGGCACTTGCCCGCTGTAAGTCACCTAGGTAATATAATGGCTTTGCAGCCTACCTGGGAGTAGCTTGGCTCCTCTCCAGACATAATAGCATTTTTTAGAAGAAGGAAATGAGTATGCTGGTGCCAGCCTGGTGCAGAGAGTTTTGCAGGCCAAGTTTGGTTCCCTTTTCGGTTGGAGTAGTGGTTGAGCATTTCCTCTTAGGTTGGGGCAAGGAGGGCACGACATGTGCTGAAAGCAGAAGTGGACCCTGAACAGAGCTGCTATCACATCCCCCCACTGCTTCCTGGCACTCCATCCTTGCTGCCCCTCAGCACCTGGGCCTTGGGGACTCACACAATGCCTATTTGTCCAGGCTTCTCTCCCCGACAGGACCGGGACACAAGGTAGGAGGGGAAGAGATTATTTGGGATTAAGATGGCAGGGACTAGAGGAAACTGAACTTGTACTGTAACAGGAAGGAAGAAGATTGAACTGTAGAAAGACTTCACACCCTCATTGGATGTACTTGGGTCCCAGCCCCCATTTTCTTCCCACTGAGGGGAATTGGGCCCAGTCTCTGTGGCAGAATTGGAAGAGGTCACATTTCTGAAATAATCCAGGGAATTGGGGAGCCTACAGATCTCTCACGGCTGCACTTCACTCCAGGTTACCCAGCTGGACTTCAGGGGGCCTCTCCTGGCCTTCGCATATGAAAGTCAAAACTTCCAGAAAGGAGCTAAGGTGTCCTGATGAGAGAGCAGGGACTTAGTCCCTGGTGGTGGCCAGAGCCACGGCTAGAAACCCCCCAGAGTGAGCGAGACACCCAGATCTCCTGTTCCAGTCCTCTGGGGTAGAGGGGAGGGATTTCCTCTGGTTTGCTTAGCCTCAATTTCCCCACCTTTGGGAAGACAGGGGGTCAGGGCCCTGTGTCTTTGATTGCGGAAGGGGCAGGGAGCGGCTAACAGAGTTTAGCAAAAGAGGGTCCCGGGGAAAACGAGATGGGGGAGTGGAAGGTGAGGAGACCCAGACATCCTGCTCCTTAGGATTTGCCCCTCAAGATCCCCTGGGCTGTCCTTCCCCCAGCCTGAGGCTGGAGGACCACTCCCTACATTGTCCATTAAAGTTGGCACATAGACGCTTCATGTCCTTAGTCCCAGGACTCTGGCACCCTGCCCCTCCATCCCACCCCAGACACCACGGTCCCCCTTCCCCTCCACTTTCAAGCCTTACCCCCAGCCCAGCAGTGGAGACCCTAACCCAGGCGTCCAAGACTTCCAGCAGAGTCTGCACCGGACAGGGGGCAGGCGGAGCTGGGGCAGGCATGGCAGGGAGGGGGATGGGGGTGCTGCCAGCCCCCTCCAGTGCCCCAGTTCCCAGGCAGTTCTTAAAGGGACCAAGAAGAATTAGCCAGGGGCAGCTTAAGGGGTGAGTGTAGAGGAAAGTAGGTGGTGGGGAGAGGAATGGATTTGCCAGGAGCAGGAGAGCCAGAATGGGGGCCTGACACCTCCCCTACTTCCCTGGAAGCTCCCAGGCTCCTCTGCCTAGCCTTTCCCTCATCCCATGAGACCCCCAAGTGGCCACCCGGCTTCTGACTATCACCTCCTCAGATCCTGCCCCTATTCCCCTTGGGCCCCTGCCCACTTCCTTCCCCTCCCCCATATTCGTGCCACCTCAGTCTCCGGTGAGAGCTGCCAGCTGGCACTGCCTGGTACTAGGCACAGAGAATCAGTCCAAGAAGTGTCGGGGCCTGAGGCCTGGCCCTGGAGGGGGAGGGGAGGCCAGCACCTCAGAGTCAATAGGGGGGCGGCAGGCACCAGTTGCCTCCCCAGGCTTGTTTCCTCTGCCCCTCTGGGGGTAGGACAAGGGGGCTCTGGGGAGGCTGAGAGACAGAGGATCCTGGCTCATCTCTTCCCTCTCCTTATTCCTGACGGGCTGTCAGGGTTGTGACATGGAAAAGGAGAATGACAGTTATGAGCCATGGAGGAGCTGGGGCAGCCGAGAAACACACAGTGAAGGAGAGGGACAAAGGAATAGAAATGGAAAGATAGCAGATAGACAACAGAAAACCTCAATTTTCTTTTTTCTTTCTTTCTTTCTTTTTTTTTTGAGTCAGAGTCAGAGTCTCACTCCGTTGCCCTGAGTAGAGGTGCAGTGGCATCATCATAGCTCACTGCAACCCCAAACTCCTGGGCTTAAGTGACCCTCTTGCCTCAGCCTCCTGAGTAGCTGGCACTATGGACACATGCCACCACGTCCAGCTAATTTTTTCTATTTTTGGTAGAGATGTGGTCTCGCTCTTCCTCAGGCTGGTCTTTTTTTTTTTTTTATTTTTGTTGAGACAGAGTCTCACTCTGTTGCCCAGGCTAGAGTGAGTGCCGTGGCGTCAGCTTAGCTCACAGCAACCTCAGACTCCTCGGCTTAAGCGATCCTCCTGTCTCAGCCTCCCGAGTAGCTGGGACTACAGGCATGCGCCACTATGCCCGGCTAATTTTTTCTATATAGATTTTTAGTTGGCCAGATAATTTCTTTCTATTTTTAGTAGAGACGGGGTCTCGCTCTTGCTCAGGCTGGTCCTCAGGCTGGTCTTGAACTCCTGATCTCAAGCAATCCTCCCACCTCAGCCTCCCAGAGTGCTAGGACTACAGGCGTGGGCCATCTCGCCCAGCCAACTTTAATTTTCACATCGTTCCTCTGCTCCAAATCCTCCCTGGCTTCCCAATACCCAGGGAATTTTTTGTTTGTTTGTTTGTTTTCGGGTTCCCCCCCCCCCCACAGGTAGCACAATCATGCTTAACAAACATTTATTGGGCAGCAGAACATGAGTTTCTAGATCCTGATCACCAACTCTGGTGACAATTGAGATATTTACCCTTCAGTTCCTCGGGCTTCTAACCATGAACGGCTCAGTAAGGTTCTGATTTCATCTGAAATTCACCTGCATTACAAGTGATCTACTCAAGTAAGCCTGGCACACAGGAGGGAGCTGAGTGGGGACACACTGAAAGCAGTCCCAGGCGTGGTACATCTCACGACACATTTATTCACGCCAAAGTAGATGGCACTTATACAAGTGTACAGGGATGTTCCATGTTCCCATCTGACACAGCTTGCTGAGACCTACAGGCAGACTGACATTCCCTCTCTTGTGCACTCCAAGTGAGGCTGGTTAGTGATGACCACGAGCAGGTGCGGGAGCTTTCAAAGCTTTACTTCTTTTATCTCTGCTCCTGATTTTATAAACAATGAAGCCCATCAAGCCCATTCTGATCCAGATCTCCTGGTAAACTTGGGTACAGTAGGGTTTCATGGGGACCCACACATTTTTAATAAGGCTTTGAAGCATCTCGGCTCCAGACCAATGGCTCGGGCCGTAGCACAGACCCACAGCCAACGTCCGGAAAGGTCACAGCATGCGCTATCCAGGGAATTGATTTGAAACTCCCTGGCTGGTATTGCAGGCCCCCTCCCATCCTGCCAGTGTGGGAAGGCTCTACCCCAGTCAACCTGGACCCCACCTCCCTCCAGGTTTCCGTTCGTACTGTATCTCCCACCCGGAATGATATATTTCTTCTCATTCCTACTTGATAGAATGCTTCCTGTCCTTTCATGCCCACCCCGAAAGAACCCCTTCCTCCCCCAGTATCCTGGGTGGCCACAGTATTTTCTGAAATCTGGAGTCTTGGGTGACTGGGCAAACCTCTCACTGGGTCTCAGTTGCCTCACTTAAAACGGGAATAGTAATGACCTGCCCACTAGTGGTGAAAGTGTAAATTAGTTCTGTCCTTTTGGACGCAATTTGGCAATAGGTCTCAGCTTCTGAAAAAGTGCTCACATAGCCAGGCGCCATGGCACGTGCCTGTAGTCTCAGCTGCTCAGGGGGCTGCCAGGAGTTCAAGGCTGCAGTGAGCCACGATTGAGCCTCTGAATAGCCACTGCATTCCAGCCTGAGCAACATAGCCAGGCTCCATCTCAAAGATAAAAAGAGAAAATGCTCACATTGAGAGATTCCATTTCTAGATCTATGCATTTGCTTTAAATACTTATAAAGTACGTACTACGTAGTCAGGCACTGCACTAGGTCCTGGGGATGCAGCATGAATAAAACAGACAAAAATACCTGCCCTCAGCTGTATGTATTTTGGTGGAAGACACAAATACACAAGTGAAATACATCCAATGGTGTTAAATACCCTGGAGAAAAATAAAGCAGGGAGAGTGGCTCAGAAGCAGTAAGACTTGGTGGAGAGGATGCTGCTGTTACAAATTTGGCTAGGAAAGGCTTCACTGCGTGGTGACATTTGAATAGGGACCTAAAGAAAGAGTGGAAACAAGGCATGTTGATATTTGATGGGAAAAATGGCCCAGGCAAAGGGAGCTGCTAGTGCAAATGTCCTGAGGCAGGTGTGTGCTTGGTGTGTTCTAGGAATACGTCGGCAGTCACTGTGGCTTGAGTGGAGTGAGAACGAGGGGGAATGGTGACATATGAGGTGGGAGGGGTTATCATGCCTGATGTTGCATGCCATTGTGAGGACTTTAGCTTTAACACTGAGTGCTTTGGGAAGACTGAGGGTTTTGAGCAGAGGAGTGACCAAACTGTTAAAGGATCACTCTGCTGCTGTGTGGAGAATAAACTATATAGCGCAAGGGCAAGAGACCAGTAATGAAACTAATGCCATAATCCAGACAAGCGATGACAGGGGTGGTGGCAGCTGTGGTGGTGAGAATGGACTGGATTCCAGACATATTTTAAAGACGGAGACACGTGTGACCACCCTAGAGAAGATGAACTTGGAGCCCTGCAACTGCCCTCTCTGTAGAAAAGCTGCCTGGAAGAATGTGCACAAAGTAAGATGGGGTCTTTCTTTTTTTTTTTGAGACAGAGTCTCACTCTGTTGCCCAGGCTAGAGTGAGTGCCGTGGCATCAGCCTAGCTCACAGCAACCTCAAACTCCTGAGCTCAAGCGATCCTCCTGTCTCAGCCTCCCGAGTAGCTGGGACTACAGGCGCGTGTCACCATGCCCGGCTAATTTTTCTATTTTTTGTAGAGACAGGGTCTCGCTCTTGCTCAGGCTGGTCTCGAACTCCTGAGCTCAAACGATCCGCCCACCTCGGCCTCCCAGAGTGCTAGGATTACAGGCGTGAGCCACCGCGCCCGGCCGGGGTCTTTCTATATTGCCCTGGCTGGAGTTGCAGTGGCTATTCATAGGTGCGATTGTAGTGCACTGCAACCTTGAACTCCTGAGCTCAAATGATCCTCCTGCCTCAGCCTCCCCTGAGCTGAGACTACAGGCATCTGGCTAACCACCTGTTTATAACATTGTTTCTTTGGGAAATACATGGCAAGTTCCAAATGATTAATTTAAAATTTGCAACCTGCTTTTAAAAAAAAAAAAGATGAAGCTTTTACTAATGGATCAAATATGAGGTATGAGAGGACAAGAGGAATTAAGGATGACTCCAGGATTTTTGGCCTGAGCAAATGAAAAGAAGGATGGTGTTGTCATGAGTTGAGATGGGAAAAAGATTATAAACAGAGCAGATTGGTGGGCGGGTAGAAATCAGGATATCAGTCTTGGACATGTTCACTTTGAGAGGCCATTAGACCTTCAAGTGGGGATTCAGTTCTGGAGTTCTGGGTAAAGGAATGGGCTGAAGCTATAAATTTGAGAGTCACCAATGTATGTACAGTATTTAAGGCCATGAGCCTGGAGGAAGTCTCTTAGGGCCTGAGTGTAGACAGAAGGGAAGGGGTACTCATCTCTTAGAGGCCAAGGAGAGGAAGAAGTATGAGAAGGAAGAGTCAGCTCTGACAAACAGGGTCAAGCAGGATGAGGACTGAAAAGTGGTTAGCAATGTGCAGGCTTAGCAATGTGCATTGGGGACCTTGACAAGAGCAGTCCCCTGGGTATAAAGCAGGACGCAGATCAGCAGCTGAGAGTGCGGGGTGGGGAGGAAGTTTGAAGAGAGAGGCAAAGGTGTGAAATAGTCCTCTGGAGAATGGGGATGACTGGCTAGGGACCGGAGTTCCAGGGCTGCATGTGTGATCATCAATTGAAAGATTCCATCCTAAGAAATTATCCAAAATATTTAAAGAAAAGGCATTCACTGTGGCATTATTTACAGTCAAAAAACTGAGAATCAATCTAAATGTCCATAGGGGATCGGTTAATTAAATTGTTGTATTAATATATACATTCAGCCATTAAAAAATATGTTGGTGGGGAGGATAGGGGGATATTGGCCAAAGGGTATGAAGTTTCAGTTAGACAGGATAAGTAAGTTCTGGAGTATAGCATGTACACAATAGTGACTATAATTAATAATAATTTTCTTTTTTGAGACAGAGTCTTGCTTTGTTGACCTGGGTAGGGTGCAGTGGCTTCATCATAGCTCACAGCAACCTCAAACTCCTGGACTCAAGGGATCCTCCTGCCTCAGCCTCCCGAGTAGCTGGGACTACAGGCGCGTGTCACCATGCCCGGCTAATTTTTCTATTTTTTGTAGAGACAGGGTCTCGCTCTTGCTCAGGCTGGTCTCAAACTCCTGACCTCATGCGATCCTCCTGCCTCAGCCTCTTAGAGTGCTGGGATTACAAGTGTGAGCCACTGTGCCCAGGCAATGATAATGTATTATATACTGGAAAATTGCTAAGAGAGTAAATCTTAAATGTTCTCACCACAAAAAAATAAGTATGTGAGGCGACAGATTAAATTAGCTTGATTTAATCATTTTGCAATGTGTACATATATCAAAACATCACATTGCACACCATAAATATGTACAGGTTTTGTCAATTATATCTTAAAGCTGGGGAGAAAATGTATGTTTATATAACAAACATCCTTTATAAAATATTTGTAAAACATATGGCTTAATTGCTATAGAGAGATAAAATCCAGAGGGAAAGCTTTCTCTCTTAACCTTAAGAACCAATATGAATCTGGGCGAGGTGGCACACACCTGTAATCCTGGCCACTGGGGAGGCTGAGGCTGAAGGATCACTAGAGCCCAGGTGTTCGAGGCCAGCCTGGGCAACATAAGGAGACCCCATCACTCTCTAAAAAATATATATATGCGTGAAAAAGATAATCTTCCCAATAAAAAATGAGCAAAGGGATAGAAATATGTTATTCACACCAGAATAAATGTAAACAACCAATACACATAAATGAAAAAAGATTTTTCACTTTTTCTTTAGAGAAATCCAATTTGAAACAATAATGGACTGTAATTGTTTTTCTATCAAATTGGCAAAGATTAAAACCAATGAAAATTCTGGCATTGGGAGGAGTTTGGGGGAAAGCGTGCCCCCTTTCGGGTGGGAATGATAAGAGAGTACACTATTATTACAGCAATTTTATTGACAGCCTTTATAATGTGTATACCTTTGACTCAGCTATTCCTTTTCTTGGAGTTTATTTCATGGAAACATCCAGAAATGTGTGCAAAGAGGTATATTACATGAAGTATTATTTATAACAGCCAGCAAAAAATTGTATGTGTCTGAATATATATTTGAAAATTGAAAAAAATATATACAATGCCGAAAGGCGTCCCATCATTATGATATTAGTGATTATCGCAGAATTTATTTTTTCTTTCTCTTTTTCCACCCTTTCTGTAATGGCCAAATATTACTTACATAAACAGATAGAAAAAGAATCAGTGTTATTTAAAAATAGTGTTTATAAGCAATTAATGATGTCCAACTAAAAAAAAAAAACTGTTTGTAAACTTTGGAATAACATTGGAAGAGCTTATACATATTAGCTGAGAAAAGCAGAATCAAAACTTAAACCACAGAGAGATCTTAACTATGTAATGTATATGCTTAGACAAAATATATCAGGAAGGAAATCAGTGGTTGCCTGTGGGTGATTGAAAAGAGGATTTTCTTTCTTTCTTCTTTTTCTCCATATTTCATTAAATTTTTTTTCTTATTTGTATTTATCTGTGTTTTCAGTTTTACTACATATAGAGTATTATCACATTTTTAATATTTTTATATTTTAGAGACAAGGTCTCACTCTGTTGCCCAGGCTAGAGTGCAACTGCAGGATCATAGCTCACAGTAACCCCGAACTCCTGGCCCTCAACCATCCTCCCACCTCAGCCTCCCAAAGTGCTGGGCTTACAGGCTTGAGCCACCGCACCAGGCCTACATTTTATTTTAAAGAGACGAGGTCTTGCTATATTGCCTAGGCTGGCCTCCAACTCCTGGGCTCAAGCGATCTTCCCACCTCAGCCCCCCAAGTCGCTGGGACTACAGGCCTGCGCCAGTATGCCCAGCCAAGTATGCATTATATTTTAACAAAAAAAAATTTCCATTATTATATGTGGCCTGCTGAGTGCTGAATTGTGTTGTGAGCGTCACGTGAGGTAACCACGTGTGCAGACGCACTAACTGCAGAGTGCCCAGCTGCCACTCTACCGCGGGCCCAGCTTGCCGCAGTGTTTGCGTACTTGCCTTATCCCCCTCAGCCTCCTCCTCAAGCGCCGGGACCCTCGCCAGCTGGTCCCGGTGGTCCCCAGCCCGCACTGGCCGCACAGCCTCCTGAGGTCAGAGCCAGCGCAGCCCACCGAGGTTCAGCTAAGCTACGAAGGACCCCCGCCCGGGATGCGCGGACGCCTCGCCGGCCGCGGTGGGGCTCTGGCGCCCCCAGGTGCCCGGCCTGGGAAGTGCACGTAGACGTCGTCGCTTTGAGGACAGGAGAATCCTTGGCTGACTGACATCTAAGACCCGGTATATGCGGCATATGCGAGGCCTCGGGGTCTTCGCTGAGGGCTAGGACAGGAAGGGTTTCCTTCTTTGAAGCTGTCCAACCGAGGCGGGGCCCCTTCCTCTTAGCATCCCTTCCCCAGAGGCACCATGGGGTCTCAGCCCCTGGGGAAATCGGGAGTTTCCAGCATGACCTTGGAGGCCTTCCTCCTCTCAGTAACTGTGCTTTTTCCAATCTGTTTTTCCCACAATCCCAGATATGCCCTTTTTCTCATTGACTTTTGACTGCAAGCTCAACTCCTCTGCCCAGGGAACATAAACTTCCAGAAGGTTGGGATTTCTGCCACCTGCTAGCTGTGTGTGGCCTTGGGCACATTAACTGAGTCTCCCTTTCCAGGAGCAAAGGAGACAATAAGGACCTCTCAAGACAGTAAGAGGGTCAAACGAGATAGTGTGGAAATGCTAGAAAGGGCCAGAGAATGGTTGGTTCCTAAAGCTCCCTTTGCCTCAGTGGGCTCCTCACGGCCCGGTTATAAGCCGTCTCCCCCTCAGAGGCTCCTGCTTTGCCTGCAGCAGTCACGTTTTCTGACTCCCACTGGCGTGTAATTTCCCTGAGGACACTGAATGTGTTTTCTTGTTCATTTCCCTGTCCTACAAGCTAAGCACAATGTGGCACAAAGGGACATTAATTGCTCCTTTGCAGAGTAAGCCCTACTATCTTGCTGCCCTCTCACCCCTGAGATGTCACCACCTCAGATGGGGCCTATATCATATGTCTTCATATTCGTGCTTAGCTCAGGGCCCCAGAGAAGGGCCGGTAAGTGTTGGTAGGATGAAAGAAGTCAAGAAGGAAATGCCCTCCTTTGGGCTCTGCTGCTCCGAAGGACTTCCACGGGGAGAGGGCCACACAGTGGGTGAGTGACGCTTAAGTCAACACCTCTCCCCGTCAGCCACCACTGAGTGCCCCGATATGATATGCACCTGAAGTGCTTCATTTCTTCTCGTCTCCCCTAGAGCAGGGGTGAGGCTAGCAGGAACGAATGCGAGGGTGCAGTGACCACTCGGTGTGTGTGTGTGTGTGTGTGTAAGTCTGCCCCTCAAAACACCCAGTGATGCCCACCAACAAAGACACCACAGCAGCCAGGGATAGAAACAACTAGTGTATTGATTTGGGGAGAAGGGGTGCAGATGGGAAATGGGGAGGCCAGGGGATCCTTAGTGTTTGCCAAAACCACTGCCGCGCCTCCCTACCCCGTCTCGCCTTCCTCCTCTGGGGTGGGCCCCAGCAGGCTCTCACCCTCTCCAGTGGCCTCCCTCTCCTTCCTCCCTGCACCCTGCTTAACTTTGACCTCCAGTGACTGCACAGAGCCCACCCAGGCTCTAAAGCTGGGGAAGGCACCTCAAACTCACCTTCTTCCCCCTTCTTCTACCTCCCACCTCATTCCCATCTCTTGTCTAAATAAAATACAGAAAAAGCAAGTGCAGCTGGTACCTGGGAGAATGAACTCACCCCGGGGCAGGGGGCAGGGGTGGGGACTGGGGGTGGGGCAGGCAGAGGAGCCTCAGCCAGGTGTAGTGGGACCAAATGTCCTCTCTCTCTCTCTCTCCTCCCCCTCACAGAGGCTGGTCTGGCAGCAGCCTGCTGTACAGAGGAGGCTGGCAGAGACCCCTCCACGCCTGCCTCTCAGGCACCATGTCACGGGGGCCCCGGGGCGGGGGCAGCAACCAGGGCAGAAAAGCAGCAACTAGGCTCTGTAAAAGCACCCCTTTCCCTTGGCTCCCAGAGGAAGCCCTCTTTGGTTTTAAGGCAGATTTGGAGTTTCCTGGAAGCAGGGAAAAGGCAGGCGAGAGAAATTAGGATTGAGATAGATGCTTTTTTTTTTTTGCTTGTGTTTTTCCTTCAGTATAAAACCACTGTAGAAAATAACTTCTCGTAGAAAAAAAAAACAAAATACAGAAGAAAAAAACCAAAGGGGTATTTTTCTTTGGCTTCAAGCCCCCTCCCATGAGGTACAGGGTAGGGGGTGGGCATGAGGTGAGGAGGAAACAGGAGGCCTCTGCCCCCACCCCTGCCTGGCAGGTCCCAGATTACATGATGCGGCAGTTCTGGGGGGTCTAAGAGAGAAGAGAGAGGGGAGAAGTGTGAGCGGCAGTGCCTGGGCCCAGACCCTCCCTCCCTGGCTGCCAGAGGGGAGGTGGTGTCTCCCCTCTCCTTCACACCCCAGCCACGCCCTGCCCTCCAGTCTGGGGCTCAGACGAGAGGGGCAGGATGCAGGAGTGGGCTGCCTAGGACTCGGGCTGAGAGGAGGAGGCTCCCACTCCCCCGGGCTGCGGAAGAGAAGGCCCTCCCCCCACAGAGGGCCACTTTGTCCTAACCCTCAATGACCAGGGTCCTGACTGCAGGGTATGGAGACAAAGGGACAACTCACCTGGGTTCGGGGGCTGGAGTTGCCCAGGAGGTAGGAGCGGGTGACCAGGTTGTCCCCGAAGCTGCCACCCCCACTGCCCCCCACACTGCGGTAGCTGCGAGTGACTGTGACACTGGAGGCAGAAGAGCCAGAGGAGATGGATCCGCCCACCTGGGCTCCCGAGCCGCTGGCAGACGCCTTGTCGGCAGGCTGCCCGCACGTCCCGCACAGCACGGTGCGCGAGCGCAGGTTGTACTCAGCGGGGTCCCCCGAGCTGCTGCAGTGGGAGCCCTGAGGAGGGAGACAAGGCTCAGGCGGGACGGCGAGCCTGGGACTGACGGCTCAGGCCCAACGCCCAGGCTCGGGGCTCCTGCAGGCTTCTAGCTGCCAGGCACGAAGGTGGGGCTCTGTGCCCAAGGAGCCAGAGGGTAATAGGGGCTGGGGGGGCCAGGGGCTGGGGGGTGGGAGAAGGGAAGACATGAAAGGGAAGAGGGGTCAGGAAGACTTGGGGACAGAGAATGGGAATTGTGCCTTTGACTCTGTTTTAGCTACTGGAAGCTTAAGAGGAAAAGCAGAGAGAGAGGGAGCAAGCTTAGAGGGCAGCAGGCATGCAAAATTAATTGGAGGGGGCAGGAATCAAAGAGACCATTCTCAGGAAGAATGAGGGAAAGGAGAGGACATGCATGCAACGGGAATGGAGAAAGGACAAGAAAAGAACGGCATGCAATAGAAATGGGGGGAGAGAGGCAGGGCTAGGGTGCCCCACGTCTGTCCTCCCGTCCCCTTCCCAGGAGACAAATCCAGACCCTTGTCCGCTGCTCCCATGGGAATATTCCATGGCATCAGAAAGTTCCCACTCCCTTCCTTACCAGAGTAGGGTACCCAGACACCTGGGTTCCCTGTTCAAGGTATAGGGAGGAGAGAGAAGAAAGGCCAGGGCAGCAAGTGACGTTCCAAAATATTCTTTAATGAAAAGATTTTTGGCATGGGAAGGCTGGGGAGAGGCTGCCCCCAGGCCTGGCTGGGTTGCCCCAGTGCGGGCTCAGGCTCGGCCTCAGCGGCGGCTGCCACTCACATGGTGGTGATGGAGCAGGTCATCTCCATCCTCATCCTCATCGTCCTCAACCACAGTCACTGAGCGCACCAGCTTGCGCATGGCCACCTCCTGACAAGGACAAGGGACAGAGCCCAAGGGTCAGGGGCTTAGGGCCAGGGGAGGGGTGGGGGTACAGCATATCTCCCCACAGTGACCACCTGGAACCTTTCTTGTGGTCCGCCCTTTGTCCAGCCTGCCGCTTACTCTGTCCTCTGTGGTGTTGGAGCTAAGGAACTCATTTCTGCCCCAGAGGAACACTGTCAAGCTCTCTGGGTTGGAGCATGGCTCTACCTTTAACAATCCTTGCTGTCTTCCTTCCACCCCTCTTGCTGCTGGGGGAGTTATCTTTTGGTTTGCCCTCTAGGTGGGGAGTCTGGAGCCTGCACCAAAGAGCTCTGGAAAGTGGCCCTGAATTGGTTGGTTCCCTTGGGTTGGAGGCAGCTGGCTCTGATTTTGGCCACCAGGGGGAGCCTAGTCAGGCAAGAGGCCAGCCGGAAGCACACTTACTTCCCCAGTGGAGTTGATGAGAGCCGTGCGCAGGCTGTTCCCGCAGCCCCAGGTGTTCTGCGCCTTCCACACCAAGTCAGTAGGGGGGCTATGGGTGGCCCCAGCTCCTGCAGCCCAGATCTGGAGAGGAGGGATTAGAGAACACTCACTCCGGCACTCCCTTTCGCACCCAAGGCCAGCCCAGAGCCCCAAGCTCCCTGCCACTCACCGTCACCACCTGCCCCGCCTTTAGGGTGAACTTTGGTGGGAAGCGGTAAGTCAGCAAGGGATCATCTCCGTTCTGGCGCTTGATCTGCCAGTTGCCCATGGACTGGTCCTGCCAGAAGGATGGGGAAGAGGAAGGTGGGTTTATCTCGCTCAAGGGCCTCTCCCTCCATCCCTCCCCTCCCCTCCTACCTGCCCGCCCCATCACTGCCCTTCCCCTCAAGGATAACAGCTATGATTTGTGGACACTTATGCTCTACCAGACACACTGACACTTTCTTTCCTCGTCCCAAAACTCAGAGTTAGGGACTATTATTCATCCCATTTTACAGATGTGGAAACTGATGCTCTGAGAGGTTAAATAACTTGCCCTAGGTCTCACAGCCAATGAGTCCAGGAGCCAGGACTGAAACTAGAGTGTGGAGGAGATCCACACAGTCGCCCAGGGCCACCCTCAAGTGGAGGGATACTCTCTCCAAGCTTCATCCCTTTCTCTTGTCGGTTTTCTCCTTGATGCAGTTGCCTGCCCTTAGACCCCGACCTGGGAGCCTACCTCATTGGACTTGTTGCGCAGCCGCACGAACTTGCCCTCCTCGTCCACCTCCTCCACGGCCACGCGCCCGCTGGTGCGTGCATGCTGCGAGAAGCTGCTGCGGCTGCTCTCGGCGGACTCCAGCTTGCGCTTTTTGGTGACACTGCCCCCACCCTGCGTCTGGGACGAGTGGGAGGAGGCGCGGCCACGGCTGCGCTGCGAGGTGGGGCTGGGGGACAGGCGTAGCCTGGGGAGGGGGAGACCAAGGGGGTGCCCAGTCAAGGCCAGCCACGGGCCAGAGGCCACCACTAGCACCTCCCTGACTCCTCCCCAGCCCACCTCTCCTCCTCGCCCTCCAGGAGCTTGCGGTAGGCGTGGATCTCCATGTCCAGGGCCAGCTTGATGTCTAGCAGCTCCTGGTACTCATCCAGCTGCTGCTGCATCCTAGCCCGCATTTCGGCCATCTCCCGCTCCTTCTCTGCCAGCAGCCGCCGGCTGGTGTCCCGCTCACGGGCCAGGGAGTCCTCCAAGTCCCGAAGCTTCGCCTCCTTGGCTGCCAGCTGGGGTGGGGGTGGGGGAGCAGGGGTCTGGTGAGCTCTCAAGGGCCCCGAGTATGGAGGGATAAGGATGTGGGTAGGTGTAAGGGACACCCAGCCACCCTTTCCAGGATCTCCAGGCCCTCATCAGAGCCCATCATAGGCTCTAAATATGGTCTTGGCTGGTGACTGGGAAGTCCTTCCCAATATCTAGCTTAAATCTTTCGTTCTGAGGCTAGACCCTATTTCCTGTGTCACAGATGGCGCAGCCAGCTAGAATAATACTGATGCTTTTAACGCTCAGCAGTGCAGAGTATCATGACAAATCTGTGAGCTGGGGAGGGTAACAACAATCTCCATTTTCAAATGGGAAAACCCAGGCTCTGAGAAGCAAAGGCAAGGTAAGAGGGAGTACTGGACAGCAGACAGGCCTTCGGACTCCAAATCCTGGGTCCCTTCTCTCAGTGCATGGTCCTGGGGCACATTCTGTCCCTCACCTCTACCTCCCCCTCCTCAGGAAGCCCCCTGGGCTTCCGGCCTACATCCTGCCCAGACCGTTGGCCCCTGGGGGACAGAGTGAGGGGGGCATCACCTGCTTTTGGAGCTGGCTGAGCTGGGCGGAGAGGCTGTCGATGCGGATGCGGGACTGCTGCAGCTCCTCGTGGGCAGCCCCCGCCAGGTTGCTGTTCCTCTCAGCAGACAGCCTGGCATTATCCAGCTGGAGGGGAGGACACAGGGTTAGGACTGCAGGGACTGGGGGGGGGGTGGTCCTGAGGAGGGCATCACTGCTGCAACCTCTGATCCCCCACGGAATATCCCAGTGTGGGCAGGGGTAGGGCTGCTGGGGGCAGAGGCAGTGAGGGAACAGCGGAGAGTGAGCACCTTGGCAGAATAGGTCTTCTCCAGCTCCTTCTTGTACTGTTCCACCTGGTCCTCATGCTGGGCCCGCAGGTCCTGCAGGGCGTCCGCCAGCCGGCTCTCAAACTCACGCTGCTTCCCGTTATCAATCTCCACCAGCCGAGTCTCATGACGGCGCTTGGTCTCACGCAGCTCCTGGAAGGGTTGGAGCAAGGACACAGAAACCCAAGTCAGAACTAGTTCCTTAGAGGCCAAGACTCAGATGGCTGAGCTCCCTGCCCAGCCCTGACCCCCCAAGCTGCTGTCGGCCCCACTCTAACCTGGGAGCTAGGTGCTGGCCCCCACTCCCTGTCCACTAGAACAAGGGACTCAGGCAGGTGAGCCCTGCACACAGCTGATCCCCCAGCCCAAGACTAGTGTCTGTTACCACCCAGCCCAGCCCCCTGGCCTGCAAAGCACGGTCCCTACCTCACTGTAGATGTTCTTCTGGAAGTCCAGTTCCTCCTTCAGGGTCTGCAGCCTGTTCTCGGCATCTACCCGCCGCAGCATCTCATCCTGAAGTTGCTTCTTAGCCTCACCCAGGGCTGCCTCAAGCTGAGAGGAAGCAGATAAATATCGGGGTGAGGGTCACAGAACATGAGAGCTGGAAGGAAGCTGAGAGGTGAGCACACCCCTTTACATGTGTGGAAACAGGTCCGGGGGAAGGGAGGGCCTTGGATGTCCACTTACAGAAACTACCCTGGGTGGCTACTGTGCTAAGAAATAAAAGATAACACTTCCCCACAGCCATAGAAACTCCTCTCCCTGGCACAACATAACGATTGCTATAAAGGAGGTGTGTACAAAGTATTGAGGAGATATGAGAGAAGGAACCAAAGTGTACCTGGGGTAGTGGGGGCTGGGAGGCCTGGGAAGGCCTCCAAGAGGCTGAGATCCAAGGGACAGGCTTGTGGGGACTGGAAAGGGGCACTGTCGTGACTGCAGGGGCAGAGACAAGCACGTGCTAAGGCACGGAGGTATGAAGGCACATGTGTTCTGGGGGCTTCAGGAAGATCAGTACTGCTGACGCTTGAAGTCTGGGGTGGCGAAAAGTGATGGGAGAGAGGGCCAGGCCAGTAGGCAGGGGCTGGCTCATGAAGACACACCCTCATCTGCCACAAAAAGAACCTCTGAAGAAGTGTGAGCCGGGGAGCACCTTGCTTAGATTTTCATTTTAGAAAGCACATCCTAGCTGGATGCGGTGGCTCACGCCTGTAATTCCAGCACTTTAGGAGGCTGAGGTGGGAAGATCACTTAAGGCCAGGAGTTCAAGCCCAACCTGGGCAACACAGTGAGACCCCACCTCTACAAAAAATAAGAAATATTAGCCAGACATGATGGCATGTGCCTGTAGTCCTGGCTACTCTAGAGGCTGAGGCAGGAGGATCACCCTGAGCCCAAGAGTTTGAGGCTGCTGTGAGTTATGATTGCCCCACTGCACTCCAGCCTGGGCAACAAAGCAAGACCATGTCTCTTCATCCTGAGAAAGCTGCTAATTAAAGAAAGGAAAAAAAAGACCCTGTCTCTAAAATAAAATAAAAAGAAAGAAAAAACAGGCTGGTCAGTGCAGCTGGGAAGGGCTAGGGGGAAGCGTGGAGCTGGAGGCAGGAGACCTGGGAGGAGAACAGCCCAGCCTTGGTTTGGTAGTCGACCTGCTAGCTTCTCCTGGTCTCCCTGGTATACTGGGGTGGCAGGGCCTGGGAAGCAGGGCCTCTGACTCCAGTGCTGGCCCTGCTCTGAGCAGATGAGGCAGTGAAATTGGGAACAAACCAGCTTCTTCGATTCCGTTCCCTAGCTTTTAGCATGAGAAACTGGAGCAAAGTGTTTTGAAAGTAGAGGCCACCATATACATGCAAAGCATTATTAACACATGTCCCATATATAATTAACCATTAGCTCCGGATTATAGGCTCAATAGATGATTGAGAAAGAAAGGTCTCCACTCCTTTTTTCCAAAGAAGTCACAAGCTGTCTGTAGGAGGGCCTAACTGGGAGGGATCTAGGGCCAGGCACAGTTCATTGCAAAATTACATGGAAATGGCTTGTAGATTATTTCAAATTCACTGTGCTAGATCCCATGGGAGGCCAAAGAAGGATGAGATATGGTCTGAATGGGTGAAATGACACTAGGACAGGTGAATGGCTGAGATCAGACCAGGCCAGGACAGGTCAGACGGGGCACCTCCCGAGGGCGGGCCAGGGTAGAAGAGCAAGTGTGCGTGTGTGAGGTGGGGCTGTGGGCGGGCCCTGGAGGGTGGCCTCACCTTGGCCACCTGCCCCCGCAGATCGTGTAGCTCGCCCTCCAGTGTGCGCTTCTCACTGAGAGCAGTACTCAGCGCGGCCTCCTTGGAGTTGAGCAGAGCCTCCAGGTCCTTGAGCCGGGCCTGAGCAGCCATCAAGTCACCCTCCTTCTTGGTATTGCTAAAGAAGAGAGAAAAGAGTGGGTTTAGGAAGAGAAGGAGTCCACGTCCTTAGAGAGAGAGGGCCAGGTTCCAGAGAGGTCAGCCATGGGGGCTGGCTCTGCTGTCCCCCCAGCTACCAGGAGAGGGCATCCTTGCTTTAGGTTCGTTTGCATCTGCTTGTCTCTGGTGCTGGGCTCCCACCTCCCCCAAGGTCCCCCAAAACCCCCTTCTTGCTTCTCCACCCTTCCCATGACTCAGGGCTCAGGAACGTGCCTGGGGCTAAGGGCAAAGCTCGATCCCATGATATGAATGCTTTCCCTCTCTCCCCTCCCATTCCTTCCCAATCAGACAGGGGCACCTTTGTCTCCTGCCCCTTCCCACACAGGGCCTTAACGCTCTCCTCCCTGGACTCCACCCACCTTCCTTTCAGCCAAGCTTCCCTCCCTCCAGGGAGCCAGACAACTAAGCTCCCAGCCTGGGAGGTCCACATGTCCCTAAACCTCAGTTTGAGTCCCAAAGGTGTTGGTCACCCTCCTAGTCTCTTTTACATATGTGGGACTGTGGGGAAGCAAAGTCTGGTTACAGCTCAGGGAGATGTAGGATAAGGACAATCAGGCATGGTATTGACCTTTCCTTTCTCAGGACCTGGTCTGCCTCCCCTGACCTGGGCAGAGCAAAGAGATCCCAGCCTCCCTCCCTCTGGCTTCATCCGAGCCCTGAGAGAATGCTGAGCCTGCCCATTGGCACAAGCCTCAGCATCTGGCTCCAGATGTGGCTCCCAGGCCTTCAGGTCCATGTGGCCTCCAGGTTTGAGCCTCCCTGCTCCTCAAACTGGGTAAAGCTTTAGCCAGAACCAACCAAACAGGACTGCGTCTGCCACCTCCCTCACCTTTCTGGGCCCCTGACTATTTTTGCTAATGAACTGGAGAAATGCAGGGGTCCTAATTTCTTAAAAATCTCCAGGCAACCCAAGAACTTTCCAGATGTTACAATCCCTTCACAAATACAGGGTGTGAGAAAGCAGTAGACTCAGAGAGTGGAGGGAAAGAGCCCAGGGGCCTGGTCGTCCCAGCGGCCATCTGTAACTCATCAGTCCTTAAGCACGTGCCCACCACGGCAGATGGAAAAAAGGAAAACCAAACGTGGGCAGTGGGGGGAAAATCTATCCTGGAAAGGAGAGAAGTGGCCCTGCCGACATTTTTCTTCTCCCACAAAAGCCCTAAGCTCCAAGAGGCCCAACAATTCACTCTGAAGTGGGATAGACAGACTCTTGGAAGCTCCAGAGTGAGAGGACGAGACCCAGACAGAGTTCTCCTGCCACCAGCTTAGGAGAGTCCGAGAAAGGAGTCACCCCCCTCCAACTGGGCCTACTGGACTGGGAAAGGGATAGAGTGACACCCAGAGGGGCAGGGGAAGGGGGGAAGGGAGCTCCCCTAGCCTGCATGCTTGCTCAGTGCAGGCCTCTGGCCACACCTTAGAACAAGTTGTTTAATGCAACAATGTCTGTCTCCTGCAAAAGGAGGCCCTTCCAGAACTGGAAGATGCCTCCCCTCCTCCGTCTCAGTCGGAAAAGCTAAAAATAAAGTCAAAACCCAGCTCAGGTTTTGGCTGCCATCCGGCCCAGCCCCTGGCTGGGAGCACAGCCCCAACTTTCCATGACTTCAGAACTTTTCCGAAGCTAAAGCAGCTGCAGGGGGAGGAGGGTGAATGAAGAAAAACCGTTGGTAAAATGAAGCGACCGAGCAGACGTAGATTCTGAGCTCCTTGGGCCGACTCCCAGGCTGGCAGGGGCTTCCCAGAAGAGGCCTCTCTGCCCTGAAGGCTAACAAACGGCTGCAGCTGGCTGTACTGGGAGAACTGGAAGGAGCTGGGCTGTACTTAGAGACCTGGAAGGAGCTTAGACTCGGTTTAACCCTCTCCTTTTACAGATGAGGAGCAGAGGAGGAAGGTGAATGGCCCAGGTCAAGCACTGCAGGCCAGCAGCAGGGACAGTGTCCCAGTCTATTCTGGGTATTGATCCAGGACTCTTCCTCCTTCACCTCACTGCCTCCCAAAGCCACAAGGTCCAGAGAAAGCAGAGAAGCCGGGAGGAAGAAGAGGGCAGCCACCGCGGCACAAAACGTTCCCCAACCCAGCCAGCCTGAGCTGGAAGGAGTGGGGAAGAAAGATGGGTGCTTTCAGAAGACGTCTCAAGGGCACCTCTTCCCTAGTCCTGCCTCTCCAGATCTCCTAGGTGCCAACGGAGGAACTCCAGGAGCTCCCCTTGGTAATGCCCTTCCCTTGCCAGTGCCTGGCAGACAGTGACTGAGGAAAACAGAGGTGCGTGGTCCCTGTATTCTGGGAGCTTGCTGTCTGACAAGCACAGGAGTTTTTTTTCTTCAGTCTAACCTCTTTACTTTCTCCTGCTCGCAAAGGTGGTGGTAGTGGTGATGCTAATAATATTAATAATAGCAAACACTTACAGAGAGCTTATTAAATACAAGGCATTGCTCTACCCTATGAGATAGGTGCTATTACTATATGATTGAGGAAACAGGCACAGAGAGCTACGTCCAGGGTCCCGCAACAAGTAGGAGCAGAGGTGGAAAGCAGTGCTTCAGCATACACATGATATATGGCCTCCAACAAAATTAAGGGGGCTAGTTCCCTTTCCCTTCTGGAGGTTCTGACTAGTGCTAGAAAGAGAAGCAATTCAAGAACTAAGACACACTCTGCAGATGAGAGAAACCACGAGCAAAGAGAGGGGAGCGAGGAAGACTTTGCGGTTTTCTTAGTCAGGCATGGGGAGCTCCCATCTGTGGGGAAGAAGCCACTATCACCCATAGGCTCATGACTCACACTGTGGGAGCTCTGCGGCCAGGAAGCCACATGCACACCCCAAGAGATGGCTGGGGGTACAGCAGAGCCCAGGGCCTCTCCTCCCTCCTCCTTCCCTCCCCTGCCTACCCACCACCAAATGCCATTTCCTTCCTAGGAGGGGTCCTCAGACCTAGCAGGAACCAAAGCAGACCCTGGCCAGGAATTCAGCCCCAGGGTGGTGGTGCTGCCTGCACCCCAGTCCACTGGGGGTTGGCAGCAGGAAAGCTGGGCACGTGTCCCGTGCTGGGTTGGCAGGATGACAGGGTGTGGCAGGCCAGAGGAGCTGGGAAGGGTGGGAACCTGGGGCCCCTCAGGTGACTCATGCTCAGGCAGACAATACCCGGGCAGTGGTCGGGAAATCCTCTAGTGCTCGCAGGGGAGACCCTGGCTCTGCCCGCGTCCTGCCCGGGCCCAGTGCCGTGCCAGCTGAGAGCCAGCTCTTTCCTTTGCATCCTCCAGGCTCCCCAAGCACAGAAATGGCTGCATCCCAGTGCAGAGGCAAGAAGGGCTGGGCATCCTGTTTCTAACTTCCCACAACTGGCAAATCTGATCTCAGAAAGAGAGGTGGGATGGGGGGGTGTCGGGGAGGGGGAGGGGAAGGGTAGGGAAGGGGGCAGGGGAGAGGAGGAGAGGGGAGGGGAGCGGAGAGGAAAAGCAGAAGGTAGAAATGAGGGCTGGCGCTGGTGGGTGTGACCCAAGGCTGGGGGTCTGTTAGGCTGTGGCTGGCAGGTTGGGGAAGCCTGGCTCAAGGGCCACTGCAGGCCAGGGCTCTTGGGCTGCTTTGGGGAAGAAAGGCACCAGCACAGCCAAGGGGCTGGGTGGGCACCGGGCCAGGCGCTGACCCGCCCGCTGAGTCACCCTCCTCAGCCCGGCTCTGATGCCAGATATGGAAGCCAGGGCCACCGCAGGCCTGTTTGGTCCTGGTTGCTGGGAGCAACATGCAAAGCCCAGAGGGAGAGGCCTCCATTTCCTCTCCTGGCCTGGGGGAGAGGCAAGAGGGACAGACGCTAGACTGAGACTAAAAATAAGAAGTGGGAGGGGAAGACAGACAAGGAGGCGTGGGGGAGCAGGCCCCGCGCTGCAGGGGGCTCCTTCCGACCCACCCCAGTCCCCTGTAACCCTGCCTCACCAGCCCTGGGAGTTCCCCATCGCTAGGCGGCGACACCAGAGAGGAGGCAATAGAGCAAAGGTCTCTGAGTGCCTGGGCTTCTCCTGCCTTAGGAAACGGTGCCCCCTGTGGCTGGGAAGGGCAGGTAGCAGGGAGTCCCTGCACTCATGGCAACTGCCCTCCTGTATCCTCCTGGGCATCTAGACCTCTCCACCCAGGCTGCCTTCCTGCCATGGATGGGGTGCCTCCTGCTGCCCCCCAAGCCTGCCTGCATGTTCCTACCATCCCTCCTTTTGTTCCAGCAACTCCTCCCACTGCAGTATATCCTGCTTCTGCCCCTCCCTCCATTTATCCAAATATACCTCACACTCCCCCCCGGAGCCGGCCTCTGCCCTGGCCTGCTACTTTAGGCCAGTGTATTACCTGTTGGGCCTCGGGGCTTTTCCTGCATGGCCCCCAACTGCCCTGAGACTAGGCGGTTCATATGCCAAGTGCTCAAGGCTTCTAGAGGGACTTCCTCCTGGACCAACTCCTGTACTTTTATATACGGGGAAACCAAGGCCCGGAGAAGGGGAGGCTTGGGCACTAAAAACCTGCCCACCGGGTCACTTGAGGACACTCACAGTCGACTGGGACAGAACACAGCAAATGGCATGATGCACACCGGCAGTGCAGACAGTAACACAGAAAGACCAAGTAAGACAGCCCGGAGATGTGTCGACCTCTGCCTTGCGTGCTGGGAGGTACACCAGTCAGGGAGTGACACAGAGGCCTAGTGAAACCGCCACTCCCACCTGCCCTCGAACATCACACACGCCCCTGCAACTACGTGTGCAGCTAGCCATGAGGCCTGACGGCCTCCCACTTCCCAAAGTAACTACTGCTTGGTTTGTTGGCTAGCCTGTGGGTCTGCAACCACTTTCAGGTAAGGGCAGGATGTGGGTAGACTGGGACAACTGGCTTCCCCTCCCTGGCATTCAAGGCACCATCACTCTCTGGAAAGAAGACCTTGAAGAGAGAAGTGAGGGGGGCAGGTGTTCCAGGGACTTAGAAGACCCCTGAGCCTTCCCCAAACCCCACCCTATGAAGTTCTAAGTGTCTTACACCTGGGGAGCCCACACTAGGTGCTCCAGTAGGGACCACCCCTGGCCTCCCCACACAGGCACATGCACCCACATCAGGCATGGCTGTGCTCGAACACGCCTCGCTTGGGCGTGACACCCGCCAAACATGCCTGGGGTCTGAGGCCCCTCAGATCCCCTTCCAGAGCCGCCAATCTCCCAGCTGTCCTCCCCCAAGACAAAGGCAGGTCTTAATTCCAGGCAGAGGGAGGGGTTGGGGTGGGGGCACTGGTGCTGAGAGGGGGATAGGAGGCCTGTTGACATGTTCAGACCCAACTCCAGCAGAAGAGCTGAGCCTGGCAGGGGGCCAGGCCTGAGTCACAGCTGCTGGGTACATCAACGTGGCATTGTACAGAGGCAGGAGAAGCCTGGGGCCAGAGGCCAGAGCACTGGAGTCCAGGACAACAGGCAACTGGCTTCCTCACCAGCCACCCCCTGCAAGGTCCGCTGCCAAGCTTCACTTTCTTTCTTCCTGGCTTATCTCTCCAGAAGTCATTCCTGTGTTGTCAAAAAATGCAGGGGTGGGGCCTGGGACAGACCAAAAGAAGTAGGGGCGTGGAGAGGGGATGGCCTAATAAGAAGAAGGTAGAATGTCCTGAAGGGGGAAGGGACGGAGGTCACCGGCCAAAGGAAGGGACATTTAGGGGATCCCCACAAGAAGCCAAATCAGCAGTCCCTTAACCCTCCATCTGGTGGCGCATAGTAATTAACCCTGACAACACCCGGATAGAGCGGGAGCCACACCCCAAGGTCAGGAAAGGAAGTCGGGGAGGACCTAGGAGTTCTGGTCCCACTGCATTCCAGCTCTAGCCTCAGAAGATGCAACTCTCTCTCCCAGCCGGCAGAGGGTGGCAGCGTTAGAACTCCAGAAAGAAGGGGGCGCCTCGGCAGTCCCAAATAGGTCCCTCTCAACTGCCCAGAAACTAGACCCCTTGAAATGATGAGTCCCCAGCTCCCCTGAGCTGGCCTTACCGGGGCACATGTGTTCTGTCCTCCCCACCACCCCCGTTTGTCTGCCACTAAATTCAGATCACTGTCCCTTGTGCTGCAACTTGAATATAGTTCTCAAGAAAAGGCCACTCCTCAGCCACTTCTTCCCTGACTGGACAAACTTAGGGTCTCCTGTCCATTCTCCATTCTACCCTCTACCGTGACTCAGCTCCCCTGCCGGGCCTGGGCTCCCAGCCAGAATTATTCCTGGCTTCAGCAGGCAGGCGGGATTCCGGCTTCCTCTCTTACAACTGGGTAAGGGTTGGGGGGGTCAGGGAGGCCTCCCCTTCCCAAACTCTGTCCTCTTCCTTAAGGGATTGCTAAAGGCAATTTATCAATCGCAAGACCTTCTCACAGCCCAGCCTCAGGCTGGGGGGGCCAGTATGGGTGCAGGAACAGTGGAAGGTGGGCAGTTCAAGGTCACTGTGCACCTCCCCCTGGTGCCAGGCACATGCTGTCTAATCCTGCCCAGCTCTCAGGTACAGTCCTGCCTTTCCTTCTAGCCCCCAACACAGGTCAATGCGAGTCATTCCTGTGCCGACTCTTCCTTTCCTACTACAGAGACAGCCCTTTCCACTATCCTGAAGGGAGAGGCCCTGAAAACCAATTGTCCTTTTGTACTGGCAATGAAAACAAAGCATACGCCAGGAGGGTAATGTCAAAATAATTAACCATTTCTAACAAACTTTCTTAGGGAAATAGAGAAGTGTGTTAGTATTTTTAATCTCACAGTTTGTGGGAAATATTTCTATTGAGAATAGCATTCGTTGGCTATTAACTATATTCACATTAATTATATTTGATTTTACTATTAACAGTTTGGTATTTTAGAGGACTGGTTTTCTTAGTTTGTGGGACATTGTACTACTTCGGAACATAAGGGCTCTCCGGAGATTTTCTACTCTAACCCCTTTCTTTTACAGCTAGGGAAATCCAGACTGCGGAGGTGATTTGCTCAAGGTCACACAGCAATTTAGTGGCAGGGCCAACCTAGAACTAAGAACACCAAGGGCCAGGGCTGTTTCCACTTCCTCACACTACCTGTCACTTTTCTGATGGGCCAACTGCCCTCTTATTAATGGATAAGAGACTTGCAACCTTCCCAGAGATCTCCAAGCTTGGCCTGTGTCACTCTCCGTACACTGGGCCCAAGGAGGTAAAAATGGGATGAGCCCTGCCCTAGTGTCAGGTCTCTGAACAAGACTTGGTCTTGGCTGCTGCAGCTGCTAGAAGTGGTGAGGGGCTGAAGAGGAGGGAGGCAAGGGGGAGGAGAGCAGGGGGCACAGTTGGTAGGGGAAGGCATCTCCTACCAGTTGTCTCCCCAGCTGTCTCTGGCTTCAGCCCTGACACTGAGCCACTGTATCACTGGGGGTGGGAATGGGAGTGGGAGCAATGGGCACATCCCATGTAAGAGTAAGTCTCAGATTCCTGGAGGCCAGGGGAAGTGCCAACCAAGGCATCGATAGTGGGAAGGCAATAGGAGCGCCTAGTGAGGAATTATTCTTTCTGTTTCTCTTGTGCCCCTTAAATATTTCTGAGCCCCTGGGTTTAGCTGCCTTCTTCTTTCCCTTTGATTCAGAATGTGGACTTGGGTGACGGGGTTGGAGAGATAACACCAGGAGGTACCACTCTTAGGTAAAGCCTAGGGCCAAGGCATCCTCAAAGGCCCCTACCCCCATTAACCGAATGGCTCTGCCAAAGGGCATAGCCCCCTTCGGATCCAGGTAGACAATTCCCATGATAAGTCTCAAGATGTGAATCACCATCCTCCCGGAGTTCTGATCCCAGAGCTCTCATGATCAGGGGCCTGGGTCTTTCCAGCTACAAGCTGGAGCAAAGGCTATTGACCATGTGTTTACAGGCCCTAGCAGGACAGCAGAGCATTAAGGCATCACTGGCCCCAAGGCAGAATCTCCAAGGGCTAGGAGTGTGCCTCTGCCGCTACACCTCACCTCACCCTCTAGATCCTCCAACCTGTCCCCTACACTAAAGAAGTGAGGTTTAGCAGTAAGAGTACCCTCCTGGAAGTCAGAAGACCTACGCTCAAGTCCTGACCTCACACCCCCTTGCTGTGTGACATGGGACAATGCCTGTGCTCAAGTCTCCTTTGCCCTTCTCATCCTGATGAGAGCCTGCATCTCCCCATCTGTCCACACTGGGGCTGCAAAAGGCGGGTAATCCAGGAAGTTGTCGAGCACCAGGGCCTCCTTGGAGTGGAAGAAGCGCTTCTGCTTTGTGGGCCTGGGATCTCCCCACTTCTGACTCAGACTTCCTCCATCGGTTTTGCATGGCAAGGCATAGACTCTGGCACCATCCTGCAGCCCAAGCCCATAACTCTGGACTCAACCCTAGATTCTAATTACTTGTGCATATCACCTGTTCAGAGCCCTGCTTCCAGATACCACCAGAGGTTCTTTTTTGTTTGTTTGTTTGTTTGTTTTGGAGACAGAGTCTCGTTCTGTCACCCTGGCATCATCATAGCTCACTGCAACCTCAAACACCTGGGCTCAAGCGATGTGCCTGCCTCAGCCTCCTGAGTAGCTGGAATTACAGGCACGCACCACCACAGCTGGCTAATTTTTTCTATTTTTAGTAGAGATGGGGTCTCACTCTTGCTCAGGCTGATTTCGAACTCCTGAGCTCAAGCGATCCTCCTGCCTCAGCCTCCCAGAGTGCTAGGATTACAGACATGAGCCACCGCACCCGGCTTCCACCAGAGGTTCTAAGGAAGGAGGCAGGAATGGGACCCCAGGATGCAGTGGGGAGGAGGGCAAAAGATGCAGACATTCAGGCCCCCATCCCTCCCTTTAAGACATGTGCTGTCTCCACCCTGTCTCCTGCTGTCTCCTGCAAAGCCATGAGGGTGGAAAGGAGGGGGGCAGTATCTGAATCATCCACCCAGCTGTCCTGCCTGGGGTGGGGCCTGGCTCCAAACCTAGACCCCAGATGGGCCTTCTCCAGTGCTTTCGACCTTCCTATTCTCCCTGCACTTAGGTGTCTAAACCCCTTGGGCTTCAGGGGAGAGAGAGAGAAGCAAAAAAGTGTGAGTTAGGGGAAGGGGTTTCTTTTGGAACCCACAACAACCCAAAAAGAGGGAGCCTGGTTGTGGTTGAGGTACCCAGGTTGGGCCAAGGATTGCCACAGGGTCTTACAGACAGCTCTGCACCTCAACTCCAAGCCTGGCCCTGAACTCTGAACTCTAATCAAACATTAAACCAGATAACACCTTCTCTCCAGGCTTTGGTGGGAGGGGTTGGGATAAGGCCTTTCTTCCTCTCCCAAACTTTTCATTCTACCTTCACCTCACCCTGAGCACAGCAGACAAGCCTGTCTTCCTCTCCCAGACTTTTCATCCTCCCCACTTCACCTCACCCTGAGCACAGCAGACACAAAAGGGGGCAACCAATCCTGACTCCTCCTACTGTGGACACAGAGGGGAGATACAGTCTGAGTCCCCTTTGTCTCCACCCCACCTCTCTTCAGCCTGGGATCCAGGTGTGCAAACCCACCCCGCTTTTCCGGAAGCCCAGCCTCCCCAGCCAGGATCAGTGGGGGAGAACAGAGGCAGGTGGCTAAATATAACAAGTACACACACCTCCCCCGCCCCTGCCCCATGTGTGCACACACCCGCCTGGTGTCCTAGGCCTGGACAGCTGCACCAAGAGGCAGAGGAGACAGACTGGCGTGAGCAAGAGACTATAGAATCCACTCATCCTGTTCCCTGATCAGTGTTTTCACCAGATCTGCTGAGAATATCCTTCACAGCACTCTGCAAGGGGGGCTTTAGTAGTTGAGTGGACTAGTTTAGAACACAACGAATTCTCTGGGGCTTCCCTAGCTTGCCTCTTATCTGTCTTGCTAGCTAAGTTATTTGTATCACTAGTAGAAAAACGACAGTCATGATTCCTTTCAACAGAAATGAAGGTAGATCCTGTCTCACATACAACTTCCACGGACTCTTTAGAAGGGGTATGGATCTGCCACACCTGCCGCACCTGGGGCTGGGGCTGGCGACCCCCAGAATACGCAGAGGGGTTCGGAGAAGAACATGAGTTTGGAGTGGATGATTAAAAGAAGAGAAGGAGGGGAAGTGAAAGCGCCAGCCCTTTAGGGATCTTCAAGCACCTTTAGTGCTCTTTGGCTTGGGTCTTCATAGAGGAAAGGGGAGCAGGGAGAAGGAGACCAAATTCCCCGAGGACTGGAAGAAGAGGGCCTAAACTTCCAGGCTCCCAAAGGGTTTTTTAGAAAAGAAGGTGGAGCTGAGTCGGGTGGGGTAGGGTGGGGCAGGGATGGGTGAAGTGGGAGTGGCCTGAAGCTTCCAACGGCTGGATTTCAAAAATGTCACTGTATTCCAGCATTTTAATAAGGCAAAGATCAAAACGTCAGCAGCCAAGAGGATGGGCCAGAGCAAAGATTGCTCTGGTTTGGCTGGGAAAATTAAAACGGCTCACCCTGAGGAGGGCAAGAGAGGGAAGGGCAGAGCCCCCAGCCCTCGAAGACACCAGGCAGAAGGCCAAGAGAGAGGTGCTGCCAGACCTGAACATAACACAACTTCCTGTGCCAGGAGTCTCTGCCCTCTGTCTCCCTCCCTCCCTTGCATTCCTGGGCCAAGGGCTGTGGGAGCTGCGGGGGAGCCAATCTCCTGGAGCTGTTTTGGTGGGCCTGTCAGAGAGCCCAGGAAAGGTCCCAGACAAGCAGGGAGTGAGAGAGAGCTTCCCAACTCTGAGAAAGAAACCCGCGAAAGGTCATGCCAAGGGGCCCACCACCCATGCCCCTGGAGGGGAAAAAAGGGGTCACTCTGTGCCTCCGTGACCTCTCTCCAGCACCACTGGACAGATGCCAACTTGGTAGCTCTGTCTTTGTGGACACCATGTATTTAGAGCCAGCCTAGGCAAAGCTGGCACAGTGCCAAGCCTGCCAGGAAAGTCCTAACAGGACCCTTTCACCCACTCCTGTGTGTCCTGGGTGCCCGGAGTTCTTAGACCTGGCAGGGCCAGTTCTGCTTTGCTCAACACCCTCCCGCAGGCTCCAAATGGCTGGCAAATCCCATCCTAACCGAATGCGGACCTGCTGCCAGCCCCGACTTGGCCCCGATGGCCCCACCATTCCTCATATCCTCCCACCCACTCCAGAGACCCCTCCCCTCTCTGTCCTGTCTTGACAATTTCCCTTGGCACTGCCAGTTACCCGTTGCCGCCGGCAGTTCCGGGGAGGGAGGAGACTACATGGCAAAAGTTAGCCGTCCGGGGCCCTCCCGCTCCCTTCCTAAAGCTGGCCAGGGGCGCCAGGTCAGCCGCCCGCTCCGCTCCCGGCCGGCACGCTTCCACCTGGGCGCACTCACCGCGCTTTGAGCTCCTTGAACTCCTCACGCACTTTGCTCAGCTCCAGCTGCAGGCGGGCGCGCTCCTTCGCCACCGAGTCGAGGGTCTTGCGGGCATCCCCGAGCTCAGCCTCGTAGGCGGCCTTGATGCCGGACACCTCCCGGCTGACCACCTCTTCAGACTCGGTGATGCGAAGACGCAGCCCTGCATTCTCCGTCTCCAGCGAGCGCACACGGTCGATGTAGACCGCCAAGCGGTCATTGAGCTCCTGCAGGTCCTCCTTCTCCTGCAGTCGGGTGATGCGGGTGGGCGACAGCGGGGTGGAGCTGGCCTGCGCCCCGCTGCGGGTGGCGCGCCGCTGGGACGGGGTCTCCATGGCCGGCAGGGTGGCAGCGCTGCCCGCGGGGCAGGGGTCCCGGAAAGGGCGCGGAGCTCGGGCCGAAGGACAGAGACTGCTCGGGGTCGGAGTGTGCCGGCCGGCTGGCTCTCGGCTTGCTCCTGGCAGGCGTGGGGATCTGGGCCGGGCGCTGTCAGACCTCGGGATCTGGGTTGGCTGTTGTAGATGCGGCGCTCCAGCGAACACTCTGAGTCACCGGCGCGGGGGCAAAGGCTCTAATAGGTCCTCCTCTAAAGGGAGGAGGGGCCACTGCTCTTAAAGGGGCAGTCGCCTATCCATACGGGGGGAGGCGGCGGGAGCGGTGAGGAGGGGCAAGGATCGCCGGGCTGTGGCAGCGTCCGGCCCCACCCTCTCCAGCACACCCCAGTCTGCCAGAGGTTTGCTGAAGCTTCCCCTGTCTTAGTTCGTGCCTCCTCAGCGCTCTCAGCTCCAAGCTTATCCCGCCAGCCTCAGGCCTTCTTGGGTAGAGGGCAGAGCCAAGGGGGAAGAGTGGGTGGGCAAAGCGGGGGAAGAAAGGGGGAAGTGGGTGCAAACCAAGGGAGGGGGCCAGGCGGGCAGAGCTCGAGAGCCAGGAAAGTGAGGGGAGGGCTGAATCTGGTGCCCATCAGTGTGACTCACCCTCCTTCCACCGCTGGCTCCCCCTTCCCTCCCAGTAGTAATAGTGAGTCACCCCTATCCCCCTCGAGATGTGGGCAGCCCATTCAAAGCTGCATCTCTGTATGCCAGGGGTGGGGTGGAGAAGGAATGCCTGGGTTCCCTGGGGGGCAATGAAGTTCTGCAACCTGAGTTCCATTACGCCCTCAATTTTGGGGCAGCAATCAGGGGTTTGGGGTTTTCCTATCTTCTGCCCCAATTTATCTCCCTTCAAAACCAAGCATTAGGTCTTAGGCCCAACCAACAAGCTGCAGTTACCCAAGGCAGATCAAGAATAGGACCCAGGCACTGCCCCCTCCTGTCTCCTGCCCCCATCCTTTGGACCCAAGCAGTTGGAAAAAGAGACTGCCTGGGTTCCTCCTAGGTTCCTCCCCCCTTCAGTCCCTTTCTACTGCTTACCCACCCAGTCAACTTATTTTTTTTTTCCAGAACTGTACTTATTTTATTTTAATGGATAATTTAAAACAGATACCAGAGCTGTGTGTGCATTCATCACGTTGCCAGGACACCAGAGCCCAGATTTTTGTGGTTCCCAGAGGGGCCTGAATAGGGGAGCATGGCTGGACGCTGGACAGCCAGTGTTGGGTCTCTATCTGGTTTCAGCCAGAAAAGGGGTAGTGGGGGTCAAGAACTGCAAAGACCCCACAGCCTTGGTGGCTGCAGCATCATACGTATCTCTACTTTTCTCTCTGGCTAGGTCTGCTTTGCAATCGGCTCCAGGGAGGGGCCAACTCTCTCACAAAACAGGATCACCCAAGTTCCCAGGCTTCCCTACTCCAGGCTCTGGAGCCTCTGTCCTCAGGCCTCACCAAGGACCCCTTTGATTAGCCTCCCATTCCCCTCCCCTAATCTTGGCCCTGGCCCCACCACCCTGTCCTCTGTTCTAAGAGGTGACAGTGCTGAGCTTCCAGGCCCCATCCGCTTGCGTGCCTTGCCTCAGTGCCTCCCACAGCTTATTCTCTGATGAGGAAGCAGGGAAATTAAATTATGTTGCTAACTCCTACAGCTCAAGGATATCAGGGCTTCTCTTAAACACAAGGGAAGCAGGGCTAGGCAGGTCCTCGGTTCTGGAGCTAGGCCTCAGCGTGGACAAGGGGCTGGAGTGGGATTAAGGCAGGAACTTTGGCTATTCAGGAAGGGTCTCACCTCTGTGTGGGTGACTGGGCAGTGTGGTGAGCATCCAGGATGCACTCAGGTGAGGGGACCCAGGATATGGCTTTTCTCCCCCAGGCATGGCACCCACCCTCAGCTTGCAGACAAAACAAAATGTCTTGTTCTGCTTCTCCCCTTTGTGTTCCCCAAACCAGAAGCAGAGGTGGGACGAGTGAGCCAGAAACGTGAGGGATAGGGCTCGTGTTGTTCCCGCTGCCTCAGCCCTCTTCCTGGAACTGAGCATCCCCCTTTGCCCCACCCGGCTGCCTGGCCTGGCTTCCCCTCTGGGCTGGGGAAGCAAAACCACAGTTAACCCTTCCTATCTTAGACCTCTCCATCTTTGGGGACAAGGTACTGGAGAAAGGAAGAGAGCTTTCACCCCAAATTTCATTCTGAGCTCTTTCCAAAGGGTCCCCCCCACCACCATCAAAATGGCCTCAACCCTAAATCTGAATTTCAAAATGGGCCTTTATCCCGAATATTCAATCCTGACTCTGGACCCCAAATGCCATAAGTCTGCTCTCCCTATGCCAGGACAGAGATCACCAATCCCAGAAGCAGCAGGAGAGAGTAGGGGAGGCCAGGTTCGGAGGAGCTGGGCCTCCTGGGGGTTGGGGGAAGTTGTGACTCAGGGGTGATCAGCTTCTAATCCTGCTTCTTACTTGCCGTGTGATGCTAGATTGGCTACTGAATTCTCTGCACTTCAGTTTTCTCATCTGTAACATGGGCAGAGTGGCTACCAAAGATGAGGATTGAGCTCCTGGCATGCAAAATCCTGCACACCATGCCACAGGATAATTGCAACACTATGCTTGCTCTCAAGGGAGGCTTCCACTGGTGGGGAAGACAGAGGGAGAAGCAAACCCAACAGGCACAAATGATTAAAGAGCAGTACATGCCAACACGACTATAGCCCCAGCTTACTTACTAACTTACTTTAACTAACTAAATAGCAGCGCAGGACTCTGAGCTGGACAATGAATACCAAATGGATCCCAGAAGCCTGGGGGTTGGAACATTCATGATGAAATCATAATACAGTGGTTGAGTCCAAGGGATGGTTTGGTCACTTGTCTTGAAAACCAATGGCTTTGAGGTGGGAGTCTCCTCTGTGTTCTTATGTAGCATCTTGGGCCTTCCACTGTGACTCCTCCCTCCTGAAAGTTCTGTGAGGGACAGGAGGGACCAAGTCTTGGTCATCTGTGTCCCTAATACCTCGTCCAGTGCCCGGCACACAAGAGGCACTCAGTGTTTCTTGGGTGAACAAATGGATCTGGCCCTGCCACTTTTTCAGGTGAGTGACTCTGGGCAAGTTATTTCATTTCTTTCAGCCTCAGTTTCCTCATCTGTAAAATAGGGATGTTGCAATAATTGAGATAACATTCATTTGAAGGAAGGCTTCTAGGAAAAGGTAGATTTAGGGGCTTTACAAAAGTGCCTTATACATAGAAAATTCACTTATTCAACAAATATTTATTGAACACCTACTATGTGCCAGGAACTGTCCTAGATGCTAATGGTATGGCAGTGAATAAAACAGACAAAAATTCCTACTCTCACAGAGCTGACATTACAAAAGACAAAATTATAGTTTGTTAAATGGGGGTAAGTGTTATGAGAATAAAAATATAAAGCAAAACAATGCTCAGTGAATAACTTACACTTTTATGATCTTTATTGTTGTCTGTTTTCACATACATTCTCAATTTGGTCCACAAAACAACCTCAAGGGTTGGAGATTACTTCCCTGCTTTTTTGGTCCTCAGCAATGTGCCAAAAGAAAGAAAAAGAAAAAATATTTCCCTGCGTTACAGGTGAGGCTGACTTTCACAAAACTAGACATCAAGTAACAGGCAGAGCTCAGAACTGGGACCAGGCAGCCTGGTCCAGATCCAGGATGTGCTTCACTATCTCCTGCCACTTTAGCTGGACATGTGGGAGGTGCAAGGGTGGACTGGCGCCGGGAGGAAGTCTGCGCAGAGGTGCTGAAGTGGGGAAGAGCTGAGTGTGCAACTGGCCTGCTCAGGGGCACAGGGAGCCACTAGAGGTGAGACAGGAAAGTGTGGGGAGAGAAAGAGGAGGGGAGAAATGGGAGGCGCAGGCAGGGATGGGGTGTGAAAGAGAGGCTTCTAGCCACTGGATAGGGCCTGAGGTCAAGGAGCGAAGGGAAGCATCAAGACCAGCAAGAGCATTGGCAGGAGGTAAGCTAAACCAGGTGGACTGTGCTCAGCCAAGGGCTGAAACCAGAAGGGATGCTGGAGGCATACTAATAACGATTAATGTAGGGAATATTTATGCAGTACCTACTATTATTAGGCACTAGGTATTTGCATTAATATGTTGAACCTTTACGATAGCTCTACAAGGTAGATACTATTATTAGCCCTATTTTACAGATGAGGAAACTGAAGCCCAGGTTAAATTATTCATTTAAGGCAGGGTTTCTCAACCTTGGCACTATTGCCATTTTGGGCCAGATAATTCTTTTTTGTTGGGGGAGGTTCTGTGCACTGTGAAATGCTTTGCAGCTATCTGTAGCTTCCACCCACTAAATGCCAGTAGCATCTCCATCTCCAGTTATGACAATCAAAAATGTGTTTAGGCACTGCCAAATGTCCCGGGGGGGGGGGTAAAATAATCACCCCCAGTTGAGTACCACTTGTCTAAAGTCATATGGTTAGTAGAGAAGTGGAATGAAAACATACAACTATAAAGATCATAAAAGTGTAAGCTATTCACTGAGCATTGTTCTACTTTATACTTTTATTCTCATAGCACTTACCACCATTTAACAAACTACAATTTTGTCTTTTGTAAAGTCAGCTCTGTGAGAGTGGAATTTTATTAGTAATACAAGTTGGCCTGACTCTGAAGGCCCAGATCTTACCATCAGATTATAATCCTGGACAGGTGGGAGTCGGAGAGAGGAGTCGTCAGATGGGATCTACTGGGGAGGCAGTATGCTCCCCCATGGGGGCAGGAAGGGGTGATTCTTTGGAGTAGGGTCTGGGGAGGTGAGGGTGACTTGGAGATCCTAGGCCATGGTTTGGGAATCTCTTTCTAGTGAGTTCTGAAGGAGGGGGGGTCCTTGTCTTATTCATCCTTTGATCACAGAGTCTGGTACTACCCAGCTGTTGAACCGCTGAGTCACTCATGCACAGGTGAGAGTTATAACCTTGAGTGTCGAAGACCTTGCCTATTCTTTAAGTGGCTGCCATGTCCCAGGCACCGGGCTAGGGGCTGAATGGAGGTGATCCCATTTAATCTTCACCTCAACCATATGAGGTAGGTATTATTATCTGCATTTTATATGCCCAGAACCCAAAACTCCAAAGGTTGTGTAATTGGCCTGAGGTAGCACAGCTGAGTAGACTGTCTTCTTCCCACCCAGACTCAGCGAGGAGGAATGGTGCAGGCTCCTAGCTGGCTGGGGGGTCGGGGGAGCCCCTTAGAAGGAACAGTGAATGGCAAGGATTTGTAAAGCCAGAGAATCTCTCCTTCAAATGAAATCTCACTATATATACTAAATGACAGAGGCAGAGCCTCTCTAGTCAGGGGTCTTGGGGTGATCCCTTCCCCCATCTCAGGAGGCCCCCAGGGCTCTGAGGAATAAGACCCTCTCTTTATAAGCAGGCTTCTGAGGCCAGAGGAGGGAAGACTTGCCAGAACCTCCAAGATAGCATTCTGATCCCATACCACGCCACCACGGGAGACAGGGCAGCACTCTGGACAGATTTTAAGGAGCTAGTCCACCTCAAGGGACTGGCATGGCTTTTCCTGTGATGTGGGGACGTGACTGCTGAGCTCACTGCTCCAGCCAGGCCAGAAGGGCAGCTGGATAATGAATAGAGAACCAAACCCTCACACCTGGGCAGGTCTCCCTGGTCAACCCTTTCACAATCAAGATTACTACCTTAATCTTCTCAAATCTCTTTGAGGTACACAAGCAAGCACCATTATCCCCATATTACAGATGAGAAGACTGAGGCTTGGGCAGGTTAACTGATTTGCTCAAGGCCACACAGCTGGTAAGTGACAGAAGCAGGCCTAAACCCCAGGTTTCTGCCTTCAGGTTAACTATACCCTACCTCTCTTCCGCCCAGGCCCTAAGTAGCCCCATCCAACAGCAAAATCCTAGAGTCTGTCCCGGAGTTTCCTTCTCAACACTCCAAACCACCTCCACCCACCCAACTGGGCCAAGAGAGCCACCCGACCTGTGAGTCTCAGGCTCCCTGGACTGTCACGATACATGCCACAATACACACCAGACTAGAGCCAAACAGAAATCAGGCAGCGGGCAGACGGAAATTCAGCAGTGACATCTCCTCTCTTCTCTCCAACCCCTGCCCCCCAGCTTTGGCTCCTCACCACCGGGGGAGGAGTTGGGGGCGGGGCACCGGGGCGTAGGTGGGGCCCTGTGCTCCGCGGGGCGTCCCCAGGCAAACCACTTGGGGCGGGTCCTCTGACTCGCCTCGGGCGGGGTTGTCTCCCCCTCCCTCCACACCCGGAGGCGGGCGACGCCGGCCGGTGCTGACGCAGGCGGCTGCGTGTGGGCGGCTGCGTATGTGTCTGTGTGTGTCTGTGTGTGTGGTTGCTGGGGCCTCCCCGGCCTCCTAAATGGGGGTTTCCTTTCCCTGTTGTCAAGGAAACAAACAGAAGCGCCACAACTCGCGGGCTGGCACTGGAGAAAAGGGTATCCTTGCCCCACACCCCTACACAATTCCAGTAAGCGAGGCAGATTCCTTTTCTACCTCACTCCCATCCAGGTGTGGACCCAGTGTTTGTGGGGCCCGAAACTAGGATGGCCGATTGTCCTGGTTTTCCAGGGACTGAGGAGTTTCCTAGACCTAGGGACTTTCAGTGCTAAAATCAGGACGGTTGGTCATCCTATCTAAAGTGCATACAATTTTGCAGAGAGGCCTTCTTTACAAAATACAAAAATGTCTTTTGCAAATTTTGTGGACATATGACCATGTGGAAACATTGGCAGGCCCCCTCTTAGGGACTTTGCAACTGATAGGCTCTGAAGCTTCCCCTCCTTAGCTTTGTGGTAAATCTGCCTCTGCCCCCAGCCCCTGCAGCCCCTGCCCACACTCCTCAGGGTCCCCTTTGAAGGCTCTGCCCTGGCACTCAGCACCACTCAGCAAGAAAGATGGTGGTTAACCTACAGGAGATTTTCTGATGGGAAGGGGCACTTTCTGGAGAAATAGGGAAGAGGGGCTGCTAAGTGGGGTAAGGGGATTGCCAGGGTCTCTGCCCCAGTGGGATAGGGAAGGGACTGTGCTTGAGCCAGTTTAATCATTCATTGCCTAGAAGCTAGAGCTGGGAGGAGTCTTAAGGCACCATGCAGCCCAACCCCCTCATTTTTAGAGCCACATTAGTGCAACTCCCCAGGTTCCCTGTCCCCTATCCCTAAGACAGCCCACAGGCCGGCCCCAGAGGAGCACCCCATTTGTCCTGTTTGTCCAGTAAGCTCAAAGCTCACATGGCACCCTGAGAGCCCACCTCACTTTGGCCTTGACCCCCGAGGGGTTCTCCATCAGTGACAGGTAATAGGGGAACCATGGAGGAGGAGCGGGTGGTGAGGGCCTGGCAGGGAGGGACAGGATACAGAGGCTAAGGCTGGCATGATCTCAGGCCCTGGCCTGGTCAGGAAGGGGCCGAAGGGGCATCTGTTTCCTCTTGGCCATGGTACCCTGAATCCCACCCCAGAGGAGATAAAAATGGTGCTGCCTTCATGATGCAGATCTTGCTGGCCTGGGAACAGAGGATGGGGTCCAAAAACATTCCCACATACCTTCTCTTCTGTCTCCCTGAAGTTTGGTGGAGCTGACCTAAGGTTTAGAGGTGGGGGGCATATTTCCTGTTGGAGGAAAGAGGTGAGATACTGGTCTGTTAGGAAACACGCCTGGCCATGCATCACCCCTGACCTCTGCACCACACCCCCACCCCTATCAAAATTGTCTTCCATGAAACTGGCCCCTGGTGCCAAAAAGGTTGGGGACCACTGCCACCTTAGTGAAAGTATCAAGGGGTGTAGGATGGACCAGAAAGTTGAGCACAGAGGATGAGTGGGGATGAAGAGGGGAAAGGAGGAAGTTGGGGAGGAGGTCTACCATAAGGGAGGGGGTGGGAACCACATCTGGAGTCCAGGCCAGGGGCCCTGGAGTGGGGAGCTGGACAGAGAAGAGGAGTGGCCCAGGAATTGAGGAGAGGGGCAACTACCCTGGTTGATGCCACTGCTCCAGCAGATCCTGGTGGGGCAAATATTTACCCAATGACAACGGTTGCTAAGCTGGGAGGAAGGAGGAGGGAGGCCAGTAGCTGGAGGCTCTTCCAGGCTCCTCCCCAACCCACACAAAAGACAGCCTAAGAGAGGCTTGGGCCTTACCACCTCCCACACCCACCAGGCAGGCTCAGCTATACCCCTCCATGCACACACATCTTGGGGGTCACTCCTACCCCTCAATCCCAAGCCAGCAACAAGCGAGAGGGTTGGGCTAGGGGGAATTTAATTCCTGGGCTGCCAGGCCTTCCCCCAACTCTGGGACAGCTTTGAGGATTCAGAGCTTGCAAAATGCCCCCTTCCCGATCCGTTGTTCAGTGGTGGGGTGTGGTGCTGAGAAGGGGAGAGCCAAGTTACCTAGGGAACTGAGGCCAGGTGGAAGGAGGGAAAGGAGGGACTCTCGGGCAGGGGAGTGGGGCTGGTGGACCACAGAAGGGGTTCCTGAGGGGCACTCCCCACTCTGGTCCCTGGGCAGAGAAGGGCTGGGGATAAGGGAGGGGGAGGGGAGGGTGTGGCCAGATGGAGCCAGATGTGGCCCATGTGATGTGGGCTGTCCCTGGCACAGGCACAGCAGGAGCAGGACATGCTACTGCCACTGGAAAGGATTAGTCAGAAACTGGGAGGAGGCAGCCCCCAGAGAGGGGGCAGGGAAGAGAGTCAGCCCAGGAGCCCTGCCCCCCACCAAGCAGATGAGGGAGTGTGAAAGGGCTCAGGGCCTGCAAGGAGGGGTTGGCTAGGGGTTCAGGTTGCCCTCTCCCACTCCTCCTCAAGGGAACCACCAACTACCCGCCATTAAGGTTCCCACCCATTTCCCTGGCTGAGCCTTGGCTTCTGTATGCAAAATGGGGATCCTGACACCCATTTCCACTGCTGTGAGAGGAGTCCGGGACACAGGACTTGTTGAGGAATGGCTCAGGGCCCAGCACATACAAAGGACATATTGTAGGTTCTCTTCCTTGCCCACCTCCCCAGGATGAGGCCTCTGCTCTGCATGGTGTCTCCCTGGGGGTCGATAGGTCTCACCCTCAGCCACAAGCCCTCTGGAAATGGGATGCAGAGATGAGAGGGAAGGACTGGTAAGGATGGTACAAAGGAGAAGCTGCTGGGGCCAAGAGGAGGTTCCTGGAGCCCAGAGCTCCCTGCTGCCAGCGGAGGTTCTCAAGGATTGGAGGGTTGGCCAGAGTGGCTGCAGGGACTTTGTCCCTGACTCCGCTGTAGCCCCCTTGGGTCCACCCTGAAGCAAGGGTAGAGGAAGGGCTATCAAAGGGAGAAGGGGAAGGGGATCCCAGGAAACAAAGCAGAGAACCCTAGGGTGGGCCAGGGCGCAGCAGTTACAGCAAGACCTGTAGAAACAGAATGTGCAGCCCTTGCAGAGCCAGGTCCAAGCTGGCAATCAAAAGGCTGTTGTTTTCCAAACTCCCATCGGAAAGTTTGAAAAATAGACATGGAAACGTGACTCACTGCCCCCTCCCCATGGCCTCCCTTTCCTGGTTTCTGTGATTTTTCTCCCAAGAGTTAATTCAAGTCACATTCCCACAGAAACCAAAGCTTAATGAGGGAGGGCAAAGGGCAGGCTGCAAAGGCCAGAGGCCTCAGGGGAGGGGCTGCAAATTAAGATGTGCACTGGGCCGGGTGGGGCAGACCAGGCTGTGGTGATGTGCCCACTGCCCACACCTCGACACCTCGAAGCCTCCTCGAAGCCTCGAAGCCTCCGGTTGGGGAGAATTCAACTTCCAAACACTTAGACACTTAACTTAAGGGTGGAGGTGGGAGGGTGAATTCACACCTCCACCTCCTAAACCAAATTATGTTGAAGGTCCGGTGTTAGGACGAGAAGGAAAGCTGTGGTGCTCCCAGTCTCCTAGAGGGACAGAACCAGGACTGAAACCTGGGTGCCCTGCCTGACAAGTTTGTGGTATGTCTGCTGCACCTTACTGCTCTCTGTACCCCAGGCCCAGAGAGCTTGCTTTCTTGCTTTCTGGCCTCTTCCTTGGAACCCATTCCCCAGGCCACAGCTGAGGCCAGAGGCCCCAGAAGGTGGGAGTGGGGAGCTCCCCTGCATGCACTCACCTCCACTGCCACCCCCATGTATCAGGGAGCAGGCGTGCAGGTGGGTCCCTCCCTCTGGGCTGGGGAGGATCCAGGCATGCCTGCCCCAACAGGGTGTCTCTGGGCCAGGAACTCCCAGCCTGTCCCAGAGAGGCCAGGGAAACGGAGGGCCTGGCACTAGGCCAAAAGTGAGTGACCTTCCACTCTTGAGAATTCTTAAAAGAGGACCCCAAGTATTCCCAGGCCAGGAGTGACCCCAAGCTTCTATACTTGCCATCCCTCCTTGGATGTCCCAGATGAAGCTCTTCATGTCTCCCCAATACCACCCTGGCCCCACTCTGGTCCTCCTTCCTCAGCCTCACCAGCTTCATCTCCCTTAGCCAATGAGCCCCCAAGTCCTGTGGTTCCTACCTCCAGAATTTCTGCATTCTGTGCACTGTCTCCAGCGCCCTGGCTCTGATCATGATGAGCCCTCACCTGGGTAAGTGCAGGAACCTCCCAATCAGTCTCCCTGCCTCCACCCTTGCCTCTGTCCCCCTCCTTTATCCTCCCTAAACCGCAACCATGTTTCCAAAGTGAAAACCTCATTGTGTTTCCACAAGACTTCAGACTTACAGTGGATCCCCACTGAATTTGGGATAAAGTCCACATTCCTTGACCTGGCTTTTAAAGCCTTCTGTGACCCAGGCTGTGCTTGCATCTCTAGGCTCATCACTCGCCCTCTAAATTCCAGCAGTCCTGGCCCCTCTTGGTTCTTTCTTGCTAACCTTTCCAGATTTGGCACATACTTTGCCCTCTGCTCAAATCCTGCTCATCCTTCAGGCTCAGCTAAAAGTGCCACTAAGTCTGGGTTGGTGTCTCCACTGAACCTCCAATATCCCTTTTCACACTGTATCTGTGACACTGTCTGTACACCTGTCTTCCCCTATTATGGGGTACAGAGCCGAGCATCCTCATCATACCTCCCTCATGAACCAGCACCCTCAAAGCACTACCTTCTCCCTCTACTCCTTCCACACACACCACTCCTCAACACCTGATAGGCTCACCTTGCTCTACAGGCCCCGCCTTCACTGCCTTCCTTTATCTGATCTCCATGTGGACACGGCAACTAGGCCTCTCCCCATACCCAGCCTGGGGCATAATCACAATAACAACAATAGTAACAAGAGCTGCTGTTTATAGAGCACTCACTATGTGTCAGGACCTGTTCTAGGCTCTTTCTATTCATTGGCTCATTTCATACCCAGTAGGAGCTAAAAACGGGGGTTGGCCCAAGGACTTAACTTGTCTGATGGTTCAGGACAGATCTCTCCAGGAGGTTATTATCTCCATAGTCACTGTCTGTAAAGGAGAGGTTTGTGCTAGGCCTTCAATAAATGCTTATCAAGGGAAGGAACAATATAACTACCTACCTTTATAGCAGGTCTTATCACTAGTAAAACATTATCTCAGGGAAGCCCTGGGAGGTGAGCATGGCAAGGTCATTATGCTCATTTTATAGAGGAGGACTCTGGCCAAGTGAATGGGGAGGGACCTGCTTCCGGCTGCACAGGTAGTAATGAGCTCTCATCCAAACTGCAGTGCCTTTGGGGCTATGCAGAGGGGTCCTGTGTGGTATGGGACTGGGAGGCGCTGTGCCAGGCTCAGGGGAACACTTTGAGACCATCCATCCAGTGATCTCAACCCTTACTGGGTATCAAAATTGCTTGGGGGAGGGGCTTTCAAAATTGCCAATATTGGCCAAGCTCAGTGGCTCACGCCTGTAAACCCAGCAGTTTGGGAAGCCAAGGTGGGAGGATCATTTGAGGCGAGGAGTTCAAGACTAGCCTGGGCAACATAGCAAGACTCCATCTCTACAAATTTTTTTTTTTTTTTCTTTTTTTTTGAGACAGAGTCTCACTTTGTTGCCCAGGCTAGAGTGAGTGCCGTGGCGTCAGCCTAGCTCACAGCAACCTCAAACTCCTGGGCTCAAGCGATCCTCCTGCCTCAGCCTCCTGAGTAGCTGGGACGACAGGCATGTGCCACTATGCCCGGCTAATTTTTCTATATATATATTTTTAGTTGTCCATATAATTTCTTTCTATTTTTAGTAGAGATGGGGTCTCGCTCTTGCTCAGGCTGGTCTCGAACTCCTGACCTTGAGCGATCCACCCGCCTCGGCCTCCCAGAGTGCTAGGATTACAGGCGTGAGCCACCGCGCCCGGCCTACAAAAAATTTTTTTAAATTAGCTGGGCATGGTGGCATGTGCCTATAGTGCCAGCTACTCAGAGGCTTAGGCAGGAGGATCGTTTGAACCTGGGAGTTGGAGGTTACAGTGGACCATGATCATGCCACTGCACTCTAGCCTCGGTGACAGAGCTAGACTGTATCTCTAAAATAAATAAATAAACCGCCAATGACCAAGTCTTGGATATTTTGATTCAGTCATTGATCTGAGGTGAGACTAAGGCATGTTTCAGTAAAAAAACACTCCAATCTGTCATTTTACAGATGAAGAAGCTGAGGTTTGGAGTGGGAATTATAATAACAGCTGATACTTGTTGAGTGTTTACAATGCCAGACGCTCTTCTAAATAGTGCATGTTCACCTGATCCTCATCATAACTCTCTTGTTATCAGCTCCATTTTACAGGTGAGAAAACAAAGCACAAAGCATCCAATGTCACACAACCAATACACGGTGTTTCTGGCATTCAAACTCTAGAGACCTGGCTTCATAGCCCATATTCTCAACCTTGATCCCATAGTTGTCAACCCCAAAGTTGCAAAGGAGCCAGTGGTAGAGCCAGGCCCAGATCTCAGGTCTCCTCTGGGCAGAAAAGTCAGAGAGCCTGTGAAAGTAAGGTCAGAGAAGCCACAGGCCAGGGGAAGGCCTGGAGGCTCTGGGCCCCCTCCCTCACAGGGGTGGAAGGGGCTGGGCACTGGGGCAGCCTCCCTGTGGGGCCACCCTTCACCTGCCCTCCCCTCCCCTCCAAAGGGGAGCCCTGACCAGCCCCAGCTGAGCTGTCACCCTCCCTGTGCTAATTGATGCAGCCTCCTAATTGCCCATCACAAGGAGGCAATTAAACCCAATTAGAGAGCCAGAGCTAATTAGTGCTCAGCTTCCCACAGCCTCTGGGCACCCCAGGGGTCTGCAGGAACCTGCTGCCCACCTCCCCTCACCCCCAGGGAGGAGAATTGCTGCTTGTATCAAGTATGTTGAAAATTTATATTCCTCCCTTGCTCTCCCAGGGATCAAGGGTCGAGCATCTTGGCTTATTCCCTACCTTTGCACTGTAGGGCAGTCTCCTGGCCCCACTTGCCTTCCCTGACAACTGACAACATTCATGTCATCCCACAGTTCTCAAGTACTTTCCCATCATCCCCTCCATCTTCTCTGCAAGCCTGGAGGTAGGGTACCCTGCACTATCGCTGGGGCTTAGAGAGGGTAAGTGATTTGCCCAGGATCACACAGCCTACTTTGACCCCAGATCTTGTACCCCTGACATACATATGTGATTAAGTCCTTCCAATGATCTCACCGCCATCATTCCTGATGTAACATGGTAGACAGGTGGGGCATGAATTATGCACCTTCTTTCCACATGCTGCTCTATATGCTAGGTTATCCCATTTAATCTGCTTTCTCTCTGTCTGTTCATCTACCTGACTCCATTCCCAAAAACCCAATGCCAAATTCAAGATCTTTTGTGGTATCATAGAACTTGGAGTCTGTAGACAAGGAATCTAGTTCACTCTTCTATTAACATGCTCTGTGACCCTGGAAAAATTGCTTCCCTTCTATGGGCCTCAGGACTGGAAGATTTCCAAGGTCTTTCCAATCTCCACCCCTTCTGCTGCAGGGGAAGAGATGGTGAGGGTTGGACTTTCCTCTTACATGGCAACAAGGCCTGGGGGTGGGATGGGGATACCCCTTTTGTACTAAAATTGTGAGGGCCCCAAAGCCGAACAAGAATGAAACTATCCTGACAGGGACCAGAAGGGGCTGGGAACTCCCTGGCTCTAGCAGGAGTTGGGGGATGTTGGGGGTGGTACAGACATGATGATCACGTACACGTACACACACGTGCCCGTGCCTGCCCCCAGCACCAGAGCAGAGAGAAAGTGATGGAAGATGTTGGATGGACCAGAATTGGGGCCTGCTCTCTTGGGCTTGGAGGAGAGAGAGATGAGCTGGGTGCACAGTTTCTGGCCTACATCAGGCCATGCAATTTGTCAGCCTCCCTCCCTCCCTATCAGTGTTGGACTCGCACAGGGCAGGCAGAGAGGTTGGGGGGAAGCTCATCTCCACAGGGGTCTAAGCTATACTCTGACTCCCCTGCCGCTGTTCTTCCTTTTCTGCTTTCTGGTCTTACCAAGCATGTTAGAGTCAGACTAGCCTTGGTTCTAATCCTGGCTCTTCCACTCATGCCTACCCGTGTCACCCTGGGCCAGGGTGACAGTCTCCTCCTCCATGAATGGTATAGGAGCCATTCCATAGGGCTGCTGTGAGCAGTAAGTGAGATGGGCATGTGTGGTGTGGAGCACAGGGCCTGCCCCTCCTCAGGGCTCGGTTTCTCCATCCCTCAGTTCCCCTCCCAGTACCTGGCAGAGCAGAGGGCCAGGGGCCAGGGCTGCAGAGCGTGTGCTGAGCACCGAGAAGAACCACAGGGCATCCGGCCCCCGGCATCAGGTCCCTCTGCAGCCTTCCCTTTCCTGTGGTGAATCACTGTTCGTGGGCCTTAGGGACCCAGGAGTCCCTGGCTTGCCACAAACACTACCATTGTCATGGAAACCAGCCCTCCTCTTCCTCTTTCACTGATTGATTTCACTCATCATCTCCCAGTGTCTAGTTCCTAGATCTCAGCTTTTGACTCATTGATTGACTTAACCGCCTCTCATTTCGTGTCCCCAAGACAACATCAGCCCCACCACGACTCCCATGATCTTCACCCCCAACCCCTCAGGCTGCCCCTTTCCCCGGCGGCACCCACTCCTTTTCCTGTCAAGTTAGGCTGGGCACCTCCTAGGAAAACATCTTTTCAGAAGGGGTGAGTGAAAGTCATCCCCGCAGCCTGGGGCCTGGAGCTTCGCTCAGGCCTCAAGACCCGACCGTCCTGCCCCAGCTGAAACCCCTCAGCGCCAGGCATGAGGACAAGGGCAAGGGAGGCGGCCGCGGGAAGAGACCAGCGGGCGCTGGCGCCACCTGCTGGCCCCGGGGGGACCAGCCCCACCTTTTCCTTACCCGTAGGCGTGCCCAGGCTAGTCCTGGGTGGCAGAAGGCCCAGGCTGTGTGTCCACATCATTCGTTCACTCATTCATTCACAAATATTTACTGAGAACCATCTGTGTGCCCAAAATGGCTCTAGTCGTCGTGGGACAAGTAATTAAAGTGCGATGAGTGCCTGAGAATGCCGGGGAGCAGAGAACCAGGCACCTAACCCAGTCTGCAGTTGTGCAGCAGGCTTGCCTGAGGAACGGATGATTAAGCTGAGCCCTGAATAATAATAATCAACATTTATTAAGCACCTTCTGTGTACTAGACGCTATGTCAGTACTTTACATGTCTCTTCCCACTAATTGCACAACAATCCCATGAGGTAATTGCTACTATTAGCTTCGTTTTATAGATGGGGAAAACAGGTTCGGAGGTGTCAATCTGCATAGGGCTCATTGTAGTAGGCAGTGCACTGCCGCCCACCTACAGGCTCCTGCTTGAATAGCCATGCAGAAAGGGAGAAGGAGGTGTGTTCCAGGCAGAGGAAACTGCAGGTGCGGAAACACTGGCTGTGTAGACAGAGTAGGATAGCTGGGCAAAGGAGACCAAAAACAAGCATGGAGGGAGAGGGAAGAAAAGCCAGGGAGGGAATAAAGAATTTTGAGGAGAGAGGCAACAACAGGACCAGAGGTCAGAAGTTAAGAAACATAAAAACTGAGACTGGACACAGCCCCTGCTCTCAGGGAGCCCCAGTCAGTGTGGGAAGGTGGGACACAGAAATGCCGGGGGGCCAGAGTAATTAGTCCCTCTGCACAGGTCTGAACATCACGGCCTGAGCCAACCAATATTCCTTGGGAAGCCTGTGAAGACTGCCTGGGAGGGACATGTACACTTGCCCACTCGGAAGGACACAGAAGTACCTCTAGGGTACAGGCAACAAAGGACACTAGGCAGCCCGGGTAAAACTCCCCACGCTCTGGGACTGGACACAAGAAATAATTGGAAGTCTGGAGAGGTGACGAGAGTGGGGAATAGCCTGGCCTCTGATCTCCAGGCTCCTGGGGGAGCCGGGAGGAGGCCAAGCGCAAGGATGTTGGAGCTAGAAGTATCTTGGAGGTCATCTGGCTCAAGCCAGTCCACCTGTAGTGCTGAGCTGGAGGTGGCCTGCACCTGCTGGTGAGAGCCCATTGTTCACATTGAAATCAGCCATGGTGAGAGACTTTACAACATGGAAATTGGCAATTGCCACAAACCAGGGCTTTCCCCACTCTGGTTATCAAACATTTACCAACACACCACTGTTCCACACTCTCCTGCTCCCTCTTTCCAAAAGAGGAAACTGAAGCCCAACGATGGGAAGTGACTCTTTCAGTATCACAGTCATTTTCTTCCTTTTATTTATTCAATCAATCATTTATTCAACAAATTTTTACTGAGGGCCTCCTTTATGCTAGGCTTTGGAGAGACACATCCCCTGTCCTGGGAGAGCTATCAGGCTGGTATAGCATGAAGAACACGAAAAGTGGCTTTGAAAGCACTGTGGGCTAAGTACTAACTAAGGGGTAAATACCAGGTGCCACAGTAGACTCGGGCGGTGCACCTATGTCCATCAGCTTGGCCAGGAAGGCCTCTCAGAGGACATGACTCCTAATCTCAGGTCTGAAGGATGAGTGAGAGATAGTTTAGATGAGAGGGAGGGTTTGAAGCAGAAGGAATAATGTGTACAGAGGCCTAAAGGGTGGAGAGGGCCTGGCAGGAGCATGCAACCCACATATATTTCTTTGTGCAAGACTCATTTTGCTAGCAGTGACTGAGGTTCACATACTTAGGGATCCCTTCTGAGCCATCAGCCAAAAGTCATGTCAGTGAGTCAGCACCATTATTGAGTTCTAGCTGTGTATGAGCCCCAGACTAGGCATGAGAGAGGGGAGGAACCCAGTGACAGCACACACCAAGCCTTATGCAAGCAGCATCCCCTTGGAGATCAGATGTAGGTGGGCTCTGATGACCCAGGTGTGGGAGTGGGGAGAGGTGGGGAGAGATGGAGCTAGGTGTGGGAGTGAAAGGTATGGTGGAAAATCAGAGAGAGAAGTTAAATAGTTGGCAGTGTGTGGGTGAAGGAGAGGGTGTTCAAGAGGGAAGTATAGATGAACATGCATGGCTTCTAAACAGCAAACATTTATTGAGCACCTACTTTGTGCTGGGAATACAGGAGTAGAAAAGATCCAGTCCCTGTTCTCAAAGAGCTTCCAGTGTACTGTGAAACAGAAATGTAAACAGTTACAATATAGTGTGATGAATGGTAAGGGACGCCCAAAAGTGACCAGGGTAGATTTCTGGGAGAAAGCGACATTTGAGTCCTGCAAAATTTATGAAGGGTGAAAGGTGAGGGAACAGCAGGTGGGACTGCACAGGGCAAAGCCCTGAAAGAAAGCCCAGGTGCGTGGGGCTGGAGGGAAGAATGGGAGGGAGGGGCAGGATCAGCAGAACAGGTGGGTGGAATAAGACTGTAAGGGACATTCTAACCACATTAAGGAGTATGAATCCAATGGTGGTGATGGGGAGCTACAACAGGGTTTTAAGCAAGGAGAGTTTTATTATGACATTAAAAAAAAAGATCTTTCTGGCAACTGTGTGGAGAATGGTTTGAAGGGGGAAAGGAGGCAAGAGTGGAGGCAAAGAGATCAGTTGACGTTGCTGCAGGCAGGAGGTGATGATGGCTTTGATCAGGAAGGTAGCAGGAGGTGGGAAGTTGGTGGATTTGGGAAATGTCTTTTTTTTTTTTTTTGAGACAGAGTCTCGCTCTGTTGCCCGGGCTAGAGTGCCGTGGCGTCAGCCTAGCTCACAGCAACCTCAAACTGCTGGGCTCAAGCAATCCTTCTGCTTCAGCCTCCCAAAGTAGCTGGGATTACAGGCATGCGCCACCATGCCCGGCTAATTTTTTCTATATATATTTTTAGTTGTCCACATAATTTTTTTCTATTTTTAGTAGAGACGGGGTCTCGCTCTTGCTCAGGCTGGTCTCAAACTCCTGAACTCAAATGATCCGCCCGTCTCGGCCTCCCAGAGTGCTAGGATTATAGGCATGAGCCACCTCGCCTGGCCTCGGGAAACATCTTGAGCCATAGTTGAGAGGACTTGTTGATAGATTGGATGGGAGAAAGTTAGGGGAAAGGGAAGAATCACAATGGCTCCAGATTTCTAGCTTGAGCAACCAGGTGGATGATGATGTCACTTACCGGAAGCTGGGGGAGGAGCTGGTCTGGACTGTTGTGGACAGAGCCAGAACTAAAAACTCAGGGCTCCTAGTTCCCAAGGCAGCACCTGTTTTCCCTGTGGGGGTTGCCGGGAGAAGGCATGGAGAATTTAGGACAGAGGAATGGGAAGAAGTGGGGCAGAAGCAAAGGGAACAGACTAATAGTAACAGTTAACACAATGCCAGGCACTGGCATTGTCCAGTTAAATTCTCACAACAACATGACCAGCCTTTCTAAACAGCCACCTCAAAGCCTTCTACCCCTATATCCTGCTTTATTTTTCTTCCTAGCAATTATAACTACCAGAAAGTACATTATCTACTTGTTTACTGTCTGCCTCCCCTCCCCCATAGAATATTGGCTCCATGTGAGTAGGGACATTGTCTGTCTTGTTCTCTCGCATATCCTCAGTGCAACAGGTGTTCAAAATATATTGGCTGAAAAGTTTGTTTTGTTTTGTTTTGTTTGCTTGTTTTTTTTTGAGACAGAGTGTCACTCTCTTGCCTGGGCTAGAGTGCCGTGGCGTCAGCCTAGCTCACAGCAACCTCAAACTCCAGGGCTCAAGAGATCCTCCTGCCTCAGCCTCCCAGGTAGCTGGGACTACAGGCACGCACCACCATACCCAGCTAAGTTTTTCTATTTTTAGTTTGTCTAATTTCTTTCTTTCTTTTCTTTTCTTTTTTTTTTTTGAGACAGAGTCTCACTCTGTTGCCCGGGCTAGAGTGCTGTGGCGTTAGCCTAGCTCACAGCATCCTCCAACTCCTGGGCTCAAGCGATCCTCCTGCCTCAGCCTCTCGAGTAGCTGGGACTACAGGCATGAGCCACCATGCCCGACTAATTTTTTCTATATATTTTTAGCTGTCCAGATCGTTTCTTTCTATTTTTAGTAGAGACGGGGGTCTCCCTCTTGCTAAGGCTGGTCTCGAACTCCTGACCTTGAGCGATCCTCCCCCCGCCTTGGCCTCGGCCTCCCAAAGTGCTAGGATTACAGGCGTGAGCCACCTCGCCTGGCAGAGGATGAAAAGTTTGAAATCCTTATGAGATGGACTTTATTATTATTCCCCTTCAGACCCAGGTCAGTTGGACTCAAAAGCCTGTTTCCTCAGCCTGTCCCCTGAACAGTGTCTCCCAAGGGACTCAGCAGAGTGCTGGACATGAAGCCAGTCTTAAGTGGCTGGAAGGTGCGAAGGATGACCTGGAGAGCTGGTCACATCCATGGGAATTCCCAGGTCTCAGCCATCCAGGTTTTCGTCCTAGGGTCAGGAATAGACTGGTAGCCTTATTGTCCCCCAAGTGTTGGATGCCCACCAGAAGCCAAGGGCGAAGTGGAAGCTCGAGAGCCAGAGGAGGCTGAACGGGGCACCGAGCCCTAGCTGAGCAGAGAAACCGCCCCTGGGCCTAGTGCCAGAGCCCAGAGGGGCTCCTCTCTCGGTAATTGGCCTGCAGCGCCACCTGGTGGCCGAGGTTCAGTGACGCGTTTCTCTGAACCCGTCCCCTGCTCCCCAAGATCCGTGCAAGCTGGCAACCTGCCAACCAGCAAGCCTCGGTAGGCACCTCTGGCACCAACCTCCGGACATCTCCCTTTGAATGAACCTCACTCATCCCTCAGAGACTCCTTCAGATCTTCATCCACGAAGCCTCCCCAAGTTGCTCTAGCTTCAGCAATCACTCCCTCCACTGCCTCTGTGGCCTCCAAGCACTCACTGGGTGCCACTGTCTACCTCTGGGGTCCCAGGCTCTGGAGTCAGACATCTCTGGTTTTGAACACTGGAGTCTGCACTTACCAGTTGTGCGACCTAGACAAGTTACTTAACCTCTCTGAGCCTCAGGTCCTTCATGTGAAGCAGAGATAGCAAGTCCAGCTTTACAGAGTTGTGAAGACAATTAAATGATATCAACTTTGAAAAGGCTAGAAGAGAGCCTGGCACCAAACAGGCACTCAGGAAATGGCAAATTCCTTCCTACTTCCTTCTCTCTCTCCCTCTGACTTCCTCTTCCCTTTCCTGAAAAAGGAGCATGATGGAACAGAAGGCAGAAGGGAGTCACAAGACCTGGGTTCTTTGGGCCTCAGTCTCCTTCTCTGTAAAATAAGGCCATTAAATAACTGATGCACTATTCATTCACTCACTCATTCGATTCCTTTCTTTTTTTTCTTTTCTTTTTTTTTTTTTTTTGACAGAGTCTCACTCTGTTGCCCAGGCTACAGTGAGTGCCGTGGTGTCAGCCTAGCTCACAGCAACCTCAAACTCCTGGGCTTAAGCAATCCTTCTGTCTCAGCCTCCCGAGTAGCTGGGACTACAGGCATGCGCCACCATGCCCGGCTAATTTTTCTATATATATTTTTAGTTGGCCAGATAATTTCTTTCTATTTTTAGTAGAGACAGGTCTCGCTCTTGCTCAGGCTGGTCTTGAACTCCTGACCTTGAGCAATCCACCCGCCTCGGCCTCCCAGAGTGCTAGGATTACAGGCGTGAGCCACCGCGCCCGGCCTCATTCGATTTCTATTCCAGCTCTGACGTTCTATTCGGTATGTGCCAGACTGTGTCTCATGCTTCAGAGTCCCCTCTTAGTACCTAGCACAGAGCCTGGCACAGAGAGGGCAGTGGAAAACACCTCCTCAACAACCTGTGAAGGGCATGTTTACTGCTGCCCCCTCCCTGCCCCAAGAGAACACTCAGCCCTGGCTGGCACCAGGTGCCCCTCCCCCTCCCTCTCCCCAGTCCGAAACTAGAGCTGGCGCCACTTGGTGAAGAATCTAGGGACCAACTGTCACAGCTCCAGTATCACCCGCCTCCTGGACGCCTGGGTCCAGCCCTGCGTCCCAGAGGGGCCCTGTCAGCCAGCTGTCCTAGGGGGCCCAGGCTCCACCCCGACCCCTCTGAGCTACTCTCCCTGGGGAAATCAGACAGTGCAGGGGACCTGCTCAGGAGAATGGTGGGGTAGTCCCAGGGGAAGAGCAGAGATGTTTGTCTATCCAGGTCCAAACCTCAGGCTGGGCCTGCAAAGCCCTTGGAGATCAGACCCACAACAGAAGGATCCATAGTGACCTATTCTCTCCTCCAATCTCTGTAGCCCTCCAAGTCCAAAGACCGTTTTGCCCTCACATATAATCCTAGTTGGTCATGTTCTCTGGGTCATGTAGGCTAGTTGCTGAGGGCAGGGATCAAGTCTGATATTTCTTTTGTGTGGCCTACAGAATTTTACCCAACATATTCTCATTGGTTGAAATTAGTTAACGACTTGAGTACATTCCAGCAAGAGAGAGAAAACTGGCTGCCCCCTCAGCAGGAGGGTTGGTGGTTAGGTAGCAAAGTGGACTTCCCACAAGGAAGAGGTATTAAGAAAAGAAAATGGGAACCCCATAAAGCATGGAAGAGGAGGCTCAGCTGACGAGGACAGATGGAGAAGGTATCCTGAGAGGAGTAGGGAGATGGGGGAGATAACCTCTACAAGGGCCAGCCTGCTTGGTGGGCCAGCCTTGGTGGCAGCCTCCTTTGTCTCCCTCCCTTCCTGTGGGCTCTGAGAATAGGGCTGGGGAGGCACAGGTGTTAGGTGTGCACACCCATGCCTTGGTACCCAGTGTTTAGATGGTGATAACAGGTGCTCAGGATTGCTCAGAGGAGAAAAAGGACACAACTCCAGACACAGACAAGCACACAGTCTGGGTCATCCACCCCACTTGTCCCCCAGCCTCCACACAAACCCTGGACTCTCTACTGGGTCACCTCTCCTGCCCCACAGCCAGGGCTGTGTGTGTACACACTCAACAACTTAACAGGGTCCTTTGTTCCCCAGGTGTAAGACTAGAAGCCTGGCTCATTTGTGCGTGTGTGTGTGTGTGTGTGTGTGTGTGTGACAGAGAGAGAGAGAGAGAGAGAGAGAGAGGGAAAGTTTGTTTGCCTGCATTCCAGTGCTTAACAGGAATTATTTTTGGAATTATCTGCTGTTCATTTGGAATAATCTTATTTCAGCAAGTCTAGACCTAGAACTGACTTCAAGTGCTTCATGATGGGTCAGAATCTCTTCCAGTGCCTGGCATACCCTGGGAGCTCAGTGGGAAGTGGTTGGCTGAATGAATGAATGAATGAAAATTAATGAAGACCACAATCTGGCCTAGAGTCAACTGCAAGGGGAGAACAATGAGGGCCAGGAAAATAACATTGATTGAATGTTCAGGATGAGCAGGCACTGTGCTAGGGACTTGGCTTATTATCTCCATCTTGGAGATGAGGAAATTGAGCCTCAGCAGTCAATGACTGCCCAGTGTGGCGGCACAAGCAGCATGTTTGTCTCCAGAGGCCTGCTCCTTCCTCTTACACCATGGAGCTTTGAAAATGCAGTTATATTTGACACACCCTTACCCTCTGCTCTCCGCAGGGCTGTGTGCTCAACATTGGCAGCTAGGGTGGGGAACAATGATAAAGATGACAGACATAGTCCTGTCCTTCAAGGTCCTGAAAGGGAGAGATATGCCACCTATGCCTTTCTGGTCATAAGGCAGAATGGGGAGTATTGTTTAAATGAGGCCTTCTGCTCTCATAGCCCTAATTCTAGATTGGGCAGACAGGGGCAGCAGGGAAAAGGAGAGCCTGTGGACAGAAACCTGAAACAAAGGAGGCCACCAGCCTCAGGGGGAGAGTGAAAGACCTGTGAAAACCCCGCCCCAAGAACCCAGGTCCTCAAGGTGCCCATCCTGGGGCTCCTCTGCACCTGGGCCCTCCTCCACACGATCTGCAGGCATACACTCCCATGTGTACCCAGCCACGCACCTAAGTGTGTTCACACACACCCAGGCCCTCCAGGTGCCCCGCTCATGTTTGTGCCTCCTCTGCTGTGGAGGGTGTTTGTCTGGAGTCCCAGGGGGACCCTGCGGGTGGACATTAACTTACCCAGAGGGCTGATTCGTGTTGCAGGTCTAGCAGGGACTCTGCCTCACCCACCCCACCCCTCAGCCTGCCTTGTCCTCATCAGCAGCTGTCCCCTCCGCACTCACACACACTTGTTTCTGCCTTTTGTTTTCTTTCCTGGCCAAATCCCCTAGGCTTCTTTGGTCATTAACCTCTTGCTTTAATTAGCTTAGTGGGGAGGAAAGGGGAGACAGGGCAAATTCAGGGTGGGCATCTGGGGGAATCTGATTTTGGTGAGGACAGAAAGGCTAAAACCAGATGGTGACCCCACAAAAATGTCTGACCCACAATAAATCCTATGCAACTGTTTGCTATTTCTATTAATGTGGAAAACAGTCACCTGGTCCACAAAGTAGGAACCTTTGCCCAAGGAGAGCCCCATGGTCCCCAGTACCACAGTTTCTCCAATCCAGGTTCCTGGGGCAGACAGGGACAAGAGTCAGAACCAGCCCACTCTCCAGGGCCCTGTCTCTCCAGTTCTTCCTCTTCCACTCTTGCTCGGTGGCAGCAGGAGCACCCAATCCCACAATCAGGTTTATTGTTAATCTTACGTTAAATCCCCAACCCATGAGGCAACCCTCCCTGACTCCCACTCCGGGGCCTTCCAGGGTTCCTCAGTTAGGGCTCTCCTTCCCTGAATCTTCTGCCTAGCAAAGGGGAAAGAGCCCAGCAATGTGCCATCCTCCCCCGCCCCCAAATCCTCAGCTCAGGTTCCCACCCTCCATTGGTGTGCAAATTCACTCTTTTCAAGAGTCAATTTAGGGAACCAGAGCTAAATTGCTCAGCCCTCTAGGCCTCACTGTGCTAGGTCAGGGAGGTCACCTCATCCATTCCCCTGCCTCTAAGGTAGGGGGCAGGACTTTACCTCACAAACTAGTTCAGATTTTCGGTTTCCAAAGCATTACAGAAAAGGACAATTTACCACTGTGCTTCACCCACCCACTCTTATAAAACTCTTTTGGGAAGTTCTTCTTACAATCTAACCTCAAGCCTTCAAGCTGCAGTGTCATCCCTTCTTCTTTTGGGAAAGACCCAGGCATAAAAAGGGTAACAAAAGAAATGCTGAAGACACGGGGTAAGGGGAGAAGAAAAGATTGCATTACACTGCAACTTCCCCAAATTCCTTCTCCAAGTGCCTAACTATCCAAGCTTTAAAAACTTATTTTCATTCTCACCAAATAAATTTCCAGAGTCAAAGGAGCTGAATTAGTGGGTTTTCAATGGGACAGAGGTGAGTGAAACAGAGTGGAATGATGATGGTCGCTAACGAACAGATCACCCCCTAGCTTTAATCACAGCCCAAGCCTGAAGGACGCCTGAGTTCTCAGTCCATCCCCATCTCTCCTCCCTCCTTCTGTCACACCCAAAGCTTAAGGCCCTCACCCCAAACGGTTAAGTCACACCAGGCCTTTAAGACTTTTCTTGCCTCCCCACTCTCCGTCCCCCACTTCTTTCCTCCCACTCCCTCAAACTCCTCATCTCACAACCCACAGCCCTCTCCGCCCTCCCTCCACTGAGCAGAAGGACGTGAACTAACTCACCTCCCGGTCGGTGCCTCTGAGATCTCCGAGACTGGGGGGCGGGGGGATGAGGGGAGATGGCTTGCCGCTTGGGGATGAGGGGACCCCATCCTTTGCTATGGGGTCCCACCCCCAGCCCAGCACCCCTTCCTGGCCCCCACAAAGGGCAGAGCTGGGTTCTCCCCCCATCACGGCTGCGGGCTTTGTCTGCTCTGCGGAGATCCTCTCCCCGCGGCCCGGAGCCGGGATAGACTCTGGGAGAGGGAGCGCGACAGGGAGGGGGGAGGGCGGGGGAGGGGGGAGACAGAGAGAGAGAGAGAGAGAGAGAGAGAGAAAGCCGCAGTGACGGAGCAGGGGCCGCTCCCCGCCCCGGTTCCCCCCTCATTACCATAAGAAAGAGGGCCCCCAGGACCGGCCTTGATGGGAAGAGAGCCGGTCTTGGGAGGGGGGCGCCCAGCATTAGCCTTTTTCAAACCCGCTGGGTTTCTGCACACTGCCCTGTACCCGCCCCTTAAAAATTAGAGACCTCGACTTCCATCCCACCCCTAGCTTTGCCTTGGAGCTGTGGGTAAAGACCGAAGGGCACATCCCTATCCTCCTCGGGTCAAGGAATTCGTCCCCGCGCCCCCGAGGGCGGGAAACTACAACTCCCGGCATGCCCCGAGCGCCCCCGGCGCGCCCCCCTCCCGTCAGTTCCATGCTGCTCCATCCAGTTCATTTAAAACAAAAGAGTTTGAGCGCTGGAAGGGGTTGGGCTCTACTGGGGGCCACTGAGCGCCGCTCCAGGACTGGGACTCGGTGCGGGAGCCTAACGGGGGCGTCTGGACGGCGGGGGCTAGAGACTCCCAGGTCCGAGGCGGGAGGGGTGGGGGCAGAGATCCCGCAGCCCCCCGCCCCCCGTCACCCCCGGAGAGGAAAGGAGATCTGCTTTCTTGGTTTTTCTTCTCTTTCCCCCCACCCCCACCCCGGGGGCTGGGGCGAGGGGAGTCGGGTTACAGGGTGTTTGGGGAGGGGGGCTTAGGGGGAGGGTCTATCTTTCTATCTCGCTTTCTTCCCCCCTCCCCAGTTCTTTGTTCCCCCCTCCCCACACACACCCCTCCTCTCTTCTCCCCTCCCCTCCTCTCTCCTCTTTTCCCTTCCACCACCTCTCTCTCTCTCTCTCTCCCTCTCTCTCTCCCCCAGCTTTTGTTTCGCCATGCCTAGTCTAGTGGTATCTGGAATAATGGAAAGAAATGGGGGCTTTGGAGAACTAGGATGTTTCGGGGGAAGCGCTAAGGACCGAGGGCTGCTGGAAGACGAGCGCGCCCTTCAGCTGGCTCTCGATCAACTCTGCCTCCTGGGTTTGGGGGAGCCCCCCGCCCCCACGGCGGGCGAGGACGGGGGAGGTGGGGGGGGCGGCGCCCCCGCGCAGCCGGCCGCCCCCCCGCAGCCGGCCCAGCCGCCGCCGCCCGCGGCGCCCCCGGCCGCCCAGACGGCGGCCCCCGCGGCGCAGACGCCCCAGCCCCCCACCGCCCCCAAAGGGGCTAGCGACGCCAAGCTCTGCGCTCTGTACAAAGAGGCCGAGCTGCGCCTGAAGGGCAGCAGCAACACCACGGAGTGTGTACCCGTGCCCACCTCCGAGCACGTGGCCGAGATCGTGGGCAGGCAAGGTAAGCGGGCGCCGGGACCACTGAGAGGGATTGGAGTTGGGGGACACCCTGTCCCCAGCGCGGAAAGTTCATTTCTTCCCTCTTTGCCCGCCTCCAGCTCTGTCCCTTCCCCACAAAGGGGGACCCGCCCCCTACCCTGATTTCCAAGTGCCACAAAGTTCCCTGCTACCCCTACTTGGGACGGTAGTCCAGATCCTTCCTCTCCCAGGGCTCTGCCCTTAGACAAAGAAATATCCTTGCTCTGGGAGAGGGAAAGGGGAGGGGGATCGGTCTCCCAATCCAGGGAGGCTGTCCGGAGGGGGTGTCCACTCCTAGCCAGAAAAACTGACGGAATGTGCAAAGAGTTCCTCAGAAGCCCCTACTCTGGTATCTGCTTGTGGGTTGGGGAGGGGGCACCCCTAGGACCCCCAGCCGCCGGGAGTTACAGACTTTGGGGGAGACCTGGTCCGCGAAGCCAGACTGAGTATCTGTCTCTTTGTTGGGCTGAGTGTAGGAATGGAAGGGGGTGTGGCCCAGGGAAGGGTCCCAGCCGCAGGGAGAGGTTGTGAGGAGGGCCACTGGGAGAAGGGGGTCCTGTGGTCACCCACACACCAAAGTTGGACTGTCTGTGGGGTTTTGGAAGGGGTGTCTCCAAGGAAGTGCTACGTCCTGGCATGGACCTCTCCTCCTCTCTCTCTGGCTTTTGTTCTGGGCTGGCCACGGCCTGGGGCCAGAGTCCTACGGAGGGGTCTCTGGTAGTGAAAGAGTAGGACTGGGCAGGAGGGGGTATGCTGGAGGGTGAGAAACCTTCACCTGGAAATTTGGTGGAGGGCAAGAGTCTCGGTGTGTTGGGGGAGGTGTAGAATTAATCCAGTGTAGTATGTCTGATACCACACCCTCCTCGGCTCCAGCATCCCTGGGTGGGTGTGTGGGAGTGTTGGTGAGGGTCCAAATTGAGCAGACGGGATCTTGGGGACCCTTCCCTCTCTCGGTTTCCCAAAGGGGAGTGGGGAGGGTGGGATTTGGAAATTACAAAGGGGCTGGGCTGGGGAGGTGTGGGGTGGGGGAGGAATGGGGGAGGAGCTGTCCCACGGTGGGGAACAATAGAGGAGCTGCATTCCGGCTGGGAGTGAGGGAAGAGGCCAGCTCCTGGTGGAGGAAAAGGGGAGGTGGGCCGGGGGGGCCCTATTCCACATTGCACCTCATCCACTGGGAGTGCTGGTGGTTAGGGGGATTTCGAAGGGAGATCCAGAATGGAGGAAGGGAAGATGCCACTCCCCTGCACAGCCCTCATCCCCCTGGGGCACTCCATCTCTTGAGATTTCTGATTTAGAAAGTTGGATTTCCTCTTGTTGTCAGAAACTGGGGATCCAAAGCTCTGGAACTAGGTGGTGACAGACATTGATATCTTTTCTTGGGTGTGGGGGTGGTTTGGGGAGGCCCCAGGATTTAATGGAGTCATTCTTTCCTCTTCTGCCTCCTATCAGATCGGCCTGTCCCTCATAAAAGTAGGAGGATTTCTCCTATTCAGAGAAGATAAGCCTCCCCCTCATTCCTTAAGTATATGGAAGTCCTCCCTCTTGTCTAACCTCCCTCCTGCTGCTGCAGTGTTAGTGCTCCTCTATTTGACCTCTAGGAAGGTGAAGCCCAGTGGGTCTTCCCTTCAAGAGATGCTTCTTCACAGCGTTGCAGAACCCAGGATGAGGTCTACCACCACTACTGCACCTTCAGGCCTCTAGCTTTTCTCCTTAGTCTTGTGCCCTGGCCTGTTCACACCCCAGCCCCCATGGAGACCTAGCTCTCACTTCTGTTTATGGACCCAAAACTTAGAGCCAGATCTCAGGTGTCCATCAGATGACATGTGAATAGAAGTGGTAGGACAGAGGACTTCACTTTTTCTCAACCTCTATGCCTCACAAATAGAACAATCATTTACCTTAGGACATTAAAGCAGCAAGGATGTGGGCCTGACAACAGGTAGAACTTCTTAACTGCCAGGGAGGAGCAAATTCTCCTTCCTGAGGTTCCTTAAAGGTGAGTGGAGTGGGCCCCCAATCCACCCTATCCTCCCCACCCCTCAATCTGCTAAGGTTGGAGAAGAAGCCATCTGGAGTGGAGGAAGGAGGAAAAAAATGAGCTCATCTCAGGCTGTGGTTGGAGGGTTGGGGCAGAATCATAAAAGTAGGACCACTTGGTTTTGGAAAGGTAGCGTAGTCGGGGAGTGAGAAAAGGAATGGTGAGTTGTGCCTGGAGAGGGGTGTGAATGGAGGCAAAAGTTGTGGGTGTGTATAGGAATGTGCTGTTTGTGTGCTGGGGAGGATGTGCGTGGAAGAGTGGGATGTATGAAAGATTGAAACATAGGGACTTGCGTGTGAAAGAGGTGTATGAAAGTGTACATTAGGCTGGCCCTGCAAGTATGGTTTAGATAAAGGCACACAGTGCATCACCACTCTTAGGTATGGGTGTGCAAACTCACACACATGTGGCATGTGTGCTTGGAGAAAGGCTTGGTGTGAAGCTAGGGGCAGGTGGAAAGTAGGAGAGGGGCTGTCCAGTCAGCCATCAAGGTGTGCAGCTTTTAGAGACGGTGTGGCCATCCCAGCCTCCCTCACTTTTCTCTCTCCCCTTCTTCCTCTTTGTCTCTCTTTGTCTCGCTTTTCTTCTTTTCTCTTCTTACCTCTCTCTTCAACCTCCCAGCTTTAACCTACTTCAAAGCAGGAGTATGGGCCCAGAATACCCTCATCCTACTGGGCCCCTAACCCATCTCAGCTTCCGTGCCCCCAGGGCACAGGGGGATAGGAGTGACATGGTGCTGGGTGCTGCTCCTTCACATGGGATTTTCTTTATCTTCATAGTCCTCCTTTCCCTCTTGAAATTCTGGGTCTCAGACCCTTCCCAGTCTCATGCACTCCACTACTTACTGCAAAAGCATTATGAATTTGGGACCCCCCAAGAGAGACTACTGGGTGGAAGGTATGGGGGGGAGGTCACAGAACTGGTGGATGTTGGCAGTCTCTGAGTAGCTGGAGGACTCTTTTAATGATTGAGTGTCAAATGAGGAGATTGTGAGGTTACTGAGCACATTGGGGATCTGTGGAAAGATTGGGGTTGGTGACAGATGGGGCGGTGGGTGGGCAGTGATTAAATGATTTGGAAGTTTGTGAGTAGCCAGGGATCAGTAGAGAAATTGAGAGAACAGCAAACGTTTAGGGAGGAGTTTGTGAATAGATTTGAGGTTAGCAGCTTATATGGGCGGGTCAGTGCTTATTTGGGGGTTTCAAGGAATGAATGAATTTGGAAGGTCCTGAATGGAACTCGGGGGAAATTTAGTACATTTTAAAATCGACGTTGGGTAGATGTGAGGTCTGATGAGTGGACTGTGCGTGTAGTAGTGGGGGTTTCAAAGCGTGGACTGGAGTGTTCCTGGGAGGCCAGGAATCTGGGTAAAGATCAGGAGCTTATTGGTCCCAGCACAACCCTTCTTGCCCTGTGAGTTTCTTTGTCTTTCCCCCTCCCCATCCTATCCCAGGCTGCAAAATTAAGGCTCTGAGGGCCAAGACCAACACCTACATCAAGACACCCGTGCGGGGCGAGGAGCCAGTGTTCATGGTGACAGGACGGCGGGAGGATGTGGCCACAGCCCGGCGGGAAATCATCTCAGCGGCGGAGCATTTCTCCATGATCCGTGCCTCCCGCAACAAGTCAGGCGCCGCCTTTGGTGTGGCCCCTGCTCTGCCTGGCCAGGTGACCATCCGTGTGCGGGTTCCCTACCGCGTGGTGGGGCTGGTGGTGGGCCCTAAAGGGGCGACCATCAAGCGCATCCAGCAGCAGACCAACACGTACATTATCACACCAAGCCGTGACCGCGACCCAGTGTTCGAGATCACAGGTGCCCCGGGCAACGTGGAGCGTGCGCGCGAGGAGATCGAGACGCACATCGCAGTGCGCACAGGCAAGATCCTCGAGTACAACAATGAAAATGACTTCTTGGCTGGGAGCCCGGATGCCGCACTTGATAGCCGCTACTCCGACGCCTGGCGGGTGCATCCGCCAGGCTGCAAGCCCCTCTCCACCTACCGGCAGAACAGCCTGGGCTGCATCGGCGAGTGCGGAGTGGACTCAGGCTTTGAGGCCCCACGCCTGGGCGAGCAGGGTGGGGACTTTGGCTACGGCGGGTACCTGTTTCCGGGCTATGGTGTGGGCAAGCAGGACGTGTACTACGGCGTGGCTGAGACTAGCCCCCCGCTGTGGGCGGGCCAGGAGAACGCCACGCCCACCTCGGTGCTCTTCTCCTCGGCGTCCTCCTCCTCCTCCTCTTCCGCTAAGGCCCGCGCTGGGCCTCCCGGCGCGCACCGCTCTCCTGCTACTTCCGCAGGGCCAGAGCTGGCAGGACTCCCAAGGCGTCCGCCGGGAGAGCCGCTCCAGGGCTTCTCTAAACTTGGTGGGGGCGGCCTGCGGAGCCCCGGCGGCGGGCGGGATTGCATGGTGTGCTTTGAGAGCGAAGTGACTGCCGCCCTCGTGCCCTGTGGACACAACCTGTTCTGCATGGAGTGTGCAGTACGCATCTGCGAGAGGACGGACCCGGAGTGTCCCGTCTGCCACATCACAGCCACGCAAGCCATCCGAATATTCTCCTAAGCCCCCTGCCCCATGCCTCCTGGGCCTACTCCCCAAGGGCCCGCCCTGGACCTGTTTTCCACAAGGGCCTTTTGGAAATCAGTGATTTGAGGGGCAAGGTGCTTAGAGATACTCGCTCTCTGGGGAGGGGGGAAGGGAGGCTGTGGTGGCTGGAGGGTGGGCCACTTTCGGAGCCTCTGGTCACCTTTTCCTGGAAAGATTGGGAGGGGGCCAGACTGAAAATACTAGAGTTACAACTCTGATACCTCAACACACCCTTAAATCTGGAAGCAGCTAAGAGAAACTTTTGTTTTGCCAGAGGTGGCCACTAAGGCATTCTGACCCCCTCTGCCCACCTCCCCAACTATGTGTCACTCTACCCCTTCCTCGTGTAGGGGATGGGGAAAAGGGGGAGGGAGAATTACTACCGATATCTAGAGGTGCTCTTTTGAACCCCCAAGCCCTCTGGTCCTGACCTCCGGCCTCCTAACATGACCCTTTGGCTCCCCCACCCCCATATCCTGTTGGAGAAACTTTCTGAGTTTTTCACAGTATAAGGGAGGTGGAGCCCTATCAGAAGCCTGCACAGATCTGGGGAGTGGGGTGGAGGAGAATCATTTCAATGGATAAAGGGCTCAGAATTCATCTGCCCCCACAAAGCTGGGCTGGAGGAATCTTCAGAGGGGTGCTCCTCTCTGCCCCCTTCAGCATTTCCCTTCATTTCCCCCATCTCTCCTCCCTTTGGGATCTTCCTTCTCCTTTGCTCTTTCCTTTCCCTCCACCTCTTTGTTTTCCCTTGGTGGCTGTCACTCCCAACCCTGTCTTGCTCCTTCTCTTTGTCTTTCTTCCCTTCTCCCCCATCACTCCTGCCCCTTCCAACCCAGCTTTGGGGACACCATCCCCCTGGGGATGAATAGAGGGAAGAACATTTTGATGGTCTCTCCCATTCCTCTTCAGGCATGTGGAGGCCCTCTCCCCTGCTCCTCCAAAGAAACATCTCAAATTTTTTATGGAATGTATCCCCATTCTCAGTGAAAATTTGAGGAGGGGGACTAATACTGGGGTACGTAAGGGGTCAAACCCCCACCTTCATCATCTATGGGCATTATATTTAGGGAGGAGTTCTTGGGCTGGATTTTCTGGTTGTAGAAGGGGAGCCAGGGTAGTGTGTCTGCTATTTCAAGGAGCAGGAAAGGGCCTGAGGCAGGAGGAGAGACTGGTGGAGGGAAGGGCCGCTGCCCCATACCCAGCATGCCTCTCTGGACCTGACCCAAACCTTAATTGAATCCTTATTAGCTTGAATCCTTATTAGTGCGCAAATCATGAAGTCTCTGTCCCACCCGTTGCGGTTGAGGAGAGACCAGGTCTTCAGAGAGGGGTCAGCCCAGGGCAAAGCAGGACTGGGACACAGCAGGGCCTGTTTGAGAGTCATGTGTTGTTACAGGCCTTGCACCCTCTTTGCTGCTTCCCTACTGCTCACTTGGGGTTGCCACCAGCCTCCCACCCTCCTGGTTCCACCCTCCTGGTTCCGCTGGCGGGCCAGAGAGGATGGGGGATGGGAGTACTAGGGGGTCCCAGGAGATCCTTGTATATAATGGGGTGGGACTGTTCTGAGTGATCGCTGAGCACTTAAAGCTCAGGAGTCCCATTCTTCCTGGATGGAGAAGAGGTGCAGGGATGGAGGTGCAGAGAGGATTTCCTCTTCTCCTTTCTCCTGTTGTGAATTAACTCACCTCTCCTCAGCCTTCCCCTCCAGACCACCAGCCAGGGAAGTGAGAGGAAGGCGGTCACAGCCAAGGAAACTGGCCTGTGACTGCTTCCCTCCTTCCCGCCAATGTGAGCCATCCTGAGATGTCTGTACAATAGAAACCAAACCAAATGGGCACCCTCGGTTGCCGGGGGCGGGTGGGGAGGGGGGTGGGAAGAAAGGATGTCTGTCTGTCAATCCCCCTCCCCCTCTCCACTCCTTACCCACAAAGGCAGAAGACTGTTACACTAGGGGGCTCAGCAAATTCAATCCCACCCCTACCAATTGAGCCAAGCCTAGAAACAAACGCAAAACACATAGTGAGAGACAAAATAGAGGAGAGAAAGAGAGAGCATGAGAGGGAGTGAGACAGGCGACCAACACAGAGGAGAGAAAACAAAAATAGCAAAAAAAAAAAAAAAAAAGCAGTTCTTTATAATTTAATATTCTATTTTAATAAAGGCGTTTATTACCGTATAAATGTAGCAAAGAACCTGGGCTAATATGAAAAAAAGACTTTTTATTAGGTAATTTATTATATGAAAAGGATATTTTATTTTATGATAAAGTGATCCTTAAAAAAATAAAAAAACTTTAGAAGGTTTAGAATATATGTAGGGAGAGAAGAAGAAAAAATACATTTGTATTCAGAGTTAAATCTTAAAAAAAAAAGTGTTTTTAATATATGTTCGGGTTTACGTTGCTTTTTTTCCCCCACTTTTTTTTGGGGAGGAATGTCATTTGCTTTTCTTGGGGGAGCATCCTGGGATGGATGGTGGAGAGAGGGGCTGGGGGAGCCTGGTCCCTTCTGGGGCCCTGCAAGTAGATTGGATTTCACTCCGTGGGCTCCCCCTCCCCTCTCCTCCTCCCCCTCAGGGGAGCCGGCAGAGCCAAACAAAGAAAGGGATTAACAAGAAAGGAAGAAGCTGTAGGACTAAGGACTGAGGATCCTGGGGTGTCCCCCCCTTTCCGCTGCCCTGTCTCTGGGGCAAGTGAGGAGGCGAACTCCAGAACTGAGGCTTAGTAGGCCTAGGGAACCCTCAGAGAGGCGTGAGATTTAAGAGAAATAGATTTTTTTTTTTTAACCAAAAAGACAGAGAGAGAGAGAGAGAGAGAGAAGAAAAAGAGAAACCGAGGGGTTTAAAAGAAGAGAATACTACAAAATAATAATTATTAATAATAATAATTCAAATTTATTTCATATAATCCTAGAGAAAGAAAGAAAAAAATTACTAGTTACTTAGTAGATGATATTCAGATAGCTTAAAGTTTAGTAGCATTGAGGGCCCCTGGGTCCAGTAGAATGTATAAAAGTTGTAAGGAAAAGATAAATAGAGGAGGGAAGTGGCTGAGTCCACCCTGAGTCGCCCCATCTTCAGATATCAGGGTTGGAGCAGGTTGCTAGTTAAGATTGGGAGCTTCCAGTCTGCTGGGGTTGATTCTGAGAATCCTTGGATTTTTAAATTGTAGGACAAAGAGATGGGGGGGCTCAGTTCCCAGGGTCTTTGAAAGGATGCACACTGATCAGCTCCATCAGATGGGGGGCTGGGCTGGAGGCAGCAGAGGAGACTGAGCACATTTGCCTGCACCCCCAGTACCTGGGGGCCTGGCCATCCCTCTGTCTCCTTTGGGCAGCCCTTACTCCAAGTTGTATGTCCTCTCCTGGGGCTCTCAGGAAGGATGGAGACTGCTCAGCTCTGACCTCCCAAGCCAGCTTCTCCCAGGCCTAAATGAGGAGTCCTTCTTGAAGTGTAACCTCAGTCCACTTAACTACAGATTGATTACATTTCTCACCTTCAGAGCTTCAAGAGCACTGAGGGGATCAGTCCCCCACCCCTGTTCCCATCCCACATTCCACTGAGCTTTTGACCTCCATGGCAGCAGTGGTGGTAACATCTCAATAATTGTTCTTTAAAGCTGTGATGTGCTTTACAGATTTGCAAAGTGCTTTATTGTCTCATAGAAGTTAGATTCCAGGAAGGACTTCCCACCCAGTGGGGTGGAGTGGAGACACTGTCTTTGAAGGCCTGGGAGAAGGGGGCCACAAGGGTATGGAGGCAGGGGAGGGGCACAGGGACCTTGGGTGACCCCAACCAAGCCCTCTCTGCTCTAAGGCCACCTCCATCTTAACTGTGCAGGTAGTGGTCATGCACTGTTCCTGGCCTGGAGGCACATTGCCCTCCCACAGAAAATTGGAGAAGCCTGGCTTTTGCATGCAAGAAATCAACATTTCTTAAGCACTTGCCTTGTCCCCATCCCAGCTTGCAATGAGATCTTCAGGGTCAGGTCGCTTCTGGCCTTTCCCCTGCATCCAAGCGAGTGGGGAGGCCTCTTGGCTCTCCTTTTGGCAAGAGGAGCCTGCTCCATTACACCAATGACTCTGCCATGCCACTCCCTGGCCCTAGACCCCAAACACATCTCCCTCTCCCCAATTTACTCTTGCCCCACCTAGGGACAGATTTCCCCCTGCTCTTTTTGTCCTAGAAACCCCGCTAGTTTGGGATGGTAGAGTCTGGGGTGGGGAGGGCTTCCCCTTCCCCACTCGAGGGTGAGGGTGGGGTGGGGGGGGTGGGTGGAGACAGCCCTGGGGCAGGGGGATGGTCTCTCCACTGTAGAAAGTAGAGTAGGATTGTGGTCAGACTTAATTTGAGGCATCTAGTGAAGACACGTACAAATCCACCAAGGAAAAGGATTTCAAAAGCAAAATAAAGGCGGGAAATAAAATGGACCCATGAATAATCAAGTCAAAGTGATGTTGCACAAAATGCAGAGAAACCAAGAAGGGGGAGGGTTAATGTATTAAATGTGCTATTAAGAACTTAATTTTATTAAAAGTATTATTACTTAAGGCTGCCTTTCTCTGCATGTGAGTCTATACCGTCTTGGGATGAGTGGGAGGATCTGCCATGGGGATTGTATCTTGGGGTTTTCTCTGATGTAGCTCTGTCCTTACACACCTTGCAGGAAGTGGATGTCTCCAGAGTTCCTGCCACCCCTGGGCTCCCCCTCTCAGTTCCCCACAGCTCCCTACTTGAGTCTCCAAGCTCTCAATCCCCACACCGGCCCCCCCCCCCTTTTTTTTTTGAGACAGGGTCTTGCTCTGTCACCCTGGCCAGACTATAGTAGCCTCATTATATATAGCTCACTGCAATCTCAAACTCCTGGGCTCAAGCAATCCTCCTGCCTTAGCCTCCCTGGTAACTGGGACTACGGATGCATGCTATTAAGCCTGATTTTTCTATCTTTTGTGGAGATGGGGTCTCATTCTTGCTCAGGCTGGTCTTGAACTCCTATCCTCAAGCAATCCTCCCTTCTTGGCCTCCCAAAGTGCTAGGCTTACAGGAGTGAGCCACCGTGCCCAACCCCTGCTTTTTTTCTCCATTTACTCCCTTCTCTTCTTTGGAGATATGGTCAGGCCTCCTTCTACCCTGCCCTGCAGAACAGGGGAAAGTGAGGCAGGGTGACAGAGACCCTGCCTCAACAGCCCTCTCCTAGGCTCCATGGAGAAGGGGCAGAGAGCTGAGAGATAGACCCTCCCCACTCACCCCATCAGATTCAATCTATGCCTCTTCCTTGGGGTCAGGAAGAAGACTGGATGGAGGACTTGGACCTTCCACCTCCCGGGCTTAAATACCCCTTCCCCAGCACACACATACAGGGCTGGCCCTGACTCCCCCTTTTCCTTTGCATCTCCCCCTGCCTCCTCTCCTTGCCCCTGGCATTGGCGTGACCTCAGTTCTTGGCACCAGGGCCCTGGGCACCAGATGGTGCCCACCGATGATTTCCTTTGTCTTGCCTTCCAGAAACCCCCTCCCCTCCATGCTATCCTCCCTCCCCGACCTGTCCTGGGCTTTGGCAGAGGGAAGGGCAGGCACCTCCCACCCCCTTGGCACTGTCCCCAGACCACAGGACTCCAGAGGCAGCTGGCCCTGAGGGGCAGTCTGTACTGTGGGGAGGATAGAGGATGTGGGGGAAGGGCATCAGGGACTCAGAGGAGGGGCCAAAGTTGCAGGGGAAGCACAGACAGGAGGCAGCAGGATGGCCAGGCATTAATACAAAACACAGCTTTATTTGAGGGTCCTCATCTGTGAAGGGTGGAAAGATAACAGAGATATGTGTGGTGAGGAATGAAGATCTTAAGGCTCTGGGGTCTGTGAACAGGGAATCAGATACTCTGACATCTGGAACCAAAGGGCAGGGAAGGGTCCTGAAGCTGGGGTGGGGATGAGGGGCACCAGAAAGCCAGGGGGGCAGGGTTGGTGCTGGCCAAGGTCAGAGGTTGATGCAACAGGCCCTCTTCTCTCCAGAGCCAGGCTCCTGCCCAGCCTGTGCACTGCCCAAAGTGATGGCATTGGTCCGAGTGCTGTTCTGTCTCTGCTTGGACACCTTTGCAAAGATCTCTGAGAGGGCAGAGGTCAATGATCAGGCCAGAAGAAGATTTAGAGTCCAAGCCTCTCCCCCCCTCTACACATACACACCGCATGCCCCTTCTGAGCACTGGGGGTGGCCACGCTTGCAGGAGGTTTTGCAGGCAGGAAGTGGAGTGTGGGTACCTGGGTCCCTTCTACTTACCTGTGTGGAGAAGGAACCAAGACTGAGCTGCTGGGAAGTGTGGCCTTCTGCTTCCTTCCCTAAGCTCCAGGCTAAGTCAGGGGAGGAACTAAGGGGGTCAAGGGAGATAGGCAGTGGTGCCAGGACCCCACAGAGGAGCTGGGGAATCCCCTGGGGTGAGGGCTGGGTGTCTGCATTCCTACTGCTGCCCACAGAAGCCACAGGGATGGAATGGGGGTGCCAAATGGAGGCTCTAACCTTTGAGGACAGTCTCAAAGGCCAGCTCAACATTGGTGGAGTCCAGGGCTGAGGTTTCCAGGAAGAGCAGACCATTGTTTTCTGCCAGGAAGGGAAACACACCGTTAACTGTGGGGCGTCAAAGGCAGTAATAATAATATGAATTTAATGTTTACTATGTACATTTGCTATGTGCTAAACCCCTGGCATGTAGTAGCTCATTTAATCTTTAAAACAACTTATGAGGTAGGTTTAGTTAGGAAACTGAAATCCAGAAACACAAAAGAACAAATAAGGAACTTGCTCCATGTTCCACATCTAGTAACTGGGCAAGAGGAGACGGGAGGCTGGGCCATGGGACTCCAGAGCCTGGTACCACATCGTGATGCCTCTAAACCCAGGAAACTCCTGAGGAAAGTGTGACTGCAGATGGTTAAAGGAAGCTCACCCTCTACACAGGATCTTTGAGCACTGTGGGGTGGAGTTGTCTTAAAATCAATTCTGAATAACTGTTGATGAAGGCAGTCTCAGGGCAAGTGGTAGGACATCATGAGAGACACAGGGTCCCAGAGGGGAATGCCTGGGAAATCTTGAGGGGATGGAGGCAGACGACTGCATGGAGGAAGTCCAGGCTGAGGGCCCTAGGGGTGGGTACAGGCACTGGGGAAGCTGGAGTTGGGGGCTGTGGACAAGCTTGGAGCAATCAGATTGGGTGGTAACAGGCTCTCACCAGCGAACATGCGGGCCTCCTCAGTGGGCACCTCCCGGGCCTTGCTGAGGTCGCTTTTGTTACCCACAAGCATGACGACAATAGTGGCTTCGGCATGGTCATAGAGCTCCTTCAGCCAGCGCTCCACCACTGCATAGGTCTGGTGCTTGGTTAGGTCAAATACCAGGAGGGCCCCCACCGCACCACGATAGTACCTGGGTGGAGGTGGGAGGGATGGACAGAGACAAGATCATGGCCATTAGGCCCAGCATCAGAGAAAAGCCATTAAGCCGAAACACCCACTGTCAGAGTACCAGAGATCTGGAAATACAGACACTGAGGTCCAGGGACCCAAAGCCCAATGGGGCAGCCCAAGGTTCTGGGCCCTCCAGGACAGTGGTCTTGGGGCCTCCAAAGCTTTACCTGCCTGCTCTAAAACTTCCACTGGCTTCTTCACAGCCCCTCTGCTTCCTCAGGTCTTTTGTCCTGATTTTAGCTTCTGCTATCCACCAACACATATCTGGGCTCTGGGCAAGTCTGCCTCCTGGATGCCCCACCTCTGAGATCTTCCTCACATGGCTCCTCAACCCCTTCTCTCCTGTGGCCATTTACCTAGGACTAGCCACATGTCTACAAGGCATCCCTGCAAGCATCCAGCCTCCCTCTTGGAGTTGAAATGGGGCATCTTCAGACTGGTGATGTCTTATTATTCTCAATTTATTGATGAGTCAACTGAGGCTCATAAGAGGTCAAGTGACTAGGAGTGATGAGTGCGTATAACTGAAGCTCCAGACTCCCGCTTCCTGTCCCCATGTACCCCCCACAGGACACATATAGACCACCTTTATTTATTTTTTTTTTTGAGACAGAGTCTCACTCTGTTGCCCGGGCTAGAGTGCCATGGCATCAGCCTAGCTCACAGCAACCTCAAACTCCTGGGCTCAAGCAATCCTCCCACTTTAGCCTCCTAAGTAGCTGGACTACAGGCATGCGCCACTATGCCCGGCTAATTTTTTCTATATATATTGTTAGTTGTCCAGCTAATTTCTTTGTATTTTTAGTAGAGACGGGGTCTCGCTCTTGCTCAGGCTGGTCTTGAACTCCTGAGCTCAAACGATCCGCCCGTTTCGGCCTCCCAGAGTGCTAGGATTACAGGCTTGAGCCACCGCACCCGGCCCATACGAGCCACCTTTCACACACTTGGGCCTCACACTGACTAGGACACACTTTGGATATGGTGTCAGGAGGCCTAACGTCCTGTGTGTCCTCTGAGTTTTCACAAGATGCCGATGCCAGGTCCAGGCCCTGGCATTTGTTACGTGAAGGTTGCCAAGTGCACATCACTGTGCGGAAGTGAGGGGGCGCTCTCCGTCCACACAGCCTGTCCCCATCCCAGCTCCACCTGGATCTCACCTTGCTTGTATTTAAACAGGGGTAATTATAGAGCCTTAGTCCTATGGTACTTTAAGGTTTACATAAAATGCCAAAATATAAAGTGCCTTGCAACTTTCTGGGCACATAGCAAAGTCTTGGCAAATGGTGGCAATGATCCTTCGGTTTTGTCCTACATCCTGCCTCTCCCTATTTGCTGCTCACAGCACTGCTGTCTCCTATGATCGCTCCCCACCTCGGGGGGGGGGGGCGGGGGGCCACACTGCTGAGTGCCCTTGCCTCCTCCTCCACTTCCCCTCCGGAGGTGTTCCCTGACTTCCCCAGGACTCCCACAACCCAGCAGACCCCCAGGCCCGGGCTCACGCTGAGGTGATGGCTCGGTACCGCTCCAGGCCGGCTGTGTCCCAGATCTGAGCCTTGACAGCAGCGGTGCCCAGCATCACAGTGCGGGTGGAGAACTCAACCCCGATGGTGGTGCGGCTGTCGTGGTTGAACTCATTGCGCGTGAATCGTGATAGCAGGTTGGTCTTCCCCACGCCTGACTCGCCGATCAGCACCACTGAAGGAGTGGAGAGATAAGGGCTGAGTGCTGGGCAGAGCGGCCCCAAAGCCCACCTGAACTTGGAGAGTCTGTCCATCAGAAAATGGGAAATGGGCTCAGAAAACTGAGGAAGGAGCCGGGTGTGGTGGCTCAGTCCTGTATCCTAGCACTCTGGGAGGCTGAGGTGGGAGGATTGCTTGAGGCCAGTTCAAGACCAGCCTAAGCAAGAGTGAGACCCCGTCTCTACAAGAAAATAGAAAATTTTTGACTAAACTATTATAAAACCTGTCCATGTAACAAAAGCATTTGTACCCCCTTAATATTTTGAAATTAAAATAATAATAATAAATAATTAACCAGGCCTGGTGGTACTGGCCTGTCTCAGCTACTTGGGAGGCTGAGGGAGGAGGATTGCTTGAGCCCAGGAGTTTGAATATGCAATGAGCTATGATGCCGTCACTGTATCTCCTGCTAGCCCAGGAGATAGAGCAAGACCCTGTGAAGGAAAGAAAGAAAGAAAGAAAGAAAGGAAGGAAGAAAGGAAGGAAGAAAGAAGGAAAGAAGGAAGGAAGGAAGGAAGGTAGGAAAAGAAAGAAAGAGAGAAAGAGAAAGAAAGAAAGAAAGAAAGGAAGGAAGGAAGGAAGGAAGGAAGGAAGGAAGGAAGGAAGGAAGGAAGGAGAGAAAACAAAAAAAGAAAACTGGGGAGGGAGCTCAGTCTCCTGGCAGAGACTGGAGTCTGCAACTCTGCATAATGCATCTGTCCTGGTGGGCAGAAGGACCAAAAGTTTAAAATAAACAAAGGGGCTTTAAGGTTATGACCTAGTCTGTTGAGACATGGTTGCAGAATCTCAGGGTGGAGTGACGTCTGTGGGCTGTTTATGGGTGTCCTTTGGAGAGGTTACTGGGGTATGTGAACATGGATAGAGGGTAGGAAGATCTAGGGGTGTGTGTGCACATTTCTGGACTAGGGGGTATGAGACCACTGTTCACGTCTCTTACGTATGTGATCTGGGAAGGATAAGTGGAAGTTTGGGTGTGTTCAGGGTTTGCATAGAGAAAAGAGGTTAGAAGTGTGGGTGAGGAGAAAGTTTGGCAAGTGACACATCTGTGAATGAAAGGAAGGTATGTGTGTTCGTGTGTGTGTGTGTGTGTGTGTGTGTGTGTAAGATGTTAGGTTCCAGTTGTCCCTACGGAGGAACAGTCCTGCACGGTTAAAAGCAGAACGCTGGGTGTTGGACCAGTTCTGTGTCCTTCGGTGAGTTATCTAAGCTTTCTGAGCCTTTCTTTTCATAGGACAAATGGGAAAACATTAGCATCTACCTTATGGGTTGTAAGAAATAGAAGATGAAGGCTCTGACTTCACCACAATGCAATATATCAATGTAAAAAAAATTGTAATTGTACCCCATGATTATATATAAATAAAAAATACATTTAAAAAAAGGAAATTGAGGAATTTGGAAAAAAAAAGGAAGAAATGACATATTGCCCAGGATGTAGTAAGTATACAAAACTATTATTGGTGTGATTGTTGTTGGCAGCCCAGTGCTTTTGTTTGTGAGTTTTTAGGGACAAGGATCCACCAGAGGGGCCATGAAGACCCTTTAGGCCAGTGTGCAGCATCCAGGGCCCTGCCTTACCCACCACGGATGAGCTGGGGGCTGAGGCAGAGTGTGGGGAGCTGATGTAAGTACAACCCAGGGCTACAGGAGGCTACCCAGGGTGGTTCTGGAAAGGCAAGCTGGCGCCCAAGGACTGGGGGCCACGTATTTTGGGCCCTGGTCCCTGCTCGGCCTCTGACTAGCTGTATGAAATTGAACAAGTGGCTCACCTTTTCTGGGTCTAACTTTCCTTGTTTGTACAATCTATAAAGGCCTCTTCATGCTTTAAAAATTCCTTATTTGTGTAGGGCAGTATGGAAGAGCTGGAAGCAGTGGGTAAGTGTGGGTAAGAGGATGTGCATATGTGTTTGGGGTGGGTAGAGCGTTCCTGCTTCTCTCCTATGGGGAACATCCCTCTGTCATCCCTCACCGGTGAAATGGAGATACCAATGGTTAATGTTTACAATGTTTTGAGTGCTAACTATGTGCCACCCATTGTCCTAAAGGACATGTATTAACTCATTTAATCCTCATAACAATGCCATGAGGTAAGTACTGTTATTATTGTCCCCATTTTTACAGATAAGGCACTTGGGAGGTCAAATGATTTGCCTAAGCTAATGCAGCTACTGTGGTAAACACAGAAATGTGGTGCCCAGATCCAACTTTCTCTTTATTTTTATTTTATTTTTTAATTGAGACAGGGTCTCACTTTGTTGCCTAGGCATGAGGGCAGTGGTGTGATCATAGCTCACAGCAACCTCAAACTCCTGGGATCAAGGGATCCTCCTGCCTCAGCCTCTTGAGTAGCTGGCACTACAGGTGTGCACCACCACAACTGGCCCAGGTCCACCTTTAAGGAAGGACTTGCCCCCCAACTGCAGGGAGTGCAGGCAGCAGACAGGCTCCAGCTGCCAGCTCCTTCAGAGTCTATTAGGGCGGACAGTGGCTTCACAGGAAGTCATGCCTTTTCTGGGCAGCCCATATCCAGTGCCCCAGCAAGGTGAGGCTATCACAGAGCTCCCTGCCCTTGAACCAGGCTTTGTTAAGCCTGTGTTTGACTTCTCCCTCTGCCCAATCCTGTTTCCAGCCCCTTCCTTTCACAGGTGTTGATCCATAAAAAACATCAAACACCGCAAACTTCTCAGTGTCTGCTTCTGGAGACCCCACCCTGCACTAATTTGTAAGTGGTAGAGCTGAGATCTGAACTCATTCTGGCTCCTGACCATTATGCTACACGGCTTCTCAAAATGAAAGCTAATTTTGGGGGGGTGTTATGGTGATTATTGAGATAGTGACTTGGACACAGTTAGGGCTCAATAAACCCAGGTTATTCCCCAGACTATTGCTAACCCTCACTTTCTTGGGAAAGATGCTGGGAGTACAGGTTCCTCAGCTCAAGGGCGGGTGCTGGAGTGAGAGTCCCAGTGAGGGCAGGGCTGAGGCTGGGAGAGGCCGTGGGGTGGGGTGGGGTGGGGTGGCGTGGCGGGAAGGGGAATCATAGCTCTACCTATACACCCTGCCCTGAAGGAGGTGCAGAGGTGGGGTTGGGGAACAATAGAGGGGCCAAACTTAGGGGCTGAGATAAAGAAGAAGGAAAGATACATGGTTGTCCTTCCAGGGACAGCCCAGTTGAACCCAGTGCCCGGTTGCCAGGTCCAAGGAGTCTGTCAAGGGACTGGCAGACAAGGATATAACCCCAGGAGATGCTATATTCTATCAGACCCAGCTCCAAATTCTCTACTCTTCCCTATGTCTTCCCTATGTATTTATTACCCAGTCCTATAATGGGATAGGTCTCTCCTTTCTCTCTGTTCCTGTACACCTGCGCAGAAAGATGACTTTCTCCCACGTCTCAGGAGGGAAGTCCTTCCTGAAGTCTGACCGCCATCTCTCATGCTGCAGTAGCTGACTATTCCCAGAAATTTGGGCTTCTATTAGAAACAGGGAAGGGAAGCCTAATTCTTAACACTATTAAGGAGTAATCAACATCGTTATTTGTAATAGTAGAGCACACTCAGTAGCTCCCGGACTTCTCCCCTGTAACCAGGCCCTGCCCCACTCCCTGCAGCTTTCTTTCTTAACCGGAAGGAATGATAAGCTTTGAGGGGTCTTGTTAAGAGATAAAAAATAGGAGGGGGCCTCTCTAGCCCTGCCAATCTCTTTCTGGGTCTCTCTCAGGCTTCCTCTAACTTCAAGGACCCCAACTCACCCTTGAAGACAAAGTTATAATCTTCTTCAGTTCCATTCCCCATTTTGGCTCCGCATGGAAGGTGCAGGTGTCTTCGGGGGCAGAGGTAACAAGTCTGTGCGTTGGCTCAATGTCCTCAACCCTCAGCTCTCAAGAGACCTGGACCCACACCTCCTCTCATTGGGGGTAAGGAGACTTCTGCAGCCAGAGGGATTGAGGGACAACTCAAGGCTAGGCAGGGCCCAAGGAGGCTCAGCTCTGGCAAGTGGGGGTGCTGTAAGGAAGCTGAGAGGACGGAAGCTGAGAACAGGAAGAGCGGCCGGCTGAGACCTGGGGCCCAGGTGGGTGGAGAGATGATGACGTCAGACAGGTTAGACAGGTTGGGTGTTTGCTCTCAGCCTGGGCTCCCACAAGCAGGAGAGCCAGCTCCAGGGAGTAATGGCCGGGGTTGGGGGGAAGCTAGAATGACAGGGACGGGACCTTTGGAAAGAGCTTGCTGTAGGGCAACTGTGCATTGCTGGGCTTCTGGGATCTGTCGAGGGGAAGCCCCACCATTAGTGAGTGAGAAATAGCCCCTTAGAAACCCACTTGGCCTCCTGCTTTTTCTGCAGAGCCTCTGGTGCAGGGCACGCTGGGGGCACCACTCACCCTGCCGCAATGCAGAGCTGTGGGAGCTGCATCTTGGCCACAGCAACTTCCGTCCCTCCCTGACAGCCCAGGGCCTGGGATGGGCAGTGTTGCTCATCCTGGGTGGAGCTGGGATTCACAACCTACCCAATTCCCTGGGATGGGTCCTTTCGTATGGCACTAGGGAAAGGGACCGGCAGCTTCCTATACAGACCTGCTCTAAGGACACTGGGTCCTTAGAGGGGCCCAGGGGGAGACTTGGGGCAGAAACAGTCAGATGGGGTGAGTGGTCTGAGTTTAGGGGCAGGATCTGGAGATGAAGGAATCTGAGAAGTCTGGGTTTCTTCTACTCCCTGCCCAGGACCTACTGCCTCACAGCAAAGGCTTCAAGATCTGGAGAGGGTCTGTTTAAATATATGAGTAGAAAAGGCAGCCCTACCCAAAGCCTGGAGTGAGGGACACTGAACCCCCATGGCCCTATATTCTTTTTGTCCAACATGTCCCCCACCAGGCCCTTGCTCTGCTGAGCTTACTTCCAAGGTTTTGCCTACCAGGTGGGTAAGATTCTGCCCTGAGTGGCAATGGCTAGGTGAGGTCACACCACGGGAGAGGCTAAGAGAGTTGGGGCACCACTGCCAAGAACCATTTGGTGGGAGGTCATGGTGAAGGAGTGGGTGGAAATCCGGCCTTGCAGAACAGGAGGAATCCTATAAGTGATCCCTGCTCCTTCCTATTTCCTCTGATTCCTTCCATCCAAGAAAGTGGCCAAGACACAAAACAGGAGTTGAAGTTTATTCTTGCAAAAAGCAAAGTCCCACCTGCCCCTCATAGTCCAGGAAGATTTTCCCAGGGGGCCCTGCCCCTTCAGCCGGTTACGTCTCTCCTGACCCCAGCTTTCACTAATGCCCATCACGATGCTGCTACTTGAGTGAGGGGCTCCTCCAGGTACTGCACCAAGGCCTGGGCCTGTAAGAGGGGAAGGAGAAATCAGTCCCACACATGGCCTGCCACTAGAGGGATCCTAAATCCAGGTCTACTCTCAATGCCATACTGAATAACCAGTCGCCAGCCCCCACCTGCTCTTGGGAGTAGCCTACACCCGACACAGACTGAGTAGACATGAGGACTCCAGAAACGTGGTGCAGGTGGGAGTGGACACAGTCGTGGAACATGAAGGCTGGGCCCAGGATTGTGGCAGGATGGGCACATACACACCTTGGCCTTGAGCATTCCGAAGCCCACGGTCTCCTTGGCATACATACACAGCAGAAGGTTGGCCACTCGGGTGATGGCTACACGGCCCTCCTGGTGGGGGTGATATGATGGGATGTGATGTTCTGCTTGGTACCTTTAGCTCCTGCCTTCTCCAAGGGCTCTTCTGGCTCCAGAGAGACTATATCTTCCTTCTATGCCCTGGGCACAGCAGGAGGTTCAGCTGGAAAGCTTTGGTCACAGCCCTGGACGTGAGGTTCTGAGCCTAGGTTACAGCTTCAGCACAGCCATCTACTAACCAAGTTACCCTAGGAAACTCAGTCTCCCAGAAACTCAGTTTCTCTTTCCATAACCCCTATCTCATCCCAGTTGGTGAGGGTGCTAATACACATGAAGAGGCTTTATACCTGCCAAAGGTTGTCCAAATGGGTGATATTATTATTATGGGCTCAAGACAAAGACACTGACAAGGGAATGGGAGCAGTAACCTAACTAAGATTTCTCCCTTCTCTCTTCCCATGGTAATTGTATGTGTGTACCAGGCTCTAACATAAAATGTATTTCTAGCTGGACACAGTCACATGTGCTTGTAGTCTCAACTACTTGGGAGGCTCAGGTGGGAGGATCGCTTAAGCCCAGGAGTTCAAGGCCAGCCTGGGCAACATAGGATAGACCCCCCCATATCTAAAAAAAACCAAAAAACAAAATGTATTTCTTATGGCTGGCTTGTGGTCAAAACGTTTGAAAGCTATTGCCCTATAGCACCAATTCTAGGCTAGGCATCCAGTAGGAGTCATCTGTTGAACCGAAATGGCATTGGCTGGGCAGGTGGTAGGGAAAGGTAGGCAGCTGAGTCACAGTGGGCATCCTTCCTGGAGAGTTCACCCTTAGTGCCTATTTGATTTGGTTTGGCAAACCTTCATTAGGTATCCGCTATATGCTGGGATCCGTGCATTGTACCCCTGCCTCCCATGCCTCACCTTCTACTAACCTCCTCCATTCTTATGTAACTCCAGCCATACTAACCTTTTTGATCCTTGACCAGGCATTGTTCTGCCACAGGGCCTTTGTACCTGCTGTTCTGTCAGAAATGTTCTGCTCCCAGATAGCCACAATGGCTTGCCCCAGATCTTTGATCAAATGTCACCTGTTCAGTGAGACCGTGCCTGACAGATGCCCCCCCAATGCTCACTTCCCCACTTTATTTTTCTCCATTGCATTTTCTTTTTTTTTCTTTTCTTTTTTTTTTTTTTTTTTTGAGACAGAGTCTCGTTCTGTTGCCTGGGCTAGAGTGAGTGCCGTGGCGTCAGCCTGGCTCACAGCAACCTCAAACTCCTGGGCTTAAGCGATCCTACTGCCTCAGCCTCCCAAGTAGCTGGGACTACAGGCATGCGCCACCATGCCCGGCTAATTTTTTCTATATATATTTTTAGTTGGCCAGATAATTTCTTTCTATTTTAGTAGAGACGGGGGTCTCACTCTTGCTCAGGCTGGTCTTGAACTCCTGACCTCGAGCGATCCACCCACCTCGGCCTCCCAGAGTGCTAGGATTACAGGTGTGAGCCACCGCGCCCAGCCTCCATTGCATTTTCAATACCTAACGTACTATATATTTTACTTATTTTAAGACATGTAAGACTGTAAGCTTCATTAGTGCTGGGGGTTTTGCCTGTCCTGTTTGCTACTTTTCCCCTAGTCCTGAGAATACTGCAGGGACCTAAATACTTGTTGACTGAACAGATGCAAAGGTGAGTGAGATAGTCCCTGTTTCTAAGGAGTTCACAGTCTACTTTCTCTTTTTGGACTTCATTTCCTTTCTTTGTAAGCTGAAGGGATTGGACTAGAGTCTGGAGACTCTGCCATGGTTCTGTGAGTCAGTGAAGCTGGGATGACAACACTCTGTGTTTGTGCATCACTCTACAGTTTATATCCATTCTTTCATTTGATCTTCACAACAACCCTGTGAGGGGAAGGGGAATATTATTGTTTCCTCCTTAGAGGTGAGGTAAGGAAGCTCAGAGAGATTAAGTGCTTTACCCAAAGTTCCACAACTGATAAGTGGATGGCTGAGACCAGAACCCAAGTCAGACCTCAGGTTCAGGGCTCCTTCCTCACCACCACTTGATGCATATGGTCCTGCCTATTACAAATGCTGCAGAGACCAACTTTTAATACTCTTCTGGATCCTGTCCCTGCCCCTCCAACCATCCAGGATGGGGTCCAGGTCGCCCCCTTGGGGTCCCCTTGGGGGACAGGGGAAGTCTCGCACCCTTCTCCATACCATGCAGTCCATGAGAATGAATTTGAGATTGTCTTCATTAAACGCTTGGTTCCCGTTTCTGTCATAGGCTGCCCAGATGTTACTGGCGATGGCCGCGGTGACCCGGGCGTCCGTGTCCCCATAACCCGAGTAGGCCAGCAGCGATCCCTCATTATTCAGCAGCCTGGCGAGGGACGGGGAGGGAAATCAATGTTCTCAGGACGGGGAGTAAAGCGGCTAGGTTCCCATCCCAAGCCCCGCCACTGGCACTTCCAGGAAGCAAGGGTCTAGGCTGAATGTGTCCTGAAATCTGCCCCGAGCACCCAGCACGCCCACTTCCCTTTTCCCTTGGCGAGAGGGGACCTCCTGGCCGGTTCACCCAGCTGCTGCCCCCTCTGCCGCCTCCTCCCTTCGCGCTGATCCTTCCCCACCTCTCCCTCAGAGAGCCGCGCACCGCCCCACTGCAGCGCTCGCCGCTCAGGCCCTTGGTCCGCACTCACAGGGTGCTCTGGACGCCTCCAGTGTTGGCTTGGCTTAGCACCTGGGTCAAAGCCTTGGGACGCAGCATGCCTGTGGCTCCTAACCCTGGGCTTTTACACCCAGATGCTCCGAGAGGCCTCTTGCTGGCCGCTGCCTGATGCTTCCCGTAGTCCAGCTGCCCCGCTTCCGAACGCCCTGGGAGTTGTAGTTCCTGGCCTGGTTATTGCGGTTCTGACTCTAACCCCGCCCGACCGCGCAGGGCATTGGGAATTGTAGTTCCTTGTGGCCTCGCGAGGCACTCTGGGAACTATAGTTCGCCTTTCCAGTCAGCCCACGCGGTTGTGGGGGAGAAAAAAGCGGGAGTGAAAGGACAGTGGCAGTAGTGGAAGGACATTTAACCCCTTAGTGGAGAGAGAAGTCATCATGTCCGCTTGGTAGTCCACGATTCAATAAGAATAGTCATTCTTCGGATTTGTCAGGCACACCTTTGGTTATTTTCAAAACTGTTCTATCTTATGCACAATTCTGTGAGCACAATTCTGTAAGATAAGGCGAGAGGTGCAATTATCTTGAGGAAACCAAAGCTCTGATAAAGCTACACAGACAAAACCCAGGTCTCCGGAACCGTACTTAATAGACAATTCAGGCCACGACCCTCGTAGGAATAGGGTCAATCCTAGAAATGAGATCTTAAGTGCACATACGGCGGTGGGAAAATCCGAGCTCCAAGTCGGGAGAGGCCCCAGGCCTGGAAGGGACTTGGGCCTCCTAAGAAAGACCAAGTTATCACAGGGAACGGAGATAAAGCAGCGACACAGAAAGTCCTTTGTCCCAAAGCGGGAGTTACCCGCGGAGGGGGCGGGGAGGCTTTGGGATGGAGGGGACAGCGGCGCGGCTTGGGCGGGTTAGGATGGGCCGGGGTCTGTCTCTGGGAGCTCGCCCCCCGACCTTGTCGTGAAGGACACGCCCCTCCCCTGCCCAGAGCCCCTCCGGAGGCCGTCGTCTGGCGAGGCCGGGTCCAGACTCCCAACCCTGGGCTCAGCCCTGGGCGGACCCCGCTGCAGTGGCCCCCCCAGTCCGCCCGGGGCGCTGTGGCTGCGGCTGGTCCGGAGGGGGCGGCGAAGCCTTGGGGAGGGGAGAAGGGAGGAGAGAGGGGAGTGTTGGAGGCGCCGGAGCCGAGCTGGGCCGGCCGAGCGGGCGGGGAGGAGGAGGAGCCGGGCGGGCTGGCGGGCGGCCGGGTGGCGGCGGCGGCATGGCGGAGCCGAGCGGGGCCGAAACGAGGCCCCCTATTCGGGTCACCGTCAAGACCCCCAAGGACAAGGAAGAAATTGTGATCTGCGACCGAGCCTCGGTCAAAGAGGTAGTACTGCTGGCTGGGGACACGGGGGAGCGCGGGGGAGGGGTCTGTGAAGAGATGGGGGGGCCTCAGTGACGGTCTGGCGTCCCGGAGGGCCCCGAGGGGAGGACGCGGGCCAGCTGGGACTCCGAGGAGCTGTAGGGAAGGAGAGGAGGGTAGGGGGCGCCCTTCAAGGGTAGATCTTGGGGAGCATGGCGCGTGTTGGGGGGGCGGGTTTTGCCTTGTGGCCAGGGCTGGGGGCGTGGTGGAGTTTGGGGAGGGAACACCTTGCACAGGGGAGGGGGAAAGACCGTAGGATTGAGGGGAGTATGCCAAAGTCGGGGACCCGGGCAAGGTGCTGAACCAGGAACATGGGCTGGGGGCAGGCGGAGAACGCCGGGGCAGTGGGGGAGGTTTCCCCTCTACCCAGATCCTTCCCACTCTTTAAATGGAAGTGGTTACATTTGCGTCTCAGCTTTTCTGAGATTTACACAGTGTGCAGTAGGTGCTCAATAAAATTTTGTTGAATGAGTGAATGAGGGACTGTTACCTGAGTTCGTCACCCCCCTGTGCTGCTCCAGAATTTCACAGAGGCGGGGCTTAA